>NC_083360.1:67938766-69417516 GCF_030254825.1 Meriones unguiculatus | reverse complement strand
TTCCCTAGAAAATGGCGAAATGCATATTGAAACAATTTTGATATTTCATCTTACTCCTGGCAGAATGGCAAAGACCAACAAAACAACTTAAAACTGAGGCAGCAGATGATGTGGGAAGGGAGACCTTTGCTCTTTGTTGGTGGTATTTTATAGCTTTGAGAGCTTGCTCACAGTCTTTACTTCTGGCTACATCTTATTTTCAAGGAAGCATTACAGCAGCTTTGTCAGGTTCTCTGACTCGGCCTTTCTATTTCTGTGTTCACTTATTCCTATTGTGACAACTGTCTCCTTCTAAGGTCCTGTGATTTCATTAGGATCATCATGATAATACAGAATAGCTCAATTTATTTAATTTTATTACTTTAATGTGTGTGTGCATGGGTGCAGATGGCAGCCATGGCCAAAGGTGTTGAATTTCCTAGAGCTAGGGTTATAGTTGCGAGCTCTCTCATGTAGGTTCTGGGAACCAAATTCAGATCATCGGTAAAAGCAGTATGCACTCATAACTCCTAAATAATATCTCCGCTCCTCTAGAATAGATTTTTTATAACAAGATTTTTAATCGTATTTGCAAAATTATTTATGTCATATAAGGTATAGGCCTTTAGGGCTAGCTTTGCTTCACCCTTGGTCTGTGCTTACTGCCCCTGGCCACACCAATAAGAACATGATGCTATCACAGTTTTGCTACCAAGAATTATGCTCTAAGCCTTTTCCATTATCATGGACTGAAAACTGCCAGCCAAAGGAACCTCCACTCTTCTAAGTTGCTTCGGTTAGGTATTTTTTCACAGTGATGAGAAAAGTGGACTGAAAAATTTGAATTCCGTTTCTACCTTTTTCTCTTCAGAAATGCTGCAGTTAGGCTCTCTGGAACAGCTGTGAGAAGCTGTGCTCAGTCCTACTTTCATGATAGACCATGCTGTTCCAGCAGTTGTGTTAACTGAGAACCTTCCTTTGGCTCTAGTGTATCCCCAGTCCACCACACCATGAGTGACAAAGGCTCTTTGTTCCTCTCGTCTACATTTCTTTTCTCTTTTCTTCCACAAATGGAAAGACCTTCACATATAATTTACTCACATCAGATTTTTTTTTTTCACATCTTCTGTCAGGGGCGTTATCTTCCACTTGTTCTAATTTTTTTTCCATGCTTATTTCTAACATATGTTCAATAACAAATTTTTCTATCTGAAATATACCACAGCTAATTAGTATTCTTTTAACCTTTGGAATCTGTTCAACACTGGCAGCCTACATGTGTATGTGTGTGTTACATGTGAAGTTGTGTAGAATCCTGTGCTCAGAAGAACTGGTGATTTTTTGTAATTGTTTGATATTACAAATAAATTTAGCAAGAACTTTTATTTTTCACTAAGTCTCAAAAATATATAAGTAGTCTGTCAATTTCTATAAATATTTTCTTCTATAAAGCAAAAATGACAGTGTTTTCTACTTTCTGATAAAAACCCTAATCTTTTGTATTATTTGTTCCTAGTGTTTGTCCTTTTTAATTATTGAAAAAAATATTTTAGATAGTATATTCTGATTATGGTCTCCCCATCACTAAATCCTCCCTATTTCTTTAGGAACCCAAACACAAACTTTATCTCTCCTATTAGATACAAACAGGCATCTAATAATAATAAAGTAAAATAATAAAATAAAACCAAACTAGAATAAGACAAAACAAACAAGGGGTGGCTAGAGCTAAAGAAACACATATTGACACAAAGACACACATGTTTGCACACACAGAAAATGCTTAAAAACAAAATCAGAAACCATAATATGTAAGTAAAAGATCTATTAAGAAAAAAAAAAAAAGCCCAGACAGAGCACTGTAAGACAAAAAATCCTTCAAAAATGCCATTGAATTTGTTTTCTGTTAGCCATCTACTGCTGGCCCTTGGGCCTGCCCTTAAGTGTTGTTTTTATACCCAGTTAGACTTCTTTGAATAAAAGTAATTTTCTATTTACAAGTGGCTTTCAATTAGAGATAGTTTCTGGCTTGGGTATGGTGGCTCTTGTCCACTTTTCTTCTCAGCTCTAGGACACCATCTGTCTTAGACCTATGCAGGCCCTATGCATGCTGTCACATCTATGAGTTAGTATGTGTGTCAGTCCTGCTGTGCTTTGAAGGCCTTGTTTCCTTGATGTCTTCCTTTACCATTAGCTCTTACAATCTTTTCACCTCCCCTTTCACAGAGTTCCCTGATCCCTGAAAGGAAGGATTTTGTGGAGACATTCCACTTAGAACCTAGTGTTCCAAGGTCTTTTGCTCTCTGCACATGATCCAGTTGTGGGTGTCTGTATTTGTTCCCATCTACTTCAGGAACTGCAGGAAGAAGCTTCTCTAATTATGGCTAAGCAAGATACCTATCTTTGAGCATAGCAGAATGGCATCAGGAGTAATTTTATTGATGTTTCTTTAGTAGAACAGTAGTATTCAGTTTTCCCCTAGATCCATAACGTATCTAGTCCAGGTTCTTGGCCACCCAGGCAGTGTTAGACATGGGTTCTGTCTTGTGGATTGAGCCTTGAGTCAAATCAGATATAAGCTTTGTGCCACCATTGTAGATCAAACAGTTTGTGACTGTGTTGGTGTTGCAGGATATTTGATCACTCTGTGAGCCCTGAGATTGTGTTATATACTGGAAAAGCCCGTTTCTAGTAGTGGCATCCTTCAACCCTAGTACACTCCTTTTGTCCAGGAGTTTTCTGCTCCAATATTGTAAACAGAATAAAAGAAAAAAAAAAAAAAAACTCAACCATAGGCCAAGAGGTGGAACAAGCAACTACTTGACAAGAAGTGAACACAAGATTATTAGGAAAAAAAACAATGAGAATAGGAGGAAGTCAGGAAGATGTATAGAGACACACAGGAAGGAGAAGGCAGAATTGCTTCTGGAATGTACATGGAGGAAGGTCAGCTGGGTGCTTTCTCTGCCTCTCTGAACTACCAGGCTTTCACTCCAGATCTCCAAGTTTTTATTGGTGAAATAAAAAAAAAATGAGATTTTGTTAAAAACATTTCGTGCCAGTTTAAATCAGTCAGCTTGGGGTGGAGTTGGAGCCAAAACAGCTGAGTTGAACCAACCATTCAGAGTTCAGAAAGAGCTAGAAAGGGTCCGCTTGCTCAGCAGTAAGCTTCATAGGCTGAAAACATTCTAGACCTAGGTTATGTTTTTTGGAGTCTAAAAAGACAGCCAGATACAACAATGCATCAGGAAAGAAAAGATACTTTTATATCTTTGAAGACAACAATTATACCAAGCTAATAAAAATTACTTCTACAGGTTGGTATTTACATTTCTTTAATTCATTAATTAGTAATCAATTAATTACAGTTTATTCACTTTGTATCCCCACTGTAGCAGCGTTTTTCCTCTCCTCATAGTCCCACCCACCCTCCCTCTTCTCCTCCTATGCTCTTTTCTTAGTCCCTGATAGGGGAAGACCTCCTCCCCTTCTATCTGACCCTGGCCTATCAGGTCTCATCAAGGCTGGTTGCATCATCTTCCTCTGCAGCCTAACAAGGCTGCAACCCCCAGGGAGAGGTGATCAATGAGCAGGCCATTGAGTTCCTGTCAGAGACAGCACCCCCTTACTAGGAAGCCCACTTGGAAACTGAGCAGCCCATAGGCTTCCTCTGAGCAGGAGAATATGCATGGTCCTTAGCTGAGGTATCAGTCTCTTAGGCACCCCCTGGGTCTAGTTTTGTTGTTGTTGTTGTTGTTGTTGTTGTTGTGTTGGTCTCCTTGTGGAGCTCCTGTCCACTCCAGGTCTTTGAAATTCCCTCTTTTGTTTTTGGTGGTATGCAGAGTACCTCCCTGTACCAAAAACTGTAAGGATGAAGATTCTATGTAGGCACTGAAGGATCCTAGCTTGAAGGCAGTTAAGGATACTGGGGACTAATTGCCAAGTGCAGCGTACCCCCTCTCCCCTCTGCCGCCCCCCCTACTTCCGGACTCAAACCTTACAGAAAGTTGCTGGAGACACTCCAAGGACACAGATGCAGGCAGTCCTTGGAATATCCACACAGACAGTTGCTGAAAAAACCCTAAGGACAGGACACAGGTGGTGGCAGGTAGTCTTTGGAAAAACTGCAAAGCGGGCAGCTTGACCCAGATCACACTGGCCACCCGCCCAACTGGAATGTCCCAAGCACGTAGGTAGACCCCAAATATCCACCAATGAAAAACTGCCCTGTTGTTATTTCCAAAGTTTGCGTATAAAAACGCAACGCTTTTGTTCCTCGGGGTCACCTGTCCCTACGGTGAAGAAGACCCCAAAGTGCGCTGGTTTCAATAAACCTCTTCCTTTTTGCATTGATTGTGGTCTCAGTGACTCACTTGAGGGCCTTCCCCGGTAACCTTGGACTCCCACAAGTCTTACAGCACCAGGTCAATGTCTCCATCGGCAATGAGTTGTACAGGTTTTATCTTCAGCAGCAGAGCCTTGCCATCAGTTTGTGGAGAGTAACTAGTAACTTTGGCAATAGACTGGGTCATTTGGGGCGGGGGAGGGGGGTCATGAGGTCCCTCTAGCCAACCTTTATATGTGAGCCATCCTTAGCACTAGAGTTTTATTTGGTGAAATAAATATTTTATTTGATGAAAGTTGTGTAGTTTGGGATTTGCCTCCCCCTTTATTTCACGATTTAGAGCCCTTCCAAATACGTATTTCTTTTAAGAAGCTTCTAATGTATTAGGTTTTCATATGACCCCTTAAATGGCCCATCAACTTAGTTATCCTTCCCTGTATTTCCTCCCTTATCCTCCTTTTTATACCCCTGATGCTTGACACTCTATTCCAAACAACAAACCCCACACCCAAACATCCCTAACTATCTCTTTTATTTCCCCTTCCTAGAGATATTCTCTTCTCCCTCTAGTTCCTTAATCTCTACCTAACCTCTTTGGTAATATAGAGAGTAGGCTGCTGAAAAAGGACTTAATAGCTCATAGCCACATAAAGCAGATACATACCTCATACTGTTTTTGTCTTTTAGGTCTACTTTACATTCACTGGGGATTCTTCTAGCTCCACCCACTACCTACATATTTGATGAGATAGGTTTTGTTAAGAGCTAAGAGGAAGGACATCAGAAGAAGAAGAAAACAGAAAACAAGATAAGAACCTGCCACAGAGGGCCTCTGAAAGGCTCTGCTGTGCAGACTATCAAAGCAGACGCTGAGACTTATGGCCAACTGTTGGGCAGAGTGCATGGAATCTTATGTAAGAAGTGGGAAATAAGGAGAGCAACAAACAAGAAAATTTGAGCACAGGAGTCTTCCCAGAGACTCATACTCTAACCAAGTACCATGCATGGAGATAACCTAGAACCCGTGCACAGATGTAGCCCATGGCAGCTTAGTGTCCAAGTGGGTTACATAGTAATGGGAAGAGGGACTGCCTCTGACATAAACTGATTGGCCTGCTCTTTGATCACCTCCCCCTGAGGGGGAGCAGCCTTACCAGGCCACAGAAGATGACAATGCAGCCACTTCTGATGAGAACTGATAGACTAAGATCAGAAGGAAGGAGAGGAGGACTTCCCCTATCAGTGGACTTGGGGAGGGGTATGCATGAAGAAGGGAGAGAGAAGGTGGGATTAGGAGGGGAGGAGGAGGGGCTTATAGGGGGATACAAAGTAAATAAAGTGTAATTAATAAAAAATAAAAAAAGAAAAAAATTGTAAACACTTTGTAAGCACACCACCTTCTTTATCTATTCATCCTCCTTATTTTTACTTTAATGTGAAAGAGGGTGTCTTTTTATTTTCTAATTTCTAATAAACTCTGTTAAAATTTGTGTCTAATTTTTATTGAACATAACATTTTCCAGTAAACATGCAAATGTATTTTCAGAGCTAATATAACAAATATATCTTTTATGTGAATAAGGGTGAAACATACTTAACTGTCAAGAGTTTAAATGTTCTAATTAAATAAAAGTTGCTAATATTCTATAGTTCAATTAGTCATCTGTTTTTCTTTCCAAAGAAGTATGGAAACTTAAAATTTCCAAATAACTAAAACAACTGAATATTTTGCCAATCTAAGCAATTTCAGTTTACAAAATTAATCTAAGACAAATGATTAACCTTTTTCTTTTTATTTTCTTTCAAAATTATTTTGTCCTTTGAAAATAAAACTGCAATAACCAATATACCTAAATATCATCATAAATATATATGAACCATATACTACATTAATCATGCAAGTTGTATAACATAATTTATTATTCATAAACATTCTATTAATCTGTTCCTACTATTAACCCCTCAAAAAGTGAATTATGAAGCTGAGAGGTAAAATAATTAGCTATAGAGTTTGTATACAAGAACCAAGTCAAGAATTTAACTGGCATACTTTTACTTATAAAAGAGTTACCTGGTCTTCACTGAGCAAAGGGAACACCTTTTCCCTCGGGAGTCTATTTTACTAAGTACAACAAGGAAAAATATATTGAAGCTGTGGCCTGAACTTCACAGATGTGAGGAAAATCACGCATTAAACAGTATGTCTCATACGGCATGAATTAATTGGGCAAGAGATGTTTTCCACCTTCAGACCATCAAAAGCATTACATTTTTCCTCTCTGTGTTCCAAATTGCTTAAGAGACTTATCTACCAAAGACAGACTTAATCTGAACAAATGGTCACAGCCCTCAGAGCCTGCACAGCTGATATGCAAAGATGGCTGGAATTCAAAATAGTCAGTGCAGAATGTGCCACAGGAAGCTGTCAAAGTAAAAATTAGCCAGTGTATTATGTCTAAGATAATCAAAGTGCCATACTTCACCTTGTAAACATTTCTCGTGTTTTCCCTAACCACATTTTAAAATCACTATGGAGGATTAAAAGTAGATGAAATTCCTAAAGCTTTAATAAACGTTTGGTTGATTAGTGGAACAGACCTATTAAGCCTTGCAGTTAGTCTCTTCAAAAACATCTATTAAATGGAGAAGACTGGTTAAAGAGCAAGACCTTCTTCTTATGCCTTGCAGTGGAAAGGGCTATGCAGTGAGATCTCCTTGAGGCCCATTTCCTTAGGCAATCAAATTTTGCAGATGGTTGTTCCTGGTCACTTACTGTTATCATTAAATAATTACATTATTTTTCCTGGTCTCCACATAGCAAGCAGTACCTAAAACTAAGTCAGAATGTGAAAGGAGAACAGAACTTGATAAACAGAAAACAATGCCTACTAAGCATTTCTTCTAAATATGCTACATTTGGCTTAGACACAGTGAAACCTCACTGACAGCATTTTAAGTGTCTTGATTCTCAGATTCATTGCTAATAAGACATATTTTAAAATACTTAAGCATTAACTTTATAGATTGGGTAGGTAAAAGTAGATTCTTATTAACTGTTCCCAGTAAGGGCAGAAAGGGTAAGTCTTACATACACTGAATCTGAAACTTTCCAACTTGTCCTTAATTCTGTAAAAACTCCATCCTCATTTTAAAAATTGTACCCACTTATAATCCCAGCATCTGAAAGCCTAAGGCTGTGTAATCCCTGACACAGAGCAAGTTCAAAGAAAGAATATGTTACAGAATAGCCTGTCAAATAAAAACAAAAACAAAAACAAACCTATTTAAAATCCTGATGGAACTGGACTTGTCCTGGTCTCATTTTAATTGAGTATGCCCACTCTCCACTTTGTGCTTTGGAATTCATCTTTGTTATCTTTCTTCCATCCTGTCTATACCTCACTCTTTTAAAAAATGGTATTGAGGCTACAATTTAATTACCAAATATCTTTCTTTCCTTTAGTCCTTCTAAACTCTCCCATACACTCTTTCCCTGCTCTCCTTCAAATTCACGGCCTCTTTTTTCACTAGTTTTTATTTATGCATATATGTATATAAATATGCATATGTTTCTAAATATATCTCTCTTTTTATTTCTTCTTGGATATTCTCCCGAAGTTTTCTTTTTATGGTTTGATGATTAAAATTTATGATAAATGGTGGAAAATGATTTAAAACAAGTTTCACAGGGCTTCCATATTAAAAGAATTCTGGAAACATGCATAATATTTTAAATGTCTTCTTTGAAATGTATTTTGCTGAGTTTTGCTTTAATATAAACTGAGAAACATCGACTCCTCTTTAACATATTTTATGTTTTTTAATTTATTACAATTTACTCACTTTATGTCACAGCTGTAGCTCCCTCCCTCCTCTCATCCCAATTACACCCTTACTCCATCTTCTCCCCCTATGCTCCTCCCCTAGTCCACTGATACGGGAGGTCCTCCTCCACTTTATCTGACCTTAGCCTATCAGGTCTCATGAGGACTGGCTGCATTGTCTTCCTCTGTGGCCTGGCAAGTCTGTACCCAAGCACCCCGTGGGGGAGGTGATCAAATAGCCAGCCATTGAGTTCATGTCAGAGACAGTCCCTGTTCCCATTACTATGGAACCCTCTTGGACACTGAGCTATCATGAGCTACATCTGAGCAGGGATTCTAGGTCTTTTCCATCCATGGTCCTTGGTTGGAGTATCAGTCTTAGAAAAGACCCCTTTGCCCAGATTTTCTGGTTCTGTTGTTCTTCTTGTGGAGCTCCTGTCCTCTTCAGGTCTTACTATCTTCTTTCATAAGATTCCCGGCACTCTGCCCAAAGGTTGGCTAAGAATCGCAGCATCTGCTTTGATACAGATGGATAGAGTCTTTCAGAGGCCCTCTGTGGTAGGCTCCTGTCCTGTTTCCTGTTTTCTCCTTCTTCCAAAGTCCATCCTGTTTGTCTTTCTGAGTGAGGATTGATCATCTTACCCAGAGTCCTCCTTCTTCCTTAGCTTCTTCATGTGTTTATTTTAGTATGTTTATCCTATATTATATGTCTAATATCCAGTTATAAGCTATATATACCATGTGTGTCTTTATGTTTCTGGGATACCTCATTCAGGTTGATCTTTTCTAGTTCCCGCCATTTGCCTTAAAATTTCATGATTTCCTTGTTTTTAATTGCTGAGTAGTATTCCATTGTATAAATGTACCATAATTTCTGAATCCATTTCTCCATTGAAGGACATCTGGGTTGTTTCCAGGTTCTAGCTATTATGAATAAAGCTGTTATGAACATGGTTGAACAAATGACCTTATTGTGTACTTGAGCATATTTTGGATATATGCCTAGGAGTGGTAGCTAGATGTTGGGGAAGCACTATTTCTAATAGTCTGAGAAAGCACCAAATTGATTTCCAAAGTGGTTGTACAAGTTTACATTCCCATCAGCAATGGAGGAGGGTTCCCCTTTCTCCACAACCTCTCCAGCATGTATTGTCACTTGAGTTTTTGATCTTAGCCATTCTGATGGGTGTAAGGTCAAATCTCAGGATTGTTTTGATTCACATTTCCCTAGTGATCAAGGACCTTGAACATTTCTTTAATTGTTTCTCTGCCATTTGATATTCATCTATTGAGACTTCTCTGTTTAGCTCTGTACCCCATTCTTTTAATTGGATTATTTGGCTTGTTGGAACCCAGACACACTAAACATGTTAGAAGAAAAAGTGGGAAAGAGCTTTGAACTCATTGGCACAGGAGACAACTTTCTGAACAGAATACCAACAGCACAGGCTGTGAGATCAACAATCAATATATGGGACCTCATGAAACTCAAAAGCTTCTGTAAAGCAAAAGACACTGTCATCAGGACAAAAGGACAGCCCACAGGCTGGGGTAGGATCTTTATCAACCTTGTGCCTAACAGAGGACTAATATCCAGAATATATAAAGAATTCAAGAATTTAATTTCAGTTCTGTGGACTTCTACTGATTTACCCTCGAACGTTTTTGTGAAGATCCAGGACTTATGTTCAGGCTCTCAGTATATCTGTTACTCTTGATGGAACTTGCTTAGCTTGTTTTTTCTTTAGAAAGGTATATAGCCTGGTAGCATTAATTTTCAGTTCAATTAACAATTTAGTTTTACAAAATCTAGGTCCTAATGCATGCACCTTTCTCTTTCTCTCTTATGTTTAAAAGGTTTAAAATGGGACAAATATTGTTTAACAAGTTTATAAGAATACCACTGATATGCTTTTCCTTCTCCTTCTTTGTTTTGTTTTTCTAGACAGGGTTTCTCTGTGTAGGTTTGGCTATCCTGGATTCCCTTTGTAGATCAAGCTGGCCTCTCATTCACAGAGATATGTCTGCCTCTGCCTCCCCAAGTGCTGGGATAATAAACATGTGCCACAGCCCCTGGCTCTGATACGTTTCTTACATTCAATTAATAAATAAAAGTTATTTATTTACATGTCTAGGTTGCATAACTTTGGATATTCAACTAAAGGTAAACTTATCTTTTCGGATGTTAATATGTGCAAAATAATTTCATGTGATTCTCCACTTGGCCGAGGCTGGATCTCAGCTGGGGTCCTGGAACTGGGCTTCTGGCCAGAGTACAGGGGTTCCATTTCTCTCAGGGGCAGCTAGAGCACTTCAGGGTGAGGCCCCAGTGCTCTAAGCCTGGGTGTGGAAAAGGTTTTCCACAGAATGTTGCAGTTTAGCTCTTTTAGATCACTGGTGGCAATGGAAGCTTGGACATTGCAAAGCCTATGGTGATACCAAAGCGTTACAGCTATTGGTTAAGCTGCTGTGTTAAGCAAGGCAGAGGTGCAAGCCAAAGCCCATGTCTGGTTGGCTTGGTGTCAAGACCCAGGCCTGGTGAGGCCCCGGCCTGGTGAGGCCCAAGCCCAGTAGCCAGAGGGCAGACCTGGTGAGAAGAGGCCCAGTGGAGGATAAAAGATAATTCTTAGAGGGTCTTGAAATGAGAAACCTCATACTTTTATTTGTGTGAAATCAAAGGCAATATAAACCCTGGGCAGAGGGAGGGATTTTGAAGGTGAAAGTGTCTGATTTGCTGAGGTCAGGGGGTCAGGAATATTTAATGGCCCTATCACAAGAAGGAAAGTACAGTACTTAATTATACTATGGAGGAGAGGGCATCTCCAAGAACAAGGTCACTGCTGGAATAAGATCCTTAGCAGGGTGGGGCATTTCTAGGATTGCCTAGATGCTTGCTTGAGCAGTTTCCTTTCCTGGCCTGTAATCTGCCCTGAGGGCTATATAAAGCTCAACAAGACCAGTGGTCACCCAGATCAGGGGAGACTTTTAAAACCCTGCTGAGAAAAGAGAGTCTGTTAATATGTGCAAAATAATTTCATGTGATTCTCCACTTGGCCTGGATCTCAGCTGGGGTCCGGGAACTGGGCTTCTGGGCAGAGTACAGGGGTTCCATTTCTCTCAGGGGCAGCTAGAGCACTTCAGGGTGAGGCCCCAAAGAGTAAAGGGCAAGTTTTATTACAACATACAACTGGAGAGAGTACTTTCTAGTGGTTAAGGATCATATCTAGTGACCAGCAGACTACATCTAAAAGTCTGGTCATTCACCTTCTTTTCAAGTCTGTACCTACCTATACAGCAAAAGTGCCAAATTAGAAAAATCACTGCTGATAACAGGATGGGAGGCAATGTTTTGTGGTTATGCAAATAGCATAACCAATGAAAACTATAGATTGACATTAGGAGTGGGCAAGTCCCAGCTCTACAGCAAAACAACAGTTGAGTAAACTTTAATGTTTACTTAAGCTTACATGCCTCTGATACTCTAGTTTTCCAAATGGGTATAATTATAGTTACAATCTCATTGGCTGCTCTCGGGACTAAGTGATATATTGCATGTGAAATGGTTAGCCGAGTACTTCAATGTCATAATTGTACAATATGTTTGCTATTAGCATTTTTGTATTCATCAGCCTGGAAAAAGCTGTGATAAGAACTCTGATGCCAATAATGGAAATGTATCAGGTACTGAATGTCTTCAGATGATATCTTATTTTAATTTGTTTCTCCAAATAGAACTCCGTTGCACATGTTTAAAGATAAAGGAACTGATGTTGAAGAACAGTTAAAAAATCATTTATGTTCTTGCTGATACAGAACAGAAAAATTTATTAGTTTAAGGCTATCTTCAAACCCTATGTTGCTTATAGTAGGATGTATGTCAAAAAATAAAGCACTTGTCTCTCCTGTGTGAGGATCTATTTTTTTTTTTTTATTTCTAACAGTCAAGACATACAACACATTATCTGGTATTTTGCTTTTTGCATGAACAAATTCAAATTAAAGGCTGTAAAAGAATACTTAACAGAACTGGGTATGATGGCATGCCCCAACCTAAGACACAAGTGTCCTAAAGGAGATTCCAATGCTGCCATAAAACTAAGCTATAAATTAGTGTGTTTTTTTTTAAACAGTACAAAATTTTATTCTTGCCATTTCTTTATATGCTAAAATCTTACCATAGAGGAAAGAGAAACATTTTTTTTTATTAAGGCATTTTTCTCTGTGTCCACAAATCCCAATAAAACAACAACCAGCTTGATGCATAATTCATAGAAGCTAACAAATTACAGTGCATTTCCAAAAATGACCTGTTATTTTCTACTTATTTTCTGTGTGATACATTAATGTCAAAAATAACATAGTGGTGAATGTAGACAGCATAATACAACAAACAATATTGAGCTAGTGTGTTGATATAATCCATACCAAAAATGCTAGTGGAGCAATTAAGGCACGCAGTTTTAAAATGAGGTCAGAAAGGTCCACCAAGCTGTTATTGTAGCAAATGTTATTTTCTGTTTTATATTCTCTTTAGAGTGAGAAGACAAGCCTTCATTTTGAGAAAGACCAATCAGACATATGAAATTCCATTTTTAAATCCTGACAAATTGATATTACTTAGGCTATCAGGAATTGTAAAAGCCGTTAGCTGTGTAGATCTCTACAACCAAACAACACATCAGCAAGATTTACAAATTACTAAATCCCCAAGTGTAACATTTAAAAGGGCAAATTTTCAGTTCTGCTCCTTGAAAATGGTGTATTTTACTATGTAAGACAAGATGGATGAGAGGAACAGAATATCTTTCACAAAATTAAAGGACACAGTTTCACTTTCTCCATACCCTTTTAAATATAAAGTTAAAATTAGGGCACAGTCTGGCTAATAAGTTATTATGGACATCACTCACAAAGTTACTATCACAATCTAAGGCAGACTATCACAACAAAACATTTATATCAAAAGGAAAATTGTTAAAATTATGAAATATTTGGAGTTCAGGGAAGCATGTGTAAAAACATCTTAAAATGAAGTTTATGTGTTTTTATTTTATTCAGATGGTATTCACTAAGGCATAGCTAGAGAAGTGTCTGTTGATATATCAAGCTGTGTGGCAAGATATTTATACATGGTTCTTAGTGTTTATGAACACTCACTCCGTGAATGGTACTTATCCCGTGAGTATGCTCCTCTACTTACAACAATATGCTCTACAAAGATCAGAACTGAGAGCCTCTTGACATGACAGAAACAGTGGTCATAGGCTAAATCATAATTCAATTACTAGAAAGAACAAACATAACTCATGCACTGTTATGCATACTACCACCAAAAGCTCAAGTTAAAAATAATCAGATTCCAAAATTCTAGAACTCTAAGATTTGTTTAGTTTTTACTAGGTTTATAAATGCTAGCTTTTCTGATAAGAATACAAATGTTTTCTGTGGAAAAATTTTTAGAAGTATAATTGAAATTAATTTTTATATATTATTTGTGTATTTGTTTGTCTCTTTGTTTTCATAAAGATGTTTTTCTTGGTTTTGTTTTACTTTTTTTTTCTATTTGATTTTTGTTGAGATTTTAACGCAGGAAGTCACTTGAGCCTTGTCTTATTTGGAATTTATCCCAAAGCCCAAGATGTCATTGAACTGGGTACAATCCTCTCTTAGACTCCATAGTATTTAGATTATAAGACTTAACCACCATATTCTGGGTTTATGTGTTCTTTGTTGAAGAATTCTTAGTGATGTGATTACATTATCCTGTGACTTTTCCCCTTCTGCTTCATGAACTACATTGCCTTTAAGAAATAAAATGTAAGTATTAAAAATAAGCTAAGGTGGCAACCAGAGTTCTATTTCAAGAGCACATAGGTTACATTCCCACCAGCAATGGAGGGGGGTTCCCCTTTCTCCACATCTTCTCCAGAAGGTACTGTCACTTGAGATTTTGTTCTTAGCCATTCTGATGGGTATAAGGTTAAATCTCAGGGTCATTTGGATTTGCATCTCCTGATGACTAAGGACATTGAGCATTTCTTTAAGTGTTTCTCTGCCATTCTATATTCCTCATAAGAGAATTCTCTGTTTAGCTCTGTACCCCATTTTTTAAATTGTAGTACTTGATTTGTTGCTGTTTAACTTCTTGAGTTCTTTACATATTCTGAATACTAGCCCTCTGCCAGATATAGGGTTGGTGAAGATCCTTTCCCAATTGGTAAACAGTTGTTTTGTTCTGATGAAAGTGTCCTCTGCTTTCCAGAAGATTTTCAGTTTCATGAGGTCACATTTATTGGTTCTTGATCTTAGAGCCTGTGCTGTTGGTGTTCTGTTCAGGAAGTTGTCTCCTGTGCCAATGAGTTCTAAGCTCTTGCCCACTTTTTCTTCTAACAGTTTTAGTGTTTATGGTGTTATGCTAAGGTCTTTGATCTACTTGGACTTTAGTTTTGTGCAAGGTGAAAAGTATGGATCTTCTTGAATTTTTCTGTATGTAGACATCCAGTTAGACCAGCACCATTTGTTGAAGATGCTGTCATTTTTTCCATTGGATGATTTCGGATTCTTTGTAAAAAATCAAGTATCCATAGATATTTGGGTTTATGTCTGGGTCTTCAATCTGATTTCATTGATCCACCATTCTGTTTCTATGCCAGTATCACGAGGCATAGAATTACTACTATTGCTCTGTCATACAGCTTGTGATCATGGATGGAGATACCTTCAGACAATCGGTTGTACAGGTTTGTTTTGGTAATTCTGTTTTTTTTTGTTTTTCCATATAAAGTTGAGAATTGTTCTTTCAAGGTCTTTAAAGAATTGTGTTGGTATTTTGATGGGAGTTGCATTGAATCTGTAGATTGCTTTTGGCAGGATGGCCATTTTCACTATTTTAATCCTACAGATCCATGAGCATGGGAAATCTTTCCATCTTCTGATATCTTCTTCAAATTCTTTCTTCAGGGACTTGAAGATTTTTTTTTATAATTTAACTTTTAATTTTTATTAATTACACTTTATTCATTTTGTATCCCCCCATAAGCCCTTCCTTCCTCCCTTCCAGATCCCACCCTCCCCCCCTTTTTCATGCATGTCCCTCCCCAAGTCCACTGATAGGGGAGGTCCTCTTCTCCTTCCTTCTGATCTTAGTCTATCAGATCACATCAGGAGCGGCTGCATTGTCATCTTCTGTGGCCTGATAAAGCTGCTTTCCCCTCAGAAGGAGGTGATCATAGAGCAGGCCTATCAGATTGTGTCAGAGGCAGTCCCTTTTCCCATTACTATGTAATCCACTTGGACACTGAACTGTCATGTGCTACATCGGTGCAGGGGTTCTAGGTTATCTCCACAAATAGTCCTTGGTTGGAGTATGAGTTTCTGGGAAGTTCCCTATGTTCAAATTTTCTGGTTCTGTTGCTCTCCTTTTTTATAATTTTTATATTATTATTTTAATTGCAGGTTATTTACTTTGTATCCCAGCCATAGCCCCCTCCTTCATTCCCTCCCAATCCTATCTTCCCACCCTTATCTCCTCCCTGCCCCTTTCCAAGTCCACTGATAGTGGAGGTCCTTCTCCCCTTCCATCCAACCCTAGCCTATCAGGTATCTTCAGGACTGGCTTCAATGTCCTCTTCTGTGGCCTAGCAAGGCTGTTCCTCCCTTGAGGGTAGAGAGGTCAAAGAGCCAGCCATTGAGTTCATGTCAGAAATAGTCCCTGTTCCCTTTACTAGGGAACCCACTTGTTTCCTGAGCTGCCATGGGCTACATCCGAGAAGGGGTTCTATACATGGCACTTGGTTGGAGAAACAGTCTCATAAAAGAGCCCTGTGCCCTGATATATTTGGTCCTTGTGGAGCTCCTGTCCTCTCCACGTCATACTAACCCCCCCTTCTTTCATATCATTCCCTGTACTCTGCCAAGGGTTTGGTTATGAGTTTCAACATCTGCTTTGATATACTGCTAGGTAGAGTCTTTTTCACAATGGAATACTACCCAGCAACCAAAAACAAGGAAATCATGAAATTTGCAGGCAAATGATGGGATCTGGAAAAGATCATCCTGAGGGAGGTATCCTAGGAGCAGAAAGACACACATGGTATATACTCACTGATAAGTGGGTCCTAGACCTATAAGATAGGATAAACATGCTGAAATCTGTACACCTAAAGAAGATAAACAAGAAAGAGGACCTGAGGTAAGATGATCAATCCTCACTTACAAATACAAATGGGATGGACATTGGAAGTAGGAGAAAACAAGTAACAGGACAGGATCCTACCACAGAAGGCCTCTGAGAGACTTGAAGTTTTTTTTTTGAACAGGGCTTTCACTTGCTTGGTTAGAGTCACACCAAGGTACTTTATGTTACTAGTGGCTATTGTGAAGGATGTTGTTTTCCTAATTTCTTTCTCAGCCCTTTTGTCTTTGGTATACAGGAGAGCTTCTGTTGTTTTTGTTTGTTTGTTTGTTTGTTTTGCTTTGCTTTTTTGAGTTAAGTTTGTTTCCAACCACTTTGCTGAAGGTGTTTATAAGCTGAAGGAGTTCTCTGGATGAATTTTTGGGGTTGCTCAAGTATACAATCATATCATCTGCAAATAGTGATACTTTGACCTCTTCCTTTCCGATTTGTATCCCCTTGATCTCTTTTAGTTGTTTTATTGGTGTAGCTAGGACTTCAAGTGCTATGTTGAAGAGATATGGAGAGAGTGGGCAGCCTTGCCTTGTCCCTGATTTCAGTGGGATTTATTTAAGTTTCTCTCTGTTTAGTTTGATGTTGGCTATAGGCTTGCTGTATATTGTCTTTACTATGTTTAGGTATGTGCCGTATATCCTTGTTTTCTCAAATACTTCAAACTTGAATGGGTGTTGAATTTTGTCAAATGCTTTTTTGGCATCTAAGGAGATGATAGTTTGGGTTTTCTCCATCAGTTTTTTTTTTTTATATGACGGATTACATTGATGGATTTCCATATAGTGAACCACCCCTGCATAGGTGGGATGAAGCCTACTTGCTCATCTTGGGGGATGTGGGGGAGAGGAGCAGGCATAGGAGGGATGTGGATGCTAGTGCTGTTAGCAGGCACAGTTTGCTGGTACAATGTCCCTGCACTGATTTTCTGAATTCCTCAGTGGTCAACAGTCTTGTCATACTGTCATTCTGGTATTCAGATCTGTCTGGGTTCCAGGAGTTGTTTGCCTCAACTTCACTGGTAGACTTTCAGAGCAGGGGCTTCAATCTTGATAACGGTGTCCCAAGAATCCTTATGTTACCACAGAACCTGGGGCCTGGTGTTGTGGTCCACTGGGATTCCAGCCACAGAACTAGGAGGCCGCTGGCGCAGATGCCTTCTGTAAGGCCCTGGGAAGCTGCAGGCCTGGTTGGCCTGGTGGAGCCTCAGATACTGTCCTCCGTGCTAGGATCTGTGGACAGTGCAGACCAGGCACTGCACTCTGTGGCAAATGCTGTGGGCCACCTCTGCAGCCTTGGCCTCTGCCAAAGAGGGAGAAGGGAGGCCTATGGTGGGGAAATACTGGAGGATTTAGTATTCTCTGTTTCAAATCTCAAGCAGGGAGTTTTGTGCTTGGTGTAGCCAGCACTGTGCTCTGTGCTAGGAGATGAGTGCCTTGTGGATCGCCTCCAGTGCCTCTGCTGCCTCTGCTGCTGACTCTGCCCATTAAAGGGGAAGTGCCTGGGAATTGAGTCCACAGGAGAAGGCCATGGAATGTCTGTAGCTGACCTGTATCCTATTAGTCTCAGTTCAGGGTTTGGCCCCTTTCTCCCCAGAAGCCTAAATGTCGTTGTTTTGTATTCAGCTCCCCCCTGTCCCCACTCACCAATTTCGGAGTTTCAGATCCTATGCCCCTGAGATAAGGTGTGCGCTGGTTCCCGCCATCTTGGATCCTCCCTGTCATTTAAATTAATGGCCTCTCTTTTTTCATTGTTGTTACATGCATTTATCACATTATGTGCATACATATTCCAAACATAACTTGTGTAATATTACTTCTCTGTATGATTTCTGGAGTAACCATTAGTTTTGGATAACCAATTGACATGCTCTTCCCTGGGGAAGACAATTTCTCCCACTCTCAGTACTCCTTAGTTGCCTGGAGTTCCTTGTGTAGAGTTGAGGTCTCAGAGCCTTTCCCTGGGCTACTTTGGCATGTCTGTTGACATCATCTTTATTCAACTCATGCTTAGAGTAGTCATAATAGTGAAATATTGGGGATCGGAAGCTTTATCTGAAGAGATGCTCTGTGTTGAGGATTGCTGCCAGACTAAAATGGAGGACAGAATGAAGGAGGGAAAGTACAGGGCAGTTGTGAGTGCAGTCCATAGTTTCAGCAACCTCTGCTGACTGACGGCATGGTTATAGGAAACAGCATGGAAAGAACAAAGTATAGAAGATGGTCATTTTTAATGAGGGAACAATTTATCAACAGTTTGTCTCTAGAGGAGAAAACGTGAGGACAGAATTAAAGATTTAATGAAGTGGGTAAATAAGCGCAATGATAGTGAGAAGGAAAAATGTGACTGTGGCCTCAATGGCCCCTTGCTCAGCTTATGCTGCTTTTTCAGAAATAAAACACAAATAACTCTTAAAATTTAAAAATATTGATTGTTCACAGTAGAACTCAAGAGCTTTCTACTTTAATTTTTGCGTTTTTTTCTCACTTGTGACCACCATAGATAATTAATATAAACAGGCCTGTGATACTCTTGACTTTTCAAGGTAATTAACACAGCAGGGAATGCATTCTGGGGCCGGCAGTTCTAAGAAGAGTGGGTGGAATCTTAATGGGAGTCTAAGGACTATTAAGAAAGTTAGTAATTCTAGACTGTCTATTTCTCTCACATCATTAAAGTCTCAAAGATATATTTTAAAGGCCAACAACCTGGAGAGAAATTCTTACCTCTTTTTCTCTTTTTTTTTTTTTTTTTTTCAGTTTCATTGCAAGCCTGGGCTTATGTTATTATTTTTGTTTGGTCTGACAGTAGTGCTGAGACAAACTTTCTAAAATCATCTAAAACCCAAGCTAATTGCTCACCTTCAATAACTTTCCAAGGTATTATTTAAGCTATAATGACCTTCAGAGTAGATATGTTCTTAGCATTAATAAACAACTTGAAAGCATCAGTGGTGTCTCCTGAAGCTAGGAGCCTTTAATGGAACCTGTTATTAATGGCCAGAAAATGTCTAACCGAGAGGTCATTAGTGTGATTATAAATCATAACAATGTAAATAAAAAGCAAAATGTTCAGATGTTACAAGTTGAACATCAAGTTACCATGGATACACAGATTTCCTAGATGCAATCACTCAGACCACTGAGAGAAGGAAAGAATTCTCAATTCTTATAATTCCATTTAGGAATCTAATTGGTGTGCTGATGCAAACGTTGATCTATGGACTACAAAAGAATTAAATGCCTCCACTGCTGTGGTATTCTTTAAGCTCACCAAATCATATAAGCACATTCTACTCAGTTTTTAGGACAACAGATACAGAAGATAGGCTCAATTACTATAATGCCTTTCTATATTTAAAAAGAAAAATATAGATATCAGAAGTTGGTATGCATACATTTTTTTGGTAGAGCCTTGTACTTATAAAATGTCCCCATTCAGAAATGCAAAGAGGATGGACATCAGAAGAAGGAGAAAACAGGGAACTGGACAAGAGCATGCCACAGAGGGCCTCTGAAAGGCTCTACCCTGCAGGGTATTAAAACATATGCTGAGACTCATAGCCAATCTCTGGGCAGAGTGCAGGGAATCTTATGAAAGAAGTGGGATATAGTAAGACCTGGAGAGGACAGGAGCTCCACAAGGAGAGCAACAGAACCAAAAAGTCTGGGCATGGGGTCTTCCCTGAGACTGATACTCCAACCAAGTACCATGTGTGGAGATAACCTAAACCCCTGCACACATGTAGCCCATGGCAGCTCAGTGTCCAAGTGGGTTACATAGTAATGGGAACAGAGACTGTCTTTGACATGAACTGATTGGCCTGCTCTTTGATCACCTCCCCCTGAGGGGGAAGCAGCCTTACCAGGCCACAGAGGAAGACAATGCAGCCAGTCCTGATGAGACCTGATAGACTAGGATCAGAAGAAAGGAGAGGAAGACCTCCCCTATCAGTGGACTTGGGGAGAGGTATGGGTGGAGAAGGGGGAGGGAGGGTAGGATTGGGAGGTGAGGAGGGAGGGAGCTACAGGGGGATATAAAGTGAATAAAGTGTAATTAATAAAAATTAAAATAAAAATATTAAAAAATGTTTTAAGTCCCCTACTAAAACCCAAAGCAATAATAATCCAAATTACTAATGAAATATCTATTTCTTCATGATGAAATATGACAAAGATAACCACTTTGCAAATCTTAATTAGAATTTCTTACTTTTAAAAAGTATATTAAAATCGTATGACTATGCCTAGTGTTAGAAGGTCCTGTGCAACATATAAAGTGAAGGCTGGAATGATTTTGTATTACCTTCTCCTGGGCCATCCTTCCATAAATCTTGGACAGAATAATAAGACACAAGCCAAAACCAGCAAAACCACCCTCATTGCAGAGACAATCAAAACTCTAATGTTCTGAATCTAAAAGGGATATATTTGCATGGAACTTCCGGAAAGCACAGAAGTACCCTAGAAAATGAAATCATTAACTTTTTATTTTAAATAAAAGAGCTTGCATGGTGGAAAGTATTAGCTGCTGAAGCTACATACCTTCTAATATTCTAACTAGCATAGGAAAAAAAAATCACTAGCCAAAAGTACCAATCACAGCTTGGTATGTTTCTGAATCTGAGTTTTAATGACAAATAAAATATTGAATATATCCCTTAATTATGACAGTATAATCCTTTATATGAAAGGACATAACAAGACAACTTATATTAAGTAGCTAATGACTAACATATTCTTCGTTTAAAATTGTTAATCGTTTGTTATTCTTGCGTAGTCAGACTTCTCTATTGAGAGAGTGAAATCTTAAAAATACGTGAATGACATCTCAGAGGACACCAGCTTCAAAAGAATGAGTATCTAATGCAATTTAATTTGTGTAGTCCAAAAAACCTTGTAAATTAATAGTATGGGCCTTGATGTTTAGATTGGAACACCACTTTTGCTACAATTTATTAATAAAAAGGTTGAATTGGAAACAGTTCTATATAACATTTTTTTCAGAAGCATTTTCTATGATTTATTAATTGAGACATGACACTAGCCAACGCAGGATTCAAATGACGTAAACAAAACCCTAGTCTTATCTTTGATTGTAAGAACTTCAAAAAAAAAAAGAAAGTTTATGTTTGTTTGTGTTCTTCTACATACTCATAGTTAAGCAAAAAAATAAAACACACTGTGAAATTTAAAAAAAAAGAACTAAAATTATTGATACATAATTTTAGGGATTTTTGCATTTTTTAAATATAACTTTTTTAATGTGGGTAGCTTTTTATTTAAAAATTATTTTTATTTTTATTACTCAGTGATAAAAACAAGGAAATCATGAAATTTACAGGTAAATGGTGGGAACTGTAAAAGATATTCCTGAGTGAGGTATAGAAGCAGAAAGACACACAGGGTATATACTCACTCATAAGTGGTTATTAGACACATAATATAGGATAAACATACTAAAATCTGTACACCTATGGAAGCTAATCAGGATGGAGGACTCTGACTAAGATGCTTAATCCCCATTCTATATAACATTTTAAAATCATTATTTTTTAAACTAGTCAAGTATAGAGATAAGATCCAGGATCCTATGTTTATTGGTTGCTACCCTAACAGTGCTCATAATCAAGTTAAGTCAGGAAAAGGATTTATCTGGAAAAATAAGTAGTTAGAAACATGGAGTGCTCTCCTTGTTTCCCACACAGCCTACTGTTAACTTCAGGTAACTGGTGTTAGGGGTTCTGTCAACGTAAAGATAAGTTTCTGGTTACAGATTTTCATAGTCTGTATTCTTTTAGATCCTTTTCACTGGAGTAGTTAACTTTGAAATTAATTATTAGGACACAAAAGACATCTTTCCCTTTAGAGAACATAGAAACAAAAAACTTCTTTTCCCTGGATCATTAAATGACATTAGCTGGAGAATGGGTTTTGATAGATTTGGTGGTGTCAGTTAGGAAAAGTCTTCCATAACAAAGATAGTGGGAGGTTAGTAATACATTGTCTCACTCTGTGACTGCCAAAACCAGTGACATCTATGAGTGAGGAAAACTAGGTGTGATATTTCCCTGAAGAACAGATATATGAATATGTGACAAATATCACTCTCATCCATTCAATGTTTTTATTTTACTTTATTTTATCCTATAAGTTGATATCTATCATCTTTCTTTCTTTCTTCCTTCCTTTCTTTCTTTCTTTTCATTTTTTTATTAATTTCTTATTTTTAAATAATTTTATACATTCACTTGTATCCCAGCTGTAGCCCACTCCATTTTTCCCTCCCAATCCTCCCCTCCCTCCCTCATCTCCTCCCTGCCCCCTTCCGAGTCCACTGAGAGGGGGTGTCCTCCTCTCCTGGCCCTAGCTTATCAGGTATCTTCATATTGGTTGCAATGTCCTTATCTGTGGCCTAGCAAGGCTGCTCCTCCCTCAGGGGGGAGGGGAAGCTCATGAGTTCATGTCAGAAACAGTTCCTGTCCCCCTTCCTGGGGAACCCACTTGGATACTGAGCTACCATGGGCTACGTCCCCTCTAGGATATACTAATTTCTCCTTCCTTCATATGATTCCCTACACTCAGCCGAAGGTAGGGTTATGGGTCTCAGCATCTGCTTTGATACACTGCTAGGTAGAGTCTTTCAGATGTCTTCTGTGGTAGGCTACTGTCCTGTTACTTGTTTTCTCCTATTTCCAATGCCCATCCTCTTTTTCTTTCTAGATGAGGATTGATCATATTATCCCTGGACCTCTTTCTTATTTATCTTCTTTAGTTGTACATATTTTAGTATGTTTATCCTATCTTATAGGGCTATATGTAAGTGAGTATATACCATGTGTCTCTTTCTGCTTTGGTGATACCTCACTCAGGATGATTATTTTCTAGATCTCACCATTTGCCTGCAAAATTCATGATTTCCTGGTTTTTAATTGGTGAGTAGTATTCCATTGTGCAAAAGTACCACAATTTCTGTATCCATTCCTCCATTGAGGGACATCTGGGTTGTTTCCAGGTTCTGCCTATTATGAATAAGGCTGCTACAAACATGGTTGAGCAAATATCCTTGTTGTATACTTGAGCATCTTTTGGATATATACCTAAGAGTGGTATAGCTGGATCTTGAGGTAGCACTATTCCTAATTGTCTGAGAAAGAGCCAGATTGATTTCCATAGTGGTTGTACCAGTTGACATTCCCACCAGCAATGGAGGAGGGTTCCCCTTTCTCCACATCCCCTCCAGCATGCGTTATCTCTTGAGTTTTTGATCTTAGCCATTCTGGTGGGTGTAAGGTGAAATCTCAGGGTCGTTTTGATTTGCATCTCTCTGATGGCTAGGGATGTTGAACATCTCCTTATTTGTTTCTCTGCCATTCTATATTCTTTTACAGAGAATTCTCTGTTTAGCTCCATACCCCATTTTTTTAATTGGGTTACTTGGATTATTGCCTTTTAACTTCTTTAGTTCTTTATATATTCTGGACATCAGCCCTCTGTCAGAAGTTGGGTTGATGAAGATCCTTTCCTAATCTGTAGGCTGTCGTTTTGTTCTAACAACAGTATCTTTCTCTTTACAGAAGCTTTTCAGTTTCATGAGGTCCCATTTATTGATTGTTGCTTTTAGGGCTTGTGCTAGTGGTGTTCTGTTCAGGAAGTTGTCTCCTGTGACAATGAGTTCTAGGTTATTCCCCATTTTTCTTCTAACAGATTTAGAGTATCTGGTTTTCTATTGAGGTCTTTGATCCACTTGGACGTTACTTTTGTGCAGGGTGATAAATATGGATCTAGTTTCATTTTTTTGCATGTAGACATCCAGTCGGACCAGCACTATTTGTTGAAGATGCTGTCTTTTTTCTATTGAATGGTTTTGGCTTCTTTGTCAAAAATCAAGTATCCAAGGTGTATGGATTTATTTCTGGGTCTTCTATTCGGTTCCATTGATCCACCTTTCTATTTCCTTCTTTCTTTCTTTCTTTCTTTCTTTCTTTCTTTCTCCTTCCTTCCTTCTTTCCTTCCTTCCTTCTTCCTTCCTTCCTTCCTTCCTTCCTTCCTTCCTTCCTTCCTTCCTTCCTTTCTTTCTTTCTTTCTTTCTTTCTTTCTTTCTTTCTTCCTGTTTATCTATCATCTATATACAATCAACCATACTGACTTTTTTATTCCATGGTCAAATAAGTTTTGTTCGGAAAACATTTCTTCTTTGAATATACTTGATACTCACCCCAAGGGCAGGAATCCATTGACTGTATATAGTCATAAACTTTTAACCAGATGCCAAGTATTCAGATTTCTATCAGCAGCACATCATCAGTTGCTATGGATGCCCATTAAACTAGCAGTTCTGCCAATCTCGTCTGAAGGAGAAAGTGTATACAGATTTATGAAAAATCTCAGGGGAAAAACATAACAGATAAATCCTTCTGTTCCTTAATGACTAAAGCAACAGAACAATGGTATGAAAGGAAAAGATTTTATCCCAACAAAGTTGCTACCTTTTTAACTTTTTTAGCCTGGTTCTAATGCTATAGAACCTGAGCAATTTTTTATGTAACTTTTCTTGTGAGTAGACTTTTAGAGAAATTATTACCTTGTACCTTCTAAGTTTTACACTCCAATCTAATTCATTATCTATTCCACCAACTATGTTCAGATAGAAAGTAACAACCACTGCACTCAGATCAAAAGAATATTTTTTTTACCCACAAATTCATCAGACTTAAAAGTAAAATCTTACACAAAATAATCCTTTGAACATGGTGTTCTTTATGTATTTTGGATTAGTGTAGAAAACTAGAGCTGGTTCCTGGTGATATGAGATAGTTACTTTTGATCACTGCTTCTTAAGTTGCAATGACATTTTGTAAAGTTCTAACACCAAGGACACTCACTTGTGACTGATGGAATCTGTCTGAGAAAGCACCGTGCAGGGCATCAATAGGAGAAAACACAGAGAGGCGAAGAAATGTCTGTGCAGCCTCAGGATCTGGGTTTGCAACCAGCTGAGCTCATTGCTTTAAGGAGAGTGAGGTCAGTCCATGTCTGTTTTCCACACATTCAAAACCACACCACTACTCAGCATAATTGACAAGTTACTTCTCCAAAGGGACTGTGCGTTAAAATAGACTTTGCCCAATATTTTTAAAAAGCAATCTCCAAACACCCACACAATTCTTAGAGTTTTTGAGTGCTGACAGCATAATAAAGTCTGAATTTTGTCTGACTTGGCTTCTAAAACTTTCCACAGCATTAAAATAATAATAATGAAAAAAAGACCAATTAAAATACTCTGGGTTATGATTCTGATATTGCAGCTACTGGTTTGTGAGCACTCTCAGACACCTGAAAACTCTTGTGTTTGTGGTCCTTAAGAAAGTGATTATGAGTCTTTCAGTGGTCCTCTGTGGAAGGCTCCTGTTCTATTCCTTGTCTTTTCCTACTTCTGATGTCTATCTTCTTTGCCCTTCTATAAACAAAATTAAATTTAAAAATAAAAACAGAAAATGATTATGAGATACCAAGGTTGTTTTGGTTAAATGCCATTTGGTTTGTGGACTCATTTGTCAGAATTTTTTGGAAAAAGTCTGAAAAAAATATGTTATGAGTTTTGTTAACTTAAAAATTATGGTTCAAAGGAGTAAATAATATTATAAAATGCATATTAAGACTGGAAGAATACAGATACGTAATTTTAGAATACATTATCAAGTCATATGGGTAACTTTATAAATTATATTTTTCTAAATTCAATTTCCACAATAGACCTTTGGGAGCAGGTAATCTATATACATGTAGCACAGACATGGTGGCAATTTTCTTAACAATTTGTTAAGGAAAGGCTTTTATTTACTGATAGTCTATTGATAATTTTCATGATTTGTCACATGTTCTGAAAAATGGTCTAAAGTTTATTGCTTAATTCTCTGAAGTTGCAGCAGTCATTTAGTTCTTCTGCTGTCATCATGCTCAGAGAGCATAATAAGCAGAATTAGCTCAAACAGCAGTCATAAGTATGACACTGCAATTTTGTTACTTAGCACGGGGTATCTCAAATCTGACACCAGTAGCATCCTAGTATAGTCAGTGCTTTGAGGGAGCAGTTGTGTCTATTTTGGAAGGTTACTATCATGCCTGGTCTGTACAACCTAGATGCCAGTGGATTCTACCACTTACTGCCATTGTGAGCACTACAAGTGTCTAGAAAGTAATAAAAGCTTCCTAGAGACAAGCTTTCACCTAGCTGCAATTCAAGAAGGGGGATCATATGCAGGGATGATATGCTAAAATCTTCAGGGAATAAACTGGAGGAGACTGGGCAATGGCTATGAGAAGAGATGGATGATCTGGAGGTTCTCACCATTTCCAATGACAGGTAATTAGATTTCTCTGACAGAGTGCTTCAGAAAATGGTAGCAAACAGTTTTTTCAAGCAAGAAAAAGAAAAAAGTAAATGAGGACATAGTTGCATACACAAACAGCAGAAAGAAACGGGAGGATCTCAGCACTTAACTGGAGCGTCAGTAAAATCTACATAAAAAACTTTTGCCATTTTTACTATGTTAATCCTACCAAGCCATGAGCATGGGAGATCTTTCCATCTTCTCATATCTTCTTCTAATTCTTTCTTCAGAGATTTGAAATTTTTTTCATACAAGTCTTTGACTTCCTTGGTTAGGGTTACTCCGAGGTACCTTATGTCATTTGTGGCTATTGTGAAGGGTGTTGTTTCCTTAATTTCTTTCTCAGCCCTTTTGTCTTTTGTATACAGGAGGGCTACTGATTTTTTTTAGTTAATTTTGTATCCTGCCACTTTGCTGAAGGTGTTTATCATATAGTATTTATGTAAGGAACTCACGAAAAAGGCAAAAGATTTATACTATATGAAGAACTTTCTGAACAGAACACCAATAACACAGGCACTAAGACCAAAAATTAATAAATGGGACCTCATGAAACTAAAAACGTTCTGTAAGGCAAAGGAGAGTGTCAATAGGACAAATGACTGCCTACAGAATGTGAAAATATTTTTACCAAATCCACATCTGATAGAAAGCTAATATCCAAAACATATAAAGAACACAGGAAGCAGATATCCAAAAAGAACCCTAATCCAAAATAAACTCAATTATTTTATAATACTTGTGGGGGAATAAGAGAGGAATGAAAATGTAAATATCTATTTCATATATATACATATTTAGTCACAAAATATATTCATATTGAAATAAGGTTCAGTATAGTTCACATTCTATAACTTGCCGTGTTTGTAACTGATTGTTACCTACCTCTACAAATTTTATGATCTTATCTTTTTAATCTTAGAGAGCTATTTCAAACTATGCTTGGGTGGGTTGTTATTGGTTTCTATTGATTTAATGACAGGGCATGACAATTCTAAGACTGAATCTAATAAATCTTGTTCTAACCTTCTAAGATAGGGCTACCTACTACTGTAATTGAGTTCTTAGAGGTTCATTCTATAGTCTGTTGTGCCTACTGAATTGAGCCACACTGTGTGTTCAATAACTTTTATAAGCATGACACATTGATAAACTTCTTTATCCATGAAATGTGCTCATTGGTCAGAAGACATGCTATGGAGAATAGCTTTCAATAAGTCCATGGATGATTATATTGGTAAAAACAGTATGTACAGATAAAAATTCTATACTCAGAATAAGAGCCTACTGCCTGAAGAACAAAATGATATGTATTTCATGGTAGAAGTGACCCACTATACTCAAAATATGAGTAGACATCTAGTTGATCATCTGAGGAATTAGCACTATTTTAAGGTGGAATTTATTTTCTTTCCCTTTTATATTTTAAAAGTGAAGTTGGAGTTTAATAAGAAGAAATTTTAATAAATAATGAGACATGGTTATTAATAAAAGAGAGAAATACTTAGAAAAAGGACAATGTATACCCACATGTGAATATGGCCTTCAAAATAGCAAAGTGACTATTAGGGTATGATATGGGGACTCTAAGTATTGTTCATTGTTGATAGACCCTCTGAAAACTTGTTTGTGACCACAGCCTAATTTTCTTTGGTGAGTTTAAGTCCATCATGCTGAATTCCTTCATAACCTTAATGGTGTTATCAGAGCCATTTTTTTCACAACAGAAATATCTTTGCAATGTGGTTGATTGACATCCACAGAGTGAGTGATGCTATATATTTGGATACCAAAGTAACTCTGTGATAAATTAATTATTTGTTGAGAATGCACTGAGAGCACAAATATCTCACTTTTCTCAGGCTGAAAAATCTTTCCATACATCTCTTTTCTTAATTTGTTTGTCATCAATTTTATTATCATGTTCTTTATGAGTCACAGACTATTCACTCAAATCCAAAATAGCTATAGCCTATGAATCAGTTTTTAATCATCTAGCTGGCCATTTTCCCCTCAAGATATGTGTGTAACAAGATGCCTCATCTAGCTTTACCAAAACTGGGAAGACTTTCTTTCCGACTATTCTTAATGAACAGTCAAAAGTGGAACAGCTGGCCTGTTTTTATGTATCATGTAGAGCTATCTATAAAGTAGACCTATAGATGAAAACATAGAGAAAATACCTGGGTTTTTCTTCCCCTATAAGGGATGCCATATAATGTGTTTAGAAGGAGAGGAAGCAAAGGTAGTGTAAGTACAGAGGACTGTGGGCATCTGGACTTTTTTTTTTTCCAGTCAAGAGATAACTTGGAGCAAATTTGCCTGACATACATCAAAGTAAGAGAATGGTAAAACAAAACATAGCAAAATATAACTCTGGTACAGTTAAATTCCCACTACATTCATATCAGATACTCTATTTTTTTTCTGTATGTTTTTGTTTAACCCTATGCCAGATTTAAAAACAGATAGAACAGAGCTGCCTTAGCCACGATGACTTCTGCCTCCAGATAGTCCCCTAAATCTTTCAAATTTCACATGTAATAAATGCAGCTAAAACTAAGTAAGCAAAACAACACCCATGAGAATTGTTTTGTAAGTTTGAGCATAAAAATGTCTCCTTTGAAGCCTGACCTATTTTTACAAGGGCAGGAATATGTAGTCTTCATATTTAATATGGCAAGCCAGCTCTGCATCCCGACAGGAATCAGCGCTTTAACACCGATGAAGCTTTTGGCTGAAATGCAATCTCCTGCATCACTGCTCTGCTTGGATACTATTTGTGTTTTATTTACAGGGTCACTATATATTCAAAATGAATGGTTTTGTCCCAGAACAAAAACTGCAATAAAAATATAAGGCTCTTATATATTTTCTAATATCTATGTCTATTTCTCTTTCTTTTCAGTTTTTAATTGGAGTTTATTTATTTATTTATAAAGAATTCTCAAATTTTGTAGTAAATTCAGTTCTTAGAAATATAGTAAAGAATGCCCAAAGTGAATTTATAAGTAGTAGAGGTAGCAGACCTGCTATTAAAGGAAAATCCACATCTTTAAAAAGAAACAATAGACTACAGACAGATTAACTTTTATTTAGAATCAAGGTTATCCCAGAACATTGAAGTGTGTGTGTTTGTATATATGTTAAGACTACTTAACAACAAAATAGAGCAAAATAGAACTTAGAAACAATATATATATATATACATACATACATATATATACTATTGATGAGCCATTTTCTTTTTTCCTTAAATTTTTATTTTGTATATTAATTACAGTTTATTTACTTTGTATCTCAGCTGTGGCCCCCTCCTTCATTCCCTCCCAATCCCACCCTCCTTCCCTCATCTACTCCCTGCCCCTCTCTAAGTCCACTGATAGAGGAGGTCCTCTTCCCCTTCCTTCTGACCCTAGCTTATCAGGTCTCACCAGGCCTGGCTACAATGCTTAGCTGGGCTGCTCCTCCTATGAGGAGGGGTGTCAAAGAGCTAGCTGCAGAGTCATTCCAGAGGCAGTCCCTGTTCCCCTTACTAGGGTACTCACTTGGATACTGAGCTGCCATGGACTACATCTGAGCAGGGCTTCTAGGTTATATCCCTGCATGCTCCCTGGTTGGAGAATCAGTCTCAGACAAGCCCCTGTGCCCAGATATATTTAGTCCTTGTGGAGCTCCTGTCCTCTCCAGGTCTTTCTATCTCCCTCTTCTTTCATATGATTCCCTGCACTCTGCCCAAAGTTTGGCCATGAGTTTCAGCATCTGCTTTGATATACTGCTATGTAGAGTCTTTCAAAGGCCCTTTATAGTAGGCTTCTATCCTGCTTTTTTTTTCTCTATGTCCATCCCATTTGTTTTTCTAAGTAAGGACTGATCTTCTTACCCCGGGTCCTCATTCTTGTTTAGCTTCTTTAGGTGTACAGATTATAGTATGCTTATCAGTGCAAAATAGGTTGCTTTTGTTATTTTGGGTACCAATCAACCAGTCAGTAATATTTATCTCATTCTTGTTTAGCTTCTTTAGGTGTACAGATTATAGTATGCTTAGTGCAAAATAGGTTGCTTTTGTTATTTTGGGTACCAATCAACCAGTCAGTAATATTTATTGGAGACACATTGTTCTTTTAGAAAGATTTTTACTTGTTTACTTTTATATATGTGTTTGTTTGTTCCTAAGTATATGTATGTGTACTGTAGAGTCCAGAAGAGGGGGTCAGATCTCCTGAGACTAGAGTTACAGGTAGCTGAGAATTTCCAATTATGGGTTCTAAGAGGCAAACATGGGTCCTCTGTAAGAAGAGTCAGTTCTCTTAACCTTGAGCCATATCTCCTGTTCCACATTGTTCTTAATAATAGCTAATTTAAGAAAGGATATTTTGTTTACTTTCTTTCCATTGTGAATGTTAAAATAGCTGATTTGGTAATAAAACATTTAGATATTGAAAGAATCCCATATACTAAAACACATTTTACATTAGTATACTAGTTACACGAACATATTTGTAACTCTATCGATTGAAAACATGTAATAGATGCAGGTATGTGAGAGAGAAAGGGGAATAGAAAGGAGAGAAATTAATCATCACTTTCAACAGATGAAACATTGGTTCTTTTTCTTGTTATGTTTTAGATTTGCCAATCCATAACTAGAAAATTTTAACACACATAAGATTTTAACACTTATTTTAATCATAAGATTAAAATAATATAAGTTATATGATTATACCTTTACTAAGCACAATTTAATCATAAATATACAATGTCACAATTGTACTCTAAGAACCCTGCTCATAGCTAAGTTCATTAAGGTTCTTTCCTTCCCTTTCATACTTCTACCTCTCTTCTAAGGACCATTCATTCACATCCAGAGTGAGCCACAATTTCCTTCCTTCTCCATTTCTGAGGGAAATAATATCATAAGTATATTTATGAATAATGGTCCATTCTAGCTCCAGCCTCAAAATGGGCAGCTTCCATAACTGGCAATCCAGCCCCTGATAAATTTCATACTATGTGGGCTCATTAGACTTTTTGACCTATTTTAATTCATCAGTTGCTCCTAGTTTCTACAGAATTTGCAGGCTATCCACACTTTGCGTTTTTATTGTCATACCCTGTCCTGGTTGATTTTTCTTATAAACTTGATACAAGCTAGAGGACACTCAGTTGAGTAGATGCCTCCATAAGATCGTTTGTACGGCGGTCTTTAGGGCATTTTCTTTTTCTTTTTTTCTTTTCTTTTATTATTATTATTATTAATTACACTTTATTCATTTTGTATCCCCCCATAAGCCCCTCCCTCCTCCCCTCCCGATCCCACCCTTCTTCCCCTTTCTGCATGCATGCCCCTCCCCAAGTCCACTGATAGGGGAGGTCTTCCTCTCCTTCTTTCTGATCTTAGACTATCAGTTCTCATCAAAAGTGGCTGCATTGTCATCTTCTGTGGCCTGGTAAGGCTGCTTCCCCCTCAGGGGGAGGTGATCAAAGAACAGGCCAATCAGATTATGTCAGAGGCAGTCCCTCTTCCCATTACTATGTAACCCACTTGGACACTGAACTGCCAAGGGCTACATCTGTGCAGGGGTTCTAGGTTATCTCCATAAATAGTCCTTGGTTGGAGCTGATTAATTATTGGTGTGAGAGGAAGCAGCCCATGGGAGGAGGGGCAGTGCCACTCCTGGTCAGGGGTACTTGCGTACATAAAAAAGAAAGTTGAACAAGCCATGTGAAGCAAGCCACAAGGAACAAGGAATAAACAGAAGTCTCTTCATTCCCAAGTTTCTTTTGTCTATTGTCTTTATTACAACAATAAAAAGTAAACTATTACCGGTCTGATTTCCAATATTAATCATGTCTTTTGCAGACTATAAAAAATCTCTTCCTTTTCATCTACTTGACTTTCAGTGTTTCATACTGTTCTCATGATTCTCCTTCTAGAATGAACCAGTTAATTTACCTTGCCTTGCAATATACTTCAAAATTCATAACATGAGTTACTCTGCATTTCACAGACTCCCCATACCTCCTTCTCTAGCCTCATCACCTAACATTCTAAATTAGCTTTCTCTATCTCGTTGCCACTGGGCTTTTCTCAGGCTGTTGAGCATAATGTTTTTTGTTTTTTTTTTATTAATGTTTTATCCATCGATTTTTACATCCCTGGTTGAACACTTAGCCACCCTGTATTTAACTAGCCCATATTTATTTGTTAGGGAATTCAAGTGTTTACTTACTTTTCATACAAAAATTGTTGAGCATGTATTATATATCGGCACTGCTATTAGTGTCAGGACAGCAGTGCCGTTCAGAGCAAACAAAGTAGCTATTCTGAACATGCAAGCCTAGTCTGAGACAACTAAATTGTTTTGAGTAGTTTACTACAATAACTACATAAACAAGTTTATTTATTGTATTTAATTAATAATTTTATCTATTATTCAAGAAATGAGTTCCATGAAGGAAATTATTCAATTAACATTTTGACAGACCCAGTATTGTTATATTTAAGACATTTCTCAGGTAAATATCCAAAATCCTTGCTATCATACATAAGGACACTGAAGTTACAAATATATTTTTGCATGTGTGTATATGTGTATGTTTATAAAGGTGAATATGTGTGTGTTGTGTACATGTATCTGCACATGTGGAGTTCAGGGCACAGATTTAGCATCAAGACACATTCCTCAGGCACTATCAATCAATTTTTTTGAAACAGAGAATATCTCTGTTTCACGATTACACAACTACCCAGTGAGGTTGGGACTGTCTGCTACACAGTGCTAAGGGTCCAAGTGTGCCCTAGAACACCAGGTACAGAACTCAATTCTTCATTATTGCAAGGCAAGAGACTTACTGACTGCATTTTCTTTTTTTAATTTTTAATTTTTTATATTAATTACACTTTATTCACTTTGTATCCCAGCTGTAGACCTTTCCCTCCTCCCCTCCCAATTCCACACTCCCTCCCTCATCTCCTCCTATGCCCCTCTCCAATAAGACTCTTCCTGGGGAGGCACAATACTCATGTCTACTCATCCCAGATAAGGAGCTCGTGACAGACCAAATATATATACTATCAAAGGCCAACTGGGTGAACCAGTAAGTTTTGTTGGGGTTATTTCCAGGAATGTGAGTGAGGTGTTACAAGGGCAAAAATGACTCAAAGACAGCTGGATCACCAAAGTCCACCCTAGCCTGAGTCACAGCTCTCAAAAACTGGAAATTTGGAGCAGATTGCACGGCCTACGAAAAGAACAACAGCTTGGTAAGTGTCTTTTCCAAGTGACTAAGTTGATCTAAATATCTACCAGGCAGCTGGTCTGGTCGCAGTCTTTTTTGCCTCTTGGCTTGTATACTCAAGGAGGGAGGGGCCTAGTGAATTTGGTTAGTTTCAGGAACTTCCTGAAGCTATTTTGAGTTGTTTACATTCCTATATAAGGAGCTCCCTGAAGAATGAAATGTTTCTGTTTCAGAGGAAACTGCTATACCTTCCCATCAAAAATCTATACTGGCATACCTCTCATAAAATAGTCTTTGCATTCTAGCCATAGCACATAACTTTTATATTACTAAATCAAGTTTGTTTTTCTTATTTTCAGCTTTTACAGAAATGATTATATCATGGAAGCCCCTTACCAATTTATTTGCTTGGTAAATTCATATTTTCCTTTCACTTTCTGTTTCATGTATAAATTTATAAAGCAGTTCATGAATATTGAATGTAAGTCATGTAAGGAGCCACAAATATAGAAGATGGTTCTGAGCACTTAAAACAAAAGTGAGCTACGAGTTGAAAACAAGATTTTGATATTACATCATATCCTAGCACATGTTATACAGCTCTTTGGGGAGCTAGAGAGGTTGCTTTGTGTAATGAAGATGTCAAAGATGGTGACTGAGAGCACCAGAGAGCAACAACATGATAATTCGTTCCAAGGACAGATACATGCCATAGGGTAAAGAAAGAAAGTGGCTACTACGTATTACAGAGATCATATTTTCAATCTGACATACGTCCAAGGAAATAGGAGAAAAATAACAAAAATAGTTATTTTAAATTATTAAAGTTTTCTAAAGGTTACTTCATGAGATATGTATGAAAGCAGTAGAAACTAAGGAGTAGGAATGAACCATAATATGGCTACAGTAGTGACTTGGGTTAAATTAAGAAGATTTGAAAAGCGGCTCTTGGTAAGAAGTCTATTCGTAAAAGAGAGTCACTTTATATTCAAGGGCTTGCAGATTATCTAACTATGGAAACCATCTTGTATAAAAAGCGTGTAAAATTACAAATACAAAAGTAGGCACAAATGTTTATTAGAATGCACAATAAATCACACAATTTTAAAACAACCAAAATGTCACAGAATTTTGAAAATAGTATTTTCAATCACTTTATTTAAGACCCCATTTACATAAAACCAAACCTACAAACTTTGGTACAAAGTTCAGAGAACATTGAAAGATTTGTAAATTTAGTATTTACCAATTGAATTAAGACATGAAACATTGCTGTCAGTCAAAGGTATTTTCTTCTGTTCCATTGAATCCATGTTCCCAAACAAATCATTACTTTCTTCAATTTATATGACCATTAGTTTTGCTTGATTTTAATCTTCATTTACTATCTTCATTACACACACACACACACAAACAAACACACACACATACACACCTACAATTTTTGCTCCTAATACTAATCTGAATATGTACCTGATTTTGAAAGCTTCAGCAGGCTTATGGTAAGGTTGTATTATACTCAATTGTAATGATATACTGGAGATTTCTTACTTATTCTATTGGGAGCATTTTCACTGCATCCAAGTTGCAGTATTTCAAGTTAAGCTGCTGTTCCAGTTTGCTTTCGGTGGCTGTGATAAACACCATGACCAAGAAAACTTGAAGGAGGAAACAGTTTATTTCATCTTACAGACTATAGTCCATCATTGAAGGAGACCAACATAGGCTCTCAGTGCAGGAGCTTGAGGCAGAAACAATGAAGGTATACTGCTTAGTAGCTCGTTCTTAAGCTTGTGTTAAGCTGTCTTTCTTACACAGCCTCGGACCATCTGCCTAGGAATAGGTATCACTCACAGTTATCTGGGCAATCATCATAAGTCATCAATCAAAAAAATGACCGACAGACACAGCCATCGGTCCATCTGGTGGTGTCAATCCTTCAGTAGAAGTTTTCTTTTCTACATGTGTAAAATGGAGCATCACCTAGAACATAGCATAGTATCTAGTGTTTGGAGGATGTTGTTGTGTGTTTTGTTTAGTTTTTGCCATTATACATGGTGATATATAAGCATGGTTTTAATTTTCAGTTCTGCAATGGACAAGCATGCTGAATCTTTTTTTTCTGTCTCTGTTTTCATATAAATATCATTTCTCGTGAAATATCTCCACATCTGTTTCTAGTACTTTAATTGATTGTTTGATTTTCATAGTATTGATATTTTCTTTTATTATTATTATTATTATTATTATTATTATTTATTACAGTTTATTCACTTCCTATCCTGGTTGTACCCTCCCTCATCTCCTCCAGATCTAACCCTCCATCCTTCTTCCCACCCCCATCCCTTTCACCTAGTTCACTGATAGGGAAAGTTCACCACCCCTACTGTCTAATCTTAGCCTATCAGGTCCCATCAGGACTTCATGAATACTCTTCCTCTGTGGGCTGGCTAGGTTGCCCCACCATGGGGGATGTGATCAAATCACAGGCAATAGGAGTTCATGTAAGAGAAAGCCCCTGCTCCCTTTACTAGAGAACCCACACGGAGACTAAACAGTATAAGAGCTACATCTGAGCAGGGGGTCTAGATCCTCTCCATGCAAGGTCCTTGGTTGACTCATCATTATTTACAGCCATGCCTGGACCCAAAATTTTTGTCTTTGTTGTTCTCCTTGTATAGCTCCTGTCCCTATCATGTCTTTCTTTTTTTTAATTAACTGTTTTTTTAAATAAATTAGTTTATTCACTTGTATCCCAGCTGTTGTCCCCTCTCTAATGCCCTCTTAATCCCACCCACCCTCCCTCATTTTGTCGCATGCCCTCTCTAAGTCCAATGATAGGGGAGGTCCTCCTCCCCTTCCCTCTAAACCTAGCCTATCAGGTCTCATCAGCAGTGGATGCATTATCTTCTTCTGTCGCCTGGTAAGGCTGCTCCCCACCAGGGGTAGGTGATCAAAAAGCCAGCCACTGAGATCATGTCAGAAACATTTCCTGTTCTCCTTGCTAGGAAATCTACTTGGATACTGAGTTGCCATGGGCTACATCTGTGCAGGGGTTCTAGGTTATCTCCATGCATGGTACTTGGTTGGAGTATCAGTCTCAAAAAGACTCCTGAGCCCAGAGATTTTGGATCTGTCACTCTCCTTGTGGAGCTCATATCCCCTCCAGGTCTCCAGTTCTTTCTGTCTCCCCTTTCTTTCACAAGATTCCCTAAACTCAACCCAAAGTTTGGTAATGAGTCTCATCATCTACGCTGATACCTTCCTGTATAAAGTGTTTTTCCCTCTTCTGATGTCTGTTCCATTTGCCTTTCTGAGTGAGGACTGATCATCTTACCAGGGTCTTCCTTCTTGCTTAGCTTCTTAAGGTATACAGATTTTGTTGTATTTTTCTTATATTATAAGTCTAATATGCACTTAAAAGTGATTATATACCATGTGTGTATTTCTGCTTCTGTGATATCTCACTCAGGATGATCTTCGTGATTTCCTTGTTTTTAATTGCTGAGTAGTATTCCATTGACTATTACGAATAAAGTTGATAAGAACAAGGTTAAGCAAATGTCCTTGTTGCATATTTGATGATCTTTTGGATATATGCCTAGGAGTGGTATAGTTGGATCTTGAGGTAGCACTATTCCTAATTTTCTGAGGAAGCACCAGATTGATTCCCAAAGTGGTTGTACAAGTTTACATTTCCACCAACAATGGAGGGGGGTTCTCCTTCTCCACATCCTCTCCAGTATGTGTTGTCACTTGAGTTTTTGATCTTAGCCATTTTGATGGGTATAAAGTGAAACTCAGGGTCATTTTGATTTGCATTTCCCCGATGGCTAAGGACATTGAGCATTTCTTTAAGTATTCCTCTGTAATTCGTTATTCCTCTATTGAGAATTCTGTTTAGCTCTGTACTCCATTTTTTTAATTGGAATACTTGATTTGTTGCTGTTTAACTTCTTGAGTTAAGTATTCTAGATATTAGCCCTTTGTCAGATATAGGGTTGGTGAAGATCTTTCCCCAATCTGTAGGCTGTCATTTTATTCTGACAACAGTGTCCTTTGCTTCTCAAAATTTTTTCACTTTCATGAGGTCCCATTTATTGATTGTTATCTTAGAGCCTCTGCTATTGGTGTATTATTGAGGACGTTGTCTCCAGTGCCAATGAGGTCAAGGTTTTCCCCCTCTTTGTCTTCTAACAGATTTAGTGTGTCTGGTTTTATGTTGAGGTCTTCAATCCACTTGGATTTTAGTTTTGTGCAGTGTGATAAATACGGATCAATTTGCATTTTCCTACATGTAGACATACAGTTTGACCAGCAACATTTGTTAAAGATGCTGTCTTCTTTTTATTATATGGTTTTGGATTCTTTGTCAAAAATCAAGTATCCAAAGTGTGTGGGTTTATTTCTGGGTCTTCTATTCAATTCCATTGATCCCTATTCAGTTTTGATGTCAGTATTATACAGGTTTTACTACTGTTCCTCTGTAGTACAGGTTGAGATCAGGGAGGCAATACCTCCAAATGATCAGTTGTTATCCGAGATTGTTGTGTCAATTCTGGGTTTTTTGTTTTTCCATATGAAGTTAATTTTTTTTCTTTCAAGTTCTGTAAATAATTGTGTTGGTATTTTTATTGGAATTTCATTAAATCTGTAGATTGCTTTTGGCAGAATGTCCATTTTCACTACCTACCCATGAGCATGGAAGATCTTTCCATCTCCTGATGTCTTCTTCAATTTCTTTCATCAAAGATATGAAGATTTTTTCAAATAGGTCTTTCACTTGCTTGGTTAGAGTCACACCAAGGTACTTTATGTTATTAGTGGATATTGTGAAGGGTGTTGTTGTTTCCCTAATTTCTTTCTCAGCCATTTTTCTTTCAGATACAAAAGTGCTACTGGTCTTTTTTTTTTTTTTTTTTTTTTTTTTTTTTTTTGAGTTACTTTTTTAGCCAGCCACTTTGCTGAAAGTGTTTACCAGCTGAAGCAGTTCTCTGGTTGAATTTTTGGGGTTACTCATGTTACTATCTTATCTTCTGCAAATAGAGATACTTTGACTTCTTCCTTTCCAACTTGTATCCCCCCTTCATCTCCTTGTCTTATTGCTCTAGTTAGGCCTTCAAGTACTGTGTTGAATAGAGAGTGGGATTGATTTAAGTTTCTTTACATTTATTTTGATCTTGGCTATAAGCTTGCTGTACATTGTCTTTACTATGTTTAGGTATGTGCCTATATCCCTGATCTCTCTAAGATTTTAAACATGAATAGGTGTTGGATTTTGTCAAATGCTTTTTAGGCATCTAAGGAGATGATCTTTTGGTTTTTCTCCATCAGTTTGTTTATATGATCAATTACATTGATGGATTTCCACATACTGAACCACCCTTTCATGCCTGGGATGAAGACTACTTGGTCATGATGGATATCTTTAATGTGTTCTTGTATTCTGTTTGCAAGTATTTTATTGAGTATTTTTGCTTCAATGTCCATAAGAGAGATAGGTCTGAAGTTCTTTTTTATGTTGTTGGATCTTTGTGTGGTTTAGGGATCAAGGTGAAGGTGGTTTTATAGAATGAGTTTGGTAATGTTCCTTCTGTTTCTATTTTGTGGAATAGTTTGAAGAGAATTGGAGTTAGCTCTTCTTTGAAGGTCTGGTAGAATTCTGCCCTGAAACCCTCTAGCTCTGAGCCTTTTTTTGGAAGGGAAATTTCTGATGACTGCTTCTGTTTCCTAGGGTGATATAGGAGTATTTAATCTATTTATCTGATCTTGATTTATTTTTGGTAAATGGAATCTATCAAGAAAATTGTCCTTTCATCTATGGCATATATGCATTTGTAGTAAGACCTACTGATTGTTTGGATTTCTTCAGTGTCTGTGGTCATGTCCCATTTTTCATTTCTGATTTTGCTGATTTGGATATTTTCTCTCTGTCTTTTAGTTAGTTTGGCAGGGTTTGTCTATCTTGTTGATTTTCTTAAAAAAAAAACAAAAACAAAACAAACAAACAAACAAAACAGCTCTTGGTCTCATTGATTCTTTGAATTGTTTCCTTTGCTTATAATTCATTGTTTTTGGCTCTGAGTTTGATTATTTCCAATCGTCTACTCCTCCTGGTTGTGTCTGCTTCTTCTTTTCCTAAGGCTTTTAGGTGTGCCATTAAGTTGCATGTGTGATATATCTTGAACTTCTTTCTGGAGGCACTTAGTGCTATGAACTTTCCTGTTATCACTGCTTTCCTTGTGTCCCATAAGTTTGGGTAATTTGTGCCTTCACTTTCATTGTATTTTAGGAAGTCTCTAATTTATTTTTTCTTTTCTTCCTTGACCAAGCTGTCATTGAGTAGAGAGTTGTTTAGTTTCCATGTATATATACCCTTTTTGTTTTTTCTTTTGTTGTTGAGGTCTGGTTTTATATCATGGTGGGCTGATAGGATACAAGGGATTATTTCAATCTTCTTTAGCTGTTGAGGCTTGCTTTGTGCCTAACTATATGGTTAATTTTTGATAAGGCTCCACGAGGTGCTGAAAAGAAGGTATGTATACTCTTTTGAGTTTGGATGAAAAGTTCTGGAAACATCTGTTACTTCCATTTGCTTTAGAACCAGTGTAAGTGTCATTATTTCCCTATTTAGCTTCTGTCTAGATGATCTGTCCCTTGGTGAGAGTGGTGTGTTGAAGTCTCCCACTAATAAGGTGTTAGGATCGATATGGGATTTAAGCTTTAATAATGTTTCTTTTACAAATGCAGGTACTCTTGATTTGGGGGCATAGATGTTCAGGATTGTGATGTACTCCCGATGGATTTTTTCTTTGATGAGAATGAAGGGTCCCTCCTCATCTTATTTGATTAATTTTGGCTGAAATTTTATTAGATATAAGGATAGCCACCCTTGTTTGTTTTCTGAGTCCATTTGCTTGACAAACATTTTCCAGCCCTTTACTCTGAGGTACTGTTTATCTTTGTTTCGGAGGTGCATTTCTTGATTGCAGCAGAAGTTTGGATCCTTTTTATGCAACATTCTGCTAGTCTGTGTTTTTTTTTTTTTTTTTTTTGAAGAGTTGATTCTGTTAATGTTGATAGATAATAGTGACCAACGGATGTTAGTTTCTTTTATTGTGGAGTTGGTGGTGTTACTGTGTTTCAATGCTTTATTTTCTTTTAATTTTTGTTGTGAAATTATCTATATCCTGTGTTTTCTTGTGTGTAATTGATTTGTTTGGATTGGTGTTTTCCATCTAGTAATTTCTATAGGGCTTGAGTGTGAGTTGCTGTGTAGTTATTGTTTAAGTTTAGTTTTGTCTTGGACTATTTTGTTTTCTCCATTTGTGGTGATTGAAAGCTTTGCTGGGTATAGTATCAGGATTGGTATCTGTGGTCTCTTAGAGTATGGATGACATCTGCCCAGGCCTTCCTGGCTTTCAAAGTTTCTGTTGAGAAGTCTGGTACAATTCTGATTGCTCCACCTTCATATTTTATTTGGCCTTTTTCCCTTGCTGCTTTTAATATTTTTTCTTTGTTCTGTAAGTTTAGTGTTTTGACTATTATGAGGAGGTTTTTTTTTATTTTTTTATTTTATGGTCACCTGTTTCGTTAGGTTGGGGAAATTTTTCTAAATTTGCTATTTTTTTTATACCTACTAGTTATTGTTGTGCCCAGGGACATATAAACTAAGAATAAGTCTCTTCCTCTTGATTGAAACTAACATTTTTCAAGCATACTTTTTTTTTTTATTAATTACACTTCATTCACTTTGTATCCCCCCATAAGCCCCTCTCTCCTCCCCTCCCGGTCCCACCCTCCCTCTCCCTTCTTCACACATGCCCCTCCCCCCAAATCCACTGATAGGGGAGGTCCTCCTCTCCTTCCTTCTGATCTTAGTCTATCAGATCACATCAGGAGTAGCTGCATTATCATCTTCTGTGGCCTGGTAAGGCTGCTCTCCCCTCAGGGGGAGGTGATCAAAGAGCAGCATACTTTTAAATATTAGACAATATTTGTATTGTTAATGTCATGGCAGTATATATTCAATGTGTCAAACTATAAAATTAAAAGCTGGTACATGATTAAATTTCTCTTTGTACAAGAATATATTTCTGGGGGAGGAGCAAAGGAGGAGAAGAAGAAGGTTGAATGGGGTTGGGAGGGTAGGATGTCAGGGGCTACGGCTGGGATACAAAGTGAATAAATTATAATTAATAAAGAAGTAAATTGATAAAAAAGAATATATTTAATTAAATATTTTAATTATTATATCTTATCAATGTATGCTTAGAAAGAAATAACCAAGACTTTGTTATTTTATCAAATTTTAACATTTGACAAATTTACCTGTTACCACAAGACTTCAGATATTGAGTGAGGATGGTATTTATTGTACATGTAATAGTTCTACTATAATATATACAAATGATTCCTCTGGTGAATACAAATATTTCTGACAAGCTAACATTTACATGACCTTACTGCTATACAAACTAAGATTAAATATTATAATTAACAGTTTTAGGGTTCTCATAAACATATTTTTATAGTTTTAATTATCTATTATGCCTTCTTTGTTTGAAATATTAGATCACTTTTTCATGTTACCATTTCAAATCTGTAAGTCATTTATGTACTTTATTTTTTTATATTTATACTGAGTTGGTAGTTTGAAGTTTTCTGATATTTGAAAATTATTGTTACTGTGATATTTTCTTTCTGTAGGATTAAGGATATACATCTGTTATATAATTGTTTTGAGCTAGCTGTTGTTCTATTTATAGTACATTGCAACAAAAATTGGCAATTCTTAATATAATCTTTAACATTTGCAATCTCAGTGACATATTTACAATGATATTATTGTATAAAGCAATAAAAATAACTAGATTACCAAGCTATAAATGGTTACAAACTCTCTACAGGATGCTTATAACTTTAGTGTTCTCCAAGGCCCCATTTGAGGTCCCAATCTTGCTTCTAATTCATTCCTTATTTTTAATTGCATGTTATTGAAATTAAAAATTAGTTTCTCCCTTCTATATAGCTAGCTTCCTTCTTTTTTTAGACTACTGAAAACTGATTCTTTCCAGTATAAGGAAAATTTATTTTAATAACTAATCAACAATGAAAAATAGAGCAATAGACTGGGAACACTCTAGAATCTTACTTAGCTCTTTCTTCCAAGTTGGTGTAATTCTTTCTTACTCTCACTTTTGAAAAAGCACAGGAATTGCTTTTTTTTAAAATTTCCTCCCTTGTATAGCTAAGGGAAATGTTTGCTCTGCTGTTGCATAATTCATCCACAGCTTTGGTTTCCTTTATGTCAACAAAATCAGAAGCCTAATGATGTATCTGATCAATTCTTTTTAATTTTTTTTATTAGTTACATTTTATTAACTCTGTATAACTAGAAATTCTTTTTTATTTCTTTATTTTATTAATTACACTTTATTCACTTTTTATCCCCCCATAAGCTCCTCCCTCCTCCCCTCTCAGTCCAACCCCCTGCCCCCCTTACCCTTCTTCGCACTTGTCCCTCCCCAAGTCCCCTGATAAGGGAGGTCCTCCTCTCCTTCCTTCTGATCTTAGTCTATCAGATCACATCAGGAGTGGCTGTATTGTCAGGCTCTGTGGCCAGGTAAGGCTGCTCTCCTCTCAGGGGGAGGTGGTAAAAGAGCAGGCCAATCAGATTATGTCAGAGGCAGTCCCTCTTCCCATTACTATGTAAAACACTTGGAAACTAAACTGCCATGGGCTACATCTGTGCAGGGATTCTAGGTTATTTCTATGCCTGGTACTTGGTTGGAGTATGAGTCTCTGGGAAGACTCCTGTGTTCAAATTTTCTGGTTCTGTTGCTCTCCTTTTGGGCTTCCTATCCTCTCCAGATCTTACTATTTCCCACTTCTTACATAAGAATCCATGCACTCTGCCCAACAGTTGGCCAAAAGTCTAAGCATCTGCTTTGATAATCTGCATGGCAGAGCTTTTCAGAGGCCCTCTGCAGCAGGTTTCTAGGTTGTTTCCTGTTTTCTTCTTCTTCTGATGTCCTTCCTCTTTGCCTTTCTGGGTGTGGATAGATCATTTTAGTCAGGGTCCTCTCTCTTGATTAGTTTCTTTAGATGTACAGATTTTAGTAGGTTTATCCTATGTTATATGTATATATGAGTGAGTATATACCGTGTATGTCTTTCTGCTTCTGGGACAGCTCACTCAGGATGATCCTTTCCAGGTCCCACCATTTACCTGCAAATTTCATGATTTCCTTATTTTTCATTGTAGAGTAATACTCCATTGTGTAGGTGTACCACAATTTCTGCATTCATTCTTCAGTTGAGGGGCATCTGGACTGTTTCCAGCTTCTGTCTATTACAAATAAAGCTGCTACAAACATGGTTGAGCAAATGTTCTTATTGTATACTTGAGCCTCTTTTGGATATATGCCTAGCTAGAAGTGCTGAAGCTTAAGGAAGTGCTATTCCTAGTTGTCTGAGAAAGCACCAGATTGATTTCCAGAGGGGTTGTGCAAGTTTACATTCCCACCAGCAGTGGAGGAGGGTTCCCCTTTCTCCACAACCTCTCCAGCATGTGTTGTCACTTGAGTTTTTCATCTTGGCCATTCTAATGGGTGTAAGGTGAAATCTCAGGGTCATTTTGATTTGCATTTTCCTAATGGCTATGTAGAAAATTGCAAATAGATCCATACTTATCACCCTGCACAAAACTAAAGTCCAAGTGGATCAAAGACCTCAACATAAAACCAGATACATTAAATAGGTTAAAAGAAAAAGTGGGGGAAACCCTAGAACTCATTGGTACAGGAGACTACTTCCTGAACAGAACATGAACAGAACAGGCTCTAAGAGCAACAATCAATAAATGGGACCTTATGAAACTGAAAAGCTTCTGCAAAGCAAAGGACACTGTCGTCAAAACAAAGCGACTGCCTACAGATTGGGAAAGAATCTTCACCAACCCCTTATCTGACAGAGGACTCATATCCAGTACATATAAAGAACTAAAGAAGCTGAAAAGCAGCAAACCAAGTAATCCAGTTAAAAATGGGAAACAGAGCTACACAGAGAATTCTCTGCAGAGGAATATCGAATAGTAGAGAAACACTTAAAGAAGTGCTCAACTAGAAATTCTTAAGTGGCTTTAGAAATCTCAGTTTATTCTCTGCTAACACAGAGAAAGGATTGACCTTTGAAGAAATGAAGCTCTGCACATCATTAAAATTTGGCTACAGACCTAAACGGATAATTCTCAATAGAGGAATATCGAATGGCAGAGAAACTCTTAAAGAAATATTCAGTGTCCTTATTCATCAGGAAGGTGCAAATCAAAACAATATTGAGATTTTACTTTACACCTATCAGAATGGCTAAGATAAAAATTTCAAGTGACAACACATGCTGGAGAGGATGTGGAGAAAGAGGAACCTTCCTCCATTGCTGGTGGGAGTGTAAACTTGTAAAAACACTTTGGAAATCAAAGAAAACAAAAGAAACAAACAAAATAACTGAGCCCTGGGGGCTCTGCAGATGCTGATACCCCAACCAAGGACAATTCATGGAGAGGACCTAAAACCCCCGCTCAGCAGTAGCCCATAGCCTCAGTCTCCAAAGTGGGTACCCTATTAAAGGTAGCAGGGGTTTTCTCTGTCATGAACTCTATGGCAGGCTCTTCCATCTCCGATCACTGGTGGGGGGGTGGGTAGTGCAGCCTACCCAGGCCACAGAGGAAGACAATGCCATCAGTCCTATTGAGACCTGATTGGCTAGGGTCAAATAGAAGGGGAGGAGGACCTCTCTTATCAGTGTACTAGGGATGAGGTATAGGGGAATTAGAGTGAGAGAGGATGAGATTGGGAGGGAACGAGGTGGGGGGCTACAGCTAGGATGCAATGTGAATAAAATACAGAGATTAGCATAACCAACAGAATACAAGAGATGGAAGAAAGAATCTCAGGTGTGAAAGACACAATGGAAGAAATTGATGTATCCATCAAAGAAAACAATAAATCTAAAAAATTCCTGACACAAACCATCCAAGAGATCCAAGACAACATGAAAAGACAAAATCTAAGAATAATAGAAATAGAAGAAAAAGAAGAAAGAAGATTCCCTCCTCCAAGGCCCAGAAAATATTTTCAATAAAATCATTGAAGAAAATTTCCCCAACTTAAAGGAGAGACCAATAAGAATACAAGAGATCTGTAGAACACCTAATAAATTAGACCAGAAAAGAAAATCCTCCTGCCACATAATAATAAAAACAGTAAGTGTACAGAACAAAGAAAAAAATACTAAAAGGAAGGGAAGAAGGCCAAGTAACATATAATAGCAAACACATCAGAATCACACATGACTTCTCAATAGTGATTAAGATAGCTAGAAGGGCCCAGAAAGATATCATGCAGACCCTAAGAGAACACAGATGTCAGCCCAAGCTACTATACCCAGTGAAACTCTCAGTCTTCATAGAGAGAGAAAACAAGATATTCAATGACAAAAACAAATTTAAATAATACCTACACACAAATCCAGCACTACAGAAGGCACTTGAAAGAAAAATACAACCCAAGAAAACTAACTACTTTCATGAAAACACAGGAAATAATATTAACCTCATTACAGCAAAACAAAAAGCAGCCAATCACACAAACACACTACCACAGCCAAAACCAAAATCAAAGAATCTAAAGGCCAATCATCATTAATCTCTCTCAACATCAATGGACTCAATTCTCCAATCAAAAGACACAGACTAACAGAACGGATGCATAAACAAAACCCAACAATCTGTTTCATACAAGAAACACACGTAAGTCACAAAGATAAACATTACCTGAGAGAAAAGGGCTGGAAGACATTATTTTTCCAAGCAAATGGACCTAAGAAGCAAGCAGTAGTAGACATTCTAATATCTAATAAAATAGACCTTTAACCAAAATTAATAAAAAGAAATTGGGAAGGACACTTCATATTCATCAAGGGAAAATTCCACTAGGAAGACATCACAATTCTGAACATCTAAGCCCCAAATACAAGGGCACCCACATTTTTAAAAGAAAAAATAATAAATCTTAAACCACACATTGATCCACACACCTTAGTAGTGGGAGACTTTAACACCCTACTTTCAACAAAGGACAGATCAACAAAAGAGAAATTAAACAGAGAAATATTAATTTTAACAGTGGTCATGCATCAAGTGGACCTAACGAACATCTACAGAACCTTCCACACAAACACAAAAGTATTTATCTTCTCAGCACCTCATGGAACCTTCTCCAAAATAGACCATATCGTTGGTCACAAAGCAAGTCTTAACAGATACAAGAAGATTGAAATAATCTCTTGTATCCTATCTGATCACCAAGGACGAAAGCTGGAACTCAACAACAACAAAAATAGGAAAAAGTCTACACACATATGGAAACTGAACAACTCTCTACTTGATGACAGCTGGGTCAGGGAATAAAGAAAGAAATTAAAGTCTTCCTAGAATTCAATGAAAATGAAGGCACAACATAACCAATAATTAGGGAAACAACACCTTTCACAATAGCCACTAATGACATAAAGTATCTTGATGTGATTCTAGCCAAACAAGTCAAAGACATGTATAAAAAATACCAGTATACACACACACACGCACACACACACACACAGAGAAAGAGAGAAGATTTTAAATTCTGATTTCTCCTCATTTAAAACCTTTTCATGTTTCTTTATGCCGTATAACACTAAATCTAAAGTCTAGACTGCTTTAGTTACAGGTACGTCATCTGGCCGTTGGTATATTGTAATGCAGTTTTAATTCTTAGAACCATATTGCTCTAGGAGAGACTACAGATCCATATGTCTTTATCATGCCAACCCTTGTCCTACAGTTTCAGAGCCAAGCCACATCCTTCACATTGGTGCTGGGATCCAAACTTCAGTCTGAATGTAGGTCTTGGTGTTTGGACGGTAGATACTTTTCTGGGTGAATCCCCTCCATAGCTCATACTTTTCCTTTTAAGTAGCCTGGGCTTATTGTGCCTGGATCACGAGACCCCCAAGAGACCACTAGTAGTCAAGTCCATTGCAAACACGTGAGGATCATTTTAGTACAAGCTATAGCTTAGACCCATACCCTCACCAACACAGAGGTTGAGAGTGCAGTGCCTCCTGCTCAGTTTAGGTAGCTGATTTAAAGATTCTGGTCACTCCCAGCTTGCCCAAAGCAGGAGAATTCCTGCCTGGCAAGCATCTATTAGTTGAAACACAAAAGGGGATGTTGTATTTTGAACTAATTGGCTATAGGAAGGACCCCATTAATGGTCTGGCTTCCCTTGTTTGGCTCTCCTATCAGAGAGATGGGGCTATCTGGGAGAGTTTCCTAGCAACTGTATTTTTAGTGGGCAGGAAAAGAATGCAGTAAGGCTGATTCCTCTCCTCAGGTGGCTGGACATGTCTCCACTTGTCTGGCCTTTGTTCAGGCTTGTGATTTAAACTTTAAACCAATACCCCCCCAAAAAATAATTTTTAATTCTTTGGTCTCTCAGGCTTCCAACATATGAGGTATTACCACTGACATTCATTGTGGATTTTCTCTGTTCACTTAATTTTCTCTCAAATGTAGTAACATTTAGCTTGTCATAGTTTACCAGGTAACACAAAGTTACTGTTGAAAAAAGTAGACAAGGGGCACAGGACACACTTAGCATCTTTTAATTTTATCTTGTGTAGAGTTTGAGACGGAGTCACAGAACACAGTTCTGGCTACCTAAAACTTATTATATGTCAGGCTAGTCTCAGCAATTTAGAGTTACTTGTGTTGGGATTAGAAGTGTGTGACTCCATGCCTAACTTTCTTTATATCTCATTTCTTAAGCTTGTATGTGAATCTACTTTTTAATTAAATTTTTATTTTTAAATTAAAAAAATATTTCCAATCTCTGAAGAAAGAATTAGAAGATATCAGAAGATGGAATGATCTTCCATGCTCATGGCTTCTCAGGATTAACAGTAAAAATGGCCATTCTCCCAAAAGTAATCTACAGATTCGATGCAATTCCCATCAAATTACCAACATACTACTTTACAGACCTTGAAAGAAAAATTCTCAACTTCATATGGAATAACAAAAAACCCAGAATTCCTAAGAAAACCCGTTTCCCTGATCTCAAGCTGTACTATAGAGCAATAATACCAAAAACTGCATCATACTGGCATAGAAACCTACTAGTGGATCAATCCAATCAAATAGAAGACCCTGAAATAAATCCACACAATTATGGACACCTGATTTTTGCAAAGGTGCCAATATCATTAAGTGGAAAAAAATAGCATATTCAACAAATGGTGCTGTTCTAACTAGATGAAAAATGCAAATAGATCCATACTTATCACCCTGTACAAAAGTAAAGTCCAAGTGGATTGAAGACTTCAATATAAAACCAGATACACTAGACCTGTTAGAAGAAAAAGTGGGGAAAAGCCTTGAACTCATTGGCACAGGAGACAACTTCCTGAACAGAACACCAACAGCACAGCAGATCAACAATCAATAAATGGGACCATATGAAACTGAAAACTTCTGTAAAGCAAAGGACATTGTTGTTAGAACAAAACGACTACCTACAAATTAGGAAAGGATCTTCACTAACCCTATATCTGACAGAGGGCTAATATCGAGAATATATAAATAACTCAAGAAGTTAAACAGCAACAAATTAATCCAATTAAAAATGAGGTACAGAGCTAAACGGAGAAGTCTCAATAGAGGAATATAAAATGGCAGAGAAACACTTAAAGAAATGCTCAAAGTCCTTTGTCATCAGGGAAATGCAAATCAAAACAACCCTGAGATTTCACCTTACATCTATCAGAATGGCTAAGATAAAAAACTCAAGTGACAACACATGCTGGAGAGGATGTGCAGAATGGCAAACTGTCCTCCACTGCTCGTGGGAATGTAAACTTTTACAAGCACTCTGGAAATCAATCTGGTGCTCAATCCCCATCCCTAAAAGAAAAGAAGATGGATATCAGAAGAAGAAGAAAACATGAAACAGTCTCCATCTCTTAAGTATGTTTTGCATAACATCTCTGAGCTCTACCATTTGTGAGCTTCTGTGTCTGTTTGATATATGTGACCCACTCTGGCCAGAGATTTTTGTTTTGACATAGTTAAAGTAAAAATGCTAGTCCAAGTGGGTTCCATATTAATGGGAATAGGGACTGTCTCTGACATGAACTGATCGGCTTGCTCTTTGATCACCTCCCCCTGAGGGGCGAGCAGGCTTACTAGGCCACAGAGGAAGACAATGCAACCTGATAGTCTAGGATGAGAAGGAAAGGCAGGAAGACCTCACCTATCATGGACTGTGGGAGGAGCATGAGTGGAGAACAAGGAGGGGAGGTTTGATTGGGAGGGGAGGAGGGAGGTAGCTACAGGGTGGACACAAAGTGAATAAACTGTAATTAATAAAAAATTAATTAAATAAAAGATATTGAATAAATTGCAATAAATTATAATAAAAATAATATTTACTGTAAAAAATGTAGCAATTAGCTGAGTGTGGTGCCCTATGCCTTTAATCGCAGCACTTGGAGAGACACAAAGGCAGACAGGTCTCCATGAGTTTGAGGCTAGTTTGGTCTACAAATTCAGTCCAGGATAGCCAAGACTAAACAGAGAAACCCTGTCTTGAAAACAAAAGAAATATAGCAGTTATACTTCAAGAATAATAAATGAAAAACTTGTCCTTTAGTGTAAACTTCAGACCTTAAGTCACACTTTTCATAGATATAAATGTGAGGCTGTAGGTTAGAGGAGCAGGGTATCAGAAGATCTTTGAGATCTTAGTCTGGAAGAATGGTTTCTAAATACCATAACCATACCAAAGTCTCATAAATCATAAAAAAATAAAATCTAGCATCTTATATGCAAACTATTTTAAAATACTGTGAAGTGGGTAAAACATCAAGAAAAACCCAAAAGGAAGTATTTGTGAACCAGTTATCAAAATATAAAGGACAAGACATCCAAAACTGGGTGGGACATACAATCCTGCTAGAACATGAATAATCAGATAAGTGATTCCTCATAGGAAACAACATAGAGAGTGAACATATAAACATAAGAGTTGATCAAAATCACCAGCCACTGAAGAAAGGCAAAGAAAAACCACAGTGACACATTCTACCAATGCAAATGCCTAAATAAAAAAAAAAAGTGGAAAAATCAGATGGTCAGTTTGCAACATGGTACAGTTTCTGACAAACTACACATGTGGATGATTGTCTCAAAAATTATACAAATACCTTCAAAATAAGTATATTTATCTATGGTAGCCAGATATAAGTAATGATGAAGATGCCCTCCACTGAATTAATGGTTCATTAAGAGTGACACATCTGTAGCATGAAACAAATCAGAATTTCATTCTTTATTCTACAACATATTAGTGAAAATGAGGTAAGTAGGTCCTAGGCCTATTAGGATAATATATTGATTAAAATATATTTCATGGCAAGCTAGCAGGCTGATATGAATGCTATATTATAGCTTAGAAGGAAATGGACTAAGAAGGTCTTTATTCAGGAAACAGACTAAACTGTTCATTAGCTTTAAACTGTCAAGCTGGAACATGCAGGGCTTAGGAAAAATAATTTAGAAAATATTCAAATAAATGGGTAAGAAAAATCAACAACAACTATCAATAAAAAGTAAACATTCACTGCATTACAACATCCAAAATACGAGTGTAAGAAAATGAATAGGACAGAAGTCATTTGTCCAGAAATAATAGTTGTAAACACTCTACATTTAACTTAAACAAAGCCTTGATGTTGTACATCTGAGAAACCTAAATCATGTAAAACAAAATGAAGTCAAATGATTTCTGAACTATATCACAAAAAATACATCACATAAAAAGTTACAACTTTTTGAGTCATTGTCCACAGAGGTCCCAAAGACAACCCTCCCAAACATCAAGTGCTATTGTCAATGCTATTTCTTTTACTTTATAATTTGACATTGAGTCTCTGTTGCAGAAGGCACCACTTACGTTCTTAAACATGGAGGAAAAGAAAAAACTGGTGCCCGGCTGTAATTCTTAAACTTTACTGACTAGCATTCATGGTGCTGAAAGGTTTTGGTTCAGAGGTTTATTTTTCTCTTCTTAACTTTCATCTATCTATCTATCTATCTATCTATCTATCTATCTATCTATCATTTACCTGTCTATGTATCTATGTATCATCTGTTCATTTATCTATTTAATAATTTTAAACAGTATATAATTTAGAAGCTCTGGGTGACTGGAAGTGCATGCTGTATACCAGGCTAGCCTCCAACTCCCAGAGATCAATATGCCTATGTCCCCTTGAGTGCTGGAATTAAGGCATGAACCCCACATTTAGTTGTTTTTTTTTTTTTTTGAGAGAGAGGTCATGAAGTTAGGTGGGTAGAGAGGAAGGAATATCTGAGAAGAAATGGGGGAAGGGAAATATGTGAACACAACACATTGTTTGAAAATTTTAAATAAATTACAAAAATAAAATTGTAGAAAACAAAGAAAGAACCTTTGCAGCAGCAGGACAAAAGCAAACATGCAGAAGATATTAAATAAGAACATCACCTAATTTTCCTTCAGAACTCATGGAGACTTTAAAGAAGTACATTGACAGTAATGTTTCTGACAAAAACCACATAAAAATATTAGAATCTAGACTTAATGTTTGCCTATAGTCTCAGCACTATAAAAGACAAAGTACAAAGATTGAAGGATTTATATTATTTGGGTTTATATTATTTGGATTTATATTATTTATATTATTAGCCAATGTAGTAAGAACTGTTTCAAAATGAAGAAGAAAAGAAAAAAAAAAAAGAAATTAGAGCATGGTCTGCTAAGAACAATGATGTAAACTGGAGACAGTTGGTACATTTAATACCTTCGTGACGCTGTGAGAAAATTCAATGTGCAACCATTTTGGAAATCAATTTGGCGCTTTCTCAGAAAAGTGGGAATAGCGCTACATCAAGACCCAATTACATCACTATTGGGCATATATCCAAAAGATGGTCAAATATACAAGGACATTTTCTCAAACATGTTTATGGCAGCTTTACTCATCATACACAGAATCTGGAAACAATCTAGATGTCCTTCAGCTGAAGAATGGATACAGAAACTGTGGTACATTTACACACTGGAATACTACTGAGCTAGGAAACAAGGAAATTGTGAAATTTGCAGTCAAATGGTGGGAACTAGAAAAGATCAACCTAAGTGAAGTATCCCAGAAGTAGAAAGACACACATGGTATATACTCACTTATAAGTGGATATTAGCCATATAATATAGGATAAACACAGTAAAATCTACAGACCTAAGGAAGCTAAACAACATGTAGGACCCTAGGGAAGATGCTGAATTCTCATTCAGAAGGGAAAACAGGATAGACACTGGAAGCAGTAGAAGAGAGGGAACAAGATGGGAGCCTACCAAAGATGTCCCCTAAAAGACTCCACCTAGCAGAGGATCTAAGCAGATGTAGAGACTCACAGCGAAACTTTGGGTAGAGTTCAGGGAGTCCTTTAGAAGAAGGGGAAGACAGAAAGACCGGGAGGGTACAGAAGCCACAGAAGGAGACCAAGAAAGCTAAAAAAAAAAAAAAAAAAAAAAAAAAAAAAAATTTCTAATATCAGAGATCAGACCTCTACTCTTGCCCGATGCGTCTAAAACAAAAAGGGGGAACTGTAGAGAGCTGCGGAATGCTATGCCTTAAAGATGGAGCTGGTTTCCGCCTTCCACCTTCCCGATGGTGAGTGCTCTCTGTCACGAACAATTCCACATTTGGCTAAGGCTGAGGATCTGGCTTGCTTCCATGTATGTGGACCTATCTGCATTGCACACGTGGCACGCCTGGGTTGGCTACCCAGAGGCTATTTAAGCTGTGGGCTGGCTTTCCCCAGGGTCCGAGGATTGTTCAAGGTTCCTGAATAAGCTGCATTGAAAAAAAAAAAAAAAGAAAAGAAGAAAGCTATCCTAATTTAAGGAAGTTGCTTAGATATAATCTAATCTTAGGAAAGAGATACTTGTAATGGCCCAAGAAGCAAACAGAAAACCAAATAAACAAGACCAGAAAAGAGTTTCCCCAAGCCATATCACAGTCAAAGCACTAAGCACACAATGGGATGGGGAAGGGGAGGTATTGAAAGCTGTAAGACAGAAAGATTAAGTCACTTAAAACAGGAACGAGCCCACAGAGGAAGAGGAGCCAGGTAGTCCTGATGGGACCTGATAGGCTAGGGTAAGAGAGTAGAGTCAGAGAGAAGGACTTCCCCTCTTAGTGGACTATGGGAAAGAGATAGGGGAGGGTGATGGAGGGACAGTGGGAACTGGAGATGAGGGTGGAGGCTACAATCTAGATACAATGTGAATAAATTATAAAAAAATAATAAAACAAAACAAAAACCCCCAGCAAAAAAAAAAAAAAAGAAAGCTGTGCTCATGGGTGACTGAGGAGACTGATGCATCAACCAAAGACAATACATAGAGAGGACCTAGACTCCCTGCTCAGATGTGAACTATAGACAGCTCAGTCTCCATGTGTGTCCACTAGAAAGAAGACAAGACAGTCCCTGATATGAACTAAGTCAGTAGCCTGCTCCTTGATCACTTTTTTCTGGTGGGGGGACCTAGCTAGCCCACAAAGGAAGAGGACACAGGCAGTTTTGATGGAACCTGATAGGCTACAATCAGACAGTAGGGGAGGAGGACTTTCCCTATCAGTGGACTAGGGGAAAGAAATGGGGGGGGAGGGAGGGAGGGTAAGACCTGGAGGAGAGGAGGGAGGGGGCTACAAATGGGAAACAAAGTAAATAAATTGTAAATAATAATAATAATAATAATTATTATTATTATTGTTATATTATAAAAGGAGAAAAGAGTATATTTGTGTTTACATTTTCGGAGGGATGAGAATCCACCATGGCAAAAAGGAGGCCTAGCAGCTGAATCAGGGAGATGAATCCTCACATTTTTCAAGCCATAAACATGAAGAAGATAGAAGGAGAAAGAGAGAGAGAGGGCAGGAGGGAGAAAGGAAAAGAGATAGACAGAGAGACAGAGAGATAGAGAGAGAATATGAGCAAATATGAGTGAATAAAAACTATAGCATATGAAGTAAGGTCAGAGGACATCTTCACAGGCTCTGTTGTCTCTATCATGTAGGTTTCAGGAATTGAACTCATGTTCTCACCCTTGTTGGCAAGAGCCTTTATCCACTGAAAAATCTTTCCAGTCCTTTTTAATTTTTATTGTTACACCCAATCTAATGAAAAATGGAATCACATTTCTGATTTGAAATATTTAATTGATGCCAAATGTGGCTGGACATCTCTTCAGCCACATTTTTCTGTTCTTCATAAATGTCTGTCCAGTTTCCCTGTCCACACTGAAATAGGCTCTTCATCCTCTTGTTATTTATTTTATTTATATTTCATACTCTTCATTGTATAAGTACCATGTTGGTAAAACTATTACTACATTTTGAGCTACTGTAAATTGACTATGTTCTTATTTTAATTTCAGGTTTCTGATCATTATTTTAATGTTCTGTCTGATCTGTTAAACCAGTCAGAATATATTGCTCCTAGTTCTAATTTCAGTGTTACTGAATTCACCAAGAATATCATCAAGTTTTTCTTCAATTACAAATTCAATCTACCTAGAGACCACAGTCCTGATCAGATTTTATATTTATTCCCCAGGTTTGTAGTTTGTTTGTAGAAATGTTTCAATTTCTAGTTTTTTTTGTTGTTGTTGTTTGCCAGGTTGTGATATAATTTTCTTTATTTCTATATACTTTTCTTTATTTCTATATATTTATTATTTCTATATAAAGATAATTTATTTCTATATATGTATATCTGTGATTGTTAATGGACCAAGAATACAAAGCCAGCTTTGTTACAGTTCATAAGAAAGAACTCTTTAGTATTAGTCTTCTTAATAAATGTAGTATCAAACTGGCTACTACAGACATCATTATAACCATAGATAAGTGCCTTTCTCAGCCCTTATCCAGCATCTTTCATTGTGAGCTAATTAACACAGAGACCCACAGCTGTTCAACATGCACAGAATAAGAGATGGTAGAGAGCTCACGCCTCAGTGGAACATCAAGGCCCCCTTTTCCCAAGGCTCATGGATCATTGTGGAAGGAAAGACAGAAAGATTTTAATTACCAGAGGCGGATGGCTACAGAAGAACAATGATTCCTGCAAACAGCAAGGAAGTTTTACATGTGAACTGACAGCAGCTGTGACTCTACAAGATCAACTCATACAAGATCCCAGCACAGAGGGGCAATGAGATCAAGAAAATTCTCACCTAGCTGAGGAACCATTGACATCTGATGGTTGCTGAGAAAGGCTCAATTTTCTTCAGAGTTGAGGCTCCTAAAACTCTACCCATGTTTTTTTTAGAAGGATAAAGTATGTGAGTTAAGGATGACTTCATGGAATGATTAGGAAAAGGAATACATAGGTAATAAAATGTCAGAGCCTATTGGAGGTTGAAATGATGTAATAAACATGAGTATGTTTGAAAGGTCTTTGACTATCTCAGGTAAAGTACTCATGAATTAATACCATGTTTTTACAACTGTGGTTAGATTTCCATGCTATTAATTGAATTAGTAACTTGGGAATTAATGTACAAATTCAACTGGAATTATAGTTCAGAGAATGTGTGTACTGTGGCCAATAAGTCATCAATAATCTTAACCAACTGGAAACACAGTAAGCTAAAATAATGACTTGCCTGGATAAATATGACCAAGAATACATTAGTGGATGCCTATTATGACAGTAAGCAACCACTTTCTGTTTGGAGTTAACATCTGTTTCACAGGACAGAATTTATGCCTAATACTACAACTTGGCCAAGAGCTCATGGAGGATGAGGTCATAGTTCCAATAGGAAAGCCCACTGCTAAGGCATATACAATATTAAACTGCCTTCTAAATACTTAAATATGTATAACCATTGATGAATTAGTATAGCTCTTAACCCTCATTCAAGAAACTTCTTTTTGCAATGGGAAGAAATTAGTATAGAGACTCACAGCTGTACAAGTGCAGAAAATAAGTAAAAGTGGACTATTTAATTCTAAAGGAGACACCTAGATTATGTCTCCTTCCTACTTTCCACAGGGAGCATTGTAGAAATGTGGCAGAAGTTTCTAGGAGTAAGAAGTTGCAGAGGACTGCTGTGAAATAGTGTTTTGTGGAATAAAAGCCATTTCACTAACTCGTACCTTGCACAAGATCCACACAAAATCTGCATCCTTAGCAGATGCAATATGAACTCACATAACTGCACTCTTAGCTGAGGAATTTTGGCAGTTGAAAGCTGATGGAATAGCGAGACATAGTTTTCTTCATGTTCGTGAACTCTGGTGTGTTTACCATGCTCAAGTGGTAGGACACAGTGAGCTACGAATAAGGTACCAGAAGCTAGAAGGAGAAAATAGTGGAGTGGGTATCTGGGGGCGATTGGAAGGGGACTAGACAGGTGGATATGATCATTGCATGAAATTCTCAAGGAAGGATTTAGAACAAACATATGACTGATATATTTTGATCACTTTTACTTCATGACGTCCCAGCCAATAAAGTCACGAGTGTTGCAAATAAAACACTGTCTTGGATAATCTGACAAATGAAAAGCCTATAATTTTGGTTTTAATTTGTACTTCTAATTGTGGATTGTGTTGAGTCTTTTTTGGGCACTTGACTGTTATGTTTGTTTAGTTTTCTTTGACACAACCTTCGAGGTTCTGCTCAATTTTAATATGTGTTTTGGATTTATATATTTACCATTATTATGGTGACTTTCCTTTAAAATGTGATGTGTGCTTCATTGTATTGAAAACCATCAATACAATATTATAAAACAATTAAAAATTACATGATAATTATTGCATGAGACAAAAACATTGTAGTATCATTACCAATGAATTTAGGTTTCGCATATGGACTCTTTATATGGTAATAATATATTAATATATTCATGACATTTGAATTATATACTACCCAACTAATAATATGGTGATTGGGGGCTACTGTGACATTAAGAATTCTGGACTCAGTAACTTTCAAAGTGCTTTTACTTGGGATGTTTCTTCCCATATATAATACAAATGTTTCTGAGTTAAAAACGGTATCTTAGTTGGTTTCTGAACACAGTCTGTTCATTGGGTAAATAGTGAATTTAAGACTGTAGAGTTTGCATTTCTAATTTTACTTTATTAGACATATTCCTGAGCCACAGCTGTGGTATTCCTTAGCTACAAGTTAATAATAAACCTGTAATATTAAGTGCCTATGAAGTGTTTTTCTTTCCTATAGTTTTTAACATGTGTGTAATTTCATCTAAATTAATTTATTTTGTCTAATTTTTAACTTTTATAGAAGTTAAGTGATTGTTATGTGTTGTTTCATGAGTTTGTAAATTACCATTCCATTTTCATTGGTAAGATATGTCCACTCTGATCTTGTTAGATCAGAGCTCAATTTCATGGCTATGAATTATTTAAATTTAAAATTCTTCCATTTGCTTGAAGACCATTTGTCTTGTTTCCTGCCTTTCCATTCTTACTAATCATGTCCAAATAGTGTATAAGAATCATGATAAACTATAAATACTTGTGACTATAGCCACTGGGTTATAAGTGCAGAAGAGTAAACTTGCCTGATTTATATCAGTTTTCGGTCACTCGACGGAACAGTTTATTCCTTTGAGATCATTTAGCAAACTGCCAAATTTGTGCACATATATTGTTAGATAGTATCAAACTTGTAATGGCAGCTGTTCTTTTAGCTGATGCAAGTTGATTAGCTCTTCTCATTCTCAGTGTTTACAGAAGTTTTCTTTTATGAAAAGAATTGCTATGTTGACTTGTTCATTTTTCTCTGTTGGCCTTCAAGTACTTGCTATCCATAGTGATTTTATTTTACTGTGCATTTTCATTTTTACATTTGGTATTATGTTACAATGTTTCTGATAGAAGTATTGGCACACCTATCTAGCATAACTCATTTTAAATTATTTTTAGTAAATTTCAACACAAATTTCTATTTGGTCTTTCCAAAAATCTTTAATGTTGGGTAGCCCTACCCTCTGCATACTTCTCTACTCTATCACCCCATCACTCACTTAACTTAAACTTCTTGCTCTATTATTCCTTATTCTTCGTTCATGTCATCATTTATCTCAACTCTCTTAAAAGCCTTCATCTTAGGGCTTTTTACTGTTTTCCTGATTTCCATGGGGACTAGAATTTAAAAAAAACAAGCATTTAATATGACCCTAGATGCTTAAATCTTATTCAGAATGGCTAACAGGATAGACACCAGAAGCAGTGGAAGAGAGGGAACAAAATGGAAGCCTACTATAAAGGGCCTTCTGAAAGGTGCCATCCAACAGGGAATCAAATCAGATGCTGAGACTCACAGCCAAACTTTGGGAAGAGCGCAGGGAATTCTTATGGAAGAAGGAGAAAATAGAAGGACACGGAGAGGACAGGAGCCCCACAAGAAAACAGAGAGAGCTAAAAAATCGGAGTCCAGGGTTCCTGCAGAGACTGATGCACCAACCAAGGACCATGCATGGAGAGCACCTAGATCCCCTGCTCAGATGTAGCCAATTGGCAGCTCAGTCTTCATGTGGGTTCCCAAGTAAGGGTAGCAGGGGCTGCCTCTGTCTTGAACTCAGTTGCCTGATCTTTGATCACTTGCTCCTGGCTATTTGGCCTTGCCAGGCCACAGAGAAAATGGATCCAGGCAGTTCTGATGATGCTCGATAAGGTATCCAAAGATGGCAGAAGAGGAGAACTCCCCCTTTCATTGGACAAAGAGAAAGGAATACGGGGAAGGGGAAGGGAGGGTAAGACTGGGAGGAGTTGAGAGAGGGGGCTTAAATCGGGATATATAGTGAATAAATAGTAAATAAATAATTAAATTTCTAAAAAAAGGGAAAAAACATACATTTAAACTAGATTTAGTACGTTTATCCTATATTATATGGCTAATATCCACTTATAAATGAGTATATGCTATGTGTGTCTTTCTGCTTTGGGTGACCTCACTCAAGATGATCTTTTCTAGTTTCATCCACTTGCCTGCAAATTTCATGATTTCCTTGTTTTTTAATAGCGAAGTAGTATTCCATTGTGTAAATGGACCACAATCTCTGTATCCATTCTGTAGTTGAGGGACATCTAAGTAATTTCCAGATTCTGTCTATCATGAAAAAAGTTTCTGTTAACATATTGAGCAAATGTCCTTATATAAATGTTGAGCATCTTTTGGATTCATGCTCAGGAATGGTATAGCTGGTAGCACTATTCCTAATTTTCTGAGAAAGCACCGGATTGGTTTCCAAAGTCGTTGTAGAAGTTTACATTCCCACCACCAACTGAGGAGGGTTCCCCTTTCTCCACAACCTCTCCAGCATGTATTGTCACTTGAGGTTTTTCATCTTAGCCATTCTGATGGGTATAAGGTGGAATCCCTGGGTCATTTTGATTTGCATTTCCCTGATGACTAAGGGCGTCAAGCATTTTTTTTTAATTTTTATTTAACTTTTATTAATTACACTTTATTCCTTTTGTATCCCCCCATAAGCACCTCCCTTCTCCCCTCCCATTCCCACCCTCCCCCCTTTCTGCATGCATGCCTCTCCCCAAGTCCACTGATAGGGGAGGTTCTCCTCTCCTTCCTGATTTTTTGTTGTTGTTGTTGTTGTTGTTGTTCTTCTCAATGCAGTTTATTCAGGAACCTTGAACAATCTTCTGACCCTGGGGAAAGCCAGCCCACAGCTTAAATAGCCTCTGGGTAGCCAACCCCAGCATGCCTCGTGGGCAAAGCAGATAGATCCACATACACGGAAGCAAGCCAGATCCTCAGCCTTAGCCAAATATGGAGTTGTTTGTGACAGAGAGCACTCACCATCGCAAAGGTGGAAGGCAGAAACCAGCTCCATCTTTAAGGCGCGGCATTACGCAGCACTCTACAGTTCCCCCTTTTTGTTTTACACACATCAGGCAAGAGTAGAGGTCTGATCTCTGATATTAGAAATAAATTGGGACTTTGTACCAATGTTCATTTAGGTGTCATCCACCCAAAGAGCATTAGACCGGTCTGATACCTTTTTCTCAGAGGCGGGACCTGGGGCATCAACCTGCATGCAATCAGACATGCTCTTCTCTGGGTCCAAAGCAGCTGACCCTGAGTGCAGTGCTTAGCCTTGCATTGTGAGCATAACATTTTAGCTTTCTATGGTAGCCAACCGTGCTTGGGGAGAATGTCCTGCTTCAATGTCTGTAAAGGCCTGAATGATCATGGCTGCATTATGCTGTTGTGAGACTCTAATCTTGCATATACACCACAGGCAAACCAAGGAGACCAACACCAGAAGGCCTGCTAATGCTCCCATGCCCGCCCATTCCTTCAGATGATTCATGGCTGCAGCAATCCATGATGATAATCCTGTGGCTAGTCCTGCGTCCACTCTGGTAGAATTTGCAGTAACAATGGCCACTCTCAGCTGCTCCATCATGTATCGAATTCTTCAGTCCAATTACCTAAAATATAGCTCGACAATTGTTTAGACAGATTTGCAGCACGGGAAAAATTCTCATATTGTATGATAGTGACACAAAGTCCAGCATATTTCAATTGACAGCCAAGTTGAGCGATTTGCCATAGGGTATCAATTTGCTCCTGCACGAGGTCAATCCTCTGATTGATTGAACACCATCAAGTCTCCTTTTAGTTGAGCATTAATTCCTTTTTGTACATCTAAAGCATGAGCTACATTGGCTAAAAGATTATTTAGGCTCTGAGCAGTCTGCATAGTATGACTCATGGCTAATGCCCTGGTGGTAGCTCCAACAGCCGCCAATGAGATGGCAATAACAATGGTGGCTGTAATTCCAAGATCCCTTTTCTGTCTGAAGAGAGTCATAGCATGAGGGGCATCAACAGGCACAGGCACCCAGTGAGGCATGCGAGTAAGCAGGGCATACCTAAATTCACTAGCATTCCGGCATTGGGCAAAAAAGCAAGTATCATTACCACAATTACTTGGCTCTATCTGGCTAACAATGAATAAAAATGGGGGTTTTTAAACAAACAGGTGTAGACTTATAGGAAATATTATGAGAAGCCTTAACCCCCTTGTTGGAACATCTTGCATCAGTTCTAGAACTAGCAGTGGTGGTGTCCGAGGTCTGAGTAGGTTCAGGAGACCATTGCCCCCAGGGGCGAGATGTGCTCCATGTAAATTGACTAACTCCATGTTTTCCTCCACTTTTGAAAGTCATTTAAGGTTCTTAAATTATCTTTTTTTTCCTTTTTTTTTTCTTTAATTTTTCATCAATTACACTTTATTCATTCTGTATCTCCCCATAAGCCCCTCCCCCCTCCCCTCCCAATCCCACCCTCCCTCCTCCCTCTGCATGCATGCCACTCCCCAAGTCCACTGATAGGGGAGGTTCTCCTCTCCTTTCTGATCTTAGTCCATCAGTTCACATCAAAAGTGGCTGCATTGTCCTCCAAGGTGGCCTGGCAAGGCTGCTCCCCCCCAGGGGGAGGTGATCAAAGAGCAGGCCAGTCAGACTATGTCAGAGGCAGTCCCTGTTCACATCACCATGCAACCTACCTGGAGACTGAGATGCCCTGGGCTACATCTGTGCAGGGGCTCCAGGCCATCTCCATGAATAGTCCTTGGTTGGAGCACAAGTCTCTGGGAAGTTCCCTGTGTCCAAATTCTCCTGCTCTGCTGCTCTCCCTGTGGAGGCCCTGCCCTCTCCAGCTCTTACTACCTCCCAGTTCTTACATAAAATTCCATTCACTCTGCCCAACAGTTGCCCATCAGGCTCAGCATCTGCTTCGATAGTCTGCAGGGCAGAGGCCCCCAGAGGCCCCCTGTGGGAGGTTCCCAGGTTGCCTCCTGTTCCCTTCCTTTTCTGATGTCCATCCTCTTTGCCTTTCAGGATGGGGATTGACCAGTTTAGGTAGGGTCCTCTCTCTTGCTTAGTTTCTTTAGATGCACAGATTTTAGTGGATTTGTCCTATGTTGTATGTCTATATAAGTGAGTATATACCGTGTGTGTCTTTTTGCTTCTGGGACAACTCACTAAGGATGATCTTTTCCAGGTCACATCATTTACCTGCAAATTTCATGATTTCCTTATTTTTCATTGCTGAGTAACATTCCATTATATAGATGTACCACAATTTCTGCATCCATTCTTCAGTTGAGGGGCATCTGGGTTGTTTCTAGCTTCTGGCTATTACAAATAATGCTGCTAGAAACATGGTTGAGCAAATGTCCTTTTTGTGTACTTGAGCCTCTTTTGGATATATGCCCAGTAGTGGTATGGCTGGATCTTGAGGAAGCGCTATTCCTAGTTGTCTGAGAAAGCGCCAGATTGATTTCCAGAGTGGTTGTACAAGTTTACATTCCCACCAGCAGTGGAGAAGGGTTTCCCTTTCTCCACAACCTCTCCAGCATATGTTGTCACTTGAGTTTTTCATCTTGGCCATTCTTATGGGTGTAAGGTGAAATCTCAGGGTTGTTTTGATTTGCATTTCTCTAATGGCTAATGAGGTTGAGCATTTCTTTAAGTGCTTCTCTGCCATTCAATATTCCTCAGTCGAGAATTCTCTGTTTAGCTCTGTTCCCCATTTTTTAAGTGGATTACTTGGTTTGCTGCTTTTCAGCTTCTTTAGTTCTTTATATATACTGGATATGAGTCCTCTGTCAGATAAATGGTTGATGAAGATTCTTTCCCAATCTGTAGGCAGTCGCTTTGTTTTGATGACAGCGTCCTTTGCTGTGCAGAAGCTTTTCAGTTTCATGAGGTCCCATTTATTGATTGTTGCTCTTAGAGCCTGTGCTGTTGGTGTTCTGTAAACAGGAAGTTTTCTCCTGTACCAATGAGTTCTAGGGTATTCCCCACTTTTTTTCAAGCCAATTTAATGTGTCTGGTTTTATGTTGAGGTGTTTGATCCACTTGGACTTCAGTTTTGTGCAGGGTGATAAGTATGGATCTATTTTCATTTTTCTACATGTAGACCTCCAGTTGGACCAGCACCATTTGTTGAAGATGCTATCCTTTTTCCATTGTATGTTTTTGGCGTCTTTGTCAAAGATCAGGTGTCCATAAGTGTGTGGGTTTATTTCTGGGTCCTCTGTTCGGTTCCATTGATCCACCATTCTGTTTCTATGCCAGTACCATGCAGTTTTTAAAACTGTTGCTTTATAGTACAACTTAAGATCAGAGATGGAGATACCTCCAGAAGATCTTTTATTGTAGAGGATTGTTTTAGCAATTCTGGGTTTCTTGTTATTCCATATGAAGTTGAGAATTTTTCTTTCCAGGTCTGTAAAGAATTGTGTTGGTAATTTGATGGGAATTGCATTGAATTTGTAAATTGCTTTTGGTAAGATAGCCATTTTTACTATGTTAATCCTGCCAAGCCATGAGCATGGGAGATCTTTCCATCTTCTCATATCTTTTTCTAATTCTTTCTTCAGAGATTTGAAATTTTTTTCATACAAGTCTTTGACTTCCTTGTTTAGGGTTACTCCGAGGAACCTTATGTCATTTGTGGCTATTGTGAAGGGTGTTGTTTCCCTAATTTCTTTCTCAGCCCTTTTGTCTTTTGTATACAGGAGTGCTACTGATTTTTTTTTTTTTTAGTTAATTTTGTATCCGGCCAATTTGCTGAGGTGTTTATCAGCTGTAGGAGTTCCCTGGTAGAGTTTTTGGGGTCACTCACATATACTATCATATCATCTGCAAATAGTGATAATTTGACTTCTTCCGTTCCAATTTGTATGCCCTTGATCTCCTTCAACTGTCTTATAGCTCTAGCAAGGACTTCCAGAGCTATGTTGAAGAGATATGGAGAGAGTGGGCAGCCTTGTCTTGTCCCTGATTTCAGTGGGATTGCTTTAAGTTTCTCTCCATTCAGTTTGATGTTGGCTATAGGTTTGCTGTATATTGCCTTTACTATGTTTAGATATGTGCCTTGTATCCCTGATCTCTCCAATACTTTAAACATGAATGGATGTTGTATTTTGTCAAATGCTTTTTCAGCATCTAGGGAGATTATCATGTGTTTTTATTCTTTCATTTTGTTAATATGGTGGATCACATTGATGGATTTCCATATATTGAACCATCCCTGCATACCTGGGATGAAGCCTACTTGGTCATGGTGGATGATATCTTTGATGTGTTCTTGTATTTGGTTTGCGAGTATTTTGTTGAGTATTTTTGCATCAATGTTCATAAGGGAGATTGGCCTGAAGTTCTCTTTTTTGGTTGGGTCTTTGTGAGGTTTAGGTACCAAGGTGACTGTGGCTTCATAGAATGAGTTTGGTAATGTTGCTTCTGTTTCTATTTTGTGGAATAGTTTGAAGAGAACTGGAGTTAGCTCTTTTTTGAATGTCTGGTAGATTTTCCTAGTGGCTATGTCTATGAAACATTTAAAATATTTATCTGTCATTTTCTTTCTTTGAGAACTCTTTATGTAGTTCTATGACCTAAATTTTTGTTGTTTGTTTGCTTGGTGTCTATGATTCTTCCCTGACCCCCCCCAGCACTCTTTTTATACAATAACTTTGTCACATAATATAGCAGCTAAAATTTTAATTTCATTCTGTAAGTTGTCTAATTATTCAAATGATGGTTTTTGATGTGGAGATTTTTTTTTTCAATTTCATAAACTTCCATTGTTTTAATTGTTGGTTTTAAGGCCTACACTGCTTAGGGGCTATTCAAGAAGTCCTTTCCCATACATACAGCTGAAATGTTTCCTCTACTTTCTTCTCTAATGGATGCTGGATCAAAATATTTTATTCTACATGTGGTCACCCAGTGTGACCAGTATCATTTGTTGTAGATGGTCCAATGCTTATTATTGACCTCTTTCTTAAAAAAAATGCTTTAGCAATTTGGGCTTGTATCGGGTCTTCACTTTTCTTCTATCAATGAGTTGATCTTTATACCAGGATCATGCTGTTTTATTATCAATGTTCTGCAATATGAAATTAGGGATTCTGATGCAAATAGCAGAATCATTTTGACTGTCATGGGTCTTTTAAAAATATGTGTTCAGCTTCTGCTATAATTGAATTGATAATCTGATGGAGACTGAACTGTCTTGGTAGACTGATTTCGGTAGGATGGTAATTTTTACAATAGTAATGATCGTCCTCCACCAGCATGGGAGGTCTCCCCGTCTTCTAGTATGCTTGTCAATTTATTTCATCAGTATTTTAATGTTTTTATCATAAAAAGTTTTACTTCCTTGGTAGACTTATTTATTGCCACTTTTTTTGAGGCTATTTTGAACAGAATTTTTTTTCAGTATATTTTCTTGTTGGTCTCTCAGAAGACTATTGTTTGTGTGTGTGTGTGTGTGTGTGTGTGTGTGTGTGTGTTGTTTTTGTATCCTGATACTTTTGCTGAATGTGTTTATCAGCTGTAGCAATTTCTGTTTTTATTATATCTTTTTTTTAAAATACAGTGTAATCACATCATTTCTTATTTCCTTATGCTTCCTCCAAACGTTGCCATATGCCTCTCTTTGCTCTACTTCAAATTAATGGACTCTTTTCTTTTTCCCATTAATTCTTGTTATACATGTGCATGCATGTGTGTGTATGTGTGTGTGTATAACCTGTCTTTAGTCTGAATGTTATTTGAACTTTTTAATATGTTTTTTTATGATGACCACTTGGAACTGAAGTTTCAGTTTTAAGTTATATATTTTTATGTTTTATGTGAATTAGTTTTTTGTCTATGTGTACATATGTGGTGCGCCACATGCATTCAGTGCCCACGTAGGCAAAAAGACAGCCTCAGATATCCTTGAACTGGAGACACCGGGGTCTATGAGACATCATGTAGGTACTCTGAATACACTTTTGTCCTCTGCAAGAGTAGCAAATTCTCTTAACCACTGAACCATCTCTTTATCCTTCGCATTAAGAGTTTTCTTATCAAGTCTTGAGTCTTTTTTTGTATAGATTTATGTTTTGTGCAAATAAGGATTATTTGACTTCCTCCCATCCAACACGCATTCTCTTCATCTCTTTTACTTGATTTATTATTCTGGCTAAGACTTCAAAGTTTACATTGAACAGACTAGAGAGAGTTGATATCCTTGAAGGAGCACATTCTTATGGGTAACATGTAAGTTTCCATAGATAGAATCAATTTTTTCTCATCAAGCCTATTTTTGATTAGCCTGGTAATTCTGGAAAAGGAATTTTTATTTCCTACCGCAATGATTTAGAATGTTTTGTTGTTGTTGCTTAGAGTTTTTTAATATTGCCTAAAGATTGTATGTTTTTCATCTATTATTAATTAAAATAATTACTGTATTTTCTAATCTATAATTTGGCAGTCATTGAAGCCACAGTAATGTTATAATTTTATTCCTACCTCCACATCTTAAGGGATATAGTTTACTTATTTTTCCTTTATTTAGTAGGGAAAATATTCAATGAAAAATAAGTATTAAAATAGGAAAACTTGTCATAGCTATAATATCATTTTCACTTATTGCCTTATAGTTAAAATACTTTGAGCTACAGATATTTAAGTTTGTATTATTATGATTTTATTATTTAAAACACTTTTAAATTTCAATATATTTTGATCATAGTCTTCCACTTCCTAAATCCCTCCAGATCCTCTCCTCCATGCTATCCACCCAACTTTAAGTTCTTCCACAAAACAGATAAAAGCTCAATACACACACATACACAAACAGAGAGAGAGAGAGAGAGAGATAGAGAGAGAGGGACAGAGAGAGAGCATGCAAGAAAAACAATTTAAAACCAAAAAATTTCCAACTGTAACCAAGTAAAAATCCACAAACACATAAAAGCACGGAGTCCATTTTATGTTGGTCTGCTGCTTCTGAGATATGACTTCAGTGGACAAAACTGATTTCACTTTCTCAGTGTGTAAAAATGACAGTACAGTTGTTCATCTTTACCTCAAGAGAAGGCACAAGAACATACAATTTGAATAGTCAACATATATATATATATATATACATATATATATATATACTTCTGAAATCCTTTTCGTAATTAAAATAGTGAATATTTTCACACATCCCAATTTTCTCATCTTCTTCTCTAATCCTTTCGCTATGTTTAGACTTTTCTGCTTCCTTGTAAATAACGCGTGACATCAAGCATTCTGCATGTTCTTAAAACAATAGCATGTAACTTAAAAAATAGCATTTAAATATAATACCTCTGTAATGACCTAAGTGTGTGTGACCCTTGAAATTCATATTCTAATCCCCAGTGTAAGGGTATTAACAGGTGAATTCTTTGAGAGGAAATCTGGTGACATGGCAAAGCCCTTTTGAGTAGTGTATGTCTCTTTAAGAAATTAAGACTGTTAAGACATAGAAAAATATGGTCATCTAAGAGCCGGGAATGACTTTTATTTATTATTATTAGTTACATTTTTTTTAACTCTGTATCCCAGCTGTACCCTGCTCCCTCATTCCCTCCTAATCCCACCCTCCCTCCCTCATCTCCTCCCTGCCCCTTTCTAAGTCCACTGATTGGGGGGGGGACCTCCTCCCCATTCATCTGCCCCTGGTTTATCAGGTATCTTTAGGACTGGCTGCAAAGTCCTCCTCTGTGGCCTAACAGGACTGTTCCTCCCTTGTGGGGTGGGGAGGTCAAAGAGCCTGCATTGAGTTTCTGTCAGAAATAGTCCCTGTTCCCCTTACTATGGAAAACCAATTGGTTACTGAGCTACCACAGACTACATCTGAGCAGAGAGATTCTAGGTTATATCCATACATGGTCCTTGGTGGAGTGTCAGTCTCAGAAAAGACTCCTGTGCCCAGATATATTTGGTCCATGTGGAGCTCCTGTCTTCTCCACATCATACTAATTCTCCTTTGTTTCATATGATTCCCTGCACTCTGATGAAGGTTTGGTTATGAGTCTTAGTATCTGCTATGATGCACTGCTAGGTAGAGTCATTCAGAGGCCCTCTGTGGTAGGCTCCTGTCCTGTTACTTGTTCTCTTCTAAGTCCAATGCACATCCCATTTGTCTTTCTATATGAGGATTGATCATCTAACCCTGGGTCCGCTTTCTTGTTTATTTTCTTTAGGTGTATAGATTTCATTATGTTTATCATATCTTATAGGTCTATAGAAGTGAGTATATACCATGTGTCTTTCTCCTTTCAAAAGGCTAAAATCAAAAACTCAAATGACAACACATGCTGGAGAGGTTGTGGAGAAAGGGGAACCCTTCTCCATTGCTGGTGGGAATGTAAACTGATACAACCACTTTGGAAATCAATTTGGCGCTTTCTCAGACAATTAGGAATAGTGCTTGCTCAAGACCCAGCTATACCACTCCTAGGCATATACCCAAATTTTGCTCAAGTACACAACAAGGACATTTGCTCAACCATGTTTGTAGCAGATTTATTTGTAATAGCCAGAACCTGGAAACAACCCAGATGTCCCTTAACAGAGGAATGGATACAGAATTTGTGGTATTTTTACACAATGGAATACTACTCAGCAATCAAAAAGGAGGAAATCATGAAATTTGCAGGCAAATGGTGGGATCTTGAAAAGATCATTCTGAGTGAGACATCCCAGAAGGAGAAAGACACACAGGGGAATGACTTTTACTGGACTGAATATGCTAGCATCTTTATCTTGGACATATGACTTCCACATCCCAAAGCAATATATTAGTATATTTCATAAAGTTGCTAATTTGCAGCATTTTTTTGTAGCTTGTTTGAACCCATTGAGATAGATTGTTGGTACTGAGAAATGGCTTGTTGGCATAATGTTTTTGTAGACTGAGTGTAGTTTACTGTTGTTCATTCAAATGCTGATTTCTCTATCCCACTATCTGGTTTCAATCCAGATACTGCATTGTGATGCTTACTCTGAGTATCTCCTGTCTCAAGTTTGTATAAACATGCCCACCATTTGTACTTTGCTGTGACAAATAAATGCCAACCAATCTTATATCTGAGCAAGACAGATATAAGGTAGTGCATGTGGGTCCAGTGAGGGGAGGACAAAGAGGCAGGAAGTAGGAGGTGGAACCATGAGGAGAGGACTGGGAAACATCAGGAGAAATGGACTGGACCTAGGATATAATTTAAAAGCACATTATAGTAGGAAATGTGAATGGGAGGAAGCTATACTAGCTTGAACGTTTAGGATGTAGTAATCATTGCTCAGTATTGTGCTCTTGGCTAATGAAATAAATTCTAGTCTTTCTGTGTTAGGTATATGTGGTAGCTGGTTAAGGAGTAACCACTGAATTACTAATAATATGAATCACAATTAAATACTGATGATCACTCAAAAGTGCCCCTTTTGCTAGAACTAACAAGTATATGTGTGGAAATGGACTTGGAACTGAGTGTTAAGTAGAGGAGCAAACATTCTGAAGTACCTGGAAAAAGCAGCTTGCCTTATTTTAAGTGGAAAGCTAAGAACAATTCTAGAGAGAGAACTCTGAGAAGGAAGAAGAACTATAAAAAGAGCTCTAAAGAATATGCAGTTCATTGGACAAGTACTTGCCTAGAATCTTGGGTTTGATCTTTAGAACTGAGAAGAACAATAGCAACATCAAATCATTCCCTGGAGAGTGTCAGCATTTTAGCACATAACTGAGACATGAATAGAAGTCTGGTTATGAATACTGATTATTAGGCCAATCTGATGAAATCTTAAAAGAAAGGAGAAAATATTCTTGAAATCAGAGAAAAGGCACTTCTTGTTATAAAGTCACAAAAAGTATGACTTATTGTGTTCATGCCGCAGTGTTTCATGAAAGGTGGAATTCATGAACAATTAACTGTGTATATAGATGAAGTGATTTCTAAGCAGTGTTGAAAGAGTGAAAGTCAGAGATTTCTTCTGATTTCTTTAGAGAAATAGGAAAAGAAAGCAATAATTTAAGGGCATTTGTTAATACAAAGAAAAGCAGAGCTTTACATTTTAGAAATGTTTCAGCTTATCTTTATTGAAAAGATGAAAAATGATATTTGAGAGAAAAAATTAATTAGATGACCAAATTGATTAAGACTTGATTATGAATTGATAGAAATTGACCAAGGCAATGAAAGCTAGCAACCATACCTCAAGTCAATATATAGATTAGTGAGCCATCTAAACTAAAGTTAGTATCTATTTAGAGTCAAAGGCACTGGTTCTCAACTTGTATGTTGCAACCCATTAAGGGTCAACTGACATTTTCACAGGGGTCACATATAAAGTATCCTGCAGATCAGACATTTACATTATGATTCATAACAGTAGCAATGTTATAGTTATAAAGTAACAGGAAAATAATTTTATGGTTGGTGGTCACTACAACATAAGGAAATGTATTAAAAGGTTGCAGTATTAGGAAGGCTTAGAATCACTAAACTAAGAGAAAGAAAAGATTTTTCTTATTTTTTTCTTTTTTAAAATTATAATTTATTACAATTTATTCAATTTGTATTCCAGCTGCGGTTCCCTCCCTCATCTCCCCCCAGCCCCACCCTTCCTCTCTCTTCTCCCCCTATGCCTCCCCACTGGTTCACTAAGAGGGGAGGACCTCCTCCTCTTCTTTCAGTGTTTCAGTCTTTACAGGTCCAGCCACCAAAGAGTTGAAATATTTTCAATAACTGTTATATATTACTATATGTATTACTATTATTACATATATAACTATTATATACAGAGCCTCAATACATGCTACCAACACCTTCCTATGTTATATGATTCAAATGTGCTCAGCATGTGGCTTAGGTATATCATAGTATTGTGTGACTGTGTGCGAAAAGTTGTGTGAATTAGGCTGTCTCCATCTGTGCATTAAGGAAATAACAGGAAAAACTGTGGGACCCAATCAAATACTGCTACAACATCTGGATTACTTTGGACTCTGCACTAAGATAATTTCCAACAAATCTGCTAGAGTTACCCTGGAAAAGTTTACCCTGGAAACCACAAATGTATGATTCAAATAAGAACTGTGGAGTGGACAACTCCAAACAAAGCTAACACGTTGAATGAAGCACATTGTCCAGTGTGTTCAAAAGATGGCATCTACACACCAGAACATCTGGAGACAAGGTCACTAGGGAAGATGCTTATCCTCATTCAGAAGGGCAAACTGTGTTTCAGTGTTGAGTTGACAAAGACTAGGCTGGCTCACTCTTAATTTTCAACCTGACTTGATTGAAACCAAAGGCAAAGGAGACTGAGAAATGATTCCTTGAGGTACATCTATGAGAACATTTCCAGAGAATAAAACAAAGAGAAGAAGATCCATTCTGAATATGGGTAGCATCAATCGATAGCCTGGAGGGTGGGGTGGAATGAAATAGCAAACAGGAGAGGCTATAAAAGTATATCCCTGTTCTCCTCGGGCTTCCGGCCACTGTGAGGTGAGAAGCTGGCTCTGTCAAGCCTTTCTTCCATGATAATCTACCTTAAAAAAAGGCCAGGAGAACAGAGACACCCAACCGTGGGCAAAAATTCTCTGGAACTGAATGTCAAAACTAATCTTCCCTTCCTTCTTTCTTTGATAAATAAATAAAAAAAAAAAAAAAAGAATTATTCTTGGAAATGTGTTTGGCCTCATTCATACGGGGCAATATAACAGGAAAGCACTGCCTATTCAGATTTCACCAGAATTCCAAATCTGCCAGAATCCTGACACTGATTTTTCAGTATTTTTAACAGAGAACTTTTTTTTCATGTTTGTTAGTTGCCAGGGTTTCCTGTGTGCATGACTATGGTATCTTCATCTTAATCCATCTAGCTCTTTGAGCCAGACCAAATGCTTTTTCATTTCCTTGTTTTCTTTCCTGTTCTAAAAATTTATAATAAGGAGTCTTTCAACTTCATGTTCTTTTCTTCATGTGGACTCTAGTGATGTCTTATCATACAAAAACAGAAGTTATATCAAGCCTTGAAGACTAAGAACCAATCTGGCATAACTTCAGTCCAAGTATATGAGTTGTTCAGAGCAAGATACAGATTTAAGGGGGAGAGACTCAATCTGTCGCTGAAAAGAACATCACCAAAAGGGCTGTAAGCAAATGAACACATCTTTAGGAAAAATGTTTAGGGTGAGTAGAATATGGTAGCTGAGGTTATGCAATACAGATGTGTTGGGAACTCATTATAAAAAGAACATTTATAGGGCTGAAAAGCTGGGTTAAACATATGTTACACAAACATGAGAACATGAATGTAGATCTGTAGCATCTTATAAAAGTATGTTTGATCTTGTGTGTTTGACATACCAGCCCTGGGAGAAATGGATATAGACACCTATATCCTGGAAGTTGATTGGCTAGCTAGTCTATATCAAATGGTGAGTTCTAGGTTCAGTGAAAGACTTTGTCTCTAAAGATTTATTAAAGACTTAATAAAGTGATAGAGGATGATATCTTGCATGGAACTCTGCCTCTGTATGTATGCTCACTCCTCCCTAATACACACACACTGGAATTTTTGATATTTCCTCTATATTAATAAAAGACATTTTAAGTATTTGGAAATAAGAACACAAAACATTTTTCTTTTATCTTTATTTTATCTGCTGAATGAATACTTGGTACTTGCCTCTTTAGAGTAAACTTATTTCTGAAGGCATGTGTCATATGAAAGACAGGAAGCATTCCATTTCCTAGTTGTCCATATATTGAAACTATGCTAGCAAAACCTATCTTCATAAGAAGAGTAAGTAAACCAAAAAAGATATTTAAACTGAATACCTGAAATGTGGATCACTAAGGACACATCTCAATTCAAATTTAATTGAGAAAATTAAAAATGTGAAACCCTTGCTTAAGCTTTTCAGATTGAAAATTTTAGATTTTATTTGCTTATTGATTGTGTTTTACTATCAAGGAGAATTCCAAGGCCATAAGAGAAAGATGTCAATCAGAGAGAGCATCAACATCCTCAATGCCCTCAATATCCTCAAGTGTGAAGAGCCCTGAACTGACACAACTGCTTGTCTGTTTAAATGTCATATACAAAAAGATTCAAATAGTTCATTTATTTTTGGGTGAGCTTTTGAAGCAGAACCAAATTTAAAACCCTTGGATATATGCCTAACCATACAAAAGGCAGAAATATTGGCATATAGAAGGTAAAAATATGCAGGCTGGCACAATGCCTAGAAGAAAATAGAAATCTGGGCTCCCCCCCGCCAACTTTCTACATAACATTGAAGCTTATCATTTAACTCTTTATTTAACTCTTTTATAACCTTTGTTTTCCAACACTACACTGTGTATCTCTCTCTCTCTCTCTCTCTGTGTGTGTGTGTGCGCACGCACGTGCACACACTTGCATGCTTGCTTTTTGGATTTCATCCCTTATATACCAAAGACTGCATAGACTATCTGCACTCATACAAAGATCTAGGTAATGCTGGTTACTTCTAGTATTCTGGGAAAGTTTCACAGTTGGTTGCTATCAGGAAATTATAGAAGAAAACCTTTCCATTGTAGATCTGTTATTCATTTTTTTTAACCATTTTCAGGGACATAGAAGGAAAGAAGTAGAAGCAGAGATATTGATGATGAGATGATGATGATGATGATGAAGAAAGAAAGAAATGGAGGCAGGAAGGAAGGAAGGGAGAGGAAGAATATTCACAGAGTAAAAAAGAATTGAAAGAAAAGAGGGAGGGAAAGAAAAAAGGAAACAAAATAGAAGTTATTTACATTCAACTCTAGCCTCAATGCTTTTCTGAAATTACTCACGTATTTTGAAAATGATAAAATGTTTATTTTATGATGAATTATCCTTAGTGTCATTTGGTATGGCATCATTCATATTTCATTTTGAATTCTGTCTTGTTGTTTTCTTCTGTGCTTCCTGTCATCGCACTCTTAACTCTAGAAACTTCATGAGCAGGTGCACGGTTGTCTATGAGATGATCACTATGAAAAAAAGCAAAACAATGCTTGGCTTTTTATTATCTATGAGTGCAGAAGCTTCTGTCATCTGCCAATACATTGAACAGGGCTCCCATGGAATACACAAGCTTGAGTGGTGAATTAAGCATGACTCATTTCATAAGCTTTCAGCTTCATCTTATCTCTCTTGTTTTAAGGGTGAGTGCACTCTTTTCAATCATTTTAAGGTTAAAAAGAAAGGATAGATGGGTACAAGAGATATTCAAAAGGAACACATGGCTAAACAGAGTAAATGAAAAGAGGTGAATCAACCAGCACTGCAGGCTTTACATTTAAATGAGCACGATGGAGGTAATGGCTTTAATAATGAGGAAAAAACAGAGACATTTTATTAAGATTCTCTTATCTCTAAATTCACCTAGACAAGGGAGATGTGTGGTACTTGGAAATAGTGTGAGAAGAGAAGTCTTCAGGGGCAAGAATTTAATATGCAGAAGCCACCACACTTCAAAGATGAATACCAAATTGGAAATGTTGCTGCACTGAGGTGCACATGTGGCTGTGAGGCACAAGCTCAGCCATCCTCAGGCTTTTGAAGAGGAGGCAACAGGGGGCAAATCAAGACACACATCAAAGTGCCTTCGCAGAATTGCCTAGGAAAGGTGAAACTGCAAGTGGCTGTGGTAATAGTGCTCTGTGCGCCGAGGCCACAGCCAGTGGATTGCTTGGAACACAAAGGGCTCTTCTCATTAACTTCCTGCTTCTCCTTCTGAAACCTACCAGTGGGTTGCAGAGTTCTGCCAATGAGTCTGCACCTTTATTCTTTAAGTGAGAAGCCCTAGCTGTGCAGTGACTACCAATTCAGATACTGAAGGCTTGCTGGAAGGAAACATACTATCAATATTTTTTTTTTACCTATTTCGTTAGCATTTGAAGGTAAGTAAGAATGCATTACCTTCCTACTCCTTCCTCCAACTGTATAACATTTACTGGATAGAGCCAATATTTTTATTTCTAGAATCTTTGTTTCTGCCATGCTCCTTTAAATGTAGCATCCACCAAAGCAGACATTAAAGAAAACTTTATTCACTTAACCCTCAATAAAACCTCATGTTGAGTAAGGAATTGACTTTCCCTAACAACTACTATGTGCTTTACATAGTGTTTCCAACCCACCTTGGTTTTCGGAGGGGTCACAGTTAGCCAAGGCTGGCACTTAACCTTTGATTCCCCCAGTCTCCAACTCCCAAATGCTACATCAGATGCCCACCACCACACCTAGGGAAAACAAAACAAAACAAAAAAGCAAAAATCTGTAGCCACACTGATATTAGAAAAATCCTTTTCTGCCACTGTAAACCCATTTCCTTCTGAGCACTTGTCATCGCATTAATCTAATATTCACTCTTACATGATAGGCAGTTATGTGGCTATTTAATGAAATAAATTTCTGGTTTATTTATTACAATTATGTTTTCAGAATTCAGTGTGGATCATTAGAATGTCTCACTAAACTGAGTTTAATGTGTATTAGCTAAAGCTATGTGGAGCAAAGTAGTATAGACTAATCTATTTAAGACCTATTGTGGAATTTAAAACAAAAATAAAATAAATAAGGCAGAGAGTACCTGTTTCTAACTTACTGCAATAATTCCATGTTCCCATCAAAAATATATTGATGAACATATAAGCAGAACCATTTATATGACTGTACTTGAAGGACAAAGCAAGCTGGGATGAAAGAGGAGAAAATCACGAGAAGTTTCTAGGATCATTGCATTGCAGAAAAGAAGGCAGGGGTGCATGTTCCCAACTCATCTATTTGCTTCACTGTCACTGAACTCTTTGACATATTAGAAATCTTGGTTCATCTTTAAATATCACTTTTCTTTTTCTGCTGTTTAGTTGGGACTAGAATCACTCGACGGCACTGTGCAGCTCTCTGTCGCCCTGTTTTACAGAATTTGGAGGTATTTCTCCTCTTTAAGACTAACCCTGAAGCCCATTATGCACTTCAGCTGAGCATCCATAACAGGAAGATAGCTTTCCAGTTGGTGGCAAGTACTCTCCTCTGAACATTCTACCACTGACTCAGAATGTAACATGCTAATGATTTCATTTAAACAAAAGAACTTTTCAATAATAACAACCAATTACCAGTTACTTGTCATGATAGATAGTATTTCATGCTTTCAAATATAATAGATATTGGTAGTCAATATATAAATTATCCATTTTATAGTTTATGTAAAAGAGTGTACAATTAAATAGTCTGTTTTGCTTCCCTTAAGTTTACTTTATCTTTAAAAGATGATGCAAAATGCATTACATTTTGAAGTTTAAAAGGCTAGTTTTCTTTAACACTGTCCAAATTAATTTCAACCTTATTTTTTCTGTAGTTGAACATACATCATTCACTGCCAAGAAATTTATTGTTAATTACTTAGATTTAATCTTCAATAACTTTTTTGAGATAAAAGGTATTTTCTCCTAAAGTTTTAAAAGTAAAATATCTTGAGCAAATGGAAGCATTTAGTGAGTCTAAGGTACACAAAACTCCTTACATTTCACTGACTAGCTATAAATATAGGAGGAAATGTCTGTGCTATGGTGAATTCTCAGTATTCCCTTTCAGGTCTTAGTGGATATTTTTGTATTTTATTCCTATCTATGACATATCATTCTTAATGAATGCCAGTGAGATGATGTTTTGCAGACAATCATGTGCATTTTTGATGAAAGTGTTAGTAAAATACTAGCCCATATGTCTTAAAATACACACTCTTTGTAAATTAGTTACCTGTTTTACATAGTATTCTGACGGTAACCATGACTACACTGTGTGAGCTGGATTGCCCAATATCTATTCAGCTCATCTTATTCTTTCCCTATTTACCTCAGGGAGATACAAAAAGCCATTTGCTATAGCAGTGAAAATGACAGAGCACAGTAGTCACTGAAATTATAAAAATGAAGGGCACATCTTTGTACAAGTTTATTTGAAGGATAATGAAAGTTCATAACTTCAAGAAATTATATAAATGATACAAATGTGAATAAGTTAATGCAAAGCACAAAAGAGAGGAGTGTGTATGTACAGTATAAATAAATAAATAAAGTCAGAAAAAGCACAATACAAAAATATAAACTGAACTAATTTTATTTGGAGAAAGTAAAAATTTCCCAGCTTCTCTGGACACACTGCAAATAACAAATTGAATTTTAATATCTTATTAAAAAATTAAACTAAATTATAAATAGGCCAGCATAATGCAGGCTCCATCTCTCAGGCAGAACTCCTCAATGAAGTGTGCCCTGGATGCATAATGTCCTGGTGTATCATATAGTTCAACAAAAACATCACACTGTAGGTCAGGTTATCAACAGTTTTTTAATAAAGATCCATATTATAGATTGACAGCCTATCCATCCTTAGTGATTTATATCTGCTTTCACAGCCTTGAAAAACTATATATAAAACAAACAAAGAAACAAAAACACAGAACAACTTAGTGACTGGAAAACATTTGACTAGGTACAATAGAGAGAGGGTCTTTTACTGGTTCTGTTGACTATATGCTATGAACCCTTGGCTTTTAGCTTTTCTTTTTTCCTTCTTCAGTTTCAAAACAAATGCATCTATCTGAATGCTCTACAGATTTTAAAAGTTCATTTCCTTCCTCTTCATTTATAAAATGTTTTACACAATAGATTTTGATCATATTATTTTTCCTTCTCAACTCTTACCAGATCCTATCCACTACCCAACCAGTTTAATGTGTTTTCTCTTTCTCAAAACAAACAAAAACAAGAAATTAAGATTAAAATAATAAAACAACTTAAAAAATAAAGCAGGAACAACTAATGAATGGTTTTGCCAATATCTATAATATTTAAGGACTGTATAGAACCCATTTGACCAATGACTCAGCAATATGTAAACCATTCCCAACACTGGAGATTTTACTTGGTGCCACCAAGTAAATATCATGTTGGGATATTGTGCTCCCAATTATATGGTGACTCTATTTGACTTTCCCATATATGGAAATGTCTTAGGAAAATTCTACAGTAGTTGGTTTCCAAATGGCTTTTCAAAAGGCCTTCAGTGTTAGTTGCCCTTCTTATATTCCCTAACTTATTTTACACCCTCACACTCTCTCTATTCAATCCTCTTATTCTAATTTTTCCTCAATCTCTTTATAATACCATACTTTATTTCCCCTTCCTTGGAAGATTCCCTCACACACCCACAGTTCCTTAGTAGCTATGAAGAGACAGTAATCATTCAAACTGGAACACAGGCAACATTCAAATAAAAGAGAAAAGATATAATGTTTGTCTTTCATGGTCTGTATTACTTCATTTAGGTTAATTTTTTTTCTAGCTCTATACATTTGCCTACAACTTTCATAATTTCATTTTTCTTAGCAGCTGAATAATATTCTGTTGAGTAAATATACCACATTTTCATTATCATTTCATCACTTAATAACATCTAGCAATTTCAGTTTCATGGCTATTGTGACTATTTCAGTGACAATCATGGAATAGAAAATTATCTCTACAGTAAGGTGTAGAGTCCTTTGGGTATATGCCCAACAATTAAATAGCTGGCTATTGAGGTAAATTGATTTTCAGTTTTTAGAGGATTTCTTTAGCAGCTTTATAAATTTTCATTTGCAGCAACAGTAAATGTTCTTCTTTCCCTGCATCCTTTCTAGCATGAACAGTCATTTGTTTTATGTATCTTGATCATTCTGACTGGTGAAAGATGAAATCTTAAAGCAATTTTAAATTCGTTTCCCTAATGATGGAGGATGTTGAACACAATTAAGTGTTTATTAGTCATTTTTTTTAAAACTCTCTATGTGAGTCTATATCTCATTCATATTCAGGCTACTTGTTTTTTTATTGTTCAATATTTTGTTCTTTATACATTCTAATACTAACCCTCAATCAGATGTATAACTGGAAGCAGTTCTTTTCCCTTCTGTAGACTGCTACTTTAATTTAACGATGGTGCCCTTTGCCAAAGAGGAGCTTTGTAATAATCATAGGTTTCATTATTAACTGTTAAACTTAATTCCTATGCTATTGTTATCAGGAAGCCAGATCCTGTGCCAGTGAATTGATCTGTATTCTATACTTTGTCTTCAACCAGACCCAGGATACCTGCTTTACATTGAGGTCTTGATCCATTTTAAATTAAACTGTTTGCAAGGTCAAAGATAATGATCTATTTTTATTTATTTACATGTATCTATCTTGTTGGACAAACCGATGTGTTGAAAATGCTGTGCTTTCTCCAGTATGTACTTTTATTTCTTTTTTTTTAAAAAATTATTAATTACACTTTATTTACTTTGTATCTCCCCTGTTACTCCCTCCTTCCTCCCCTCCCAATCCCTCCCTTCCTCTTCCTTCTCCATGCATACACCTCCCCAAGTGCACCAATAAGGAGGTCTTCGTTTTCTTCCTTTTGAGCCTAGCCTATTAGGTCTTACCAGGAGTTGCTGCATTGTCATCTTCTGTGGCCTGGTGAGGCTGCTCCCCCCATTAGGGGGAGGTGATCAAAGAGTAAGCCAATCAGTTCATGTCAGAGACAGTCCCTGTTCCCATTACTATGGAACCCACTAGGAGCCTGAACTGCCATGGGCTATATCTGTGCAGGGGTTCTGCGTTATCTCCAAGCATGCTACTTGATTGGAGTAGTCTCAGGAAAGACCTCTATGCTCAGATTTTTTGATTCTGTTGCTCTCCTTGTGGGGCTTCTGTCCTTTTCCTTCTTTTTTTATTCTGTAGTTGGATGGAGTTACCTCGGTGTTCAATTCTATTGTAATGACCAAAAATTCCATGCTGTTTTTATTACTATCGCTGTACAACAGAAGTTAAGATGTGGAATAGAAATATGTCCAGTAGTTCTTATAATATTCACTATTGTTTTAGCTATCTGGTTTTTCTGTGTTTCCATGTGTGGCTGAAGATTGGCTCTTTTTGTTTCAATTTTTGTGCAGAATTCTTTGGGAATTTTGTTGAAAACTTTATTGAATTTGAAAATTGCTTCATAGTTTTAATCCTACTGATCCTTGAGCATGGGAGATCTTTCCATTTTCTATATCTCCTTCTGTTTCTTTCTTCAATGTCTTACGGTTTTTATTTTGCAATTCTTTCACTTGTTTGGCTAGAATTGTCTTAGAATATTCTTGAGGGATGCTGGATTTTGTCAAGGGACTTTTCTGAATCTAATGAGATGCTCATGTGCATTTTGTTGTTCGATATGTGTTAGATTATATTTATTGCTTTACATATTTTTAATCATAATTGTATCTTTGTAATAAAGTCAACCTGACTATAGTGAATAAACTTTTTGGTGTGTTCTTCAAGTTGGTTTGCAAATATTGCATTGAGAATTTTGTATCTATGTTCAAAAGAAAAATGGAGGGGGATCCAAGATGGCGGCGGTAGTGTGTGTCTTATCTGAGGGGCAAAGGACCTGCAATGTCGAAACTGGTGATTGAAGGAGCTGCTGAACCCAGAACAGAGTTATCTAGGCTTTCAGGAAGAAAGAGACTAACCATGAACTGAGTCCATCTAGAATCATGTCACCGGCAGACTGTTCCAGGAGGATCCACTCCGGGAGGTGATCCCTAGGCACTTCCCCGTACCCAAATCTCTATTCCCTCTTTGGAGGAGGCAGGAGGCAGCCAGCAGAATCCGCCACAGACCACACTGTCTGTGCCCCAGCCCCAGAGACTGCAGCAGCTTTTACCAAAGAAACCCCGGCTCAGGATCTTGACCTAAGAATACCTAACCCTTTTGGGGACTCCCCTGAGACTACTGCCATAAGCCTGCCCTGGCAGAGCAGAAAGATAGAGAGGTGCACTGTGGATCCTGCAACATTCCACAGAGCCGAAGCCTGAGTGCTGCCTGTTGCTCCTAGCAAACAAACCACAGCTCGGGATCAGGAACTGAAGTCACTCAATATTTCCTGACACTCTCCCGGGTCCAGCAGCAAGCTCTGGCACCAGCAGTCCCTGGCAGAGAAACCCCAGCTCAGGATCAGGGGATGAGAATACCCAACCCTTCCTAGCTCTCCCCTGAGACCACTGCCATAAGCACTAGCACCAGGTAGCTTCTGGCAGAGGTATCTGGGCCCAGGATCTGGGACTGAGGACACTCAACTCAACTCTTTCCCGTACTCCCCAGGGACCAGCCACCATAACCCTTCCCTGGGGGAGGGAAAGGTTCATAGAGGAGGCACACAGTGCAGTTGGACACCTAACCTGCTTCTACAGCGCCACTAAGCTGACTGTTAGCCTACACCTGCATTTGCCCCAGCAGGATCAAATCAGAGAGCAGAGAGCAACTGGAACCCCTGTGCATACCAACTGGTCCTGAGTGTGACTTCTAGGGAGTGTTTGCCCCAGATCCAGGGCTTCTCGATGCAAGTCACCAGACAAAAGTTCCCTACCACCAACACCCCTAGTGTGGGCATCATAGGGATTCTTGGTATAGTGATCCCAACTCTGAAGCCTCAGCTCTGCAGGACTACCAGTGAAATCCAAGCAAACAATTCCTGGATCCCAAGGCCACTACTATAGTCAGGGAATCAGCACATGCACACTGCGCCGACTAAAAGCTCATGCAAATAGCACCAGCATCACACTCCTTAATTAGGTAAAACTGAAACCACAACGCACACTCCCAAACCAGTGAACCTCTCTCATCTTCCTGAAAAATCAGTCCAGAAAATGGAAAGAGACAGTCCTAGCCTGAACTACAGACTCCAGGAACAAACAGTGAGGGTTACAGATAAGCAGATGGCCAGAGGCCAACTTAAGAACACACCCAACAAAAATCAGGACATCATGGCTTCACCAGAAACCCTCCTAATCAATGGACAGTTTAATTCACTAGATACACAAGAAAATGAATTTAAAATTGTTTTTCCAGCTATTTAGAGGCTCATCAAGAAGAAATGAAAAAAATCTCTCAGATAAATGGTCACAGAAATTGAGGCAAACAAAGAGGAAATGACCAAAGCTCTCAAGGAAATAACCACACAAATGGAGGCAAATAAAGAAGAAATGAACAAAGCTCTCAAAGAAATACAGGCAAATACAGCCAAACAAGTAGAGGTTCAATTGGTGACATATACAGAGGAAACGGACAAAAAAAAAAAAAAAAAAAAAAAAAAATAGAAGCCATCATGAAAAGCAGGACTCCACATTCAATCAGATAAAGGAAATGTGCGAAACATAAAAATAGAATTAGAATCAATAAAGAAAACACAAACAGATAAAAACCTGGAGCTGGAGAACATAGAGAAAAGATCAGGAACTGCAAAGGTAAGCATCACCAACAGAATACAAGAAATGGAAGAGAGAATTTCAAGTCCCAAAGATACAATTGCAGAAATTGATACATAAAAACAAAAGAAAACAAAAAAAACCCCACTAAAATCAGAAAAGTTTCAGACACAAAACATCCAAGAAATCAAGGACACCATGAAAAGACAATATCTAGGAATAATAGGAGTAGATGAAAAAAAAAAAAAAAGACATCAGGCTCCAAGGTCCGGAAAATATTGTCAAGAAAATCATAGAAGGAAATTTTCCCAACTTAAAGAAAGAGATGTCCATAAACATACAAGAGGCCTACAGAACACAAAATAGACTAGACCAGAAAAGAAATTCTTCATGTCACATCATAGGCAAAACACTGAACCTACAGAAAAAATAAAAAAAAAATTAAAAGCAGCAAGGGAAAAAGGCCAAGTAACAGATGAAGGTAGATCTATCAGAATCACACCAGATTTCTCAACAGAAACTATGAAAGCCAGAAGGGCCTGGTCAGAAATCATGCAGACCTTAAGGAACCACAGATGCCAACCCAGACTACTATACCCAGCAAAACTTTCAATCAACATAGAGAGAGAATTCAAAATATTCCATGACAAAACCAAATTTAAACAATATCTATATAGTAAAGCAGCCTACAGAGGTTACTAGAAGGGAAATTCCAACCCAATGAAAACAACTACATCCAAGGTAACATAGAAAATAGATAGCTATATACACACACACACACACAAAGAATACAAAGAATGAAACACAGTAAAACCACCAACCGCACATCAAAAGAAAGTAACATCCATTGGTCACTAGTATCTACCATCATCAATGGACTCAACTCCCCCCAAAAAAGACACAGACTAACAGAATGGTTGCAGAAATAAGAGCCAACATTCTGCTGTATCCAAGAAACACAACTATGCAACAAAGATAAATACTACCTCAGAGTAAAGGGCTAGAAAAATGTTTTTTCAAGCAAATGGACCCAGAAAACAAGCTGGAGTAGCTATCCTAATATCAAATAAAATAGACTTTCAACCAAAATTAATCAAAAAGGTGAGGAGGGGCACTTCATTCTCATCAAAGGAAAAATCCACCAAGAGGATATCACAATTTTGAACATCTATGACCCAAATACAAGAGCATCTACATTCGTAAATGAAGCATTATTAAAGTTTAAATCTCACATCGATCCCAACGCCTTAATAGTGGGAGACTTCAACACCCCACTCTCACCCCTAGAAACAGATCATCTAGACAGAAGCCAAATAGGGAAATAAAAGCACTTACAGAGGACCTAAATCAAAAGGACCTAATAGATGTCTACAGATCTTTTCACCCAAACTCAAAGGAGTATAACTTCTTTTCAGCACCTCATAGAACCCTCTCCAAAATAGAACATATTGTTGGTCACAAAGCAAGGTTCAACAGATACAAGAAGATTGAAATAATCCCTTGTATTCTATTGGACCACCATGGACTAAAGCTGTACCTCAACAACAATGGAAATAACAAAAAGCCTACATACACATGGAAACTGAACAACTTGCTACTCAATGACAGCTGGGTTAAGGAAGAAATAAAGAAATAAATTAAAGATTTTCTAAAATTCAATGAAAGTGAAGGTACAACATACCCAAATTTATCGGACACATTGAAAGAAGTTCTCAGAGGAAAATTCATAGCACTAAGTGCCTTCAAGCAGAAATTTGTAACATCACATACAAGCAATTTAATGGCCCAACTGAAAATACTAGAAAAAAAAAAGAATCAGATACACCCAAGAGGAGCAGACAGTTAGAAATAATTAAAGTCAGGGCTGAAATTAATCAATTAGAAACAAATAGAACTATTCAAAGAATCAATGAAACAAAAAGCTGGTTCTTTGAAAAAATCAACAAAATAGACAAACCCTTAGCCAAGCTAAGTTAAAAGCAGAAAAAAATCTATCCAAATCAGTAAAATCAGAAATGAAAAGGGGGACATAACTACAGACACTGAGGAAATCCAAACAATCATTAGGTAATACTACAAAAGCCTATATGCCACAAAATTCGAAAATCTAAAAGAAATGGACAATTTTCCTGATAGGTTTCATCTACCAAAATTAAGTCAAGATCAGGCAGAAAGACTGAATAGCCCTATATCCCCCAAGGAAATTGAAGCAGTTATCAACAGTCTCCCCTCCAAAAAGGCCCTAGGCCAGATAGTTTCCGTGAATAATTCTACCAGACCTTAAAAGAAGTGTTAACCCCAATACTCCTCAAACTATTCCACAAAATAGAAACAGAAGGAACATTACCAAACTCATTCTATGAAGCCTCAGTCACCTTGATACCTAAACGACACGAAGACCCAACAAAGAAAGAGAAATTCAGACCTAGCTCTCTTATGAACATTTATGCAAAAGTACTCAATAAAACACTGGCAAACCGAATCAAAGAACACATAAAAGATATCGTCCATCATGACCAAGTAGGCTTCATCCCAGGCAGACAAGCATGGTTCATTGTATGGAAATCCAACAATGTAATCCACCATAAAAACAAAGTGGAGGAGAAAAACCACATGATCATCTCCTTAAATGCTGAGAAAGCACTTGACAAAATCCAGCACTCATTCATGTTTACAGTCTTAGAGAGATCAGAGATACAAGGCACATATCTAAACATGGAAAAGGCAATATACATTAAACCTATAGCCAACATTAAACTCAATGGAGAGAAACTCAAACCAATCTCAATGAAAGCAGGGACAAGACAAATTTGCCCACTCTCTCCATATCTCTTCAATTTAGTACTTGAAGTCCTAGCCAGAGCAATAAGTCAACTAAAGGAGATCAAGGGAATACAAATTGGAATGGAAGAGGTCAAAGTTTCACTTTGCAGATGATATGATAGTATACATGAGCAACCCCAAAAATTAAACCAGAGAACTCTTCAGCTGATAAACACCTTCAGCAAAGTGGCTGTATACAAAATCAACTCAAAAAAATCAAAAGCCCTCCTGTATACAAAAGACAAAAGGGCTGCAAAAGAAATTAGGGAAACAAAACCCTTCACAATAACCACAAATCACATAAAGTACCTAACCAAGCAAGTGAAAGACCTGTTTGAAAAAGACTTCAAGTCTCTGAGGAAAGAAATTGAAGAAGATATCAGAAGATGGAAAGATCTCCCATGCACATGGATTGGTAGGATTAACATAGTGAAAATGACCATTCTGCCAAAAGCAATCTACAGATCCAACACAATTTCCATCAAAATGCCAACACAATTCTTTACAGACCTTGAGAGAAAAATTATCAACTTCATATGGAGAAAAAAAAACAAATAAAAACAACAACAAACAAACAAACAAACAAAACCCAGAATTTCCAAAACAATCCTGGACAAATTGTCTGGAGGCATCTCCCTCCCTGATCTCATGCTGTACTACAGAGCAATAGTAATAAACACCTCATGGTATTGGCATTTAAACAGAACAGTGGATCAATGGAACCAAATAGAAGACCCAGAAATAAACTCACATACTTATGTATACTTGATTTTTTAGAAAAAAGCCAAAACCATTCAGTGGAAAAAAGACAGCATCTTCAACAATTGGTGCTCTTCCAACTGGAAGTATACATGCAAAAAAAAAAAAAGAAAGAAAAGAAAAGAAACTAGATCCATATTTTTCACCCTGCACAAAGCTAAAGTCCAAGTGGATGAAAGTCCTAAATAGAAAACCAGATACTTTAAATTGGTTAGAAGAAAAAGTGGGGAACAGCCTAGAACTCAATGGCACAGGAGACAACTTCCTGAACAGAACACCATCAGCACAGGCCCTAAGAGCAACAATCAATCAATAAATGGGACCTCATGAAACTGAAAACCTTCTGTAAAGCAAAAGACACTGTTGTTAGAACAAAACGGCAGCCTACAGATTAGGAAAGGATCTTCACCAACCCAACATTTGACAGAGGGTTGATATCTGGAATATATAAAGAACTAAAGAAGTTAAAAGGCAATAAATCAAGTAACCCAATTAAAAAATAGGGTATGGTCATGGCTGCATCACACTGTTGTGAGACTCTAATCTTGCATATATACCACAGGCAAACCAAGGAGACCAACACCAGAAGGCCTGCTAATGCTCCCATGCCCGCCCATTCCTTCAGATGATTCATGGCTGCAGCAATCCATGATGATAATCCTGTGGCTAGTCCTGCGTCCACTCTGGTAGAATTTACTGTGACAATGGCCACTCTCAGCTGCTCCATCGTAGTATCGAATTCTCCAGTCCAATTACCTAAAATATAGCTAGACAATTGTTTAGACAGATTTGCAGCACAGGAAAAATTTTCATGTTATATGCTAGTGACTCAAAGTCCAGCATTTTTTCATTGACAGCCAAGTTGAGCGATTTGCCATAGGGTATCAATTTGCTCCTGCATGAGGTCAATGCTCTGATTGAACACCATCAAGCTTCCTTTTAGTTGAGCATTAATTCCTTTTTGTACAACTAAGGCATGAGCTACATTGGCTAAATGATTATTCAGGGTCTGAGCAGTCTGCCCAGTATGACTCATGGCTAATGCCCTGGTGGTAGCTCCAACAGCCGCCAATGAGATGGCAGTAACAATGGTGGCTGTAGTTCCAAGATCCCTTTTCTGTCTGAAGAGAGTCATAGAGTGAGGGGCATCAACGGGCACAGGCACCCAGTGAGGCATGCGAGTAACCAGGGCATACCTAAATTTACTAGCATTCCAGCATTGGGCAAAAAAGCAAGTATCATTACCACAATTACTTGGCTCTATCTGGCTAATAATGAATAAAAATGGGGGATATAGACAAACAGGTGTGGGCTTACAGGAAATATTATGAGAAGCCTTAACCCCCTCGTTGGAACATCCTGCGTCAGTTCTAGAACTAGCAGTGGTGGTGTCCGAGGTCTGAGTAGGTTCAGGAGACCATTGCCCCCAGGGGCGAGACGTGCTCCATGCCAATTGACTAACTCCATATTTTCCTCCACTTTTGAAAGTCATTTAAGGTTCCTAAATTTTTTTTCCCTTTTTTTTAAATTTTTCATCAATTACACTTTATTCATTCTGCATCCCCCTTACAGCCATTGAAGCAGGACATTCTCCCCAAGCATGGTTGGATATCATAAAAAGCTAAAATGATACGCTCAGGATGCGAGGCTAAGCACTGCACTCAGGGTCAGCCGCTTTGGACCCAGAGAAGAGCATGTCTGATTGCATGCGGGTTGATGCCCCAGGTCCCTCCTCTGAGAAAAAGGTATCGGACGTGTTTGAGGCTCTTTGGGTGGATGACACCTAAATGAACATTGGTACAAAGTCCCAATTTATTTCTAATATCAGAGATCAGACCTCTACTCTTGCCTGATGCGTCTAAAACAAAAAGGAGAAACTGTAGAGAGCTGCGGAATGCTATGCCTTAAAGATGGAGCTGGTTTCTGCCTTCCACCTTCCCGATGGTGAGTGCTCTCTGTCACGAACAATTCCACATTTGGCTAAGGCTGAGGATCTGGCTTGCTTCCATGTATGTGGACCTATCTGTATTGCCCACGTGGCACGCCTGGGTTGGCTACCCAGAGGCTATTTAAGCTGTGGGCTGGCTTTCCCCAGGGTCCGAGGATTGTTCAAGGTTCCTGAATAAACTGCATTGAAAAAAAAAAAAAAGATCTCAGGGAACTAGTATTTCGAGTCCTTCTCTGAATAGAGTAATGCCAGACATGGTTGCAAAGATGTGGCCACTTAGAAATTTGCACAGGTGTCTTTTCTGAGACTAATCCTCCATCCAAGGACCATTCATGGATATAACCTAGAACTCCTGCTTAGATTTAGCCCATGGCAACTCTGTATCTAAGTGGGTCTCCTAGTCATGGGAACAGGGACTGTCTCTGACATGAACTCAGTAACTGGGGCTTTGATCATCTCCCCCTGAGTGGGGAGCAGCCTTGTCATACCACAGAGGACAATGCAGTTAGTCTTGATGATAACTGATGAGCTAGGGTCAGATGAAAGGGGAGGAGGACCTCCCCATCAGTGGACTTGGGGAGGGGCATGGGAGGAGATGAGGCAGGGAGGGTGGGATTGGGATGATAGGAGGGTGGGGGCTATAGCTAGGATACAAAGTGAATAAACTGTAATTAATATGAAAAATAAAAATTTAATAAAAAAGAAAAAAAATAGGGTATGGGACTAAACAGAGAATTCTCTGTAGAAGAATGGCAGAGAAACACATAAGGAGATGTGCAACATCCCTAGCCATCAGAGAGATGCAAATAAAACAACCCTGAGATTTCACCTTACACCCATCAGAATGGCTAAGATAAAAAAAAAAAAAAAACTCAAGAGACAACACATGCTGGAGAGGTTGTGGAGAAAGGGGAACCCTCCTCCATTGCTTTTGGGAATGCAAACTTTTATAACCACTTTGGAAATCAATCTGGCGCTTTCTCAGATATTTAGGAATAGTAATTCCTCAAATTCCAGCTATACCACTCCTAGGCATATATCCAAAAGTTGCTCAAGTACAGAAAGACATTTGCTCAACCATGTTTGTAGCAGCTTTATTCATAATAGCCAGAAACTGAAAACATCCCAGATGTCTCTCAGTTGAGTAATGGATACAGAAATTGTGGTACTCTTACACAATGAAATACTACTCAGCCATTAAAAATGAGTAAATCATGCAATTTGTGGGCAAATTGTGGGGCCTAGAAATGATCATCCTGAGTGAGGTATCCCAGGAGGAGAAAGACACACACGGTATATACTCACTTATATAGATCTATAAGATAGGATAAACATACTGAAATCTATACACCTAAAGAAGATAAACAAGAAAGAGGACCCAGGGTAAGATGATTAATCCTCACTTAGAAAGACAAATGGAAAGGACATTGGATGTAGGAGAAAACAAGTAACAGGACAGGAGCCTACCACAGATGGCCTCTGAAAGACTCTACCTAGCAGTGTATCAAAGCAGATATTAAGACTCATAACCAAACCTTCGGCAGAGTGTAGGGAATCACAAGGAAGACAGGGGAGCTAGTATGATGTGGAGAGGACAGGAGCTCCCCAAGGACCAAATATATCAGGGTACAGGGGTCTTCTATGAGACTGCTTCTCCAGATGAAGACCATGTATGGATATAACCTATAACCTCTCTGCTTGGATGTAGCCCATGGTAGCTCAGTATCCAAGTAGGTACCCTAATAAGGGGAACAGCGACTGTTTCTGGCATGAACTCAATGGCTGGCTCTTTGACCCCCCCAGGGGGGAGTAGCTCTGCTAGGCCACAGAAGAGGACTTTGCAGCCAGTCCTCCCCTATCAGTGGACTTGGAAAGGTGCAGGGAGTAGACGAAGGAGGGAGGGTGGGATTGGTATGGAAAGAAGGAGCCGGGTACAGCTGGGATAGAAAGTTAAAAAACTGTTAACTAATATTAAAAAATCAATAATAAAAGAATAAATAAATAAATAAATAAATAAATAAATGCCATGTTAGAGAGTAACTTAGATGGCAGAGTTGAAGCTTAGCTGTCCTATTGTTCAATTTGCTTATACACCCTACAAAGTTAAAGAATATGTATGTTCTTTTTTTTTTGGCTAGTTAATTAATCTGCCTCTGCCTCATTCTCTAAAAAAAACTGAATAGTAATAGTTCCACATTCATTGAGTTATTTTAAGGATTAAATGAAGTTTCACATGTGAACACGCTATATTATTAGGTTTTTGTTGTTGTTATTCTTCTTAATAAGAGTAGAAATGTTAATTTAAAAAGTATTTGTCTCTTCATACCAATAAAATGGCATTTCATATAGGGGAAAAAAAAGAAAAATGGACTACAATTTTCTTTTATTCAATTTGTGTATGTTTTTAAATCAAGTTAATAGTGGCTTCATAAAAATAATTTGAAAATGTTCCTTAAAGTTCCACTTTCAGAAAAATTTTAGGAGTACAGATTTTAATTCATCTTGAAGGTCTGGCAGACTTCTACACTGAATGTTTCTGACCCTTGACATGTTGTTGGTTGTAGGATTTTAATTCTATTTCTACTTCACTAGGAGATATAGGTCTGTTTATTTTGTTTATACCATCTTGATATAACTTTGGTAGGCCATGCATATCAAGAAATTAATCTTTTTTATTTTTCAGTTTGGGGAATATATTTTTAATTAGGTCTTTTTCATTCTCCAAATTCCCTTGCAATGTCTTCCTTTTCATCTCTGACTTATTAATTTGGATATTTTAAATATTGCTTTTATTTCCTCAGAAGAGGAGATGAGATGAGAGCTATTCTGGTTAAATCGGCTCGGGTTTTTTGTTTTGTTGTTATGTTTTTGTTTGGGGTTTATTTTTTATTTTTTATTTTTATTTTTTGGTCTAAAATCCTCTCCTAGCTGACTGATTTAAACTGTTTTTTTTTTCTTGGTTTCTAACTGAATTGTTCTGAGTTGACTCAAACTAATTCTGTCAATATGCTTTCATCTTTTGGCTCCTTGCCATTCCTTTGTCTGTTCTGTTATCACCTGTGCCTAGCTGGTTCTCTCTAAAAGCTGTCTCTGTACAACAGTCCTGGGAAGAAACTCTTAGTAAAGATCTTTCCTTCTCTTTCCTGCACTGACTTTTAAAAGCCTATCCTTCCTATACTGTTCTCATAGAGTTAGGAATATTCTATCTCTGGTTCATTCTGTCATGATTTTCTCTGATTCTTCACTTTTTCTGCCCTCAATTAGAAGTTACTTTCAAACATGGTTGCTTCCTTTTATAAACCAACTTTACCTTCATTGTTTGAAAATAAAGGTGTGTAGTAAGAGCATGCCGATAAGCCGGCAAGATCATACTGTCATCCAGAGCATGCCTGTATTCCAGCTAGATTACATAGACCTAGAAGATCCTTGCTAGAGGAATCATGATGCTGTATTAAAAAGCTGGAAACAACCTAGATGCCCCTCACTTGACGAAAGGATACACAAATTATGGAACATCTACACAATGGAATATTATTCAGCAATAAAAATCAAGGAAATCATGAAATTTGTAGGTAAATGGTGGGAACTGGAAAAGATCATCCTGAGTGAGGTATCCCAGAAGCAGAAAGACACACAGGGTATATACTCACACAAAGTGGATATTATACAAATAATATAGGATAAACATACTAAAATCTGTACACCTAAGGAAGCTAATCAGGAAGGAGGACACTGGGTAAGATGGTCAATCCCCATTCAGAAAGGCAAAGAGGATGGACATCGGAGGAGGGAGAAAACAGGAAACAAGACAGAAGCCTACCCCAGAGGACCTCTGAAGAGCTCTACCTTGCAGGGTATCCAGGCAGATGCTGAGACTCATAGCCAAATTTTGAGTGCAGGGAACCTTATAAAAGAAGTGGGAGATAATAAAAACTGGAGATGACAGGAGCTCCACAAGGAGAGCAACAGAACCAAAACTTCTGGGCACAGGGGTCTTTTCTGAGATTGATGCTCCAGCCAAGGACCATTCATGGATATAACCTAGAACCCCTGCAGTGATGTAGTCCATGGCAGGTCAGTGTCCAAATGGGTTCCACAGTAATGGGGACAGAGACTGTCTCTAACATGAACTGATTGGCCTGTTCTTTGATCACCTCCCCCTGAGGGGGGAGCAGCCTTCCCAGTCCTCAGAGGATAACAATGCAGCCACTCCTGATGAGACCTGCTAGACTAGGATCAGAGGGAAGGGGAAGAGGATCTCCCTTATCAGTGGAGTGGGAGAAGGCCAAGGGTGGTGAAGAGGGAGGAAGTGTGGGATTGGGAGGAGAGGAGGGAGGGAGTTGGGGGGGGGGTACAAAGTGAATGAGCTGTAATTAATAAAAATAAAAATAATTTAAAAAATAGTCAGAGGGGATGACAAACATCAAACCACTGTTCTCTAAACCAGCTGATCAGAACTCATATGAACTCAACAGACTGAAGCAGCAATCAGGGAGTCTGCATCTGATCTTTTGTGTATATATTATGACTTTCAGTTTAATACTTTTTTCCTTTTTTTCTTTATTAATTATACTTCATTCACTTTGTATCCCCCCCTGTGGTTCCCTCCCTCCTCCAGTCCCAATCCCTCCCTTCCTCCACCCTCTGCATGCATGCCCCTTCCCAAGTCCACTGATAGGGGAGAACTTCTTTTCCTTCCTTCTGATCCTAGTCAATTAGGTCTCATCAGGAGTGGCTGCATTGTCTTCTTCTGTGGCCTGGTAATGCTGCTTCCCACTCAGGGGGAGGTAATTAAAGAGCAGGCCAATCAGTTCATGTCAGAGACAGTCCCTGCTCCTATTACAATGGAACCCACTTGGATACTGAACTGCCATGGGCTACATCTGTGCAGGGGTCTTAGGTTATCTCCATGCATAGTCCTTGGTTGGAATATCAGTCTCAGGAAACACCCCTATGCTCAGATTTTTTTGGGTCTGTTGCTCTCCTTTTGGAGTTCCTGTCCTCTCCAGACCTTACTGTTTCCCACTTCTTTCATAAGATTCCCTGCACTCTACCCAAAGGTTGTCCATAAGTCTCAGCATCTACATTGATAGTCTGCAGGGTAGAGCTTTTCAGAGGTCCTCTGTGTCAGGCTCCTGATTTGTTTCCTCTTTTCTCCTTCTTCTGATGTCCAGCCTCTTTGCCTTTCTGGATAGGAATTGAGCATTTTAGCAAGAGTCCTTCCTCTTGATTAGTTTCTTTAGGTGTACAGATTTTAGTAGGTTTATCCTATATTATATGTCTATATGAGTGGGTATATACCGTGTGCATCTTTCTGCTTCTGGAATGGCTCAATCAGGATGATCTTTTCCAGATCCCAACATTTACCTACAAATTTCATGATTTCCTTGTTTTTTATTGCTGAGTAATATTCCATTGTGTAGATATACCACAATTTGTGCATCCATTCCTCCACTGAGGAGCATCTGGGTTGTTTCCAGCTTCTGGCTATTACAAATAAGGCTGCTACAAACATGGTTGAGCAAATGTCCTTATTGTGTCCTTGAGAATCTTTTGGATATATTCCTAGGAGTGGTATAGCTGGATCTTGAGGAAGCACTATTCCTAGTTGTCTGAAAAAGCGCCAGATTGATTTCCAGAGTGGCTGTATAAGTTTACATTCCCACCAGCAGTGGAGGAGGGTTCCCCTTTCTCCACAACCTCTCCAGCATGTGTTGTCTCTTGAGTGTTTGATCTTGGCCATTCTTATGGGTGTAAGGTGAAATCTTAGGGTCGTTTTGATTTGCGTTTCCCTGATGGCTAATGAGGTTGAGCATTTCTTTAAGTGTTTCTCTGCCATTCGATATTCCTCTGCAGAGAATTCTCTGTTTAGCTCTGTTCCCCATTTTTTGATTGGATTACTTGATTTTTTGCTGTTTAACTTCTTTAATTCTTTATATATACTGGATATTAGCCCTTTGTCAAATATAGGGTTGGTGTGGAACTCCTGAATGTATCAATAAGTGTGTGTCTGATTCTTGGACCTTTTGTTGGAGCTCTCTTCCTTCTGTTGGGTTGCCTTCTCCAACTTTGATGTAAGAGGTTTTGGTTTTATCTTATTATATTTTATGTTTTTAAATAAATAATAAAAATTATTTCATATGCTAAAAAAACAAAAAAAATTCCTCTATATCTTCACCCTTTCATTTCAAGCTAAAAAGTGTACACAGTATATTTATTATAGCAGAAATAATTATCAATCCCATAAACTCAAGAGTCAAATGTCCTTATGAAGTTTCATTAAAACAATGAGCCTTCATAACTGCAGTCTTGATCATCTATTCTTCAGAAAATGTCCACCCATTCTGCCAAAATGATGTACGTTGTATTTTTCTTTTAGCCAGTTTATTGAGCTGTCCTCATGCAGGGGAGATCAATTTTCTGTGTCATCTTTGAGTGGTATCTTTCATGTGGAAACTTCTCTTATTCAGATCAGATCTTTATTAATTTTGATGGAATCCATAGCCTTTCATGACCTGACGAATAAAGACAAAGCCTCTTCCTCTTTGTAACACATTACCTGATTTTCATTCAAATGTTAAAACATCTTTCAGGTATACAGGTTGATCTAATTCAGTAGTGTTTTTCTCCAATCTAGTGTCTTTCAGTAGCTGTTGTTCCTGCCTCATTGTCATTCAAAATATTCAAAGTTAATAAAGCATTATTCAGTCTGTTTCTGGGAGTTTCTGTTCCCCTTTTCTGTTTATTAAACATCTCTTTTAAGGTACAATTATATTCTATAACGGCTTGACCTTTGAATTGTATAATATACAATGTATTATGTTATAATATGCAAAAAATGTTTCCCTTTAATGAAAATATATGCAGGTATATTATTAGGATTAATTTGTATGGGTATCCCCATGATAGCCATCACTTCAAGCAAAGGTCCAGTTACAAAATCAGCCTTTTCAGAACTCAAAGCAGAAGCTCATTGAAATCCTGAATATGTATCAATGGTATGTACATATTTTAGATTCCCATAATTCTGAAAAGTGATATATATCCATCTGACAAATTTTATTTGGGTTCCCTTATAGTTATTTCTAGCAGGTAATGGAACTTGATTATACAAAGAAGGTTTAAGACTTTTCTTTTTTTAACTTTCTTTGGCTTTGTTACCAAGTAATGGGAAAAAAAAATCCCTGTAAACTCTTGCTATCAAGTAATGTTTTTCATGAAGTGCCAAGGCTTATAGCACATTTCCTGTTAATAACTGGTCAATCTCTTTTATTTCCTTGTGCCAATGAACTGGGCAATCCCATATGAGATCAAATTTGTGTGATATATAATGGAAAATTTCCATTTCAAATTGTCTGTTGCACTTGTATAAATAATGATGTTAATTATGAATTATCAGGACTAAGTTTAACAGTTTCTATATGTAACACAACCCTCTCTGCATATTGAGAGTCAGTAATTATATTTATAGTTTCAGAAAAAACTAATAAACTTACAAGAATTGCAGATAGCTCTGTTTTTTTTTTTTTTAACCAAAGCATATGGGCTTTAATTTACTTTATTTATATTCCTCACTTATTAGCTCCAGTTTTTTATTTATTTTATTTGGCATAAAATGTACAAGCTTCAGAAATTTGTGTCCATTTTACTCTGAAGGAAAAAAATCCAATTATTTATTTTTATGAACTGGATTCACTTGCTTTTGGCATATTTGTTATTAATTTCTGCAAAATAATTGCTACAAGCTCTTTGCCAATCTTCATTAATTACACACAATGAGGGAATTTCAGCATTAGTGTAAGGTAGTATGTTTTCTAATGGGTCTGTCCCTAAAAATAGACCAAGACTTACTCTTCCTTTTACATTTAAATCTGAAACACAATTTTCTAGCCTTTTTACTCTTTTTATGTGCTAAGATTCATTCTAAAATATTGTCTTCTCTCTGCATAATCAGTCTAGTAGGTGAATGACTAGATTGCAAGATAACTAGAATAAAGTTAAGTTTTGGATCTAGGCTATCCACATGTGCATTCTCCAATTTTCCTCTACCTGCGTCAACTGTTTCTCTGCTTCATCTGTTAATAGTCTAGGACTATTCAAGTTTGAATCACATTATAAAGTTTAAAACAAATTACTCAGCTCCTGAGTAATTAATCTTCTAGTAAGCCATAACCCGTTAATAGCTATCTTCCAATTGTTTTTGAAATTCATTAAGAGTTTGTAACTCTTCTGATCTGTGTGTTTTCTGATTAAATCTTTTATTGACTTAATATGAATCCTAGATAGTCAATACAATCTCCTCTCTATTTTTTTTTTCAGGAGTAATCTGTAAATTCCAAGTAAGTCAAACTGTTTTTTGCTTAATCTCTCTAATGTATTTGCATCAGAATTGGCCAAGATATCAACCATATAATGGTAAATAATGGATTGAGGAAATTGTCTACAAATTACTTCTAGCATCTGTTGTACAAAATATGGACACAGAATTGGACTGTTGAACACTCCTTGAGGAAGAACTTCCTGTTGGTATCTTTTCACAGGTTGAGCATGGTTATAAGTAGGTATTGTAAATTTTTTTTTTCTTTTCGATCTATCTTGCTCTTGTAGTAAATACAGTCTTTTATATTTAACATCTGTTTCACATAGGGAGAGTGCATTCCAAAAGTTATTATTGGTTCTTTAAACTCTTTGAGATCTTGTATTTTAATAGGATTCTGGCTAGTTGTTCATTTTGTGGATTTTCAGCATTTTCTGTCATATGTTCCAGAGAAACCAGGAAAGTTAGTGAGAGTGCTAGCCTTTCTTTAATTTTATTAAGAGGTGGCACCAACAATTCAATGGGCAGCCTACCTTGATCCTCAATTTCATTCTTGTTGTACAACTATTTTTTTTTTATTGTACTGATTTTTTTTTCTCTTTTAAAACAGGAGATACATAAAGATTGCAATGGAAAGTAAGAAGGCGTTTACTCTAGTGGCCACAGTTGCAGTAAGTACTGTGATGACTTTCTCAAGTAACATTTCTATCCACCAGAGTCCTAAGGGACCTGAAATTTTTAATGCAAGAAACATCTGTCTATATAATTAAAATTATCTTCAGTGGTGGCCTACTGTGATTCATTTTCCCCACGGCTCCCAAGCCTCTTTGGTCTTCCAACCAAACTCTAAAAACTGATGATTCCTTTTGAGACTATTGGAGGTGAATTTCTCCTCTGCAGCTTTCTGTCAGACTTCTCTTCTCCTCTGAGATGTTTTTGTCAGATGTCCTCTTCTTTCTGCACTGTGGGTGAGCATTCTCCTTTTTCAATCATGTTGGGTTTTCCTTTCAACCATATTGAAAGGAGAAGAGCAGACATGTTGGAATTAAAATTCCTCTACAGGTTATTCTGTCTCAATATGTTGGTTAATGTGGATAAAGGTCTGTCAATCTTTCTGATTTTCTAAAGGACCCAACTTTGCATTCCACTGTTTTTTGTATTGCTTTATAATTGTTACATGTTTATTTCTCTCTTCATTTCTATTTCATTGATTTCAGTCCTGAGTGTTATTTCATCCACCTAGTCCTTTGAGTATTATTTGTTCATCCTTGTATCTCTAGGATGTTCAAGTGTGTCATTAAGCTATAATTTCAGACATCTTTAGGTTAATTTAGTTTGGGGTATTTTTTAATGTGTTAAAATAGCTTTTTGATTATGGTTTATTATGTGTATAAGACACACATCCTTTGTAAAATGATGAGATAAGAAGGAATACCAACGTTACTTTAGAAATTTTAGTGAAATAGAAACTACAAAACATGACTCAAATCAGTAGCAAGAGTCCTGATAAAGAAAATCAAAACTTTAAATGTGATTTTCTTTTCCTTACCAAAAGAAGGCACTATGTAGTTTTATGGAAGGTTCTTCAGTACTGTTTCCTTGCGACATTTAATCATAACATCTTACAATTATAATCTCACTCTTTATTTTCCTGTAGGTACACATTTGATCCTAGAGCACTATGACAGAGGACCCAGTGGGTGAGCTCCACTTGTCAGTTCCATTGTGGATGCTCTTCCTAAACATTCCTATGGCACCGACCATAAGAGGTATCTCAACAACAGCTCAGCAGTGAGAACAGAGCAACTTACAGGATGTACTGTGGTCCCCAAAACCCCAACATCTATGTTTCCCAGATAAAATGATAGCCCATGGGGAAATGCAAGGGTTCACATTCAGTCCACCTGAATAATCCTGGGAAAAATTCTCTAGTTTTCAGTGGGCACCTCCACAGCATAGGCACCACACCCAGTCCCACCATCAGTGGACAGCTTCCAGTACCAGAAGCTAGGCTCTAAACACATGGGTGCCCACTCTAATTTTCTGGTGGACACATTCTGGGAACCAGCTCCAGTATCAGGCACTCAATCGAACTGCCTTTTATTTATTCATCTATCTATCTATCTATCTATCTATCTATCTATCTATTTATCTATTTATCTATCTATCTATTTTCTTTCTTAAATTGCCTCATAGAAATGCCTTCATTATTTCCCATAGATTTGGGGTTGTTGTGATTCTCCTTCTTTTCAATTCTTCTCTTTTTTAAATTTTTATTTTATTTTATTTTATTTATTTATTTTTTTTGGAGAATACAAAAGAAATTTATTTTTTTTTTCAATGCAGTTTATTCAGGAACATTGAACAATCCTCGGACCCCGGGGAAAGCCAGCCCACAGCTTAAATAGCCTCTGGGTAGCCAACCCTAGCATGCCATGGGGGCAATGCAGATAGGTCCACCTACATGGAAGCAAGCCAGATCCTCGGCCTTAGCCAAATGTGGCATTGTTCGTGACAGAGAGCACTCACCATCGGGAAGGTGGAAGGCAGAAACCAGCTCCATCTTTAAGACATAGCATTCCGCAGCTCTCTACAGTTCCCCCTTTTTGTTTTAGACGCATCAGGCAAGAGTAGAGGTCTGATCTCTGATATTAGAAATAAATTGGGACTTTGTACAGATGTTCATTTAGGTGTCATCCATCCAAAGAGCATCAGACCCGTCCGATACCTTTTTCTCAGAGGCGGGACCTGGGGCATCAACCCGCATGCAATCAGACATGCTCTTCTCTGGGTCCAAAGCTGCTGACCCTGAGTGCAGTGCTTAGCCTCGCATCCTGAGCGTAACATTTTAGCTTTTTATGGTATCCAACCGTGCTTGGGGAGAATGTCCTGCTTCAATGGCTGTAAAGGCCTGAATGATCATGGCTGCATCACACTGTTGTGAGACTCTAATCTTGCATATATACCACAGGCAAACCAAGGAGACCAACACCAGAAGGCCTGCTAACACTCCCATGCCCGCCCATTCTTTCAGATGATTCATGGCTGCAGCAATCCATGTTGATAATCCTGTGGCTAGTCCTGCGTCCACTCCGGTAGAATTTACTGTGACAATGGCCACTCTCAGCTGCTCCATCGTAGTATCGAATTCTCCAGTCCAATTACCTAAAATATAGCTCGACAATTGTTTAGACAGATTTGCAGCACAGGAAAAATTCTCATGTTGTATGCTAGTGACACAAAGTCCAGCATACTTTCATTGACAGCCAGGTTGAGCGATTTGCCATAGGGTATCAATTTGCTCCTGCAAGAGGTCAATCCTCTGATTGAACACCATCAAGCTTCCTTTTAGTTGAGCATTAATTCCTTTATGTACAACTAAGGCATGAGCTACATTGGCTAAATGATTATTCAGGGTCTGAGCAGTCTGCCCAGTATGACTCATGGCTAATGCCCTGGTGGTAGCTCCAACAGCCGTCAATGAGATGGTAGTAACATTATTAATTACAGTTTGTTCACTTTGTATCCCAGCTTTAAAGCCCTCCCCAGGCCCTCTTAATTTTACCCACCCTCCTTCTTCTTATCCTATTACCCTCTCCCAATCCAGTAATATAGGAGGTCCTCCTCCTTTTTCATTTGACCCTAGTCTATCAGGGCTTATCAGGACTGGCTTCATTTTCTTCCTCTATAGAGTGGAAAGGCTGTTCCCCACTCAGAGGGAGGTGAAAAAAAAGCCAGCCACTGAGTTCATGTCAGAGACAGTCCGTTTCCCTACTAGGGAACTCACTTGGACACTGAGCTGCCATGGGCTACATCAGAGCAGGGTTTTAGGTTATATCCATGAATGGTCATTGGTTCGAATATCAGTCTCAGAAAAGACCCTGGTGCCCAGATTTTTTGGTTTAGATGCTCTCCTTGTGCAGTTCCTGTCCCCTCCAGGTCTTACTAACTCTCCCTTTTTCATAAGATTCCTTGCACTCTGCCCAAAGTTTGGTTATGAGCCTCAGATATGCTTTTATTCACTCCTGGGTAGAATCTTTCAGAGGTCCTCTGTGGTAGGCCCCTGTCCTGTTTCCTGTTTTCTCCTTCTTCCACTGTCAGTCCTGTTTGCCTTTCTGAGTGCAGATTGATCATCTTACCTAGGGTCTGCCTTCTTGCTTAGCTTCTTTAGGTATACAGATTTTAGTATGTTTATCCTATATTATATGTCTAATATCCACATATAAGTAGTATACATATAGCTTGTGTGTCTTTCTAATTCTGGGATACCTCACTCAGGATGATCTTTTCCAGACCCCACCATTTGCTTGCAAATTTCACGATTTCCTTGCTGAGTAGTATTACATTGTGTAAATGTATCACATTTTCTGTATCCATTCCTCAGTTGAGGGACATCTGGGTTGTTTCCAGGATATGGCTATTACAAGTAAAGCTGCTACAAATATGGTTGAACAAATGTCTGTTGTGACTTGAGCATATTTTATATAAATGTCTAGGAGTGGTATAAGTGGATTTTGAGGAAGCCCTATTCCTAATTGTCTGAGAAAGAGCCAGATTAATATCCAAAGTGATTGTACAAGTTTACATTCCCACAAGCAATGGAGGAGGGTTCCCCTTTCTCCATATCCTCTCCGGCATGTGTGGTCATTTGAGTTTTTTATCTTAGCCATTCTGATGGATATAAGGTAAAACATCAGGATTGTTTTGATTTGCATTTCCCTGATGACTAAGGATGTTGAACATTTCTTTACGCATTTCTCTGCCATTCGATATTACTCTATTGAGAATTCTCTGTTTAGCTCTGTACACCATTTTTTAATTGGGTTACTTGATTTGTTGCTGTGTAACTTCTTAAGTTCTTTATATATACTGGATATTAACCCTCTGTCAGATATAGGGTTGGTGAAGATCCTTTCCTAATCTGTAGGCTGTCATTTTGTTATGATGACAGTGTCCTTTGATTTACAGAAGCTTCTCAGTTTCGTGAGGTTTTATTTATTGATTGTTGCTCTTAGAGCCTGTGTTGTTGGTGTTCTGTTCAGGAAGTTGTCTACTGTGCCAATGAGTTCAAAGCTCTTCCCTCTTCCCCACTTTTTCTTCTAACAGATTTAGTGTGTATGTTTTTTTTAATTTTTTATTTTTTAATTATTTATTGATTACACTTAACTCAGTATGTATCTCCCCTTTGGTTCCCTCTCTCCTCTTGTCCCTCCCTTCCTCTACTTTCTGCATGCATGCCCTTCCTCTAGTCCACTGATAGGGGAGGGCTTCTTTTCCTTCCTTCTGATCTTAGTCAATTAGGTCTCATCAGGAGTGGCTGCATTGTCTTCTTCTGTGGCCTGGTAATACTGCTTCCCCCTCAGGGGGAGGTAATTAAAGAACAGGCCAATCAGTTCCTGTCAGAGATAGTCTCTATTCCTAATACAATGGAACCCATTGGATACTGAACTGCCATGGGCTACATATGTGCAGGAGTCTTAGGTTATGCTAAAACAATTCTCTACAATAAAAGATCTTTAGGAGGTATCTCCATCCCTGATCTCAAGCTTTACTATAGAGCAACAATACTAAAAACTGCATGGTACTGACATAGAAACAGAATGGTGGATCAATGGAATCGATTAAAATACCCTGACATAAATCCACATACTTAAGGACACCTGAGTTTTGAGAAAGCTGCCAAAACCATTCAATGGAAAAAAGACAGCATCTTCAACAAATGGTGCTGGTCTAACTGGATGTCTACATTTAGAAAAATACAAATCCATACTTATCACCCTGCACAAAACTAAAGTCCAAGTGGATCAAAGACCTCAACATAAAACCAGACACACTAAACCGCTTGGAACAAAAAGTGAGGAAGAGCCTTGAACTCATTGACACAGGAGACAACTTCATGAACAGAACACCAACAGCACAGGCTCTAAAAGCAACAATCAACAAATGGGACCTCATGAAACTGAAAACTTCTGTAAAGCAAAGGACACTGTCCTCAGAACAAAACAACAGCCTACAGATTAGGAGAGGATCTTCACCAACCCTATATCTGATATAGAAATAATATCCAGTATATATAATGAACTAAAGTAGTTAAACATCAAAAAATCAAGTAATCCAATTTAAAAATTGGGTACAGAGATAAACAGAGAATTCTCAACAGAGGAATATCGAATGGCACAGAAACACTTAAAGAAATGCTCAACCTCATTAGCCATCAGGGAAATGCAAATCAAAATGACCCTAAGATTTCACCTTACACCCATCAGAATGGCCAAGATCAAAAACTCAAGAGACAACACATGCTGGAGAGGTTGTGGAGGAAGGGGAACCCTCCTCCACTGCTGGTGGGAATGTAAACTTGTACAACTACTCTGGAAAGCAATCTGGCGCTTTCTCAGACAACTAAGAATAGCGCTTCCTCAAGATCCAGCTATACCACTCCTAGGCTTATACCCAAAAGAGGCTCAAGTACACAATAAGGACATTTGTTCAACCATGTTTGTAGCAGCCATATTTGTAATAGCCAGAAGCTGGAAACAGCCCAGATGTCCCTCAGTGGAGGAATAGATGCACAAATTGTGGTATATTTACACAATGAGATATTACTCAGCAATAAACAATCAAGGAAATCATGAAATTTTCAGGTAAACGGTGGGATCTGGAGAAAGTCATCCTGAGTGAGCTATCCCAGAATCAGAAAGATGCACACAGTATATACTCACTCATATAGATATATAATATAAGATAAACCTACTAAAATCTGTGCACCTAAAGAAACTAATCAAGAGGGAGGACTCTTGCTAAAATGTTCAATTTCTCTCCAGAAAGGCACAGAGGATGGACATCAGAAGGAGGAGAAAATAGTATGTATTTTTTTATACTGAGGTATTTGAGATATCTGAACCACTTAGATTTTGTTTTGTGCAGGGTGGTAAGTGTGGATCTATTTGCATTTTTCTACATGTAGGCATCCAGTTAGACCAGCACCATTTGTTGAAGATGCTGGCTTTTTCCCATTGTATGGTTTTGGCATCTTTGTCAAAAATCAGGTGTCCATAACTCTATGGGTTTATTTCTGGGTTTTCTATTGATAACGTTGATCCACCATTCTGTTTCTATGCCAGTACCATATAGTTTTTATTACTGTTACTCTGTAGTACAGCTTAAGTTCAGGGATGGAGATACCTCCAGAAGATCTTTTATTGTAGGTTATTTTATTTATTTATTTTTTTTAACAATTCTGGGTTTCTTGTTATTCCATAGGAAGTTGAGAATTTTTCTTTCAACGTCTGTAAGAATTGTGTTGATAATTTGATGGGAATTGCATTGAATCTGTAGATTGCTTTTGGTAAGATTGCCATTTTTACTATGTTAATCCTGCCAGGCCATGAGCATGGGGGATTTTTCCATCTTCTTCTATTTCTTTCTTCGGACTGAAAGATATTTTCATACAAGTCTTTGAGTTGCTTGGTTAGACTTACACCAAGGTACTCTATATACTTTGTGGGTATTGTGAAGGGTGTTCTTTCCATAACTTCTTTCTCAGCACATATTTCTTTTGTACAGGAAAGCTATTGATTTATTTTATTTTATTTTATTTTATTTTATTTTATTTTATTTTATTTTTAGTTGATTTTGTTTCCAGTCACTTGGCTGAAGGTGTATATCAGGTAAAGGAGCTCCCTGGTAGAATTTTTGGAGTCACTCATGTATACTATCATATCATCTGCAAATAGTGATACTTAACTTCTTCCTTTCCGAACTGAATCCTCTTGATCTCCTTTAACTGTCTTATTGCTCTAGCAAGGACTTCAAGTACTATGTTGAAGAGATACAGAGAGAGTGGGCAGCCTTGACTTGTCCTTGATTTTAGTGGAATTGATTTTTTCTCTCCATTGAGTTTTATGTTGGCTGTATGCATGCTGTATATTGCCTTTAATATGCTGAAGTGCCTTCTATCCCCTGTCACTCCAGGACTTTAAACAAAAAATGAATGTTGGATTTTATCAAATGCCTTCTTTAGGATTTAAGGAGATTATCATGTGGTCTTTTTCTTTCAGTTTGTTTATATGTTGGATTACATTGATGTATTTCCATATACTGAACCACCCCTGCATATCTGGGATGAAACCTATTTGGTCATAGTAGATGATATCTTTGATGTGTTCTTGGATTCTGTTTGTTTTTTATTGAATATTATCACATCAATTTTCATAGGAGAGATTAGCCTTAAGTTCTTTTTCTTTGTTGAGTCTTGTGAGGTTTAGGTATCAATATGACTGTGGCTTCATTGAATGAGTTTGGTAATGTTCCTTCTGTTTCTATTTTGTGGAATAGTTTGAAGAGAATTGGAGTTAGCTGTTCTTTGAAGGTCTGGTAGAATTCTGTGCTGAAACCATCTGGCCCTGGGCTTTTTTGGATGGGAGACTTTTGATGACAGCTTCTATTTCCTTAGGGGATATAGCACTGTTTAATTGATTTACCTGGTCTTGATTCAGCATTGGTAAGTGGAATCGATCAAGCAAATTGTCCATTTCATTTAGATTTTCAAATTTTGTGGTGTATAGGCTTTTGAAATAAGACCTAATGATTGTTTGGATTTCCTCAGTGTCTGTTGTTGTGTCCTCCTTTTCATTTCTGATTTTGTTGATTTGCATGGTGTGTCTCTGCCTTTTAGTTAGTTTGGCTAAGGGTTTGTCTATCTTGTTGATTTTCTCTAAGAACCAGCTCTTGATTTCATTGATTCTTTGAATTATTTTGTTTCTAAATGATTGATTTCAACCCCAAGTTTGATTATTTCTAGCTGTCCACTCTTAGATATGTCTGATTCTTCCCCCCCCCCCGAGGGCTTTTAGGTGAGCCTTTAAATTGCTTGTATGAGATGTTTCAAATTTATTCTTGAAGGTACTTAATACTATGAATTTTTCACTTAACACTGCTTTCATTGTGTCCTATAAGTTTGGGTAAGTGTGCCTTCATTTTCATTGAATTCTAAGAAGACTTTAATTTCTTTATTTCTTCCCTGACCCAGCACTCATTGAGCAGCAAGTTGTTCAGTTTCCATGTATGTATAGATTTTTTTTTTGCTATTTCTCCTATTGTTGAGGTCCAGCTATAGTCCATGATGGTCAGATAGGATAGAAGTGATTATTTCAGTTTTCTTGTATCTGTTCAGGCTTGCTTTTGGCCAATTATAGGGTCAATTTTGGAGAAGGTTCCATGAGGTGCTAAGAAAAAGGTAAATTCTTTTGTGTTTGTGTGAAAGGTTCTGTAGATGCCTATTAGGTCCATTTGATTCATGACCTCTGTTAGAGCCATTGTTTCTTTGTTTAATTTCCGTTTTGTTGAGCTGTCCTTTGTTGAGAGTGAGGTGTTAAAATCTCCCACTATTAATGTGTGGGGATCTATGTGTGGTTTTAGTTTTATTAATGTTTCTTTTACAAATGTGTGTCCTTGTGTATTTGGGGCATATGTATTTAGAACTAGGTGGTATTTTCTTTTGATGAGTTGAAGTGATATTTCCCATCTCTTTTGATTAATTTTGGTTGAAAATCTATTTCATTAGATGTTATAATGTCTACTCCTTCTTGCTTCTTGAGTCCATTTGCTTGGAAAAAAGTCTCCCAGCCCTTTACTCTCACGTAATGTCTGTCTTTGTGACTTAGGTATGTTTCTTGTATGCAACAGATAGTTGGTTCTTGTTTATGTATCCATTCTTTTAGTCTGTGTCCTTTTATTGGAGAGCTGAGTCAATTGATGTTGAGTGGGATTAATGACCAGTGGCTGTTGGATGCTTTGATTTTGCTGATGGTTGTGGTAGTGTATTTGTGTGCTTGGATACTTTTAGTTTTTCTGTAGCGAGGTTATTTATTTCCTGTGTTTTCCTGAATATAGTTAACTTTTCTGGGTTGTGTTTTTCCTTCTAACATCTTCTGTAATACTGGATTTGTGTGTAGGTATTGTTGAATTTTTTTTAGAATTTTAATTTTTTAAAATATTAATCACGGGTTATTTGCTTTGTATCCCAGCTGTATCCCTCTCCTTCATTCCCTCCCAATCCCACCCTCCCTCCCTCATCTCCTCTCTGCCCCTTTCCAATTTCACTTATCAGGGAGGACCTCTTCCCCTTCCATCTGACCCTAGCTTATCAGGTATCTTCAGGACTGGTTGCAATGTCCTCCTTTGTGGCCTATCATGGCTGCTCTTCTTTTTTTTGGGGGGGGGGTGGTGAGGTCAAAGAGCCAGCCATTAAGTTCATGTCAGAAATAGTTCTTGATCTGCTTAATAGGGTACCCACTGGATACTAAGCTACAATGGACAACATCCGAGCAGGTGTTCTAGGTTATATCCATACATGGTCCTTGGTTGGACAAACAGTCTCATAGAAGTTCACTGTGCCCTGATATATTTGGTCCTTGTTGAGCTCCTGTACCTCTACAGGTCATACTAACTCCACCTTCTTTCATATTATTTCCTGTACTTTGCCGAAGGTTTGGTTACGAGTCTCAACATCTGCTTTGATACACTGCTAGGTAGAGTCTTTCAGAGGCCCTCTGTAGTAAGCTCCTGTCCTGTTACTTCTCCTACTTCCAATGTCTATCCCATTTGTCTTTCAAAGTGAGGACTGATCATTTTACCTCGGGTACTCTTGTTTATCTTCTTTGGGTGTACAAATTTTAAAATGTTTATCTTATATTATAGGTCTAGTACCCACTTATGAGTATATACTGTATGTGTCTTTCTGCTCCTGAGATACCTCACTCAGGATGATCTTTGTTTTTGTTGTTGAATATCTTGTTTTCTCTGTCTATGAGGACTGAGAGTTTTGCTGTGTATAGTAGCCTGGACTGACATCTGTGTTCTCTTAGAGTCTGCATGATATCTTTCCAGGCTCTTCTGGCTTTCACAGTCTCTGTTGAGAAGTCAGGTGTGATTTTCATGGGTTTGCCATTTTATGTTACTTGGCCTTTTTCCCTTGTAGCTTTCAGTAATTTTTTCTTTGTTCTGTATACTTACTGTTTTGATTATTATGTGGCGGGAGGGTCTAATTTATTAGGTGTTATGTAGGTCTCTTGTATTCTTACAGGCCTCCTCTTTAAGTTAAGGAATTTTTTTCTATGATTTTGTTAAAAATATTTTTTGGGCCTTGGAGAAGGGAATCTTATTCTTTCTTTATTCCTATTATTCTTAGGTTTTGTCTTTTCATGTTGTCTTGGATTTTTTTTTTGACAGTATTTTCAGATTTAATATTTTTTAATGGATACATCAATTTCTTCCATTGTATCTTTCACGCCTGAGAGTCTTTCTTCCATCTCTTGCAGTCTATTAGTTATGCTTACCTCTGTAGTTCCTATTTTCTTCCCTAAGTTCTTCCTCTCCATGATTTCTTCCTTTTGTGTTTTCTTTCATTTTTCCAATTCTATTTTCAGATCTTGAGCTGTTTTTTTTTTATTTCCTTCACCTGTCTGACTTTATTTTTCTGTTTTTCCTTCCATTCTTTCACCTTTTTGTTTGAACATTCTGTGGGTTTTTTTTGTTTGTTTGTTTTGTTTTTTGTTTTTTATTTCTTTCAGTGATTTTATTATTTCCTCTCTAAAGGCCAAAAACTGTTTGGCTGCATCTTTCCATGTTTCTTTATGGATGACCATAATCTGTTTGTCTTTATCTTCCTCCATTTCTTTATAAATAGCCATGATCTGTTTGACTTTATCTTCCTCTAATTCTTTACACATTTTTTTTTGTTTTCTCTATTATCCTCTTCATAAGTATGCACATAAGGTCATCTTGAATTTCATTTATGCTGGGTGTCCAGGGCTGCTTGTCTCTGGATAACTGGTTTTTGGAGATGTCATATTTCTCTATATTTTGTTGGTTGATCTTTTATTCTGCCCTCTACCCATTAGGCTATCTTAGGTGTTGGGTGTTAGTTTCTCGTGCTTCCTGTAATCCTGTGATGGGGAGAAACTCCATTGGTGGGAAGGTGATTTTTTCTGAAGAAGGCTTCCTCAGTTTTTTGGGTATGGTCACTGAATGGCCAGTGTTTTTCAGGAATTGCCACAGCTCACCTCAGGCGTATAGAACTGAGTAATATCTGTGGTCTTTGTTAGTCAGGACGGAGCTCTCCTCTCACTCGGAGAAATCCTAGAGCTAGCTGCCCTGCTGTTGCTGGTTTTCTTGCTCTGAATTTAGTGAGCTGCTGCTGTTGTTCTTCCACTCTTTTCTAAGCACAGCCCTCTTGAAGAACCTGGGAACCCCACATTTTGGTCAGTTTAGTTAGGGATAACTGGTTGCCCCTTTTAGCAGTATTTGGGGGATGATCTCAGGGATCCAAGGCTTCTCTAGTTCTGAGGTTTGAGCTCTGTGCCCCAATACTCAAGTGGTAATCAGTGGCAGGTGAGCACAGCTTTCATGCATGCAGCAGGAAGCTAGAGCCTGGAGCCTGTGGGGACCCAGAAACTTTTCTGGAGCTGGTTGCCCTGAGGTGGGACAGGATATTTCCCCCCACCGTGGGGTTTCCTCCCAACAGAGAGACACTGTCTGTGGTGTTTTGGGTCCACAGTTCTGTCTGGGATAGAGCATGCAGGTGAGTGGTGGCTCCAAGCTGGCAACTGGGCACCTGCAGGAACCCAGGAACTTTTCCTGAGAACTTTTCCATGTGTTTAGGGTGGGGGGCAGCTGAGTGCTCTGTTTGTACCTGCTGTTTCCCTCACTGTGGGATTTCCTCCCGTCAGGGACACCCAGACCAAAGAATTAAAAATCAGATTAGAGTCTCACAACAGTGTGATGCAGCCATGATCATTCAGGCCTTTACAGCCATTGAAGCAGGACATTCTCCCCAAGCATGGTTGGATACCATAAAAAGCCAAAATGTTACGCTCAGGATGCGAGGCTAAGCACTGCACTCAGGGTCAGCCGCTTTGGACCCAGAGAAGAGCATGTCTGATTGCATGCGGGTTGATGCCCCAGGTCCCGCCTCTGAGAAAAAGGTATTGGACGGGTCTGATGCTCTTTGGGTGGATGACACCTAAATGAACATCTGTACAAAGTCCCAATTTATTTCTAATATCAGAGATCAGACCTCTACTCTTGCCTGATGCGTCTAAAACAAAAAGGGGGAACTGTAGAGAGCTGCGGAATGCTATGCCTTAAAGATGGAGCTGGTTTCTGCCTTCCACCTTCCCGATGGTGAGTGCTCTCTGTCACAAACAATTCCACATTTGGCTAAGGCTGAGGATCTGGCTTGCTTTCATGTATGTGGACCTATCTACATTGCCCCCGTGGCACGCCTGGGTTGGCTACCCAGAGGCTATTTAAGCTGTGGGCTGGCTTTCCCCAGGGTCCGAGGATTGTTCAAGGTTCCTGAATAAACTGCATTGAAAAAAAATAAAAAATAAATAAATAAATAAAAATCAGTGACTACTGTTTTAAAGTTTAAAGCACAACCTGATCAAAGGCCAGGCAGGTGGAGACATGTCCAGCTACCTGTGGGGAAGAACTAGCCTTAACACCTTAAGGAGAAGAACTAGCTTTACTGCAATCTTTTCCTGCCCATTGGAGATGTAGTTGCTAGGAAACTGGCCCCTCTCCTCTAGGGCAGCCAAACAAGGAAAGCTAGACAATTAATGGTTTGGGGGCCTTCTTATAGCCAATTAGTTCAAAATACAGCATCCCCTTTAGTGTTTTAACCAAAAGATGCCTGCCAGGCAGAAATCCCCTTGCTTTGGGCATGCTGGGAGGGAACGGACTCTTTAAATCATGCAACTAACCTGAGCACAGGTATCTCACCTCTCACTGCTTCAGAGGATAGGGTGTGTGAGCCCTAGATATAGCTTGTAATTAAAACATCCTCATGTGTTTTGCAAAGGACTCGACTCTTGGTGGTGGTCTTCTGAGGTCGTGCAAATTGGGCACAACATACTTGCGGGCTCTCTAGGATCTCCAAGACCTCCCAAGATTCCCGAGCAGGAGGATCTGAACCTCAAGTAAGTGATTTTGTCTTGAACAAGTTCTTTTCTCAAGTATTTTTGAGACCTCAAGGTGACAAGGAGTGCTAGAATCTTAGTACATCAGTTGATGAGCTGGCAGACCACAACCACTGCGAATCTGAGAGATGGCTCAGATCCCTGTGGGGAAAGGGATCCCCAATAGCACTGTGAGGGACACAGGGTCCCAAGTCTGTTTGATAGACCGAGAAAGTGGGTCACTCCCACAGAGATAGGAAGTGCTGCCAATGTACTGGTTTCAGGTTCTTACCCAGTCACCTGGTGGAATCTGTTGTTTTGTCTTTGTGTTTGTTTGTCTGGCTGTCTGTGGTGACTGTTCTCATTTCCTCAAATGGGACTTGGATGATGTATATCATGGGATAGAATTCCACTAACCCTTCCTCGTATTGGATGTTTCCGTTCCCCTGTGGACCAGTGGGTATGGCAGCCATGGGTTGGGTGGGAATGTGAGGATGGAGACAGATATATAATTGCCTAGGACTGCTTCTGGCCAGCTAGTAGCCACCACTGAGTGAGAAGAAAGTGCTTGAAGTTATAGGTGGAGGAAGTAAGAAAAGTTTTGTCTGTCTGTTTAAATGTATGTATGGTCATTAAATGCTTGTTTCTGAATGATCTTAAATGGTTAATATGCTCTGTATGTCTTGGTTATAGATTAAGAGTTATTGGCTGTATTTAAAAGTTAAATTCAAACTCTTGTTTAGAACATATATGTGTGCCTATGTGTTTATAAAGTCTATAAAAGCATAGAGGTGTTTAAATAGCAACAATGTGGCTTACCATGTCATGTGATGTGAATGTGCCATCTTGAAATTGTCACATGGTGTGGATGAGGGAAAGGAAAGATTACAGAACCTCTTAATAGAAATGAATTTTGTTTATCATCCAATTTCCTTTTATATTAAGACATGTCTCATTTTAAATTGGTATTGGTTTTAGAGATTGTACTGTTTGCACTGGTAAATTTTGGTTTTAAAATTTGGTTTTAAAATTTGGTTTTGACTTTTAAAATTATGGTTATGCTTTAGGACTTCACTCCTAAAGAGGGTACTTTGTTTTGGTATTGCAAAAATGGATTTTGGAGAATGTTTAAATGTTTAAGGAGATGTAACATTTTAAAGTTTATCAGGCATTTTAAATAATGACCTTGGGCAGTCTAACAAAGAACTTAGAACAGTTTTTCAACCCTTTGGGGGAGGACAAAATACTTTGGTATTTATTTTATTAGTTTTACTAAGTGAAACCAAGCCATGTCATTGGAGCTAATTAAGAAAATTGAGGATTTTGATGGAAGTTTTTATATTGTCTGAAAAGCAAGAGATTGGGATAGTAAAGAAAAGAAAAGAAAAGAAAAGAAAAGAAAAGAAAAGAATAGCTTGTCTAAAGTAAGAATGTCTGCTCAAATGGACCTCAGATGAGTTTTTCCCTTGGTCTTGGGATTCTTCATGTTTCCCATTTAATAGACAAAATTTATCTTCTGTCTCTAGTTGAAATTTTTCTCAGCAGATTTTCGCCTGGTTTACTCTATTCTGGGATCAGCTGTGGACTGCAAGCTGAAATATGGACTTACTGGAAGCTGACATGCTTGCTCCTTTTCTCTTTAGTTGGATCAACTAACCAGATGCATCTAAGGACTGCCCCATTGCCCAGCTTCTGACTGTCATTTCATCCTTCTTAGCCCTTGATGCCAATGGTCCTATTGTCAGAACTGAAGCAGCTTCAGAAGAAGAGCCCTTTGCCCCAAATCCCACTTAACAGGCTGAAATGCTAAGTCAAAAAGGGGCTCCCTGACAGTAGTTATTATCATGGAAACCTGTTTAGCTGGTGTAGGAACTGGTATTGCCACAACTGGACCAAAAACCTGGAGAGACACTAGCCAGAGGATTGTTTAAATCCTGGTTTTATAGTCCTCCTTGGCTAACTACCCTTATATTCACCCATTTGCTTTCTTCTCTGTGGGGTTTTCTCTCGACTGGAAATCTCAGTCTCTGATATTTTGGTGCCCACAGTTCATCCAGGGAAGGTGATCAGGACACATAGACGGGTGGCTCTGGGCTGGCAACCAAGTGCCTGCTGGGACCAGGGCACTCTTCTGGGTTTTAGTTGGGTAAACTGAACCTAATTGATTCCCACAACGTGGGGTTTCCTCTCACCTAGGAAACACAATCTCTGATGTTTTAAGACCCAGAGTTCAGTCTCTTGGTCACTGTGCCATCACTTTTGTCCTCCTCCTCAGATACAGTGGCCTTCCAGTGCCACCATCTTGGATCCTCGTCTCTCTTTTCAATTCTTAAAATTTTAATATTATTCTTGATTTTTTGTCTTGATCCATTTTTCATTTGGTAGTGAGTTGTTCTGTTTCCATGATTTTCCATACTTTCTAGTATTTCTCTTGTTTTTGATATCTGGCTTTAATCCATGGTGATTAGATAGGATACAGGGTATTACTTAAATTTCTTATATCTGTTGAGACTTACTGTGTCCAATATGTGAAAATTTTGGAGAAAGTTCCAAGACTGCTGACACAAAAGAAAATTCTTTCATGCTTGGGTAAAATGATCTATAGATACCTGTTAGATACATTTGATTTATGACATTAAAAAGCTCCAGTATTTCTGTTTACTTTTTGTCTGTATGCTCTGTCTATTGGTGACACTTCCTGTGTGAATGTCATATATGACTGTTGCAGTGTTTCTGCTATGAACTTGGATATCCTTGTGTTAGGAACATAGGTGTTAAGGCTCTGAAAAGACTGATAACCCAACCAAGCACAATACATGGAGAGGACATAAACCCTTGGCTCAGATGTATCCCATTGACTCCAAGTAGGGTGCCTAGTAAGTGGAGCAGGGACTTTCTCTGGCATGAACTCAGTGGCCTGCTCTTTGGTCACCTCCCCCTAGGTGGTACAGCCTTGTCAAGCCACAGAGGAAGACAATGAAACCAGTCCTAATGATACCTGATAGGCTAGGATCAAAGGGAAGGGAAGGAGGACCTTCCCTATCAGTGAACTACTCCAGGGGGTGGGGAGGTATAGAGGGAGAAGAGGAAGGGAAGGTAGGATTGGGGGAAGAGGAAGAAGGGGACCACAGCTGGGATACAAATTAAACAAATTCTAAGAGATGATGATGATGAGGAGGAGGCGGAGGAGGAGGAGGAGGAGAAGGAGAAGGAGAAGAAGAAGAAGAAGAAGAAGAAGAAGAAGAAGAAGAAGAAGAAGAAGAAAGAAAGAAAGAAAGAAGAAAGAATTGTAATGTTCTCTTGGTGAAATTGTCCACTGATGAGTATGTACTTTGCTTCTTTTTTTGTGTGTTTAATTTTTGTTTGAAATATTTCCCCCAGATATTAAAATAGCCACATCTGCATATTTTGCTGTTTTTTTTTTCTATCCATTTGCTTGAACTATATGACTCCATCTTGCTACTGCTGATATCTGTTCCTGTTGAAGAAGTAAGTTCCTTGGATGGAGCAGAAATATGTTTTTCTAGTTTGGTTTCTGTTGATGTGATGAAACACTGAACACAAACAAGTTGGTGAGAAAAAGATTTATTTGGTTTTCAGCTTAGAGCCTGTCATTAGGGGATAGAGGAATCAAACACAAGAATTCAAAGCAGGAATTGAAGAAGAAATAACTAAGGAATGCTGCTTCCTAGATGTTCGCTATAGTTGTTTTCTAATACAGTCCCCATCCAAATGTCCAGAGGTGTCATGGCTTGCAGTGGCCTGGGCCCACCCACTACAACTATTAATTATGCAAATATCTAACAAACATTCCCACAAATTAATAAGATGGACACAGTTCCTCATTTAAAGTTCCTTATTTCCAGGTAGTTTAAGTTTGTGGTAAGATGACCAAAACTAGCATATATATACATTTATTTGACCTTGTCTGAATATGTGTTTTTAGTGCTGACCATTTGGGATTGAATAACTGTTATGGAGCTCATCCATGAAGAAAAATACATTGCAATTCCTAAGCAACCATTGAATGCATGTATCTCTTCATTTACAGGTAAAACCTTGTAAAATTTCCTCTGCCCACACTGTCATTATTTTGAAGAGTTAATAAAAGTCACATAAGTACATTGTGCCATCTTGAGTAATTATACTTTACTTTTACAGTAGACATATTTAGAACATTCAAGCCCTAAAATAACCACTGAAGTCAGCTCAGGTCAAAACTACCAATCACAATTGATAGTGAAAGAAAAATACTTGATGATAAAATATTTTGCAGTTTTTGTATACCAATATTATTCTACAAAAGGCACTAAGTAGAAAAATTTCATCTAAAAGAGTAATAAATACACTCAGGATGACACTGGAAATAAATATCCCCAGAACAGTTACTCAAAAGAGGGAAAAAAACACTGTTGTACCCCAACAAATAATAAAATTTAGTTAATACTGTTTATTAAATTAATGATCTCAAACACCAATATTAACATATATTAAAAGACTGAAATCAGGAGACATGCCCTTATTTCAAAAACCCTTTACTTACAAAGTTAAGGAATGAAAATATTATTAAAATAGACAATACCAATAAATAGTTGGCATATCTTTTCTCAGAAACTAAAATTATTTTGTTTTATAATATAAATAATTTTAGAATAAATAATATATGCATGTAATAGTTTTATTAACAAATAATAAGAAAGCATAAAAATGCCAGTAAAGCCAAAGATATTTAAATATATATTTAAAACTAATCCATTATTTTTGTTAAGCTTTTATTTTATTTTATTTTATTTTATTTTTTAAGCTTTATTTTATTACAAAGAAAAATAATGTATCTAATAGGAACATTTCAAGTAAATAGAATATTATTAACTGCTCATTCTGTTGTTTATTTGATCTTCCAACTTTATTCATCTTTTTATCTATTTATGTCAATGTATGTGTGTTTTGCATGTGTATGTGAGTTTTATTCTATGGACACAGATTTGTGTGCAGATGTGTGCATACACATAAAGATGACGTCAGTTGTCTTACTTCATTTTATATATTGAGGCAAGGTAATTTTTTGGACGGATATCTCTAAAAAGTTATCCAATATATGCTAAGAGTGTTTATATCTGCCTCTCCTTTTGGGATATCAGGTGAGCCACTATGCCCACCTGAGAATTACATTTATTTTGGGAAGTGAATTCCATCCTTTATACTTACACTAAAAGTGCCTTAAGTTACAAGACATGTCCCAGCCCCTTGTTCATCCTATGAATGACAGTTTTGTAGGCTTTGAACAACACTGCCATGACCTTCTCTACTTGTAGGAGTGTTTCTCTTTTAGACCCACCTGATTGGAAGGAGACAGCCCTTGCACTATTAATTAATTATACTTGCAGACAGGAGCCTAGCAGAGTTGCTGTTTGAGATGCTCCACCCAGCAGTGGTTCAACACAGATGCTGAAAATCACAGCCAAATATTGGGCTTAGGGAAGGGAAACTTGTAGTGGAGGTACAGGAAGGATATGAGGGAGGGGACAGGAGCTACAGAAGAAGACCAATAGTGGGGCTCTCTCACCAGGCCGCAAGGGAAGAAGATGCACTCAGTCATGATGTGACTTGGGACTTGATGTGCTCTGGTGTGTTAGTAGAGGGGTGGGCTGGGGGGCTTCCTTTTATGAGGAGTAAGGAAGGGGGGCTAGAGGAAAAAAGGAAAGAAAGTGGGGCCAGGAGGAGAGGATAGGGGAGGCTATGATGGGATATAAAGTGGATGAATGAACGAACAAACAAAAAATCCAAAGAACAAATGAAATGGATGAACTATTTTAAAAAGTGTTCCTCTTTTAGAATCCACACAACAGTGCAATCACACTATATTTATTCTTTGTCACCAACTTCTTTCATTTAGTTTACATCTCAAGGTACACCAGAACTTCTTTAAAAGAAAACAGTAAGAGCACACTGTTAATATGCTAACTTATATGATTTAAATTAGTGATTTGTCCAAGTATATTATAAATAATGGTCTATTTTCAATAAATAAATAAATAAAATAGTAAATTGTATGGCATATCAGTTACATCTCAATAAATCGGTTCATAAAAGCACAGTAATAATCTTTTAAACATTTTAAAAATGCTGTATACATATATATGGAGAGAGAGAGAGAGAGAGAGAGAGAGAGAGAGATGGGAGTAGAGAAACTTTACTGAACTGAAAAGAATTCTGCAAGTATATCTGACAGAAAAAGAGATTAAAATATCAAGGAACATCATACGCCACTTAGAAGGCCATTTAGGTTGTCAACTAACTTCTCACAAATAATGGTGGGAAAAGAAGGCAATAAAATAACATTTTCAGCATTCTCATAGAAATAGCTGTCAACTGTGGTTTTAGTACACACACTTATTTGTCTAAGGAAAGATACAGTATAAAATGCTGTAGTTTCACACACTCTTCACCACCGATACCCTCAGCACATAGCTTTCTTCTCATTTGAAGCTGAGTGAAATTATATCTGAGTTCAGGACAACACTGTATAAGCAGGCATATATGTATCCCTCTTGGCCTGAGGCACAGTTCCATAGTCTTTTCTTTCTTTCTTTCTTTCTTTCTTTCTTTCTTTCTTTCTTTCTTTCTTTCTTTCTTTCTTTCTCTCATATGCTTTCATTAAGGAAAGAGCCTGGGCATCTCACAAAACATCAGAGACGCAGGGTAACAAGAAATAATTGAATCACATAGAAAAGAAGGCTTCCTGGTAAATATCTGATTCTAGCTAATGTAAATGGAAAATAAACTTTCATGCTGTTAACCATTAAAAGTTGATGTTTTGTTTGTTGGGGAAGAAGAAACAATGAAAAAAAATTAGACCAAAAGAAAGATGGGTATAAATTTTAGGCCAATATGTACATATTTATACCCATATATGTAAAATTTATACCCACATATACAAAATGAGAAAAATCCTCATGAATATATCATTAACATGAAAATATAGATTAGAGGATGCATACCTCATAAATCTCCGCAGCAAATAAGCACAATATTAAAAACATAAAGACTATATAATTAAATAGTAGATGACATAGCACATATATTGAACAACTGAGTATAAAGAAAATAATTTAAAAATTTGTATTTTCAAACTGAAGTTAAAGATATGATTACACAATATGGGATATACACATTGTTGAAATACCAGATTATTAAGAAAAATGATAGATGCTATATCTAAATATATTACATAAATAAAAAGAATTTCCTGGGAAAAACAAGAAGGGATATTTTTTTTAATTTTTTATCAATTACACTTTATTCATTCTGCATCCCCCCATAAGCCCTTCCCCCCTCCCCTCCCAATCCCACTCTCCCTCCTCCCTCTGCTTGCATGCCACTCCCCAAGTCCACTAATAGGGGAGGTTCTCCTCTCCTTTCTGATCTTAGTCTGTCAGTTCACATCAAAAGTGGCTGCATTGTCCTCTACTATGGCCTGGTAAGGCTGCTCCCCCCCAGAGGGAGGTGATCAAAGAGCAGGCCAATCAGATTATGTCAGAGGCAGTCCCTCTTCACATTACTATGTAACCCAATTGGACTCTGAACTGCCCTGGGCTACATCTGTGCAGGGGTTCTGGGTTATCTCCATGAATAGTCCTTGGTTGGAGTATGAGTCTCTGGGAAGTTCTCTGTGTTCAAATTTTCTTGTTCTGTTGCTCTCCTTGTGGAGACCCTGTCCTCTCCAGCTCTTACTATTTCCCAGTTCTTACCTATATTTAAGTGAAGTTGAAAGTATAAAAAATTTAGGATAATATTCAAGTATATTAATATACTATATACACACATAAATACATTATCTATACATAAAAGAGAATATATTAAACAGAACTATAACATGGCAAATACTTAACAAGCACTTTTATATTAACAAATCTTAAATATTTTAATTACAATTTTATTGAGAAATTAAATAGATTTCATCACATTTATTCTAGAGTATTAGTTACTATTCAACTGTGTAAGTTTTTATAAATTGTATTTTAAATCTGTGGTTATAGTTAAATTAAAAAGAGGAGACTGAATAAATTATAATTCAATTCAAAGAAAAAAACAGAGAAGATATCAAAAATGTAGTAAATTTGAAAAAAAACAGCAATAGAGATAAAATCAATCTAATACTTTCTTAGGAACGGGACTCAGATTGACATTCTTCTGGGGATAAAAATGATATGTTTCCAGTTTATTTGAACTATAAAATGTTTGATGTTATTGAGATGCTGATTATCTAAAATGAACATGTATCTCCAAATTTTCTTTAATCAAATCTAGTAGGTGTTTTAAAAATAAAGCATTTGGTCGCTTTTCTTCTTTCTTTCTTTCTTTCTTTCTTTCTTTCTTTCTTTCTTTCTTTCTTTCTTTCTTTCTTTCCAAACTGTAGAATTAAAAATAAGGTTGTAATTTAAAGAGAAGAGAACCAAATATAGACTTGGGAATGCAATGACACCACAAGCAGGGCTAAGTAGTTACTAGAGCAAATCGAAAGCAGATTAGAGATGCTAGAAAGCAGAATCAGCACACCTGAAGCTAGGTCAATTGAGATTACTCAGCCTCTAAGACAAAGAGAAAATCATGCATGGCTTCAGAGGCCTTCTGCCACCATCAAGAACAACACAATAAGGAATACTAAAGGGAAGTGCAAAAGCTAGTTGTATATGTTTGACGAAAGAATAATTAAACTTCACCAACTTGATAAAAACCATTCTTTCTGAACTCATAAAGTTAAATATTCTCAATGTAGTACAAGTTTAAGTAGACACAAATCCAGATATATCCTAATCAAACCAACAGATACAAAAAACAAATCAGGATTATGTAGGCATCAAAGAAAAAAATAATTTACCACTAGTAAGAACATTAGCAGACATGTCATCAGAAAACATGGCAGTGGAGAGAATGCAGTGGCATTGTGAGATAAAAAAAAACAAAATCCCACACTCTCTCCCTCATCTCCTCTCTGCCCCTTTCCAAGTCCACTGATTTGGGAGGACCTCCTCCACTTTCCTCTGACCCTGGTTTATCAAGTATCTTCAGGACTGGCTGCAAAGTTCTCCTCTGTGGCCTAGCAGGACTGCTCCTCCCTCAGGGAAGGGGGTCAAAGGGCCCACCATTGAGTTCATGTCAGAAATAGTCCCTGTTCCCCTTACTAGGATACCCACTTGGATACTGAGCTATAATGGGCTACATGTGAGCAGAGGTTCTAGGTTATATCCATACATGGTCCTTGGTTGGAGAAACAGTCTCATAGAAGATCCCTGTGCCCAGACATATTTGGTACGTGTGGAACTCCTGTCCTTTCCAGGTCATATTAATGACCCCTTCTTTCTTATGATTTCCTGTACTTTGCAGAAGATTTAACTTTGATTCTTAGTATCTGCTTTGATACACTGCTAGGGAGAAGGTCCTCCCCTATCAGTGGACTTGGAAAGGGGCAGGGAAGAGATGAGGGAGGGAGGATGGGATTGGGAGGGAATGAGGGAGCAGGATACAGCTGGGATACAAAGTTAACAAACTGTAACTAATATTAAAAAATTTTAAAAATTAAAAATAAACAAAAATTGGAAAAAAATAAAAGACTGTCAACCAAGCATCCAAAATGGCAGCCCTAGTCATTGCAAATAAATAAGAAAACAATGCATAGAAAATATAGAACTCAAGGGTTTATATGACTAGATCTACTATTTTCTCAATTTTATGGGTTGTTAAAATTATACTGAAGCCTAGGAAGAGTGATTAGAAAGAAAAAGAAAAAATGAACATTACGACATGAGAAAGTAAGAGGAAAAAAAAAACCTATATATTTTTTTTCTGCAGATGACATCTGTGTGAAAAGAAAAAATTGAAGAGTACACACACGGAGACAGAGAGAGACAAAGAGAAAGAGTGGAACCCTCTTTAAATTCTCTAGAAATACTGAAAAAAAATGAATAGGTTTTCAGGTTATAAAACAAATATATTAAAGTTTGAGGCAGTCTATACACATCATCAATTTGAAAAGGAAAATGAATAAACAATTCAATTTATTACACCTTTAAAAAACTGCAATACTCACGAATGAGTGTTGCCAACAATGTGAACAATTTATACACTGGATAGTAAATTTATTTATGGAAATATTTAAGGGCCTAACTAAATGGGGTAATACCACATGCTGATAAAATGGAAAGAGTTTATTCTGAAGATGATATGATCACATAAAAAAAAAATATATACTGCTTCAGTGTCATACCTCCCCAAGCCAGAGTGTTCCATTTCTTACAGAAGCGGGAAACTTGATCCACAGTTTAGAATTTCAAAGCTTCAAACAGACAAACACGGTAAAGGTACAGCTGGTAACTGATACTCCCTAATATAAAAAGTATGTAAAACTAGAATACACATAGCCAATAAAATCGAATTTAGAATCAGAAATAGAACCAAACATCAATGGTCAAATGATTTTCAGCAAAGGCACTACAAGTTCAATGGGAAAAAGTCTTTTCAATACATATTGTAAAGATCTTGCCATTCTATACTTCTCTATCAGAGCTGTAACTCAAGGTCGTCATGCTTTCTCTGCTGTGAGGATTAATCTGTCTCATCTCCTTGAACTATTAAAACCAATGGAGACTAAGTTATGATAATAAGCCTTTTCTCATTTTTCATTAGCAAACTCCACAGCCCAGATGGCACTGGGAGCCAGGACCCCCATGAGCTCAAGCAGCTAGATATTCAAATATTCAACTACCATAAAGATTAATCATCAAATGCTCTTATGTAACAGCATAATGGCAAATACATTCAATAATGAATTGATACAAAGTATGAGTAGGAGAAAAAGTTAATAAATGATTCCAGTGAGAAATATTAAATATGAAAATATGATTTTGGAAATGAAAGGATCACTTAATTTAAATTAAATATGAAGTAGAGAAATTCAGGATAAGCAAATATTTGGAATAAGCTCATGATGATAAATATAAAACCAGAAATTTGGCGTAAAGCAAAGGAAAATAGATGAAAACATTAAATATAAATATTTTTAAAAGATTTATTTTATTCTCTTAAATACATTTCAACTTAGAAATATTTTTTCTGCTTTTTAATATAAAATATGGCATAGTTTAAAACATGTGTATAGGCCACAGTAAAATTTCAAAATATATAAAAATCAAAAAATGACATTACTAAAACATCAAGAAGTACAAGTTAAAACTGACCCTTTTCACTCATTATTATCTTTTGAGAGAACACAGAAAAGTTACAAATAAGAATATAAAACTAATAAACACCAGTCATTGATATATTTACCAATATCAAAACATTTTTTCTATGTAATAGCAGCCCAAGTATGCAAAAAAAATAACACTTTATTAACTTATAAAAGTATAAAGTTTCTTGGAGACAATAATTTTATGAGAACTATTTAAAAAATTCAAATAAAAAGAAGGATGAACAATTTTCTTAAATTGTGAGAGTTAATAACGTACAAATTTCAATTCATTCCCAAATTGGTGCACAAACTCAGTACATTTGATACTTTAGACATGATACCTATTTTTCTCAATTTATGAATCAAAGGCACAACAAGTGTGAGAAAGGAACATGTAGAAACGACTGAGGTCTTTAATCTATGCACCTGGGTGTCAGAGGTGCTGCTAGCATAACATTACCTGTTTCAGTACACACCATAAGTGCCAAACCAATGGCATATGATATTAGTTATGTATTTTCTTTGAAAATTCCATAGAAATACAAAATTATTCTGAAAAAAAATTAGGAATAGGCATTTTAGATTACCACCTCCAAAAATTGTTGCTACGTTGACCGGTTAAAAATATTTAATGACTTTCGGGACGGGGACTGAGTGTTTCAGTCACGATCCTCCCTCTTGATTAGTTTCTTTAGGTGCACAGATTTTATTAGGTTTATCCTATATTATATGTCTATATGAGTGAGTATATACCATGTGTGTCTTTCTGCTTCTGGAATAGCTCACTCAGGATGATCTCTTCCAGATCCCACCATTTACCTGCAAATTTCATGATTTCCTTATTTTTCATTGCTGAGTAATATTCCATTGTGTAGATGTACCACAATTTCTGCATCCATTCTTCATTTGAGGGGCCATCTGGGTTGTTTCTAGCTTCTGGCTATTACAAATAAAGGTGCTACCAAACATGGTTGAGCAAATGTCCTTATTGTGTACTTGAGCCTCTTTTGGATATATGCCTAGGAGTGGTATAGCTGGATCTTGAGGAAGCGCTATTCCTATTTGTCTGAGAAAGCACCAGATTGATTTCCAGACTGGTTGTACAAGTTTACATTCCCACCAGCAGTGGAGGAGGGTTCCCCTTTCTCCACAACCATCCACAAATGCAAAGAGGGAGGACATCGAAAGAAGAAAACAGGAAACAAGTTAGGAACCTGCCACAGAGGACCTCTGAAAGGCTCTGCCCTGCAGGCTATCAAAGCAGATGCTGAGATTTATGGCCAACTGTTGGGCAGAGTGCATGGAATCTTATGAAATAAGTGGGAAATAGTAAGATCTGGAGAGGACAGGAACTCTACAAGGAGAAAAACAGAACCAGAAAATTTAAACACAGGGGTCTTCCCAAAGACTCATACTCCAACAAAGTACCATGCATGGAAATAACCCAGAACCCCTGCACAGATGTAGCCCATGGCAGTTCAGTGTCCACATGGGTTAGATAGTAATGGGAAGAGGGACTGCCTCTGACATAATCTGATTGGCCTGCTCTTTGATCACATTCCCCTGAGGGGGGAGCAGCCTTATCAGGCCAGAGAAGATGACAATGCAACCACTCCTGATGAGATCTGATAGACCAGGATCAGAAGGAAGGAGAGGGGAACTCCTCTATCATGTGGACATGGGGAGGGGCATGTGTGAAGAAGAGGAGGGAAGGTAGGATTAGGAGGGGAGGAGGGAAGGGTGTGGGGGGATGCAAAGTGAAGAAGGACCATGCATGGAGATAACCTAGGACACCTGCACAGATGTAGTCCATGGAAGTTCAGTGTCCAAGTGGGTTCCATAGTAATGGGAACAGGGACTGTCTCTGACATGAACTGATTGGCCTGCTCTTTGATCACCTTCCCCTGCAGGTGATCCTCCCCTGATCAAGGGGGGGAGCAGCCTTACTAGGCCACAGAAGAAGACAGTGCAGCCACTTGTGATGAGACCTAATAGACTAGGATCAGAAGGAAGGAAAAGGCCTCCTCTATTAGTGGACTTGGGGAGGGGCATGCATGAAGAGGGGGGAGGAAGGGAGGGATTGGGATAGGAGGAGGGAGGTAACCACAGGGGGGATACAAAGTAAATAAGTGTAATTAATAAAGAATTAAAAAAAATATTTAATGACAAAATTAATCCACATTTACAAGCAAAGGACTCTCATTGACTACCACAATTAAAACTTCAAATACAGTCAGGATTATGCTACTAAGTACAGAGAACACTGTTGTATTAAATTACTTGGAGTCTTTTAATACTATTATATATGTCAATGGTAAAACACGCTTTAAACAACCAATATTAAAGTATGGGCATTAGAGTGGCAGCTCAGTAAAGTACTTGTCACACTATTATAGACCTGTGGGCAATTTTCACACACAGAAAAGCTATGCTTGGTGGTATGACCTCTGTAATTCAAACACAGGGGAAGACAAGCCAGACAGATCTCTGAGCCTCACTGGCAGTCCATTTTACTTTTCTTGACTAGCTCCATGTCTCAGTGTGAGAGCTTATCTTAAAAAATTAATAAATAAAAAAAGGTTGACAAGACATATTGACATACACCAGACATATTCTGGCCTCCTGTACATTCACCCATAAACATATTGCCTACACACACACACACACACACACACACAAACACACACACACCGCATGAATCCTGTAATTATGGTTATCTATCAACCTCCAAAGACATGAGAATCATAAGTTAAAAACCAGCATGGATTGCATGGTAAGACTCTATCTATAAATAAATAAGTAAGCAAATAAACAGGAAACCACAACCTAAAATATGATAATAAATAATTTTAAATTATTCAAAATTAGCAAATAATCATAGACTTTACATTCATATGGAATCTGTTAATGAATAAAATGTAGTTATTTCAGTTCATATTCTACAATATTCTCTCACACATACTCTCTCACTGAATTTTGAATTGCTTAAGTAAATTTAATTATTTAAAGATGTAGAAAAATGAGGTTCAGAGCCATCAAATGGCTTGTTAAAATATGCCTTAAAATCAGATTTCAGAACTTGAGATGCATTTGCCTAAGTTTCTTTCTTTTCTATTCAGTTTCTGTGATAACCCAAATATTAAATTGGTCTTCAAACTTTATTGTCTATAAAATTAAAGCTCTCGTATCAAGATGCTCAGATCTATTAACTATTATTTTAACAAAAAGAAAAATAGTGTTTTGAAGAGTGAGTTAAAATGATCCTAGTCATCAGACAGTTTTAAAACTAATGGGTAGTGGTGACTAGCCATTTTCGTTTGCTCTTGCTTTTCCATATCAAAAATCTTAACACTCTTGAGATGTGGCAAAATTTCAATGTAGGGGAAAATGAATTCTTCTGTGTTTAGGATTTACAACGCTCTGTATAAAAATAGCTATAGTGAACGGGGATCAGAGCTTTTCACATCAATACAATAAAACAGTATTATGCCAATATTCCCATTGAGTGCTTCCATTATCAGACTATTATTCATTGATTCAAGCAACAACAATATCAACTTGATGCCATAATGACTCAAAAGGAGCAGCCCTAAAGTGTGCTCTTTCTTGAACAAAGGGAACTCAGGGACAAGCTTTATCTCCACAAGATGTTCTAAGACCCTTTGGATATCTAACAGTTGCTCTCGTTCATAAGAAATAAAGGTAAATTAAATGAGAGGTAAGGACTATAAGAATTTTTCCTACTTTCTTCAGTAGAACAGGCCAGCGAGATAAGCACAGTTCCCCAGCTGGCAATACAACAGCTCAGTTATTTTATTAGGACATTTTCATCATATGCATAGATTTACTTTGGGCTATTTATCAGATACGTGATTTACTGATCATCAAGACCTCATTATCAGCAGGCACAGAAAATGCTAAGAAAATGTCTCCATTCCCACTTGGTTAAATCATGAACCAAACTATGGCAAAACATAAAAAGTAAAGTGATCAAAGACACTTTGGGGATGACATTCAGTGACTCTGGGAGGAAATAAATAGACTGAGTAGTCAAAACCCAATGGAAGGAAACAAAATGAGCTTTGATTTTTAAAATATACTCAATTTGTTGTATTATGGGATATGGATACACTTAGTAAATTTGAAAAATACGTATGTTAATGACAAGAAGCAACATCACAAATAATAAATATGGGATCACTAACTTGTATGGAAGGCTGATGACCGTGAAGTTACAGATCAACCCTCAGGAACTCATTATGGATTCACAGGGGAAGCCCTACACTTTAAATTACTTCCTACTACTTTCCCACCTAATAGTGTTGTGCTTTCAAGAAATAGATCTTAGGTAAACTGAGAGATGACAAAACTGGAGGCTTATTCCTCCTAATTATTTAAATATTTGTTTTTTGAAAGGTTTTCATATGTCAGGCTGGGATATTAGCAATATAGATCATGAAGAATTTTTATGTGAATCACTCCTCTGTCAATTGTGGCAGAAACAAAAACTATCAGCTACAGAAATAGGAAATACAATGAAAAATGAGACCTAAACATTAAGATCTTTATTTTACATTCCCACCAGCAATAGAGGAGAGTTCCTCTTTCTCCACATCCTCTCAGTCTGTATTGTCATGTGAGTTTTTGGTCTTAGCCATTCTGGTAGGTGTAAGGTAAAATCTCAGGGTCGTTTTGATTTGCATTTCCCTAAGGACTAAGGATGTTGGGCATTTCTATAAGTGTTTCTCCGCCATTCAATATTCCTCTACAGAGAATTCTCTGCTTAGCTCTGTATCCGATGTTTTTTATTGGATTACTTAATTTTTTGCTGTTTAACATCTTGAGTTCTTTATATATTCTGGATATTAGCCCTCTGTCAGATATAGGGTTAGTGAAGATCCTTTCCCAGTCTGTAAGCTGTCATTTTGTTCTGATGACAGTGTCCTGTGTTTTACAGAAACTTTTTAGTTTCATGAGGTCCCGTTTATTAATTCTTGATCTTAGAGCCTGTGTCGTTGGTGTTCTGTTCAGGAAGTTGTCTCCTGTGCCATTGAGTTCAAGACTCTTCCCCACTTTTTCTTCTAACAGGTTTAATGTGTTTGGTTTTATGTTGAGGTCTTTGATCCACTTGGACTTTAGTTTTGAGCAGGGTGAAGGAAATATTATGAAAGAGTGAGGTGATGAAAGACCTAGAGGGGCAGGCGCTCCACAAGGAGATCAACAGAACCAAAAATATCTGAGCACAAGTGTCTTTTCTAAGAATGATACTCCAACCAAAGACCATGCATGAAGATAATCTAGAACCCCTGCCCAGATGTAGACCATGGCAACTCATTCTGCAAGTGGTTGTCCTAGTAAGGGGAACAGGAACTGTCTGACATGAACTCAGTGACCTGCTCTTTGATCACCTCACCCTGAGGGGGGGTGTGCAGACTTACCAGGCCACAGAGGAAGACAATGTAGCCAATTCTGGTGGGACCTGATAAGCTAGGGTCAGATGGAAAGGGAGGAGGATCTCCCCTATCAGTGGACTGGGGGAGGGGCATGGGGGAAAAGAGAGCTGGAGGGTGGGATTGGGAGGAGCGGAGAGAGGGGGCTACAGCTGGGACACAAAATGAATAAATTGTAATTAATAAAAACAGAAACAAAACGAGGGATAACAAAATATATTTACTTCTATATATAAAAAAATCATTATTTTAAGGTTTTAATATAATGACCACTATAAAAGTAAACACTAATTTATAAGATAGGTTAACATCTTGGCAACTATTATATTTCCTACATATTGTGTTTCTTATATATTATATTATATCGCCTTCATTTTGTCCTTAGTATTATTTCTTTTAAGGAACATACATTCACTATAAGAACACTTGATAAACTGAATGAAGACAATGAATAAAGTTTAACGTAGCAGGCATGGCAGAAGTTCTTTGTTAGCTGGTGTACGAGACTTGGCTTCCTTACTGTGTTCTTCATTGTTGTTTTTATCATTTCTTGTTGTTAAGATCAACAATTACTTCCCTAACTGTGAAAGTTTCTTTTCAGAAAATTGCATTGAGTGTTCTTCATTCTTCAACTCAATTGGTTCCAATCTAGAGGGCTTTGTGTAAGACAGTGGATACCAACACCTGTGATGAAGAATGCAGAATCACAGTTTATTTCCAAAATTGCTAGCATATGCACTAAGATAAATTCTTCAAAGCCTAATCTGTTACAATATCCAGCTGAGACTCTGGCAATCTGCTCTGAAGGGAATAAGTGTATTGTGTTAGCAATATTTGTGTAGTCCCAGTCAGCCTTCAAAAGAGTTTGCTCACTGTCTAATATCCAATAAATTCCTTGCCTCTTGGAACTCAGTCAAGGGTGGTAAAGAAGAAGTGAGGAAGCTTGGAGATTCACTTCAGCTTTTGAAGCGAATAACAAGTTTTATACTATAGTTATTAATCTTATATGTGAAGAGAAAGGCAATGGAATATTAAGCAAAGGACTGCTCTAGTCATCAATTTTGGAGAATTCTGTTATCCTTAGATTATCAAAGAGGAAAACAGGAATACAGTTTTTTGTAAAATTGCATAAAACCCAAAGCTATGTGATTGAAGCTTGTCATCTTCATCTGCAAAGCATGTCCTTTATCCTGTGAGAGACTTGTACTTGAGACTCATACACACAGAGCCCTGTGACTGCATTTTATTGTGTCCTCCTGCTTGCATCCACAAGTTGTGCTTGAGGTGGTCTTCTGCCTCAGGATTATCTTCACTCTGATCTTCTCAGTTTGCTTCATTCACTAATAAGGTATGCTGTCTGGAAATAGCAATGTTAGTTTCTTTAACATTTCTTGGAATTGAGACTCACATGTAGTTTTTACAGACAGAAGGAATGCTCTTCCTCCACTGCTTAGAGGCCATCAGGATTAGCTTAGATTGTTCTTTTTCTGTCATAATAAAACACTGCTCTATAACCTACACTTCTACTCTCAGCAAACCCCAACAATATGTAAAGTCAAATAACTACAAATCTCAGAACCCAAAAGAGTTTCTGTATATCTACTAAAGTAAATGGGACAGCATGTTATCTAGTGCATATTTCGGGAATGAAGACATTTCTTCAGCAAATTATATGTGAGTGTTTATTTCTGTTCAAATGTCTTTGTCTTTTTGTGCTACTGTAACAAACTACCGGAAATTGGGTTATTTATGAGAACATAAATTCATTATTTCACACTCCTATAGTCTGGGAAGTCCAAGATCAAAGAACTCCCAGGCTTAGTCTCTGAGGAAGGCTTGTTGTGTTTCCAACATGATGCCTATTAGTGCTTCGTACATGACAGAAAGTGTGATTATTTTATCTTCATGTGATAGAAGGCAGAAAGACAAAAGGACCTGAGTTAATTCACTCAAACATTTTTATAAAAACAATAATCTCATCCATAAGGACAAAGTTTTCATGATATAACTTCTTAAAGGCTTTACCTCTTAATATTGATGTCTTAGAATTAAATTTCAACCCAAATTTTGGAGATTAACTTTCAGACCTTAATGGTCTCACCATGGATCCCCCAAATCCATACCCTGGTGAACAAAGTGTACTGATTCCATATCAACCCTAAAACTGGTTTTCTCATCAATTAAAAATTTTATAATCTAAAGTTTTATCTAAAGATTATCTAAAAAACACAGAAAAAAAAAAAGACTGGGGTATGGTTCATTTTGAGGGAAATCCTCTAAGCTGGTGATGTATAGAATTGAACCAATAATGCATTTCACAAATATAATGATGGGTCAATCAGATGATACATTTCCATGACAAATGACACACTAATAATCTATGTGTAGACAATCACTTACCTACCTACATAAAAATTTAGTGCAACATGGATGCCACCAAATGCCACCATGATTTTCCAACTTTTAGATATTTCAACAGAAAAAAAATTCACATGCTAAACCTGTGAAATGTAATTTAAAATTACATTTTAAATGTAAACTATATTTTATGTCATACAATTCTGTTATTAAATTATAGATATAATGCAATTTATATTTAATTACATGTACGTGAAAAGCACAAAAAGTTGTTTTAAGTAAGCTTACAGTTTTGTGTCAAGCCACATTTATAGTTGTTCTTGGACAAATGTTTATGTATGTGGCTTTCAGCTTGCACTTGCAAATCCTCTGTGTTTGCAACCAAAGCTACATCTTAGTCCGTTTGAGTCATAGGTAAGGATCTAAGCAACATCTCAGTAAAATGTGTACAGTAGAAATTCACAGCAACCTTAAGCAGTGAGCTCTAATAGTTCATGGGGATCCTGTAAGTCATTCTGCCTCCAGTCCTGTGATGTCAGTGCAAACCTTAGAGATCTCAGAAATGTTCATGGGGAAGTTTTCTATTGTCTTGATAAATGCATCTGGCTTCTTTCTAGCCATAATTGCCAATCCTGAAGCTTTTCCCTAAATTGTTGGTATTTATATCTGGCCATGGCAAGAATTTTCAAAATCTTGAACTTTTGCCTTCCTATTCATGATATAGTAGATGACTAAGGTATTCACTTCTCTTTTCGTTTTATGGTAAAAAGCTGAGAGAATATATGCAGAGCCTTCAAAATTTTGGTGACACATTCTTTCGCTAAACCTCCTAACTATCCCTTACACATTATGTCTTCCACAAAGTGTTTGGACTCAGAGAAAACTAAGCCAAGTTCTTTGTTATTTTATAACCATAATGTTCTGTCTTCTAGTTTCTAATATCTTGTCTCTTATTGCTAAAACCCCATCACTGTTGTCTTTATTGTCTATTCTCACTAACATTCTGCTTGTGACTGCAATCTCCAAGAATAACAAGGCTTCCACTGTGATTTTGCTTTTCATCTGATCTAGCACTAGAATAACATCTATGGTCACTCCCAAATTAAGGACTATTTTATTGTAGTGATTCACTTAACAACAATTGTTTCATTATCTTTGTTATGGATTAGCATAATACCATTGCATAGCCAGTCAATTCTTAGAATCTGGTATCTAAAATCCATGATCAAGATCTTGTAGGTTCACATACAGTCTTCATCTCTCTGCTCTTACGGATGGATATCGCAAAAAGTTGAGTGTCATCTTTAAACACTGTAGAAAGGCAGAAAGACCAAAACAACAACAGCCACATTCAAATCCTTATTTTTTTTTGAAAGTGTCACTTTCATCATTGAGAGCTGAACTATTATAGTTTTATCATTTCCTTAAGGGTCTAAATAGTTTTGCACTGGAAATTAAATTTCAACATGAACTTTTGAGGGCACACAACTATGCATCAAGAAAAACAACATTTACAAATAAATTAAATATATATATATGTATATATATATATAATTTCATAATGATTTTATGTATTGTTAACCTCTAGAAAAGCTTTTGTTGAAAGGAATAAGCTGAATTTTAGACCCATTCATAACTAATTAAGTAAATTGTTGATCTCTTGTATTCCATGATCTTCAGAGAATGTCAAATTCACTAGAGATCCAGGAAAGTCATGAAGAATGTACTTAATAAAATATGATTAAAATATAATCAAAATTAATTAAAATATTAAAATATAATAAAAAATACCCCATCTTATTCTGAAATGAAACATCAATTATTTGAAATGTTTATAATTATAAACAAGCAATCCATAATTGAAAGACGAGATTGTTATAAATGCTACAGTAAAATAATTCTTGGAAGCTGTGAGACATTGTTCAAAGACTAGGTTGTTATAGATGCTACAGTAAAATAATTCGTGGAAGTTATTGGACTATATTATAGGGAAAAATAAAACTAAATTAAGACTGCTGACCTCTATGAGGTAGTGGCTCATGCCGATAATCTCAGCATTCAAAAGACTGAGAGACACGAAGTCCTGGGTAAACCTGGGTTATGTTGAGAAAGCTCAGATTTAGAATTTCTTAGACAGACTATTTATCATATTAGGAGAATGTCGAGTAATGGGCATTTTTACCAGGAGGTGAGTGTATGGTTATAGGTATTAAAAAATGAATACCTAAGAGAGATTAGAAGGAATAATCTTTCCAAAGTGGTTGTGCACGTTTAAATTCATGCCAGCAAAGGAGGAGGGTTTTCCTTTCTTTACAACCTTTCCAGCATGTGTTGTCACTTGAGTTTTTGATCTTAGCCATTATGATGGGTGTAAGATGGAATCTCAGAGTCATTTTGATTGGCATTTCCCTGATGACTAAGGATATTCTTTTAGTGTTTCTGTGCCATTTGTTATTCCTCTGTTGAGAATTCGCTGTTTAGCTCTGTACCCCATTTTTAACATTGGATTATTTGGTTTGTTGGTGTTAAATTTCTTGAGTTCTTTAGATATCCTGGATATTAGCCTTCTGTCAGATGTAGGATTGGTGAAGATCTTTTGCCAGTCTGCAGGCTGTCGTTTTGTTCTGTTGACAGTGTCCTCTGCTTTACAGAAGCTTTTCAGTTTTATGGGGTGCATTCATTGATTCTTGATATTAGAGCCTGTGCCACTGGTGTTCTGTTCAGGAAGTTGTCTCCTGTGCCAATGAGTTCAAGGCCTGTCCCACTTTTTCTTCTAACAGATTTAGTGTGCCAACTATGCTCATGGTAACTTTATTTGTAATAGCCAAAAATCTTTAAATAACCTAGATGTCCTACAACTGATGAATGGATACAGAAATTGAGGCACATTTACAAAATGGAATACTACTCAGCAATTAAAAACAAGGAAATCATGAAATTTGCAGGCAAATTGATGGAACTAGAAAAGATCATCCTGAGTGAGGTAAACCAGAAGCAGAACGATACACATGGTATGTATTCACTTATAAGTGGATATTAGCCATATAATATAAGGTAAACATACTAAAATCTTTAGTCCTAAAGAAGTTAAACAAGGAGGACCCTAGATCCTTAATCCTCATTTAGAAGGGCAAACAGGATAGATATTGGAAGTGGGAGAAGACAGGGAACCTGTATCTCAGAGGGATTCTGAAAGACTACCCATCAGGGTATCAAAGCAGATGCTGAGACTCATAACCAAACTTTGGGTAGAGTGTAGGGAATCTTATGAAAGAAGGAGAGATAGAAAGACCTGGGGGGGGGGGAATAGAAGCTCCACAAGGAGACCAACAGAGCCAAAAGCTCTGGTCCCAGAGGGTCCTGCAGAGACTGATGAATCAACCAAGAACCATTCAAGGATAGGACCTAGATCTGCTCAGATGTAGTCCATGGACAGCGCAGTCTCCATGTGGGTACCCTAGTAAGGGGAACAGGGGTAGTCTCTGGCACAAACTGGATTACCTGCTTTTTGATCACCTCCCCTGGTAGGGTGGCCTTGCAAGGGTACATAGAAAGAAGATCCAGACAGTCCTGATGTGACTTCATAGGGTAAGGTCAGACAGTAAGGGAGGAGGACCTTTCCTATCAGAGAACAAGGAGAGGGTCATGGGGTGAGAAAGGAAGGAGGATGGGACTGGGAGGAGATGAGGGAAGGAGCTATAGCTGGGATACAAAGTGAATAAACTGTAATAAATAATAATAATTCAAAAAAGAAGAAATAATCTTAGAACTCATTGTATGAACAGTAGAAGTTAGTTCTGTGAAGTAAAGAAGAAATGTTGCAAATATGGAGGAAACTCCATGAGAAACACAAAACTTGGTGAAAGAATGGTAAACATAAGACCAGAGCACAAGAGCTATGCACTGACTTGTCTACAGCATGGTTGGTAGGTTTAGCATAATATTTTTAACATTCTCACTGGATGCCAGATGAATTTGCTTTACAATCAGAGTTGTAACTTGTATGCCAGTGGACAGTCTCAGAGGGCAACTTGAGGATGGATTTTACATTGCAATTCTGAATTCCCTAGAATATAGTCTTATCAGTCACTTAACTTGGTACAACAAAGATTTCCACTGCATGTGGTGTATACAAAGAACTTGCCAGTTATTTCCCTGAAATGCAGCAGCTACTTACTGCCACCATGTGGAAGTCTTTAAGCTTAAATAAACACTAATACGTAACATGAACTAATGTAGATACTTTCAAGACTATAGATGGAGTGCTGATTTTTAAGGAGGTCTAAGAAAGCACAGACTGTTTTTCACTGAGGACTGTCTTATTCCTGTGTAAGCCTGATATTTAAATCTTGTATCAAATTCCCCATTAGGTTTCTCCAAGTCTGATGTCAGCGACCTGTGTATACAACTGAAATTGTTTTGCTACCCATCTTTTTGACTCTCCTTTTATATTACTTAATTCTTTCTATTCTCACTTCCACCTCTCACTCCATTACTCTTGGTTTTTAAGAACTGCTTTCTTGAAACTCTGTATCTTTTTATGTTACATCTTTAGCAATGATATATTACTATAAATTCTGAACCGTTTAATGAATTATTAAATGAAAAAGACATGGATAATTGACTATAAGGTACACTAAGACAAAAAGTTATATTGATCTTAAATGTGTTAAAATAATGAGGTATAACTACACATTTTAAATTTATAAATCTAAAAGTATTGGAAGGTTGAATGTCATAAGTCCATGTGGCCTACTTACTCTAGACTGTTCTAACTACCTAACATTTTTAAGCCTCCTTTTGGAAGGAACATGTACATCTTACATTAATAATTTTTTCCTGAATATTAAGATTGATGTAGTATCATGCAACATTTTTACCCAATTATCCTCAATCCTTTTGCTGTTACATAATTTCCTAAATTAAGGAGTCTTTTTGATTTGGTGCTCCATATTCAGGCAAAAGAAATTATTAAATATGAGATGCAATGAAATGAATTTTCTGTTTTTCTTCTACAAAACTGCAGAAATCACAGGGAAACTGAAGCTGGGAAAATTGATTCAGTCTCCATGTATTCTAGACTTTTCTTAGGATGCTAGTATCCAGATCTTGATATACTGTTTATTGCATTTTTAACTGCTCCATTATCATAGTGTTTTTCAGTCACAGACCTGTTCAATACATATCAGAGATCTCATCTCTACTTCACATCATGCTATTTGTAGTAAATCTGATTTTGTTTCCAACTAATGGAGAATTCAACTACCAGTACAGTGTATAGTGCTCAAAATATACTTTAAACATGTCATATTCTTTCACATAGCTGAGGCATCTTTGGGCATATACTGCACATACCTTCTTTAATCTTGAGGAAACATGGAGGTGATTTTATGTTAACCCTTTCATTTTAAAAAATAATTATTCAATTCATGGTGAAAACAAAATCTTTTCTGGGACTTGCAGGCTAAAAGATGGTTGCCGTGGCCATAACTGTCCAGTACAATTCTTAGTACTCAGAACTGCAGGTTTGCAATTTCTCGCCAATGATTCATCATACAATTATACAGTTACATAGTGAGTAACCAGTTATACAGTTGTATATAGCGTAACATCTAAACGTTTTCAATCTGTAATTGAACACTAAGAAGAAAAAAAAATGTTGGTGTTTGAATATATACCTTTCCCCTTTCAACTTCTAATTCTGCTTGCCAGCTATTAATGTAATGCCAGATAAATTTGAGGTTCTTCCAAAGTTCTGGTGACTGTATCTAAAATATTAGGGGGCATTAGCAGAATAGATTTTCATAAATTAAACTTTGATCATCAGGAGAACAAATCTCTAAAAGGAAAATGTACTTTAGAATATCAGTCTGGTTGGGGAAGGAGAGCAATTTTTTATGGTAAAATTTTATCTCCAACCTTTTCTAGTTACTTTATTCACTTATAATGTTTATCCTGCTCTGGGTCAAAATTGGACCATCAAACATTTGTAGAAACAGTAAGTTAACCCTACTCTTTTTTCTTTTTAACTTTTTATTGTTTCTTTGTGAGTTTTACATAATGCACTCCATTTCCACGCATGCTCTCAACCCCTCATATCTGTCCTTGGCCCTTGCAACCTCCACACCAAGATTAAAAAAAATAAACAAACCAAAACAAACAAACACAAGCGTAGAAAATATCTTATCATGGAAACTAGTAGGTCACAATGTGTCCCACATTATATCCCTCTGTCAACACATAGTTTGACAATAGATTATCTCTTGCAAATAGTTTATTTCAATGAGTCTGGTTTGAGATCTCTGGTTTCTGTGTTACCTTCAGTATTGGATCTTAACCATGCGGCCTCTTCCTCACTATGTATCCTGTTGTTGCCCTTTGTTGTACAGATCCTGCAGCTTTGGATAAGCAGGACTAACCCAAACCATTCACAGATGATATAGATTTTGGTGGGCTGGCTCAGAGCCCTGGCTCTGGGCATGGGTAGTAACTGAGCTGGTCAGCATGACAGTTCTCTCTTCTCTGCAACACTCCTGTGAGCTCTCCAGCACTGCCCCAGCCAGGCCACCAAATGCTGTCATTGGCAGGAAGTAGAGTCAGCTCTCTTGCTCTCATGCCTCCAGGGCTGTCTAACCCTCACCCATGCATCCAAGGCCAGTTCTACTGTGCTACCCAGTCAAGATGTGCGCAGACGGGTAGCAGGGCCAGCTTTCCCACGCTCTCATAATTGCTACCTCAGGACAAGCTTACATGTGACCATACCACCTAGGTTAACTCCTCTGTTGTGCTTCCTGGGCAAGGCACAGGGTCCAATCTCTCAAGTGCAGTTGCTGGTGAGAGATTGGGCCAGCTCTTGAGAACACTGCAGCCGTTGAGAGACGGGGCCATTTCTGCACAGCACCTGGACATCCACATGGTGTCCAGTGGCTTCCTGGATCAGGGATGTCTTTATGTTTCCTTGTGGCAGTATGAGCCATGGACATTGACACTGACCCCTGTCCCTGCTGCTTATTCACAAACCCATAACTTCACTTACATTATTTACATTTATATACTCATACACTGATATATATATGTGCATGTGTATTCTTTTAAACTTTGAATAATTTTTTCACTATGGTCTTTTTTATTACTCTTAGTGTCCTTTATCAGCCCTCTCTCTCCCTTAGGTTGCCCAACCTCTCCTTAGATAAAATCTTTCCTCATTTTTTTCCATTCCCTCTGTCCTACTTTCCTTTTCTATTGCGCTCCTCTTTCCCAAACCACCACTCCACATGGCCGTTTTGTACTTTTCTGATTTCTGTAATTACTTTAGGTTACATACTCACATCTAGATATTGGAAGCTATGATCTACACATAAAAGATAAATACAACATGTGCCTTACTAGGTTTGGATTACCTCTTTCTGTATGATCCTTTGTAGTTCTATCCATTTACCTTCAATTTTTTATGATTTTATTTTGAATTTTATAGCTGGCTGGAATTCTATAGTAGGTGTGTATCAAATTTTCATCATCTCTTCATTAATTGAAGAACGGTTAGGTTGTTTCCATTGTATAGGGTGGCAGTAAACATGAGTAAGCAAGTGCCTTTGGAGTATGATATCTACCATGTGCTTTGTGCATATAAAGAGTCAACACATAATTTCTTTTAAAACGGAAGATTATGGTGAACAGATTAAAAGTTTTACCAAAATTCTCTATTTAAATTGTAAATTCAGCGTCAAAATTGTAGCTGAGGTATCAGCTAGCATACGTGGCTTACAAGATTGTATCTTCATAAATAGCCATAATTACATACACACAAACACACACACACACACACACACACACAGATAGATAGAGACACAGAAACAAAGACAGAGAATATTTGTTGATGTATCACTTCTTTGATTAATCTTTTTAATATCTTCACCTTTGACACAAAGTATTCTAACAAAATAACTGCTCAATAAAAATTATTTTTTTAATAATTCTGAGTATACATAAACTCGACGTTGTAACTTAAATGATTGACTCTGATGCATGTATTTTCTGTTAAAGAGTTTTCTGAGCACTGTTTGACCCATTCAGAAAGACTTCACTAAACCATGGTGTATGGGGTGGGGGAAAGTAGAGCTTGTCATACAACTCTAGGACCCATTAGATCAATTTTGTTTCTCAGTTTGGCTCCGAGGTCTCCAGAATAGTAATAGATATCAAGAACCAGTTCGTAAAACTACATGCCTTCACCAATTTTGCTGTTTTCGGTTTCTTTGTTGTTTCAAACACAGTATTAGTATTGTCCTGGTGTTACTGGTTTGGATAAAATCAGTATTTGCTTTGCTATATCGATCAGTAGAGACTTTCAGAGGCCCTCTGTGATCAGCTCCTGTCCTGTTCCCTGTCTTCTGTTTCTGATGTCTATCATATTTGCCCTTCTGAATGAGGATTGAGCATCTTCCTTAGGATCTTCCTTGTTTAGTTTCTTGAGGAGTATTGATTTTAGTATGTTTATCTTATTTTATATGTTTAATAACCACTAATGAGTAGGTATATACTATGTGTATCTTCCTGTTTCTCGGTTATCTCACTCAGGATGATCTTTTCTAGTTCTACCCATTTGCCTGCAAATTCCATGATTTCCTTAGCTTTTGTTGTTTTTTTAATTTATTTTTTTATTAATTACAGTTTATTCACTCTCTATCCAAGCTGTAGGCCCCTCTACTAGCCTTTCCCAATCCCACCTCACGCTCCCTCATCTCCTCCCATGCCCCTCTCCAAGTCCACTGATAGGGGAGGTACTCTTCCCCTTCCATCTGACCCTAGCCTATCAGGTCTCATCAGGAGTGGCTGCATTGTCTTCCTCTCCCCTCAGGGGGAGGTAATCAAAGAGCAGGCCAATCAGTTCATGTCAGAGACAGTCCCTGATCCCATTACTAGGAAACCCACTTGGACACTGAGCTGCCATGGGCTACATCTGTGCAGGAATTCTAGGTTATCTCCCTGAATGGTGATTTCCTTGTTTTTAATAGCTGAGTAGTATTCCATTGTGTAAATGTACCACGATTTCTGTATCCACTCCTCCATTGTGGGACAGGTAGGTTGATTCCAGGTTCTGGCTTATTACAAATAGAGATGCTTCAAACATGGGTGACAGAGGGCCTCTGAAAGACTTTACTGATTGAGATATCAAAGCAGGGGTTGAGAATTATAGCCAAACTTAAGGCAGAATGAATGGAATTTTATGAAAGAAGGGGGTGATAGAAAGACATGGAGGGGACAGGAGCTCCAAAAGAAGACCAACAGATGCAAAAAACTGAGCTCTGGGGGCCCTGAAGAGAATGATAACCCAACCAAGAACCATGTGTGGAGAGGACCTAAAACCCCTTCTCAGTTGTAGCCCATAGATAAATTCTCCAAGTGGGTTCCCTTGTAAGGGGAGCAGGGGTTGTTTCTGACATGAACTCAATGGCAAACTTTGATCACCTCCCCTTGGCAGGAACAGCCTTGCCAGGCAACAGAGGAAGATGATGCAGCCAGGCCTGATGAGACTTGATAGGCTAGGGTGAGATGGAAGGGGAGGAGGACCTCCTTTATCAGTGGACTAGGGGAAGAAAAGGAAAGAGAGGGAGGAAGGGTGGGGCTGGGAAGAGAGGAGGGAGGGGGCCACAGCTGGGATACAAAGTGAATAAATTGTAACAAATAACAACAACAACAATAATAGTAAAAGAAGTAGTATTTGATCTGAAGGAACGGGAGGGCATGGGAGCGTTAGCAGGCCTTCTGGTGTTGGTCACCTTGGTTTGCCTGTGGTATATATGCAAGATTAGAGTCTCACAACAGCGTAATGCAGCCATGACCATTCAGGCCTTTATAGCCATTGAAGCAGGACAGTCTCCCCAAGCATGGTTGGCTACCATAAAAAGCCAAAATGTTACGCTCAGGATGCGAGGCTAAGCACTGCACTCAGGGTCAGCCGCTTTGGACCCAGAGAAGAGCATGTCTGATTGCATGCGGGTTGATGCCCCAGGTCCCGCCTCTGAGAAAAAGGTATTGGACGGGTCTGATGCTCTTTGGGTGGATGACACCTAAATGAACATCGGTACAAAGTCCCAATTTATTTCTAATATCAGAGATCAGACCTCTACTCTTGCCTGATGCGTCTAAAACAAAAAGGGGGAACTGTAGAGAGCTTCGGAATGCTGTGCCTTAAAGATGGAGCTGGTTTCTGCCTTCCACCTTCCCGATGGTGAGTGCTCTCTGTCATGAACAATTCCACATTTGGCTAAGGCTGAGGATCTGGCTTGCTTCCATGTATGTGGACCTATCTGCATTGCCCACGTGGCATGCCTGGGTTGGCTACCCAGAGGCTATTTAAGCTGTGGGCTGGCTTTCCCTAGGGTCAGATGATTGTTCAAGGTTCCTGAATAAAATGCATTGAAAAAAAAAAAGAAGTAGTATTTGATAACAACATTGGCTAATAAAGACATATAGTTTAAAAGAGAAAAAAATAATTCTTATTCAGGAAATTGTGTATGCACTTCTCTTGAGTGATTTACATACACTGGTATGTTTTGACTTTACTGTGTTGGTCTCCCCCGTGAGCATGTTATTTTATGAATTCTGATTTATTGCTACAAGACACTTCCAAGGCATGAACATTTTTGATACTTATTTTGTTTGTAGATGGTAAAATGACTCCTTGCTTTTATGTCACTTGTTCTAAAGCACATATTTAATCAGAGAAGAAAACTTGTAGCATTTTCTATGTTCCTAGATATCCTTTGATCATAAAACTTTCAGAATATTGTTAAACACAGCAGATCAGCCTTTTCCATATTTCAGGAATTAATGAAGATCTCAAATAGTAAATCTCAAGGTGTTTGTGGCCCAGTTATTATTGAGAGCCTACTGTTTTATTAAACAAGTAACAATTATAGGGAATTATGGCAAGGCATGTAGGTCAGCTTTCTGTCTAGACAGTTATGACTCATTGTTGCATCAAGTGATAACAGCTGTAATGAGGAAGTTGAACAACTCAATCTTGGAGCCATAAGGAACTTCATTAATCTTCATATTAATGAAATGCTATTTTTCTTTGAGGGTAGCTATATTCTCAAATAATTTCTCTCTTCTAATCACACATATGCAATTTAGATACACCCATTTTGATAGGCTCTGTCATAAAGATTTTATGAATGAGAAAATAAAATGTGACAGAAATTTTTGAATGACTAATTATAACCACATAGCTAAATATGCATCCCATTTATTTTTACTTTCATAAAGTACAAAATATATGTGACTGAGTATATGATTTATGTAGGTCTTAAAGACCTTTTCAATTGTGTATTGTTATCCTCCAAACACCACTTATATTTCCTCATCTTTGTTTTATTAGTTTTTAAATTAGCATATAGAGTAATGAGTTTCATTATATCATTTTTATATATTCTTTTATTTTATTATTGATCTTCCTTATCTACTCTCCTGCCCTGCTCCCCCCCTCCCTCCTCCTTTCCCCCTGCCTCTCCTCTCCATAGACCAGCATCAGCTGCCACTTTTAAGTTATATTATTCTATTATATTCTTTCATCTTTCCACAAGACATGTTTTGCTATTTTTAAGGGTACCTTTATAGTATTATGGTTTATATTCTCTTAAATATGAAGCCATTAAAATCTCGGATACATATTTTTATAAACATATATATATTTATATACACACATCTATACATATATGTGTAACATACATGTATACATATATGTAACATCTAAATGGAATCATCAAATGACATGGGTGACAAACTGAAAAATTGACATCTCTTGCCACCAAGTTAAATCTCCAGTGCCAGGAATGGGGTGCATCTAATTGAGTTGTTGGCTGGAAGGGTTCCATGGAACAATCCTCTAAAAACAAACAAACAAACACATAAACAAATAAAAAACAAAAAACTCAGGCTGTTGCCAAGACTACTGGTTGCTCTGCACAAACTGACGGTAAAGCCCTATTGAGAAAGACAACTCCTGTAAAATTCATTGAACATGGAGAAATTAAGCAAGTGCCAAAGTTGGCCTTTACTGTACCACCTAGTGTTTGTCACACTGAAATGGACTCTGCATACTACTAAAGAAGAAACATGAACACCGACCCGGCTTTACATCCTTCAGTCCACACTAGCTACCTGAGTGCACTAGTGCAATAATGGCACAAAGCTGTGAGAGTAACCAATCAACATCTGATTTGACTTAAGTCTCACTCCATGAGATGGAACCCATTCCTAACACTGCTCATGTAGCCAGGAATCCGAGACTAACTAAGTCAGGGTCTTGGTGAAAACCAAATGCTACCATTTTGCTAAAGAAAAGTAGCAATAAAATGACTCCAAACAATATTCTTTTATACTCAAAGATTAAAGCCTTGCTCAGCCATCATCCGAAATGCCTCGGGAGCTAATATAGACATCTACAGCTGGACGGTGTGAAAACAGCCCTTGAAACACTCAATCCTAAATAAGATGTTTTCATCAAAAGCCCTCTTAGGTTGTGTCCAGTTTCTGGCTGTTAGTAATAAAGTTGCTATGAACATAGTTTTGCAAGTGTCTTTGTGGAAGAATGGAGTATCTTTTGGGTATATGCCCAGGACTGGTATACACAGCTATAGATGAGCCTTATATTAGACTGATTCCTAATTTTCAAGGAAACCGCCATATTGGTTTCAAAAGTAGCTGTACAAGTTTTACTCCCACCAGCAGTGAAGTAGTGTTCGCCTTGCTCTACATACTTACCAGCATGATGAGTCACTTGTGTCTTGATGGTATCCATTCTGACAGGTATAAGATGGAATCTCAATGTAGTTTTGATTTGCATATCCCTGATGGTTTAGGAGGTTGAACATTTCTCTGTATCTCAGCCATTTAAATTTCCTCTACTAGAAATTCTCTGTTTCGAACTGTACCTCATTTTTAATTGGATTATTTTTTATGTCCAGTTTCTTGAGCTCTTTATGTATATTAGATATTAGTCTTCAAACAAATGGGGAGTTGGTGAAGACCTTTTCCCATTCCCTAGGTTGTCATTTATATCTTATTAATGGTGTAAACCACATCCAGAAAGATAAACATGGTATGTCCTCACTTATAAGTGGATATCAGCTATAAAGAAAAAGCTAAATCATTCTACAATCCACAGACCCAGAGAAGCTAAGTAGCTAGGAAGGCTCAAAAGGTAATGAATGAATCTCCTTGTGAAGAGGAAACAGAATAGACATCGAGGGTGGATGGAAAGGGGTTGTCTGGGTGGGAAGGTGACTGTGGGAACAAGAGTGATCAGGTGGGGGGGGAGAATGGAGGGAAAGAGGACTGGCAGAGACAACAGAAATTGAGGGGCATCTCGGGAATGAGCTAGAAACCTAGTGTAAGGAAACTGTCAGGAATCTATGAGGGTGACCCTTGCTAAGACTTCTAGCAAGGAGGAATACAGAGCCTGAACTGGTCATCTCCTGTAATGAGACTTCCAGTGGAGGAATTGAGACACCAACCCAGACACAAAACCTTTGACCTACAATTTGTGCTGCCTATAAGATTCACTGGAGTAAAAGTAGCGCACATGCAGACATGAGTTTGACTGAGTCTTTACAAGAAAAATCTACTCAAATTCCTAATCCTTTAAAAACGTATTCAAGTTGCATGTGAAGATGGAAAGACATTGATAAGACATAAGAAAACATAGCCAGTTTCAGTTAGGCCCAGGAATCCTAAACTTCCAGCACTGGCATGCGATGATCTGAAACACAGGGCCTGCAACTTTGTGTTATAAACTTGATCACTGTGGAACTTTGATCAGTCTATCAGAAACTAGCACTGGAGATTTAACTTGGTGGCAAGAGATGTCAGTTTTGCAGTTTGTCTCCCTTGTCATTTGATGATTTCATTTATATATATATATATATATATATATATATATATATATACACACATGTATGTCACACATATATGTATATATGTGTGTATATACATATATATGTTTATAAAAATATTTATCCAAGAGTTTAATGGCTTCATATTTAAGAGAATATAAACCATAATACTATAAAGGGACCCTTATTGTATACATATGGCCCTGTAGCTTATGGCAGAGAATTGTACAACTATAATTTAGGTCCACAGTGGTTCATATGGACTTCCTACAACTGTTCACTGGATAATCTAGACTAGTTCCCATGGCAACACTTACATGCTAGGAAACTAAACATACAAAAACACACTAATGATAAAATCATTTCTCTCAAATGGAGACCTGCCTGTTCCACGGTTCTGTGCTATGTAGAAGCAGTAACTAGTGCTGAACCTGCCACACTTTCCAGTGTACTAAATAAACGAGTCTTGCAAATCTGGCCTCAAGAAAGAATTTATATATTACCTAACAGTCTCCACCATGCTGTCTTTTTTTTTTTTTTTTTTTTTTTTTTTTGGCTGGTGACACATTTCAGTCTACTTCATTTCCCCAGTATTGAGTTATAAGAGTTTGTTACATATTTTATATCTGACATTGATGGGCATTTCCTGGGCTAGGGTCTTTTTTGTTTGTTTTGTTTGATGATGTTATATAACTTTTCCTGGAGAGATTTAAAAAACTTCTATTCATAACAAATAAAGTTTCATCAGATCAAAAAAAAATATCCCATCCAAGCCAAGCCTAGTAAATGTAAATAGGTGAGCTTAATGTAGCTGCTTGCTGAGTAATCACCAAATATACAGCCATTCCTAAATCCCTAGCACGAGTGAGCCAGTCAGGCAGCTCCAGCTATGGAGATCCAGCTTCAAGCAATCTTATTCTCTCTGTGTATTACTTAATACTTAAAGCTGTTGATAATGCTGGACTCTACCCTTTTCCCTATCCATTTAGGGAAAACACTAATAACTTAGTTTACTATTACAAGAGGCACAGATAAAAATGTACAACCTGGTTCATTTCATTGGCATAACCTCAGAGCCAATGAACTCTGTCGGTTCTTACAGCACTGAGTTCCACAATGGCTGTAGCAGCTACTATGTTGATGTTTTGATTTTGTTTTACACGCACTAGCTGAATATATGTATTTATTATTTCAAATTAATTTTTGCATGTATATTGAAAAAGATCTACTTCATTCCATTGTATATAAATATGTAGCATTCTCAGGATAATCAGTCTTCCTCTGTTGAATATCATTCTTGTTCTTACAAAGTTAGTGTACAGACACATATTTATAACATACATATACATATATAAACACTAACTTTAATATATATATAGTTTATTTATATATAACTTCATTTAAAACTATAAGATATATCCCCTGTTATATTGATTTATTTTAAGCTAATAATATTCAACTTTTATTACTAAACATAATTTTTCTTTATTATGCTTTGCTGATCTATATGCATATTTTATTCTATTTTAATAATTCTAATTATTAAAATCTTGCAATATTTTGCTTACGTTGTATCATCCACAAATGCTTTATTATGTCAAGGATAGGAAACTTTTGAACCTGATAAGTTAACTATAATAATGAACATATCAGTATTTCTTTTTTATTTTTCATTAAACAGTAATTATAAAGATGAAAAGAGGAGGAGGCAGCGAAGATAGTAAGAGCACAGTTCTATATCTTGAGAATATTTTTTAGGGTACTGGAAATATCTATGATTCTGGAAGATCTGATATCACAGTTGTGAAAAGTCCCAGTTTTATTCATAACACCCATATTGGACAGCTAACAACTGTTTAGAAGTCCAGCACCTGGGGTATCTGACATTGCTGCTCTCTGTGGACTCCCACTACTCTTGCAGATAACCTGGGTTTAGTTCTCAGCACCCACCTGGCATCTCACACCATCTGTACCTCCATTTCCCCTCCAGGGGAATGATTCTTCTTCTTTTCTTTGAGAGCATCAGAAACCCAAGTGATACATGTACATAAATATAGAAAAGACACTCATACATAAAAAGAAAGAATAACAGAAAGAGAAGAGAAAGGAGAGAGGGAGGAGGAGGATATAGAGAGTTTGTATTAGAAAACACAGTGAAATCAAGCTTGTACTTACCTGAAGAGTCATTATATACACTGGTTGGCCCTTCCTTCCTTCCTTCCTTCCTTCCTTCCTTCCTTCCTTCCTTCCTTCCTTCCTCTCTCTCTCTCTCTTTCATTCTTTCTTTCTATTTACTTTACATCCCAAGGGTGTCCCCTCCCTCCCCTCCTCCAAGTCCCTCTTTCTCTCCTTCCCCCTTCCTCTCTTTCTTCCACCCAGAAAATGGGAGACACCTCCTCTTGTATCATTCTTCCCCAGCATATCATATCACAATAGGACTGAGCATATCCTCCTCCCCTGAGGCCAGAAAAGGCAGCCCCACCAGGAGTTCATTGGCTCTGAGGTTATGCCAATGAAATGAACCAGGCTGTACATTTTTATCTGTACATTTTTAATATACACTTGGTCCAAAGCAAGTGTATATTAGAAACAGGCCCCCACTCCACTTGCCAGGTGCCCATATGAAGACCAAGCCACCCATCGGCCACATATATGCAAGGAGCTTAGTTCCAGACCATGCATGTTCCTTAGTCGATATCTCAGTCTCTGTAAGTCCCCATTTGTCTTGGCTAGTTTCCTCTGTTGGTCTTCTTGTGAGGTTCCTCTCCACTCCAGGTCCTCCCATCTTTTCTCCAACACTTCTACACTTCTCCAACACTCCAACACTTCTATTCATAGACTTCTGCCTCATGTTAGGCTGCAAGTCCCAGCATCTGTCTCAAACCTCTCCTGGCTGGAGCCTTCCAGAAGACAGTCAAATTAGGTTTTTGCCAACAAACTTAGCAAAACATTATAAATGGTGTCAAATTAATAGTATCAGGGCCTGTCTCTCTACCTTGGGATGGGTCTCAGGTTGGGGCAATTATTAGTTGTATATTCCCCCCCTCACTCTTTGTTTCCTCTTTATCCCTGCACTTCTTAAAAGCAGGGTAATTTTTTTAATCAAAGTTTTCGTGAGTGGACTCCATGCACTAGTCCTGCCTGGCTAGAAGGTGATCACTTCAGTCTTCATGTCCCCCATGTTAGTCTCAGCTAGAGTCATATGCATATCCTCCCAGGAGCCTATCCTGTCTCAGGGCTCCAGCTTGACAAAGAGATGTCCCACTCCTCAGTTTTCCTTCTTGTTCCCAGCCCTCTCACCTACCACCCCAGTTCTTCCCACACATGATCCCCATCATTGTTTCCCTCCTCATTCCATCTCCTGTCCAGTTCCCTCTCCATCCACTTCTTCTGTGGCTTTATTTGTAGTAACCAGAAACTGGAAACAACCTAGATGTCCCTCAGTCAAAGAATGGATATGAAATTGTGGTACATTTACACATGGAATACTACTGAGCTATTAAAAACAAATTATTAAAAATAAATTATTAAATTTGCAGGCAAATGGGTGGAACTAGAAAAGATCATCCTAAGTGAGGTTACCCAGATCCAGAAAGATGCAAATGATATGTACTCACTTATAAGTGCACATTAGATCCATAGTACAGGGTAACTATACTATAATATACCGACCCAAAGAAGCTAAATAACAAGGAGGGCCCAAAAGAGGGTGTTGGAATATCATTCAGAAGGGAAAATAGAGTGTCTGAACTTCCTAGAAACTGACATGGTTGCTCCCTGCCTCTTCAGGTTGATCAACTAACCAGATGCTTTGGAATGCCCCATTGTCCAGGCTTTGACTGGCATTTCAGCCTCCCTAGCCCTTGATGCCAACAGTCCAATGGTCAGAAAATGAAGAAGCTCCAGAAGATGGATCTTCACCTAACAGGCTGAAATGCTAAATCAAAAGGGGGTGGCTCCCTGGCATTAGCTATTTTCTTGGGCATCTGCTCAGCTGAAATGGAAACTAAAATTGCAGCAACTAAAAGACTAGAGAGACACTAGAGAAAAAGGATAATAGTTCTTTTTAGCTTACTACCCATATATCCACCCTGAAGGGACCCCTACTCATTTTGATTTTTATCTTTGGGCCTTGTATTTTAAATTGCTTGCTGGCTTTCACAAAGAAATGCTTGAAAGCAACGCACTAATGGTACTCAGATCCCATTATAAAAAGGTAAATCTATAGGATACAAGGGGTCATACCTGGAAGGATCTTCAAATGATCATGAGAAAGAGGGAAATGAGAGAACAAAAGATTAAAAATCAGCTATTAATTAAGGCCTGAACTAGGCGGGTGGATAAGTCCAGTAATGCCCTGAGGGGAAGGACTGCCTTACTGCATTCTTTCCCTACCCACTAAGATACAGTTGCTAGGAAACTGGCCCATCCCCCTATTGAGGGACACCATGTAATTATGGTCTGGGGACCTTCCTATAGCCAATCAATTCAAAATGTAGCCTTTTGACCAATAGATGCTTGCCTGGCAGGAATCGCCCCTGCCTTAGGCATGCTGGGATGGACCAGAATCTTTAAATCACCCAACTAACCTGGGCAAGGCACACTCGGCTTCCACTGTTTTGGCAGTGGGGGGTGTGGCCCAAGCTGCAGCTTGTAATTTACAATAAAAAGAACCTCATGTATTTACAGCAGAGTCTAGTTATTCCTGGTCTTTTGGGGTTTGTGAACTGGGCAGAACAATAGTTTCCTAACATTTAGATTTCACCCATTTTAGTTGCTTTTAGTGATGTTTTAGGTCCAGTCCATCTCTCCACATCTTTCCAAGTTCTGTCCTCCAGCTCTGCTCCCCAAGCTCTCCTCTAGCTCCTTCTCCTCCCACTCATTTCCTGCCCTCTGACTCCTCCCCTCTTTCCTGTCCTCTGGCTCCTCCCTTTGCACAACATTGTGGTTAGTTGTTTTATTTTGGCCTGTTTACACACAGTTGAGGCAGGATGCCCAGAGTAAGTATCACAATGCAATATCTGGACTGAAACCAGAGAATGGGGGAGAAAAATCAGCATTTGAATGAACAAGGGTAAGGTGCATACATTTCAAAAGAATGTTATACCAACACCCATATATAGTCAAGCCAGACAAAATTTCAGCTTGGAGAGGCAAGGTCAGCTTAAAATCCTACCTACCTAAGTAGCTAGTTGCTGTTGGGAGAGGGAGGGTCAATTTTCATTAAGAGTACTGTCTCTAGTGGATTGACCATGCTCTAGTGGATGTCTACATATCTGAGTACATGGGTAGCACCAAGTGTTCTGAAAAGCTTTGTGTATGTGTGTGTGTGTGTGCATATGTGTCATAATTTTGGGTGGTGAGAAAGGAGTGCTGGGTCTGGAATGAGTGTAGGTAAAAGTGAATATGATCAAAATGCATTTTAAGAAATCTCAAAGAACTATTGGAAATAGAACTAAAAAAAGAACATTTTCCTAGGATGGGCAAATTGTAGCAATAAAACTTTTTAAAGAGAACTATAAAAAATTATTTATAGGATATGAAATAGATATCAATAGGACATTGACATCTGTTACAACAAGTTGCAGAAATTCTAACACAAAACAGCTGTTTTTCTCTAGTTTTCATCTAGGGTGCTGTTCCATGTATGTAAATGTAACATACAATACCAGCAGGACAGAATAAAAAATCTGTAGTGGTTTGAAGGAAAGTGGGCCTCTTATGTTTAAGTATTTGGTCCCCAGGTGATTGGAACTGCGTGGTTAGACATAGGAAGTGTGACATTGTTGGAGAAAGATTGTCATTGGGTTAGGATTTTACATATAGTTCTGAGACAAGCTAAACCCAGGTCCTATGCAAGAGCAGTTAGTGCTATTAACTGCTGAGCCAACTCCTGACACTCAAGTTGTTTTTTGTTTTTGTTTTTGTTAATTTTGTCTGTGTGAGTAGGAGTCCACCCAGGGCAGTGACCTCTGATACCCCTGGTTCTGAACTTATAGGTTGTTGTGAGCTGAGCAGTGTGGTGCTGTGAACCAAAATGTGTTCTTCCACAAGAGTGACAGGAGATCCTGGCAGTTGACACACCTTCCAGCTCTATAAAAACTACCAGTTCCACTTAAACACTAAAGAATATTTTTAAGTTATAGAACTATGATGTTACTGCTATTGTCTTTTCCATGTCCCTTCTAGGCCCATGAAAAGCAGGATGATATTTGAATACCCTTTTCCTTATCAGCAATGTTGCTTTTCTGAAGGTTTTCGTCTTATCTCTATTTTATGTTTTAATTATGAGTTGAATGGGCATAAATTCTTCGCGGTTATCTTGTTTCAGTTTTTTTTTTTTTTTTTTTTTTATAATTCATGAAACTATGTTTATGCTCTTGTTAAGTCATTAAGTCATTTTATTTTTAAAAATGCTCCAGGTTTTGGCTATTGTGAATAAAGCTGCTACAAACATGTTTGAGCAAATGTCCTTGTTGTGTACTCATGCATCTTTTGGATATATGCCTAGGAGTGGTATAGCTGGATCTTGAGGTAGCTCTATTCCTAGTTGTCTGAGAAAGCGCCAGATTGATTTCCAGAGTGGTTTGTTGTAATCGTCTATTGTCTATTAATATTTACTAATGATATATCTTCTGGAAAAGCTGCTGTTAATCATAAACAGCTGTATAACCAAATCACCACACAGAGACTAGGATTTATTTAATTAACCTAGATCACAATGCTGGGCAATAGTTTTTCCATCCTAAAACTCCATGCCCTCATAGTTTCAAACCGTTTAGATTTCCCACATTATACTTGCTTTTAGTGAAATCTTAGGCCCAGTCCATCTCTCCAAGTCATTCCAAGACCTCTTCTCCTGCTTTGCTCTCCCAGCTCTCTCCTATCCTTCCCCCTCCTCTGTCTCTCACCTTCCTGTCCTCTGGCTCCTCCCTCTATTCCTGCTTCCTTTGCATTGCTCAACATTGTGGCTAGTTGATTTATTTTGGCATGTTTACACAAAGTTGAGACAGGTGATGCTTAGAATAAGTATCTCAATGCAATGTCCAGATTGAAACCAGAGAGTTGGGGAGAGAAATAAGCATTTGAATGAACAAGGGTAAAGTGTATACATTCCAAAAGAACATTATACAGACAGAGGTTGTACAACTTTGCATTCCCACCAGCAAAGGAGTAGGGTTCCCCTTTCTCTACATCCTCTCCAGCATGTGTTGTCACTTGAGTTTTTGATCATAGCCATTCTGATAGGTGTAATGTGAAATTTCAGGGTCGAAATTTTGATTTGCATTTCACTGATGACTAAGGACACTGAACATTTCTTTAAGTGTTTCTCTGCCATTTGATATTCCTCAATTGAGAAGTCTCTGTTTAGCGCTACACCCCATATTTTAATTGAATTACTTGATTTGTTGCTCGTTACCTTCTTGAGTTCTTTATATATTCTGAGATTAGCCCTTTGTCAGATATGGGGTTGGTGATGATACTTTCCCAGTCTGTAGTTTCTGTTCTAATGACAGTGTCCTTTGCTTTACAGAAACCTTTTTGTTTCATGAGGTCCAATTTATTGATTATTACCTTAAGGAGCTCCACAAAGAGAGCAACAAAACCAAAAAAATCTGAGCCGATGGGTCTTTTCTGAGACCAAGGACCTTGCATCAAGGAAACCTAGAACCTCTGCACAGATGTAGCCCATGGCGGCTCAGTGTCCAAGTAGGTTCCCTAGTAAATCTCTGACATAAACTCAGTGGCTGGCTCTTTGATTACCTCCCCTTGACAGGGTTGGGGAAGGCCTTAACAGGCCACAGAGGAAGACAGTGTAGCCAGTCCTGATGAGGCCTGATTGGCTAGGGACAGAAGAAAGGGGAGAAGGACCTCCCTTATTAGTGGACTGGGGGAGGGACAGGGGAGGAGAAGAAAGAGGAAGAGTAGGATTGGGAAGGGATGAGAGAGGGGGCTACATCTGGAATACAAAGTGAATAAATTGTAGTAAATAAAAAATAAATAAATTAAAATTCTGGGAAAAGATATAATTTTCAAACCCAATTTTATCATATTTCTTTCTCTTTCTCTGGGGCCCTGATAACACAAATTTATACCTTTTAACACTATTTCATTTTTCATAATGTTCTATTTATTCATTAAAACTGTTTTCCTTTGTGATATTCAGATACACTCTGATTAATAGACAGCATCATAAGTTTCTTTTAAATTGTTCCAGGGTGTTTCAATTTTTTTATTTGGTGACTTCAAACTTGATTTTTCTTAATCAAGCATCCACATTCAAATGTTACATTGTATTCAAATGTATTCTAAGGTTGTACATTGTTGCTCATTCATCCATTTTAACATTTCTGCATTAAAGTCTTTGTTAGAAATTCCAACATATGTAACATATTTTCATTGGCATCTGGTGATTATCTGTTGACATGGAGGTTGAGATTTTGAAGCTTTCTTGTACACCAAGCAATTTTATTTAAATCCTAAGCATTATAAATATTACATTATAGGACTGAGTGTTACATTTAAATCCTGTAGACAATCTTTACATGTTGGTAGACACTTAAAATGATCGATTTTAACCACACCATTCTAAAGAACTCCATTCAAATATCAGTTCAATATGTTAAAATAATGTCTAGCTTTTCTGATAAGTTCCTATTATCCAAGGAGGGCACATTCTGGAAATTCAGTGGAAGTGTTCATAGCAACTCAGGAGTACATTCTGTAATTAGCTCAGTTATATTTGTTTTTCAATAAGATTTAAACCCATGCATTCGCAGGTTTTACTTTCAGTTTTGAAAATCTGGTGTAATTTTATGTTCCATTCAGAGGAAGATTACAAACTCGTTGTTGCTGAGTAATGAGAAGCAGAGTAAGTTAAAATCAGGACTCAAAAGTATAAGATCAGTATTCTACAGAGTTATCAAAATGGGCACAAAAGTAGCCATTTGGAATTTAAAAGAAACCTATATTGCAGGAGAAATCATGATATTTTTCTTATCCTAAATATATTCAGATTCCCAGAAATGAAATTGAGGCCTTTTATACTAAACCTTCTAGTAAACGTTTGTGATTTAAGGAAAATATTTGAAATGAGTACTTCAAGTGTCCCATTTGAACATGGCCCCAGTAACACATTTGTGATGCCCCTTTTTGGTTTTTAATGAGAGACTATATGCTTGCCAAAAATAATTAATCCTGTTTCTTTTGACTTGTTACCATTGGGGGAAAATAATAGTCTGTCCTGTTACCATTGCGTTATTGTTACACTTTTTAAACTACGGGGTCATGTCTTAGAAAGGCTAGGGGAATCACTGATTATGAGCCTCAAAGTTCTTATTTAAATTTGGCTCCCATGTGGTGCAGGACATACACACAGCAGGTACAGCTATTGGATGGAGACCATACTGGGTGGTTAAGTCTCTGCTTGCTGTGTCTGAGCCATTTGGCAGGAATAACATCCTTCTTTCCTTCACAGGCCTAAATTTGTCTCATTTGGCAAACAAGCAGTAGAGCTCCATCAAGGCAGGAATCTATCCCTGCATGCTTACTGGCAACTCCAAATGCATACAAAGGTGCAAATCAATAGTATCTCAAATGTGAATCTCACTCTTGGTATATAATAAGAAGAACAGATGAAGATCTTACTGATATCACATGCTGTATTTTGGCAATGAGTACTTCAAGAATATAATAAATTTTATTTAGTCCTCTTTTTTACAGGGATGGTCATTATCCAGATTAATACAAAAGTCATTCTTTACAATATAAATTAAGCCATGTTTCTCTCAGGCACATATGAATTAGTAGCAGGATAACAAAATGGCTCAGTGGGTAAGGGTGCTTGGCCCCAAGCTTGATGATATGAGGTCAATTGCAGAAAGGAAGATATGAAAAGAAGAAAACTGACATAACAAGCTTTTCTACATCTTCCACATGTCCACTGCATCACACACACACACACACACACACACACACACACACACACAAACACATACACAAATAAATATAAAAACATTAAAAATTTCTAAAGAACAGAAAATTTATAATTTATTATTATAGTTTTAAAAATCATGTTATTGTGTGCCATATTATTTATTTCTCTTACAAGGATGAGTTTCATCATCTATAAAGTACAAAGGTCTTCTTTCAAATCCTTTTCATTAGATTCTCTATGGAAAAAAAGATAGCAGGTAACTTGAATTAAAAAGGGAAAGAAATTACTATACTTCTGTTAAATTATATATAAATATAATATAATTTATTAATATTGTGGTAAATTTATGCTCAATTTTCTATTTTCTCTTGTATCAAATTTGGGAAAACAGGTCTTATGAAGAGATCCTTGATCTATATGGAATTTAGACTTGTATAGGGTGAGAGATGAAGATATACATAGATAATACATAAAAATCTTCTACATAGTTCTATCCAGTTTGACAAGCACCACTTATTGGGAGAAAAAAAGAAAGAGATAGAAAAAAGGAGAGGGAGAGAGAGAGAATATGTACATTTGGCTTTCTGGTCTGGATTACCTCATTTAGCATTTTATTTTTCCAGCTATATCCATTTATCTGCAAATTTTATGATTTAATTGTTTTACAGAAAAATAGTGTTCCATAGTTTATATGCACCACACTTTCATTATCTATTCATTACTCAAAAGACAGTTTTGTTTTTTTCTTTCCTAACTACTATGAAATAGAATGGCAAAGAACATGATAAAGCATCTATCATTGGACTAGAACAGAGTCATTTGAGTATATGCCAAAACATGGGTTCAGAAATCTTGGGCTAAGCTGCCAGACATTAAGAAAGTTCTGCAAACATGGGCTAGCATTTATAGCTCTAGTTTGCCACAATAATCCCCTCAGTCTTTGAGTGTTACTTCTCATTTCCTAGGCATAAATAATTCATTCAAAATTCCGCTATCTTCCATAGATAATCTGGTCAAAAAGCAAGCAGATAAACCTCAGAACAAAGGCAGTTTGTATCAAATGGACCCAAAAGATAGCTACAGTATACTCAATACTCACCCCAAACACCAAGGGATATACATTCTACTCAGGAACATTTGAAAGCATCTCTAAAACAAACCGTATTTTGAGACACAGAGCAAACCTTTAAAACATACAGACAATTGAAATAATCTCATGTATGTTGTCTGATCATTATGAAATAAAACTTAAAGTCGGCAACAATCAAAACTCTAGCAAGTGTATAATATCATGGAGATTGAACAATTCATTATGGCATGATGACTGGGTCAAAGAAGACATCAAAATACTTTTGGAACAAAATAAAAATGAAAGCAGAACACAACAAAACTTATGGGACATGTTAAAAGCTGTTCAAAAGGAATTTAATAGTTCCAATTGTGTACATTAAAAATTAGAATACAAATAAGTGGCTTAATGATGCATAGTTGGATTAAAATAAATGCTATAAGTCATTTTCATTATGACTTTAAATTTTGGTGTTTATATCTACATTAGCTTGCATACGGTATATGTTCATTACTAGAGTACACTATGCATTTTTCTCATACTGATTTCAATGCTACTCTTAGCACATAGTAAATATTTTAAAAGGCAGTAAAACAAAAAGCCAATGATTTTCTCAAAAGCACGCTGACATGTTCTTGGCACCATATCATCAGACCTAGAATCAATGTAAACAATGTCTAGTGTGCATTCATTATTGTGTTTAGTGTTAAATTATATACATTATATATACTATTCACATAAATATACATACAAATGTGGCCATGTATTTTCCAGAAAGTATGAGAGAGGTGCTTTAGATTAGTTTAAAGTGAAACTGGCATTGCATTTAGATGATCATAGTTAGAAATAGCTTGTATGATAAATATGTAAAACTAATTACTCTGGCAAAACCAAGAAGAATATACAAGAATAGCTGAGAAGCAAGCTATCAGAGATATGCTCTGTTATACTGAATTCAATGAGACAAGAAAAAGACCAAAATGATGTTTCAGAGACAAGCAATGAAGATAGCAAGATCAGACCAGAATAAGAACACAGTAGGAGCAGGATAAATGAGGTTCTGTATAATTGCACATTGTGTGGCCTGATAGGATATGGTGTTTAAATGGTTTGAATTATCTTATCTGGCAAGAGAGCACCTTGTCTTTCTCATGAAGAACTCTATGGGTTCGTGGAATTTTTATGTTCACTTCAACCAAAAGGAAGGATAATTAACGATAAAAACTTAACTGTAAATAATTCTTGGTATACACCTGGATATTAATTAACAAAAAACATAATATAATATTTCTGGTAAACATTACTATCATGCTCAAGTCCAAATGGGGCATAAAAGAAAATGTGTTCTTTCTATTAACATTATTAATGGTAGAGTGGAGGAACTGGATATAAGCCTACAGCCCTATGGACAACTGATTTTTGACAAAGAGTTGAAAAATAAAAACATATACTGGAGACAAAATATCTTCTTCAATAAGTGGTGCTGGACAAACTGGAAAAATCCATGCAGAAGCTCTTTATGCACTATCTATGTATAGCTATACCTCTCATCTATACAAGACTATGTATGGATAAAGGACCTCTTCATAAGACCTGGCATCCCAAATGTGATAGAAGAGGAAGGAAATTTAGCTGAAATGCACAGGAAGTCTAAACAGGAGTCTGGTACTGTAGGTATCAATACCAACGACTGGGGCCACATGAAACAATGAAGATCTCGTACTGCATCATCATTCAATTGAAAAGGCAACCCACACAATGGGAAAATATCTACCAACTATACATTTGACAGAGGGTAGTACCTGCAATATACAAATAACTAAAAACAAAAAAAAACCTAAATATCAAGAACACAAACTGCCCAATTTTAAAATGTAGAATGAAACCACAGAGAGTTTTTAAAAGATGAAATAGAAATGACTGAGAAACATCCCCAAAAAGGACAAAATTTGCAGTCATCAAGTAATTGCAAATTAAAACTATTTTGAGATTTTCTCTTTCACAAGTTATGATGCCCAAGATCAAAAAGCAGTAAACTAGAGTATATTTTGGTATGGATGTGTCGAAGAGAAATTCTTCTACTGTTGGCAAGAATAAAAACAGGCCACCGTTATATAAATAAGTATGGTGGTTCCTCAAAAGTCTGGAGCAAAGTCTATTACATAATCCATCCATTCAATTCCTGGGAATATACCCTTACAGACTCTTTATGTTGCCAGAAAGATGTTTGCTCATTCATATTCATTACAGCTGTATTCACAATAGTCAAGAAATGACAGTATTCTAAATGCCCATCAGTTGATGGCTGGATAAAACTTTCAACTGGGGTACAGAGCTAAACAGAATTCTAAACAGAGGAATCTATGATGGCCGAGTAACACTTAAAGAAATGTTTAACGTCCTTAATCATTAGGGAAATGCAAATTAAAATGACTCTGAGATTCAACCCAACACCAATTATGATGGCTATGATCAAAAACTCAAGTAACAGCATATGCTGTTAAAGTTGTGGTAAAAGGGAAACACTCCTCTGTTGTTGATGGAAATGCAAACTTGTGGAAATCAATCTGGTGCTTTCTCAGAAAATTAGAGTTAGTTCTACCTCAAATCCAGCTATACCCCTCCTAAGCATATACACAAAAGCTCTTGCTTCACCAAGACACTTGTTCAACTATGTTCAAAGCAGCTTTATTGACACAGTTGTCAGAAAAAAAAAAATGACAGCCTACAGATTGGGAAAGGGTCTTCACCAACCCTACATCTGACAGAGGGCTGATATCCAGAATATATAAAGAATTAAAGAAGTTAAAAGGTAATAATTCAAGCAACCCAATTAAAGAATGGGGTATGGAGCTAAATAGTGAATTATCTGTAGAAGAATCTAGAATAGTAGAGAAACACTTAAAGAGATGCTCAACATCCTTAGTGATCAGAGAGATGGAAATCAAAATGACCCTGAGATTTCCCTTTACACCCATCAGAATGGCTAAGATCAAAAACTCAAGTGACAACACATGCTGGAGAGGTTGTGGAGAAAGGGGAACCCTCCTCCATTGCTGGTGGAAATACAAACTTGTACAACCACTTCGGAAATCAATCTGGTGCTTTCTCAGATAATTAGGAATAGTGCTTCCTCAAGATCCAGCTATACTGCTCCTAGGCATATATCCAAAAGACGCTCCAGTACACAACAAGAACATTTGCTCAACCATGTTTGTAGAAGCTTTATTCATAATAGCCAGAACCTGGAAACAACCCAGATATCCATCAACAGAGGAATGGATACAGAAATTGTGGTACTTGTACACAATGGAATACTACTCAGCAATTAAAAACAATGAAATCATGAATTTTGCAGGCAGAAGGTGGGATCTAGAAAAAATCATCCTGAGTTAGATATCCGAGGAGCAGAAAGACACATGTGGTATATACTCACTTATAAATGGGTACTAGACCTATAAGATAGGATAAACATACTAAAATCTGTACACCTAAAGAAGATAAACAAGAAAGAGGAGCTGTGGTAAAATGATCAATACTCACCTAGAAAAACAAAGGGGATCGACTTTGGAAGTAGGAGAAAACAAGTAACAGGACAGGAGCTTACTGCAGAGGGTCTCTGAAAAACTCTACCTAGCAGTGTATCAAAGCAGATGCTGAGACTCATAACCAAACCTTCGGCAGAGTACAGGGAATCATATGAAAGAAGGGGGAGTTAGTATGACCTATAGGGGACAGGAGCCCCACAAGGTCTAAATATATCAAGGCACAGAGGACTTCTATGAGACTGTTTCTCCAACCAAGGACCATGCATGGATATAACCTATAACCCCTGCTCAGACATAGCCCATGGTAGTTCAGTATCCAAGTGTGTTCCCTAGTAAGGGGGACAAGAATTATTTCTGACATGAACTCAATGACAGGCTCATTGAGCTACCCCCTCCCCCCCCGAGAGAAGAGCAGCCTTACTAGGCCATAGATAAAGACATTGCAGGCAGTCCTGAAGATACCTGATAAGGTAGTTCCTAACAGTGGACTCTGAATGGGGCAGGGAGGAAATGAAGGAGGGAGGGTGGGAATGGGAGGGAATGAGAGCTACATCTGGGATACAAGTGAATGACCTGTGATTAAAATAAAAAATCAGCTTTAATTGTAATTGCTAGAAACTGGAAACAACCTAAACAATGGATAAAGAAGATATGGTACATTTACCCACTGGAATACTACTCAGCTATTAAAAACAAGGACATCTTGAAATGTGCAGGAAGATGGATGGAACTAGAAAAAAAAAGTCCTGAGTCGAAGTAACCCAAGAAAAAAAGACATGCATGTTATGTACTCACTTATAAACAGATATTAGATATAAAGTACAGGATAATCATGCTACAATCCACAGACTCAAAGAAGCTAAATTACAAGGAGGACCCAAGGAGGATGTTTAATATCATTCAGACAGGGAAATAAAACAGGTATTAGAAGGAGATGGAGGGAGAGAACTGGACAGGAGGGGAGTGAGAGCAGGGATTGGGATTAGAAATAGGGTCATGAGAGAGGGCTGGGTGAGAGGATGGAAAATGGAGGTAGAGACACTTATGAGATTTGTCAGAGACCTGGGGTAGGGGAGAGCTCAGGAAATCTATGGGGTTCACCCTAGCTGAGACTCTTAACAGTGGGGGATAGAAAGCCTGAACTGGCCACCTTCTATAGCCAGGCAGGACTTCCAGTGTAGTGATAAGATACCAGCCCACCCACAGAGCATTTGACCCAACATTTTTCTATAATCCAAGGGTGAGCAGATACAGACTGGTTTATTCTGGAAGAGAGAGCACATTACATATCTTTGCATAACCCATCAGGCTCCTCCACACTATCTCCAAGCCTAACATTGTTTGTTAGTTTCTGGGCATCTCTCCAACATCAGTTCAAGTATTCTCAGCCAGACTACTTCCCTAGCCATGGCAGAGGAAGCTGCTTCAGGCAGCCCCTAGGGGCTCTTTGCTGGGGATGGCCACAGCCAACCTTGAGACCCATCTCATGGGAGAACCAATCCCTGACATTATTAGTGTTACTATGCTATACTTATAGACAGAAGCCTAGCATAACTTCTCTGAGAAGCATCACCCAGCAGCTTATAGAAACAGATTCAGAGACCCACAGCGACATATTAGACAGTTTGGGGAGTTACATGGAAGAGTTGAAGGAAAAATAGAAGCAGCTAAAACACATATAGTCAACTAACCTGGGCCCAAGAGAATTCACATATGATTCATATATTCATGTCATCATCATCTCTAAAGGTCCCATATGATTCATTATAAGAATAAAAACCTAAATGCATTTGGGTCCTCCCTGACTCTAGGCTGTACATTACCTGGGGCCTTCCTGATTTCACTACCATCATCACCATTCATTTCCTGAACTACCAAAGAAATAGAAGGCATGGGCTGGACCTGCACATAAGTAACTGATGCACAGCTTGGACTTCATGTGGATCCCTTAACAACGGAAAAGGGAGCACCCTCTGACTCTGACCACTGTCTTTGCATCCCATTCTCTTAACCAGACTGCTTTTTCTGGCCTCAGTGGGAGAGGATGTACCTAGTTCTGTGTGGACTTAATGGGCCAGGGCATGTTGGTACCCATGGCAGGTACTTTCTCTGAAAAGGAGAAGGGATAATGGGGAACAAGGATTTGTGAGGGGGAGGACTGGAAGAAGAAGTGTGGCCTGCAATCAGGATGTGAAGAGAATAAATAAATGAATTTTTAAAAAAGCAATGCCAGCTCTGCAGACACAGAGTTGTAGTCTTTCTTTTTAAAATACTAAATAATAAAAAATCATCATATATATCTTGTATATCTTATTTTGTTAAGATTCCTATTCCTTATTTTCTGCAATGCCTAAAATAGAAGCTAAACTAAAATAGGTCAGTGTAGAATTTACTAGATGAAATAATATCTAGGAAATACTGAGCACAACTGGCATATAATGATCAGCCAATGACTCTTGGTAAAGATTGAATACAGAGGAGATTTTGACATGGCTTTTGAAAATTAGAAAGGATGAGTGTTAACCTTGTCCTCATATTCTCTGTGTGGTCTTGACAAGGCTGACAAGGCCCACAGGGGAAAACCCTATCTGAAAAATTGAAAATTCTCCAGGAAGCAATCAATCCAAGTGTAAATTTTGCAAACTATATGGAAGTAGATAAAAAGATAGCAATGGAAAATCTATATCTGGCTTCTGTAGTATTTCCTCTGGCTAAATCATACCCTCTAAACTAGTAAGACATGATCATGAAGTCTCATATCAGAAATGACTTTTTGACAGTGAATACAGTCTTGTTTTATATTTTATTTTAATTTTTATTTTTCACAAATTATTCATTATATATCCTGATTGAAGCCCTCTCCCTCAACTTCTCCGAGTCCCCCCTCCTTCGCTCTCCCCCCCATATCCTTTCCCTAGTCCACTTAAAGGGGGAGTTCTCCTCCTTTGACATCTGCCCATAGATTTTTCAGTCTCATCAGGACTGCCTGGATCCTCTTCCTCTTTGGCCTGCTAAGGCCACATCACCAGTAACAAGTGATCAAAAAGCAGGCAATCTAGTTCATGTCAGAGGCAGCCCCTGCTCCCCTTACTCAGGTCACACATGGAGACTGAGCTCTCACTTGGCTACATATGATCAACGATCTAGGTTGTCTCCATGCACGGTCCTTGGTTGCTACATTAGTGTCTGCGGGATCCACTGGACTCAGATATTTTAACTTTGTTGATCTCCTTGTGGGCTCCTGTACCCTCCATTATCTTTCTAACCATCTTCCCCCTCTTCTTCCATATGACTCCCTGCTCTCTGCCCAAAGTTTGTCTACAAGCCTCAGCATGAACAGGGGATCAAAGCAGATGCTGAGGTTCACAGTTTTGTTTTATTTTCAAATAAATGCTTTTATACCACAAATATCACTGATATTCCCCAAGATATTTATATTAAGAGTCTATATCTCTATCATTGCAATATAGAGGGAAGAAGGGAAATAGGGAGGGAGAGGAAGAGAAAATGAAGCATGGGAAATCAGGTGGAAGAAGGACACAAGATGATTTATTTATTATTGTTATGGGCAACATATTTCATTCATTTATTGGCCAACTAGTGTTCACTTTGGACTCACTGTGTGTGAATCTAAATCAAGTGTTACAAAGACTATGTTTGATAAGTCATTCATTGTGCTGTATTCAAGTTGAACATAGAAAAAAAAACATATATTCATGTCATCATCCTCTCTAAAGCCTCCATATGATTCATTATACGCCTAAAGGAACTATTCAAGAAGGAAGACTCTGGCTAAGATACTCAGGCCCCATTCAGAAAGGCAAAGAGGATGGGCATCAGAAGAGGGAGAAAACAGGGAACAGGATAGGAGTCTACCACAGAGGGCCTCTGAAAGGCTCTACCTTGCAGGGTATCAAAGCAGATGATGATGCCCATAGCCAAACTTTGGGCAGAGTGTAGGGAATCTTATGAAAGAAGGCGGCAATAGTATGACCTGGAGAGGACAGGAGCTCCACAAGGAGAGCAACAGAACCAAAAAAATCTGGGCCCAGGGGTCTTTTGTGAGATGATAGTCTAACCAAGGACCATTCATGGAAATAACCTAGAACCCCTGCACAGATGTAGCCCATGGCAGCTCAGTGTCCAAGTGAGTTCCATAGTAATGGGATCAGGGACTGTCTCTGACATGAACTAATTGGCCTGCTCTTTGATCATCTCCCCCTGAGCAGGGAGCAGCCTTCCCAAGCCGCAGAGGTCTCTTTTTTTTTTTTCATCAATTACACTTTATTCATTCTGCATCCCCCATAAGCCCCTCCCTCCTCCGCTCCCAATCCCACCCTCCCTCCTCCCTCTGCTTGCATGCCACTCCCCAAGTCCACTGATAGGGGAGGTTCTCCTCTCCTTTCTGATCTTAGTCCATCAGTTCACATCAAAAGTGGCTGCATTGTCCTCTACTATGGCCTGGTAAGGCTGCTCCCCCCCAGAAGGAGGTGATCAAAGAGCAGGCCAATCAGATTATGTCAGAGGCAGTCCCTCTTCACATTACTATGTAACCCAATTGGACTCTGAACTGCCCTGGGCTACATCTGTACAGGGGTTCTGGGTTATCTCCATAAATAGTCCTTGGTTGGAGTATGAGTCTCTTGGGAAGTTCCCTGTGTTCAAATTTTCTGGTTCTGTTGCTCTCCTTGTGGAGACCCTGTCCTCTCCAGCTCTTACTATTTCCCAGTTCTTATCTAAAATTCCATTCACTCTGCCCAACAGTTGCCCATCAGGCTCAGCATCTGCTTTGATAGTCTGAAGGGCAGAGGCTTTCAAAGGCCCTCTGTGGTAGGTTCCTAGGTTGTTTCCTGTTTTCTTCTTCTTCTGATGTCCATCCTCTTTGCCTTTCCGGATGGGGATTGGACATTTTAGTTAGGGTCTTTGCCTTTCCGGATGGGGATTGGACATTTTAGTTAGGGTCCTCTCTTTTGCTTAGTTTCTTTAGATGCGCAGGTTTTAGTGGGTTTGTCCTATGTTGTATGTCTATATGAGTGAGTATATACCATGTGTGTCTTTTTGCTTCTGGGACAACTCACTCAGGATGATCCTTTCCAGATCCAACCATTTACCTGCAAATTTCATGATTTCCTTATTTTTCATTGCTGAGTAATATTCCATTGTGTAGATGTACCACAATTTCTGCATCCATTCTTCAGTTGAGGGGCATCTGGGTTGTTTCCAGTTTCTGGCTATTACAAATAAAGCTGCTACAAACATGGTTGAGCAAATGTCCTTTTTGTGTACTTGAGCCTCTTTTGGATATATGCCCAGTAGTGTTATGGCTGGATCTTGAGGAAGCGCTATTCCTAGTTGTCTGAGAAAGGGCCAGATTGCTTTCCAGAGTGATTGTACAAGTTTACATTCCCACCAGCAGTGCAGAAGGGTTCCCCTTTCTCCACAACCTCTCCAGCATGTGATGTCACTTGAGTTTTTGATCTTGGCCATTCTCATGGGTGTAAGGTGAAATCTCAGGGTTGTTTTGATTTGCATTTCCCTAATGGCTAGTGAAGTTGAGCATTTCTTTAAGTGCTTCTCTGCCATTCGGTATTCCTCTACAGAGAATTCTCTGTTTAGCTCTGTTCCCCATTTTTTAAGTGGATTACTTGGTTTGCTGCTTTTCAGCTTCTTTAGTTCTTTATATATACTGGATATGAGTCCTCTGTCAGATAAAGGGTTGGTGAAGATTCTTTCCCAATCTGTAGGTGGTCGCTTTGTTTTGATGACGGTGTCCTTTGCTTTACAGAAGCTTTTCAGTTTCAAGAGGTCCCATTTATTGATTGTTGCTCTTAGAGCCTGTGCTGTTGGTGTTCTGTTCAGGAAGTTTTCCCCTGTACCAATGAGTTCTAGGGTATTTCCCACTTTTTTTTTCAAGCCGATTTAATGTGTCTGGTTTTATGTTGAGGTCTTTGATCCACTTGGACTTCAGTTTTGTGCAGGGTGACAAGTATGGATCTATTTTCATTTTTCTACGTGTAGACATCCAGTTAGACCAGCACCATTTGTTGAAGATGCTGTCTTTTTTCCATTGTATGGTTTTGCTGTCTTTGTCAAAGATCAGGTGTCCATAAGTGTGTGGGTTTATTTCTGTGTCCTCTGTTCGGTTCCATTGATCAACCATTCTGTTTCTATGCCAGTACCATGCAGTTTTTAAAACTGTTGCTCTATAGTACAACTTAAGATCAGGGATGGAGATACCTCTGGAAGATCTTTTATTGTAGAGGATTGTTTTAGCAATTCTGGGTTTCTTGTTATTCCATATGAAGTTGAGAATTTTTCTTTCCAGGTCTGTAAAGAATTGTGTTGGTAATTTGATGGGCATTGCATTGAATCTGTAGATTGCTTTTGGTAAGATGGCCATTTTTACTATGTTAATCTTGCCAAGCCATGAGCATGGGAGATCTTTCCATCTTCTCATATCTTCTTCTAATTCTTTCTTCAGAGATTTGAAATTTTTTTCATACAAGTCTTTGACTTCCTTGGTTAGGGTTACTCTGAGGTACCTTATGTCATTTATGGCTATTGTGAAGGGTGTTGTTTCCCTAATTTCTTTCTCAGCCCTTTTGTCTTTTGTATACAGGAGGGCTACTGATTTTTTTTTAAATTAATTTTGTATCCGACCACTTTGCTGAAGGTGTTTATCAGCTGTAGGAGTTTTCTGGTAGAGTTTTTGGGGTCACTCACGTATACTATCATATCATCTGCAAATAGTGATAATTTGACTTCTTCCTTTCCAATTTGTATCCCCTTGATCTCCTTCAACTGTCTTATTGCTCTAGCAAGGACTTCCAGCACTATGTTGAAGAGATATGGAGAGAGTGGGCAGCCTTGTCTTGTCCCTGATTTTAGTGGGATTGCTTTAAGTTTCTCTCCGTTCAGTTTGATATTGGCTATAGGCTTGCTGTATATCGCCTTTACTATGATTAGATATGTGCCTTGTATCCCTGATCTTTCCAATACTTTGAACATGAATGGATGTTGGATTTTTTCAAATGCTTTTTCAGCATCTAGGGAGATTATCATGTGGTTTTTTTTTTCTTTCAGTTTGTTAATATGGTGGATCACATTGATGGATTTCCGTATATTGAACCACCCCTGCATACCTGGGATGAAGCCTACTTGGTCATAGTGGATAATATCTTTGATGTGTTCTTGGATTCGGTTTGCAAGTATTTTTTTTTTCAATGCAGTTTATTCAGGAACCTTGAACAATCATCTAACCCTGGGGAAAGCCAGCCCACAGCTTAAATAGCCTCTGGGTAGCCAACCCAGGCATGCTACGTGGGCAATGCAGATAGGTCCACATACATGGAAGCAAGCCAGATCCTCAGCCTTAGCCAAATGTGGAATTGTTCGTGACAGAGAGCACTCACCATCGGGAAGGTGGAAGGCGGAAACCAGCTCCATCTTTAAGGCACAGCATTCCGAAGCTCTCTACAGTTCCCCCTTTTTGTTTTAGACGCATCAGGCAAGAGTAGAGGTCTGATCTCTGATATTGGAAATAAATTGGGACTTTTTATCGATGTTCATTTAGGTGTCATCCACCCAAAGAGCATCAGACCCGTCCAATACCTTTTTCTCAGAGGCGGAACCTGGGGTATCAACCCGCAGGTTTGCAAGTATTTTATTAAGTATTTTTGCATCAATGTTCATAAGGGAGATTGGCCGGAAATTCTCTTTCTTTGTTGAGTTTTTGTGAGGTTTAGGTACCAAGGTGACTGTGGCTTCATAGAATGAATTTGGTAATATTCCTTCTGTTTCTATTTTGTGGAATAGTTTGAAGAGAATTGGTGTTAGCTCTTCTTTGAAGGTCTGGTAGAATTCTGCGCTGAAGCCATCTAGTCCTGGGCTTTTTTTGGATGGGAGACTTTTGATGACCGCTTCTATTTCTTTGGGGGATATAGGACTATTTAGTTGATTTACCTGGTCCTGATTCAGCTTTGGTATGTCAAATCGATCAAGAAAATTGTCCATTTCATTTAGATTTTCAAATTTTGTGGCATACAGACTTTTGAAGTAAGTCCTAATGATTATTTGGATTTCCTCAGTGTCTGTAGTTATATCCCCCTTTTCATTTCTGTTTTTGTTGATTTGGGTGGTGTCTCTCTGCCTTTTAGTTAGCCTGGCTAAGGGTTTGTTGATATTGTTGATTTTCTCAAAGAACCAGCTCTTGGTTTCATTGATTCTTTGAATTGTTTTATTTGTTTCCAATTGATTGATTTCAGCCCTGAGTTTGATTATTTCCAGCTGTCTACTCCTTCTTGGTGTGTCTGCTTCTTCTTTTTCTAGGGTTTTTAAGTGAGCCATTAGGGTGCTTGAATGAGCTGTCTCGAATTTCTTCTTGAAGGCACTTAGTGCTATGAACTTTCCTCTTAGCACTGCTTTCATTGTGTCCCACAAGTTCGGGTATGTTGTGTCTTCATTTTCATTGATTTCTAGAAAGACTTTAATTTCTTTCTTTATTTCTTCCCTGACCCAGCTGTCATTTAGTAACAAGTTGTTCAGTTTCCATGTGTGTGTAGGCTTTTTGTTATTTCTGTTATTGTTGAGGTCCAGCTTTATTCCATGGTGATCAGACAAGATACATGGGATTATTTCAATCTTCATGTATCTGTTGAGGCTTGCTTTGTGACCCACTATATGGTCTATTTTGGAGAAGGTTCCATGAGGTGCTGAGAAGAAGGTAAATTCTTTTGTGTTTGAGTGTAAAGTTCTGTAAATGTCTGTTAGGTTCATTTGATTCATGACCTCTGTCAGAGACATTGTTTCTTTGTTTAATTTCTGTTTTGTTGACCTGTCCTTTGTTGAGAGTGGGGTGTTGAAGTCTCCCACTATTAATGTGTGGGGATCTATATGTGCTTTAAATTTTATCAATATTTCTTTCACAAATGTGGGTGCCCTTGTATTTGGGGCATAGATGTTCAGGATTGTGAAGCCTTCCTGGTGGAATTTTCCCTTGATGAGTATGAAGTGTCCTTCCCCATCTCTTTTTATTAATTTTGGTTGAAAGTCTATTTTATCAGATATTAGAATGGCTACTCCTGCTTGCTTCTTGGGTCCGTTTGCTTGGAAAGTCGTCTTCCAACCCTTTACTCTCAGGTAATGTCTATCTTTGTGTCTTAGGTGTGTTTCTTGTATGCAACAGATTGCTGGGTTTTGTTTACGTATCCATTCTGTTAATCTGTGTCTTTTTATTGGAGAGTTGAGTCCATTGATGTTGAGAGAGATTAATGACCAGTGGCTGTTAGATCCCTTGATTTTGATGTTGGCTGTGGTCATCAGGTTGTGTCCTTGGTTGCTTTTTGTTTTACTGAAGTGAGGTTATTTATTTCCTGTGTTTTCTTGAATGTAGCTAGCTTTCTTGGGTTGTATTTTCCCTTCCAGTGTCTTCTGTAATGCTGGATTTGTTTGTAGGTATTGTTGAAATTTGTTTTTGTCATTGAATATCTTGTTTTCTCCATCTATGAGGACTGAGAGTTTTGCAGGGTATAGTAGCCTGGGCTGACATCTGTGTTCTCTTAGGGTGTGCATGATCTCCGTCCAGGCCCTTCTGGATTTCATAGTCTCTGTTGAAAAGTCAGGTGTGATTCTAATGATTCTAATGGGTTTGCCATTATATGTTACTTGGCCTTTTTCCCTTGCAGCTTTTAGTATTTTTTCTTTGTTCTGTATACTTACTGTTTTGATTATTATGTGGTGGGAGGATTTTCTTTTCTGGTCAAATTTGTTGGGTGTTCTGTAGGCCTCATGTATTCTAATTGGCCTCTCCTTTAGCTTGGGGAAATTTTCTTCAATGATTTTGTTGAAAATATTTTCTGGACCTTGGAGAAGGGAGTCTTCTTTTTCCTCTATACCTATTATTCTTAGGTTTTGTCTTTTCATATTGTCTTGCATTTCTTGGGCGGTCTGTGTCAGGAATTTTTCGGATTTAATATTTTCTTTGACAGATACATCGATTTCTTCCATTGTATCTTCTACACCTGAGATTCTTTCTTCCATCTCTTGTAGTCTGTTGATTATGCTTACCTCTGTAGTTCCTGTTTTTTCCCTAGATTCTTCCTTTCCATTATTTCTTCCATTTGTGTTTTCTTTAATTTTTCCAATTCTATCTTCAGGTCTTGAGTTGTTTTGTTTACTTCCTTCACCTGTCTGATTGTACTTTCCTGTTTTTCTTTTAGTTCCTTCAACTCTGTTTCTTTTATTTCATTCAGTGTTTTAAGCATTTCCTTTCTAAAAGCCATAAACTGTTTGGCTGTAGCTTCCTCTATTTCTTTACGGGTGGCAATATTCTGTTTGAGTTTATCTTCCTCTATGTCTTTACGAATCTTATTTGTTTCCTCTGTTATCATCTTGATGAGACCTGATAGACTAGGATCAGAAGGAAGGAGAGGAAGTCCTATCAGTGGACTTGGAGAGGGGCATGGGTGGGGAAAGAAGTGGGAGTATGGGATTAGGAGGTGAGGAGGGAGGGAGCAACAGGAGAGGTACAAAGTGAATAAAATTTAATTAATAAAAATAAAAAAATACAAAAAAAAAAAGAATAAAACCAAAATGAATTTGGGTCATCTCTGGCTCTAGGCTGGATCTTAACCAGAGCTTACTTATTTCATCATCATCATCACCATTCATTTTCTTCCCAGTAACTTCATATATTGAGATACCATAGACTGAGTTATTCAGATTTCCATAACTATTACAAAATATATAAAGAAATATCTAAAAAATTAAATATTGGAAATGTCTGACTCCATTTTTGCTTGAGCTACATTGATTTCATGCCCATGCTGAAGCAGACCATGCTGGTGAGAACAGTGCTAGAGGAAGTTAGTGACTTCATGTCATCCAAGAAGCATAGAAAGCATGGAGGAAAAGACAAAGCCTCATTATTGCCTTCAAACCTACACCCATGGTCTTCATTTCCTTCTGTTAGGTCTTGCTTCCTAAAGGTTGAACCACTTCCTAACTATGGCACAGGAAGATAAATAATCCTTTCTGGGCAATTTAAGGATATTTAAGATCTAACCTATAATATAGACTCAATGCTTTAATTTCATTTCCTCTTCAGTGTCTTGAAGTTTTCTGCCTTGAATATTTTCCTTTAGAGCTCTCTCTCTCTCTCTCTCTCTCTCTCTCTCGGCTTCTCTGTTTATCTCTCTATTCAGTCTCTGTCTCTTTCATTGTGTTGTGTGTGTATATAAAAGTGATGCTACACATGAGATAAATGGATGTTAATATTTAAATACACAGGTGTAACTTTTTCACTTCTTTGGCAGATAGAGTAACATACTCATTCTCAGAGATATTTATGTCCTGTTCCCTAGACACGAGGCATATGATATCATACACAGCAAATGAAATTTTGAAGATTAACATTAAGGATGTGCAGAAGCAGAGACTATCAGCTAAGGATGTGGTCATTGGAAAACAGTATCAGAGAAATTGAATGAAGGAAGATCTGACATATTGGCTTTAAATACAGATAAAAAGTATCATTTTTTATGTGAATAGTCTCTGAAGCTGAAAAACATAAAAGAAGATATTCTTTCTGAGGATTCAAGGCAGTTAGTTCTGGTAAAACCAGGATTTTAATGCCATGAAAGTGTACCAAATTTCATGCCTAAAAACTCTTAAATAAATAACATCTTTGTTTTGTTTTAAATGTGTTTGTAGTAATTAGTTATAGAAACATACAATCAGCTTTATGAAAATGGAAATACTATTGTAGTTTCAAAAAATCTCTGATTGCCTCACATTTTTCAAAGAATATAAGGGTAATAACCTATTTAGACCAATCCATGCCTACATCTCGTGTGCTATTTGTTGTTCTTCTATAAAAGAGTAATATTGCTTGAGCTTATTCCTTCTCTTGTCTCAAACAATAAGATGAGATAAAGTCAGTGAAATCAAGACTTTCTTTCTTTTTTAATCATAGGGAGTCTCCCAATAACTACATTAATATCTGGCCTGTACTGGTTGATACTCATTAATTTCATGCATGAATTAATAAATAACATTCAACACCTTCAATTCTATGAGTGTGAGTATATGTCATATAATCATGTGTGGTGATTTGAATGAGAATACTCTGTAAAAGCTCTTACATTCTAACACTTGGTCTCCCGTTGGTGGAACTGTTTCACAAGTATTAGGAAGTATGACCTTGTTGGAGATATCTTACTGGGAGTTACCCTTAAGGTATTAAATGACTCCTGTGATTCCAAGTGTTTCCTCTCTTTACTGTGAGCTTGTGGACCAAGATATCAGCTTTCTACCACCATGCAGTCTAACCATCTAAAATTTTAAGACAAATTAAAAGATTTTCAACACATTACTTTGGCCACAGTGTTATATCACAGCAATAGAAAAGTAAATATCACATAATATTATACTAGAACCTGCCGATCTGAGAACATTGGAAAGTTTTTTTGGGGTGAATAATTTTTTAACTAATTACTTTTTTATTAATTACAACTTATTCATTTTCTATTCCAGCTGTAGCCCCCTCCCTCATCTCCTTCAAATCCTACCCTTCCTCCCTCTTCTCCCCCCATGTCCCTCTCCTAGTCCACAGATAGGGAAGGATCTCCTCCCCTGATAGACCCTAGTCTCATCAGGACTGGCTGCATTGTCTTCATCTGTGGCTTGGTAAGGCTGCTCCCCCCAAGGGGGAGGGGTAAATAATTTTAACTGACCTTAGGATATTTTTACTTATTGGCTTAAAAATTTCTATACATGGTTGAGCAAATGTCCTTTTTGTGTACTTGAGCCTCTTTTGGATATATGCCCAGTAGTGGTATGGCTGGATCTTGAGGAAGCGCTATTCCTAGTTGTCTGAGAAAGCGCCAGATTGATTTCCAGAGTGGTTGTACAAGTTTACATTCCCACCAGCAGTGGAGAAGGGTTCCCCTTTCTCCACAACCTCTCCAGCATGTGTTGTCACTTGAGTTTTTGATCTTAGCCATTCTCATGGGTGTAAGGTGAAATCTCAGGGTTGTTTTGATTTGCATTTCCCTAATGGCTAGTGAGGTTGAGCATTTCTTTAAGTGCTTCTCTGCCATTCGGTATTCCTCTACAGAGAATTCTCTGTTTAGCTCTGTTCCCCATTTTTTAAGTGGATTACTTGGTTTGCTGCTTTTCAGCTTCTTTAGTTCTTTATATATACTGGATATGAGTCCTCTGTCAGATAAAGGGTTGGTGAAAATTCTTTCCCAATCTGTAGGTGGTCGCTTTGTTTTGATGACGGTGTCCTTTGCTTTACAGAAGCTTTTCAGTTTCATGAGGTCCCATTTATTGGTTGTTGCTCTTAGAGCCTGTGCTGTTGGTGTTCTGTTCAGGAAGTTTCCCCCTGTACCAATGAGTTCTAGGGTATTTCCCACTTTTTTTTCAAGCCGATTTAATGTGTCTGGTTTTATGTTGAGGTCTTTGATCCACTTGGACTTCATCATCTGAAGGAATGGGCGGGCATGGGAGTGTTAGCAGGCCTTCTGGTGTTGGTCTCCTTGGTTTGCCTGTGGTATATATGCAAGATTAGAGTCTCACAACAGTGTGATGCAGCCATAATCATTCAGGCCTTTACAGCCATTGAAGCAGGACATTCTCCCCAAGCATGGTTGGATACCATAAAAAGCTAAAATGATACGCTCAGGATGCGAGGCTAAGCACTGCACTCAGGGTCAGCCGCTTTGGACCCAGAGAAGAGCATGTCTGATTGCATGCGGGTTGATGCCCCAGGTCCCGCCTCTGAGAAAAAGGTATAGGATGGGTCTGATGCTCTTTGGGTGGATGACACCTAAATGAACATCTGTACAAAGTCCCAATTTATTTCTAATATCAGAGATCAGACCTCTACTCTTGCCTGATGCGTCTAAAACAAAAAGGGGGAACTGTAGAGAGCTGCGGAATGCTATGCCTTAAAGATGGAGCTGGTTTCCGCCTTCCACCTTCCCGATGGTGAGTGCTCTCTGTCACGAACAACTCCACATTTGGCTAAGGCCGAGGATCTGGCTTGCTTCCATGAATGTGGACCTATCTGCATTGCCCCCGTGGCACGCCTGGGTTGGCTACCCAGAGGCTATTTAAGCTGTGGGCTGGCTTTCCCCGGGGTTCGAGGATTGTTCAATATTCCTGAATAAACTGCATTGAAAAAAAAAATTCTATACAGTGTATTTTGTTCAAATTCTTTCTTTACCTTCCACCAAATCCTCACATATTCTCCCCACTTTCCTATATGCCTTCCAAATTCATGTTTCTTCTCTCTCTCAAACAAAACAAAAAAATAAAAAGGACACAAAACATGGTGTCTGTTTGTGTGGGAAACTACCGACCATGGAGCCTGCTCTGGATTATGGATAATTTACCCACTGTGCTGGTTACATTCATGTCAACTTGAAAACCTAGAGTCATTTGTGAAGAAGGAATCTCAGTTCAGAAGGTACCTTCCTAGGATTGAATTGTAAGCAAGTCTATGAAGCATTTTACTGATTGATGGTTCATGTGGGCCGGTTTTGCCATGTCTGAGCATGTAGTTCTGGCTTAGTGTAAAAAAGCAATGTGAACTATTCCCAGTTTTTTAAGTGCCAGATTGATATCTGGAGAGGTTCTACAAGTTTACATTCCCACCACCAATGGAGGAGTGTTCCCCTTTCTCCACATCTTCTCCAGCATGTGTTATCACTTGAGTTATTGATCTTAGCCATTATGACTGGTGTAAGATGAAATCTTAGTGTCGTTTTGATTTCCATTTCTTTGATAGCTAAAGACATTCAGAATTTTTTAAGTGCTTCTTAGCCATTCAGTTTTTTTCCTGTTGTGAATTCTCAGTTGAGCTCTGTACCCCATTTTTTAATTGATTTGTTTTGCTGGTGTTTAATTTCTTATGTTCTTTGTACATTTTAAATATTAGCCTTCTGTCTGATGTAGAGTTGGTGAAGATCTTTTCCCAATATGTAAGCTGCCTTTTGTTCTGTTGACAGTGTCCTTCGACTTTCAGAAGATTCTCAGTTTCATGAGATCCCCTTTATTGTTTATCTCAGAGCCCGTGATGTTGGTGTTCTATTCAGAAAGTTGTCTCCCCCTGCCAATGAATCCCAGACTTTCCCCAACTCATTCTTCTAACAGGTTTAGAGTATCTGGTTTTATGTCAAGGTCTTTGATCCATCTGGACTTGAATTTTGTGAAGAGTAATACATATAGAACTATTTGCATTTTTTTTTCTTTTTACATGCAGACATCCAGTTACACCAGGACCATTTGTTGAAGATGCATTCCTTTTTCTCTTGTATGGTTTGGCTTCTTAGTAAAAAATTAATTTGCCAGTGAGAGTGTGGATTTATTTCTGGGTCTTCAGTTTTGGTTCCATTGATCAACCTGTCTGTTTATATGCCAATATTGTACAATTTTTATTACTATTTCTCTATAGTATACCTTGAGATCAGTGATGTTGATACCACCAGAAGTTCTTTTATTGTACATAATTGTTTTTCTATATAACTCCTGGGCATATACCCAAAAGATACTTTACCATACAACAAGGATATTTGCTCAACTATGTTCGTAGTGGCTTTATTCATAATAGCCAAAAACTAGAAACAACCCAGATATTCCTCAACTGAAGACTGGATACAGAGATTGAGATACATTTACACAATGGAATACTACTCAGCTATTAAAAATGAAGAAATCTTCCTCTGTGATCTGGTAATGCTGCGCTGCCCTCAGGGGGAGGTGATCAAAGAGCAGGCCAATCAGTTCATGTCAGAGACAGTCCCTGTTCCTATTACCATGGAACACACTTGGACACTGAACTGCCATGGACTACATCTATGTAGGGGTCCTAGGTTATATCTATGAATGGTCCTTGGTTGGAGTATCATCTCACAAAAGACCCCTGTGCTCAGATTTTTTGGTTCTGTTGCTCTCCTTTGTGGAGCTCCTGTCCTCTACAGGTCTTACTATCTCCTCCTTCATTCATAAGATTCCCTGCACTCTGCCCAAAGTGCAGGCTATGGGCCTCAGCATCTGCTTTGATACTCTGAAGTGTAGAGCCTTTCAGAGGCTCTCTGTGGTAGGCTCCTGTCCTGTTCCCTGTTTTCTTGCTCTTTTGATGTCTATCCTCTTTGTCTTTCTGAATGGGGATTGAGCATCTTAGCCAGAGTCCTCCTTCTTGATTTGTTTCTTTAGGCGTACAGATTTTAGTGTGTTTATCCTATATTATATACCTAATATCCACTTATAAGTGAGTATATACCCTGTGTGTCTTTCTGCTTCTGGGATACTTCCACTCAGGCCACAGAGGAAGCCTCTTCTGATGATACCTGATAGACTAGGATCAGAAGAAGGGAGAGGAAAACATCCTATATCAGTGGACTTGGGGAGGGGCATGGGTGAAGAAGGGGGAAGGAAGGTGGAATTGGGAGAGGAGGATTGAAGGAGCTACAGGGGGGATACAAAGTGAATAAACTGTAATTTATAAAAATAAAAATAAAATAAAAAAGAATTAAAGCTGTAAGAATTAAAAACAAGAAAAAAGAAAAATGCCTCCATAAGATTGGGTTGTAGGCAGGACTGTAAGGCATATTCTTAATAGGAGATTGATGAGGGAGGACCCAGCACACTGTGGGTGATGCCATTCCAGGTCTGGTGGGTTCTAACAGAAAAGGAAGGATGATCAAACCATGGAGAGCAAGCCAGTAAACAGTAAGCCCTCCATGGTCTCTGCATCAGCTTGTGCCTCTGGGTTCCTGCCCAGTTTGAGTTCCTGCCCTGACTTCCTTCAATGAGGATGGAAAGCAACATGGAAATGTAAGCCCAATAAAGCCTTCCCCACCCCCAACCTCAAAAAACAAGAGTAAAACAAAGAAATCATGAAAATTTCAGGCAAATGGACTGAAATTGACAAGATCATCCTACGTAAGGTAACCCAGACACAGAAAGACACACATGGTATGTACTCACTTATTAGTGAATATTAGACTTAAATCATACTATAATCCACAGACCCAAAGAAGCTAAGTAACAAGGAAGGCCCAAGGGAGTGTGCCTGAATGTCACTCAGAAAGGGAAATAGAATAGACAGCAGAAGTGAATAAGAGAGGAAACTGAGCATGAGTTGTAATGGGGAGGGAAGCAATGGTGGTGATCAGATGTAGTGAGAATGTGGGTGGGAGATGAGAGGGCTGGGAACAAAAAGAGAAACTGGGGAGGGGCATCTCTTTGACAAACTGGAGTCTACAGGGTAGGCACCAGGGAGGATATGTGTATGACTGTAGCTGAGACTCCTAACAGGGTTGGGGCATGAAGACTGAGTGACCACCTCCTAGCCAGGTAGGAGTAGTGGAAGGAGGGGATCAAGAACAAACCAATGAAACCTGTGAACCAAAAATTAACCTGCCTACAAGAAGTGTAGGGATAATGAGGGAACAAAGATAAAGGAATGTCTAAAGAATAATTGGCCCAACCTGAGACCCAACTCACTGTAGAGAGCCAGGCCCTGACACTAATAATGATACTCTGCTGTGCTTTCAGACAGGAGCCTAACTTGACTGTCATCTGGGAGGGTCCAGCCACTGGCAGCTTGACACAGATGCTGGGACTTGCAAAACTCTGAAGGTCCTGTGGAAGTGTAGGGGGAAAGATGGAAGACCTGGAGGGGACAGGAACTTCCTAAGAACACCAAGAGAGACAACTAACCCAGTCCAATGGGGGCTTTCAGAGACTGAGACATCAAACAAGGAGCATGCATGGTCTTGACCTAGGCCTCCTCCTGCACACATGTAGCCAGCACTGCACATGTCTGGCTTCTTTATCAAAATCAGTAGTCCATAGATGTATTGAATTATGTCCTCGTTTTCAATTTTATTACATTGATCAATATGTCTCTTTAATACCCATACTACTGAATTTTTATTACAGTAGCACTAAAATAGAAATTCAAATTTGGTAGTGATTATGTAGCAGTTTCTTTATTATTCAGATGGGTTGTAGTTTAGCTATCTTGTGTATGTGTGCTTCCTTATAAAATTTACATTTTGCTTCTTCTCAACTTCTGTGAAAATTTTGTTGAGACTTTGATGGGCAATAAATTAAATCAGTAAATTTCTTTTAGGGTGGCAATTTTCACAACATTAATCCTACTGATCCATAAGCCCCGGTGGTCTTTCCATCTTCTAATGTCTTCTTCAATTTTTTTTCTTCAGTGTCTTAAAGTTCTTATGTGTCTTTGACTTGTTTAGAGTTATTCCAAGATATTTTACAGGCTATTCATGAAAGTATTATATTTGAATAGATGTGGAAAGAATGGACACCTTTTTCTTGGTCTTAATATTAGTGGGAATGCTTTCAATATTACTCTGTTGATGATTATTTTAACCATGGGCTTGCTATAAATGGTCTACTATGTTGAAATAATTTCTCTTAACTGTTCCTTCTCTCTGAAGACTTTTTATTTTTATTATTTGTTACATTTTATTAACTCTGTATCCAGCTGTATCCCACTCCCTTATTCCCTCCCAATACCACCCTCCCTCTCTCATCTCCCCCCTGCCCCTTTCCAAGTCCACTGATTGGGGAGGACCTTCTCCCCTTTCATCTGAACCTGTTTTATCAAGTACCTTCAGGACTAGCTGCAAAGTTCTCCTCTGTGGCCTAGCAAGACTGCTCCTCCCTTGGGGGGTGAGGAGGTCAAAGAGCCTGCCATTGAGTTCCTGTCAGAAACAGTCCCTGTTCCCCTTACTGGGGAAAACCAATTGGTTACTGAGCTACCAGGGGCTACATCTGAGCAGAGGTTCTAGGTTATATCCATACATGGTCCTTGGTAAGATTATCAATCCTCACTTAGAAAGACAAATGGGATGTGCATTGGATGTAGAAGAGAACAAGTAACAGGACAGGAGCCGACTGCAGAGGGCCTCTGAAAGACTCTACCTAGTAATGTATCAAAGCAGATACTAATACACATAACTAAACCTTTGGCAGGGTGCAGGGAATCATATGAAAGAAGGGGGAGTTAGTACAACGTGGAGAGGATAGGAGCTCCACAAATACCAAATATATCAGGGCACAGGGGTCTTTTCTGAAGACTTTTGTTATGGACAAATAGAGAGTTTTGTCAAAGGAATCTTCTGGCCCTAATAAAATGATCATGTGGTTTTTGTCTTTTATGCTTTATTCTCTGTATTATATTTATTAATTTATGTATGTTAAAATAACGCAGCATCTCTGGAATGAAGCCAGTTTCACAGTGGTGGATAGTCTTTGTTTGGTTTTTGTTTTTGTGGAGGTTTTGTTTGTTTGATTAATTGACTGATTTTCATTTTTTGTTTGTTTTCTTTTCTTTTCTTTTCTTTTCTTTTATTTTATTTTATTTTATTTTATTTTATTTTGAGACAGGGTTTCTCTGTGTAGCCCTGGCTGTCCTGGAACTCATTCTGTCAATCAGGCTGGCCTCTGACTCAGAGATCCACCTGACTCTGCCTTCCAAGTGCTGGGATTAAAGACAAGCATCATGAGTGCCCAGTTGTGGACAATCTTTCTTGATGAATTTGCTTTATAAGTATTTTATTGAGAGTTTTTGCATCTATGTTCATAGGGAATATTGGTCTAATTTTTTTTATGTTGCATCCTTGTATGGTTTTGTTATCAGGATTATGGTGATTTTATAAAAGCATTAATAAATTTTATTAAGTTTCTATTTTGTGGTATAATGTGAGGAATATTAGTATTGAGTTTTATTTGATTAGAATTTGAGGAGAATTCTTTGCTGAATACATCTGGGCATGGGCTATTATTTACTTGGAATATTTTAATTACTACTTTTGTTTACTAGGCACTATAGTTCTATTTAAATTGTTTATCTCAACATAATTTACATATATATGTCAAGAAATTAATCTATTTCATTTAAATTCTTTAGTTTGATGGAATACAAATTTTTAATTATGTTTCATGATTCTCTTGACTTTTATTGGGGTTTGTTGTTATTATTTCTTATTGTATGTATAAGTCTGGTGTGTGTGTGTGTGTGTGTGTGTGTGTGTGCCTCATGCCTGGTAACTTTGGATGCCCAAAGATAATATTGGGTTTCTGGAACTGGAATTACAAACGGTTGTGAGATTAGTGCCATGTGGCACTAATAACTGAAACCAGGTTTTTTGAGATATTAGACAGGATTCCTAATGGCTGAACAAATTCTCTAGGAATCTTTGGTGTCTGTTGTAATCTCTCCCTTTTCCTCTCCAGTTTTATGAATTTGCATATTCTATCTTTCTTTTAGTTAATTTGGATAAATACTTGTCAATCTTGTTGATTTTCTTAAAGAACCAACCCTTTCCTTTCTTTGAATCTGTATGTTGATTTATGCTGCTTTTATTTACATCAAATTAATTGAATTTAGTCCTGAGATTCTTTCTTTCTGTCTACTCTTTTTATGGGGTGGTATTTCTGCTTGTTTTTTCTAGAACATTCAAGTGTGTTGATAAATTATTAATATGAAACATATCCAGGTTTTGCTTGGTTTTGTTTGTTTACTTATATATGCACTTAGTGCTATGAACTTGTCTCAGAATTATCTTCATTATGACATGGATTTTGGGTATGTTGCTTTTTTAATTCAGTTATTGAAGAAATTAATTATCTTATTAATTTTTGCCTTGACCCAATTTTTATTTAGTAGTGAGTTTTTTAGTTTCCAAGAGTTTGTACATTTTCTGTCATTTCTATTTTGATGATATCCAGCATTAACCCATGGTTTATGTAAGATACAGGTATTATTTCAAGGTTTCTGTGTCTGTTAGAACTTATTTCCAATACATAGCTATTTTGGGGGGGAAATGTTCAATGGTTACTGAGAATAAAATGTGTTCTTTAGTTTTGGTGGAATGTTCTATAGATATCTTCTAGGTCCATTTGATTTATGATGCTAATTAACTCCAAAGTTTCTCTATTTAATTTTTGTGTGGTCAAACTCTCTATGTTAAGAATTGGGTATTGAAGTCACCCACTACTACTGTGTTGAGAGTCAGTATGTGATTATGGATGCTGCAGAATTAAATTATTAAATTGGGGGCTCTTTTGTTTGGTACATGTATTTAGGATTATAATAACCTTTTCCTTGAATTAGAGTCCTCCCATATGTCTTCTGGTTAGCTTTAGTTTGGAGTCTATTTTGTCAGATACTCAAATTCCTACACCTTCTTGTTTATTGGTTCTACTTGATTGGAATAGTTTTTCTTTTTTTTTTCAATCCATTCTTCCTAACATGAAAACTTCCTCATTCCCTCCCAATCTCACCCTCCCTCCCTCATCTCCTCCAATGCCCCTCTCTAAGTCCACGGATAGGGAAAGTCCTCCTCCCCTTCCATCTGACCCTATGTTATCTGGTCTCATCAGGACTGGCTGCATTGTCTTATTCTGTGGCCTGGCAAGGCTGCTCCTGTGTGTGCGGGGTAGGTGGTCAGAGAGCCAGCCCCTGAGTTCATGTCAGAGACAGTTCCTGTTCCCCTTACTAGAGTATCCACTTGGATACTGAACTGCCATGGGCTACGTTTGAGCAGGGGTTCTAGGTTATATCCATGCATAGTCCTTGGTTGGAGTATCAGTCTCAGAAAAGACCCCTGTGCTCAGATTTTTTGGTTCTGTTGCTCTCCTTGTGGAGTTCCTGTCCTCTCCAGGTCTTACTATCTCCCCCTTCTTTCATAAGATTCCCTGCACTCTTCCAAAGGTTAATTATGAGTCTCTTTATCTGCTTTGATATCCTACTGGGTAGAGTCTTTTAGAGGCCCTCTGTGGTAGACTCTGTCTTGTTTCCTATTTTCTCCTTCTTTCAATGTCCATCCCGTTTGTCTTTCTGTGTCAGGATTGATCATCTTACACAGGGTCTTTCTTTGATTTTTTTTTATTAGTAAATAACTAAGATCATTAATATTGAGATTGATTTTTAAACAATTTTGTTAATTCCCATTTTTCTGTTCCATTAGTGTTTCTTTTCCTCTTTTGCTTAAATGCTATGAGATTATTTATTCCCTGTATCCTCTTGGAGGTCACTTATCTTCTCTCCACACTGAAATTGGTTTTCAAATTTATTCTGAAGAGGTAGGTTAAGGGAAAGAAATTATTTACACTTGTTATCATGAATTTTTTTCTGTCAGTTATGACAATTTTGCTGGGCTTGTATCTGTAGTCTTTTGGAGATTATAGAACATCCACCCAGGTCCTCATGGCTTTCAAGGTTTGTGCTGAAACACAAACTCCCTTTATATTAACTTTATGGAGAGCTCCACAAATGTATGGTTCATCCCTGTGAAAATGTCGTAACCTTGTGACAATCTAATTTTAGTATATGTTCAAGTAATATAAACATGTTAGGAATTTTACTTTCTTCCTCACTAGATAATGTCAAGATAATGCCAAAAGCTTGGTTTTAATTATCTCTGGATCTCCCAACTACAATATGTTATGAGGAAATGTTCAATATGTATTTATATGGCAAGTTTTATATTAGTCAAAGGAACAAAGGAAATAAATAAATCTTATGTTTTAGTTTTTACTACAATAAACTGCTATTTGTACACACACACACTTAGGATTCTTTTTTTTTTTTTTTACACTGATACATGTAAGTAAAGTCCATCTTTTCTGTGTACCACAGTGATAAACACTTTTACTTGTTGTTTTAAAGAATGTTTATTTGTTCTTTTACAATGACAGTAAGAAATTAATAACAGGACCCACTACCACCACTTCCTCCTTCTCCTCCTCCTTAATTTATATATTCACTTTACATCTCATTCATAGCCCCTTGCTCCTCTCCTACTGGTCCCTCTGTCCCACCTTATTCCCACTACACCCCCTCTCCTTCTCTTCAGAAAAGGGCAGGCCCCCCTCCATCAACTACCCCAGCACATCAAGTCACATTAGTACTGAGCTCATCTACATCTGCTGAGGACTGGCAAGACACCCCATTAGGCAGAAGTCATTGAAAGCAAGCAGCAGAGTTCCGTATCATAGACAACACCTACTCAACTTACTAGGGAACCCACATGAAGATCAAACTTCCCATTGGTTACATATGTGTAGGGGGCATAGGTCTAGTCAATGAATGTTTTTCAGTTGATGTTCCTGTCTCTGTAAGCCCTCACAGGTTTAAGTTAGTTAACGCTCTTCAGTCTTCTTGTCCCCTCCAGATTCTTCTATCCTTCCTCTCAACTCTTCCATAGCACTCCCCAAGCATTGCCTAATGTGCTGTTGTGAATCTCAGCATCTAATTCAGTCATCTTCTGGGTGGGGCCTCTAAGAGAACAGTTATTCTAGGCTCCTGTCTGTAAACATAGCAGAGTATCCTTAATGGTATCAGGGGTTGACTCTCCCACAGAACGGGTCTCAGGTAGGGCAAGGCATTGGGCCAGTCTCTATCTTTTTCTCTGCACGTCTTGTATACAGGATAAATTTTGGGTTGAAGGTTTTGTAGGTGGATTGATGAACCTGAGACAAAAGAAAGTGGAAAGGTTGCATGATATTTTACAGTAACGGCACATTCTTTATCCTAATAACATATGCACTGCTCCATGTTGACAAAGGAATCAATAAATTTCTCGATTGCTGTACTTTGTAAGTGGGAATAATCAACAGTAAGAATACATTAAAGAAGTGACTGACCCTAGGGACAACTGCAGGAGAGTGTGTACAATACTCATGTGGTCTATAAGGATAGAGGCAATTGTAGGGTTCAGCCTTAGCTGAGAGGAAACATGGGGTGTTGGTCCTAACTGCTTAGGTTTCTGAAATTTGAGCACACGACTTCCGCAAGGAGAGGATTTTCATGCGCATTAAAAAGTCTGAGAGGGCACAGAGTCCAGATTTACTTTCGGGTCCAATTTAAGCTGAGAGTGGGAGGAAGAACACATCTTTAGTACATCTAGGTTGCTTATGGTTAGGATGTATTACTCCCTTTAATTTCATAACAAAATAAAAAGTAGGAAATATCTGTAGTAAAAATTCACTTTCCAGACATCGGGAAAATGATTCAGACCATATCTCTTTGGTCTCTAAAAATTAGTTTCTCCTTTTATACAGTTTGGCAGATTGACCAGAGTCCCTGAAAATAATGTTTACAATCTTTGATTTTTTTTGCACTTTATTTATTGAATAAATGCATATTTGCCATTAAGTACATAACCACAAAGAGGGAGTACTAGATTGAAGGCAAAATATTTTAGTTCTAATATGCAAAGCCACATATCAGCTATGAGTGGTCAGGAGAGGAGCTGGACCTAAGCTCAGTTTCCTCGACTGTACTTCCTCTCCTGTAGACTGTACCAGACCTGAGTGGCCACAAGTTCCAGGATGTAGGTTTTTGAACCTATAGTATATAAGCAAATGTCTGTAGTAATGTGTTAAAAAAAATCAAGTGCTTCAAATTCCATGATATAACCTACTGCTATATTATAATGCAGTTCAGTAATAAGTTTTTAGTACTTACATTTTTTCAAATAATCATATCGGTCACTTGAAATAGTTCTTGTTATTTATTACCCATTATCCAATTATCCTATGAAGACTTAGGAATTTACTAAGTAACATACCCCTGACTTTACAGCTACTACCTGATGAAAATCAAAACTCTTAAAGATTTATTTTTATTATTTTTAATTTTGTGTATGTGTGTGGATATGTACATGAGTTCTGTGCCCACACTGGATAGAGGTATCAGAGTCACCCTGGAGCTGGAGTTACAGGTAATTGTGAGCTATACAGCATGAGTGCTGGGAATCAAGCTAGGATATTTTAAAAATTATTATTATTCTCTCACATACATTATCCCAACCACAGTGTGTCCTCCCTTTTCTTCTAGTCCCTCCCTCCCAGTCCCTCTCTCCCACAGATCCATGCCTCTTCCTCCATTTCCCTTCAGAAAAAGTCAGGCCTCCCAGGGATATCATTCAAACATGGCATATCAGGTTGCAGTAAGACTAGGCACACTCTCTCATATTAAGGCTGGAAGAGGCAACCCGGTAAGTGGAAAAGGGTCCCAAGAGCAAGCAAAAGAGTCAGAGACAGCCCGCACTCCCACTGTTAGGAGTCGCACAATACCACAAAGCTACACAACCATAGCATGCATGTACTCTTACCCACTGTGCCCTCTCTCTAGCCATCTCTCACCCCCATCTTGACTGCTGAATACATCCCCATTTTGTCTTTGACACTGTATACTTTCACTTACACAGGGCATTTGATGATTCACCTTATGTTGTTCAGAGACAGAAATCAGGCTCAGTTAACTTTTGTCAAGTTTCTTCATTTTGAATCATCATGTCTTTCTTTTCAGGTTAATAGTTCAATTCATGCTTTACATGAAATAACCCGTCCTCACAGTCTTGAATGTAAGTGCATTACTTCAACTTTAATGCCCCGAGGTTTAAATGCATATGGGCTGTTTTAAGAGCATTTCTTTTTTATTACAAAAACATTTAAGTAAAGGAATTATTAAACATGACATTATCTCCAAAGACAGAAAACAAAACAATAGTTTTTCTGATTTAAGCATTTATGAGTCTAAATATCAAGTTTCCTGAGGACTTTTCTGGTCCTATTGGATCATTTTATTTAGATTGCTGGACCTGAAACACTGACTGCAGTTTTTTGTTTTTGTTTTTGTTTTATGGTACCCTTGCTATTATTTTTTTAAATTTTTTTTATTTTTTATTAATTACAGTTTATTCATTTTGTATCCCCCATAAGCCCCTCCCTCCTCCCCTTCCAATCTCACCCTCCCTCCCCTTTCTGCATGCATGCCACTCCCCAAGTCCTCTGATAGGGGAGGTTCTCCTCTCCTTTCTGATCTTAGTCTATCAGTTCTCATCAAAAGTGGCTGCATTGTCCTCTTCTGTGGCCTGGTAAGGCTGCTCCCCCCTCAGGGGGAGGTGATCAAAGAGCAGGTCAATCAGATTATGTCAGAGGCAGGGAATAGTAAGAGCTGGAGAGGACAGGGCCTCCACAAAGAGAGCAACAGAACAAGAAAATTTGAACACAGGGAACTTCCCAGAGAATCATACTCCAACCAAGGACTATTCATGGAGATAACCTAGAACCCACATTTAGGATTCCTAACCCAAAATTAAGTAGCACATTTTAAAATAAATGAAAAAGGGAAGAACATTCCTCATGCAGGGATACACTTATTTTTCTTCTGTACATTAACACTAAGGATATCTGCTTTGGTGTTTTTAAAAGGAATTTTATCAGTTCATCAGAGAAAATGGAATAAAAGTAATTGTAGCAAAGCACATATTATAAATAAAAACTTGTTCACTTCCCAGGTTGCCACTGGTTGATTTTTCCCAGAAAGGTGTTTTGGGTTTCTATGGGTTGGTTTTGACTGCTGCTGGGCCATACATGAGTACTTCTTTCTTCCATCACAGGCTTCCTCCAGGTTTCTCCCAGGTGGATCCTAGGTCTGTGTGGGAGCTATTGCTAAGGAGTTCTCAGCATTCTCGACAGTTGCTCACTTGCCATTTTCTGTCTACTATAATCTCCAAGCTCCTTGACACATAATTGCTTGTTAATTCTTCAGGAAGGGATCTTGCTGTCTGTGTTTACAAGAAATGACAGTCATTAACAAAATTAACTAATTCATATTGACTTGATGCTGTGTTTGTTAACCTTGTACTTTTGACTTGTGCCCTCTAAAAGCACCATGTAGCTATTCTTGGGAATGTGGTATTTTTACTCACTAAGATGAGGGAATTTAATTTTTAACACATCAGTATATTTACTCAAATACATGTCAAGTGTAAACATTTATAACCATGATGTGATTGTTTAAAATGTGGGATTATTTATTTTCAAATGAACTCTGTAATCATTCATTTTATTACTTTTGGAACAAACATAAATTCTTATTTTTAAAAAGTCAATGTTTGATTATGCTACATTCTATGTCTAACATCCTCTTATAAGTGAATATATACCATATCTTTCTGCTTCTGGGAGACAGTAAAATCTGTACACCTAAAAAAGCTAAGCAAGAAGGAGGACCATGGGTAAAACGCTCACTCTTCATTCAGAAAGGGAAATGAGACAGATATCACAAGAATCAGAAAACAGGGAAAAGGATGGGAGCCTACCACCAGAGGCCCTCTGTATGACTCTACCCGGCAGGGTATCAAAACATATGCTGAGACTCAAAGACAAACTTTGGGCAGAGTGCAGGGAATCTTATGAAAGAAGGTAGAAATAAAGACCTGGAGGGGACAAGAACTCCACAAGGAGAGCAACAGAACAAAAAAATCTGGGCATAGGGGTCTTTTGTGAGACTGATACTCCAAACAAGGACCATGTATGGATATAACCTAGAACCCCTACACAGATGTAGCCCATGGCAGCTCAGTGTGCAAGTGGGTTCCATCATAATGGGAACAGAGGCTGTCTCTGACATAAACTCGGGCTGGCTCTTTGATCACCTCCCCCATAGGGGGGAGCAGCCTTGCCAGGCCACATAAGCAAACAATGCAGGCAGTCCTGGTGAGACTTGATAGACTAGGATCAGATGGAAAGGGAGGAGGACGGCCCCATCATTGGACTGGGGAAGGGCATAGGAGAAGAAGAGGGAGGGAAGGTAGGATTGGGAGGTGATAGGGGAGGAGGCTACAGGGGGGATACAAAGTGAATAAACTAATTAATAAAAATAAAATTTTAAAAATGTCAATGTTGAGTAAGTTTGTTACATTTTTGTAAATGTGCTCATAAAGGGACATTGTATGTGCCACGTTCAGTCTTGGAACCTAAACAAATAAGCAGTTTATACAAGTGAAAACCTGAATTTGAAGATATTTAGAAGAAATAATTCCTCCTATGATGTGATCTGACAATATTCTCTCTGAAGTGATAAAGTAATTCTTTTAGATAGATTAAGTCATGCTGTTCTTTTGCCCAATGACTTTTTTTTAACTTTTATTAATTACACTTTATTCATTTTGTATCTCCCCATAAGCCCCTCCCTCCTCCCCTCCAGGTTCCACCCTCCCTCCCCTTTCTGCATGCATGCCCCTCCCCAAGTTCACTGATAGGGGAGGTCCTCCTCTCTTTCTTTCTGATCTTAGTCTATCAGTTCTCATCAGAAGTGGCTGCATTGTCATCTTCTGTGGCCTGGTAAGGCTGCTCCCCCCTCAGGGGGAGGTGATCAAAGAGCAGGCCAATCAGATTATGTCAGAGGCAGTCCTTCTTCCCATTACTATGTAACCCACTTGGACACTGAACTGCCATGGGGTATATCTGTGCAGGGGTTCTAGATTATCTCCATGAATAGTCCTTGGTTGGAGTATGAGTCTCTGGGAAGTTCCCTGTGTTCAAATTTTCTTGTTCTGTTGTTCTCCTTCTGGAGTTCCTGTCCTCTCCAGCTCTTGCTATTTCCCACTTCTTACATAAAATTCCATTCACTCTGCCCAATGACTTTTTTTTAAAGTAAACTTCTAAATGACCTTGAACTTTGCCTATTATTTCTGCATATGCTATGTCCTGCATATCTCTGTGACATCATTTCTCATAACTCACACAATTTCTCATCCAGGCAATCCTGGACTCATGTGCCTTCTTTGAATGCATCATACTGGGTTATGTGTAAATGGCTTATTTCCTTTCATGTGGAACATTCTTTACACATATATTTTTTCCACTTATTTTCTGTCTTTTGTCCAATACCATCTTGTTTAATAATGTTCTCTCCCTTTTCACATAAAATAAGTAAATTATCATGTTATTATATTAAAAAATAATAGTTTTATTTTTAAGTAACTATTTTGGGTATCTTTCACATAAAATAAATTATTTAAGTAAAAACATTCATTGAATTTGATTAATAGAGAGACTGAAACAAAAACTACATTCAGGACAGGGAAATTTTACAGTATTATTCTTGAAAAGCTTTTTTTCTGACTGTCAGTACCCTATTATCAAACTCATCTGTCTGTTTTCTTTAAACAGAGATTGATTTTGTCTCTTCATATTTAGAGGGTCATTTAGTGATTTATTTTAAATGTACGTTGTTAATGTGTGTTTTAGTACTTTGTTATTTCTACTGCAAAAGCATGCTACATCAGGAAATCAACATATGAAAGACCTTTTGATTTTATTCAGATTCCATTGGATTTTTATGTATTGCTTTTGTGTATTTTTGTATGTTTACTTTTGTGATTTAATCACATGTTCAGAATGTTGGGTCTGGTGCAATGGGAATAATCCAGTTCACGTAGTCATGTTGAAGATTCCTTCTGGTTTCCTTGTATAATCAATCTATCTGCCTTCACCCCTCTACTGTATGATAGCAAAATTACTAGCCTGTTCTTCATCTGATAAATTTTATTTTTTAAGAATATTGTAGGAATGTGTTTATATGGAATGTAACCAACAGATGTTGTGCTTGTTCTTCTATAGAATTATTTATGTCTACTGCTTGTTCTTTTTTATTGCTAACTAATATTTCATAAAGTGTATCACAGTTTGTGTAGCCAGCATCAATGAAGGAGCATAATAATTTTTTTGAGGTTTGGAGCTATTTTGACTAAAGCTAGTTTCACTGCTATGTGTAGACACAGTTCTATATCTGTAGAACAAATGCACAAAAATATAACTGTTTACTCATATGGGAGTTGAATGTTTAGTTTTATAAGAATGTTAAAGAATTTTTAACAAAAGGGCCTCATAGCTTTATATTTATATAAGTGGTATATGGATAATCCAATGTCTTCACATCTTTCCTACTAGTTATTTGTAATTTCAATAACTGAACTAGGTCTTATATTTTTAATTCTGTTTTAGATTTGCATGTGTCTATGGTAATACAGCGCATTTTTCTGTCTACTTGCAGTGTGTGCATGTGTGTATGCCTCTGTGTGTATCCTTTTAAATAAAATAAAGATCAAACTGTGACACATTTGGTCATGTTTGCTATTTTAATCTTAAGTTTTAACCAGTTTTGCTTTGAAGTTATGGTTTGAAAATATTGTTCTCAATGTTCTGCATAATTTTTTTTTTATCTTCCTAACGGTGTTTGGGTTATCAACTTTTTTTTCTATGGATAACACTTTTAGTATCTAATCTAAGGTCATTTTTGTTAGCCCTAAAACCTAAGCATTTTCTCTTATTTTTTTAAAAAAGATTTATAGTTTTACATTTAAATCCATGATTCACTCTAAGTCATTTTTAAATAAATTATAAGGATTATTCATACACATTTTTCTTCTGTCTTGCTTATGAGTGTTCAATCCCTTCTGCACAATTTCTTGATAAGGTCCATCCATTCATTTTCCATAAATTATTTAGAAATCTTATATGGGCTTTCTTTTTGCAGTTCCTTATTCTGTTCTGTCAACATATGTGTCTATAACCTCACCAATACCAAACTTTCTCAATAATATATATAACATGTTAGAATTTTCTAACTTTAATAGAAGTTATTTGTACAGGATAAATTGGAGTCCCATCGAGAATTTTTGGCTTTATCATTAGTTACAAGTTTATCACATCACATTCTACAAGTATTTATTGAATGTATATTTTATTCTTGGTACCTCATACATCACTGAACAAAATGCAGAAGAATTTCTGACACTGACAGCTTATGTACTGATGCAAAAAAAAATCAGAAATACAAATGACTATAGTAAATAGGCAAATTATTTTCCAAGATAGAAAGACATAAGACCTAAGAATAAATAATATTAAGAAAAAACAACATAAATAAAGTAACAATGAAATTAATAGGAACTGAGAAACACAATTTTAAATTAGAGACAAGAACATGGAGAGAGTGTTCTGGGTGCTTAATGAAATAATAGAGATACTCCATCATATACAACACTCTTATATTTCAGTAAGTTAACAATAACTTAATATCATGTTGAAAAGTACTTGATGCATGTAATTATTGGTATGGTGTATGTAATACACCATAGTTTGGCCTAGCTTAATACTTATCTTAGTCTTCTTCTGAACAAGAATATCTAAGGTAACACGTATCTAAATACCACAGATAATTTACTCCATATGACATATTGTGTAATATTGTTTCTTATCTTCTCTTATGCCTCCCTTTTTGAAGGAGATCTGTAAATTTTGAGTTTTGTAAGTGTATCTTAATTTTGAAAATTATGAGTTTTAATATGAATTTCTTTAGCTGTTTATAAAGTTATTTGATCTTATTCATTTCCTCATTGATTTTTATTATCTCCTTTTCCTTTCCTGCTTGTTCTTTTCTTCTTTCTAAATAATCTCTTTTCTATTTTATTTTCTCTCAGTTTCTCTGTTTTATCTAGGCTTGGATATGAGAATGTGAAACACCCACACATAAGAGAGAGAAAGAGAGATAGGTAGTGAAAGACAGAGAAAGAAAGTGGGGAGGGGAGTCTACTTCTTCAGGATTCCAGTGTATGCTGAATACTGGCTGTGCCTTCCAGTTTCATGAATGAACAACTACTGGAATAGTGGGCACTACCCTCACAATCAACTATTGTTGGATTAGTTTGATTACAGCTTCTGGTTCATTTTAATAAATTCCCTCTTTCTATATATAGAGAAATCTATTTATTACATTCTCCTAATATAGAGAACACTTATTAAAACAGTGCCTTTTTTCTATTTATAGTTCATAATTACAGGTTGGCAGCTTCTTGCACAAGGACCAGGGTGGGCAACAGGCCTTAAAGCTGAGGGGGGTATAACGAGGTTTATCAATTTGCTTCACTGTGCTCAAAATGGATAGGGTTAGATGAAACGTGAACAGATGCAAATTTCTATAGGAGTGATTCTCATAAAAGATCATTCAACTAATTGGAGGTGTGATGGCTATCATTGGTTGTGCAACTTGACTAAATCTTGAATTACCTAAAACCCAAATAGCTGGGCACATCTGTGAGGGATATATATATAGTTTTGGTTGTGAGCCTAGCATTTAACGGCTGAGCCATCTCTCCAGCCCAAGGAATATATTCTTATTTAAATCACTGAAGTAAGAAGTCAAAATTCTAACCCTTCCAATAAAGATCTCTGAGGAGTGCCAACTTCTGATTTAAATAACTGTTCTGAAAGAATCTTCTTTTTTAATTTTTATTTTTATATTAATTACAGTTTATTCACTTTGTATCCCAGCTGTATCCCCCTTCCTCCTCTCCTCCCAATCCCATCCTCCCTCCTTCTTCTTCTCCTATGGCCCTCTCCAAGTCCACAGATAGACAAGTTCCATCTGACCCTAGGTTATCTTGTCTCACCCGAACTGGCTGTATTGTCCTCCTCTGTGGCCTGGCAAGGCTGGCCCCGCCATCCAGGGAAGGTGGTCAAAGAGCTAGCCACTAAGTTCATGTCAGAGAGAATCCCTTTTCCCCTTACTGGGGTACTCACTTGGATACAGAGCTGCCATGGGCTACATCTAAGCAGGGTTACTAGGTTATATCCATACATAGTCCTTGGTTGGAGTATTAGTCTCAGAAAAGACCCCTGTTCCCACATATTTTAGTTCTGTTGCTCTCCTTTTGGAACTCCTGTTCTCTCCAGGTTTTACCATCTCCCTCTTCTTTCCTAAGATTCCTTGCACTCTGCACAAATTTTGGTTAACAAGTCTCATTATCTGCTTTTATAGGATGCTGGTTAGTCTTTCAAAGGCCCTCCATGGTAGGGTCCTGTCCTTTTTCCTGTTTTCTCCTTCCAATGTCCATTTTGTTTGACTTTCTGAGTGAGGATTGATCATATTACCCAGGGTCCTTCTTCTAGCTCTCCTTATTTAGGTGTTCAGATTTTTATAGGTTTACCCTATATTATATGTCTAGTAACCACTTGAATGGCTAAGATCAAAAAATCAAGTGACAATACATGCTGGAGAGGATGTGGAGAAAGGGAAATCATACTCCACTGCTGGTGGGAATATAAACTGGTACAACCACTTTTGGAAATCAATCTGGCGCTTTCTTACACAGTTAGGAATAGCACTCTCTCAAGATCCAGTTTTACCACTCCTAGGCATATATCCAAAATATGATCAAATACACAATAAGGACATTTGTTCAACCATGTTTGTAGCAGCTTTATTCATAATTGCCAGAACCTTGAAATAACCCAGATGTCCCTCAGCAGAGGAATGGATACAGAAATTGTGGTTCATTTACACAATGGAATACTACTCAGCAATTAAAAACAAGGAAATCATAAAATTTCAGGTAAATGGTGGAATCTAGACAAGATCACCCTGAGTGAGGTATCCCAGAAACAAAAAGACACACACAGAAAGAGTCTTCTTATTACAGACAAGACTTTGGAGCTTCTGAAGTGGTGATGCCTCTCTTCTTCAAAGAGTGTCTGCACAGATCTCTGGAGGAAAGAAACCTTCATATTAAGATGCACCATGTCCATCTCATTTGATAGATTGTTACTATAAAAATCAAACTGTAATTTGGATTCCAATATTATCTCTTGAGCTTCATTAAGAGTAACTGGACTCACCCGTAATTGGTAATTGCTTCTAACCATGTGCCTTTGCCAAATTGCCAGAGAGAAGAGCCTATTGGCTTAGTTCACAACCAATTCTCTTATAGACAAATGCCCAGTGTAAGTAATTGTGCTTTTATTCCAATTATCTTAGAGATGAGTTTTTCTTTCTGAATTTATTTGACTCTTATATTCAAAGAAAGACATTTAGATATATAGGATGCTGAAAATATGCTTATACCCATAGTAGTGTATAAATTAAAACAGTCGATAAAATAAAATTTGAATTGTTGTAGCTGTGTACATCTTATAAATCTGCACTGAGTTTGGCCCTCAACACCATGGTTGTCTGCCCATTTCATATTTACTAAGTTTTTCACTGATGACTTTCTTAATAAGTATTACTTTTAAAACTATACTTTTTGGACATTTTTGTAGAGGGTTAAAACATGCAGGAAATTTATAAATGGAAGTTTGTAACATATAGAGGCATATATCTACTATAATTCTCATTTCTTTTCAACTCTGTACTTATCTGGACTTCCTTATATCACATTATGTGAATGAATTTTTGAATACCCCTTGATTTAAAATTAAAACTTAATTCTCCTTTCCTTTAAAAGTCAAGAAAGGTTTAATTGACTTTCTACATCTCTGACTTAGCCTGGTGAATTTGCTTTGGCATTATTTATTAATTTTTTCATAAATCTAGTCAATTTACTTAATTATAGTGAAGATATTATTAAATTTAGAGTTCAAAATTGAGATATATATTTTAATCTCTTTGCTTTAATTCCTATAGAAAAGTGATATATTTAACTTCATAAGTCATCTTTCTAGATTGCTTGAATTTCACTAGTAGGTTCTCTCAATATATTCCAAAATTAATTTGCCATGGTGAAGGGAAGGGACATATTATATGTCACAAAGTATGAATCCACCAAAGAAGACTCCTCTTGGGGAATAATAATAAAGATAATCATTATCCACTGCTACATAAGCATTTTCCAGTAAGCAGTAATGAAGGGACAGTTGAATTTAAAGTTAATGTTTACTGACTGCCAATTTTTACTTTAAAGACAGAAAAGATAACACATACAAACTGAGTTCAAAAGGGACAGAATTCATCTGAATTCAGTGTGACCGTGGCAATAGCATGCCAACCTCTTACTCAGAACCATAGCCACGTTCCCATTTCATGAGTTAGATATTCCAAGACAAAGCAGAAAAAGAGGCGTTAAAGATTAGACTTGCAAATTTCAAAATACATAGTGTCAGTCTAGTGATGTTTAAACATCCATTTAGAATAACTCACAGAGGAACTGTAGCATATTACAAAGTGGGATCATGAATATGCAATCAGCAAATGGTTCTGGAGCTTGATCACCATCTCTGTCAATTACAGGAGTCACTTTCTGTGATGGCGCCTTGGCACTTTGACAGTGATTATACCTTTACATGATGTATTGCAGATATTATGCTTCACGTGTTTACAAATAGAGCCATATCTTACTCTTTAACTATGAGAATAGAGTGTTTTAAGTAACAAAAACATTTTCTATAATAAATCTTCCACTTAAGTAAATCATGCATGATCAGACTGGGAATATTATAGAATGTCACTACTATGGCACAAAAGTAGAACTTGAAAAGCTCCCTTTTATCATTCCTAAAAGTAGAATAACATGGAGTCCTTTCTAAGTTAATGGAAAAGAAACTTCGCAGAGAATCAATTCACAATGTAGCATGCGTCGCTTTAAAGGAGTGTTTTTAAATCAAGAGCAAAGTGGGGATAATGGAGTGGGGATGACATCAAGGCACATGTTGTTTGGGTGCTGTATAGATTGACTTGCCCTTTTAACCTACCAAATTAGTTATCTGGACTTTGTTTTGCTTTGTTTTTGTAGTCAGCATGACTACATGGAAAACATTGAAAATTACATAGTTCTTTTACATGGTAATATTCTTGAGGGCATGCTTAACTGTTGGGGTATCAGTGAGATGAGGTTATCAGATACTTCCTCAGTGAAATTATTTTTATCTATATAAATAAAAGCTCTACTACTTCCGTCTGCATCAGGACATGTCTGCTTTACTCCTTTATCTCTAAATTGTAAGTGTTTGCTGCCATGAAGACAATAAATATAAATATTAGAAAAATTATTTTTAAAAAATTTACTAAAAGGTTTTGTTACATACAATGGTTTATATTTTCTATTGTTTAAGAAAATTTATAAATTCATAGCCATATCATATTGCCACTATAATAAAATAGAGACGTGATCTTTTTCAAATCACTTGGTTCTCACTATACCTATGAGTAAGTATTACAAATATAAGCATGGGAATTTTCAAAACTAAATTTTAAAATAAGAACTCTTTTTAATATCAAGTGACATTCTATAAAACTCAGTTGATTTATGTTTAATATGATGCAGTGGAGCAGTAGTTAATAGGGAAAGAGGGGAGGATGGGTTGAGAACAAAGCTTAGAACTGTGTGTGACACTGATGAAACTCACACATTAAACTTAGACACAAAACTGTGAGGATGATCTTCAGTTTGATAAACCCCTCCCAGAATAATGGTAGTTCACCTCCCAGCCAACATGAACTTAATCCTAAGACAGGACATTTGAAAAACAGCAGAACATAACCAACCCTAAGCCCTAGAAAAAGTAATATATTTCAGACATTCTAAAAAATAAATATTCGCAATCTTTTTGGTAGCATTTTCCAACCATCCATCTCCACTTGTCTTTGGAAGAAGTGATAGTACCCACAGAAAAGTCTCCTTTCAGGAAAATGTACTTCAAATCAACAGGGAAGAGAAGCAAAACCCTACCAATAATGCTCCAGAGAAAAGAAAATGAGGCATCTGCTGCTCAGCATAAGTTATACATCAGAAAATTGGTGTAACAAGTCTGCTCCATTGGAACAAAGTCAGAAAAATTTATGGCTGTACAATGTTAGAAGGTAGCTGTGGAGAGAAAGGTTCAAGAATTAAGAGGTTTTCCTAAACATTTTAAAATTTGGCTACTTGGTAACAATCACTTATTAAATTTATTCTTAGCAAGAGAATAAAATCTCTTCATACTTGAGACTGCATATGTGTAGAAATATAAGGGTCAACAAAATATTAATTCCAATTTGAGACATATATTAAACACAGGAAGAAATGATTAATCCATACAAAAACTTGGACCTTATCATAGAGAAAAAGATTTTGGTAACTATAAACAATGTGACAAATTGATTCAAGCATTCAGTGACACTTGATGAATATGAAACAATTTCACTTAGAAAACTGAGTAGGTTTTCAGCAGGAAACTCATTAAATTAAATAGAAAATAAATTTCATTAAATAAATTCTATTTAAATTTTACTTAATATGAGGAAGGTAGTAAGGGGACAAATTAAAAGACAATTTTTTTTAGAAAAACATGAAGTTAGACACTCAAAATCTAGATGTTTTGATTTTTCTACTGTTTTAAACAAATAAGAAACATAAATAAAACTGATATTGGGATCACCGTGGATACCATCAATGTCAAATGACAAAGTAATTCTTTCTTTGTTTCAGATAAAAAGTATTTCATTCCAATATTCTATCTAGTCAAAACTTGATTCTAGTGTAAGGAACAAGTTGGAAACAGTAAGCTATAAAGAGGTTAAGACTCATGTTAGGGAACAACAAAATAGAGCCCTTTTGTGAAACAAAGCAAAAAAAAAATCTAGAGTTGGTGGGCTGAGCTACTTAGAATATTAACAAAGTATAAATAACAGTAAGAAGAAAAAACAAAACAAAAATGACAGTAGACAAGTTTTGACTGCATTGAAACATAAAATCAATTCGAAATATAATTTAAGGTAAGACTATTTTCTCAGTTACTTGTCCTTTTGCTGTGATAGATTATTCTGACAAAAGCAATATAAGGGAGGGGAAAAGGGTTCTTTTTGCTTATGGTGCAGTTTCTCCTGATGCAGAAGTTAAGATGGCAGGAACCTGAGGCAGCCCAGAATATCACTTTCATAATAAGTAGAGGATGATGAATACCTGTGCTCACTTTCTCCTTTTTATGAAGGCTGAAATTCCCTCCCTAAGAATAGTGCCACCCACAGTGACTAGGTCTTTCCAACTTAATCAGGATCAAGATGATCCCCTACGGAAATTTCCAGAGGCCTGTATCCTAAGTGATTCTAGACTTCACCCAGTTGACAATTTAGAATAATCTTAACAGCTATACAATCAAAAATTAGAAACATAGAAAATGTCAAATGAAAACATAGTTTATAAATAGATATGCCTTGTGATCCATCTTCAACACTTCTGGGCATATTTCCAAAGGACTTTATATTCTACTGCAGATACTTCCGCACCCATGTTCATTGGTGCCATGAAATGGCATAGCCAGAAAATAGAAACAACATAGATATTCATAAACCGATGAATGGATACTAAAAGTATGGTTTTTATAGATGGTGGGATATTATTTAGCTGTAAAGAAAAAAATGAAGTTAAGAAATTATTTATGACTATTGATTTTAGTATGTTTATTCTATATTATATGTCTAATATCCAGTTATAAGTGAGTATACACCATATGTGTCTTTCTGTTACTGGGTTACCACAATCAGGATGATCTTTTCTAGTTCCTACCATTTGCCTGAAAATTTCATGATTTCCTTGTTTTTAATTACTGAGTAGTATTCCATTGAGAAGCTAAACAACAAGGAGGACCCTAGGGAAAAGGCTGAAACCTCACTCAGAAAAGTAAACAGAATAGACATCAGGATTAGGAGAAGACAAGGAACAGTACAGGAGCCTTCCCCAGAGGTCCCCTGAAAGACTCTAACCACCAGGATATCAAAGGAGATGCTGAGATGCATAGCCAACCTTTAAGCAGAGTGCAGAAAACCTTATGGAAGAAAAGGGAGATGGGAAGATCTGGAGGACACAGGAGCTCCACAAGGAGACCAACAGAAACAAACCAATACTCCAACCAAGGACCATGCATGGAGAGGACCTAGAACCTCCTCTTAAGAGGAAGCCTGTAGGTTGTTCAGTTTCCAAGTGGGTTCCCTGGTAAGGGGGCATGGATTGTCTCTGACATGAACTTGGCTCTTTGATCACCTATCACAGTGTGTGTGGGGGTGCAGCCTTGTCAGGTCACAGAGGAAGATGATATAGCCAGTCTTGATAAGACCTGATAGGCTTGGGTCAGATATAAAGAGAGGAGGCCCTCCCCTATTGGGGAACTGGGGAAGGGCCATAGGGAGAGAAGCAGGAGCATGGGTGAGGCTAGGAGGAGACAAGGGAGTGGGCTACAGTGGGGATACAAAACAAATAAATTGTAATTAATTAATAATTAATTTTAAAAAAGAAACTCAGACTAGTGAAGCTGGAAATAATAATGCTGATTGAAGTAACCAAGACCCCAAAAGACAAATTACACGTTTTCATTCATACATGGATGCTATTTTTGAAGCTGTAGATATGTGTGCTTACATTGGAGTTCCCACAAGTCAAAAAAGTGCTAAGGAACAGTGGGAAAGATTATAAATTATGGAAAAGAAAAGTCAAGTGTATTAAGGTGTAAAAGATAATAATGGAACAGGAAGTGTTAAATGGGATGGAGGATGGGGGGGGAAAGATAAAAAAGGGAGTATGGTTTGCATTTCCCTTATGAGTGAGCTATCCTAGAAGCAGAAAGACACACACAGTATATACTCACTCACACAGACACACAACATAGGACAAACCCACCAAAATCTTGAAGAAACTAATCAAGAGGGAGGACTCTTGCCAAAATGCTCAATCCCTATCCAGAAAGGCAAAGAGGATGGATATCAGAAGAAGGAGAAAAAAGGTACAAGTCAGGAGCCTGACACAGAGGACCTCTGAAAGGCTCTGCCTGGCAGACCATCAATGCAGATGCTGAGACCTATGGGCAACCTTTGGGCAGAGTGCAGGGAATCTTAGGAAAGAAGTGGGAAATAGTAAGATCTGGAGAGGACAGGAACTCCACAAGGAGAGCAGCAGAACCAAAAAATCTGAGCACAGGGGTCTTTCCCGAGACTGACACTTCAACCAAGGACCATGCATGGAGAAAACCTAAGACCCTGCACAGATGTAGCCCACGGCAGATCAGAACGACCCTAAGATTTCACCTTACACCCGTCAGAATGGTTAAGATCAAAAACTCAAGTGACAACACATGCTGGAGAGGATGTGGAGAAACCCTCCTCCACTGCTGGTGGGAATGTAAACTTGTACAACCACTCTGGAACTCAATCTGGCACTTCCTCAGACAACTAGGAACAGCACTTCCTCAAGAGCAAACCTATTTTTAAGACAAAAGGACCAGGGGATAGATTCACTTTTTATCACCCTTTGCCTTTTTTCACATTTATTAAGATTTTGACAAACATGTCAGTAAAGTGATATAATTTGGCTAGGAAAAGATTTTCAATCATAAATTTTGAAGAATTACTTTACTTGTATTTATTAGTGAGGACATGTTTGAATTCAAACTGTGACAAATATTGAAAACATTTAATAAACACTATACATTTCACTCCCCCCCCAAAAAAAAAGGGAGTATGGGAAAGGATAATATTAAATACCACTGAAAATGCCAAATGGAAATGTAATACTGTAGGAGATGTGTATTTGTAAGGGATTTAAGTGGAGTTACTCTGTAATAAAAGGAAAATGCTTCCTCATAGACAACATAGGTTATTATAGTCACTATATAGAAACTTCAGTACCAGGTACAGGATACCTCTTTCTGAGTTCTCGATCAGTGCTTTCTCACAGACATTATCCTGAACATTACAGAATATTGTCACTGTTCTTGATGACCCTCCAAAACCCAATTGCCAGAGTCTATTGCTAAAGACAACCATGTACTTCAGTCACGGGACATGGAGAAATGATGCTGATCCTGACCTGAAAGCTTCATCTTTGATTTCTGTCTTTCATAGAACGGGAAAGCGCTACATGTATGTGATGCAAAGTGAGAAAAGTCATTAACAACAGTCTTACCCAGGCATGAATACTGTTAAGTACAATGATGGTCAGTCTGACAAAATGTGTCTATTAGTGCAATCATGGAATGAGTGTTAGAGAAGTAATCAATAACATTCTGGATGTACTGAAGGCCTGCATGAGGTGATACCCCTGCCTGCTTCTGTTAACTATGCTAAAACCATGTGGCGAGCTCCATCCTAGGCTCTACAGTAGTTTGTAATACTGTTATTTTACCAAATTGGCAATGAATTGTACACCAAATCCTTATTATTTATAGATTGGTGGGCCATTTAACCCTCATAAAAAATGTTTCTTTTTGCAATAGTTCATGATAATAGAGAGAACTACAACTAAAATGCAAGGAATAAGACTGTAGAGTGCTCATCTCTAAATGAAGCATCTATAACACATCCCATTGCCCAAGGCTCAGGGATCATTGTGAAGGAGGAGTCATAGTGAATAAATATCTACAGCAATATAGTAATTGTCAGACATAATAGTGCAGACTCACACACAAACACACGGACACTGGGGACGCATGAAAAAGGCTTCCACAAGGGCAAGTCACCCCAAATCCCAATATGAATATGAGAGGAACTCACAAAACCAGAGCCATAGCTAAGGAACTACTGACGATTTATAAATACCTGATGCAGGAGAGTCAGTTTTCTCAAGAACTGAGACCCCAGAGGGGTGACCTATGTTCCTATGTACCACACACAGGTGCATAGAGGCAGCACTGAATCGACTCAGAGTGTGTTAAATTAAGAAAAATTGTGAAGGAAAAAGTGGTAGGGTGAAAATGGAAAGAGTTGCTGGGAGGGAATAGAATGAATTTGATCAAAACTCATTATGCATATGAATATAAATGTCTATGTAAATATGAAGTTATTTTTTAAATAAATTAACTTATATTTAAAAATTAAGACTTGGGTTTCCTCATTCAGGATGATCTTTTCTTGTTCCTATCATTTGCTTACAAATTTCATGATTTCCCGCTTTTTAATCGCTGAGTAGTATTCCATTGTGTAAAAGTACCACAATTTCTGTATGTATTCCTCTGTTGAGAGATATCTGGGTTGTTTCCAGATTCTGGCTATTATGCATAAAGCTGCTATGAATATAATTAAACAAATGTCCTTATTGAATGGTGGGGCATCTTTTCAGGGAGGTTCCTAGGAGTGGTATAGTTGGATCTTGAGGTAGCACTATTCCTAATTTTCTGAGAAAGCACCAGATTTATTTCCAAAGTGAAATCAATGCACAAGTTGACATTCCCACCAACAATGGAGGAGTTTCCCCTTTCTCCACATTCTCTCCAGCATGCATCATCTTTTGAGTTTTTGCTCTTAGCCATTCTGAAGGGTCTGAGGTAAAAATCTCAGGGTTGTTTTGATTTGCATTTTCCTGATGACTAAGGATTTTGAGCATTTCTTTAAGTGTTTCTCTGCCATTCAGTATTCCTCCAAGACACATATGATATATACTCACTTATAAGTGTATAATAGCCATATAATACAGGATAAATATAATAGAATCTATAGTGTAAAGAAGCTAAGCAACAAGGAGGATCCTAGGGTAGATGCTTAATTCTCAATCAGAAGGGCAAACAAGATAAACATCAGAAGTAGCAGAACACACGGAATAGTAAAGGAGCCTTTCACAGAACACCTCTGAAAGACTCTACTCACCAGGGTATCAAAGGAGATACTGATACTCATAGCCAAACTTTGGGCAGAGTGCAAGAAACCTTATGGAAGTAGAAGGAGACAGAAAGACTTGGAGGAGACAGGAACCACACAAGGAAAACAACAGAGCCAAAATACCTGGGCCCAGGGGGCTCTGCAGAGACCAGTACTTCAACCAAGACAATGCATGGAAAGGACCTAGACCCCCTGTTCAATGGAAGCCCATTGGCTGCTCAGTTTCCAAGTGGGTTCCCTAGTAAGGGCTGCAGGAGCTGTCTCTGACATGAACTCAGTGGCCACCTCTTGGATCACTTCCCCCTGGGGTGTACAGCCTTGCCATGCCACAGAGAAAGATGATGCAGCCATCCTTGATGAAACACTGGTAAGCTAGGATCAGATAGAAAAGGAGGAGGCCCTCCCCTACCAGGGGACTAGGGAAAAGGCATAGGGAAGAAGAGGCAGAGTAGGTGTGGCTGGGAAGAGACAAGGGAGGGATACAATGCAGTGGGGATACAATGTGAATATATTGTAATAAACAAATATATGAATAAAATTAAATTTTAAAACATTAAGACAATTTTAAAAAGAAAATAAAAATACGTGATTTACAAGTAATCTTAGAAAAAGAAAATCAGATATAAACTCTTGTAAGCATTTAATATCCTTTGTTTGGTTTTACTTAAACAGTAATTCCTTTATTTTTGTTTGATTTATTAAAATTAAGGACTTGGGGAGGGCCATGGGTGGAGAAGGGGGAGAGAGGGTGGGATTGGGAGGGGAGGCGGGAGGGAGGTACAGAGGGGATACAAAGTGACTAAAGTATAATTAATAAAAATAAAAACTGAAATTAAAAAGAAAAAAAAGAAAATAAGTTTAAATTCCAGTTTCTGGACACTGCAAAAATAACAGGTGTTAAATATATCTCTCAAATCATCTAGAACATTTTAAATATAAGAATGAACTTAAAAGAAATAATGTAGACAGTAAAGAGCTAAAGACTTTGACCACTGAAATGAAGAAAATAATGAGAACGAGCCCTAGGGTAATACTAGCTCTGGAAGGAAAGACAAAATTGGAACCACAGTAAGTAAAGCTCACTAACATAGTGTAGTGGATATGCTAACACGAGAACACAAGTGTCTGTTTAGGTGTGGATAGGAACTGGGATAGAGTTGTGAAGGGGGAATTAATTAAAGACTGAGTACTAGCAATCTCTGCAGTAACTCCCTTGAGTATGTATCTGTCTACCAATTGATGTAGCTTTTAAGGCAAAACTCTAAAACCTGTGAAAACAAATCCTAGAAAGTGGCAAGTTAAAAATTCTTATTGCTCCCATAATAGTGAGAGTTACCTGAGCTCTGTGAATCCAGGTTAAAGGATAGTTTTCATTGAAGGCATTCAGTAGAGGTCAGGGAAATGTTACACTATAGGAATGGGAGCTGGAAAAACAAAACAAACTGAAAAATCAATGAGCTTTCTTGTATTTGCTAAAGAGTAAGTTTGCAAGGCCACCCAGAATCCCAAGATGAGAAGAAATAGGTGAATCCAGAGAATAGCTCTTATTCTTTGCTATAGTGAATGCCACTGGTGTGCAAACTGATAGGCACAACGAAATGTGCACTTGTATGAAGTATTAAAGACGAAGTCAGAGCAAGAGAATCTTTCGGGGCTTCATTTTTTAAAGGAAGGTAGCTTATGATAGGGACCTACAATGATCTCCTGGTGAAGACCTGAGGAAGATGCTGTTGTGGTTCCAGTAGAGGTGAGAAGAGATGTTGACCGGAAACTTTTCACACATCACATATCAGTTGCCTCATTATAGGGCTGTGTCAAATCCTTATTTTAGGGGAAGAGCTCTGTTCTCTCTCTGATGACCTATAAATTTCTCATATAATGAAAAATGGTTAAAAATGGAGAGATGGAGCAGCAGTAAAGAGCACTTATTAACTGTGACAATGACCCTATTAGGTTCACATATTTAAATGATTAGTCAGTTCACAGTGACTGTAACTATTCAGAGAGGACTGACAGGCATTCTGTCATTGGAGGAGGTGTGTTACTGGGGGTGAGGTTTGAAGTTGTAAAATCCCATAACATTTCCACTTAATGCTCCTGCCTCTTACTTGTGGATAAGAATGTAAACTTTCAGCTACTGCCCCAGTACCATGCCTGTCTATCAGCTGTCATCTTCCCTGCCATGATAGTCATAGACTCTAAACTTATGGAACCAAAAGCCCCAATTTAAACATCTTATTTCATGAGTGTCCATGGTCACGGTTTTGTCAAGGCAATAGACAAATAATGAATACATTATTCTTCTGAAAGATATGAGTTCAGTTCCTAGTACTGAATACACACAGGCAGCTCATAACCACCTGTTCTTCCAGCTCTAGGGGATGAAATAGCTGTGGCTTCTTTTTTTAATTTTTTAACCAATAATTTTCCCATATGAATTTGTGTATATATGTGAGTATATGTGAAGTCACAGGTTGATGCAAATTGTCTGCCTCAATTCCCCCCCCCCTTTTAGTTTCTGAGATAAGTTCTCTCACTAAATGTGATACTCATCAATTTCCCAAAATTAGTTGGCCAACAAGGTCCAGGACCTACCTATTTTCTTTCAGTCTCCTAAGGATTAAAATTACAGGAAAACACCACCATACTTATCTTTCATTTATCACTAGATTCAAGTCTATGAACATGTGCAAGCCTTACTGATTGAGCCACTTCCTTAATTCTAAATTTCTATGATGCAAACATTTAAGCAACATAAGTATTTGTCCAGTTCAAGGTAAGACACTGCCTATTTTCTGACAAGTAACCCTTACAAAATGTCTCAATCTTATATTTTTTGCTGCTATAGTCAAATGCCATGTTGGTCTAATGTTCTTGTAGAATGTGTACAATTACCCTTGTTAATTAAAATGCCGATTTCTCTACACCAATATGGGATTTCAATCCAGACATGCATTATGATATTTATTCTAGGCATCACCTATCTCAAGTTTGTGTAAACATGGTACCATTTGTTCTCTGTATTGCCAATAAAAACAATCAGCCAATGCTGAGCATTGGAGAAAAAAAAATAAGAAAAATGAGAGAAAAAATATTTAAAACTTATAGTCCAGAATTACCATGCCAATAAAAGACTAACATTTCTGTATGTAAATTTTTCATGCATTAATTCTGATTTAAAAACAATATCATGGAAATACTTTCTTCCAGACCTTGTTGCTTTATCAACACATAACTTCTGAAATACGGCTTTAAAAAACTGCGAGACATAGATTCACTGAAGAATACTTAGGAAGATTCAATTCAGGAGGCATTAGGAGAATTTGGGATGTTTGACATTTATAGATCTATATCTGTAAACTATGAAATATTAAATATAACCCAAACTAGAGCCAGATTAATAAATAACCACATTGAAAATCTATTTGCCTGTGTTTCTGTTCTGTCGTGTCTTCTTATATGTCCAAGGCGGTATCTGAGCCTGAATATGACCCAACCAGGAGTAAACAATGATGTAACTAGATACTTGATTTACCAGAGGAAGAATTTAAGTAACTATGGCTATTATTCTAGTGGCTATAATTCCAAACATTAAAAAAGTATATATAAATATAGGTTATGTAAGGCTAAGGATAGAAGCTCTAAACCAGAATCAAAAAAAGAGCCCAATAATAAAAATACTGTAAGAGAAGTGAAAATGATGGCCATGATAAGAAAAGACAGGCAAATTAAATATAAGTACATAGACCAAAAAAGGGTAAAGAAAATATACAAGAACACAATACCCGAAACTATGAGACAATTTCAAAAGTACAACACACACATATGCACGGATATAAAAATATACACACTGTTCACACATATTCACACACAGGTTTCAATGTGAAGAACTTTTATGCCTGGCCCTACTCAGGTGTGTACTCAGGTGTGTTACCATACCATGTGTTCTTTGTCTATAGATAATACGTACACAAATTTGTACTGGAGTAACAGAAAGAGAAGAATGAACAGAAGTGTTATATGACTTATCAATAATCGAATTTGAAACACTCATGATTGTTAGCTTACAAACATTAGAAAGGAAACATCAGATCTCAGATCCAAGATCATAAACATCACAAAAGGAAATAAAAGCATTCTATAGCAAGATATATTCTGTTCAAACTCAACTAATTAAGATAAAGAGAAAACATTGACAAAAACTAAAAATGGGGGAGGGGTATTCACTGAAGAGCAACAACAATATCACTAGGTTACCAATAGGCTGTATTAAATATTGACAAGTTGGTATTAAAGTCTTCATGAGAAGACAAAAGAGGAGACTAGTTAACAGAACTGACTAAAAATAAAAGCTGAGATTACATGCTACCCATTGGGGTAGAGGAGCAGAAAATACTGAGAGAAATGTCTTATTCTCAGAGTTGGGCAGCTCATATGCAAGATGAATTTTGGTGCCTCATATTTTTCACAAACATAGAAGAGAAAAAAAAAAAGAGAAACGACTAAAGTCAAATCTTGTGTTGAAGAGATGTAAGGGCCAACCGAAAGTATACCCCTTGTCCAAGGTTGGAGTAACAATAGGACTTTCTTTGGACTGCCAACAAATGGAATTATGACATAGAGACTTATTATTATTTATTATAGCCTAAACATTAGCTGTCTGTTTCCTAACTATTTCATACATCTTAATTAACCTGTTCATTCTAGTCCCATTACCACATGGCCCGATATCTCTTAGTCTCTCAGTCCCAGCACTGTTCCTTCCTCCATGTTTGGCTAGCAAATCTCACCAATCAACTTTTCCCAAAGTCCCTATCTCTACGCAGAAGTCCTGCCTTTCCTCTCCTGCTGAGGTATAGACTGTCAGTTCATTATGAAACCAATCACAAGGTAAGGGAAGCATGTCTACAAAAAACTGAGACTAGTGATGTTTCATAAAATACCAAAGTCTGGCCTGTACTCAAACTCACTCCTGGTACAGAAATTAGTGTTTGAATAATGCAAAGACAACCTTTACACACTGCACCAAAAATTATCCCCACATTGAGCAAAATATATAAAGTGGCATTAGTCTATATGCCAACTCATAAAAAATACTTGTCTAATTCTCCATTGATTTATACTCACAGGAATAAATGATTGATTACAAAAGATTACAAATTACAAATAATAAAGTTAGATATGTCATCCTTAAAGAGATGGTTAATAAATCTTCATTTTATAAGTATGAATTATGCATAATGACTTTCTTGCAAATAATCCACAATGTGGTAAAGAGAAAAAAAAAGAAAAAAAAGAAAAACACATCAGCCTTTGCCTCAATAAATAAACTTAACTCTAACATTCACATTAACAAACTCATTCTAAAGATTGTATTCAAAGGCTAATATATGATACACCTGTCTTATGTAATTATTTTAATGTATAAAAATTAAATCATGAACTTGGCATGTAAGCCAATGTAACTAGATAAGATCATATTAAGTGAAGTAACTCAGATGCAGAGACAAAATGTCACATACTTTCTCTCTTATTGGAGACTCCTAGCTCCAGAGCTTCAAATGTACATAGCCTAGAAAAATTTCAGAAACCTTCAGTAACTGCTACCAAAAACACTCAGGACTGATACAGCAACACCTAGTTCTCAGATATTGGTAATTAATTACAGAAACAGCCTTTAGCATCTTAGAGTTTTTGAAAACTAATGTGGGTATTCTTATTAGTTTTGTCAACATGACACAAGCTAGAGTTAATTAAGAAGAGGAAACCTCAGTTCAGAAAATGACCCTAACAAATTGGCCTATGAACAAGTACATGGGACATTTTTTTTTTCTTTTTTGATCATTGTTTAGTTTAAGAGGGCCCAACTCACTAGGAACAGTACCATCTTTGGAAAGGTGGTCCTGAACTGAATAAGAAAGCAAGCTGAGAAAATCATAAGGAGCAATTCAGCTAGTGGAAACTTATAAGCTGAATTAAAACAAGTTGCTTTGGGTCAATATTTTATCACAGCAATAGAAACTTAACAAAGACAGTGAGTGAGGCAAACATCTTGGATACCATCTGTCCTCTTGACTGCAGTAATCCCTTGACATGTAGTGTAATATGGCTTTTTCTTCATACCATAGTTCTGGTTTCCTTACCTACGCACTCATAATCCAGCTCCAATTATAAGACCAGTCTTCTGAAATGAACATTTTTGACATGTGCATGACCTATACTAAAACTGTCAAAGTTGTTAAAGCAGTTTTCAAAATCAAGAAAGGCTGAGAGACTGTCATAGCCTAAAAGATCTTATAAAGATATGATACTAAAGTTGATTTGGTATTCAGATGAGATCCTAGAATAGAAAAAGGACATTATGTAAAATATTAAAATTATGTGTGGGTATAATTAATTAGTAATATATAAATATTGTTTAATTAATTCTACCAATTGCATCATACTGATTTAAGATGTTAAAATAGGAGAAATTGGATATGTGGGAGTCTGAGATTCACCATCCTCATATTTTTCCATATATTTAAATTTTCACTAAAATTAAAACTTTTACAAGGGAGAATAAAGGCACTTATGCAGATGGGAACAAATATAATATAAATGCTGAGCACACATTAGGCAGGAGGAAAAACTGTTTATATGTGTTACAAAATAAAACAAGTAACCTAGAATTCTATATAAAAATGTCCTTCATGGTCTCCCTACAACAAAGTAGAGGGAAACAAGACAGATAGATTTCTCTAAATGTAATACTGACCACCTAATTGCTCCAAATGAAAGTTATCATGTTTGAAAAGTATAGTAAATCTCATCTCTTCATATTTGTACCCTCTGCATATAAATTTTAAGATGTCAAGTACATTAACCAGGTGTTTTCCCCAAGCACTAAATTCTTCTTAATCACATGACAACCCTAAGGATAGTCTGTTAGTTAATAAAACACAAATTGAAGATTTCAGAGTTGGATAGTTCTTTCTTTGTACCTATACTTCCACCATAAGAACATACTGAAGTTGTGATAATGGATGGATGACAGAACCTATGTGGCATTCTACCTTCTAAGAGCTGCCCACTTCAAACATCAGTAAGTTCAAGATGTGGTAGGTGACGTTGTAGAACCAGGAAAAAAAACCTCAAGGCTAAGTCTCTGAATTTCAAAGTAAAATTGCAATAAATTTTTACCAGGCTGGTGAATATTAAGGCAGTCGTATACAAAGTCATATACACAGCATTATTGAGGAATTGATGCATTAATACAAAGAAGACATTTTTGATGACATAATTCTTTTTTTGTATTTTTTTTATTTTTTATTTTTTTTATCAGTTACATTTTATTAACTCTGTATCCCAGCCGTGTCCCGATCCCTCATTCCCTCCCAGTCCCTCCCTCCCTCCCTCATCTCCACCGTGCCCCTTTCCAAGTCCACTGATAGGGGGGACCTCCTCCCCATTCATCTGATCCTGTTTTATCAGGTATCTTCAGGACTGGCTGCAAAGCCCTCCTCTGTGGCCTAACAGGACTGCTCCTCCCTTCGGGGGTGGGGAGACCAAAGAGCCAGTCATTGAGTTCCTGTTAGAAATAGTCCCTGTTCCCCTCACTTTGGGAAACCAATTGGTTACTGAGCTACCACAGGCTACATCTGAGTGGAGGTTGTAGGTTATATCCATACATGGTCCTTGGTTGAATGTCAGTCTCAGAAAAGACCCTGTGCCCAGATATATTTGGTCCTTGTGGAGCTCCTATCCTTTCCCCATCAGACTAACTCCCCTTCTTTCTTATGATTCCCTGTACTCTGCCAAAGGTTTGGTCATGAGTCTTTGCTTTGAAAACACTGCTAGTTAGAGTCTTTCAGATGCGCTCAGTAGACTCCTGTCATACGTTCAATGCACATCCCATCTGTCTTTCTAAAGGAGGATTGATCATCTTACCCCATATCCGCTCAATTGATTATCTTTTTTAGGTGTATAGATTTCATTATGTTTATCATATCGTATAGGTCTATATAAGTGAGTATATCCCATGTTTGTCTTTCTCCTTCTGGGATATTTCACTCAGAATGATCTTTTCTAGATCCCACCATTTGCCTGCAAATTTCATGATTTCCTCCTTTTTGATTGCTGAGTAGTATTCCATTGTATAAAAATATCACAATTTCTGTACCCATTCCACCGTTGATGGACATCTGGGTTGTTTCCAGGTTCTGGCTATTACAAATAGAGCTGCTATAAACATGGTTGAGCAAGTGTCCTTTTTGTGTACTTGAACAAACTTTGGGTATATACCTAGCAGTGGTATAGCTGGGTCTGGAGGAAGCACTATTCCTATTTGTCTTAGAAAGTGCCAGATAGCTTTCCAGAGTGGTTGTACCAGTTTACATTCCCACCAGCAGTGGAGGAGGGTTCCCCTTTCTCCACAACCTCTCCAGCATGTGTTATCGCTTGAGTTTTTCATCTTGGCCATTCTGATGGGTGTAAGGTGATATCTCAGGGTCGTTTTGATTTGCATTTCCCTGATGGCTAATGAGGATGAGCATTTCTTTAAGTGTTTTTCTGCCATTCGATATTCCTCTGTTGAGAATTCTCTGTTTAGCTCTGTTCCCCATTTTTTAATTGGATTACTTGGATTGCTGCTTTTCAGCTTCTTTAGTTCTTTGTATATACTGGATATTAGTCCTCTGTCAGATAAAGGGTTAGTGAAGATTCTTTCCCAATCTGTAGGCAGTCGTTTTGTTTTGATGACAGTATCCTTTGCTTTACAGAAACTTTTCAGTTTCATGAGGTCCCATTTATTGATTGTTGCTCTTAGAGCCTGTGCTGTTATTGTTCTGTTCAGAAAGTTGTCTCCTGTGCCAATGAGTTCTAGGCTGTTCCCCAATTTTTTTTCCAATTGATTTAGGGTATCTGGTTTTATGTTGAAGTCCTTGATCCACTTTGACTTTAGTTTTGTGCAGGGTGATAAATATGGATCTATTTTCATTTTTCTGCATGTAGACATCCAGTTGGTCCAGCACCATTTGTTGAAGATGCTGTCTTTTTTCCATTGAATGGAATTGGCTTCTTTGTCAAATATCGAGTATTCATAGGTGTGTGGATTTATTTCTGGGTCTTCTATGCGGTTCCATTGATCCTCCTTTCTGTTTCTATGCCAATACCATGCAGTTTTTATTACTGTTGCCCTGTAGTACAGCTTGAGATCAGGAATGGAGATACCTCCAGATGATCTGTTGTCGTACAGGAACGTTTTGGAGATTCTGGGTTTTTTGTTTCTCCATATGAAGCTGAGAATCTTTTTTTCAAGGTCTGTAAAGAATTGAGTTGGTATTTTGAAGGGAATTGCATTGAATTTGTAGATTGCTTTTGGCAGTATGGCCATTTTCACAATGTTAATCCTACCAATCCATGAGCACGGGAGATCTTTCCATCTTCTGATATCTTCTTCGATTTCCTTCTTCAGAGACTTGAAGTTTTTCTCAAACAGGTCTTTCACTTGCTTGGTTAGAGTCACACCAAGGTACTTTATGTTATTAGTGGCTATTGTGAAGGGTGTTGTTTCCCTAATTTCTTTCAGTTTATTCACTTTGTATCCCCACTGTAGCTCCCTCCCTTCTCCCCTCCCAATCCTATCCTCCCTTCCCCTTCTCCACCCATTCCCCTCTCCAAGTCCACTGATAGGGGAGGACTTCCTCTTCTTCCTTCTGATCCTCATCTATCAGGTTTCATCCGGAGTGGCTGCATTGTCTTCCTATGTGGCCTGGGAAGGCTGCTCCCCTATCAAGGGGAGGTGATCAAAGAAGAGGCAAATCAGTTCATGTCAGAGACAGTCCCTGTTCCCATTAATATGGAACACTCTTGGATACTGAAATGCCATGGTCTACATCTATGCAGGGGTTCTAGGTTATATCCATGAGTGGTCCTTGGTTGGAGTATCAGTCTCAGAAAAGACCCCTGTGCTCAGAATTTTTGCTTTTGTTGCTCTCCTTGTGGAGCTCCTGTCCTCTCCAGGTCTTTCTATCCCCCCTTCTTTCATAAGATTTCCTGCACTCTGCCCAAAGTTGGGCTATAAGTCTCAACCTGTAGCATGGAGCCCTTCAGAGGCCCTCTGTGGTAGGCTCCTGTCCTGTTCCCTGTTTTCTTCATCTTCTGATGTCCATCCTCTTTGCCTTTCTGAATGGGGATTAAGCAACTTAGCCAGAGTCCTCCTTCTTGATTAGTTTCTTTAGGTGTACAGATTTTAGTATGTTTATCCTATTTTATATATCTAATGTCTGCTTATGAGTGAGTATATACTGTGTGTGTGTGTCTTTCTGCTTCTGGGATAGCTCACTCATGATGATCTTTTCCAGATCCCACCATTTACCAGAAAATTTCATGATTTCCTTGTTCTTTATTGCTGAGTAATATCGCATTGTGTAGATATGCCACAATTTGTGCATCTATTCCTCCACTGAGGGGCATCTGGGTTGTTTCCAGCTTCTGGCTATTACAAATAAATGTGCTACAAACATGGTTGAACAATTGCCTTGTTGTGTACTTGAGCATCTTTTGAATATATGACTAGGAATGGTATATATTGAGGAAGCGCTATTCATAATTGTCTCAGAAAACACCAGATTGATTTCCAAAGTGGTTGTGCAAGATCTTCTGGAGGTATCTCCATCTCTGATCTCAAGCTGTACTATAGAGCAGCAATACTAAAAACTTCATGGTATTGGCATAGAAATCATCTTGTGGATCAAATAAATCAAATAGAAGACACAGAAATAAATCCACACACCTATGGATGCTTGATTTTTGACAAAGAAGCCAAAACCACTCAATGGAAAAAAGACAGCATCTTCAACAAATGGTGCTGGTCTAACTGGATGTCTACATGTAGAAAAATGCAAATAGATCCAGACTTATCACCCTGCACAAAACTATAGTCTAAGTGGATCAAAGACTTCAACATAAAACCAGACATACTAAACCTGTTAGAAGAAAAAGTGGGGAAGAGCCTTGAACTCATTGGCACAGGAGACAACTTCCTGAACAGAACACCAACAGCATAGGCTCTAAGAGCAATAATCAATAAATAGGACCTCATGAAACTGAAAAGCTTCTGTAAAGCAAAGGACACTGTCACCAAAACAAAATGACTGCCTACAGATTGGGAAAGGATATTCACCAACTCCATATCTGACAAAGGGCTTACATACAGAATATATAAAGAACTCAAGAAGTTAAACAGCAACAAATCAATTAATCTAATTAAAAATGGACATCAAAAGAAGAAGAAAACAGGAAACAACCTAGGAACCTGCTACAGAGGGCCTCTGAAAGCCAGAAGAAGAAAACAGGAAACAACCTAGGAAACTGCCACAGAGGGCCTCTGAAAGCCTCTGCCTTGCAGACTATCAAAGCAGATGCTGAGCCTGATGGCCAACTGTTGGGCAGAGTGAATGGAATTTTATGTAAGAACTGGGAAATAGCAAGAGCTGGAGAGGACAGGAACTCCATAAGGAGAGCAACAGAACAAGAAAATTTGAACACAGGGAACTTCCCAGAGACTCATACTCCAACCAAAGACTATTCATGGAGATAACCTAGAACCCCTGCACAGATGTAGCCCATGGCAGTTCAGTGTCCAAGTGGGTTACATAGTAATGGGAAGAGGGACTGCCTCTGACATAATCTGATTGGCCTCCTCTTTGATCACCTCCCCCTGAGGGGGGAGCAGTCTTACCAGGCCACAGAAGATGACAATTTAGCCACTTCTGATGAGAACTAATAGTCTAAGATCAGAAAGAAGGAGAGGAAGACCTCCCCTATCAGTGGACTTGGGGAGGGGCATGCATGCAGAAAGGGGAGGAAGGGTAGGATCAGGAGGGGAGGAGGGAGGGGCATATGGGGGGATACAAAATGAATAAAGTGTAATTAATAATAAAATAAATAATAATAATAATAAAATTTTAAACATAGGGAACAGAGATATACAGAGAATTCTCAATAGAGGAATATCGAATGGCAGAGAAATACTTAAAGAAATGTTCAACTTCCTTAGTCATCAGGGATAGCAAATCAAAAGGACCCTGAGATTTCACCTTACACCCATCAGAATGGCTAAGATGAATAACTCAAGTGACAATACATGCTGGAGAGTTTGTGGAGAAAGTGGAACCCTCCTCCACTGCTGGTGGGAATGTAAACTTGTACAACCACTTTGGAAATCAATCTGGATCTTTCACAGACATAATTCTTTTTTTTTTTTTCAATGCAGTTTATTCAGGAACATAGAACAATCCTCGGACCCCGGGGAAAGCCAGCCCACAGCTTAAATAGCCTCTGGGTAGCCAACCCAGACGTGCCACGGGGGCAATGCAGATAGGTCCACATACATGGAAGCAAGCCAGATCCTCGGCCTTAGCCAAATGTGGAGTTGTTCGTGACAGAGAGCACTCACCATCGGGAAGGTGGAAGGCGGAAACCAGCTCCATCTTTAAGGCATAGCATTCCGCAGCTCTCTACAGTTCCCCCTTTTTGTTTTAGACGCATCAGGCAAGAGTAGAGGTCTGATCTCTGATATTAGAAATAAATTGGGACTTTGTACAGATGTTCATTTAGGTGTCATCCACCCAAAGAGCATCAGACCCATCCTATACCTTTTTCTCAGAGGCGGGACCTGGGGCATCAACCCGCATGCAATCAGACATGCTCTTCTCTGGGTCCAAAGCTGCTGACCCTGAGTGCAGTGCTTAGCCTCGCATCCTGAGCATATCATTTTAGCTTTTTATGGTATCCAACCATGCTTGGGGAGAATGTCCTGCTTCAATGGCTGTAAAGGCCTGAATGATCATGGCTGCATCACACTGTTGTGAGACTCTAATCTTGCATATATACCACAGGCAAACCAAGGAGACCAACACCAGAAGGCCTGCTAACACTCCCATGCCCGCCCATTCCTTCAGATGATTCATGGCTGCAGCAATCCAAGTTGATAATCCTGTGGCTAGTCCTGCGTCCACTCCGGTAGAATTTACTGCGACAATGGCCACTCTCAGCTGCTCCATCGTAGTATCGAATTCTCCAGTCCAATTACCTAAAATATAGCTCGACAATTGTTTAGACAGATTTACAGTGCAGGAAAAATTTTCATATTGTATGCTAGTGACACAAAGTCCAGCATACTTTCATTGACAGCCAGGTTGAGCGATTTGCCATAGGGTATCAATTTGCTCCTGCAAGAGGTCAATCCTCTGATTGAACACCATCAAGCTTCCTTTTAGTTGAGCATTAATTCTTTTATGTACAACTAAGGCATGAGCTACATTGGCTAAATGATTATTCAGGGTCTGAGCAGTCTGCCCAGTATGACTCATGGCTAATGCCCTGGTGGTAGCTCCAACAGCCGTCAATGAGATGGTAGTAACAATGGTGGCTGTAGTTCCAAGATCCCTTTTCTGTCTGAAGAGAGTCATAGCATGAGGGGCATCAATGGGCATAGGCACCCAGTGAGGCATGCGAGTAACCAGGGCATACCTAACTTTACTAGCATTCCAGCATTGGGCAAAAAAGCAAGTATCATTACCACAATTACTTGGCTCTATCTGGCTAATAATGAATAAAAATGGGGGATATAGACAAACAGGTGTGGGCTTATAGGAAATATTATGAGAAGCCTTAACCCCTCGTTGGAACATCCTGCATCAGTTCTAGAACTAGCAGTGGTGGTGTCCGAGGTCTGAGTAGGTTCAGGAGACCATTGCCCCCAGGGGCGAGACGTGCTCCATGCCAATTGTCTAACTCCATGTTTTCCTCCAATTTTGAAAGTCATTTAAGGTTCTTAAATTATTTTTTCCCTTTTTTCTTAAATTTTTCATCAATTACACTTTATTCATTCTGCATCCCCCCATAAGCCCCTCCCTCCTCCCATCCCAATCCCACCCTCCCTCCTCCCTCTGCTTGCATGCCACTCCCCAAGTCCACTAATAGGGGAGGTTCTCCTCTCCTTTCTGATCTTAGTATGTCAGTTCACATCAAAAGTGGCTGTATTGTCCTCTACTGTGGCCTGGTAAGGCTGCTCCCCCCCCCAGAGGGAGGTGATCAAAGAGCAGGCCAATCAGAGTATGTCAGAGGCAGTCCCTCTTCACATTACTATGTAACCCAATTGGACTCTGAACTGCCCTGGGCTACATCTGTGCAGGGGTTCTAGGTTATCTCCATGAATAGTCCTTGGTTGGAGTATGAGTCTCTGGGAAGTTCCCTATGTTCAAATTTTCTTGTTCTGTTGCTCTCCTTGTGGAGACCCTGTCCTCTCCAGCTCTTACTATTTCCCAGTTCTTACCTAAAATTCCGTTCACTCTGCCCAACAGTTGCCCATCAGGCTCAGCATCTGCTTTGATAGTCTGAAGGGCAGAGGCTTTCAGAGGCCCTCTGTGGTAGGTTCCTAGGTTGTTTCCTGTTTTCTTCTTCTTCTGATGTCCATCCTCTTTGACTTTCTGGATGGGGATTGGACGTTTTAGTTAGGGTCCTCTCTCTTGCTTAGTTTCTTTAGATGCACAGGTTTTAGTGGGTTTGTCCTATGTTGTATGTCTATATGAGTGAGTATATACCATGTGTGTCTTTTTGCTTCTGAGACAACTCACTCAGGATGATCCTTTCCAGATTCCACCATTTACCTACATATTTCATGATTTCCTTCTTTTTCATTGCTGAGTAATATTCCATTGTGTAGATGTACCACAATTTCTGCATCCATTCTTCAATTGAGGGGCATCTGGGTTGTTTCCAGCTTCTGGCTATTACAAATAAAGCTGCTACAAACATGGTTGAGCAAATGTCCTTTTTGTGTACTTGAGCCTCTTTTGGATATATGCCCAGTAGTGGTATGGCTGGATCTTGAGGAAGCGCTATTCCTAGTTGTCTGAGAAAGGGCCAGATTGATTTCCAGAGTGGTTGTACAAGTTTACATTCCCACCAGCAGTGGAGAAGGGTTCCCCTTTCTCCACAACCTCTCCAGCATGTGTTGTCACTTGAGTTTTTGATCTTGGCCATTCTCATGGGTGTAAGGTGAAATCTCAGGGTTGTTTTGATTTGCATTTCCCTAATGGCTAGTGAGGTTGAGCATTTCTTTAAGTGCTTCTCTGCCATTCGGTATTCCTCTACAGAGAATTCTCTGTTTAGCTCTGTTCCCCATTTTTTAAGTGGATTACTTGGTTTGCTGCTTTTCAGCTTCTTTAGTTCTTTATATATACTGGATATGAGTCCTCTGTCAGATAAAGGGTTGGTGAAGATTCTTTCCCAATCTGTAGGTGGTCGCTTTGTTTTGATGACGGTGTCCTTTGCTTTACAGAAGCTTTTCAGTTTCATGAGGTCCCATTTATTGGTTGTTGCTCTTAGAGCCTGTGCTGTTGGTGTTATGTTCAGGAAGTTTCCCCCTGTACCAATGAGTTCTAGGGTATTTCCCACTATTTTTTCAAGCCGATTTAATGTGTCTGGTTTTATGTTGAGGTCTTTGATCCACTTGGACTTCAGTTTTGTGCAGGGTGACAAGTATGGATCTATTTTCATTTTTCTACATGTAGACATCCAGTTAGACCAGTACCATTTGTTGAAGATGCTATCTTTTTTCCATTGTATGGTTTTGGCGTCTTTGTCAAAGATCAGGTGTCCATAAGTGTGTGGGTTTATTTCTGGGTCCTCTGTTCGGTTCCATTGATCCACCATTCTGTTTCTATGCCAGTACCATGCAGTTTTTAAAACTGTTGCTCTATAGTACAACTTAAGATCAGGGATGGAGATACCTCCAGAAGATCTTTTATTGTAGAGGATTGTTTTAGCAATTCTGGGTTTCTTGTTATTCCATATGAAGGTGAGAATTTTCCTTTCTAGGTCTGTAAAGAATTGTGTTGGTAATTTGATGGGCATTGCATTGAATCTGTAGATTGCTTTTGGTAAGATGGCCATTTTTACTATGTTAATCCTACCAAGCCATGAGCATGGGAGATCTTTCCATCTTCTCATATCTTCTTCTAATTCTTTCTTCAGAGATTTGAAATTTTTTTCATACAAGTCTTTGACTTCCTTGGTTAGGGTTACTCCGAGGTACCTTATGTCATTTGTGGCTATTGTGAAGGGTGTTGTTTCCTTAATTTCTTTCTCAGCCCTTTTGTCTTTTGTATACAGGAGGGCTACTGATTTTTTTGAGTTAATTTTGTATCCTGCCACTTTGCTGAAGGTGTTTATCAGCTGTAGGAGTTCCCTGGTAGAGTTTTTGGGGTCACTCACGTATACTATCATATCATCTGCAAATAGTGATAATTTGACTTCTTCCTTTCCAATTTGTATCCCCTTGATCTCCTTCAACTGTCTTATTGCTCTAGCAAGGACTTCCAACAGTATGTTGAAGAGATATGGAGAGAGTGGGCACCCTTGTCTTGTCCCTGATTTCAGTGGGATTGCTTTAAGTTTCTCTCCATTCAGTTTGATGTTGGCTATAGGCTTGCTGTATATCGCCTTTACTATGTTTAGATATGTGCCTTGTATCCCTGATCTCTCCAATACTTTGAACATGAATGGATGTTGGATTTTGTCAAAGGCTTTTTCAGCATCTAGGGAGATTATCATGTGGTTTTTTTCTTTCAGTTTGTTAATATGGTGGATCACATTGATGGATTTCCGTATATTGAACCACCCCTGCATACCTGGGATGAAGCCTACTTGGTCATAGTGGATAATATCTTTGATGTGTTCTTGGATTCGGTTTGCAAGTATTTTATTAAGTATTTTTGCATCAATGTTCATAAGGGAGATTGGCCGGAAATTCTCTTTCTTTGTTGAGTTTTTGTGAGGTTTAGGTACCAAGGTGACTGTGGCTTCATAGAATGAATTTGGTAATATTCCTTCTGTTTCTATTTTGTGGAATAGTTTGAAGAGAATTGGTGTTAGCTCTTCTTTGAAGGTCTGGTAGAATTCTGCGCTGAAGCCATCTGGTCCTGGGCTTTTTTTGGATGGGAGACTTTTGATGACCGCTTCTATTTCTTTGGGGGATATAGGTCTATTTAGTTGATTTACCTGGTCCTGGTTCAGCTTTGGTAAGTCAAATCGATCAAGAAAATTGTCCATTTCATTTAGATTTTCAAATTTTGTGGCATATAGACTTTTGAAGTAAGTCCTAATGATTGTTTGGATTTCCTCAGTGTCTGTAGTTATATCCCCCTTTTCATTTCTGATTTTGTTGATTTGGGTGGTGTCTCTCTGCCTTTTAGTTAGCCTGGCTAAGGGTTTGTCGATCTTGTTGATTTTCTCAAAGAACCAGCTCTTGGTTTCATTGATTCTTTGAATTGTTTTATTTGTTTCCAATTGATTGATTTCAGCCCTGAGTTTGATTATTTCCAGCCGTCTACTCCTTCTTGGTGTGTCTGCTTCTTCTTTTTCTAGGGTTTTTAAGTGAGCCATTAGGGTGCTTGAATGAGCTGTCTCGAATTTCTTCTTGAAGGCACTTAGTGCTATGAACTTTCCTCTTAGCACTGCTTTCATTGTGTCCCACAAGTTCAGGTATGTTGTGTCTTCATTTTCATTGATTTCTAGAAAGACTTTAATTTCTTTCTTTATTTCTTCCCTGACCCAGCTGTCATTTAGTAACAAGTTGTTCAGTTTCCATGTGTGTGTAGGCTTTTTGTTATTTCTGTTATTGTTGAGGTCCAGCTTTATTCCATGATGATCAGACAAGATACATGGGATTATTTCAATCTTCTTGTATCTGTTGAGGCTCGCTTTGTGACCCACTATGTGGTCTATTTTGGAGAAGGTTCCATGAGGTGCTGAGAAGAAGGTAAATTCTTTTGTGTTTGGGTGTAAAGTTCTGTAAATGTCTGTTAGGTCCATTTGATTCATGACCTCTGTCAGAGACATTGTTTCTTTGTTTAATTTCTGTTTGGTTGACCTGTCCTTTGTTGAGAGTGGGGTGTTGAAGTCTCCCACTATTAATGTGTGTGGATCTATATGTGCTTTAAATTTTATCAATGTTTCTTTCACAAATGTGGGTGCCCTTGTATTTGGGGCATAGATGTTCAGGATTGTGATGTCTTCCTGGTGGAATTTTCCCTTGATGAGTATGAAGTGTCCTTCCCCATCTCTTTTGATTAATTTTGGTTGAAAGTCTATTTTATCAGATATTAGAATGGCTACTCCTGCTTGCTTCTTGGGTCCGTTTGCTTGGAAAGTCGTCTTCCAACCCTTTACCCTCAGGTAATGTCTATCTTTGTGTCTTAGGTGTGTTTCTTGTATGCAACAGATTGCTGGGTTTTGTTTACGTATCCATTCTGTTAATCTGTGTCTTTTTATTGGAGAGTTGAGTCCATTGATGTTGAGAGAGATTAATGACCAGTGGCTATTTGATCTCTTGATTTTGATGTTGGCTGTGGTCATCAGGTTGTGTGCTTGGTTGCTTTTTGTTTTACTGAAGTGAGGTTATTTATTTCCTGTGTTTTCTTGAATGTAGCTAGCTTTCTTGGGTTGTATTTTCCCTTCCAGTGTCTTCTGTAATGCTGGATTTGTTTGTAGGTATTGTTGAAATTTGTTTTTGTCATTGAATATCTTGTTTTCTCCATCTATGAGGACTGAGAGTTTTGCTGGGTATAGTAGCCTGGGCTGACATCTGTGTTCTCTTAGGGTCTGCATGATATCTGTCCAGGCCCTTCTGGCTTTCATAGTCTCTGTTGAAAAGTCAGGTGTGATTCTTATGGGTTTGCCATTATATGTTACTTGGCCTTTTTCCCTTGCAGCTTTTAGTATTTTTTCTTTGTTCTGTATACTTACTGTTTTGATTATTATGTGGCGGGAGGATTTTCTTTTCTGGTCAAATTTGCTGGGTGTTCTGTAGGCCTCATGTATTCTAATTGGCCTCTCCTTTAGCTTGGGGAAATTTTCTTCAATGATTTTGTTGAAAATATTTTCTGGGCCTTGGAGAAGGGAGTCTTCTTTTTCCTCTATACCTATTATTCTTAGGTTTTGTCTTTTCATATTGTCTTGCATTTCTTGGACGGTCTGTGTCAGGAATTTTTCAGATTTAACATTTTCTTTGACAGATACATCGATTTCTTCCATTGTATCTTCTACACCTGAGATTCTTTCTTCCATCTCTTGTAGTCTGTTGGTTATGCTTACCTCTGTAGTTCCTGTTTTCTTCCCTAGATTCTTCCTTTCCATTATTTCTTCCATTTGTGTTTTCTTTAATTTTTCCAATTCTATCTTCAGGTCTTGAGTTGTTTTGTTTACTTCCTTCACCTGTCTGATTGTACTTTCCTGTTTTTCTTTTAGTTCCTTCAACTCTGTTTCTTTCATTTCATTCAGTGTTTTAAGCATTTCCTTTCTGAAAGCCATAAACTGTTTGGCTGCAGCTTCCTCTATTTCTTTATGGATGGCAATATTCTGTTTGAGTTTATCTTCCTCTATGTCTTTACGAATCTTATTTGTTTCCTCTGTTATCATCTTCATGAGCATACTTGTTAGGTCATCTTCTTGGATTTCAGTTATGGTGGGTTGTCCAGGGCTACTTGCCCCTGGGTAACTGGGTTCTGGAGATGCCATATTGCTCTGTGTTTTGTTGCTTGAGCTTTTACACTGGCCTCTACCCATTGTGTTATCTTAGGAGTCTGGGGTTATTTTCTGGTGGTTCCTGGGGATCCTGTGGTGGAGAGAATCCCCTTTGCAGAAAGCTGGATTTTCCTGAAGGATGTCTTCTCAGCTTTTTGGGTATAGTCCCTGGATGGTTGGTGTTTTTTCAGGAGTTGCTCACCTCAGGGATATAGACCTGAGTGGTAACTGTGGTCTTTGTTAGTCGAGAGGGTTCTCCTCTCACCCAGGGAAGTCCTGAGGGCAGCTGCCCTGTTTCTGGGTTTCTTGTTGCAAATTTAATGATCAGCTGCTGTGACCCAGTTGGACATCAGGCGCGCCTCAACTGTTTGTGCTTGTGTCTGGAGCACAGCTGAGTGCTGGCGCCTCGGCCCCACTAGACTGCTAGACTTTTTCTAGGGAAGGATTGGGTGATTTAGATCAGTACAGTTTCCTTCCTTCCCCGTGGATTTTCTGGAGACACGGACTCCTAGTGTCTTTTTTTGCCCTGGTGCACACTGCTCAGTGTCCGCCAGCTGGCTGGCCACAGAAATTTGCCTGTGCCTGGAGCACAGCTGTGTGATGGCGGCTCAGTCTCTGCCAGATGTCTGGTGCGCAGAAACTGCCTGTGTCTGCCTTTGTGGCTTTTGGGAGTCTGAGTGGCTCCCTAAGCTGGATAATTTTCCGGGGACCTTTTCAGGTTGGGGGTGAGCTGAGTGCTCTGAGATCAGACCCGCTGTTTCTATATCTGGCGGCGAATCAGGCGCGCAGGCAGGCAGGGCTCTGTGCCGGAACCTGGGTCCCCAGCTCTGGCTCCGGGCTGGCTCCTGGGGTGCCCGTGGAACCCGCCCGAGTCTTTTCCAGGGGATGTCTGGGTGACCTAAGGCCAGTCCCAATCATTTCCTGTACCCTGGGGTTATCTCTCGACTGAAAATTCCAGTCTCTGATAGTGTGGTGCCCAAGGTTCAGTCTGGGACCGTGACCAGAGACACTGGCTTATGGCTCTGGGCTGGGGCTGGGGCTGGCGGCCGGCAGCCAAGCGTCTGGCGGAACCGGGATCTCTTCGGCGGTTTAGCCGGGTGAGTTAAAAGCTGATTGAATCCCCCACCGTGGGGTATCCTCTCACCTGGGAAACACAATGACTGTGTTTTATGGCCGAGAGTTCTGATTGCTGTTCACTGTGCTGATCCTGCTGTGCTGCTGCTCAGAATGAGAGTCCTCCCGGCGCCGCCATCTTGCCCCTCTTCACAGACATAATTCTTAATGTAGTAAAAATGAAGAATCTACAAGTCATCAAATTTCATAAACTTTTTAAGGCATTTGGCTGAATACAAGATTTACACCAAATAATTAGCTGCATTTATATAGACACATGTACCTGCAATATATATTTGTGTGTGTGTAAAATGTTATTTTTGATACTATAAATAAAGCATGTGTCCAGAGGGATGGCTCTACTCAAAGAAAAAGTAACTGTAATCTACGGCTATAAATGTAAATATTTAAAAGCGATTTTGTGGTTACATGTCAATTACTAAACCTCAGACATACCTTCCTCATTAGAGTGTATGGTCTTCTGAGAAATGTGCTTTGATCAGGTAAATGAGATTCCAGATGTGAATTTGCCATGCACAGAAGGCGTCACATCCAGTCAGAAAGAACTCAGTTACCTCATCAGTCCCTTTTGGGGGTTGGCATGAGTGGTATGTGTTGAATTCTGGCCTCCGGGTATATGGTTGCAGTCCAGAAGAGTGCATTGTAATGTACTGGTTATTGTTGTGTAAACTTTACTCCCCAATTATCTTTGATTGGTGAATAAAAACAAACTGGACAGTCTGTAGCTGGGCAGAAGATAGGTAGGTGGTGCTTCAGTTGCCAGGCTTGAGGTCTCAGGTAGGGACCATCAGGTAGAGTCAAAGGAAAAACAAAGAGAGAAAGGATGTTGCCATGAGAAATTGGCCTGATGGAGAGAAACAGCCCAGACAGGAGAAATATGGCAAGTAAAGTAAGGCATGTGGTTAGGAAGTAACTAGAGTAGCTTAGAAGAATACTATAAAGAATATATGTCCAGTTATTGAACTGAAAGCTTATTAATAAATATAATAAATCTCTGTGTCATTTATTTGGATTCTAGCAAGGTCAGTAGTGTTACAGACAAGGAGGATATATCCATACAAATAAAAATATGTGAAAATGAACTCAACCTCATTTTCATTGCCATCTGGGAAAACAAAATTAAATCTAAATTAAGAGTAGAGCCATACAGTGAAATAAAAAAAAATGTTGACTATTAATTGTTGAGAAGATGTAGAGAAGCACAGCACAATTTATTGGTAATGGAAGGAAAAGCATGAGCAAGTGCTATGGAAACTCTCTGGCAAATACTGAAATAAAACACAAATGCATGTGGACTAAGTATATTTACAGAAAAACCTGCACTCAGCTTCTGCCTCTTTCCCTTGGGATAAGCAGGCCTGTTGTGTAGGAGCTGGACTGGAGGGAGAGGAGCTTGGCCAGGACAGGTGGGTGCATACAGGAAGGATCTTGGTCAGCCAGTGAGTTAAATGACAAAGCACACATGCCCAGGAACAGATTTGAAGAATTAGTTCAGTTTCCTGGGGGGAGGGTGTTTTTGCCCATGGGAAGGTGGCCAGGGTCTCCGGGGCAAGATTTCTGTGGTATAGCTTTATATAATTGGCCAGGATACGGATATTAGAAGATATTTCATCTGTATACTTAGGGGCTGGGGGTTCTGGTGGGGGACCTTATAAGCTCAAACAAGAAGGAAAGCCTGATAACTGACAGGGAATAAGTTCTTACTAGGGTTAATGGTAGGGCAGCTGATTTTATGGTGCTAGGTTGGGAGTGGGGAAGGAGGCAACTCCTGCCATGCTTAACTGAAGTATCCTGGTTGAAGCTCTCCCCTACCCTTCCTCTATAATCCTGGGCCATCAATGTCCTACAAGCCTATATATCCATGGTATACACATGTAGTGATATGCAGAGGTCTCTGAAGTATTTAATGTGTGTGTGTGTGTGTGTGTGTGTGTGTGTGTGTAGTATACAGGTATTGGATCTCCTGGAACTTAAGTTACAGGCAACTAAGAACTATCCAACATGGATGCTGAGAATCAAATTTGGGTCCACTGCAAGAACAGTATATGCTTTTTAACTGCTTATCTTCTCTCCAGCCAAGAGGTTTTTCATAATAGTTAATATCTGGAAATTATTAAATTTCAATAGAGGGAAATTAAGGAATAAGTTGTGATATTGACATACAAAATACTATTTTGCAATATTGGGAACAAACGCCAGAAAATGAAGAAGCATTGAAAGCTTTATATCAGGGTATAAAATAAAGGCACAAAAGCATGAGAACTTGGTGGTTGTGTTCATATGAATCTTGCTGATGAGGAAATAATAAAGTTCTAGCTCATCTTAATAACTTTTGATCAAATTCTCATAAGTTCTCCTCCCTTTTTTTACACTCTGAGCAGATGTCATCCAGATTCCCAGGCTCTCTGAGTGATGCCAGTGGGGGGAGGAGGAGAGTGGAAGTTACATTTACTCTACCCCTCCCCTGAATGATCTCTATTGTCCCCTGCTGGTATAAGACTGTGTTTGTAAGTGATATGAGACTTTGAAGAATTGAATTCTCCTTTCTTAACTGCTTCCTTCCTCAACTGCCTGTCTGTTGTTGTTGTTGTTTCTCTTCACTGTAAAAACTTCAAGAGCTTTTCCAGTTTCTTCTATCTTTATTTTGGAATATCCCATCTTCAGTAGGATAGTCCTGCTCTATATTTTAAATCCACATTAATAATTAAAAGAATCGCAGTGAAAATCATATCCTTACACCCACATCTTCCTTCTCTCTCCAACTGTGATTTCTGGAATCTTTATCACTATCTTGATGACTAATGTTTTTGTTTTTATTTTTTCTCAACATTACAAATGTATAATTAATTATTAAATTAGATGTTAAATATGAAAATTTGATGTTAGTAAGTGATTAAAATTAAGGTAATTAGTACAGCCATATCTCATACAATTACCTGTTGCATATACACTGACAATGACTAAAATCCCTTTTTGGTACATTTTAGGCTATGATGCATCATTAGTGATCCCTATGCTGATTATCAGGCCTCTAGAATTCCTATTGTCTTACTCTAAAAGCCTTTGCTCTTTGACCAACATTTCTCCATTCCTCCTGAAGCTAGCTCTCACAGTGCCCATTATTCTAAGTGATCTCTGGAGCTCATCTTCCTAAGGTTACACATACAAGTGAAGACATATAGCTCATATTTCTGTGTCTGGTGCATTTTGATTGGCAGCATCTTTTAGTTCTCATCTGTGTTTCTCTATAGGGCAAGCTTCTTTTTTATTCTTATCACTGATACTATTTCATTGTGTGTGTACACAAATTCATTCACAATAGACAATAGGCTTATTTCTATATCTTTACTATCCCACATTTAATATTAAAAAATCAAAGGTATATTTTAATATCAAACAAAGACCACGATGACATCACTCCATTCAAAGCACAGCTGAGCCTGAAAAGAGATATGTTTCTAGAGAATCCTGTAGGAGCTGGACAGGATTTTTGAATTTGTTATACACAAGTCATTTCTAACTAGAATTCAGAGAGAGAAGCCAACTTAAAAAAAATTGTTGCATTCATTTTAGTGAAGTAAGCTTAGGAAAGAAAACAGGGTTTTCTGTAGCTAAGGATAGAAAATTATCAGGAGTGGCACTGAGAAATCCAAGTGAGAGCCTGCAGCTTCATTACAAATACAACCTGATTGAATCGTTTTGAGGGGCTGTCCATCTTCACCACTCATGTGTGCTGTATCTTAGACTGAAGTGGGAGAAAATTAGGGAACTTTCAAAATGAAAACTGATTTCATAAATTACAGCCCTGAAAATAACAAAAAGAGCTGTCATGCCCTTTAGCAGTGCTTCCTTTCATTTCAGCAGCATCTTTTGTCTCTAACCTTTGAGCCTTGCTATTGTCGGCATTGTACTCAAACCAAGGCTTTTCTTCTTCAGTGCAAGTGCTAGAAAAGATACATGATGATTTTTGTGCTGATTAGAGAGAATGTGCATGTACAGATAACTTTTGCAAGACAAATTGGTAAGATAGAGGATGTGAAAGCCTAAGACACATGAAAACAAGTAACAACTATTAACAAAATGAAGACAGATCATTATGGTACGAAACATGCACATGAATGCTCACCAGGCCCAATGCCCAAAACCAGAAAAGATAATTCTGTAAAACAGTGACCAAGTAGCACATCTTTGGATGCATGAGAATTATAGTTACTCAAGCTTTCTTTTAAAAGGGTATAACCATAACTACAAAAAAGGTGCATATTAATCTCTTTAAGGCATATATACCAAAGATTATTATTCAAAGTATATAATTGTTTATTCTAAAATAAGATTTGTTTGAACCTATAAGTTATCACTTGAAAGTATCATTCATTCTTCTATTCATTCATTTCTGTGTGCATCCATTCATACAATAATCGGAAGTATATCTAGGCTAGGTATAATAAAAAAGAGCAAATTAATAAATGTCTCCAATTTAGAGAATATGAATATAGATGACATGTTACACTCTCTGATATAAATTGATTGATCAATGATACATTTTGTAAGAAGAGACTAAAATAGAAGAGTATAGTAGAAAAACCATCAAATAATAATTTTTAATTTTAATAATTTTAAAATTAATAATTTTTAAAAGAAAGATATTCACTTCAAAATTAATTTTTTCAGAGTATTAATACTGTCAGAAGATGAGAATAAGGAAAAAAGAAAATAAATGGAACTTATTGCCCAATCAAAAAAATGACAAAAGAAATCACTCTATTAAGTGGCATCTATTAGACCTGTTTTCATGTATGTATATAGAGGTAGATCATAGGATAGATATTGTAACCAAATAAAGAAAGAGAAAAAAGAAATAAGAAGGGAGGAAGGAAAAAGAAGGAAGAAAGGGCAGGCTTATAGCTGTGTCAAAATTTATGTAAGGCCAAATGACTGAACTTTGAGATTATGTGGAGCTAAAAATTATCTGAGTATATTTTCAGTCCCTTTGAAAAGCATTCCCTTACATTCATATCAAACCTAACATCCATGTGACTAAAACACCTTACAATACTATAGAGGAATTTTAATCTGGCCACATGGATGCTCTGATCACATCTAAAGACCTTCTAGGTATGCATGATACAGCTGGAACGCAGACACTCCACACAATTTTAATCCCTCTGGCTGGTATACAGACATGCCTTTAGTACACACATTTAATCCCAGTCTATGAAGGCAAAGTTAGTTTGTAGAAGGAAGCACTGATATTTGAAAGTGATGTCTAATTGACAAGGAGGAGGCAGTTTTACCAGAACAGATTTACAGAGACAGGTTGTAGAGAGAACAAGCTAAAAACAGGTGAAGACAGAGGAGGCAAGCGAGAGAGGATAAGGAATGAAAAGATCAGAACAGATTGTTATAGTTAGTTTGAGGCCAGACAGAGCAATTCTGTCAGAAGTGAGAGAAGCAGTCAGATTGGAAAGGAGTTTGAGCCAGAACAGCTGAGATGACTCAGCCAGCCAGAGTTCTAGTTTCCTCCTCTTGGCATGATACACCAAAAGGAACATGGGGAAGCTTGCAGGGTACAGTCTCATTGCCAATGGAAGCCAAGGAAAGAGCTAGCTGCAGGAGCCTCAAGGCAGGAACTGAAACAGGTCATGGAAGAAGTTTGCTTGCTGGCTTGCTCAGCTTGCTTTTTTATATCCCTGCCATCTTCCCAGGAGTGTCATCATGAACAGCAGCTACCCCCCCACCTCAACACACACACATACACACACCCCAATCATTTTATCAACAAAATTCTCACAGGTATGCCCACAAATCACATGAAGTCAATTCCTCAGTTGAGAGCCCCTTTTCCCACGTGACTCTTTCAAGTTGATAAAATTTTAACCAACAGATTGGCATTTGCTTTGAAATGACTAACATGAAGATGGGGCTTTAACTTACAGCAAGGTGCTAAAAATTAATCATAATATAAATGTGAAGAGACAGCTGCAATATTTAGCTTGTACCCAGTAAAATACTATGTATCAGTGGTGTTTGAACTACTTATAACCATTATAACTACTTGCACTGTGTTTCAGGTAAAAAATCAAATAATTTAAATTCTTACTAAAATTTAACGTTTAAAAATCACTTCTTGTCTAGCATGGCACAGTGGCACCCCCCTGTATTACCAGCACTTGGAAAGGCAGAGGCAGGTGGATTTCTGTGAGTCTGAGGTTAGCCTGGTCTACAAAGAGAGTCCACGACAGCCAAGGCTACATAAAGAAATCCTCACAGAGAAATCATGTCTCAAATACCTGTCAAAACTGGCTGGAAAAAGTAAACAAACAACCTAAATCTAGTCAACATTTAACTGCACTATCAAACTCTCTTGTCACCTGGAGCAGTTCAACTCTAACAAGGATACCTACTTGAGTTATCAAAATATTTACAGCAGAACTGAGTATTCTGCTTTTTTATATATACAAAGATATTATTTTACAAATAATAAGCAGCATCAAGGCAGAAAATATATTTTATTTACTAAATAAATATGGGTTTTTAACTACATCTGTATAGAATTTAGGAAGAAAACATTTATTCTGAAGTGTGGGATAAGAAAGCCAACACTATGCAAATTTGTGAAAGAAGTCAATTATGTTCTGACCCATCCTTTGTCCTACTTTGTGACTTTCCATTATTTCCCAAACTTGTGTATTTCTTCCGCACTTAACAGGAATCTCTTGCACTGAGCTAGCTGTTCCCCAGCAGCCTTTACTAGTGTCTTCTACTGGGAATCTAATATTGCTTCTCCTTTTCACTTTCTGAACTGGCTTGTTGAAACATCACTTTCCCAGAGACTTGCACATTATTTTCAAGATAACAACTAAGTAAACAATTTATTGATGAGCTTCTTTTCCTCACTCATATCAGGGCTTAGAACTTGATTTTCTCTATGTGTTTAGTACCTAAGCACCTCTCTACAATGATACTGGATATCTTTAAATTCATGTTTTCAAACTCTAAAATATTAATTTCAAGGTGATACAGACATGGAATAAGAAAGTGTGTACTTAAAGTGGTCTGATTTAAAAATAGACTTTCTATGACACTGTAATAATGAACCTGCCGTGTTAAACCAAGAGAGAATACTGGAAGAACAAGAACCTTATAGCAGACAACTGATATGTGTAATGTAATTGTCACTTTTCAGACATCCAAAGACTTCTTTATCAATAAATATTCTAGCCACTGTGTAACTAGGTATCAGTTAGATTATTTATATAGTGATCAGAAGTTCCTGGTGTTCATTTTGTTTTATTCTATTTGTTTTTGGATCACTTATTATCATTTCTTTCCATTTATTCACCCAATATATATTTCCTACTACGTTAAACATTTTATTATTATTACTTTTCTTTATTAATTACACTTTATTCATTTTGTATCCCCCCTGTGGTTTGGTTCCCTCCCTCCTCCCATCCCAATTCCTCCCTTCCTCCCCCCTCTGCACACATGCCCTTCCCCAAGTCCACTGATAGGGAAGGTCTTCTTTTCCTTCCTTCTGATCCTAGTCTATTAGGTCTCATCAGGGGTGGCTGCATTGTCTTCTTCTGTGGCCTGGTAAGGCTGCTCCCCCATCAGGGGAAGTGATTAAAGACCAGGCCAATCAGTTCATGTCAGAGACAGTCCCTGTTCCTATTACTATGGAACCCACTTGGACACTGAACTGCCAAGGGCTATGTTAAACATTTTTAAAAAGGATTTTTATTGAAAGTAAATTATTCTCTCAAACAATACACCCTGATAACATTTTTTTCTCCCTCCTCTTCTCCCAAATCTCCCTCCCTAACCTCCTCTCTCTCCCAGACCCTGTCCACTTTGGTTTTCTCTTTAGAAAAGAACAGTCGTCCAAGAGATAACACCTTAACAGGATAAATCAAGATACACTATAAACAAGGAAATTCCTATTGAGGCTGGATAAGACAATCCAATTTGAGGAAAAGAGTCAAAAGAGCAGGCAAAAGAGTCAGAAATTCACCTTTTCTCCCCTACTAAGAGTTGCTCAAAAATCTCCAAGCTAATAGCCATAACATATAAGAAATAACTAATGTTCGGTCATTAAAGACATGGTGGTGCTGGAAATACCAGCACATCAAAAATTTAGAACTAAAGTAAATTAATGGGATGTGGAATAAAATTAAAAATATAAAAATGTTTTACGTATCGATTAATACATGCCAGAAAAGCAGAATTGTTTCAGTTGTAAAAGGTAAATTGCAACCAGGCATTGTGGTACATGTCTGTTATTCCAGCACTCAAGGAGGCAGAGGAAGGCAGATTTCTATGAGTTTGCGGTCAACATTCTCTACAAAACAAGTCCAAGACAGCCAAGGCTACACTGAGAATCCCTGTCTCTAAAAACAAAAACAAGCAAACAAAAAAGTTCAATTGCAGAGCCTAAGCACAGTCCTCCAAACAAATTTCCTACTGCCTTTACCAAGGTAGAATAAAACATGGATACATTTGCTTTGAAAGCAAGATTGTTTCCTCTTTTCACATCAAAAATGTTTTTCTTTAAGGCCATAGATGATGATTCTCTCTTTTCATTTCTAAAATATTAATCATTGTATCCATCACCAAATATTTGTGAAGTGGATATTAAAATAATTCCATACAGAAGGCTTGGTCTCCATTTCTGCAGTTGTGCCAGAAGGTTCCTCCATGACTATGATTCTATTCTTGTGGCCATATGATAGTTGATATGTGTTTTGGGTTTTGTAGGGGAAAAAAATGAGTTTTATTGGGATTACTTAGAAGAATATGGGTGAAAGTTTACTGATAAGAGTTGAAATGACATGAAGACAATAGTATGACCAAATTCACCAATGTTTACTTTATGTATTTGGCATAATCAAAAATTTAAAATCCTATAAAGCCAGCGAAGCTTCGGCGCTATTAGCTACTGCATTACAGAACAACCCTATTAGACTTAGGTTAATTTAGAAAGCAAGGAATATATTCAAATCACAAATTAAAATTGAAATAATGGATCACTACAAAGAAGAGCAACGTGTTTTCCTACTACATGTAACAAAGTGTGCACTGGAAACATGCCAATAGTAGCAATATCTGAGACTAAAGGTATCATGAGGCCAAAAAAATAATTTTCTTAATATCTTATAAACTTTAACATCTACAGATCTTATATTTAAAGCAGGGTGAAAAAAATTTCTCCAAGGAAGTAAATTGTAATTAATTATTTTCACTTGTTCTTTTTAATCAATATATACTGACCGACAGCTGTCTACCTCCTATTCTATGACAAACCAGTCCCTTTTCTTCAGAATAAGAGATAGACGTTCATACACCTTCAAAGAAACAACTTAGATGTCGTGTGTAAGAGTAAGAATTAAGAAAAAAAAAATTGCTTGGCTTCCCTGCCTCTCTCTCACCAGACTACCCAGTCAGACTACTTTCCATTCTGTTCTTCTTCTCTTCACTCAGCAATAGTCCTAGGGTCCAATGAATCAACCAAAGGCAGGGAGCCAAAGGGAAGGACAGCAAGAAAGGTTACTCTGCTGTGTAATCTGTTTCTAGACAGGAACTGATTGTAAATTGAAAACATGCATTAAAATGGCCCACTGTTCAAAAGCAATCCCCTTAGCCACTTGAGAAAAATCACAAAAATAAAGTATAAAGTGCCATAAAATTTTCATTATTTTGCGACCTTTACATGAATTAAGCCACTTTACTGAACACCCATGGGGAAAAGATAAATACCCACACCTAACAACTAACTCGAACCCACTTCCCTTTCCTGTTTTAACTTTCATCCATTAATGAAGAAAGTGTGTGGCAATTCCAGACAAAAAAAATGCCAAGAAAAATATTCAAAATATAATTTAAAGGCATTGAAGGTCACTTGGACCTGCCACGCTGCCATATAAAGAAAAGAGCTTAGAAAAAGTCAAATGTAAGATTGCAATGCTATCTGAACACTCACCTTCAGTTTGAAAATTGCAGGTAATGTTTTTCCCCCCTTCAGTTAGCTCTTCTGGTAAAGACATTCGTTGCATACATATGAAACCTGTATTGTGCCCAGTTAGCTATGAGCCAGCAAGTGATTCTGTGCTTGCTAATTCATGGAGTATTTATCTTCGGGTTTATACTTCAACAAAATGATGGCTGTTTAATTATACTACAAATGAGTTTTGCCAACCATTTGTATGGTAGATGTTATTTACTCCCAGAACAACTGTCAAAAACCAAAGTGGTGCATCTAACAAACCAAAATGCACTCTACTGAATTACATTTCTTAGGTAGCCATTCTTTCTGAGAAGCGCGGGTTTTTCCCTTGCTGTCACAAGAAGGGCAGAAGCATGAAGCAGAGTAGCCAGCCAAAAGTTATTGTCACTAATAAGTAGGACTCTAAGATACGTAATTATTAATTAGGTAGACTCCTATTTGTAATGAAAACAGAATATAAGTAAGAACTTGCCTTTCCCCCCCCAAATTAATTTGTTAAATGTTACACATTTATCAAGTAATTGAATGATGGCAAATCAAGAAAGGGAACTACCCGCATTTTTTCTATATATAGAGTGTCTGAGCATTAATTACTGAGACATTTTTTTCACAAAATTTATTATCATGAAGAGGAAGATGATAACTATGTCTGACTATTTTCATTGCTTGAATATAGGAAGAAATTTAATTTCTGTTCATTTTTTAAGTGTTTTCTGTCTTGGCAAAACATTTTATTATGCCTGACACTAACTTCCAGAGAGAGTCCTGTTGTGGCCCTCTTTATGTTGTCTGCTGGCATCATGCCATGATTTTTAATACAGAGGAAAAAATAAAAACTCCTAAAACTTTAAAGTGTAATAATCTAAGAACTAAAATCTGATTAAATGTAAAATAAACTTTCTACACTAAGTGAGTCAAAAGCAAATAAAACAAGAATAATGCCCAAGAAGTAATTCTAACCAGCTTAGTGTTGCGTTATGCAGCAAATTAAGATGATATCTCTTTGTTTAGCATAGAAGTAATAAAAAGGAGGATCCTCATTCCTCTAAGCTGCATGTACAGTCAACCATGAAAATTCCACTACTTCACTTTCTTATTGTGTATATTCTGAAAGCATTTTTTTCTGTGACTTCTTTCCATAGCTCCATTCATGTCACATACAATTTCTTGAAGAAAAGTGAGTTATAGTAATTCATGGATCATTAAAGTAGATCTCCAAAATCAATCCATAACTTATTTTACACTCTGTTTGCCTCACTCTGCTAACAATCAAAAGGAAATTATTGCTTTGCCATGAGACATGAGCTACTTGAGCTTTGACTCTTCTGGTGTTTCTTGCAGTAGATTCCTCATAATTCAGGGACCCAAGGGCTGAGTTTTTATGGCTCTTTTGGTATTCTTTTGGAGCTTCTGTCCCCTCCAGGTCTTCCTGTCTACCCCTTCTTTCATAAGATTTCCTGCACTCTGCGCAGTGTTTGGCTACGAATGTCAGCCTCTGCTTTAATACCTCAATCAGTAGAGTCTTTCAGAGGCTCCTGTCCCGTTCCCTGTCTCTTGCTTCTCATGTGTGTCACGTTTGTCCTTCTAAACAAGGATTAAGCATCTTCCTTAGGGTCCTCCTTGTTCTTTAGCTTCTTTAGGGGTACAGATTTTAGTATGCTTATCCTCTATTATGTGTCTAATATCCACTTATGGGTGAGTTTATACTATGTGTGTCTTTCTGCTTCTGGGTTATCTCCCTCAAGATGATATTTTCTAGTTCCCACCATTTGCCTGCAAATTTCACAAATTTCTTGTTTTTAATAGCTGAGTAGTATTCCATTGTGTAAGTGTACCACAATTTCTGTATCTATTCCTCCATTGAGGGACCCCAACCAAGGACAATGCATGGAGAGGATCTAAAACCTCAGCTCAGATGTAGCCCATAGACTCAGTCTCCAAGTGGGGTCCCTAGTGAGGGGAGCAGGGACTTTCTCTGGCATGAACTCAGTGGCTCTCTATCTTTGACCACCTTCCTTTTTTGGGTGCAGCCTTGCCAGGCCACAGAGGAAGATAATGCAACCAGTCCTGATCAGACCTGATAGGCTAGTGTCAAATAGAAGGGGAGGAGGACCTCCTCTATTAGGTAAACTAGGGGAGAGGCATAGGGGAAGAAGACAAAAGGAGGGTGGGATTAGGAGGAGACAAGAGAGGAGGCCACAGCCAGGATACAAATTGAATAAATTGTAATAGATGATTACAAAAAGAATCCTCCTACTTGAGAAGCAAGCACCTGCTGACTTAATAAACCATTCTGCCAGAAAAAATTGAACAGCTAATAACAGAGGTTTAGAAATCTGTCAGATTTTGAGCACTCATTTTTATTCTCCAAACTAAAATACTAAGAATTTACTTCAGCCAAAGTCTTACCCTTGCTTCTTAATTCTTCCTTTTACTCTCACACACCTCTTATTATTTTTTGACAAGGAAATAATTTGGTAGTAATTAATTTCTACAACCTGAAATTATTTTGATTATGTGAAAAAGTCACTTCCCCAAGTTAATAAAGGTACAAGATATTACTTAAATCAATATTAATAAAATATTAACGATGTATCTGGTGATAGTATTAAATTATGTTCCTGCAAAAAGAAATCACACCTTTATAAGCTCCTCAAACCACCCACTGCATTTCTCTGAATTTCTTAACTAACCTTAGATGCTCCCTGTAATGTGTTTATTGACTGCTGTTTATATCAACACAAAATTTCAAAAGATGTGATCGCTTTTTGGTTCTCTTTTTCCTTTCTTACAAGGCTGCATAAAAATGTTGACCAAGTTGGGGTGTATTATATGTTACAACCATATATTACAGCATAACCCAACCCTTACAAAACATCTGTGTGAGTTTTAAGCTACATGATAAATTCACATCCAAAATATACTAGTTCTCAGTTATTAGTTCTCAGTCATATATTGGTTCTCATTCTCTCCCTCTATCTTTGACTCAAATATTTGAACACTCAAACACTGCAGACTCAAAGACACCAGAAGGAGATGAGAGATAATCAGCACAGTCCTTGCCTCTGAACATGACACAACTGAAAATCATAACAATTAAGATAATAACATCACAGATCTACATGTAGCAAATCTACGGTAATTTTAGGGAATGTAGCTCAAATTTGAGGAATTATCTTAAAACAAGAGAATTTTTTTATACTAAAGGAGTGCCCCATGTTATAGCACAAGAAGAAAAGATATTGAAATAAAATACTAAAGAAAGAGTAAAACCCAGTGTTTAACAGCATAGTAATTTAAGTGTAGTGCTCCCAAACTTATTGCATACATTGTTAATTACTGGCAGAGAGAAGCTTGGAAAATTTAACATGATCTAGTGACAAAAAGGCCAAAACTATACTAAGTCTCCTGATTTGATCAGCCTATATTGTATTATAATATCACACTGCATTGCATGAGTAAGTATATAATGTTTTTATACTTCGTAAATTTTCTATTTGTTTGTTTATTTATTTATTCATTACAATTTATTCACTTTGTATCCCTGCTGCAGCCCCCTTCCTTATCTTCTCCCAGGGCCACCACCATCACCATTTTCTTCCTATGCCTCTTCCCTAGTCATCTGATAAGAGAGGACCTCCTCTCCTTCTATCTGACCCTTTCCTATCAAGTCTCATCAGGGTTGGCTACATCCTTCCTCTGTGGCCTGGCAATGCTGCACCCCACCCCCCAGAGAGCTTATCAAAAAGCCAGTCACTGAGTTCATGTCAGAGACAGCCCTTGACCCCCTTATTAGGGAATCCACTTGGAAAATGAGCAGGGGGCTTAAGTCCTCTTCCATGCATGGTCCTCAGTTGGAGTGTCAGTCTCTGCAGGGCCCCTTGGGCCCAGGTTTTTTGGCTCTATTGGTCTCCTTGTGCAGTTCCTGTCCCTTCCAGCTCTTTCTATCTCCCCCTTCTTCCACATGGTTTCCTGACTAGCAACCAAAGTTTTTATACTTTTTTGCATTTGTAAGTAATTGTTATTATTTATTATAATTTATTCACTTTGTATCCTGGCTGTGGCTCCCTCCCCCACCTCCTCCCAATCCCACTTTCCCTTCCTATGCCCCTCCCCTGTTTTTATACTTTTTAAATGTTTGATTAAAGTATTTAAATTCCATGAATAGGACATTACATATTGTATGCACTGAATTATGACATTATACAAAATAAAATTAAATTAAAGTGAAAGAAAGGAAAGAAGCAAGCAAGAAAGAAAGAATGGAGGAGGAGCAAGGGAAAAAAGAGAGACATGAATATTGAGGAAAATATGAAAAGAAGAAAGTAGAAATGAGTAGAGAATATCTAAGAATGAGACAGGCATCATTCCTTAATAACCATTCAACGTATCTTTATGCTAATACTAATATGGAGCATCAGATTCAAAGAAATTGTGCATAACCATCATAAACATAAAGAATTCAAATGTGGAACAAAAAATGTGGGCAAACCTCTTTTGTCACTGTTCAAATTATGATAAGGTGGTTATTCAACTAAGAATATAAACTAGCAAAACTAACATGACCGTCAGTGGCAGAATTTAAATGACAAAAAAAAATCCTACTGATTTTGGCCCATTTTTGTTTTGTAAATAAAATTTTACTGGAACCATCAGTAGATTGGAGTGGGATAATTCGTATTTATTAAATTATGTTTTGTTCATATAATTTCTATACTATTTTCATTATTAGGTAGCTCAGTAACCAAATAGTTTTCCAAAGTAAGGGGAACAAGGGCTATTTCTAACAGGATCACAAGGTCGGGCTCCTTGACTCCCCCCCCTCCAGGGGAGGAGTAGTCCTGTTAGGTCACAGAGGAGGACTCTACAGCCAGCCCTGAAGATGCCTGATAAAACAGGGTCAAATGAAAGGAAAGGAGGTCCTCCCCTATCAGTGGACTTGGAAAGGGGCAGGGAGGAGACCAGGGAGGGAGTGTGGGGTTGGGGAGGGAATGAGGGAGCAGGATACAGCGGGGACACAGAGTTAACAAAATGTAACTAAAAAGAAAAATTAAATTAAAAAAAATATAATCAATCTTATGTTTATAAAAAAAGGAATTTTATGCAGAAACACAAAACAAAGATATTAGAATACGAGCATCATATTACTCTACAGCCAAGTTGTGTGAATAAAAATTTCTTAGCAAAGTTGATCATTGAATATTTCCAAACACAGACAGATCCCATTTCCTATTGGTGATTTGACAGGATGTCATGTAAAAGACAATTGATGAATTGAGACAGTCAAGACTTTAGAGTGTGACATGCCTCGTTTTAGCTTTTTTTCTCTGATTGACTATTGTGTGGACTTACATAGATTACTGAACCATCCAAATCCTCAGAGCATCTCTGAAATAGGATTATACATCTTCCTTCAAAAAGTCATTATAATAACGGGATGTAGTAGTGTTGTCGATAAGTTATACTGAAAGAGTTCAAGTTAGGTAGAATAATATACCTCAACACGAGGTAAAATTACTGATTCATGACTTCAATGGCTCAGACAGGTCTTTGAGCATTAAGGAGCACAGGTACATGAGTATTAAATCACTCCATGCCAGAATGTGTGGAAGGGAAAAAGCCGCCCACTCAATTTCAAAACATGAGTCAGGTTCTGTGCTTTAATAATTTATGGATTAATCTGCAGTTGATTTTGGAGAATATAGTAATTAACATCTTATTTGGATTATGATGGTTTTCTGTAAACAAAGTATTGGCTCAATAGTATGATCTTGGGTTTTTTGAGTGAAATAAATCATTTTATTTTGAACTTTGTCAATTTTGCTACCGTTCAGTGACAGCACAACACACATATTTTGCAAACAACATTGATTGATTGACTGGTGGGAGTACCAGGTCATGTGTACTGAGGTTAGAAACCAAATTTCCAGAGTCATATTTTTCCACTATGTGGGTCTCTGGAATTAAATTCATCAAATTTAATTAAGATCATCAAATTTCCCAACAAGTGTCTTTACACACTGAGCCATCTCACTGGCCCAAGGCCTTAGATTTTAACTCAAAGTACATACTCAGTACAAGCAGTGCATCCGTCAGAATCTGTGAGATGCAATGGATGCACGTAGAACAGACTTATTTAAAGATAATAATATGATAGAAACACGGATGAGCATTCAAATCTTAAGAAACTAACACCTTCTGTTTAAGGACAATTAGAGCTGCTTTCATGGAACATCAAAAGAAAGTAGTGAGATTACTTTTCATATATGTTTAGAATAAATTTAAAGGATATACAATCTCAAACTGCAATACAGACTAAATAATTTTATGTATTTCAGTTTCTTTTTTTCTCCAATGCTCTTATGTAATAGCACTGAATGGAATCCCTTGGGAAGAGAAAAGAGTAGCAAATACTTTGTTCCAGATGTCCACATAATAACACCACAAATATCCCAGGAGACACACCACTTGTTAGATGCAGAATGAACTTCGCTTTCTTCATCTTTTGCTTTGAACTGAGGATGCCTCCTAAAGACTGGGGTGCATTGATTATGTGTCATTTATTCCTCTGTCTCTAATAATACTAGAGCCCCTGTTGGTTGCACACCTATAAAATCTGTGAGATTCCTTTTTTGCTTCTCCACTCCCCTCATTTTTGAGATTAATAATGCAATTACATTTCTCCCTACCATTTCTTTCTTCCAAAATTTCTAATACGGCTCTCCTTAAAATTATGGCCTGATTTTTATTAATTGATTTTACATGACTTTATATATTTATATATATAAATTTATATATAAATTTATATATATATATATATATATTTCTAAATAAAACCTGCTCAGACTGTATGTTACCCCGATTACATTCTCAGGACTGATTATTTGGAATTGTATAACCAACGAGGGTGCTCTTCCTTAGAGAGGCCTATCTCTCCCAGTCTTAGTATGTTTTAGATGACAATAGTTCTTTGTGTAGGAAATCCCTAACGGGCTTTCCTCTTGCCCAGGTTGGCATGTTTATTGGTGTCATCATTGTTCTGCTTAAGTTTGGGCACTCATATTGGTGAGACTTTATGGTTGTAGCTTCTGATGTACTAAGAGTCACAATTTCACAGCAAATTCCCTGACCTCCTGACTATTAAAAACTTTCTGACTCTTTTTTCACAATGTTACCAGAGTTTTAGGTGTATGAGGGTTTTGTATATGTATTTATTGGTATCCATGTTCCACAGCTCCTCGTTTTGATTGGTTGTGGTTTTCTGAGATAGTCTTTCTCTATGGCAAAGAGAAGTGTCCTTGAAGAGGTCTGAGGGTGCCCTTATCTGTGAGTGCAAAACATATGCTTAGATGGTGGTTAGAGATCATGCCGTTTTAGTAAAATATTAACTGCAGGGTCTTCTTCATTATCAGTAACTTCACTAGCACTGAATATTAGATAAGTCTCCAGGACCAGACATCATTTTCCTCTTGTTGTGCAGGTCTTAAGTCTAATTAGAAAGGTACTGATTATCTCCAAGGTATGTGTGACTCTTCTGAAACCTTCGGGTTATCATGTCTCTGCTGCAATCCTAGATTTATTGTGCTATACTTGCCATGAAGTTATTCAGAGCCATCATAACTGGGTAGTACTGTTGGTTGCCTCTTTCTCTTGGAAGCTTGTATGATGCCTTATAGTACCATGAAAGTTAGCCCTCCTTTTTGATTGCTGAGTAGTATTCCATTGTATAAAAATACCACAATTTCTGTACCCATTCCACAGTTGATGGACATCGTAGCTCAGTAACCAACTGGTTTCCCAAAGTGAGGGGAACAGGGACTATTTCTAACAGGAACTCAATGACTGGCTCTTTGGTCTCCCCACCCTCAAAGGGAGGAGCAGTCCTGTTAGGCCACAGAGGAGGGCTTTGCAGCCAGTCCTGAAGATACCTGATAAAACAGGATCAGATGAATGGGGAGGAGGTCCCCCCTATCAGTGGACTTGGAAAGGGGCACGGTGGAGATGAGGGAGGGAGGGAGTGACTGGGAGGGAATGAGGGATCGGGACACGGCTGGGATACAGAGTTAATAAAATGTAACTGATAAAAATAAATAAATTAATTAATTTAAAAAAAAATAGAAAAAGAAAGTTAGCCCTCAAGGAAAAATGCATTTGGATCAGTTTTAATGCAAGAGCCTATGGACCCTGTTATTGAAGTGTATTATGTTTTCAAAAATAGGGGCTTAATTCCCACTCTGTGATGCAAACAAGGGTAATAACAACAGGCTGTATGTGTTTTTATAATCTCTTAGACAGCCATGACCCATACTCAAAAGAGGGTTTCTCATGTCTGGTATTGGGTTTCTTACAGGGTGGTCTTTGGCACATCAGAGGTGTTTCTGCCATCTAACTAATGCTATTTCCTGCTCAGATTTCTTGAATACACTATTCTAATAATTCCTGAACAGCACCTCTCTGCCTCAGTAGCACATCCCATTCTCAATTATTTAAATTGTTCTTCTAGCAAATTACAATGAGAAAGGTCTCTTTCAAGGAGGAGATTTAGTCAACTAACTGTTGTCACATTAACCAAGTGATAAAAGATGTCATTAAAAAAAAAAAAAAAACAGTGGATAACTTGACATCACACCCTTCATGCAATGTAGTAAAAGTTCTCCTGGTATTTTCTGCTTTTTTTTTTTCTCTCCTGGTATTTTCTTGCCAAAAATTAGTAATCAAGACTTAATCGTGCAGAAATAATCCTCTAAGCTCCTGCAAATGTGAGAATTTTTATGAGACAATTAGCTTTTTTATGCAGAAGAAATTAAATATCAGAAAAATCTAATTACTATTCTGTGACTGGTTGCTTGCTTGGGGAAAAGATATATAGTTTTTGTTCCATTTTCTCCCTTATTCCAAAACTCCTGAATGTGAACTCTATTTCTTGAAAGGTTGTGGACGAAAAAATCTTCAGAGATGTGCTACATGTTTGGCACACAATGCTTGTTTGGAAGAAATGCATCAGTGGTAGCTCCTCATGGGCAGAAAGCACAGCAAACATTCCCCACAATGAATGTTTTGTCACAGGGGAAACTGGGCAGGAGCATCTGTCAGGGGCTTTTATGACAGATCAGTATACAGACAATGTTGCCAGCAAGTGTTTTTTCTCCATTATAAAGCAACAATCTTCAGTAGAATTGGAGTCACTAAAAGTGGGAAAACAGCTTGCTTGATGAAAGATGCCACCTTTTTTGCAGAAGAAAAAAAAAAAAAGCACGGATCTGATGCTATTAGTCTTTCTTCAGCTGCACAGGTGGCCATTGTTCCAAGTTCCAGTTCAGCTCCCCAAGGTTACAGCTGTGAACTTGGGTAATGGCTGTGTTTATTCTCTGCCAGGCTTAAAAGTCTTCAGGGTAAACTTTCTGTCTCTTTCTTTCCTCCCCCAACCACCCCCTCCCTTGTTTCTCATTTAAAATCCCTTCTGGAGCAGATAAACCTTTCCTTTCTTCTATTGCTTCTGTGTGGTAGAATAAAGTTAGCATTATTTTTTGTGTGTTTGTGGCATTCCTTATAAAGAGAGACATAGACAATCTTAAAGTAAGTTTCCTTAACATGGTATGTGTTCTGCTGTTACCAATAAACATGCTCATGGTAATCTGGACATCAAATAAATAATGCATGAGCATCATTAATGTATATCACAGCCTGGGTGTTCACACAACTCTATCCCGGACTTACATGTTGAGATTACAAGGGTATCAACAACCTCTACTTCTATTAATTTGTATTCTCTACCGGTATCAAGACCCTCATTCCTTGCAAAGTAGTCCCTTTACTACAATTCTTGTGGCAGTCTATAAAATACGCCCCATACTTGCTTTTGAACAGGTCATTTCATAGAGGTATGAGCACAATTTCTTCTTCGGCTTTGATTTCCTTACAGCGACACTGCTAGGAGGTTCTAGAATCAACTCTGGCTCAAAGGTATACCACTATAATTTTTGGAGTCCTATGCACCAAGATGAGCACAGAATATGCCCATCCTCTCTTACTTATCTTCATGTTAACAATTACTGATTCATTGCTGCTAGGATAAGGCTAACACTGTGTTTGAAGCGGAGAGACAATGACAAAAACAATATGGACTTGACCTCATTTATCTGACTGATCAAAAAAGAAAAAGAAAAAAAACTGCACTGAGCAAGTAATAATAACAATTTGAATGAGTATCGTCATTGGGGGATCTCAGGACAGAATAAAAGTGCAAGTAATTGAATCTTAAACCAAACCCAAAGGTGCATAGTGACAGCTCTGAATTGAAAACATTCTCCAAGCAGAAGAAAAAGCTTAGGCTCAACTTATTGTTGCATCTATAAGCTTCTAACTTCCTTTCAATCAATGGATATGAGTGCATTCATATTTCATAGACTTTTAATAACCGTCCTCTTACATTTTGGTCTGGCACTAAGGAAATCAGTTACAAAGTGATGGCTCACAATCCAAAGCATTACCTACTCACTTTTTCTTGAAATTTCTAAATATATTTAAACCTCTGCTTATTGGTCTAATTTAATTTTCCTAGATGTGACATTCATTTTTTCAGGCACCATTGTTGAAGATCCAATTTTTCCTTCAATGTATGCATTAGTAACTTTGTCAAACATTACATAACTACATAGCCACAGTTATTTATAAGCACGGTTTGAGTTTTTTATCTTGTTCTCTTGATCTTTATATCTATTTTATGCCAGTACTATGCAGTTTTTTATTACAATAACCCAGAAACAGCTATGGTACAGTAATCCCCCCCCACCATCATTCTCTTTGCTCAAGATTGCTAAGAATTTAGCTATCCTTGTTAGCCAAATTCTTAGCCTCTACAATTCTGTGAATTGTATCATGACTATCCTTTACTTAACAGCTAATATCCACTTATAAGAGATTACACTCCATGTTTGTGTTTGGGGGTCTGACTTATCTCACACAAGACGAGGATGACTTAGAGCAGGGGATACATAGACATCCCAAAGAAAGGGAAATAGAATAAATTTTGCAGGTAGACTCAGGCAGGTGAGCATGAGAACAAGATGGATCAGGAGGAGAGATACAGGGAAAAAGTACTGGGAAAATGATTGGAATTGGGGGGGTGCATTTTAGGCTTATTGAAAAACATATAACAATGTAAACTCTCTGAAATCCATCAGGGGGACCTTAACAAAGATTCCTAATAATGTGTAGTGTGAACCCTGAACCAGACATTTTCTGAAACCATACAAGGCTTCAAGTTGTTGGACTGGGACAACCACCCAGGCACAAAACTTTCTAACTAATCCTGCAGTTGTGTCACAGCAATGATGGCATAGAACTTGTGGGAGTACCCAACCAATGGCTGGTCCAACTTGACGTCCAAACCACAAGAGGGAGCTCACACCTGACATCACCTGAATGGCCAGAAACCAGAGGCTGGATATCTCAAAGACATAGGATAAAATCAAACACAACTGACAAATAAATTCAGTGAAATGATTCCTAATGGTACTATGTTATACCCATAGGTCTGTGTCTAGCCCAATAATCACCAGGGAGGTTTCATTCAATAACTGATGGAAGAAGATGCAGAGACCATAGCCAAACATTAGGCAGAGTTCAAGGAATCCCATTGAAGAGGGAGAGGAAAGAATAGGAGCCAGAGGGGTGTCCAGCCCAATAGTTACATCTGAAACGAAACCCCTACATCTAACACTCAGGGAACATTGCAAAATGGGTGGAAAGATTTTATGAGTCAGAGGAACTGAATGCCTATATCTTCTAGACATGGCAGGGAAGGTACACCAAGGAAATCTCAACAATGTGTTTGCCTACAAAAGACTTTTAAAACACCACCACTAGTCAACAAGTTGGCATGGCTGGGGGAAATTTCAATGTCCCATCTCCAGAACTAGAAGGATAGCTATAGGCAATCAATGGTTGCAGAATGGAGGAGAATCTGTTTTCTCCAGAAATGAGCTCCTGATAGGCTAACATCCCCAGTAGTCATTCCTAAACACATGTACATATCAACAACATTAAATGCATATATTCATATATACAATATATAATATACCATAAACTTAATAGGTATGGAATAGTTTTAGGAGAAGTTATAGGGGGAGATGTAAATTCTTAGTGTGTTATTTTGAGAGTTGTGCTATGCTATCTCATTTGTTTGATTATTTTCCCTTTGTCATCTTCTGAAGTTTTTAAAGACACTTTCATTATTTTTATTTTTATTGCCATTTTGAGGGTATGATTTGTCCTTCAGTTTTTCTTCAGTATGTTAACTTTTGCTAAATTGTAAGACCAAGACCTATCAATTTCAAATACATACAAATATATTATTTTCTACCTAGCATTTGTAAAATGTAAATGACACTAGAGTCCTGTAAAACTGAAATTCTCCATTTAATGGTATTGTTGTTTGTCATTTTAATTTTTATTTATAAATAATTCAAAGTTATTACTGAACATGTTGATGTAGTTTATATACAGTGATTGTTTAGATCATTATTTTTTAATTTAATGTGTACTTGCATATACAGTTGTTTCTTAGGAAATATTTTGGTCTTATCTATGGATATTCCACCCATGCTCATTAAGAAATATATTCTTTAAAAGTATTAAATATATTAATTATAATTCTGGGGGAAGAGGATTTAGCTCAGTGGTAGAATGCTTTCCTAGCAAGTGCAAAGCCCTGGGTTCAGTCCTCAGCTCTGAAAAAAAAATTATAATTCTGTTGTCTATAAGACAACAATGTTTATGGTCTAACTATATGCATTAAATAGGATACGTTTAAAAAATTTACGATAGGATTACTTATATAATGATTTAAGCAGAAATGTGGAAGGTGTTGGTGCTATTGAGAAATAGTGGAACATTCCAAGTACGTAAGACCTACTTGGAAGAAGTAGGCTGCTGAACATATATGCTTAAGGTGTAAAATGGGACAAAAATGGTCTACACACATCAGTCTTCTGTCTCTAATAGGTCAAACATGCTTACTCCACCACACACTTTGCCATCATGATGTTCTACTAGAAACAATGATTGAAAGAAACCAGAAGCCCAATTTAGGTTTTTTTGTTTTTTGTTTTTTAGTTCTGATTTAACCATCTTAGGTAATAACACAAGTAACAAACACATTTTGATCAAAGGCATAGAAGAACCAAACCTCAGATAAGCAGTTGAAGATAACCAGTTGTTCACAGTGTTGTTGTTTGTTTGTTTGTTTGTTTGTTTTTATGTGGTTTTTGTTTTTGTTTGTTTTTGAGTTTCTGGTGAGTTCTCAGTGTTTGGTCTTTATCTGCTCATATTTTTTGGAAAAGCTACATTTCTCAAGAGGTGCTTCACATCCTAATTGTCAGTTACTTAAGAGCATTGTCTTCCAAGTATGGCTTTAGACCACGACTCCTGCAAGAGGTGCTATCACTAAACAGTTTAAATTAATTTGTTCCAAACACTATTGTGAAAACAATGTGTATTTACAGATTCTCAATAGAGTTTTCTTTCTTTCTTTTTTTTTCCTCTTCCTTTTCTTTTTCTACTAGGTTGGGAAATTCAAAGGTCCTTTTGTTAGTAATCTCTTGAAAGCAGTGCAACATGGGGTAGTACCATATTGTGTGGAAACCTGCAATATTTTTTCCTGGAAGGTAATGGGAATTATCCTCCATGATTCCTGCCATTGTTTAAACTAAAACTCAAAATTATCAGTTTGGACACACACACACACACACACACACACACACACACCTTACTACATCAAAAATCAGAATATTTTTAGCTGTGAGTTTCTGCATCTGCTCTCTTCAGTTGATGGATGACACTTCTCTGGTGACAATTTGGCTAGGAACTGATCTATGAGTATAACAGAGTATCATCAAGAATCTTTTCATTATTTTTTGCTGGCCATCCAACTAGTGTCAGGTGTGGTCTCCCTCTTGTGTCTTGGACCTCAAGTTGGACTAGTCATTGGTTGACTACTCTTACAGTTCTGTGCCACCATTACCCCAGCACATTTTGCAGACATGACAGATTATAAGCATAGGTTTTGTGGTTGGGTTGATATCTCTGCAGAAACAGAGAAAATCATGAAAAAGAAGAGCCAGAGTATGAGAACATGGTCCCCAGAATCAACAAAGCAAGTTCACAGAGACTGAAATGACAATCACTGAAGTATATGCATCTGAGCTAGTACATCTGCATAAATGATATGGTTGTGTAGCTTAGAGTTTTTACAGGATTAACACTGGGAGTGGAAGGATGTGTCTCCGACTCTTTTGCCTGCTCTTGGGACCCTTTTTTTCCTACTGAGTTGACTGGTACAGCCTTAATATGAGTCTTTGTGACTAGTCTTATTGTAACTTGTTATATCATGATTGTGTGATACACCTGGGGGTAACTTTTCTGATTCTGAAGGGAAACAGAGAAGAGGATCTGAAGAAGGAATTGGGGTGGGAAGAATGAAGGGAGGGGAAAGTGTACTTTGGATACAATGCATGAGAGAAGAATAAAAAAATCCATTAACCAATATTTTTAAAAAGATTTAAACAAATCATGGCTTGGTTGGTTGTTTCATTCAGGAGATAGGCACCATTTTCTAAACACACAGTTCCTCTTTTCCAGCATGTTTATAATTCTAACCTATCACCAGACCTTAAGGTAAAATGTCAGAACAGAGTAAAAATGTCTAGGATAGGAGCTCCACAGCAGACCAACAGAGCCAACAAATCAGGGCCCATGGGGGACTATAGAGACTAATGCGCCAACCAAGGACCATGCATGAAGAGGTCCTAGACCCCCTACACAGATGTAGCTAAGAGGCAGCTTAGTGGAGCAGGAGCTGCCTCTGACACAGACTCTGGGGTTGCCTGCTCTTTGATAACTTCTTCCTAATGGCCAAGCCACAGAATAAGAAGATGCAGCAGTCCTGCTGAGACTTGATTGGTTGGGTTCAGATGGTAGGGGAGGAAGACTCCCCCTTTCTGAGAAATAAGGGAAACAAAAAGAAGGAAAGAGCAAGAGGGGGTGGGACCAGGAAGACACAAGAGAAAGGAGCTACAATCAGGACATAAAGTGAATATATTATAAAAATTAAATTTAAATTAAAAATCCCTCCAAGTAATTTGATATTCATGACATTTTTCTTCAAAATAGAATAATTCTAGCTATTGAGGGTTGTTGCATCTATGGAATAAACTGATGGATGTGAAAATAAATTTGCTGCTATGTGATGTTTGAATGTTAGTTAAAAGAGAAAGTTTGATCAATTAATCAAAAGAGACATAGACATGGTACAGGAAACTGTTGAATTTGTTGAATTTTATATCTCTAAGGCTTCCCTTAAAGAGTCACAAACAGCCAAATAACTTTCCATTGATTTCTGTTTTTTGTTTTTTTTGTTTTGTTTTGTTTTTTAAAGAGAAAATTAAGTGAATATTTTCCTCATTATAAAAATGTTAACTTATTTAAACATAAATTTCTTTAATCTGGCTCATTGTGTAAAGACAGTTGCCACAAGACCAAAAGCTTGAGTTCAGTCCTCAAGCTACACATGGTAAAAGAACAAACTCCCCAAACTGGCACACCTACCCCTCTTCCTCTCTCTCTGTCTCTCTCTCTCCCTCCCTTTCTCCTTTCTCCATATACATACAACAAATGTATTATGTATATTACATATAATTATACTATGCATGTATTATATATGTATATATAATAGAATTTTAGAAGCATGGAGTATTCAAGTCAGTATGAGAGAAAAGCGAATCAGCAGTCTTACATCAGGGTCAGCAATTATGTAGATAAGGTCTGCTCAATTTGCCTTGATTGGAGGCCAGTCACAGAGCCAAAACTAACTATGCAAGAAGCTCAGAAATGTAAGCTTTTCATAAATGACAGAAGATTAGGCATTGGATTCTTTTGCCAAGTTACACTAGCTGCTAAATCAACAGTAAATATATTATTTAGAGTATAAAATACTTTTAATGCAATATGTAGTATAGCATCGTGCACATGCCAAAATGAATGTACATTATAATCATTAAGAATCTATAATTACTCTACATTGTAATTTTTATCTTCTTGTGTACACCAGGTTAGCCAGCCCACAAACTTCCAAGGATTCTCTTGTCTCTGCCTCCAATATAAACACAGAAACGCTGAAAGTATGTATTTTAGCTATCACACCCAACTTTATACGGTTTGGGGGATACAAGCTCAAATGCTGACAGTTGTGTGTGAGTGCTTTCTCCCCTGAGCCCATCCTTCCATACCCATCAACACTGTATTTATATTTTTGTTTACACAGTATCTGAATACTAAATTTTTCACATAGAATTACACATAACTGTGTGTGATGGATATTTATCTCTTAGGTCAACATAAAGGATCGGATTACGAAAACTTCCTCTATAAATAACCGTGGCTTCTTAAGAAAAATCCCATTTGTTGACAGAATTCTTTGGCCTGTGTATCTGTGAATGAAAGTAGTTGAAAGGCATCTCCTATTTGACAGTAGAAACCTAAACCAAATTTATTTAAACCAGACACCAGCACCCAGCCTGGGCACAGACTCTTCTGCAAAGCAAAGGAATGCAGAATGACAGCTTAACGAACTGTTTTAACAATGGTGTGTCACTTTATCAGGGCTTTGAAGTGACTAAGAAGCCGACTAATGGGATGATTAGAATGAAGTCTCAATATGACAAAACTACGGAGCACTTTCCTCACATCACTCCTTAGAGACACGTGGGTGGCACATATTACCCATGTTTTATGGATGGTAAGATGAAACAGTGTATGCACTTGGAGACATCTCACTGACATTCTGATTTTTAAACAGTTGTAAAGTTTCTTTTAATAGATCTCTAACAGTTATTATATCAGCTGTGTTCTCCTGTGATATTTCTGAGTAACAACACATATGAAGTTGTTAAGAGAGTCAGGATTTCACTCTACTTAGTTACTAAAATGGCAAACAAAAACAGAAGAATTTATGAGTTTAAGAGATCCTTTCAGGGCTTTTGTAAGCCATTCATTTATCTCTAGGCCTTTCATTCCAACATATCTAAACCATTCATACTGTCATTGGCACCTATGTAATTGAAATAAACAGTGTGCTAACACATTTGCAATGTGCATGTATTAGTTGATATGCAATTAAAAGGTTATGATACTTGCTGAAGAATGGAGAATCATTCTTTCTTCAGGAAATAGCCACTTGTAGGTATTTCATGCCCCAGTGGACAGCTCCATACCCATATATTGGCAGCATTAATTGAATTCTGCTGCTTCTTAAAAAAAAAAAAAAACAGCAAAAAAAAACATGAAGTTGGGAGAGGGTGTGAAATGGAGATAGAAATTACTAGATGTCATTGTACACAGGTATGAAATCCTCAAGAAAAGTAACATACTACATGCTCCTCATTTTTAATTCCTTATAAGAAAATTTAAAAAAAAAACAATTTTAAATGAAAAATCAATTCTTAAATGTCTCCTAACCAGGCCACAGAGGTAGGCAATGCAGCCAGTCCTGATGAGATATGATAGACTAGGGTCAGATGGAAAGGGAGGGGCATAGAAGAAGAGGAGGGAGGGAAAGTGGGATTAAGAGGGGATGAGGGAGGGGCTACAGCAGGGATACAAAATGAATAAACTATAATTAATAAAAAAATATAAATATATATTTTAAATATATATAAACATATATATATAATATACATTTTAAAACTCTCATACTAAATTCTAAGCGCACCATTTAAATACTGTAAAATTTTGTGCCTAAGATTAATTAAAGGATTTCCAAACTGAAGTAATGCTCAAGAACTACACATGATGACAGAAGGGAGTTCCTCTGTGCCCAGTGATGGACTGTGGAATGGGAATGCTACTGATCTCACGTCTTATCACCATCTTTTTCTAACTCATGTTCTCCTCTGTACTTCCTCACCCACAGCTACCTGTGATCATTAATATTGTTAGCAGCCTTATCATCTAGAAGAATGGATAGCCGATGACAGGGATATTTGTAATCCTGAGAAGGATTCTGCTCTCTACTTCTTAGTTTTCCATGAAGGTTCTCTAAAACTCTAACAACTCAAACATATTTGTACAAGATTGGTCCAAATGTCAGTTGTTTTTATCAATATCTCTAGGTGTAATAGTTAAAAATGGGTTGCATGAGAGCTAATTATTTTCTCATTTGTTAGGAACCAATCATGTTACCTTAAAATTTTAACAACAAAAATGGTAATAAGAATATATATATATATAAATTGCCACACATACACACACACACACACACACACACACACATATATATATATATATATATATATATATATATATGGCAAATTTAAAACTAATTTCATTCCTTTCTTCTTTTCTTTCTTTGATTCCAGCCTCATACATACTGGTCTGTACATGAACTTAGTATTTGGCTGAGGATGGTACTGAACTTATGATCATCCTATCTCTACCTCCTAAGTACTGAAATTATAGGTGTGCTATAGGATTACTGAACTCAGTGCTTCATACTTGCTTCACAAGCACTCCACTAAGCAAACTACACTCATAGTCACATTTGTTTATATATTCTTTGCTAATATACTAACAAAGGCATACTATAGTAACCTCCACCACATATTAAAAGGAGTGACTTGCTTTATGGTTTATCTGTCCTATGAAACATGTTTTTGACAATATTTTATTAATACATGTTTAATAAATACATACTCAAGCAGGTAAGTACATCATGTGAATTGTTTTCTCAAGCACTTAAATCTAAACTTTTTAATATGTTATCTCTTGGTATTTGTAAAACTATTTGAAGTAATCTAATTTTTTCCAAAAGTATTTTTTTAGCTCCTTAACTATTTTTGTTTATTTGTTTGTAATTCCTTTTTAGATAACAATACCCATAGCCTAATAATCAGCTTACACTTGACTTGTGACTTTGCCAGTTTGCATGTGTGCTTGAGCTTCACTTTTATTAGACAGATTCTTTTTTAAAATGTTTTTATTTTTATTTTTTTAATATTAATCACAGATTGTTTACTTTGTATCCCAGCTATAGCCCCTCCCTCATCTCCTCCCTGCCCCTTTCCAAGTTTGCTGCTAGGGGAGGTGGTCCACCCCTTCCATCTGACCCTAGCTTATGAAGTATTTTCAGGACTAGCTGAAATGTCTGCCTCTGTGGCCTAGCAAGGTTGCTTCTCCCTTGGGTGGGTGGGGTGCTCAATGAGCCAGTCATTGAGTTCATAACAGAAATAGTTCCTGTTCCCCTTACTAGGGAACCCACTTATATACTGAGCTACCATGGGCTACATCTGAGCAGGTGTTCTACATTATATACAAACATGGTCCTTGGTTGGAGAAACAGTCTCAAAGAGGACCACCATGCCCTGATATATTTTGTCCTTGTGGAGCTCCTGTCCTCTCCTGGTCATACTAACTCCCCCTTTTATCATATCCCTGGGATTTTTTAATTTTTTATTTTATGTATTTATTTACTTATTACAATTTATTCAATTTGTATCCCTGCTGCAGACCCCTCCCCCATCTCTTCCCAGTCCTACCCCCTCTCCTTCATCTCCCACTATGCCCTTTCCATAATCCCCCAACAAGGGAGGCCCTCCTCCTTTCTTTCTCACCCTAGCCTATCAGGTCTCTTCAAAGATGGATACATCACCTTCCGCTGTGGCCTGTCAAGGTTGTACCCCTCAGAGGGAAGTGATCAAAGAGCCAGCCACTGAGTTAATAACAGAGACAGCCCTTGTACCCCTTATTGGGGAACCTGCTTGGAAACTGAGCAGTCTATGGGCTTCCTCTCAACAGGAAGTCTAGGTCCTCTCCATGCATTGTCCTAGGCTCTGGAGGCACCAGGGTCCAGGATTTTTGGCTCTGTTGCTCTCCCTGTGGAGTTCCTATCCATTCCAGATCTTTCTATCTCCTTCTTCTCCATAAGCTTTCCTGATTCGGCCCAAAGTTTGAGTATGAGTCTCAGTATCTCCTTCAACACCCTGATTGGGAGAGTCTTTCAGAGGCCCCCTGTAGAATGCTTCTGGGCTGTTCCTTGTCTTCTACTTCTGATGTTTATCCTGTTTGCAGTTCTGAGTGAGGTTTCAGGCTCTTCCCTAAGGTTCTTTTTGTTATTTCGCTTCTTAACAGACTATAGATTTTAGTATGTTTATCCTATATTACATGGCTAATATCCACTTATAAGTGAGTATAAACCATATGTGTCTTTCTGTTTTGGGGTTACCTCACTCATGATGATCTTTCCTAGTTCAATCCATTTGCCTGCAAATTTCATGATTTCCTTGTTTTCAATTGCTGAGTAGTTTTTCATTGTATAAATGTACTACAATATCTGCATCCATTCTTCAGTGGAGAAACATCTGGGTTGTTTTCAGATTCTAGCCGTTATGAATAAAGTTGCAATGAACATAGTTGAGCAAATGTCCTTGTTGTATTCAGCATCTTTTGGATATATGCCCAGAAGAGGTATAGCTGGATGTTGAGGTAGCACTATTGCTAATTATCAGAGAAAATTCCAGATTGATTTCCATAGTGGTTGTACTAGTTTACATTCCCACGAGCAAGGGAGGAGGGTTCCCCTTTTTCCACATCCTCTCCAGCATGTAATGTCACTTAAGTTTTTTCTCTTAGGTCATTCTGATGGGTGTAAGGTGAAATGTCAAGGTCATTTTGATTTGCATTTTCTTGATGACTAAGGACCTTGAACAATCCTTTAAGTATTTCTCTGCCATTCTATTTTCCTCTAATGAGAATTTTTTGTTTAGTTCTGTACCCCATTTTTTTAATTGGATTACGTGATTTTTTTTGCTTTTTAACTTCTTGAGTTCTTTATATATTTTGGATATTAGCCTTCTGTCAGATATAGGGTTGGTGAACATCCTTTCCCACTCTGTAAGCTGTTGTTTTGTTCTGACAACAGTGTCCTTTGCTTTACAGAGGTTTTTCGGTTTCATAAGGTCCCATTTATTGATCTTAGAGCCTATGATGTTGGTGTTCTTTCAGAAAGTTGTCTCGTGTGCCAATGAGGTCAGGGCTTTTCTCTACTTTTTCTTCTTACAGATTTAGTGTGTCTGGTTTTATGTTGAGGTCTTTGGTCCACTTGGAATTTACTTTAGTGCAGGGTTATACATATGGCTCTATTTGCATTTTCTGGATGTAGACTGCCAGTTAGACCAGCACCATTTGTTGAAGATGCTCTTTTTTCCATTGGTTTCTTTGTTTTGGCTTCTTTGTCAAAAAAATTAAGTTTCTGTAGGTGTGTGGGTTTATTTCTGGCTCTTTGATTTGATTCCATTGATTCACCAATCCTTGTTTTTAATTGTCGATTTCTTACTCACTTTTGCTTCCAGTCTGTGATTCTAGGATCAACAATCAATAAATGGGACCTCATGAAGCTAAAAAGCTTCTGTAAAGCAAAAGACACTGTCGTCAGAACAAAACAACAACCTATAGATTGGGAAAGGATCTTCACCAACCTTATATCTGACAAAGGGCTAATATCCAGAATATATAAAGAACTCAAGAAGTTAAACAGCAACAAATCAAATAATCCAATTAAAAATGGGGTACAGAGCTAAACAGAGAATATTCCTCTATGAGGAATATTGACTAGCAGAGAAACACTTAAAGATATGTTCAAAGTCCTTAGTCATCAGGGATATAAAAATAAAAAAGACCCTGAGAATTCACCTTATGATCAGAATGTCTAAGATTAAAAACTCAAGTGGCAACACCTGCTGGAGAGATTTTGAAAAAGGGGTACCTTCCTCCCTTGCTGGTGGGAGTGTAAACTTGTACAGTTTGGATTTTAAACTGGCACTTTCTCTAAAAATTAGGAACAGTGCTACTTCAAGATCAGGCTATAACATTTCTGGTCACATATCTGAAACACACTCAAATGTTCAACCAGGATATTTGCTGAACTATTTTCATAATAGCTTTATTCATAATTGCCAGAATCTGGAAACAACCTAAAAGTTCCTCAACTGAGAAATGGATACAAAAATTGTGGTACATTAACACAACAGAATACTACTCAGCAATGAAAAAAAGAAATTATGAATTTTGCAGGTAAATAGATTGAACTCGAAAAGATCATCCTGAGTGAGATAACCCCAAAACAGAAAGACACATATGGTATATACTCATTTATAAGTGGATGTTAGACATATAAAATAGGATAAACATACCAAAACTGATAGTCCTAAAGAAGCTAAATAACAAGGAGGACCCTAGGGAAGATCCCTAAGCCTCATTCAGAAAGGCAAACACGGTAGACTTTGGAAATAGGAGAAGGCAGCAATGAGGACAGGAGCTTACCACAGAACACCACTGAAAGGTTCTACCCATCAAGATATGAAAGTAGATTCTGAGACCAATAGCCAAACTGGGCAGAGTACAGGGATTCTTATGAAAAAATGGGAAATGGAAAGACCTGGAGGTGACAGGAGCTCCAAAAGGAGACCAACAGAACCCAAAACCCTGGACCCAGGGGTCCCTGCAGTGACTGATGTGCCAACCAAGAGCCATGCATGGAGAGGACCTAGACCCCCTGCACAGATGTGGCCCATAGGCAGTTCAGTCTCCAAGCGGGTTCCCTGCTAAGGGAGCAAGTATTGTCTCTGACATGGACTTAGTGGCCTGCTCTTTGATCACCTCCGTCTGTGTGGTATGCCAGCCTTACCAGGCCACAGAAAAAAGAGAATGTAGACAGTCTTGATGAGATCTGGTAGGCTAGGGTCACATAGTAAAGGAGGGGGTCCTCCCATATCATTGGACTATTGAAGAGTCATAGGGGGAAAAGAGGAAGAGAGGGTGTGACTGGAATGAAATGAGGGAGGTACCTACAGCAGGAATATAAAAGGAAAAAATTGTAATAAATAATAAATTAATAAAAAAGAAAAAGAACAAAAATATTTCTTAGAATTTTGCACCTTTCTCTTGTTAAAGCTCTGAAATACTTTACTCTTCAAGGGAAAAAAGCCTTACCCATACCACTATTCAAGAAGTAAGATAATAATTGGACAGAGTGAGTCCTATTGAAAGGGTTAGGCTAACTTTGTAACCTATATGTCTTCTAAAGCCTATAGTTTGGAGTTTTAGGTCCAGGTTAAGTTAAAGCCTCTTAGTACCTTTCCAGAGAATGGAGGAATGTGACCCTATCTGTGAGGACAGATATAAAAAAAGGCAAGCAAGCAATGACCTTCACTCAGCAAAAGAAGGACCAGACCCTTGTCTTTGAGATAGCATTTCTTACTTTTTTTAATAATTTTATTTTTTTCTTATCAGTTACATTTTATTAACTCTGTATCCTGGCTGTATCATGCTCACTTATTCCCTCCCAATCCCACCCTCCCTCCCTTATCTCAACCCTGCCCCTTTCCAAGTCCACTGATGGGGGGGGGACCTCCTCCTCATTCATCTGATCCTATTTTATCAGGTATCTTCAGGACTGGCAGCAAAGTCCTCCTCTGTGGCCTAACAGGGCTGCTCCTTTCTTGGGGGTGGGGAGGTCAAAGAGCCAGCCATTGAGTTCCTGTTAGAAATAGTCCTTGTTCCCCTTACTATGGGAAACCAATTGGTTACTGAGCTACCACGGGCTACACCCGAGCAGAGGTTCTAGGTTATATCTATACATGGTCCTTGGTTGAATACCAGTCTCAGAGAAGACCCTGTGCCCAGATATATTTGGTCCTTGTGGAGCTCCTATCCTTTCCCCATCATACTAACTCCCCTTCTTTCATATGATTCCCTATACGCTGCCAAAGGTGTGGTTATAAATCTTTGTATCTGCTTTGAAAACACTGCTAGTTAGAGTCTTTCAGATGCCTTCAGTAGACTCCTGTCATATGTTCAATGCACATCCTATCTGTCTTTCTAAATGAGGATTGATCATCTTACCCCATGTCCACTCTCTTGATTATTGTTTTAAGGTGTATAGATTTCATTATGTTCATATGTTTATCATATCGTATAGGTCTATATAAGCAAGTATATACTGTGTTTGTCCTCCTTCTGTGATATTTCATTCAGAATGATCTTTCCTAGATCCTACCATTTGCCTGCAAATTTCATGATTTCCTCTTTGCTGAGTAGTATTCCATTGTGTAAAAATACCACAATTTCTGTATCCATTCCTCCGTTGATGGACATCTGGGTTGTTTCCAGGTTCTGGCTATTACAAATAAAGCTGCTATAAACATGGATGAGCAAATATCCCTTTTGTGTACTTGAGCAAAGTTTGGGTATATACCTAGCAGTGGTATAGCTGGGTCTTGAGGAAGCACTACTCCTAATTGAGAAAGCGCCAGATAGATTTCCAAAGTGGTTGTACCAGTTTACATTCCCACCAGCAGTGGAGGAGGGTTTCCCTTCTCCACAACCTCTCCAGCATGTGTTGTAACTTGAGTTTTTCATCTTGGCCATTCTGATGGGTGAAATCTCAGGGTCATTTTAATTTGCATTTCCCTGGTGGCTAATGAGGTTGAGCATTTCTTTAAGTTTTTCTCTGCCATTCAGTATTCCTCTGTCGAGAATTCTCTGTTTAGCTCTGTTCCCCATTTTTTAATTGGATTACTTGGTTTGCTGCTTTTCAGTTTCTTTAGTTCTTTGTATATCCTAGATATTAGTCCTCTGTCAGATAAAGGGTTAGTGAAGATTCTTTCCCAATCTGTAGGCAGTCATTTTGTTTTGATGACGGTGTCCTTTGTTTTGCAGAAGCTTTTCAGTTTCATGAGGTCCCATTTATTGATTGTTACTCTTAGAGCCTGTGCTCTTGGTGTTCTGTTCAGGAAGTTGTCTCCTGTGCCAATGAGTTCTAGGCTGTTCCCAACTTTTTCTTCTAACAGATTTAGATTTTCTGGTTTTATGTTGAGGTCTTTGATCCACTTGGACTTTAGTTTTGTGCAGGGTGATAAACATGGATCTATTTTCATTTTTCTGCATGTAGACATCCAGTTGGACCAGCACCATTTGTTGAAGATGCTGTCTTTTTTCCATTAAATGGCTTCCATTTTGGCTTCTTTGTAAAAAATTGAGTATTCATATGTGTGTGGGTTTATTTCTGGGTCTTCTATTTGGTTCCATTGATCCTCCTTTCTGTTTTTATGCCAATACCATGCAGTTTTTATTACTATTGCTCTGTAGTACAGCTTGAGATCAGGGATGGAGATACCACCAGATGCTCTGTTGTTGTACAGGATTGTTTTGGAGATTCTGGGTTTTTTGTTTCTCCATACGAAGCTGAGAATCTTTATTTCAAGGTCTGTAAAGAACTGAGTTGGTATTTTGATGGGAATTGCATTGAATCTGTAGATTGCTTTTGGCAGGATGGCCATTGTCACTATGTTAATCCTACCAATCCATGAGCATGGGAGATCTTTCCATCTTCTGATATCTTCTTCAATTTCTTTCTTCAGAGACTTGAAGTTTTGCTCAAACAGGTCTTTCACTTGCTTGGTTAGTGTCACCCAAAGGTACTTTATGTTATTAGTGGCTATTGTGAAGGGTGTTGTTTCCCTAATTTCTTTCTCAGCCCCTTTGTCTTTGGTAAACAGGAGGGCTTCATATTTTTTTGAGTTGATTTTGTATCCTGCCACTTTGCTGAAGGTGTTTATCAGCTGGAGGAGTTCTCTGGTTGAATTTTTGGATTGCTCATATATACTATCATATCATCTGCAAATAGTGACACTTTGACCTCTTCCTTTCCAATTTGTATCCCCTTGATCTCCTTTAGCTGTTTTTTTGCTCTGGCTAGGACTTCAAGTACTATGTTGAAGAGGTATGGAGAGAGTGTGCAGCCTTGTCTTGTCCCTGATTTCAGTGGGATTGATTTAAGTTTCTCTCCATTGAGTTTGATGTTGGCTATAGGCTTGCTGTATATTGCCTTTACTATGTTTAGGTATGTACTTGTATCGCGCTGATCTCTCCATGACTTTAAACATGAATGGGTGTTGGACTTTGTCAAATGCTTTTTCAGCATCTAAGGAGATGATCATGTGGTTTTTCTCCTTCAGTGTGTTTATGTGGTGGATTACATTGATGGATTTCCATATGTTGAACCACCCTTGCATGCCTGGGATGATGCGTAGTTGGTCATGGTGGATGATATCTTTGATGTGTTCTTGGATTTGGTTTGCAAGTATTTTATTGAGTATTTTTGCATCAATGTTCATAAGAGAGATAGGTCTGAGGTTCTCTTTTTTTGTTGGGTCTTTGTGTGGTTTAGGTATCAGGGTGACTGTCGCTTCATAGAATGAGTTTGGTAATGTACCTTCTGTTTCTATTTTGTGGAATAGCTTGAGGAGAATTGGTGTTAGCACTTCTTTGAAGGTCTGGTAGAATTCAGCACTGAAACCATCTGGCCCAGGGCTTTTTTTGGAGGGGAGACTGTTAATGACTGCTTCAATTTCCTTAGGGGATATAGGGCTATTCATTCTTTCTACCTGATCTTGACTTAATGTTGGAAGATGGAATCTATCAAGAAAATTGTCCATTTCATTTAGGTTTTCAAATTTTGTGGCATAGAGGTGTTTGTAGTATGACCTAATGATTGTTTGAATTTCCTCAGTGTCTGTAGTTATGTCACCCTTTTCATCTCTGATTTTGTTGATTTGGATAGATTATCTCTCCTTTTTAGTTAGTTTGGCTAAGGGTTTGTCTATCTTGTTGATTTTCTCAAAGAACCAGCTTTTTGTTTCATTGATTCTTTGGATAGTTTTATTTGTTTCTAATTGATTGATTTCAGCCCTGAGTTTGATTATTTCCATCTGTCTTCTCCTCTTGGGTGTATCTGCTTCTTTTTTTTTTTTTTTCTAGGGTTTTCAGTTGGGCCATTAAGGTGTTTGTATGTGATGTTACAAATTTCTTCTTGAAGGCACTTAGTGCTATAAATTTTCCTCTGAGCACTGCTTTTAATGTGTCCGATAAATTTGGGTATGTTGTAACATCATTTTCATTGAATTCTAGGAAGTTTTTAATTTCTTTCTTTATTTCTTCCTTAACCCAGCTGTCATTGAGTAACAAGTTGTTCAGTTTCCATGTGTGTGTCAGCTTTTTGTTATTTCTGTTGTTGAGGTCCAGCTTTATTCCATGGTGGTCAGATAGAATACAAATAATTATTTCAATATTTTTGTATCTGTTGAAGCTTGCTTTATGACCAACTCTATGGTCTATTTTGGAAAAGGTTCCATGTGGTGCTGAAAAGAAGGTATACACTTTTGAGTTTGGATGAACAGATCTGTAGACGTCTATTAGGTCCATTTGATTTAGGGACTCTGTAAGTGTTTTTATTTCCCTATTTGTTTTCTGTCTAGTTGATCTGTCCCATGGTGAGAGTGGAGTGTTGAAGTCTCCCACTATTAAGGTATTAGGATCAATGTGTGATTTAAGCTTTAATATTGTTTCCTTTATGAATATGGGTGCTCTTGTATTTGGGGCATAGATATTTAAAATTGTGATGTCCTATTGGTGGATTTTTCCTTTGATGAGAATATACTGGCCCTCCTTATCTTTTTTGATTAACTTGGGTTGAAAGTCTATTTTATTAGATATTAGGATAGCTACTCCAGCTTGTTTTCTGGAACCATTTGCTTGAAAAACAATTTTCCAGCCCTTTACTCTGAGGTAGTGTTTATCTTTGTTGCAGAGGTGTGTTTCTTGGATGCAACAGAATGTTGCATCCTGTTTCCACAACCATTCTGTTAGTCTGTGTCTTTTAACTGAGGAGTTGAGTCCATTGATGTTGATAGATACTAGTGACCAACAATTATTACTTACTTTTGATGTGGGGTTGGTGGTGCCACTGAGTTTCATTGCTTGTATTCTTTTGATTTTTTTGTTGTGTAGTTATCTATTTCCTCTGTTTCCTTAGATGTAGGTGTTTTCTTTGGTTTGGAGTTTCCCTTCTAGTAACTTCTGTAGAGCTGGGTTACTATGTAGATATTGTTTAAATTTGGTTTTGTCATGGAATATTTTGAATTCTCCGTCTATTGAAAGTTTTGCTGGGTATAGTAGTCTGGGTTGGAATCTGTGGTCACTTAAGGACTGCATGATTTCTGTCCACGCCCTTCTGGCTTTCATAGTTTCTGTTGAGAAATCTGGTGTGATTCTGATAGGTCTACCTTCACATGTTACTTGGCCTTTTTCCCTTGCTGCTTTTAGTATTTTTTTCTTTGTTCTGTAGGTTCAGTGTTTTGACTATGATGTGATGTGAAGAATTTCTTTTCTGGTCTAGTTTACTTGGTGTTCTGTAGGCCTCTAGTATGTTTATGGCCATCTCCTTCTTTAAGTTGGGAAAGTTTTCTTCTATAATTTTCTTGAAAATATTTTCTGGACCTTTGAGCCTGATGTCTTCTTTTTCTCCTACTCCTATTATTCTTAGATTCTGTCTTTTCATGGTGTCCTTGATTTCTTGGATGTTTTGTGTTTGGAACTTTTCTGATTTTATTTTTTCTTTGAGAGACATGTCAATTTCAATTTCCGCAAGTGTATTTTCGGCTCCTGAGATTCTTTCTTCCATCTCTTGTATTCTGTTGGTGATGCTTACCTTTGTAGTTCCTGATCTTTTCTCTATGTTCTCCAGCTCCTGGTTTTTCTCTATTTGTGTTTTCTTTGTTGATTCTAATTCTGTTTTCATGTCTTTCACCATTTCCTTCATCTGTTTGAATGTGGAGTCCTGCTTTTCAGTGACATCTTCTATTTTTTTGTCCGTTTCCTCTCTATGTATCACTAATTCTGCCTCTACTTCTTTGGCTATAATTGCCTGTATTTCTATGAGAGCTTTATTTCTTCTTTATTTGCCTTCATTTGTGTGGACATTTCTTTGAGAGCTTTGGGCATTTCTTCTTTGTTTGCCTTAATTTTCGTGGTCATTTTCTAAGAGCTCGATTTGTTTCCTCTTGGTTCGTCTTGATTTCTTTGGTTATTTCTCTGTGGGCTTTGTTCATTTCATCTTTATGGGCCTCTAATAGCTGGAAAAACATAGTTTTGAGGTCGGTTTCTTGTATATCTAGTGAATTGAAATGTCCATTGTTTTGTGGGGTTACTGGTGAGGTCATTATGTCCTGATTTTTGTTGGGAGTGTTCTTACGTCTGCCTCTAACCATCTGGTTATTTATAACCCTCACTGTTTGTTCCTTGAGTTTGTAGTTCGGGCTATGATCGTCTCTTTCTGTTTTCTGGACTGTTTTTTCAGGAAGATGAGAGAGGTTCTCTGGTTTAGGAATATGCATTGTGGTTTCAGTTTTGCCTAAGTAAGGAATGTGACGCTGGCGCTATTCGCATGCACTTTTAGCGGGCACAGTGTGCATGTGCAGATTCTCTGACTATTGCAGTGGCCTGCAGGCCACTATTATGCAGTTCTGTCTGAGATCCAGGGATTGTTTGCCTGGATTACACTGGTGGACCCACAAAGCAGAGGCTACACGTTGGGGTCGCTATCCCAAGAATCCCTATGATGCCCACACTAGGGGTGTGGGTGGCAGGGATCTTATCTGGTTGCTTCTGTGGAGAGGCCCTGGGTCTGGGGCAAACTCTCCCTAGAAGGCTCACTCACCCTCTTGCAGGACCAGTTGGAATGCACAGGGGTTCTGCTTGCTCTCTACTCTCTGATTTGGTCTTGCTGCAGAAAATGTGTGGGTAGGCTAACAGTCAGCTCTGTGACCCTGTGGCCGCAGGACTCGGTGTCCACATTTCCTGTGTGCTGCCTCTCTGTCCTTTTCTTCTGCCAGGAGGGGTTATGTTGACTGGTCCCAGGGTAGTGTGGGAAAGAGTTAGGTTGAGTGTTCTCAATCCCAGATTCCGAGCCCAGATATCTCTGGCAGAAGAACCTATGTTTGCTGATCCCAAGAGAGTACCAGGTAGGGTTGAATGACTTCAGATCCAGAGCTTGGGTTTCTCTGCTAGGGGCCGCTGGGTGAGCTGGAGAGGGGGTGCTGTGTCCTGTGGCAGGCTGCCTCTCTGTCCTTCCCCTCTGACCTTCCCCTCCACTAGGGCAAGCTTATGGCGGAGCTCTCAGGGGAGTGTCAGAAGGGGTTGGGATTTCTCAGTCCAAATCCTGAGCCGGGGTTTCTCTGCCAGGGGCCAGGGGTCGCCAGTGCTAGGATTTGGTGCTAGTCCTTATTGCGCTGGACCCGGAAGAATCTCAGGATCTGTTGAATGACCTCAGTCCCAGATCCCGAGCTGAAGATTGTTCACTAGGAGCCGCCGGCAGCACTGGTGACCTGGCACTGTAAAGCCGCTGTGCGCCTCTCTAACCCTCTGCTCCTCTGTGGCGGGGTTATGGCGGTGTTCGTGTTCGTGTTCTTATTGTGCTGGACTCGGGAGAATCTCCGGACGTGTGGAATGACCACAGTCCCTGATCCCGAGCTGCAGTTTGTTTGCTAGGAGCAGCCGGCAGCACTGGGGTCAGGGCGCTGTGAAGCCTCTGTGCACCCCTCTATCCCTCTGCTCTGCCGCAGCAGGGTTACGGTGGCGTTCCGGGAGTGCCCAAAAGGATTGGGTATCCTCAGCCCCAATCTCAGGGTTTTTTTTTTGTTTTTTTTTTTTTTTTTTGGTGGGAGCTGCAGCTCTCGCTGGGGCTGGGGTACAGACAGTGTGGTCCGTGGCAGATTCTGCTGGACACCTCCTGCCTCCTCCGAAGAGGGAGTAGGGTTTTGGGTGCGGGGAAGTGCCTGGGGATCACCTCTCTGGGTGTCTCCTCCTGGAGGAGTCTGCTGTGACCTGATTCTAGAAGGACTCAGATCAAGGTTAGTCTCTTTCTTCTTGGAAGTCTAGATAACTCTGTTCTGAGTTGATCAGCCCCTTCACTCACCAATTTCTGTGTTGCGGGTCCTCTCCCTTTCAGCTAAGCTGCACACTAGCTGCTGCCATCTTGGAAGTCTTGAGATAGCGTTTCTTAGCAATGAACCTAGACTTCTTCTGAGTAGCTTTTGACCTCCAGCCAAAAGTCTTCAGCCCCTAATCTTCAAGGATGAACTAACCACCCCCACCTTCAATTGCAGCTGCATCCACACTTGGCAGGACTGGCCAAGCTTGAGCACCTAAGACTAACCAATTATCTTACTTCATAGCTTCCTCATCTAATCCTAAATTGCCAAGACCGCAACTTCAAATCTCCCACAATTTTTCTTTTAAAAACCTAAAGGCCTTTGTCTCCCGGTGCCACTCTTTGCTGACCAGCGTGGGTGACCCCATTGTGCAATGGTTAATAAACCTCCTGCTTTTGCAATGAGTCTTGGTCTGGGGGGTTTCTGGGAAGGGCGCGATCTTGAACTCCTGAGCTGTGAGACCCCAGGTCTTACACTATGACAGTAGTTTTAAATATTACTAGAAGAGGAAACCAATACTGAGTTTCAGCTATATATAAACACAGGAGTGTGGCCCGCCATTGTCAAGAAGCTATTCTTACTCTGTAGTTGTTTTTCTAAGGCAGAAGGGTTGATAAAGACACTAAAGGAAGTAGTACAGAAAATAGGTATTCAGTAGAACAACTCTTAGGGCCAGAGAGACCTTTGGCAGAGTACAGGGAATCATAAGAAAGAAGTGGAGTTAGTCTGATGGGGAAAGGATAGGAGCTCCACAAGGACCAAATATATCTGGGCACAGGGTCTTTTCTGAGACTGACATTCAACCAAGGACCATGTATGGATATAACCTAGAACCTCCACTCAGATGTAGCCTGTGGTAGCTCAGTAACCAATTGGTTTCCCAAAGTGAGGGGAACAGGGACTATTTCTAACAGGAACTCAATGACTGGCTCTTTGGTCTCCCCACCCCTGAAGGGAGGAACAGTCCTGTTAGGCCACAGAGGAGGGCTTTGTAGCCAGTCCTGAAGATACCTGATAAAACAGGATCAGATGAATGGGGAGGAGGTCCCCCCTATCAGTGGACTTGGAAAGGGGCACGGTGGAGATGAGGGAGGGAGGGAGGGACTGGGAGGGAATGAGGGATCGGGACACGGCTGGGATACAGAGTTAATAAAATGTAACTGATAAAAAAAATAAAAAATAAAAAAAACACTTTTATAGAAATGTAATATGGTAACTATTTCAGTTTTTGCTTAGTTTGTCAAAATTTGATAGAGATGTTAAAATCTACTGGTGAAATTTTACTCTTTGGTAATTTCTTCTTTTATTTGTAACAGTTGTTCCTTGGTGTGCCAAATAAAATATCATAATATATGAAAAAAAAAGATATAAGAGTACTGCTGCTCTCCCAGAAGACCTGGGTTCAATTCCCAACACCCACACTGTGGCAACATCTTGGCTTACAACCTTTGGGACTTCAGTTCATGGGATCTGAAATTATCTTTTGTCCTGTACTGGCAAAAGAAACACATGCGGTACACAACATACAAACATACAGGCTGGCAAAATACTTAGATCCATAAAAATAAATATACTTTTAAAATGCATTTAAAAAATAATAATTTTCTTTAAGCAACTGAACGTCTAAAAAGATTTCCATTAACTGAAATATTTTGTGCACATGAATATTAATAAGCATGAATACCTAGTAATTAAAAATGTCATTATCTGAAATATTGTGTGTGAAGCTACAATTTAAAGGAAGGAATTTTGTTCTCTGCTTTTAAGAGCTTCAGTGTAATAATGGTATCAGTGCATTTGTGCTTGTATGTGTGTGTGTATATGGTTAGGTGTACACCCATTCATGTGGGTGTAAATCAGTCTCTCCTGTCTCTCTGTCTCTGTGTCTCTCTGTCTCTGTCTCTGTCTTTCTCTCTCCTTCTCTCTCTTTGGGTGCATGTGTGTGTGTTCTTTACAAACAGGAAAAAAAAACAATGTTACTAGGATTAATTTATCATGAGCACAAAATGAAATTTTACAAATAAAATTTGATGTGCATAAGGTTAATAGAATGAAAGCATATCCATATTAGTGTATGCCAATGTGGCTTAAATGAAACAAACAAGTGGATGTAAGATTCAAGAATAAAACATAGTGGAAATCTGATGGTAACTACTTCAGAGGCTTTCAATATGAGTCCCAAATAACTAAGAGGAGTAAAAAAATGTATGGGTAATTTAATAAGGGAAGTCAATTATGAACTATATGAAAAATAAAATTGATTAAAAGTAAGATGAAATATTGCAGAGCATCAGGGACTGTGGGTAAGAAAAAAAAAGTAATTGAGAATCTGACACTCACGGAGCTAAAGAAAACCCAACCCTAGTAGGTAGGTACTAAAATTTATAACAAAACAATGTATATGCATCAAGTAAAATTAGGAATCTGACTCATTGTAAAAATTAGTAAGATCAGGGGTATGGTGCTATAAAGCATAATATAACACATATCAAAATATGAATCTCCCTAAGGAAACTAACATAACTAAGGACGTAAGTAGAAATTTTCTTATATGTGGATGTGCTTTTAAGCTTTAGATATGTATGTTTCATTTAGGATACCCGAAGAGGTTGGGTACTTTGAAAGACACCAGGGTAAAGGAGGGGTTTTGTCAAGGGAGGGAAACTCGAATATAATATTATAAATGCATAAAGGGGAAATTGGAGAGAGAGGATTATACTATCAGGACAGGTTCTAACATTAAAGTTTTCTCGAAAGCCGCATGAAATCTACTGCTATAGAATCTTCCTAACGTATATCCATATATGATAGGAATTTAAATTGAGTAATCACATAATGGTGAAGAAATGTCCTAAGTAGACATCATATGCTACGAAATAAAACCCTAAGTACCAAGAATGGGTTACATCTTCTGAGTCATTGGCCAACTAGGTCTCAGAGACCATTCCAAACATTACCTGTTATTCCTGATGCTATCATCTACATGCCTCAACCTGATGGAAGTTACATTGCTGAAGATACCACATATTTATGTCCCTGAACATGGAGAACAGAAGTTTCATCCCCAGTGATTAGGTTTCATAGTAATGGGAGATACTATACAGGCTTCTGGAGCAGAAAAGTAATTCTTAAATATAATACTTGTTTCAACCAGCTACCAACCCTAAGAGGTTCAATAGCAATTTACTTACAAAATATACCTACTGCCAAAATGTTTTAAGAGTAAACAGCCACACTTTTAATTGGATGTAAAACCCATTTTGTAAGATAGACCTCATACCTTGCACTGTTAATAAGGCCAGTAACCTGAGAGTATGTAGGTCATAGGCCACAGGGGAATATCCACTACCATTATTCTACTAAATTAACATAGTCATAAAGCAACTTCTAATGGCATGTTGCTATACCCATAGATCAGTTCATCACTCAGCCCTCATTAGAGAAACTTTTTCTCAGAGTAGGTGGTAATTAACATGGAGACCCACAGTTGAATAATGCACAGAGTGAGAGGCTTGGGAACACTCAGCCCTAAAAGCGATGACTTTATCATTCCCCTCCCCAATCAATGCTCAGACACCTATGTAGAAGGGGAGGATAAGCTGTAAGAGATGGACGTGGAGGATGACTCCAAGAAAACAACATTTCCCAGACACAACAGGGTTCTTGAATATATGAACTCACAGAGACTGTGACACTGTACACTGTATAAGTTCTAGACAAAACAGAAGCATGGAGCAGGGGAAATGAGCACAAACTATTATCCCTAACCAAAAAGTTGTTTGCAATTGATTGCAGGTGTGAGAAACAAAATACATTTTCTTCAACGAAATTACACTGGGTATATCAGCCCACAAGCCTTGTGCTCAGAAATAATTGGCCAACACAAAATATTCAATCTTTTGTTTTGATTATTTGTATGTGTGTCGAACACACACCATATTTATTATTATTATTATTATTATTATTATTATTATTTAGAAAGATATATACATGAAGTTGTATGGTTAGGAGAGGGTGGGTGGATTGCAGGGAACTTGGAATAGGGAAAGAAAATGAACAAAATGTATTATATGAAAAGTTTAAAAATGAAACATAATTTCATGAGCTCAGTTGATTTAGACAGAACATTCTTTATCTTCTTGGCTTACAGATAGTCATATAGAAAGGAGGGGATGAAAAATGAATTTCCCAAAGTGAGGGGAACAGGGACTATTTCTAACAGGAACTCGATGACTGGCTCTTTGGTCTCCCCACCCCCGAAGGGAGGAGCAGTCCTGTTAGGCCACAGAGGAGGGCTTTGCAGCCAGTCCTGAAGATACCTGATAAAACAGGATCAGATGAATGGGGAGGAGGTCCCCCGCATCAGTGGACTTGGAAAGGGGCACGGTGGAGATGAGGGAGGGAGGGAGGGAGGGACTGGGAGGGAATGAGGGATCGGGACACGGCTGGGATACAGAGTTAATAAAATGTAACTGATAAAAAAAAAAGAAAAAAAAAAAGAAAAATGAATTGTGTCTATTTGTTACCAAGCTTGATTTTTTATTTCAATAAAGTTTGAACTGTCCAAGAACTAAGAGGCTACATCAGGAGTTTGTCATTGAAAAACAAATATGTGTTTTGTATAGTGACATTGAGTGAAGCATGGCAGCTTGTAATGACCATGCTCCCATGCCAGGAAAGGAAAAGGGGTGGAGGAGGCCAATGATGGAAAGAATGTTTTGAGAAATTGTAGACTGACGAAATTTTCTGGGCAAAGGCCGTTAGGTAGCATGACACCAACAAGCACCCAAGCACATGCTGGACTACATGGACCACACACAAGCATGCAACATACAGGTATGATGGAGATGGGCCCATGGGTATATAGACACAAATGAGCACACTTGTTAAGGCGAGAGGCTCAGGCCTCTGATGTCAAAGTCATCTTTGCACAGAATCATAGAAAAGTGGAACTATGGCAAAATACGTGTATGCCAGATTACATCACTGTTTACTTCAAGGTTCCATTAACATGTAATATTACCCATTTTGTGATGACTCACTGGTCTCTGGATGTGCAATGTGAGCCATATTTTATCTGACTCATATTAGACATCCATTTCAGTGTTATTTCTAAACTTATGTTGACACTTACAGCTTCCTGTATTCAACAGAGCTGGAGAAAACAACAAACAAATGAATCCCTTGGGAGTAAAGATAAGATTATGGCTTGAAATTTTTCTATTTAGTCCTAGAAATATGAAGAAACTGAATATTCTCAGGGCTTAGATCATGGGCAGAAAATATCTGTGAACACCCAAGCTATCAGCTGTGCCCAAGCTTCAGACATTGTGTAACAGAGGCTGAATCACAAGGCAAACTTGCATTACGACCCCAACAAAGAAACAGATCTCACTCTCAAAAGCTTAATCTTCTTGAAAATTTCATATACACATATAAAATGTGTTTTTGATTATATCATATTCATCCCTAAATTCCTCCCAACTTCCTGAAGATTCTCCTCACATTTCCCTCTCATTTTCATGTTTGAATTTTACATACACTTCTTGAAAATTTTAACCCATTGAGCCCAATTACTTGTGTACACATGTACATGGGGTCATCCGCTGGACCATGTGGAACCTACCAGTGGCCACATTTCTTAAAAAAAAATGAGTATCCTTCCTCTTCTAGCCATCAACTGCCAATAAGTCCTCATCTACAGGTGGGTTCTAGGCAGCCCCTTCAACCGACAGGCCTAAATTTTTAACTACCATGGCTTCATGCAGACCTTGTGTAGGTAACCACAGCTACTCTGAGTTCATGGGTGGAACAGCAAGGTCTTATTTAGCCAGGCAACTGTTTCATATCTTCCAACTCTTACATTGTTTCTGCCCCCTCTTTATGTAGTGTTCTCTAGAGCTTGGAAGGGGTAAGTAGGTGGTACAGATGTCCTATCTGTGGTTGAGTACTGGGCGCTTAACAGTAATGCTTGTCTATATTAAACATTACACACTGTAATAAGCTTCTCTTACCAAGGTTGGAAGCAGAGCAAATCTATAGATATAAAAATTAATATTCAGAAGTAATTTGTCAAGAGCATTAGCATTTTTAGAAAACAACATTAATTAGTTCTCCTTTTAAAATCTATGACTTCTTTAGCCATCGGTTTTGACCATGTTTATATACCAGACAAGAATTCTCTCCTATGGATCTGGCCTCAAATCCAATTAAGAGAACTGTTGGTTACTACCATAAACAGTTTTGTCATTATTGCATCACTAGGCACCTCATGCCTGAGAGGTCAGTTTTGTAACATGAAGAATCCAGTGCTGAATGTAATTATTGATGTTTAAATTCAATTAGCAGTCTGCCTAGCATCTTCTAGCACTGAGCAATCAGACAGCTAGGAGAGTTTCCTTGTAGATTCAACACTGACGTTTATGTGATGTGCAACTTGGGGTGTTTTTAGCCACAGTATCTTACTATCTATAGAAGGAAAGCAAGAGCATTTGTAACAAATGGATTATCTTGGGTGCTCCTGTGGCTTCTTTAATAATAAGTTCTAGGGAAATAACTGCCTAGCAGTGAGTTTTTGTTTAATAATCCATGCTTTCTGGGACAGCATTGTTCACTGATATGAGTTACATGTGTTCAAACAACTAAATTTAGTTAAATGGAAAATAAATTCAAAGATGCTTCTCTAAGGATGTGTGTGTGTGTGTGTGTGTGTGTGTGTGTGTGTAACATATACACATCTGGAAAATTAAGAGATATAAAAATATTCAAAATCACTGATCACTAATTATAAGCCAATTAAAATCACAATGATTTTTCATTTTATACTAGTGTGCTATTGTTAAAAAGAACAAAGGGAATAAGTACTGATAAGAAACTAAAGAAATTTGGAGTACTATACATTTTAGGAATGTGAAATGATATTGCTGCTATGAAAAAAAATTTGGTGATTCTCCTAATTCAGCAATTTCTACATATTCAATAGAATAAAGCAAATATTTTAATAAAATCCTAATACCTAAATACTCAGACCATCTTTACCTACAACAGTCTCAAAGTAGGAAAGACCAAATATGCATCTTTGGATTAATGACATACCAGATATTGTCATATTACTTAGCCATAAAGCAAAGTAAGCATTGATACTTCATACTAGAGTCTAATGAAGTTTGAAACTTTATGCTAATTGAAAGAAGGTAGTTATAAAATGTCCTGTGTTATATTATTTCATTTACTTGAATGTGAAAATTAATTCCATGGAGGCATAGAGAATCTAGAAAAAGTAAAATAAAGTATTTAATGTCTATCAGGTTTATTATCAAGGTGATAAGAATGTTCTGGAATTCAATAATGGTTATAATTTTTCAGTCTTGTAAAATACTAAAAATTATTTTATTGTACAATTTTAAAATAGTTTAAGATGAATTTTAGGTTGATAATTTTGCTTTAAAAACTGAAATTGCATGTCATGACCACCACCTGTCCCTCATGAAATGTCTCACATTCAAAGGGATAAGCCAGCTGATAGAGCAGTGTGACACCTTTACTGGGGCAGTATTCAAAGGTTTTTCCACATGGGAGGCATACAGCTTTTGCGTGTTTTTCTCCGCACCTGTTACTGAATATTAGTATTTACTATTGATTTATCTTTTAATTAATCAGTAGTTATTCCTAAACTAGCTGTATACCCAAATCACCACAGAGAATAGGATGTATTTAGTTAACCTAGAGCACAATGCTGGGCAATAATTACTCCACCCTAAACCTCCAAGCCTGCAAAACTTCCTCCCCATTCAGAATTTCCAACATTACACTAGCTTTTAGTCATATCTTAAGTCTGATTCATCTCTCCATATGGTTCTAAATCCTCTCCTGCTGACTCTGCTCTCCCACTCTTCCCACTCCCTCTCCTCTCCTCCACACCAGGATGTCCTGCCTTATTCTCTGCGTTGCAAAGCATTGGATGGTTGTTTAATTGACAATTACAGAGAACAAATGGTGACAAGTTTACACAAACTTGAGACAGGTGATGCTTAGAATAAACATCACAATGCAATGTCCGTATTGAAACCAGATAGTGGAGTAGAGAAATCAGCATTTGAACGAACAAGGGTAAATTGTATACATTCCACAAGAACATTATACCAACACTCTCCCAACTTTGGAGTTTTACCTTGACCAACAGAACATATCACTTAGGGCAAAATGCCATTTGGCACCATTCTCCTGTGGGAGCCTTACTGTCTGAGGAAATTGGCTGGATGTTTTAGAGCAGTGTGACATCATTTTTTCCTTACATAAACCTAAAATTGATGTGTATCCAACCTATAGGTTGTAAGGACATTATTATACAATATTGAGAGAAAACTCATATAGTAACTTTAAGAAAATTTTGTCCTTTTGAATCTTAGGCTGGTATTTTATAAGCAGGGAGGACCACCCTGACTTATTGCATAGAATTTACAGAGATCTGCCTGTCTCTCCTTTGTGCTGGGATTAAAGGCATGTGCCACCACTCCCCTGAACAAATAGAGGTCTCAATTCCACATTATTGTAACTCAAAACCTTCCAACAAAAATAAAGCAAAGAAACAAGAAAATTAGAAAATTCAAAATTTGGGGCTAGTTGTTCCAATCTTAGGTTGCAATGGTGAAGCCCTATCCATCATTCCTCAGAATTTAGTTGTTGCTAAACTGTATTAGCGAGCCATTCCCAGAAGAAGCTTACAAACATCTTGCAGCCAGAGTACTTTACATTCCAGCCGCTATCAATCTAGTTTCAATTGGGAAGAGTGTCCTTTCTTCTTCCTTATTGTCTGTAACTTAGCCTTGTATTTCTCAGCTTTCTTCCTACTCTCTCCCTGAACTTCCTTAGAGAAGGCTTCTTAGAGAACTACTTAGAGAACATAAACATTAAACATAGAGTAACCAGATCCATGAAATCAACAATGAAAACAAAGCCATAAGGTGTCTCAGCACCCCCTGCCATGGCGTCTTAGAAAGAAATCATAACAGTTTGTTTTTTTAAACTAGGATGTTAATTCCACTCCTTAGTTCAGTCTAGAAGACTATCAGTTTCCTAGTTCCATCTCTCGAACGTCCCATGTCTCTGTAGCAGCCATTGCCCTGTGAGTGTTGAACCTGGATGAGCAGCCAAAAGCAACACCTGGGAAATGAATGCCCTGTCTAGTTTAGTTTAACATGTGTGTTAGACTAAAGTCCATGCCTTTCGAACCTCAAAAGGTTTTGTTGAGGCATGGTTCTTTTGGCATAAGTATATTCATATTTGTTTCAGGCCCATCAGCCACATCATCTCAAGCTGCTACTGACCAAAAACTAAGTTTACTAAGTTCAGCATTCTCTGTGGCCTTATTGTTTACAGAAATTCCCCAGCCATAAGCACAGCTAACCCAAACTGCCAGGCACACCTTCAAGGTTAGCTGAGAACTGCTTGTTAGCAAAATAACTTGAGTAGAGCTGACCACCCTATTTGACCATCCTCCCACCCCCTGTATGAGCTCATTTCAGTTTTTGCCTTTATAAACTGTCTGTGGAGAATAGGACTGTTTAGCTTCTTTAGGTGTACAGATTTTAGAATGTTTATCCTATATTATAGGTCCAGTATCCACCTATAAGTGAGTATAGACAGTGTGTGTCTTTTTGTTTCTGGGATACCTCACTCAGGATGATCTTTTCTAAATCCCACCATTTGCCAGCAAATTTCATGATTGTATTGTTTTTAATTGCTGAGTAGTATTCCATTGTGTAAATGTAAAACAATTCCTGTATCCATTTCTCCATTGAAGTATAGCTGGGTTGTTTCCAGGTTCTGGCTATTAAGAATAGCTGCTACAAATATGGTTGAACAAAAGTCCTTATTGTATACTTGAGCATATTTTGGGTATATGCCTAGGAGTGGTATGGCTGGTTCCTGAGGAAGCACTGTTCCTAATTCTGTGAGAAAGTACCACATTAGTTTCCAAAGTGGTTGTACAAGTTTACATTCCTACCAGCAATGGAGGAGGGTTCCCCTTTCTCCACAACCTCTCCAGCATGTATTGTTACTTGAGTTTTGATCTTAGCCATTACGATGGGTGTAAGGTGAAATCTCAGGGTCATTTTGATTTGCATTTCCCTGATGAATAAGGATGTTGAGTATCTCTTTAGGTGTTTCTCTACCATCCTATATTCCTCTACAGAGAATTTTCTGTTTAGCTCTGTACCCCATTTTATAACTGCAATAACCAGAATTGCTAACACATTCCTGTACAGGTTGTCTGGAGGTATCTCCATCCCTGATTTCAAGCTGTACTACACAGCAATATTAATAAAAGCTGCATGGTATTGGCATAGAAGAATGGTGGATCAATGGAATAGAATTGAAGACCCAGAAATAAATCCACACATCTATGGATACTTGATTTTTTACAAAGAAGCCAAAACCATACAATGGGGAAAAAAGACAACATCTTCAACAAATGGTGCTGGTCCAACTGGATATCTACATGAAGAAAAATGAAAATAGATCCATACATATCACCCTGCACAAACCTAAAGTCCAAGTGGATCAAAGACCTTAACATAAAACCAGACACATTAAATCAGATAGAAGAAAAAGTGAGGAAGAGCCTAGAACTCATTGACACAGGAGACAACTTCTTGAACAGAATACCAACAGGACAAGCTCTGAGATCATCAATCAATAAATGGGACCTCATGAAACCAAAAAGCTTCTGTAAAGCAAAGGATACTGTAGTTAGACAAAATTACAATTTTTAAGTGAGGATATATTAAGTTAGTTGGGCCCCATTTGTAAAAAGAAGAAATATTCTTTTATTTTTATTTTTATTAATTACAGTTTTTTCACTTTGTATCCCCCATGTGCCTCCCTCCTGCCCCCCTCCCAGTCCCACTGTCCCTCTTCTCCTCCCATGTCCCTCTCTGAGTTCACTGATAAGGGAGGTCCTCCTCCCCTTCCCTCTGATCCTATTCTATTAGGTCTCACCAGGAGTGGCTGCATTGTCTTCTTCTGTGGGCTGTCAAGGCTGCTCCCCCCTCAGGGGGAGGTGATAAAAGAGCAGGACAATCATTTCCTGTTACAGACAGTCCCTGTCCCCATTACTATTGAGCCCACTTGGATATTGAACTGCCATAGGCTACCTTTGTACAGAGGTTTCAGGCAATCTCCATCAGTGGTCCTTGGCTGGAATAGATCCCTACACATTAATAGCGGGAGACTTCAACACCCCTCTCTCAACAAAAGACAGGTCAACAAAACAGAAATTAAACAAAGAAACAATATCTCTAACAGAGGTCATTAATCAAATGGACCTAACAGACATCTACAGAACCTTACACCCAAACACAAAAGAATTTACCTTCTTCTCAGCACCTCATGGAACCTTTTCCAAAATCGACCATATGGTTGGTCACAAAGAAAGCCTCAAGATACAAGAATATTGAAAAAATCCCTTGTATCCTATCTGATCACTATGGACTAAAGCTGGACCTCAACAACAGCAGAAATAGCAAAAAGCCTACACAAACATGGAAACTGAACAACCAGCTGCTAAATGACAGCTGGGTCAGGGAAGAAATGAAGAAAAAAATTAAAGTTTTCCTAGAATTCAATGAAAATGAAGACACAACATACCCAAAGTTATGGGACCCAATGAAAGCAGTGCTAAGAGGAAAGTTAATAGCACTAAGTGCCTTCAAGAAGAAATTCGAAACATCTCATTCAAGCAGCTTAATGGCTCACCCAAAAGCCCTAGAATAAAAAGAAGCAGATGTACCAAAAAGGAGTATATGGCTGGAAATAATCAAACACAGGGATGAAATCAATAAATTAGAAACAAATAAAACAATTTAAAGGATCAATGAAACCAAGAGCTGGTTCTTTGAAAAAATCAACAAGATAGACAAACCTTTAGCCAAACTAACTAAAAGACAGAGAGAAACTACCCAAATCAACAAAATCAGAAATGAAAACAGGGTCATAACAACAGACACTGAGGAAATCCAAACAATCATTAAGAATTACTTTAAAAGTTTATATGCCACAAAATTTGAAAATCTAAATGAAATGGACAATTTTCTTGATCGTTTCCACTTACTAAAGCTGAATCAGGACCAGGTAAATCAATTAACTAGTCCTATATACCAAAGGAAATAGAAGCGGTCATCAAAATCTCTCATCCAAAAAAAGCCCAGGGCCAGATGGTTTCAATGCAGAATTCTACCAGACCTTCAAAGAACAGCTAACACCAGTTCTCTTCAAACTATTCCACAAAAATAGAAACAGAAGAAGAAATATTTTTTATTATATTAAAGGACAGATTTTTTTTTTTTTTTTTTTTTTTTACCAGCCAAGTCCCCAACGACTGACACAGCTCTCTATGATTTATTTTAAGACTATGCTGTGCAGATTCTGGACTACCCTAATTCTCGTGCCTTTGAAGACTCTTAGGCTGGCTTCTGCTCCATCGGTCTGTTCCTACAGCTACATGTTCATCGCCATCTTGCCTTTATCAGCCATGTGTCCAGTTATCCTCTCAGCATCCTTGAACACACCTGTCTTCCTCTGTCTCCTGGCAAAAAGCCTTTCTTTCTCCCCTCCCCAGAGTTCCTTTCTCAAAATCTTTTATTTTATAAAATACTAAAATAACTCAGAATTATTTTAATAGAAGTTCTGGCCCACCAACTCCCAATAATGACCCAGAGACATTTTATTAGTTATGAAAGCTTGGCCTTAGCTTAGGTTTGTTCTCAACTAGCTCTTATAACTTAACCCCTTTATATTAATTTATCTTCTGCCACATGGCTAGTTACCACTTGTTTTTTTCTTTTTTCTTTTTTTTTCAATTCTGGCACCTGTTTCTTCTTATGTGTCTGGCTGGTGAATCCCTGAGCCCAGGTTTTTTGTTGTTTTGTTTGTTTGCTTGTTTGTTTTGTTTTGGGTTTTGTTTGTTTTTTTTTCCAGAGTTCCTATCTGTACCGGGAAGTTCTGCCAATGCTCTCCTGCATTGGTGATAGGCCATTCATCTTTCTATTAAGCCAATCAAAAGGTGTTGGAGAGAGTGTTTGTGAAATATAATGTAGCCATAAGAATAACAATATTGGCAAGATGGCAGCACTGGGAGGACTCTCATTCTGAACAGCAGCACAGCAGGGTCAGCACAGTGACCAGCAATCAGAACACGAGGCCATAAAACACAAGTGATTGTGTTTCCCAGGTGAGAGGATACCCCACGGTGGAGGATTCAATCAGCTTTAACTCAGCCGGCTAAACCTCAGAAGAGATCCCGGTTCCACCAGGTGCTTGGTCGCCAGCCTAGAGCCACATGGCACCATGCTTTGGTCACTGTCCCAGACTGAAATGTGCACACCATAACATCAGAGACTGAAATTTCCAGTCGAGAGATAACCCCAAAGGGCAGGAAACGATTGGAACCGACCTTAGGTCACCCAGACATCCCCTGGAAAAGACTTGGGTTCCCCGGGCGCCCCAGGAGCCAAACCAGAGCCAGAGCCAGGGACCCAGGCTCCAGCACAGAGCCCTGCCTTTGCACCTGATTCACTGCCCCAGATAGAACTGTGGGCCCCAGAGCACCAGAGACTGGGTTTCACTCTGGGGTGCAAACCCACAGGGAGGGAATCAGCTGGTCTGATCTCAGAGTACTCAGCTGATACCACCACCCCGAAAAGGTATCAGGAAAAGTTACCCAGTTTAGGCAGATGCCCAGGCTCCCAAAGGCCAGAAAGTCAGAGCCATGCAAGTCTGTGCCTGCAGATTCTACTCGCCATCCCAGACAGAAAGGCAATCCCCAAAGCAAAGACTGGGTGTCCCTCTCAGGAGGAAACCCCACAGCAGGGGGATCATCAGGTCTAACACTCAGGACACCTAGCACCAAAACACTTTCTGGATTCAAGTAGACTCTAGGCTCTAGCCTTCTACTGCAGGCAGGAGCTCTGGGCTCACCTGCCATTATTGAGTACCACTAGGGCACTGGGGCACACAGCTGCATCCTCAGACCTACAAAAGCCAGAGAGCCATTACAACAACCCTCAGGTACTGTGACAAGGATCAACCAGTTATCTCTAGCTAGACTGACAAAACTGTGAAAATCCGTGATCCTTCAAGAGGGCTGCACCCAAAAATTACACCTTAAGAGCAACAGCTGCTGCTCACTAAATTCAGAGCAAGAAACCCAGCAGCAGGACAGCCATCACCAGGACCTCTCCTGATGAGAGGGAAGCCTTCCTGAATACCACAGTTACCATACAGGTCCATACACCTGAACTGAACTGTGACAATTCCTGAGAAGCACCACTATTCAGTTGACCATACCCAAAAAGCAGAGGAGAAATTCAGAAACCTGCCAAGTGGATTCTCCCAGCCCCAGAAATTAACAGACAATACCCGAGACAGAGAGATGGGTAGAGGCCAGCGAAGAAGCACAACAAATAAAAGGCAAAACAACATGGCATCCACAGAACCCAGTTATCCAGAGGCAAGTAGCCCTGGACACCCTAACATAAGTGAAATTCAAGAAGATGACCTAACATCTATGCTAATGAAGAGGTTAATGGAGGAAGTAAATAAAATGTGTAAAGAATCAGGGGAAGATATAATAAAACAGATTGAGGTCATCCGTAAATAAATACAGGAAGATACAGCTAAACAGCTTGTGTCACTGAAAGAAATAAAAGAAACAGAGGGACATTCATATAAACAGCTGAAGGAATTGAAGGAAAAACAGGAAAGTGCAGTCACACTGGTGAAGAAAATCAACAAAATGGTTCAAGATCTGAAGATAGAATTAGAAGAATTAAAGGAAACACAAACAGAGAAAATCACAGAGAGGGAGAACCTAGGAAAGAAAACAGGAACTACAGAGGTAAGCATAAACAACAGACTACAAGAGATGGAAGAAAGAATCTCAGGTATTGAAGATACAATGGAAGAAATAGATGTATCCCTTAAAGAAAATAATAAATCTAAAAAATTCCTGACACAAACCATCCAAGAAATCAAAGACAACATAAAAAGACAAAACCTAAGAATAATAGGAATAGAGGAAAAAGATTCCCTCCTCCAAGGCCCAGAAAATATTTTCAACAAAATCATTGAAGAAAATTTCCCCAACTTAAAGGGGAAGCCTATACGAATACAAGAGGCTTACAGAACAACTAATAAATTAGACTAGAAAAGAAAAACCTCCTGTCACATAATAATCAAAACAGTAAGTATACAGAACAAAGAAAAAATACTAAAAGCTGCAAGGGAAAAAGGCCAAGTAACAGATAATGGCAAACCCATCAGAATCACACCTGACTTCTCAACAGAAAAAGTGAAAGCCAGAAGAGCCTGGACAGATATCATGCAGAGCCTAAGAGAACAGAGATGTCATGCTAGGCTATTGTATGCAGCAAAACTCTCAGTTCTCATAGATGGAGAAAATAAGATATTCAACGACAAAAACAAATTTCAACAATACCTACACACAAATCCAGCATTACACAAGATACTAAAAGGAAAAATACAACCCAAGATAACTAACTACTTTCAAGAAATCATAGGAAATGAATAACCTCACTACAGCAAAACAAAAGTAGCCTAACACACAAACACACTACCATGGCCAACATCAATATCAAAGGATCTAACAGCCACTGGTCATTAATCTCCCTCAACATCAGTGGACTCAATTCTCCAATAAAAAGAAACAGACTAACAGAATGCATGTGTAAACAAGACCCAACAATCTGTTGCATACAAGAAACACACTTAAATCACAAAGATAGACATTACCTGAGAGTAAAGGGCTGGAAGACGGTTTTCCAAGCAAATGGATCCAAGAAGCAAGCAGGAGTAGCCATCCTAATATCTAATAAAGTAGATTTTCAACCAAAATCAATCAAAGGAGATAGAGAAGCACACTTCATACTCATCAATGAAAAAATCCACCAGGAAGATATCACAGTCCTGAACATCTATGCCCCAAATGCAAAGGCACTCACATTTGTAAAAGAAACTTCAATAAAACTTAAATCACAAATAGACCCCCACACATTAATAGTGGGAGACTTCAACACCCCACTCTCAACAAAGGACAGGTCAACAAAACAGAAATTAAACAAAGAAACAATAACTCTGACAGAGGTCATGAATCAAAAGGACCTCACATACATCTACAGAACCTTTCACCCAAACTCAAAAGAATTTACCTTCTTCTCAGCACCTCATGGAACCTTCTCCGAAATCGACCATATAGTTGGTCACAAAGCAAGCCTAAATAGATACAAGAAGATTGAAATAATCCCTTGTATCCTAACTGATCACCATGGACTAAAACTGGACGTCAATGACAAAAATAGCAAAAGGCCTACACACACATGGAAACTGAACAACTTGCTACTAAATGACAGCTGGGTCAGAGAAGAAATAAAGAAAGAAATTAAAGACTTCCTATAATTCGATTAAAATGAAGGCACAATATACCCAAACTTATGGGACACAATGAAAGCAATGTTAACAGGAAAGTTCATAGCACTAAGTGCCTTCAAGAAGAAATTCAAAACATCTCATGCAAGCAACTTAATGGCTCATTTAAAAGCCTTAGAACAAAAAAGAAGCAGACACACCAAAGAGGAATAGAATGCTGGAAATAATCAAACTCAGGGCTGAAATCAATAAATTAGAAAAAAATAAAACAATTCAAAGAATCAACAAAACCAAGAGCTGGTTCTTTGAGAAAATCAACAAGATAGAAAAACCCTTAGCCAAACTAACTAAAAGGCAGAGAGAAACTATCCAAATCAACAAAATCTGAAACAAAAAGGGGGACATAACCACAGACACTGAAGAAATCCAAACAATAATTAGGTATTACTTCCAAAGTCTATATGCCACAAAATTTGAAAATCGAAATGAAATGGACAATTTTCTTGAATGATTCTACATGCCAAAGCTGAATCAAGACAAGGTAAACCAATGAAATAGTCCCATATCCCCTTAGGAAATAGAATCTGTCATCAAAAGTCTACCATGCAAAAAAAAGCCCAGGGCCAGATGGTTTCAGCACCAAATTTTACCAGACCTTCAAAGAAGAGCTAAAACCAATACTCTTCAAACTATTCCACAAGATAGAAACAGAAGGAACACTACTGAACTCATTCTATGAAGCCACAGTCACCTTGGTACCTAAACCTCACAAAGACCCAACAAAGAAAGAGAATTTCAGGCCAATCTCCCTCATGAACATTGATGCAAAAATACTCAACAAAATATTTGCAAACCGAATCCAAGAACACATCAAAGACATCATCCACTACGACCAAGTAGGCTTCATCCCAGGCATGCAAGGGTGGTTCAATATAATGAAATCCATCAATGTGATCCACCACATAAACAAAATGAGGGAGAAAAACCACATGATCATCTCCTTAGATGCTGAAAAAGCATTTGACAAAATCCAACATCCATTCATGTTTAAAGTATTGGAGAGATCAGGATATAAGTCACCTACCTGAAAAGTAAAGTAAAAAAGTAAAGTCGATATACAACAAGCCTATAGCCAACATCAAACTCAATGGAAAGAAACTTAAATCATTCCCACTGAAATCAGGGACAAGGCAAGGGTGTCCACTTTCTCCATATCTTTTCAACATTGTTTTTGAAGTCCTAGCAAGAGCAATAAGACAATTGAAGGAAATCAAGTGGATACAAATTGGAAAAGAAGAAGTCAAAGTATCACTAATTGCAAATGATATGATAGCATACATGAGTGACCCAAAAAACTCTACCAGGGAACTCCTACAGCTGATTAACACCTTCAGCAAAGTGGCTGGATACAAAATTAACTCAAAAAAATCAGTAACCTTCGTGTATACAAATGACAAAAGGGGTGAGAAAGAAATAAAGGAAACAATACGCTTCACAATAGCCACAAAGGACACAAGTACCTTGGTGTTAACCTATCCAAGCAAGTCAAAGACTTGTATGAAAAAAATTTCCAGTCTCTGAAGAAAGAATTAGAAGATATCAGAAGATGGAAAGATCTCCCATGATCATGGCTTCCAGGATTAATATAATAAAAATGGCCATCTTACCAAAAGTAATCTACAGATTCAATGTAATTCCCATCAAATTACCAAAACAATTCTTTACAAAACTTGAAAGAAAAATTCTCACCTTCATATGGAAAAACAAGAAACCCAGAATTGCTAAAACAATTCTCTGCAGTAAAAGATTGTCAGGAGGTATCTCCATCCCTGATATCAAGCTGTAGTGTAGAGCAACAATACTAAAAACTGCATGGTACTGGCTGGATCAATGGAATCGAATAGAAGAGCCTGACATAAATCCACACACTTATGGACACCTGATTTTTGACAAAGATACCAAATCCATTCAATGGAAAAAAGACAGCATCTTCACCAAATGGTGCTGGTCTAACTGGAAGTCTACAGGTAGAAAAATGCAAATAGATGCATACTTATCACCCTGCACAAAACTAAAGTCCAAGTGGATCAAAGAACTAAACATAAAACTAGACACACTAAACCGCTTAGAAGAAAAAGTGGGGAGTACCCTTGAACTCATTGGCACAGGAGAAAACTTCCTGAACAGAACATCAACAGCACAGGCTCTAAGAGCAACAATCAATAAATGGGACCTCAGGAAACTGAAAAGCTTCTGTAAAAGAAAGGATACTGTCCTCAGAACAAAATGACAGCCTACAGATTGGAAAAGATCTTCACCAACCCTATATCTGACAGAGGGCTAACATCCAATATATATAAAGAACTAAAGAAGTTAAACAGAAAAAAATCAAGTAATCCAATTAAAAAATGGGGAACAGAGCTAAACAGAGAATTCTCCGCAGAGGAATATTGAATGGCAGAGAAACATTTAAAGAAATGTTCAACCTCATTAGCCATCAGGGAAATTCAAATCAAAATGACCCTAAGATTTCACCTTACACCCATCAGAATGGCTAAGATCAAAAACTCAAGAGACAACACATGCTGGAGAGGTTGTGAAGAATTGGGAACCCTCCTCCACTGCTGGTGGGAATGTAAACTGGTACAACCACTCTGGAAATCAATCTGGAGCTTTCTCAGACAACTAGGAATAGCGCTTCCTCAAGATCCAGCTATACCACTCCTAGGCATATATCCAAAAGAGGTTCCAGTACACAATAAGGACATTTGCTCAACTATGTTTGTATCAGCCTTATTTGTAATAGCCAGAAGCTGGAAACAGCCCAGATGCCCCTCAGTGGAGGAATGGATGCACAAATTGTGGTATATCTACACAATGGAATATTACTCATCAATAAAAAACAAGGAAATCATGAAATTTACAGGTAAATGTTGGGATCTGGAAAAGATCATCCTGAGTGAGCTATCCCAGAAGCAGAAAGATGCACGCTGTATATACTCACTCATATGGACATATAATATAGAATAAACCTACTAAAATCTGTACACCTAAAGAAACTAATCAAGAGGGAGGACTCTTGCTAAAATGCTCAACTCCTATCCAGAAAGGCAAAGAGGATGGACATCAGAAGAAGGAGAAAAGAGGGCACAAAGCAGGAGCCTGACACAGAGGACCTCTGAAAAGCTCTGCCCTGCAAACTATCAATGTAGAAACTGAGACTTATGGGCAGAGTGCAGGGAATCTTAGGAAAGAAGTGGGAAATAGTAAGATCTGGAGAGGATAGGAACTCCATAAGGAAAGCAACAGAATCAAAAAAATCTGAGCACAGGGTTCTTTCCTGAGACTGCTATTTCAACCAAGGACTAAGCATGGAGATAACCTAAGACCCCCTGCACAGATGTAGCCCATGGCAGTTCAGTATCCAAGTGGGTTCCATTGTAATAGGAACAGGGACTGTGTCTGACATGAACTGATTGGCCTGCTCTTAATTACCTCCCCTGAGGGGGAAGCAGCATTACCAGGCCACAGAAGAAGACAAGGCAGCCACTCCTGATGAGACCTAATTGACTAGGATCAGAAGGAAGGAAAGGAAGTCCTCCCCTATCAGTGGACTTGGGGAGGGGCATGCATGCAGAGGGTAAAGGAAGGGAGGAATTGGAACAGGAGGAGGGAGGGAACCACAGGGGGGGTTATACAAAGTGAGTAAAGTGTAATTAATAAAGAAAAATAAAATTAAAAGAAAAAAAAATAACAATATCAAAGTCTGAACTGTACTCTGCTCTCTGCTGGTACAGGAATCCGAATTTGAATACTTCAAGGACAACCTTTACATAGTTAACAGGAGATTATCTCAACATTCTAGAATAGTATTTTTTTCACTATATCTTAATATCTCTGGAAGAAGGGAATATTCAGCTTGTTTTAAGCAGATTTTTGACCTTGAGTATATGTCCTTAAAGATTTTTTACATTATCTTTTTTATGAGCATCTTTAAGTACTGTAAATGTCTGACTTTGCCAATGTGAAAACCTCAAACAGAAGAAATGTACTGTGGCCAGTCAATAGTGAGTATGCATTTCCACAAATTTCAGCACAAAGTTGATTTCAAAACACACATATACATATACCCCGTGCAGAATTTAAAAAAAAAAAATAGAAGATGGAAACTATCCAATGTAAAAAAAAAAAAAAAAAAAACTTGAAGGTATTGGTGATGCTGTTGCTATTAGCCAAAAATAACATGGGACCATTTTTCTTTATGTGTATTTTAAGAAATGAGATCTCTAATTGGCTCAATTCCTAACATCCCACTAAGGCTGAGAATCAAAACTCACTCAGATCCATACATCCTGTGGGATCTCTAGGAACAACTCCCTCAGCTACTGAAATCCGACAGATAAACTGGATACAAGAGCATGGGTGGAAGGTTTAGTCTCAAATTCATGTCTCCAACTTTTCTCTGTTATTATTTTCTGTATCTGCAGTCCCATTATCCAAGATCACTTTGTAAATTTCCCACATCATGTTTTTTTCAATCTTATATACTTCGTTGAAGTCTGACACTTTCCTTCACTCACTTATCCTACCTTTGGAATCCTGGAATCCTCCCTCCCCCCCCTCCATTGCCTGTTCTGTTGCATTCCACCATTCCTTACTATTAGTATTGAACTTTTTGTCTCTGTTCTCACCAATGTTCAAGTTAATTGACAAAGAGGATAAAGAAAGATGTCCTTGACCTTGCTTCCTCTTGCCAGGATGGCAGAAAATAAGAATGTGAGGGGGTATCTCAGATTTGCTGTTAAAGTGTAGTTTCCTTAAAAGGCTGCATGATTTCTTCACTTGCTGCTCCAAATACAGTTGTTTCACTTCTAAGTGATATGTCTCCATATTAGTGAGACTGTAGTTTTCCCCAAAGCCCAAAATAACCTTCTTTCTCACTGCCATTGTCACTGGTACCTTCCCATCAAATTCACAGCACTCGGCCTTCATTTACCACACCAAGACTCTCTCAATTAGAATTTCCCTTCTCTCTTACCATGCATAGCATTGATTTGGGAATAGGAGGGATCTACTCTTTTTTTTTTCTCAAATAAGAATACACACCAGGGATCTAATTATGGTAATCATGTCATCTTTAATTGCTATATTAGTTTTGAACAGGATATCTGATGTTTCTGGGAGTCCTCAGAGGGGACTAGATTGCCATTTGGTCCTGTGTTGTTACTACTCAGGAGCTATGTCTCTGAAGCCATTCTAAGAGAACTTCATTCCAGTTATGTAATTGAAAGTTCTTGGAGTTTTGAAATCATTACAGCATCACTATTGTTTCTCTAATGTATACAAATCAGTCACTTCCAGGTTCATTGTGGTTTATTATAACATTTAATCCTCAGCAAATCTCTGTGCGGCTAATACAATTGTTTCTATTTCACATCTTCAGAAAGAGAAGCAAAAGATGTCCTGGATCACTGTCTTCTAAACCCTGGTGTTTCAACAATAAATCTTCACTCTTAGTCACTATCCTACTGTTGCCAATTAGGATCATCACGAACTTGATTGGAGGATTCTATATTTAAACAGCAAGTGCCTAGAACTTTATTATGTGGTTAGTTGCTTTTCTAAGTAGCCCCTGGGAATATAAGAAATATGGTCACTGAATTGTATGACTGATAATCATTTAGCACCTGGATTTAAATATTTCTGTTTTGCTTTGTTACCTAGTAATGGTTCCTCAAGTCTGGTACCTTAAGACCAGCAAACCTTTTACCTCTCTAGACTTCTGTTTCCTGAGGCATTTGAACTTCAGTAACAAACAAGAAACCAAACTATCATTAATGAAGTACTGTTAATCTTTAAATAAGGTATCATATCATAGCTTAGGTGACCTTGGAATTCACAATGTATCCAATTCTGGCTTTGGACTTATGGGAATCTTTTTGTCTCAGTTTCTCAGGGCTGGAAATCTAAGTATGAGCTGTCATGCCTATCCAATGTTTTCAGTATTTTTGAATTTGAGAGTGTTTTAGTCTAAGAAAAATATTTGTCATAACTATGCAAATAGTTTTTGACATCAAGATGTAACTGTAGACATGCGTGAAACAGGAGCGTACCACAAATGGCCTCTGGAAGACTGTGCTGATCTTGGTATCGAAAAGAGGCTGAGAGTTAAAGCAGAGACAGAAACTCATAGCCAGACTTTGAGCAAAGGGCATGGAATTTATGAAAGAAGTGGGAGAGAGAAAGACCTGGAGGGGCCAGGGGTTCCAAAAGGAGACCAACAAAGCCAAAAAACTGAGCCCTGGGGGCCCTGAAGAGAATGAAATCCCAAGCAAGGACAATGCATGGAGGGGACCTAAAAAACTCTGGCTCAGATGTAGCCCGTAGACTCATTCTCCAAGTGGGTTCCCTAGTTAGGGGAACAGGGGATTTCTCTGGTATGAACTCATTGGCAGGTTCTCTGATCACCTCCCCTTGGAGGGTGCAGCCAGGCCAGGCCACAGAGGAAAACAATGCTACCAGTCTTGATGAAACCTGATAGGCTAGGGTCAAATAGAGGAGGAGGAGGACCTTCCCTATCAGTGGACTAAGAAGAGAAGAAGGAGGAAGGGTAGGATTGGGAGGAGATGAGGGAGGAAGTCACAGCAGGGATACAAATTGAATAAATTGCAACGGATACCAATAAAAAAATAATTAAAAATGTAAATAAGAATGAAGGTGTGAAATGGGCAAGGTGGCACAAGCCAGTAATTATAGCATTGTGGGAAGCAGAGGCAGAGGAATAGCTACGAGTTCCAGGCTAGCCTAGACTGCAAAGCAGCCTCAGGACAGCCAAGGCTGCACATAGAAGTCCTGTCTCAAATAACAACAACAACAAAACCAAAAAGAAGGAGAAAATATATTCTGTATATCAAAGATTCCAGAATGTATTTAACTAGCAGGAATTAAGTGTACTAAAGGAATACAAGTTGCAGAGTGCTGTACAAGGTACTGTGAGAATGATAGTGTCAACTTCAGGGAAATTTCCTCCATGTAGAACATTTTCTGAATGCTTTCTGTGTACAGCCCAGTAAGAAAAAAGAATTTGATGGATCCAAATGAAATGTCATCTGCTAATACACCCATGTGAGCAGACATGAATAAATACAAGCATGAGAACAGTGGGAATGAAAGCAATTAAATGAAACACAATTGATATGCAGAAGGTCAGTATCACTAAGCTTGCCATTACCAACCCTACAGAGGAGCCCGCCTTCCCCATCACCAGCTCCCTGTTGCACACCAAGGATAGAATTTTGACAACAGATCACATCAGTAACCTCCAAATATTTGAGCTAATTTTACATTAAGACTTAAATATAATTAAGAGAGATATTTAAGTCCCAAAGTATTTAGAATTAAGAAGGTGACTTTCAAAATTTTTCCCTCAAGGTTCTCATTTTCATTTTCCACCCTGTTGAAATCTTATCACAGCTAATCAAGAAAAGATTCACAGGGTCACCCATTCCAAAATAACCAAAGGGAAAAAAACAAAACAAAACAAAACAAAAACTCTCCTTCCTCTAATTAAGCTAACCACAGAGCTAAAAGGAAGTTTATTGACAGTTTAGCCCAATGATCATGGCAATTTTCATCCTATATTTGAATTTGCCCTTCAGTGACTGAATGGGCCTTGAACAAGCATGAATGTGCAATAATGGGCAGAGAACAAGTGTCCTTCCAGGAGAATTAAAGAGCTCCAAGTACAGTACATCTATAGAGAAGAAAGTTAAGAAAGGGCTGAGAAATTCAGGTATTAAGAGGAGAGAGTACTTTTCAGTTATATCAATTTGTCTTCATTATTGAGAATTTTATATATTTATACAATAATACATGTTTGCATTCACCCATATTTCCCCCTCCAGTTCTCCTTATACACCCACAACACATCCCCTTGTCAATCCCATGCCTTCAATGCTTAATTTTGTTTTGTCTATAACCCACTGACTCCAGTTAATGCTACCCATATGTGCAAAGGTATGGAGTCTGATTCTACCTCACCTACTATACACTGCAAATAGCTCCTTAGTAAAGGTCAGCACCTTGGGATAATCTATCCATCCATGTGGGAATTTTGGCTACTGTGATCTTGTAATCTCAGGTGTTGTGAGTTCGTGGATATGGTGGCCATATAATGTCCAGAATACAGCACTTCACAGCACTCCTCTCCACCCTCTTGCTCTTTTCAAATCCTCTTCAGAGATGTTTCCTGAGCCTTGGCTAGGCAGTGGAATACTATAGGGTAGGGTGATAGAAAAGATGTATGAATTAGGACTGCACATTCATTTTCTTGTTCTCAGTACTTTGATAAGACTTTAAGGGTTTTGTTTTTGTTTTTGTTTATATTATATTTTTATTACTTAAATAATTTTAAAATTTAAGTATATTTTATCACATTCTTCCTCTCCCCAAATTCTTCCAGACCCTCTTCCCCTCCCCAGCCACCTAATTTTAAGTTTTCTCAAAAAACAGACAAAAACCAAGTTCAACTAGGAATCCCCAAATTCAAGTAAACAAAATAAAATCATGCACCCTCAACTCTTCCTGACTATGAGTCCTGTCCTGGATTGGTTCATATACACAGTGTCACTCTACTAGAAAAAAAAAATGATTTGCCCACCTCCCAGCAGGTATAAAAGACAGTTCAGTTTTTAACCTTTGCCCTAGTGGCAAAGTTTTTATTCATTCATTCAGTTTTTAAAATATAGCAAAATGAAATATTAGATAAAACAAAAACATTCACTTTGAAGTTGGATAAGACAAAACAAGAGAAGGAAAGGAGCACAACAGAAGGCACTAGAATCAGAAACCCACCCATTTGCCCACTCAAGAATCCCATAAAAATACTAAAATGATACCCTAAATATATGGAGAACCCGGTGCATATTCTGTGCGTGCTACCTCAGTCCTGTCTCTCTGTGAATTCATGTAAGATTAATATGAATCTCATGTTCATGTTGGTTTAGAATCTTGTTTTCTTGATGTTCTCCATTCTCCCTAAATCTTACACTTTTTCTGAGGGTTTCCTTGAGCTTGGAGGGGTAAGAATTGATGGAAACATTCCATTAAGGCTTGAGTAGTTAGTCTTTCCTCTCTGAATAATGTCTCGCTTTGGGTCTCTAAATATGTTCCCATTTGTTGAAGGAGGAAGCTTCTCTGATGATACCTGAAAAAGGCACTGATTATATTTGTCTTTCTGGGTCTTGGATATCTTATTCTACTTCCATCCATTTGTCTGCAAATGTTACGATGCCCTTTTTTAACGACTCATTAATACTCCATTGTGCAAATGTATCATATTTTCTTTGTCCATTCTTCTTTTAAGGGACATCTAGTTTGTGTCCATTTCGGGGTTAGTATGAATAGAGCAGCAACAAACATGATTGATCACAGGATGCTTTATCTGAAAATATATTCCATTCTCATAGGTAGGGGGAGAAATGAGGTCTAAGTTTGACCTTCAGTTATCCAGGAATTCACCATTGTTCTTATTCTCACTCATCTCTACACGAGAAAATTTAAAAGGTGTTTGGTACTGACATAGTTTTCCTATCATAGTATCTCTGAGAAACAGATTATCTAGACTTAATGTGAATATTTCTGAAGGCAGCAAAGCATAACAGGGAAGAAAGCAGTTCATCCTCTTGCTTTATAAGTCTGAGTTTGTGAAGTTAAAAAAAAAAGTGTTTTGTTGATAGTAGTGGTGGATGGATTGTTTTACTTTTACTTTGGAGAAATTCTAATCATATTAGCAGGGGTTAGCAATGACCTAGCTCTACCTCATATTTGTGAATGTTAAAGAACTCAAGCATATTACTTTGTGTATAAATTCTGATATCCCAGTGATAAATCAAATGTTTTAAGATTTTTTTTAAATAAAATACTGTTTTAAAGTCCTTCACTACCTTGCCCAATTCCTAAGACAGGATTTTAACATGTAATGGCTTGCAATAATATCGTGTTCTGTCCAGCTAGAAATAGGAAGCATAATTTCTTAACCAGAAGAAGGGCTAGAAATCACAGTGAGTTTAGGAACTCTTTTATTTAAAATAAACAAGATCCTACCACGGAGGGTGTCTGAAAAACTCTACCAAGCAGTGTATCAAGGCAGATGGTGAGACTTGTAGCCAATCTTTGGGCAGAGGGCAAGGAATCATATGAAAGAAGAGGTAGTTAGTAAGACCTGGAGAGTACAGGAGCTCCACAAGGAGAACAACAGAACCAAAATATCTGGGCTCAGGTGTGTTTTCTGAGACTGATACTCCAACCAAGGTACATTCATGGATATAACTTAGAAGCCCTGCACAGATGCAGCCCATGGCAGTTCAGTATCCAAGTGGGTTTCTTAGTAAGGGGAACAGGGATTGTCTCTGAAATGAACTCAGTGGCTGACTCTTTGACCACTCCCACCCTCAAGGGAGGAGCAGCCTTGGAAGGCCACAGAGGAGGACATTGCAGCCAGTCCTGATGAGACCTGATAAACTAGGGTTGGATGGAAGGGGAGGTGGACTTCCTCTATTGATGAACTTGGAGAGGGGCATGAAGGGGATATGGGAGGGAGGGTGGGACTGTGCGGGATGAGGGACAGGGCTAAAGCTGGGATGCAAAGCAAATAAAATGCAATTAATGTAAAAAATAAAAATTTAATTAAAAAATAAATAATATAAACAGTTCTACAAAATATCAGCACAAGACATTACTTTTCTATAACCATAGTTGTTCTAGCCAGATTTTTTTGTCAACTTGACATAAGCTATAGTCATCTGAGAAGAGGAAACCTTTACTGAGAAAATGTCTTGGGATGTAGGCAAGCCTGTAGAGAAGTTTTTCTTTTCTTTTCTTTTTTAGGTTTCTGCCTTGCCCCAAAAATGCGCCCCCTCCAGTTATTTCTCCCAGTATTTTTTCCTCCCTCCTTTCTGTCACCTGACCCCTCCAGTTTCCACACCATCTTGCACCTAGTCGAGTCCACCCACCATATCTATTCAAATTCTTTTTCACACAGAGGTTCTTGAGCCTGAAGGGTTGACCTAATTTTTCTGTACATATCTCGTGGATAGTTAATTTAGTGTTCTTGTAAGATTCCTGACAGTGTGAACAGGTGTGGTCTCTCACTCTTTGGCCTGTTTATGGGACCCTTTTTCCTTGAATAGGTTGCCTTGTATAGCCTTGATATGATGGCATGTGGCTGGTCTTATATCTTGTAATATTGTGTTTGGTTGAACCTTGGGTGGCCTGATATTTTCAGCCACAGAACACTTCAACAAAATTGCAGCTCATCTGCATTTAAAACATTACATTCTTTGAGGGGAGGGTTAAGGTTAATTTGAAATGAATGTCAGTATAAAATTTGTGGCAAGGCAAATGTGGCTAAGGTTGTATGTTGCAGAAAAAAATGATTCCTAAATACGTTTTTTTTTATTCTGCTCTCAAATACTACATTTTCTCAGTTTCTCCTCCAAGACTCCTCACACACACATTTACACATTTCCTGTATCCCGGATCCACCTGTTTGACATCTTCTAAGATAATTTTAATTATTGCATGATGAAGGAGATTCCTGTCTACTATTTGTGGTACCATCCCTACTCTTTTGGTCCTGGATTCTACAAGAAAGCAGGCCATTCAGGGCAGCAGGAACAAGCTGGTACTCAGCACCACTCAGGGTTCTGCATTAGGTCCTGCCTTCAGGTTGTAACCTTGCTTGAATTCTTGTCCTAGCTTCCTTCACTGACAGACTGATGTGGAAGTGTAAGCCAAATAAACCCTTTTCTTTCCTACTTGCTTTTGGTCATAGTGTTTTATTATAGCAATGCAACCCTAACTAGGACAATGCTAGACCATTTATGGACATTACACAAGGATAACAAAATATAATTCACCATAAAAACAAAATTGCTCTTTCTTTACTACTCATTATACCAACAAAGCATCACATTAAAAACACACTTTTGTTATTTTTGTGACTATAATTTAATTATATCTCCTCACCCCTCTTCCCTCCAAACCATATCATACACGTCTTCTTGCTCATTTTCAAATTAACTGACACAAATGTGACCATTGCAAAAAATTAGACCCAATCAAAACACAGAGTTGGGCAGGTGAGTCCCAACTGATATATCTATAACATAACTCCTGCACCAAAAGCAGAGAAATCACTGAGAAAGATGGGCCAGAAAGGTTGAAGATGAGTGGGTTTGCTGTAAGATTATGCCTGTTAGGAATGTCAAGCTTGTTATCAACAATCTTATAACATGACTGCTTAAACATGACCTTAACAATGATGACTACAATAGATCTGCAAGAGTGGACAAAGAAATCTTATGAGATTTCAAATCATATCCAAAGGTCTACAGGAAACTAAAGAAGACTTGTTAGTGGGAGAAAGTGTTCCCCAGGGAAGAGCATGAATTGGTATCCGAGTACCACTTTTTGTTCTTATAGCCTGAGACTCACCTGATTTATACTACTATCTTAATAAGAAATTTTAAGACATCTGTATTAGTTTTGTAACAAAATATCCAAGAAAATCAACTTCAGAAAGGGAGGTGGTTTGTTTTCTCTCAAAGTTTGATAATATAGTTCTTTATGTCCAGAGTAGAGAATGCCAAGAATATGAGACATCTAGAGTCATTGAGTGACAGAGAAAGATGCATGCTGATGCTCTGCTTGCTTTCTCCTTAATCAGACTAGAATAGTATAACCCAAATTTAAAGTGAGTCCAAACAGTCTAGAAACCTCCTCAACTATAAGCTTGAATTTTTCTCTCCTAGCTGATAAACTAGCTAGATCCTGTGACATTGACAATCAGGTAAACCATCAGAATACCCAAAAATAATTGACAGCTGAACATAGCAATGGAAAAATAAAGTAAAAAGATGAGACATAATTTAGTATGTAATCCAAGACAGTGATTATAGAAGAGATCATAGCAATTATTACCAAATTATTACTAAATTTAGTCAAATGAGAAAACTTGAAGTATTCACAGAGTTTGCTCTAGGTAGAGAAAGGATCTATGTTGGACCACATATTTTAGCTCATCAATAAGCATAATTAATAAAATAAAGGTGCATATCTCATTTTACAGATAAAATGGTCTTGTGAAAGTACACCTGTCTTAGCTGGGATTTTATTGCTGTGAGGAGACATCTTGACTAAGGCAACTCTTATAAAGAAAAACATTTAATTGGGGCTGCCTTACAGTTTCAGAGTTTTAATCCACTATCATATTGGGAAGCATGGCATCATCCAGGCATACATAGTGTGAAAGAAGAAACTGGGAGTTCCATAACTTGAACAAAAGACAGAAAAATGAGACTGTGGGATGCAATGGGTGGAGCCTGATCATATAAGAGGCCCAAAATCAACCTCCACAGTGATACACTTCTTCCAATGAGGTCATGCCTACTCTAACAAGGCTACCCCTTTTAATAGTGCTACTATTCCCTATGGGCCAAGCATTCACACACACGAGTCTATGGGGCCATACATATTCAAGCTACCACATTCTCCTCCCTTGCCCCCATTGGCTTGTAGCCATCACATGATGCAAAATGAATTTAGTCCAATTTCAAAAGTTCCCAAAGTCAATCATAGTCTCAAAAATGTTTAAACTTCCAAAGATCAAAGTCTCTTCTGAGATTCATGAAATAATTTACCTGTAATTACCTATAAAATAAAAGCAAAAATGCCAGTCACATATTTACAACATATCATGATGTAGGATATATGTTACCATTCCACAATATAGGGAAGGGAGCATAGTGAGGAAATACTGGACTAAAGCAAGAAAATAACCAGCTGGGCAAACTCAAAACTCTGCTCTCTATGTCAGACATAAAAATTCTCTTCAGATCTCCAACTTCTTTCAGCTTTGTTAACTGTAACACACTTCTTTCTCTTGGGGTGATTCTACTCCGTGTTAGCAGCTTTCCTTGGCAGGTATACCATGGCTCTGACATCTCTAACTTTTGTGGATCTTCTAGGCAGCTGAGGCCTCAAGGCTTGACAGAATGGCCTCCATGCAGAAACACCCCTGCCACACGCCTGGCCTTAGCTACTTTCCTAGGTAATGGAGGGAGATCCAATAAGCCATTCCTTCTGTCCTTGACTCTAAAGCCAGAAACACATGGCTGAAGATGTCAATTTTTTCTCTTTTCTAGGACTGGAACTCCCCCTCCCCCCACACACACTACTTGTTCAATTACATCTTCACTGGCATGATTCTTCTGAAACTGGTTCTGTAGACCAGGCTGGCCTTGAACTCAGAAATCTTCATGCCTCTCTCTCCTGAGTGCTGGGATTAAAGTCATGTACCACCATGCCTAGACCTAAGCTTTTCTTTAAGTACTTTTCACAGGATAGAAGCTTATCTGGGTGGAATCTTGCCCTGATATCACTCCCTAATTTCATTTAATATCTTTAATATTTTTATCTCCTTGAACATAGTATTTAGCTCCATTCCACTTAAGCCCCTTAAATCTGTGAACCACACCTTTTTCTTTTCTCTTCTTTTCTTTTCATTTCTTTTTCTCAGCTTGCTATGTTTGATCAAATCTCTCTTTATAAGAGTGAACCACAGGACAGAGTCTATGTTAGGCTGCCTTAAAATTTTCTTTTCCAATGCAATTAATCCAAAACTCTTAAACTTAGACCCAGGCAGATATTTCAGAGAATAACAAAAAGCAGACAATACTCTTAGGCAACATACTAAAATTTTTCTCTGAAACCTCTTAATTTCAAAACATCCTCAGCATCTTCTTCAAGCTTCTGTTAGTATGGTTCATTAAGACTTAATGAAATCATTCCACTGTTTTCCTAATCCAAGATACTGACCTCTACATTCCTTTATACAAATCACGGTCAAGCCTATGCAATAACCCAGTTCCTGATAGCAATTTCTGTTTTAGTTAGGGATTCATTGCTGTGAAGAGAAAGTAACATTATATTTCATCCCTTGCTCATCTCATGTCATCTACCAAAACTTAAAAATAGGACACATTGCTACCAAACTTCATTTAAGTAACTAGACATAGTGATTTTTGCCCCTGTGATTTTAATCTGGACTGATTATATTATTGTTATAAATATTTTGAGCCTTCTTTCTAACCTCTAAATTCAAAAGCATAAAATTATAACATGTTATCTTCTATACTGATTAAAATTCAATAGTGTATTTTTCAAGATGGCAGTGAGCAGCATGCACCATATCTGAGGAGCATAGGATTCTAAACTCTGAAATTGGTTAAGTGGAGGGGCAGGTGAAGCCAAAACTTTGACACTGATGTTTCCTGGGCAAGAAAGGACAACTCGTGAGCTAGTACACTTTGGATTCAGGTCACCTGAGAATATCTCCAGAGACTGAGAGTGGTAAATATCAACCCCTCCTGCACTTCCCTTTGCCCCAGGCATGGGCCTCCCTGCCTGGTGGAGGTGGCCTGCAGCAGCTGTTGCCCCAAGCACAGACCTTCCTACAAAGTGAAGGCAACAGTGGGTGCCCCAAGCACGAGCCTCCTCACTCAGTGACTGAGAAGGCAGAGGCAGACCTCCTTGGTCTGCAGCTGTGGTAGGGGGATGTACCAGCATCCTGGGGAGGGGGGAAGACTACAGAGAGCCCAAGCGAGAGCCTCCATGCTCAGTGACTGAGACAGTAGAGGCAGCTGTCCCAAGTGCTGGTCCCCCTGCCTGGGGACCAAACAGTGGACACCACTAAGCTGATTGATCTCCTACAATCTCATTTGCCCCTGCAGGCCCAAACCTCAGAGTAGAGAACAGGGGGGACCCTTGTGTTTTCCAATTAGGCCTGCCAGCAAGTGAGTGCATCTTCAAAGGTGTGCATGCAGAACACTAGATCCAGGGTCCCTCTACACTAGCAGCCAGACATCGGATCCCACCCAGCCACACCACCACTGTGGGCAACATAGGGATCCTTGGGACAGCTTTCTCAATGTTAAAGCCTCTGATCTGTGGGTCTATCAGTAGATTCTAGGCAAACAATTCCTGGAGCCCAGACAGATCTGAATACCCGTACAACAGGACTATAGGCCACTGAGATATTCAGGGCACCTACGCATGAGCATTGCTAACAGTGCCAGGACCCCATCCTGTGCTTAAGCTCTACACTTCCAGGCATCTACACTCTCTAGCACCCTGTCCTTCAAGGCACACTTCCATACAGACACCAGTAATGCACACACGCACTTGCGACCTTACTTTCTTAGATACAGATGAAACACCAACACTCAATCTCCAACCAGTGGACCTCTCTCATCTTCCTGAGAGTACCCCAGACACCAGAGACAGATTGACACAGTCTGAAGTACAAATTCCAGGAACAAACAGGGAAGGTTACAGATAAGCAGATGGCTAGAGGTTGGTGTAAGAACACATCCAACAAAAATCTGGATATCATGGCTTCACCAGCACCCCCCCAAAAAATGGATGTGCTAATTCATAGAAGCACAGGAAAAAGATCTCAAATCTATGCTTATCCAGTTAATAGAAGCACATAAAGAGGAAACAAACAAAGCTCTCAAAGAAATATAGGCAAATACAGCCAAACAAAGACACATGTAGAGGCACAAGTAATGGGATATAGAAAGGAAATGAGCAAAAATAGAGGCCATCATGGAAAGATGGGAATCAACATTCAAACAGATAAAGGAAATGGTGCAAGACATGAAAACAGAATTGCAATCAATAAGAAAACACAAACTGAAAAAATCCTAGAGCTGAAGAAATTAAAGAAAAGTTCAGGTACCACAAAGGTAAGCATCACCAGCAGAATATAAGAGATGGAAGAGGCTCTGAAGATACAATTGCAGAAATTGATACATCTCTCAAAGAAAAAAGTAAAATTGGAAAATTTCCAAGCACAAAACACCCAAGAAATCAAGGACGCCAGGAAAAGATGAAATCTTAGAATAATAAGAATAGATGAAAAAGAAGATTCCAGGCTCCAGGTCCAGGAAATATTTTCAAGAGAATCATAGAAGAATATTACCCAACTTAAAGAAAGAGATGTCCATAAACATGCAGGAGGCCTACAGAATACCAAATAGACTTGACCAAAGAAAGATACTCCTCCTGTCACATAATAGTCAAAACACGAATATACAGAACAAAGAAAAAAATATTAAAAGCAACAAGGGAAAAAGCCCAAATACATAAAAAGAATCACACCAAGTATCTCAACAGAAACAATGAAAGCCAGAAGGATCTGGGCAGATGTCATGTAGACTCAAAGAGACCACAGATACCAACCCAGACTGTACCTAGTAAAGCTTTCATTCAACATAGATGGAGAAAACAAAATATTCCATGACAAAACTAAACTTAAATAATATCTACACAGCAACACAGCCCTAGAGAAGATAGTAGAAGGAAAAATCCAGTCCAACAAAATCAACCTCACCCAAGAAAACACAGGATATACCTAACCTCACAACAAAAAAATCAAAAGAAAATAAGCACACAAGCACACTATCTCTACCAACTCCACAATAAAAGGAACTACCATACATTGATAATTATTATCTATTAACATCAATGGACTCAATTCTCCAATAAAGAGACACAGACCATAGGACTACTGGTTGCAGAAACAAAATCAAACATTCTGCTGCATCAAAGAAACACACCTCTGCAACAAAGATAAACACTACCTCAAAGTAAAGGGCTTGAAAAAGGTTTTTCAAGCAAATGGACCCAGAAAACAAGCTGGGGTAATTACCCTAATATCTAATAAAGTTGACCTTCAACAAAAAAATAATCAGAAAATATGAGGCAGAGCACTTCATTCTCAGCAAAGGAAAAATCCACCAGAAGGGCATCACAGTCCTGATGCCCCAAATACAAAAACACCTGCTTTTGTAAATGAAAAATTGTTAATGCTTAAAGCACACATTGATCTCAACTCCTTAATAGTGGGAGACTTCTCCCAAGGGACAGATCATCTAGACAGAAGCGAAATAGGGAAATAATGGTACTTACAGAGGTCCTAAATCAAATGTACCTAATAGATGTCTACAGAACTTTTCAACAAAACTCAAAAGAGCATACCTTCTTTTCAGCACCTCAGAGAACCTTCTCAAAAATTGACCATGTAGTTGGGCACAAAGCAAGCCTCAACAGATACAAGAAGATCTAAATAGCTGCTTGTATCCTATCAGACCACCATGGCCTAAAACATATAAACAGAAATAATAAGAAAGTCTACATAGCCTCCATGGAAACTAAACAACTTCACTCAATGACTGCTTGATCACATGATCATCTCCTTAGATGCCAAAAAAAGCATTTGACAGAATCCAACAGTCATTCATGTTTAAAGTCTTGGAGAGATAAGGGATACAAGGCACAAACCTAAACATAGTGAAGACAATATACAACAAGCCTATAGCCAACATCAAACTAAATGAAGAGAAACGAAAAACAATCCCACTGAAATCAGGCAAGGCTGCCCACCCACTCCATATCTCTTCAACATAGTCCTTGAAGTCCTAACTAGAGCAACAAGACAACTAAAGGAGATCAAGGGGATACAAGTCAGAAAGGAAGAATTCAAAGTATCACTATTAGCAGATGATATTATAATATACATGAGTGACCCAAAAATTCCACCAGAGAACTCCTGTTGATAAACACTTTCAGGAAAGTGGCTGGATACAAAATTAACTTAAAAGAAATCAGCAGCCCTCTTGTATAAGAAAGACAAAAGGGCAGGGAAAGAAATTACGAAAGCTACACCCTTCACAATAGCCACTAATAACATAAAGTACCTTGGGGTGACTTTAACCAAACAAGTGAAAGACCAGTTTGAAAAAAACTTCAAGTCTCTGAAGAAAGAAATTGAATAAGATATCAGAAGATAAAAATATCACCCATGTTCATGGATAGGTAGGATTAACATAGTGAAAATGACCATCCTGCCAAAAGCAATCTACACATTCAATACAATTCCCATCAAAATACCAGCATAATTCTTTACAGACCTGGAAAGAACAATTCTCAAATTCATATGGAAAAAAAAAGAAACCCAGAATTGCTAAAACAATCCTGTACAAAAACAGATTGTCTAGAGGTACCTCCATCCCTGATCTCAAGCTTTGCTACAAAGCAAGAGAAATGAAAACTGCATGTTTCTGATGGAAACAAAACAGTGGATCAATGGAATTGAATAGAAGATCCAGAAATGAATGCACATACTTACAGACACTTGACTTCTGACAAAGAAGCCAAAACCATACAATGGAAAAAAGACAGCATCTTCAACAAATTTTGCTAGTCTAACCAGATGTCTACATGTAGAAAAATGCAAATAGATCCATACTTATCACTTGGCACAAAACTAAAGTCAAAGTAGATCAAAGACCTCAACATAAAACCAGACACACTAAATCTGTTAGAATAAAAGTGGGGAAGAACTTAGAACTGATTGGCACAGGAAACAACTTCCTGAACAGAATACCAGCAACACAGGCTCTAAGATCAACAATCAATAAATGGGACCTCATGAAACTTAAAAGCTTCTGTAAAGCAAAGGACACTGTCAGCAGAACCAAATGACAGCCTACAGACTAGGAAAGAATCTTCACCAAACCCCTATCTAACAGAGGGCTAATATGAATCAAGAATTAAACAGCAACAAATCAAGTAATCCAATTAAAAAATAGGATACAGAGCTAAACAGAGAATATCTGTAGAGGAATATAGAATACAGAGACACACTTAATGAAATGCTCAACTACCTTAGTCATCAGAGTAATGCAATCTCAAACGACCCTGAGATTTCACCTTATAACCATCAGAATGGCTAAGATCAAAATCTCAAATGACAACACATGGTGGACAGGATGGGGAGAAAGGGGAACCCTCCCCCACTGCTGGTGGGAATGTAAACTTGTACAACCACTTTGTAAATCAATCTGGCGCTTTCTCAGACAATTAGGTAGAGTGTTTCCTCAAGATCCAGCTATACCACTCCTAGGCATATATCCAAAAGGTGCTCAAGTATACTAAAAGGACACCATTTGCTCAATGATGTTTATAGCAGCTTTATTTGAAACAGCCAGAATCTGGAAACAACCCAGATGTCCCTCAATGAGGGAATGGATACAGAAATTGTGGTTCACTTATACAACAGAATACTACTCAGCAATTAAAAACAAAGAAATCATGAAATTTGCAGGCAAATGGTAAGAACTAGAAAAGATCATCCTGAGTGAGGTATCCCAGAAGCAGAAAGACACACATAGCATATACTCACTTATAAATGGATATAAAACATATAATATATGATAAACACACTAAAATCTATACACCTAACAAAGCTAAGCAAGGAGGACCCTGGCTAAGATGATCAATCCTCACTGGGAATAGCAAACAGGAAGGACATCGGAAGAAGGAAAAAACAGTGAATAAGACAAGAGCCTACCACAGAGGGCCTCTGAAAGACTCTACCCAGAAGGGTATCAAAACAGATGATGAAACTCATAGCAAAACTTTGGACAGAGTGCAGGGAATCTTATGAAAGAAGGGGGTGATAGAAAGACCTGGAAGGGAGATGAGCTCTACAAGGAAAGCAACAGGACCAAAAAATATGGGCACAAAGTTATTTTCTGAGACTGATACTCCAACCAAGGGGCGTGCATAGAGATAATGTAGAATCCCTGAATGAAGTGTAATCCATGGCATCTCAGTCTCCAAGTCGGAATCCCTAATAGTGGGAACAGGAACTGTCTTTGACATGAACTTAGTGGCTGGTTCTTTGATCAGGAGCAGTCTTACCAGGTCACAGAGAAAGACAATGCCGCCAGTCTTGAGGAAACCTTTTAGGCTAGGGTCAGATGGAAGAAGAGGAGGACCCCCTCTATTGTGGACTTGGGGAAGGGCATGGGAGGAGATAAGTTAGGAAGGGTGGGATTGGGAAGGGATGGGGGAGAGGGCTACAGCTGGGATACAAAGTGAATCAAATGTAATTAATTAATTAATTAATTAATTAATTAAAATTCAGACTTGTTACCAACTGTCATGTTAATAAGGAAATCTCAGAAAATTATACACTAAAAATTTATTTCCCATCACAACATTCACAAAATTATGAGTATTATTGAACTACAAAGTTACCATTTTGTCAAAAATATCGGTTAAATCTCCAAACCTAATATTATGAATCCATCACTCTTAGATAAACAAATGAGAGAGGGTAATATATGTAGTTCACCTTTTCCCCAAATAATGTCAATAGCGACTTCAGAAAATAACTAAAGCAAATAATACCTGAAGAAAAAAGTAATTTAATTGTGTAGTTGCCAAAACAGTGGCAAACTGTGGTTTGTTTTCAGCATTTGTGTGTGTTTTATTTTGTTTTAGTGTTTACTTGTTGTGCCCCTACTTTTCCATAAGATTGATACTTGGTGAACTGCAATTATTTCTCTGAGTACTCTGTACTCTGGTGTGTATAACAGAGGAGAGCTTCAGGGTAAATTTTTCCACCCAGAGCTTGGGCAAATTAACTTGATGTCAATGATCTGTTAAAAATTTAAGGGAATAAGAAAGCAGAAGTCATGGTATGTGCAAGTGAGAAATAATTTTGTTAGATGCAAAAACAGAAACAATCATCAACAACAACAAAAGAGTACCATCTTTAATGCCATAAATCTAAAGATCTCACAAGCACCTTCCATACAATAACATTCCTGAGCTTTTCACGTTAATAGATCTCTTTCTGGAGTATTATAAGTGGCCTGGAGATAAAGACAGATGGTGCTAGCCCTGACCATAATTATGCGCAAGAGCAAATGGGTGGAGGGGAAAATGCAAATCTGCAAAGCCTCATTTCAGACACCAGTGACTACATGAGCCCAGCTTTCCTGCCACCTTTAAGCACAGGACTCCTGATTCCCTTGGAGAATTACAAATGCTTAGGCTACATGCTAGCTAAAGCCTTACTGAATAATCCAGATTCAACTTGTTAGCATGTCCATCGCCCTGTCTACACAAAACAAACTCCAGGAATTGAAGGGAACAGTTTAAAATTCTTGGTTACAAGAAACCTTTGTTATTCTGAAGTTTTTGTTGTTATTGTTGATAATAAAGTTAAACATGTTTTTAAAAGGTACAAGAGATTACATATAGTGTACATATATTCACAAATGTGGAGGTGCAGAGAGAGAAGAAGATGAAGAGGGAGAAGATAAACAGCTCTGATAAATTTGGTTTCTTCCCCCCTCCCCCAAAAAGTTTAAGAAATTATTTTTATTTTTTTCATACATTATTTACTGATTATGCTTCCTTCCCCCAAATTCCTCCCTGATCCTCCCTACTTCCCCATTCTCATGAATCTACACCATTTCTTTCTCTTTAGGAAACAGTGAAACAAAACAAAGTAACCAGAAATTTTTTTCAGTAATCAATTCATTTATTTATTTTATACCCCAACACAACTTTCCTTCCTTTCTCCCCTCCCAGTCTCTCTCTCTCACCCCCTATGCCCTGCTCCCTTTTTCTCCTCATAGAGAGACCTCCCATGGATATTGCCCTTCCTTGACCCATCAAGTTGTAGTAGGATTGGGCTTATCTTCTATTGAGGCTAGAGAAGGTAGCCCAGTTAGGGAAAAAGCAGGCAATAGAATCAGAGACAGCTCCTGCTCCTGCTGTTAGAGGATCAAGCTGTAGATCTCTCACATATGTAGATGGCCTAGGTTCCAGGCATACTCTTTAGTTGGTCGTTCAGTCCTTGGGAGCTCTTATGGGTTCAGGAAAGAAATAAGAAATTGAAAAAAAAGAAGAAACATGGGCACACACACACACACATTGATACAACTTATAAAAACACAAAATCAGAAACTATAACATACAAACAACAACAACAAAAGGCTTTATAATGAAGCAGAAGCTGGGACTCATTGCCAAACTTTGGGCAGAATGAATGGAATTTTATGAAAGAAAGGGGAGACAGAAAGACCTGGAGGTGACAGGAGCTCCAAAAGGAGACCAACAGAGTAGAAAAACTGGGCCCTGGGGGCCCTGCAAAGACTATCACCCCAAAAAAGGACCATGAATGGAGAGCACACCTGCTCAGATGTAGCCCATAGACCCAGTCTCCAAGTGATTACCTTAGTAAGGAGAGCAGGGGATGTCTCTGGCATGAATTCAGTGGCAAGTTCTCTGATCACCTTCCCCTGGAGAATGCAGCCTTGCCAGGCCACAGAAAAAGACAATGCAGCCAGCCTTGATGAGACATAATAGGCTAGGGTCAGATAGAAGAGGAGGAGGACCTCCCCTATCAGTGGGCTGGGGGAGGAACATGGGAACAGATGAGGGAGGGCAGGTGGGGAGGAGGTGAAGGAGGGGGCCACAGCAGATACAAAGTGAATAAATTGTAGTAAATAATAAATAAAAAAGTTTTAAAAAAAAGAACAGTAAGACCAAAAATGCCCAAACCAAGCAATATGAGGCAAAAAATTTACAAAAAATACCATTGACTTCTTTTGTGATGGCCATGTGCCCATATACCTAGTGAGACTCCAGAGGAGAAAACTAAATTTATTTTTGTTAAGCAGTTGTCAACTGGAGATAGCTTCTGGGTTAGGAATGAGGGCTTGTGTTTACTTGTCTTCTCTAAATTGATAGGCCATCTAGCTTGAACCTGTGCAGGCACTGTGCATTCTGCCATTTTCTGCAAGTTCACATGTGTGTCTTGAAGATACTGTTCCCTTGGTATTATCTATTACCCCTACCCTGGCTCTTAAAATCTTTCTACATAGCTGCTTGGACCATTTTTTTTTTTTAATAACAACTTCCCAGACAATGTTCTTCACTGAGCAACCTACTTATTATTAGACGTTGGAATAAACCCTGATCCACTAAGAATCTTTCCTCCATGCTTCTCTGTGTCTTTTTTTGTAAATTAATATGAATATTAAAATTTGTGATAAATAAAAAGTTTATGCATACTTCAGCAAAGGGCATTTTTCTTGCTTGCACCATTTCAAATTATATTTATTTATAAATAAAAATGCTAGTTCTATGAACAAATGGAATTCAAATGCATTCCATTTGAGGGAGTGTCAGGTGTATGCTACTGGTGTTCTTTCTACCAGGCCAGCCTGATTTGGTTAAATAGCAGATGATATTTATGAAGTCATGGAGCATTTAGAGCAGTGGTTCTCAGCCTCCCTAATGCTGCACTCCTTTAATACTGGTCCACATGTTGTGGTGACCCTCAACCATAGAATTATTTTTGCTGCTAATTCATCACTGTAATTTTGCTATTGCTATGAATAGTGATGTAAATGTCTCTGTTTGCCATTGAGTTTAGGTGACCTCTGTGAAAGGGTCATTCAGACCCAAAGGGGTCACAGCCTAAGTGGTTGAGAACCACTTGTTTAGATAAAAGGGTTCTTATCATTTTCTTTTCAGAAAACACAATAACATCCTTAGAGAAAATAACTGAGTGCCTATGTCTACCTCCATATAATGCATGCATTTTTTTCTCAATTAGATATCTGCAAATAAGAAGCAAGTTGTACATCTGGGTTCACTTGGCCATTTAGCATTCTGCTATGGCTGCCCAAATTAGGGCAAACTGTGCCTTAAAGGGTAGTCTGAAATAAATTAAGTAAAATTACACATTGAAATTTTTACTAACAGAAACAGTCCTTGTCCATTTGGCAGGTAATTTGTAGTACTGTTTAGTAATTGATAACAATTTCTTGTAATTTAATGCATATATGCATCACTTAATATTGTTTTCACTTAGTAAAGCCAGTCCTATGAACAAGAATTAATATTGATGGTCATCCCTCTTATTTAAATTCTCCCACAAGCAAAAGAACTCCAGAGTTACGGCGGAACTAGCTAATGGGCACATTTAGATCAGATAATTGGTTTTCTGTTGAAGTAAATTTCTTAGATTATTGGATAAACAAACATTGGAGTTGAATGAAATGAAAAATAAAGGTACTGAGCATGCTGGAATGAACTAAGTGGATAATGAGTTCCTAGATAATAATATTGTATCTAACACCAGTTGTTTTTGTTTTGTTTTGTTTACTTGAAAGATAAAATAAACTTATTAGAAAGTTGTACAAATGATTCCTGGACACACCACTGGAGTTTACAATTGTCATTTTGATAAGCTATAGATAAAAATAAAAGTTATTGAACAAAAATAGGTCTTTCTTGACATGGTTGAATATATATTTATATGATATAATATATACATATATATCATATTTAGCAATATATACTTGGTTGAAGAGATGGTCAGCTGTTAAAGTCTAAGCTCAGAAGTGAAAATAAAAAAGAATTGTATATTTGTTACAAAATTTAATAAGATTACTGAACTGAATTAATTACAAGTCTGAATGTTTTAAAATACTACTTTCTCTTTTACTGAAAATATATTTTCTCATATAATATATTCTGATTTGGGTTTTTCCTACCTCTGAGCCTCCTCTCATCCAAATATGCTCCCTTTCTGTCTCTCCATTAGAAAACAAACAGGCTTCTAAGGAATAATAATGAAATAATTTAAGATGAAACAAAATTAACACATTGGAGTTAGACATGACAAACAACAGAAGGAAAAGAGCCCCAGAGAAAGCACAAGAATCATACATACTTCCATAAAATTCGATATTAGGATCCTAAATCTGCAGAGCCTGGTGCAGACTCTGCATTCTATCTCAATCCTCTGTCTCTGTGAGTTCATGTGAGATTTCATCTGGTTGATTAGAGAGTCTTATTTTCTTGGTGTCCACCATCCATTTTGGTTCTTACACTTTTTCTCCCTTTTTTTCTAAGGTGTTCCTTGAGTCATAAGGGGCAGGATTTGAGGGAGACACCTACTTGGTCTGAGTGTTCCAAGATCTCTCACTCTCTGCATAATGTCTGGCTGTGGGTCTCTGTATTTGTTCCAATCTGCTGCAAGAGGAAGCTTCTCTCATGATGGTTGAACAAGGCACTGATCTATGAGTAGAGCAAAATGTTGTTAGGGGGTCATTTTATTGCTACTTTTTGTTGTTGCTGTTGTTTAGAACAATAGTATTTGGTTCGCCCTAAGACCTGGGCTATTTAGTCTCAGTTTCTTTTTCTTTTCTTTTTTTTTTTTTTTGTACATTTTATTTATTTTTTTTATTAATTACACTTTATTTACTTTGTATCCCCCCTGTAGTTCCCACCCTCTTCCCCTCCCAATGCCTCCCTTCCTCCTCCTTCTCCATGCATGCCCCTCCCCAAGTCCACTAGTAGGGAGGTCTTCTTTTCCTTCCTTCTGATCCTAGTCTGTTAGGACTCATCAAGAGTGGCTGCATTGTCTTCGTCTGTGGCCTGGTAAGGCTGCTCCCCCATCAGGGGGAGGTGATCAAAGAACAGGCCAATCAGTTTATGTCAGAGACAGCCCTTGTTCCCATTACTATGGAACCCACTAGGAGACTGAACTGTCAGGGGATACATCTGTGCATTGGTTCTGGGTTATCACCATACATGCTACTTGGTTCATTAGTCCTTACTTCCAAAGTCTATATGCCACAAAATTTTAAAATCTAAAAGAAATGGACAATTTTCTGGATCGATTCAACTTACCAAAGCTGAATCAAAACCAGGTAAATCAATTAAATAGTCCTAAACCCCCTAAGGAAATAGAAGCACTCATCAAAAGTCTCCCAACCAAAAAAAGCCCAGTGCCAGATGATTTCAGTGCAGAATTCTACCACACCTTCAAAGAAGAGCTAATGCCAATTCTCTTCAAACTATTCAACCAAATAGAAACAGAAGGAACACTACCAAACTCATTCTATGATGCCACAATCACCTTGGTACCTAAACCTCCCAAAGACCCAATAAAGAAAGAATTTCAGGCCAATCTCCTTTATGAACATTGATGCAAAAATACTCAACAAAATACTTGCAAACCGAATACAAGAACACATCAAAGATATAATCCACTATGACAAAGTAGGATTCATCCTAATTTCAGTTTCTTGATCACCCAAGCTGTGTCGAGTATGGATTCCATATCATGATTTGGCCCTTAAATCAGTTCAGTTATTGATTAGATACTCCCACATGCTTTGGTTACCATTTGTTCTAAGATATCTTGAAGTCTACCAGTTGTAGATAAATGGTTTATGGTTCACATGTTTACTTTCTCTTTTGGTAGCATACGAGTTCCCTCCCTGTACCAAAGATTCTGGGATGTAGGAATGGAGGGTCTATGTAGGCACCAGGGAGACTTCTCCATGTTCAATGAGTTCTGTCTTCAACAATGGGGACTTGTTGTCAGTTCATAGAAAGCAACATATACTCTATAGTCTTGGTAATAGTCCTGGCAGTTTGAAGATTCCCATGGAACCCCTTGGTCAACAACTCAATTAGATGTAACCCAATCTCTGTACTGGAATGCTCATTTGGTGACAAGAGATGGCAAGTTTGGACTCTGTCTCTACTATTATTTTGCTATTTCATTTATATTGCTTCATATATATGTATTCCATATATACTTATATGTTCCATATATATACATATTCCATATATTTCTATATATCTACATATATATATATCATACACACACACACACACACACACATATATATATGGAAGGGTCTATTGTATTAAATTTCCATACTACCCATCCATCAATGGACCCTTCAATTTTAGCTGTTTCTGCATTCCTTCTCTTGAACCCTTGTCTCCTTTCCTCCCATTCATCATCTTGTTCCAGGCCTCTTTATGCACTCATAACTGTCTATTCTATATCCCTTTCCTAATGAGATCTACAGGTATCCCCTTGTCCATCACTGCAAACCTAACTTCTGTGGTCCTATGGATTGTAGCCTTCTATCATTGACTTAACAGCTAATGTCCACATAGAAACAAAGTAGATATTTGTCTTTCTATATATGACATACTTCACCAAAGAATGATGTTGTCCTACCTATTTACTTATGAATTTCATGATTTCTTGTTTCTTTCTTTTCCTTTTTTAATTATTATTATTATTATTTTTTTTTAGTGGTTGAGTCAAATGTGTAAATGTATCACATTTTCTTTGTTCATTGTTGTTATTATTGTTGTGGATATTATTTGGGTTGTTTCAAATTTCTGGCTATTGTGAATAGAACAGCAATGAACATGGTTGAGGAAATGTCTCTGTGGTAGGAGTAAGCATCTTCTGGGTATATACCCAAGAGTGGTACACCTGAATCTTGGGATAGATTGATCCATTAATGGATCTATTAATCCATTTGACATCAATGAATAAAATTTCAGGCACCTTCTAATTAGATTAGTTTCCTCATAGAGAGTAGGGAACACCAACTCACCCACAAAAACTTTGACCCCAAATTTATCCTGCCTGCAACAGGTACAGGGATAAAGATAGAGCAGACAGAGCAGAGACCGAGGGAATGCCCAACCAATGACCCAAATCAAAGAGTATGAAGGAGACTCTGCTAAGCTTGCATAAAGGAGCCTGTAAGAGTTATCTTTGGGAGACTCCACTCAGCAGCGCCGCACTAAGGATGCTGAGACTCACAGCCACGCATTGGGCGACACAAAAGGAGTCTTGTACAAAAGTGGGAGGAAAGAGACAAGACCTGGAGTGACAAGAGCTCCACAAGAAGAACAGAGCCAACTAACCAGGACCCAGAGAGGCTTGCTGAGACTGAAGCATCAACAAAGGGTCCTGCACAAACTGGATTTAGGTGCCCTACAAAGATGTAGCAGATCGACAGCTTAGGCATCATGTGGGTCCTCTGGTAAGGGAAATGTGGATTGCATGGGAAAGGACTTACTTGCTAGTGTTTTGATCACTTCTCCATGTGGGACTGTCTTGCCAGACCACAGGGAAAGAGGACATACTTAGTCCTAATGTAACATGATGAGCTGAAGTGCATGGAAAATAGAGCTCCCCTTTTCCGAGGAATAGGCAAAGGAGGAGGGAGGGAAAGAGGGAATTGGAGAGGATGAGGAATGGCCTACAACCAGAATATAATGTGAATAAAAAAATAAATTAATAAAAAATTTCAGAAGAAAGGTTTATGTTGAATGTTTGTGAAAGCATATGCCTGAAATTACTTTATTTTGAAGTTATTTTGCTTCCTCTTTGAGGTACTGAGCACAACCTTCCTATTTTACTAGTAACTTCTTGCCTCTTTTTTTATTCTTATTCTTCCATACCACTGTGATAGGTCCTGAGAAGCACTGAATGTTGTCCTTCTATAGCTTACTTTTCAGAGCTGTATTTGACTTGTTCAGCTTTGGACTTTGGAAATCCATGCCTCTAGCAACATGAGTGCTGTAATTTTGAAACAAAAAATCAGTTGCATAATGAGTGGTCCACCAAGCTCCAGAAGACATGTTGCTGTAGTCATTCACTCTTTCTAAGTAAATAAGGATGATTATTCAAATCAGTAACTCAAAATTTAAAGCCTTGTAAGTGGCACAGAGATAAGAAATCACTATTCTGAAACTAGAATCAGAAAAATACCTAAATCAGTGGTTACAGAAGATATATAATATTTTCTTGTAGAACCTTTTCATGATGGGGTTACTTGTAGTCTACTGAGTCATTTAAATCATCCATATAACTCTGTGATCTCTCCAAACATGTCAACATAATATTTTGGACCCATCAACATAATTAGGTGCCTTTGAAAGGCAATCGAGGGTGAAAAATTTCACCCAGAATCCCTTGAACTCTTGAATCCTCCTTGCTTGTTGATCTGTTTAAATTCATAGTAGTAGTAGTTCATGAAAATATAATGACCTTTTCTGTCATTGAAATCTAACAACTATATCTATGTAGAAATACTTGTCTATTTGTGTAACCCTTGGGATTTAAAAGAAAAGCAGAACATTTAAAGAACAGTTCACTCTATGTTAAAGTGTAAAGGGTCACTCCCATTCCCAGTTTCTGCCTGTTCACATCCCTCCTGTCTCACATTTGTCATCTTTCTTCAAAGCCTTATACAGCTCCAAGCAACCTTATGTTTAAATACATTGTTTTAGATCTATAAGCTGTATGAACTGAGACAATTGCTGTCATCTCCCTGAAACTCAGTTTCTTTCATCCTTTTTTTCTTTTTCTCCCTTTTCTTCTGAAGCTGTGATTAAGTATTTAAAAGCACAGTGATCAACAAATGCTACTCGTCCCATTTGTATTCAGCTAGATGTTTTTTAAGGAAAAACTTCACTGCTTTTACTAGTAATATTTAGTGAACACTTGCTATTTATCAGTTACCCTTCGGCCATATTTTAAGTGCTTCCTCTTCACTTATTGAATAATACCCTCTGTAACTATTATTTCTCTTTCATTATAGTATCATAAATACTTTTTAGTATTACAAATATATTAACATTTATATTTGTGTATTTTACACTTCTTATAAGATGATAGCATCTTAAAAACAATAGCCCATTTAACATATTTTTATTTCCTGTCTAATGATATGGTTATACTGAATTATACTCAATCATAATAATTGAATTGAAGTGAATTTGAAAAGCTTGATATACAACTCCAGGCTGATCCATAACTTCTTTCATAGATAGATACAAATATAGATATCAAACATATCATCTCGTAATGAAATTTATGAGTTTAAAATCAGTTCTTGCAGAAAATATTTTTATTTCCAGTCCTATCCATTAATTTGTGTGCTAAACTAAAAAGAAAAAAAGAAAAAAGAAAAAAAAACATTTTGGAATTACTACAATGAAGAGAAAATGTCCTACTTTACATTCTACAAATGATTCCTTCAAATATTACAATAATGACAATTTAAGTGTTCTAAAAAAGTAATTTATCATTGGTCAATATTATACTGTTTTGTTTTATTTTTCATATGATTTTAATAATGTCTGTTGATTTTTGTTCTTTGAGAGTAATATTTTCTTACATTAGCATGCAAACTAATGGGTTTCATCATAACATTTTCATACATTCATGTTATTTTACATTGTTCTTATTTATTCCCTACTGTTCTGTTTTATTCCTCTTTTAAACCCCTGACCATGTCTTGGTGGTTCCCTCCCTTCACCCATTCTCTACAGTGTTTCACACTGTAAGATTTTTAGTTATTATTCATTTCCTTCCTGCGCTCATTTAATATTTCTTCATGAAAAGTAAAACACATATAAGATAAAAATATGCCCACTCCCCCCCCAACCCCATTAGCCTTGCTTATTTGGCAGAACACAATGATGTCTAACTGTAACAGTTTTTCTTCACTTCATGGTTTCATTTTCCCTCACAACTGGATAACTGGATACAACACCATTATGTGTACATTTTCTTTATCCATCCACGTGTTGATGAACATATAGACTAGTTCACTTTCTCAGCTGGTGTAAACAGAGCAACAATAAAAATGAGTGTGCAGAACTGAGTAGTATATTGACTTAGTGTCAACCGGAAAATAGTCTGTCAGGGTCATAGGTTACATACCCTTTCAGTTTTCTGATGAAGTTCACACAGATTTTCATAATGGGCGCAGCAATTTACATTTCCATCAGCAGTTTATAGAGCTTTTCTTTCCCTACGTCCTCATGTGCACCTGTCGTCATTTAATTCCTAGGTGATGAATATTCTGACAGAGATAAGACAGAATCTTGAAGTAGTCATAATTTATACTTTCTTCATGCCTAACAATCCTCAATGCTGTTTTCAAATAATTATTTTCCATTTGTCTTTTTTCCCTTTATTTTTTTTTAATATTTTTAGGAATGTTTATTAATTATTTATTACAATGTATTCACTTTGTATCCCGTTGAAGCCCCCTCCCTTGTATCCTCCCAGTCCCACCTACCCTCCCCCTTCTCCTCCATGCCCTTTCCCTTAGTCCCCTGATAGGAAAACTAACTGCATCCTGCTTGATGATTTTGTGCGCAAAGTGACATGCCTGGAGGTGCTTCCTCCTGACTTGGCCTCATGCGGCTCATGGAGACAAGAGCTTTAACCTGCCAGGACACTTCCCGGTCTTCACGACTCGCTGAAATGCACCCTCAGAACACCTCCTACATTAAATAACGTAATACATTCACTTGTATCCCCTTCGCCCTGGGAGAACTGTAAGTTCAATTCATTATTCCATTTATCAATTAGGTGACTTGCTTTTCTGTTGTATTTAATGTTTTAAAATATCTTAAATTTTAATGATTATTTATTACAGTTTATTCACTTTGTATCTCTGCTGTGGCTCTCATCTTCTTCCAATCCCACCCTCTCTACCTCTTCTCTCCCTATGTTCCTCCACTAGTCCACTGATAGGTGAGGTCCTCCTCCCCTTCCAGCTGACCATAGCCTATCAGGTCTCCTCAGGACTGGCTGCATCATCTTCCTCTGTGGCCTGGCAAGGCTGCACCCCTCAGGGGGGAGGTGATCAGAAAGCCTGTCACTGAGTTCATGCCAGAGAAAGCCCCTGTTTTCCTTACTAGGGTGTCCACTTAGATATATATTGAGTCTATTGGCTACATCTAAACAGTTTTTTTTTGGTCCTCTCCATGCATGGCCCTTGATTGGGGTATCAGTTTCTGCAGGGCTCCCAGGGCTCAGTTTTTTATTTATTTATTTATTTATTTATTTATTTATTTATTTATTTATTTTTGGCTCTTTTGGTCTTCTTTTGGAGCTCCTCTACTCTCCAGATTTTTCTATCTCTCTCTTCTTTAGTAAAGAAGCTAAACAACAAGGAAGACCCTTGGAAAAATGCTCAATTCTCATTCAGAAGGGCAAACTCCTTAGACATCTGAAGGGAACAGGACAGGACCTTACCGCAGACAGCCTCTGAAAGACTCTACTGATCGAGGTATCAAAGCAGAGGCTGAGACTCATAGTCAAACTTTGGGCAGATTGTATGGTATTCAATGTTGTAATTATTTATAAAATGTAGATATTAATCCTTCAGTGATAAGTTGTCAGGAAAGACTTTCCTATTCTGAAGGCAATCTATTCATTCTGATGAATATCTTCTTAGCCATGTAGAAGCTTTTCGATTTCAAGTATTCCTATCTGTCAATTCTTAGAATTATTACCTCTGCTTTAGAAATCTTTCTGCACGTATGCCTGTACTATAACGTGTTTCATCTGTGTTTTTTCTCGTTAGAGAAAATGTTGGTTTTAAAAGTTTTATGTTTTAACATTAAGATCCATGACTAATTTTGAATTGAAGGTTTGAAGAATGAGAGCTGTGTACCTATTGTTATTCTTCTACTGGTGGCTATTTCTTCTCAGAACCAGTTGTTTTCAAAGGCTTTTTTTCCAGTCTACGCATCAATCATTGTTGAAAAGTTGGTGGCGGTAGCAGTGAGGCTTTAATTTGGGCTCCTATACTATTCACCATTTATTTACATACTTGTTTTGTACCATGTTGCATTTGTTATTATAGCTCTGCAGTATAATTTGAGATTATTTAGTGTGTTGTCTCAAAGGTGTGGTGGCAAACATAGTACCAAGGTGTGGTTTTTGCTGATGCCAACGTTGCCACTGAAATGCATCCATGTCTCATCAGCCTTTGTGAATGAGTCTCATGTATGACTTCCACCTCTGTCACCATGATCAAGACCTATGTGTGGGTCGTTTGGCAATGACAGGTATGGCAAAGGAAGAGGTTGATATTTGACCGTAAAATAGACAATTGTTAACGTTTGATTAGGAAAGTTATGAAAGTTTTTTCTCCTCTGCTGAGGTAACCTTTTGTTGGAGATTTACATGTCACAGAAGTGTCATACTATCCTTTTTCCATCTAAATATTTATTAAAATATCTCTTTCCCATATGTTTCTCTCATCAATTTTATTTTTTTTTAATTTTATTTTAGTTTATTACATCCTGAGAGCACTCCCTTCCTCCCCTCTTCTGTTACTCCCCATTTCCCCTTATTCCTTCTTCTCTCCCTTCCCCCCAAAAGAGGGGAGCCCTCTCATACTAACCTTTCCCAGCACATCAAAGTCACTTTACGGAGCAGACAGAATCATACCAGATCTTCTTTGGTTAGTTAAAATGCACACCCCATAAAGCTGTGGATGCATGCTTAGGAACAGAAAGCCTTGTGGCAAGAGGAAGAACCAAAGGCATTTGAACAAATTCTTTCCATAGTTTACTTGTACATTCAGAACCTCCTCAGGTCTGGTGCGTGTGCACACATGTGCGTGTATGTGTGTGTGTGTGTGTGTGTGTGTGTGTGTGTGTGTCCATCCTTCCATCAGTCCGTCAAGGTTTCTGGCTTGATTATTTAGAAAACACCCAGATAATGACAATGGACAGGACAATGGGCAGTTCAAGTCGTAAGGCTTCTCAGGCAATTGGTTTCCACTGAGAACAGTAGCAGGCTTAGAGTTGTCTCTTAAAGAAGAGATGCTCTCTTCAGATGACTAAGGGGCCTTGCTCAAGAATTCCAGTGTACTTGCTGGACCTATATGGGTGTGACAAAAGCTCAATATAGTAACCCTGCCATTGACCCCTCATGAATTATTGGTACTATAGGGTCACATTGGTGTATGTGACAGAACAGACTGCAGAGCATGTTAGAGATCGTTCAGAAACTTCTCTTGTAGGCCCCAATCAAAAGCATAAACTTTAAAAAATCATGTGATCAGAGAAAAGTACCCATGTGAAGAATGTTCTGTCTTCAAACTCTTCTCTAAATGTGCTCACTAAGCATTGTGTTTCCTTCTTTGTAAGCAGAGATGCCAGATATAATGTAACTTTTATCTTAGAAGGAATATTTATGTATGATCAACACCCCTGTACTCCTTAGAATTTTATTGAACTGGAAGTCTCTTGCATTTTGATAGGAATTATTTCTCATATTGTGATGTGTCGATGCTGACAGCTACCTGCTACTCATTCAGTCCACTTAGCATAATGTCACCAAATATAATGGACCAGTATAATACCTTTCAGAAAAAAAATATAGGTGGTTAAGATTCTTGTGAACAAAACGATGGCATAAAACTAGAGTATTAATATATTCTTAAGATAGGAAAGTAAAGTTGTATTGCTGTCCTTTTGCAAGCAAATTGCTTCTGATGGAGCTTAAGGGCAAATATGAAGATAAAAACAGCTTGGTCAACAACTGCATTGATAAGAAATACTACAAATAACAAATACTAAAATATAGATTAATCTTCTTGTAGAAGAAAAGCATATCAATCACAGCAGCGGCAATAAGAATCACCAACTGATTAACCTCACAATAATCAATTTCCATTCTCCAAGACCTGTAAATCTTCTTCACAAGCCTAAGAGGCAAGTGAAACAGAAATGTGGTGAGAACCACCATCTCTGCAATTTTGGAGTCCTTGTCTCTAGAACTACTCTCTTCACTCTCTAGGGAACATAATATTGGTTTTGATGCACTATTTTCTCAGGTGGAGACAGCTCTAATGGTATCCATCCTTTCCAAACATAGCATTCCTTGTTTCACAGGTCAGGGGATTAATGAAGGGTTTTACCAATTTCTAAATATATATGTCCTAGATTTGTGTGATGAGAACAGAGACTCCTTGTGCATTTGGAAACCCACTGTGCACTGGAATTTAACAAAAACACCTCTGATTCCCTGGCCCCTACTTTGACTGCAGAGTTACAATGTTATTTAAGATCTACTAGAATCAATTCAGAGCCAAGTATGTCCTAAAATATGATTATTCTCATTTCTCACATGCATAATTATCTTGGGAAAAGCTATAGGTCCTTTTGGAAATTTTGATTGAATGCATAATAATAAAACAATTAAGTAATGTAGGATGGTCCTTCCTTAAAGAAACATGTCCAGCATTCATTAAGAGTATTTTGGGCCCACAATTGAATGAAGTCCTAAAATTGGTTTGGGGTCCTAAATTTCTGCTGCTGAAATCCAAGTTAACATCTATTCATCGTCTTTTCCTCTTCTCTCCTCTTGATACACTCTCCATCTTCTTACTATTTCATTTCATGTGTGTCCTTTTAACTTAGCCTTTCCCTCATTTCTTAACACCCCTTTGAGACTTTCTTAGTTTCTTTCCTAGTTATTTAGGCTGAAATATTTACACACAAACATACACACACACACAAACACACATGCACACATGTAGGATCCACAAATGAGAGAGATCATGAGGTTGCTCTTTCTGAGTTTGGGTCACCTTGCTTAACATAATGCTTTCTGGCTGAATACATTTACCATCAAATTCTGCAATTTCATTCATCTTTACAGATAAGTAAAATTTCATTTTATAAATGTACCATATTTTTATTTTCCGTTCTTTTGTTGTTGCTTCCATTTTCTTGCTATTGTAAATAAAACAACAATAAATATGAGTGTAAACATATCTCTGAATGACACAGGAGAGATGTGTCAGTACTTCAAAGCTTGCACTTCTTTATCAGGGGACGCAGCTTCAGTTCTCAACACCTGTGTCTGGCAGCTCACAGCCACCAGTTCCAGGATATCTGACACCCTCTTATGTAATTTCCCTTGTACTGCACTCATTTGCACATACCCACACACAGGTTGACAAACATACATTCACACAACTGAAACATAATAGAGAGAGGAAAAAAAACAATCTCTCTGACAGTAGAGAGTCCTTAGTCAATATGCTCAGGACTAGTATGACTGTTTTCCTTCAGAAGTTTTAGAATTTTAGCTTAAAAACAAAAGTCTTCAATCTACATTTAATTGATGTTTTTGTGAAAGTTGAAGTAAATGGTTTAATTTAGTACTTCCGTAAGTAGGCTTTCAGTTTTGTTATCAACAACTTTTAGCTAGAGCAGAGGGATATTAAAGGAAAAAATATTAAAGGAAAAGTTAAACTGTCCCTATTTACAGAAGACATGATTCTCTATTAAAAATCCCTCTAGACTTTATATCTCTTACATCTAGCAAACTATACCAGTAAATTTACAGAAAAGAAAACTCAAACTACAGAAAGTAGGAAAGTATCCCATACATTATAATTCTAATAAAATAATATATCTGGGAGATAAATACATATGTATATATATATATGTTTAATTTTTATTTTTAAAAATATTCAATATATTCTGATCATAATTTTCCCTCCCCCAACTCCTCCTCATCTCCCCATCCTTCAAGTCCATGCTCTTCTTTCTCATTGGAAAACAAACAAGCAAGTAAACAACATCAAAAGAATTAAAACAAGAAAACAAAGGCAAAGAAAAAAAACACTATATGCCCCACACATACACTCTACACAAGCGCTGTTGTATGTGTGTGTTTTGTTCGTTTGTTTTTGTTTTATTAGATATTTACTGCTAAGCACCAGAACTGCACTTAAATGTGGAAAAACACATGGTGAGACTTTAATGATGAAAAATTATTTCTTTCATTCATAAGTTGATTGGAAATAGCTTCTTGGCTAGGGATGGGAGCTCATGTCCATTTTTTTTCTCACATCTGGCATGTAGGTGTGCACACTCTGTGCTTCCACAGACTCCATGAGTTCATATGTGCTTCAGTCCTGATGTGCCTTGATTTCATCCATCCTCTCTGGCTCTAAAAATCATTTGACTTCCTCTTCCTTAGAGCTACTGGAACTCTCATGGGAATTGTTTGATGAAGATTTCCATTTAGTACTGAGTGTCTAAAAATCTCTCCTTTGTGAACATTGTTCATTGTGGGTCTCTGTATTAGTTTCCATCCACTGTAAGAAGAAACTTCTTTCATTCTGGTTGTGTGATACATTGGTCCTATGGGTATATGCTCTATGGGTAGAGCAAATCAGTCTTAAGCAAAATGAACACAGCTGAAGATACCACATTATCTGACCTCAATTCATACTACATGGTTATAACAAAACAAACAAACAAACAAACAATCCAAAACATAGTACTGGCATAAAACTTAACATGTAGACCAAGGAAATAGAATAAGGGACCTAGAACTAATATACACATATGTGAACACCAAAGTTTTGACAAAGTTGTCAAAAACATACACTAGAAAAATAAAAATTAATCTAGATTATTAGTGATATTTAACTGTAGTATTTCCTCGGATATACCCTCTCTTCTTAACATTCATTCTTCTGCTTTTTAAAGCCTTGACGGTTTTGGCTTTATTTTTAGTAAACTAACCAAGTGTTTTGTTTCCACCATTTAACCAGTTTTTCTTTTAATTTCTCATTTGTTCTTTGAGAATTTTGGTATGTATTTATCATATTCAACCATACCCCAGTTCCTTCCAGTTCCATTTTCTTCCCTACTTATACATTTTTTAATCAAGCTGATTATATATCTTTGGATATGTGGCTTTCCACTGGATTATTTTCTACCTAACTGGGATTACACTTAAAGAGAAAAGAAAACGAAAAACTGACTTCCCCGCTCCCAGAATTTCAGTTGCCAATAGCTCCTTGGTGAGAGGTGGGATTTCATGCGTACCTTCAATCTACAAGTTGGGATTTGGTCTGGCCTGAGCTTGCAGAGAATGTGTGCATACTGTCACAAACACTGTGAGCTTGTATGTACATCTGTCATGTTCTGTCTCAAAATCAGTGCTTCCTTGTAGTAGTCCATCCTTCTTTACGTTCTATGACCTATATACTTCTAGTCCTAGGCCCCAATAATGGGGTTACATATTAATTCCATTTTTAAATTGAGTTAGAAAGTGTTTTGATATTTGCGTGAAGCTGTTGCTACTATTACAACAGGAAGTACATTTTGCCAGGCCAGATATTATTGTAACTTGCCGGGTTCATTGCTGGGTAAGAGTATTCCTCTCTTCCTCTGATAGGGTACACATAAAATTCCTGTACTGTGAAAACTAGAAGGTAGTGATGAAACTTCCAAGTCAGTTCCTGGCTAATTTCTCCATGTTTGTGACTCGAGAATTTGGGGTACCTTCAGCAATAGATTCTTACCGCCAAGATATAGAGAGTAACAAACAACATGGGTAATTGCCTGTAATGTTTGAGGGTCTATGAGAATTCGTTGGTCAACAATTGCAAAAAAAGGTAACTCCTTCCAGGAACCTTTCTTTTATGTGTTAGCCTGTGTTACATCGTAGGCTTACCATCGTAAAAGGTAACACCATTTTAACTTATTTGTGTGTGTGTGTGTGTGTGTGTGTGTGTGTGTGTGTGTGTGTAGCCTCTAAAGCAGCAGGTAGTTTTCTATATGACTTTTTCAAAAGGATTTCAGTGTTATGTATCCTCTCTCTGCTTCTCTCCCCAATTTAATCAATCTTGTCCCATTTTCCTCTTTAAATTTTATAACACTGCTTTTTATCTTTTCTCACTTAAAATTTGCCCCATGGCCCCTTACTAACTTTCTGACCTCTATGATTATCCCAACTTAAACACAAATATCAAGAGTCAATGATAAAATCCACATACAATAGGAGCATGTGACATCTCACTGTGTCTTGGTTTCTTTACTCAGGAGAATTGTTTTAATTCCTTCCATTTGTATATGAAGTGTATATATATTTTTTCTTAATGGCTGAATAATACTCCACTCTGTAAACATACCCCATTTCCATTATCCTTTCATGAGTTAATGGACATTAGGCTACTTCCTATTCCTTGCTATTCTAAATATTAGCAGCAATGAACATGGATGAACAAGTAAATCTCTAGAAGTGTTTAACATCCTTTAGTCATGCCTAACAGTGGTATCATACAATACATTTATTTCTAACGTTTTACAGAAGCTTCACACTGATTTTCATAAGGATTACTCAAGAGTCCATATGCACTAGCTGTGAGTAAACATGGGGCTTATGGAAAATAAACATTTTATTTTTATTTTTTAAATTTTTTATATTAGTTACAGTTTATTTAATTTGTATTCCAGCTGTAGCCCTCTCCCTGATTCCCTTCCAGTCCCACCCTCCCTTCCTCATCTTCTCCCTGCCCCTCTCTAAGTCCACTGATAGGGGAGGTCCTCCTCCACTTCCATCTGACCCTAGCTTATCAGGTCTCTTCAGGACTGGCTGAAATGTCCTCCTCTGTGGCCTAGCAAGGCTGCTCGTCCCCCGGGGGTTGGGGGGAGCGTGAAGTCAAAGAGCCAGCCATTGAGTTCATGTCAGAGACAGTCCCTGTTTCTCTTACTAGGGAACCCACATGGATACTGAGCTACCATGGGCTACATTTGAGCAGGGGTTCTAGGTTATATCCATGCATGGTCCTTGGTTGGAGAAACAGTCTCAGAAAATACCTCTGTGTTGAGATATATTTCGTCCTTGTGGAGCTCCTGTCCTCTCCAGGTCATACTAACTCCCTCTTCTTTCATATGATTCACTGCACCTCTGCCCAAGGTTTAGTTATGAGTCTCAGCATCTGCTTTGATACAATGCTAGGTAGAGTCTTTCAGAGGCCCTCTGTGGTAGGCTCCTGTCCTGTTAGTTGTTTTCTCCTACTTCCAATGTCAATCCCATTTGTCTTTCTAAGTGAAGATTGGCCATCTTACCCCCGGTCCTCTTTCTCGTCTTTCTGTACACCTGTTCAGGTGTACAGATTTTAGTATGTTTACCCTATCTTATAGGTCTAGTATCCACTTATATGTGAGTATATACCATGTGTGTCTTTCTGTTTCTGGGATACCTCACTCAGGATGATCTTTTCTAGATCCCAACGTTTGTCTGCAAATTTCATGATTTCCTTGTTTTTAATTGTTGAGTATTATTCCATTGTGTAAATGTACCACAATTTCTGTATCCATTCCTCTGTTGATGGATATCTGGGTTGTTTCCAGGTTCTGGCTATTACGAATAAAGCTGCCACAAACATGATTGAGCAAATGTCCTTGTTGTGTACTTGAGCGACTTTTGGATATATGCCTAGGAGTGGCATAGCTGGATCTTGAAGAAACACTATTCTTAATTGTCTGAGAAAGCACCAGATTAATTTCCAAAGTGGTTGTACAAGTTTATATTCTCACCAGCAGTGGAGGAGGGTTCCCCTCTCTCTACAACCTCTCCAGTATGTGTTGTCACTCAAGTTTTTGATCTTATCCATTCTGATGGGTATAAGATGAAATCTCAGGGTGGTTTTGATTTGCATCTCCCTGAACTCATTGGCATAGGAGACAACTTCCAGAACAGAACACTGACAGGACAGGCTCTAAGAGCAACAATCAATAAATGAGACCTCATGAAACTGGAAAGCTTCTGTAAAGCAAAATACACTATTGTCAGAACAAAACAACAGCCTACAAATTGGGAAATTATCTTTACCAACCCTATATCTGACAGAGGGCTAATATCCAGAACATAGGAAGAAGTAAAAAAGTTAAAAAGCAACAAATCAAGCAATCCAATATTTTATTATTTTAATCTTTCTTATTTGTTAATTTTTATCTCTATGCTATTACTTCTTTTTAAAAAAATATTAATTATACAGTTTTCTGCCTGCATGTATGCCTGCAGGCCAGAAGAAGGAACCAGATCTCATTGTAAATGGTTAAGAGCCACAATGGTGGTTGCTGGGAATTGAACTCAATACCTTTGGAAGAACAGCCCATTCTCTTAACCGCAGCCATCTGTCCAGTCCCTACTAGTGCCTTTCTAACCTATGTTGCTAGTTTTGTTATCTGTTTTACTGATTTTCTCCTGTGTCCCTGCCTTTCTTATCCAGGCACTGATTGAATACATGTCTTTGTTTATTTACTCTTTAATGTCATTCATTATATGACATCGAAAATAAGGTAAATTAAATAAATCAAATGGAAAGAAGGTTAAAAAGAACATCACAGTTTAAAGAGAAAGAAGCAAAAAACAAAAAATATTAAAACAAAATAAAATAAAACACCCAAGGGAAATTCCCACCGCGAGACAAAAGTAAAAATATAAATAAATTTAAAATGAGGAATTAAAAAAAAATTGAAATATTAGGAGCCCACCCAAATCCCTAAGCCAATCAACCCCACCATGTACACAAAGGATCTAGCAGAGACCCATGCAGGATTCATGGTTGCTACTTCCTTCTCTGGGAGCCCCTATGAGCTCTGCTTATTGGGTTCTTTGGATTCCTAACAATGGGAATGTGGGTGACTCTGATTCCTTTGCCTGCTCTTGAGACCCTTTTTCTCTTATTGGGGAGAGAGAGAAGGCTGCAGTCAGGATGTACTATATGCAAAACATACCTTTTTAATTAAAACTTTGGGTTTTGTTCTTTTGTAGTAAACCATCATTCTCAATACAATAATATTCCTCAAATTGATAAAATGCACTTTCATATGCTGGACAGCAATTAATTCATTGGTGTTACTTTGCTTAGAGATATAGACCTCCACTTTAGAGTTGCCTTTTCTGCTTAGAGTAACTTAGCTTTTTTATTACTTTTTGTTGTGAAAGTACATGCACAAGAAGAATAATATTAACCAGAGATAGGCATGATGGCCAGAGCCTCAGAACCTTTAGACTCCAGTAGAGTTGCTGACAGAAAGTATGATACAGAACAGAACATGGAATGGATAGATGAGAATCAGTCTCCATCTTATGCCCAGAACAACTGAAAGGGAAGTGTATGTAGCCTATCTGTAACACTCCTTTCAATTTCCTCATGAAAAGAAACCTACAAGAATCCTGAGAGAGCAATTTTTAGAAGTTTTATGAAGAAGACAATCCAAGCAGGCAACAGATGGACTGTGGTAAATGATTACAGTTGACAGTATGTTGCTCAAATCTCCATTAAAGGAAGAAAGTGTTCACCCAGAGGCTGAAAGAGCTAACAGTAACCATCTGTTTTAGCTGCCAGACCTCTTCAAAGATCGAATCACGAGTTACCTGTTCATCTGTTACCCTGAATCCAAAATTAGTAGGTAAGAAAGCATAATCATTGGTCTCAGTCTGATTTGTAAAACAAACAAACAAAAACAACTTTGTGGGTGAGTCAAACTCCAGGACTCAGAACTCTCTATTATATGAACTCTGGCTGACATTTAGCCTGAGTTAACAGTTTAGTTAGTTCTTCATTAATTTCTTATTTTGAAGGTGGTATCCGCAAAACCACTCCTTAACATTTATCTTTTATATGTTAAACTCTTTTAGAGTTTTGTTTTTGAGGTATTCAATTTGTGTACATACTATTTAAAGTAATGATTATTATAAGTTTACCAGTTAGTGAGACCATATCAATCCATTTTAGGAATAAGGATGTAGATGGAAATAATAATGTATTTCTTAAATTGCAGATCAGTTCTTCAACCTTCTAAAATATTTCTCTGGGTAACCACATGTTCTTCAAATATATACATTATATGTTTTGTTTGTTTGTTTGTTTGCTCTTATTTGCAAAGTTTAAAATGTGTTCAGAGAAAATTAAGATTCAATCAAAGTGTTCATTGTGAAAGATAATCCCCCTTGTAAACTTGACTTGATTTTAGATCATCAAGGTCACACACTTCTAGGCATATCTGTGAAGGCATTGTTGAAAGGGTTAACTTAGGAGAGACCATGAACTCTGACTGTGGAAAGAAGCAACCTTCCCAAAGGCTGAAGTCCTGCTCTGAAATTCTGCTTTTTGACACTGGGCACAATATGATCAAATCACTTTATGTTTCTATGTCAAGTTTTTTCTTACAGTAATGGATTATACTCTCCAACCATGGGTTAAAGTTAACTATTCTTTGCTTATTCTTTAGCCAAGTATTTTGTCATATCAACAAGACACTAATTTATGTAGCTATTATTTCCAGTTATTATTCAAGGATTTTTTTTACTGCATTTCTTCAACTAAACAGAGAGAGACAGAGAGAGTGTGTGTGTCAGACTTAGAAAAGAATCCTGTGCCCAGAATTTTTGGTTCTATTGCTCTATTGCTCTCTTTTTGGAGCTCCTGTTCCCTCCAGGTCTTTCATCTCCCCTTTCATAAGATTCCCTGCACTCTGCCCAAAGTTTGGCTAGATGTAACCCATGGCAGCTCAGTCTCCAAGTAGGCTCCCTAGCAAGGGGAACAGGGACTGTCTCTGACCTGAACTCAGTGGCTGGCTCTTTGATCACCTCCAGATGAAGGAGTAGCAGCCTTACCAAGCCACAGAGGAAGACAATGCATCCAGTCCTGATGAGACCTGATAGGGTAGGATCATATGGAAGGGGAGGAGGACCTCACCTATCAGTGGACTGGGAGAGGGGCATGGGAGGAGCAGAGAGTGGGATTGGGAGGGGAGGAAAGAGGGGCTACAGCTGGGATACAAAGTGAATAAACTGTAATCAATAAAAAAATAAATTAAAAAAGATCTTATATTTTAATGACATTGGAAGATCAAATATCATCCCATAAAAATGTATTTAACATTTATTGTAATAATTTAAAGAAGATTTTATTTGTTTGTTTGTTTCTAACCCAACACTTATCAAATATATTACTATTTGAGAAATAGTAAAAACTGGAACTTGATACATGGTGTAGATCTGAACTCTGCTTAATTTTTGAAAACCCAGACTAATTTTATAGATCTTGTTGGGAAAATTAGGAACCAACTTATAACATTTCATATTTTTCTTTCTGAAGAAAGGACACATTTAATCTGTGTATTTAATAAATTTTGATTGTACACAGAAATTTTAATATCAGAGGCAGACCCAAGATGGAGATGAACGTGCACAGTTTCTGAGTTACAAAAGAGCTGAACCGCCTGAGTTGGAGAGTGGAAGGACTATTGATGCCATGGAAATGACAGTGAGGGTTGTCGAAATGAGAGGAACATTGCATGGGGTGAGAACTTTGGTTTCGGGTCACCCCAGATCCAGGGTCCTTCTAAACTAGAAGCCAGGCATCAGACCCCTCCCACCCACACACCCCCTGTGAGAAACAGAGGGACTCTCGAAACATCGATGCCCCTGCTCTGCGAGTCCAACTGTGGAGTTAAGACAGAGACGAATACCTGGGGCCTGTGGACCACTGAGGTATTCAGTGAATTTGCATAAGGAAATTGTACCACGACTTTCACCAACACCTGCTACATCTGTAGCGTATGCATAAGTAACACCTTAGATGGCTACAAGGCAGAGCCCCTCCCACACACTCAAGGGTTCAACATTCCCTATCACTCTGTCCCTTGAGGCACACTTCCACGCACATTTACACACACACACACACACACACACACACACACACACACACACATATGCATTTACCCTTCTGCGCCCACAGACTTTTCTCTTACAGGTATAGCTAAAGCACCAACGCACACACTGAGGCCACGGGACCTCTCTCAGCTTCCTGAAGAATCTTCCAGACAACAGAGAGAGACAGTACCAGTCTGAACTGCAGAATCCAGAAACAAACAGGGAAGATTACAGATAAGCCAATGGCCAGGGGTCAGTAAAAGAACACACCCAACATAAAAAAGGACATCATGGCTTCACCAGCAACCCCCAAAATTGATGGATACTCCAGTTCATCAGAAACACAGGAAAATGACTTTAAAGCTATGCCTACCCAATTATTTGAGGCTCATAAAGAGGAAAGAAACAAATCTCTCAGAGAAATAGCAATGCAAATTCAGACAGTTAAAGAGGAAACGAACAAATCTATCAAAGATTTGGCCAATTAAGTGGAGGCAAAGAAAGAGGAAATGAACAAAGCTTCCCAAAGAAACACAGGCAAATATAGCCAAACAAATAGATGCCCAATTAGTGGCATATAGAGAGGAAATGAACAAAAAAATAAAGACCAATAGAGATACAATTAGTGGCATATAGAGAGGAAATGAACAAAAAAAATAAAGACCATTGTAGAGAAAGAGGAATCCACATTCAAACAGATGAAGGGAATGGTGCAAGGCATGAAAACAGAATTACAATCAATAAAGAAAACACAAACTGAGAAAACCCTGGAGCTGGAGAACTTAGAGAAAAGTTCAAGAATCACAAAAGTAAGCATCACCAACAGAATACAAGAGGTGGAAGAGAGAATCTCTGATGCTGAAGATACACTCACAGAAACTGATACTTCTCTCCAAGAAAAAGTAAAATCAGATAAGTCCCAAGCACAAAATATACAAGAAATCAAGGACACCATGAAAAGATGAAATCTAAGAATAATAGGAATTGATGAAAAAGAAGACTTCAGGCTCCAAGGTCCAGAAAATATTTTTAAGAAAATCATGGAAGAAAATTTGCCCAACCTAAAGAGATTTCCATAAATATACAAGAGGTCTGCAGAACACCAAATAGACTATACCAGAAAAGACTCTTCACATCATATCATAGTCAAAACACTAAATCTGCAGAACAAAGATATTAAAAGAAGCAAAGGAAAAAGAAGGCCAACTAACTTATAATGGTAGACCTATCAGAATCACCCTGGAATGCTCATCAGAAACTATGAAAGCCAGAAGGGCCTGTAAGGTGTCATGTAGAACTTTAAGAGATCGCAGATGCCAACCCAGACTACTATATACCACAAAGCTTTCAATCAATATAGATGGAGAAAACAAAATATTCCATGACAAAACTAAACTAAATTTATGCAATATCTACACAACAAACCAGCATTATAGAACTAAAAGGAAGACTCCAATCCATTGAAAACAACTTCAACCAAGAAATCATAGCACACAGATAATATCCAAACAAAAATTAAAAGAAAAGAAGCGATGAATCACAGTAAAACCACCAACTCCACTAAAAGGAACTAATGTTCATTGGTCACTAGTATCTATCAACATCAATGGGCTCAACTCTCCAATAAAAAGACACAGACTGACAGAATGGGTACAGAAACAGGATCCAACATTCTGCTGCATCCAAGAAACACACCTCTGCAACAAAGATAAACACTACCTTAGAGTAAAGGGCTGGAAAAATGTTTTTCAAGCAAATGGACCCAGAAAACAAGCTGGGGTAGCTATCCTAATATCTAATAAAATAGACTTTCAACCAAAATTAATCAAAAAAGATGAGGAGGGACACTACATTCTCATCAAAGAAAAAATCCACCAAGAGGACATCACAATTCTGAACATCTATGCCTCAAATAAAAGAGTGCCTGTATTCATAAATGAAACATTATTGAATCTGAAATTACACATTGATCCCAACACCTTAATAGTGGGAGACTTCAACACCCCACTTTCAACAAGGGACAGATCATCTAGACAGAATCCAAATAGGGAAATAAAGGCACTTACAGAGGTGCTAAATCAAATGGACCTAATAGATTTCTACAGATCTTTTCACCCAAACTCAAAATAGTATAAATTCTTTTCAGCACCTCATGGAACCTTCTCCAAAAAAGACCATATAAATGGTCACAAAGCAAACCTCACCAGATACAAGAAGATTTAAATAATCACTTGTATTCTATCTGACCACCATGGAATAAAGCTTGACCTCAACAACAATGGAAATAGAAAAAAGCCTACAAGTACATGGAACTGAACAACTTGCTGCTCAATGACAGCTGGGTTAAGGAAGAAATAAATAAAGAAATTAAAGACTTCCTAGAATTCAATGAAAATGAAGGTACAACATACCCTAATTTATGGGACACAGTGAAAGCAGTGCACAGAGGAAAATTCATAGCACTAAGTGCCTTCAAGAAGAAATTTGTGACATCTCATACAAGCAACTTAATGGCACAACTGAAACCCTAGAAAAAAAGAAGCAAAGACACCCAAGAGGAGCAGACGGCTGGAAATAATCAAACTCAGGGCTGAAATCAATCAATTAGAGACAAATAAAACTATTTTAAAAATCAATGAAACCAAGAGCTGGTTCTTGGAGAAAATCAACAAGATAGACAAACCTTTAGCCAAACTAACTAAAAGGCAGAGAGAAACTATCCAAATCAGCAAAAGCAAAAATGAAAAGGGAGACATAACTACAAACACTGAGGAAATCCAAACAATCATCAGGTCATACTACAAAAGCCTATATGCCACAAAATTTGAAAATCTAAAAGAAATGGACAATTTTCTTTACAGATTCCATCTAACAAATTTAAGTCAAGATCAGGTAGAAAGATTGACTAGAACTATATCCCTCAAGGAAATAGAAGCAGTCATTAACAGTCTTCCTTCCAAAAAAAGCCCTGGGCTAGATGGATTCAGTGCAGGATTCTACCAGACCTTCAAAGAAGTACTAACTCCAATTCTCTCCAAACTATTCCACAAAACAGAAACAGAAGGAATATTACCAAACTCATTCTTTGAAGCCATATCACCTTGATACCTAAACCACACAAAGACTTAACAAAAAAGCGAACTTCAGACCTATCTCTATTATGAACATTGATGTAAAAATACTAAATAAAATACTTGCAAATTGAATCAAAGAACACATCAAACATATCATCCACCAAGACCAAGTAGGCTTCATCCCAGGTATGCAGGGTTGGTTCAATATATGGAAATCCATCAATGTAATCCACCACATAAACAAACTGAAGGAGAAAAACCACATGATCATCTCCTTCAATGCGCATAAGCATTTCACAAAGTCCAACACCCATTCGTGTTTAAAGTCTTGTAAATAGCAGGGATACAAGGCAAATACCTAAACATAGTAAAGGCAATATACAGCAAGCCTATAGCCAACATAAAAATCAATGCAGAGGAAGTTAAATCAATCCCACTAAAATCAAGGACAAGGCAAGGCTGCCCACTCTCTCTATATCTCTTCAACATAGTACTTGAAGTCCTAGGTAAAGTAATAAGAGAACTAAAGGAGATCAAGTGGATAAAAATCGGAAAGAAGAGTTCAAAGTTTCACTATTCACAGATGATATGATAGTATACATGAGCGACCCCCAAAATTCAACCAGATAAACTCCTTCAGCTGATAAACACCTTCAGCAAAGTGGCTGGATACAAAAATCAACTCAAAAAAATCAGAAGCCCTCATGTATACCAAAGACAAAAGGGCTGAGAAAGAAATCAGGGAAAGAACACCCTTTACAATAGCCACTAATAATATAAAATACCTTGGGGTGACTCTAACTAAGCAAGTGAAAGACCTGTTTGAAAAAACTTCAAGTCTCTGAAGAAAAAAATTGAAGAAGATATCAGAAGATGGAAAGATCTCCCATGCTCATGGATTGGTAGGATTAACATAGTGAAAATGGCCATCCTGCCAAAAGCAATTTACAGATTCAAAGAAATTTGCATCAAAATACCAGCACAATTCTTTACAGACCTTGAAAGAAAGATTCTCAGCTTCATAAGGAGAAACGAAAAATCCAGAATCTCCAAAATGATCCCGTACAACAGCAAAATCATTTGGAGGTATCTCCATCCCTGACCTCAAACTCTACTACAGAGCAATTGTAATAAAAATGGCATGATTTTGGCATAGAAACAGAAAGGAGGATCAATGGAACAGAGTTGAAGTCCCAGAAATAAACGCACACACCTACGAATACTTGTTTTTTGACAAAGAAGCCAAAACCATTCAAAGGAAAAAAAGACAGCATCTTCAACAAATGCTGCTTGTCCAACTGGATATCTACATGAAGAAAAATTCAAATAAATCCATATTTATCACCCTGCACAAAACTAAAGTCAAAGTGGATCAAGGACCTCAACATAAAACCAGATACCCTAAATCAATTGGAAAAAAAAGTGGGGAACAGCCTAGAACTCATTGGCACAGGAGACAACTTCCTGAACAGAACACCAACAGCACAGGCTCTAAGAGCAACAATCAATAAATGGGACCTCATGAAATTGAAAAGCTTCTGTAAAGCAAAAGACACTTTGTCGGAACAAAACAACAGCCTACATACTGGGAAAGGATCTTCACCAACCCTATCTGAGAGAGGGCTGGTATCCAGAATATATAACGAACTAAAGAAGTTTAAAAGCAATAAATCAAGCAATCCAATTAAAAAATGGGGTACAGAGCTAAACAGGGTATTTTCTTTAGAGGAATATCAAACGGCAGATAAACACTTTTAGAGATGCTCAATGTCCTTAGCCATTAGAAAAATGCAAATCAAAACGACCCTGAGATTTCACCTTATCCAATCAAAATGGCTAAAATAAAAAACTCAAGTGACAACATATGCTGGAGAGGTTTTGGAGAAAGGGGAATCCTCCTCCATTGCTGGTGGGAATGTAAACTGATACAACCACTTTGGAAATCAATCAGTTGCTTTCTTAGACAATTAGGAATAGTGCTTCCTCAAGACCCAGCTATAGCACTCCTAGGTACATATCCAAATGATGCTCAAATACATAACAAGGAGATTTGCTCAACCATGTTTGTAGCAGCTTTATTCATAATAGCCAGAACCTGGAAACAATTCATATGTCCATTAATGGAGGAATGGATACAGAAATTGTGGTATTTTTACACAATGGAATACTACTAATACTACTCAGCAATTAAAAACGAGAAAATCATGAAATTTGCAGGCAAATAGTGGGATCTAGAAAAGATCATTCTGATCCTCTATAAGTGGACTTGGAAAGGGGCAACGAGGAGATGAGAGAGGGAGAGTGGGATTGGGAGGGAATGAGGGAGCAGGATACTGCTTGGAGACAGAGTTAATAAAGTGTAACTAATAATAAAAATAAATTAAGAAAAGAAATGCAAAAAAATTAATATCACAACTTTCACTCTTAGAAGCCCATTTTTGGGCAATTTTCCAGTTACTGCTTTGTTCTCCAAAGAAAATTTGCTCACCAGTATGTGATCATCAAACAGTTCTGTCTGTTGAGGATGTAAAAGAAAATAGTCACAAATTTTGTGAACCCTGTCATGTTTACAAGATCTGTGTATAGTTTTGGATATATCTTGATTTTTAAATTTGTCATTATTGTATAGAATTTTTTGTAGATAGTCTACTTATTTTCTTATCCACTCCAATTTGGATGGTGCATTTTGGTGATTTTATTGTAAGCTATTATGGAAAAAGCTTTTGTGAACATTTCTATGCATATTTTGATGTAAATTCCATTCCATTATTGTGGTTGATAATGAACAATTTTTGTCATGAATGACAGAAATGTTGAATTCAATTAAATAATGAACAGTATTTTTTAATATTTAAAAATATTTATTTAGTTTTAATTTTGTACACATGGTGTTTTGCCTGTACATTTGCCAGCACAGCACATGTGTGTCTCACGCTCATGGAGATCAGACGAGTATGTTATACCACCTGGAATTGAAGTTACAGGCAGTTATGAGCTGCCCTTTGGGTGCTGGAAATCTAACCTAGGTCTTCAGGAAGAGTACCCAGTGCTTTTAACCCTCAGCTCTTTTCAGTGCCAATACTGAAAGTTTTTATCTCACATATTTTTCTAACGTAATGTTCACATTTTCATTTGTATCAAATACATGATAATAGTTCTACATTTTCATACAAGTCTTTGACTTGCTTGGTTAGGTTCACACCAAGGTACTTTACGACATTTGTGGCTATTGTGAAGGGTGTTGTTTCCCTAATTTCTTTCCCAAGGATTTTGTCTTTTGTATACACTCCTGCTACTGATTTTTTTTAATTAATTTTTTATCTGGCCATATTGCTGAAGGTGTTTATCAGCTGGAGGACTTTCCTCAGAATTTTTGGGGTTACTCATGTATACTATCATATCATCTGGAAACAGTGATACTTTGACTTCTTCCTTTCTAATTTACATCCCTTTGATCTCCTTCAAATGTCTTATTGTTCTAGCAAGAACTTCCATAACTATGTTGAAGAGATATGGAGAGAGTGGGCAGCCTTGCCTTGTCCCTGTTTTCAGTGGGATTGCTTTAAGTTTCTCTCCATTTAGTTTGATGTTGGCTATAAGCTTCCTGTATATTGCCTTCACTATGTTTAGGTGTGTGCCTTATATCCCTGATCTCTCCAATACTTTAAACATGAATGGATGTTGGATTTTGTCAAATGCTTTTTCAGCATCTAAGAAGATTATCATGTGTTTTTTTTTTTTTTCTTTCAGTTTGTTTATATGGTGGATCACATTGATGGCTTTCCATATACTGAACTACCCCTGTATACCTGGAATGAAGCCTACATGGTCATAGTGGATGATATCTTTGATGTGTTCTTGGATTCAGTTTGCAATATTTTGTTGACTATTTTTGCCTCAATGTTCATAAGGGAGATTGGCCTGAAATTCTCTTTCTTTGTTGGGTCTTCATGCGGTTTAGGCACCAAGGTGACTGTGGCTTCATAGAATGAGTTTGGTAGTGTTCCTTCTGGTTCTATTTTGTGGAAGAGTTTGAAGAGAATTGAGTTAGCTCTTCTTTGAAGGTCTGGTAGAATTTTGCGCTGAAACCATCTGGTCCTGGGCTTTTTTTGGATGGAAGACTTTCAATGACCACTTTTATTTCCTTAGGGGATATAGGACTACTTAATTGATTTACCTGGTCTTGATTCAGCTTTGGTAAGTGGAATTGATTAAGAAAATTGTCCGTTTCATTTAGATTTTCAAATTTTGTGCCATATAGACTTTGGAAGAATGTCCTCATGATTGTTTGGATTTCCTCAGGGTCTGTAGTTATGTCCCCCTTTTCATTTCAGATTTTGTTGATTTAGATGGTGTCTCTTTGCCTTTTAGTTAGCTTACTAAAAGGGTTTGTCTATCTTGTTGATTTTCTCAAAGAATCAGCTCTTAGTTTCATTGATTCTTTGAATTGTTTTATTTGTTTCTAATTTATTAATTTCAGCCCTGAGTTTGATTATTTCCAGCCATCTCCTCCTCTTTGGTGTGTCTGCTTCTTTTTTTTTTTTTTTTTTTTCCTAAGGCTTTTTGGTGATCTATTAATTTGCTTGAATGAGCTGTATCCGATTTCTTGAAGGCATTTATTTCTATGAACTTTCCTCTTAGCATTGCTTTCATGTGTCCCAAAGTTTGGGTATGTTGTACCTTTATTTTCATTGAATTCTAGGAAGACTTTAATTTCTTTCTTTATTTCTTCCCTGACCCAGCTGTCATTTAGTAGCAAGTTGTTCAGTTTCCATGTGTGTGTAGGCTTTTTGCTATTTCTGTTGTTGTTGAGGTCTAGCTTTATTCCATGATGATCAGATAGCATACAAGGGATTAATTCAATCTTCTTGTATCTGTTGAGGCTCGTTTTGTTACCAACCATATGGTGTATTTTGGAGAAGGTTCTATGAGGTGCTGAGAAGAAGGTAAATTCTTTTGTGTTTGGTTGTAAGGTTCTGTAAATGTCTGTTAAGTCTGTTTGATTCATGACCTCTGTTAGAGACATTGTTTCTTTGTTTAATTTCTGTTTTGTTGACCTGTCCTTTGTGGAGAGTGGGGTGTTGAAGTCTCCCACTATTAATGTGTAGGGATCTATGTGTGGTTTAAGTTTTATCAATGTTTATTTTACAAATGTGGATGCCCTTGTTTTTGTGGCTTATATATTCAGGATTGTTATGTCTTCCTGGTAGAATTTTCCTTTGATGAGTATGAAGTGTCCTTCCCCATCTCTTTTTATTAATTTTGGTTGAAAGTCTCTTTTATCAGATATTAGAATGGCTACTTCTGCTTGTTTCTTGGGTCTATTTGCTTGGAAAACTGTCTTCTAACCCTTTACCCTCAGGTAATGTCTATCTTTAGACATTAGAAACACATGAGGTGTGTTTCTTGTATGCAACAGATTGCTTGGTCTTGTTTACGCATCCCTTCTGTTAGTCTGTGTCTTTTTATTGGAGAATTGAGCCCATTGATGTTGAGAGAGGTTACTGACCAGTGGCTGTTAGATCCTTTGATTTTGATGTTGGCTTTGGTTATAAGTGTGTGTGCTTGGTTGCTTTTTGTTTATTTCGTGTGTTTTCTTGAAAATAGCTAGTTTTCTTGGGCTGTATTTTTCCTTCTAGTATCTTCTGTAATGCTGGATTTGTGTAGAGGTATTGTTGAAATTTGTTTTTGTCATTGAATATCTTGTTTTCTCCATCTATAAGGACTGAAATTTTTGCTGGTTATAGTAGCCTGGGCTGACATCTGTGTTCTCTGAGGGCCTGTACAATATTTGTCCAGGCCCTTCTGGCTTTCATAGTCTCTGTTGAGAAGTCAGGTGATTCCTATGGGTTTGCCATTATATGTTACTTGGCCTTTTTCTCTTACAGCTTTTAGTATTTTTTCTTTGTTCTGTATACTTACAGTTTTGATTATTATATGGTGGGAGGATTTTCTTTTCTGGTTAATTTATAGGGTATTCTGTAGATCTCTTGTATTCTTATTGGTTTCTCCTTTAAGCTGGGGAAATTTTCTTCAATGATTTTGTTGAAAATATAAAAATATGGAATGCTTCACGAATTTTTGTGTCATCCTTGCACAGGGGCCATGCTAATCTTCTCTGTATAGTTTAGTATATGTGCTGCCAAAGGGAGCACTCTTCAGTCTCTTAATGCATTTTATTTATTTATTCATTCATTTATTTGTTTGTTTATTTATTTATTACAATTTACTCACTTTTTATCACAGCTGTAGTTCCCTCCCTCCTCTCCTCCCAGTCCCACTCTTCCTCCCTTTTATCCCCTTATGGCCTTCATGAAGTCCACTGATAGGGGAGGTCCTCTTCCCCTAATATATGACCTTAGTCTATCAGGTCTCATCAGGACTTCCTGCCTTATCTTCCTCTCTGGCCAGGGAAAACTGCACTCCCAGAGGGAATTGAGCAAAGAGCCAGCCAATGAGTCCATGTTAGAGGCAGCCCTTGCTCTCCTTACTAGGAAACCCACTTGAAGACTGAGGTGCCCATGGATTACATGTGTGCAGGGGTTTTGGTCCTCTCCATGCATGCTCCTTGGTTGAAGCATTGGTCTCTGAAGGTACCCCGGGCCCAGAATTTTTGTTTTTGTTTTTGTTTTTGTTTTCTCACCTTGTGGAACTTCTGTCCCTTCCAGTCTTTCTATCTCACCTTTCTTCCATAAGATTCCCTGCATTCTGCCCAAAGTTTGGCTATGATTTTCAGCATATGTTTTGATACCCTGCTAGAGAGGTTCTTTCAGAGGCCCTTTCTAGTAGGTTCCTGATCTGTTCCCTGCATCCTACCTTCTGATGTCTATACTGGTTGCCCTTCTGAATAAAGGTTAAGCATCTTCCCTATGGTCTTCCTTGTTGTTTAACTTCTTTAGAAATGCAAATCTAAATGATCCTGAGATTTCACCTTATACCCATCAGAATACCTAAGATCCAAACTCAAGTGACAACACCTTCTGGAGAGGATGTGGAGAAACGGGAACACTCTTCCATTGTTGGTGAGAATGTAACCACTCTGAAATGAATCTGGCACTTTCTTAGAATATTAGGAATAGTGCTACCTCAAAATCCAGCTATACCACTCGTAGGCATATATCCGAACGATGCTCAGCCATACAACAAGGACATTTGCTCAACTATGTTCATAGCAGCTTTATTCATAACAGCAAGAATCTGGAAACAACCTAGAGGTCTCTCAACGGAGGAATGGATAAAAATTAAAAGCAAAGAAATCATGAAATTTGCAGGCAAATGGATGAGACTAGGAAAGGTCAGTGTGAGTGAGGTAACCCAGAAGCAAAAAGTCACATATGGTATATATATTCACTTATAAGTGGATATTAGCCATATGATATAGGATAATCGTACTAAAATGATAGTCCTTAATGCATTCTTCATATAATGATCTTACTGAAAAGTGAGGATGGTCAGGGATATCTGAAATATAGGTCACTGGGGAAATGTTTTTTTTTTGTTGTTGTTGTTGTTCAATTAGTTGCCTTAATTTTACCGAAATAATCTATATTATGACAGGTACACGGACAAATTACCATTGTTTAAGCCTTCTGGAATCCTGATCCAAACTAAACTATTTTCTCTGAAGTTGTTTCCATCAGAAAATTTTAAGCAGAGTGATATGAAATGTAGAGCACATGTTTCTGACATGCTAGAGAAAAACTACCCCAGAGCTATACATGAACCCCAAAGAGATGAGTTGAATTTCATTTTTCAGTTATAGAATTTAAAATAAGTCATTGGACACCTAACCTTTTCTTATAACCTAATGAACAAATGAGAAATTGGTGATAACCCAGTGAAAGTGCTTTAAATTACACTCTCAAAAAGAACATGTGATTTAGTGACTTCTTAGAACTTTCAGAGGATTGTGTTATCTATAAAATCTCTATCCTTGTTGGTTTTTTGTAGTTGTTTCCCATCCTGACACTTAACATATGTTCTTGGTCTCTCTTGTGAATCTAATATCAGGAAGATGTCTATCAAACTCTAGGAAGCAAGAGGTGGTTCAAAATGGGATTATTTGTTGTCTTTTCCTCTCACAAAGAAAAGTTACCCAGAAAGTAAAGCTTGCCACCTGAATGCAGCTGTTCATTCATGCAGCAGCCCATGAAATGCATATTTGTAACAAAATAATAGTGTTTTCCAAGTCACTCAGGCATCTTGGCTCCGGTACTCTTTGATTTTATAAACATTTTCTGTGTGTGTTCCAAATGATTCTGGACCACAGAATTACTGGGTACCTGTATAAAACCTTTTCCCTTTTCTTGTTCAGTAAGTACTCAAATATTCCACAATAATAATGTGTGTCTTGCCAGTAGCACAAATTGTACAAAATTAGCTTTTGTAAAACTTATTTTTTTAACCATCATTATCCCTTATGACTCTATAGTCAAAAACACCAGGGGTGTAACAGAACAATTAGATGTCTGACAATGGCATAAATTTAGTCTTGTTAAAACAGATTATTAATATCCCCTTGGGTTACCACCCTGGCCCAACTTTCCCAACCATAAAGTATGTATATGTATACAGTTGTGATTCCATGGCTCATCTAAAGTGCCAAAAGAAAAAGGTATAAAGGTAAATGGATAGAGTATGAGGAGAAGAAAGAAGGGAAGCAGAGCCTAAGAGTAACATAAACAGAAATGCATTAATCACACTTTAACAAGTGGAAACATTGCATATTATTATAAAACCAAGAGCTGCAACAATAATATAACAATGTCAGGATGATGTTGTGTTCATAGCAGATTGGCTACTAAAATTCCAGAAGCTTTGATTCTTCTTTATATTTTATTTCTATTTACCCTCTCTGGGTTTATGTGATAGAAATAATAGCCCAAAATGCCTAATTGTGTATTAGGACTATCATCTATCCTAGTGGTGGTGTTATAGCTAAAGAACTATGGCTCACTCATGAGCAAGAAGCAAGTTGAGCCTGACATTCCTGCAGAATCACAGGGATGCACTGAGAAGAGTATCACCTTAAAACTGAGGCTTCATTGGCAAACTACTTTTCCTCCTAACAAACTGAGACTTGGGCAAGGCTCAAGTTCCTTAGACCTAAATGCCCTTCTCTGTGAAAGGAAAGGAATCCAGAATGTCTGCAGCACTGGGTTTTATATTTATTGCAAAGCAATGCAACTAATCTTTCATTTGGAGTAATGCTCAAATCCTACAGTGATTAACTTAGGCAAATGCTAAGTTATTCTAAGAGTTACATTGATAATTATTAAAATAGACCTCAAGTGTAATGTATCATAAGTATAACATGCTAAGAACTGAACAATGCATGAGTAGGAACTTTACTATGTTTTAATCATTGTAGTTTACTACTGATAAGTGGTGAGCAGCATTTTTTATAAGTGAATGAGTAAAGAGTAAAAAAAAATTAAGTCATATTACGGACACACACACACATAGAATAAGAAGATATTCATTTAGAATAAATTATTTAGGGTCCATGTTACTATATGATAACTATTTAGCCTATTATTTTACCCTCATTTATTTTTTTTCATGTTTCCTTTCACTGAAGAATCAGACTATTAATAGAATTAATGATGCAGGTAACTTAGCAGTATATCTGAGCAATTAAGTCCCTTCGTTCAGGCAGTAATAAAACCTGCAATTGTCTCCTTTCTGTCTGTAAGAGCAACTTTATAGTTTACTGAGCAAGGAGGATTTTGACCCAACTGTGACTCTTCTTAAACGTCTCTGTATGTTTTTGTCCTCAGCTAAGTCTGTGAAAGTAGTGTTTATGTTTTGAGGAAACGATCACAAATCAGTATTATCAGGACACAGCTGGGTTAAGTACTTTCTCCAAGCACAAATGGTATTCACAGTCACTTGAGTGAAACAAAATTCCCATCAATGCCCAGAGTCTTCCTTTCCTCTACCTATTTTCTAAATATGAAACAAATGAGGTAGTAGCCAGGATGAGCACGCTTGTTGATTTACTTCTACATATTTCATTTATTCCTAACCATGAAGTCAGCTCCCTTCCCAGCAGGCTCTTGGGTTAGCAAATATTTACAATTACTAGACATACTGTTTGGAGCATATGTGACAGTAAGAATTTGAGTAACACCAATTGGCCCCATTTACATTTAACTTTGCCATTTATCATTTACTTTCATCAGGCACACATATTTCTGAGAAATGCTTCTATATTCTCTGGCATGAAAGGTATCTAAAGAACTGTAAGTAAGGAAAATGCTGAAGAAGGCTGTAAATGAGCTGCAAGATAAAAAAAAAAAATAGAAAAAGTGAATGAGACTGGAACTCTTTTTCCAACTTCCAATTTCCAACACTGTAAAAGTCAGTCTGTCAGCCTGACTTTTGAAGTATTGAGTAAGAATGACCCCCCTGAAAAAAATCATGAGACATTTTCATGATATCTAAGCACGTCGTGAAAGAAAATTAGATTACATAGCACAGTAAAGACACTATGAAGGCTATTGTAGCAGGTTATTGTGCGAAGTCATCTTGAAGTGGAATAGATACTAGTCCTGTATATTGTGGCTGCTTTGATAGATATTGTAGTCTGACACTTTCTTGGGTCACTGTTCAACCCAGTAACAAAATGTACATAGACCTTATCTCACAATGGTCCATTAGACAAATCCATATGCCCATCAGTGAGCAAGGCTTAGACATCCTTACCCAGCCCATTTATAACAAGCACTTTTAACCTCTAGAAGAGCAAGCAGACAAGCTCACTATGATATGAGACACCACACACTAACAAGGAAATGAACACTTCTTGTCAGTTCTTAAGTTGAAAAGAGCTTGTGGTACAGGAAATTATGTGAACATAAAAAAAAAAACACACACACACATATACTCAAGCAACATGTTTACATATCCATCTATTAATAACTCTGGATGGAAATATGCCTATAGAAAGCACAGTGTTGGAAATTAACAATCAGAGAGTAACATCATGGAAACCTCTCTCCTCTGCTAAAGATAAACAAACAATTCAATACCAGCTTCATAATGACCACATATTTTCATCCACAGCAGGTTGCTGCCTAGTCCCTGCAGGAAAATGACAAATGAATGCTGTTTAATATTTTGCTTGAACAGTTTTTTTTCTTTCAGAAAACTATTTGCAATATAATAATGAGAAGAGCATCGCTGCAGAGAGCAGCATTTTGTAAGGATGACTACCTTTCTAGGACATATCATCTGATACACACTTTGTTTATCCAGAGTGAATTCAGTGGTTAAAATGATTAATTGAGCCCATTTTGTGTTACTCATACCAGCTCTTGCAAAAGAGGTGATTGCTATTTTTTTTCCTTAGTGAGTCATACAAGGATGCCAGCAGTTCACTAGCAATAACAAAATGACATTTCTAAATTTAGCAGTCCATAAATCTTAAAAGATGCGAGCCGTATCCAGTGTCCCTCCCTCATGCTCATCTTTGTACAAGCTCAAAAGTACAAAAGATGTAAATGTGTCTGGAAGCCAGACAGATACTTCCTCTGGCACTCCATGGCAGGTCCCTTTCTTAGTAACTACCAGCACCTCTGAGCAGTCTGGTAGGAATAATGTGTATATTTCTCAAGTGATAGCTTTTATTATCCCATCAAGACCCTAAAGTTGCCTGGTAAAAACATGCAGAGTCTGTGAACATTTCCAAAGGAATTCAATTCAATGGATTATTTTTTAAGGAGCACTACAGAAAGTAACAAATTTCCTCCAGCTTTCCTGTGCTATCTATTGTGCAACATGAAATATGCAGCAGCTCCACAGCCTCAGGAAATGAAAAACTGTCCCCTGTACCATTTTTTTTTTTTTTGTAGTTCACAAAAGACACTTACCAAAGTGCCTTGTACTCCTTATATTCTTCTACCCATCACCTAGACTTCAAGGCTAGTGTCTGAATTCCATATATTTCACTAGCATGTGACTTGAACAGATAGTCTGCAGCAAAGAAAAGAGAATTGGTTCTGGCAGTCTGAAAATCTGCATGGGTAAAAAAGAGATCAGTCAGCAAAGGGGTAAATAAGTACTGTTTTTGTTAATATGGTTTCATTTATTCTTTGAAAATCTCATGCAATATATTTTGATCATAGTCATCACCTTCTGTCTCTGTCCAGATTATCTGTCAAACAACTTTATGTTTTCCACTTATCACCTAAAAAACAAGGCAAAAATACAGTAAAAACCATGACATCTGATTTGTGCCAGCTGATTGTCGGTGTTAAGCCTACCTGAGAATATGGCTGATGTTCTAGGTGTTACTTTATTCAAGGAAACTGGCTGTGTTCATCAGCAGCAATCAGATGGCATCCATTCCTTAGCTGGGGTTGGGGCTGGGATTTTGTCCATGAGCTTGTGCAGGTATCATGTGTACCACAGTCACTAGAAGTCCATTTAGTCTATATGTGCATCTGCTCCTTTGTATCTGAAAATGTTTCCTTTGTCGTCCAACACCTTTGGATTTGACAATCTTCCTACCACCTTTTCTGCATGGGCCCAAAAGCTTTGAGGAGAGTGGTGTGATATGATAGAGATGTCTCATTTAACGAAGAACATTCCAAGGTGTTTTAGTGTCTGCACAATAATGAATTGTTGTTTCTTGTTCATCGTCATCTATTACATGGAGAAGTTTTTCTGATGAATACTGAGTGACGCACTGGTCTAGGGCTGTAGTACTATATCGTTAGGAGTCATCTTATTGCTATGTTCATTTAACAGAGTAATGGTAGTAACTTTTCATTTGGGCACATGAGCTCTCTAGGCACATTGATAGTATCAGTTGTGGGCTCCATCATGTGGATCTGACAGTAATTCAATCAAAAAGTGATTAATTACCTTCATAATATCTATGCCAGTGACCACTCTTCTTAGTATGGAGAAATTTTCATCAGTGAATGAAAGAGGCCATCATATTTCTTCACAACTACATGAAATGACTTACATACTGAATAAATAATAAGACTATTGTCCTCCATCTAATTTTATTCCTGTGTCTTATTTCATGTCACAACAATGACAAAATTGTCATTCAAGAGGAAACAAAATGAACAGGTTCTAGATTATTAGCTCAAATGCCCCAAGTAAAAGCAAAGCCTCTTCACAAAATAGTAACATCTCAATGAGCAAGTGGGAAATTTAAATATATACATAATAGAAAGAATGAGGTTTTATCTAAGATACATGTTAGTAATTTTCTATTGCTGTGATAAAATACCATGACAAAGTCAGCTTATAAAAGAAAGCATTTACTTGGGGCTTATGGTCTAGAGGGTCAGAAGCCAATCACAGTCATGGAGGGAATGTGATACCAGGCGAGCAGGCATAGTGCTGGAGCAACAGGTGAGAGCTCACATCCTGATCCCCAAACAGGACACAGAGTACACTGGGGATGGTAGGAAACATGTGAAGCCTCAAAGTTTACTCCTTGCGTGACATATTTCCTCCAACAAGACCACACTTTTGAATCCTTCCAAAACAGTTCTAGTGATTGGTGGTCACGTTTTCAAACATATGAGCTTATGCGGATCATGCTAATTCAAGCCACCGCTGTAGGGAATGCGTGCCTTGTTACCCATGCAGAAATATGGACATTTCAAACCTCTTCTCCTTATTCCCACTTTATTTATTTACCGTTATTCCTCCATTGTTTCTAACTTGCTTATTTGTGACTGAAAAATGCTTTTTATTGTTGCAACCTTTGGGATGATGCTAGCATAATTACTTTTCATTGTCACACGGCTATACAATGTAATTCAAGGTCAAACAACTTATTCTAAGAACTTGGGTCATAGTAGATGTGAACATGGGGGAGAATTCCTGTCGTATAACTCAGGAAAGAGAGGCAGAATGACCTTGTGTTTCACTTCAGTCTACTCTCCGTGACAAGATTCTCTAAGATATCCATTTTTGGTTAATGGGGATGAGTAGGTTTTGCCCCTTCCGTGTTTCTCTTTGAAACAGCACATAACTCTATTAATAGAATTTGTATTTAATAAGACAGGTGTATTTTGATAGTTCTTTCTGTTTCAATAGTTGTGCTTCTTGTTTATATTACATTAAGTATTCTTTTCTATACCTGAGAAAATCTGAATTGAACAAACCATTGAGTTAGGTTATGTTAAAGAATAAAGTTCAAGGCACCAGAAGGCAATAAATGTACCATGCTTAATCATCTCTTGAGCTGTCCATCTGTACAAAAACAAGTGATCTGAGAATCCAGTGATAAGACACCTGCAAAGACAGGCATACAATGAAAACAAAGGCATTTGAAGTGTTCCTAACAGTTTCAAAACAGAAAGTTTTCCCATTTGGATTCAGGTGGTTATTCTCCAGTTAGGCAATATTGATGTAATATTCCAATTCTACAAAGAATCAAGTGATGGATATCTAGGGTGAAGATTGCCTGGAAATGAGTGCTGCTTCTATCTACTTTTGAAGATAGGATGTGGAGGATAAGTTCAAAAGAAGTCCCAACTTTATGCCAATAGTTCACATTATCACCAGGTCACTCTGCCTAGTGTTAAGACTTGAAGGTAAAAGCAAAATTGTCTCAGAGTTTAGCTTTTCCCTCAGTTCTCAGGATGTACAAGCATACCCGGATTTAATGAATTTTAGATAAAGATAACCATTTAAAATAAAGAACCATGAACCAGGTTCCTTTAGCATTGATTTTACTCACTCTTGATCTCAAAGCAATTTACAAAATAATGGGCTACATGCTAATGATGCCGTGAGTGTGTCATTTTTATATGTTTATAGTCTTTGGTGCATCCTGTGGGAAATGGCAATGCAGCTTGTCCTTTATCAGACAAGAAAACCCTTCCTAGTTTCAATCTCACTGAGAGAGAACAATCTTTAGCTAGGTGTCAGTGGTATCCAGAATTGTTAGCAAAGCAGCATTTGTTTGCCTTGTCAATACATGAGTTTAAAGGAGTGATGTCTGTGTAAAGGCAGTACTCTATCCACTGGATGTGCAGGAGCTGTAAGAAAGCATTGACTCCAGGCTCAGGTGGTGTCACTGGAAACAATGATATGATAAACTGGACTACACTGATGAAGTTGAGCAATTTCCACAGCTAACTTCAGTCAGTTCAGGGCAGCTGAAAAACTAAGCCGTCAGTCCAATTCTATTCTCTGTCCCCAGACATCACACTTGGCTCCAGAATTATAGTCAAAGCAGATGCTCACTCTGCCCCTGCTACAAAGTCACTATTTACTGGCATCAGTGCAATTTATTTCAGCTGCTTCAATCCCTTTGGATTCAAAGCTTTCAAAATAACCAGAGAAATAGACAGACATGGCTTGTCATGACCAAACTCTTCAGTAAATGGAAAGGCAAAATGCCTCTCACCTACACAGATGTTGCAAAGCCAAATGTGTGAAATCAGCTTGATTTCAATTTCTCTTTAAAAAAAACTGTTTATGGTAGATTCTCCTCTGTCTCAGATGTCCTACACCTGTGTATATGGGTAAAAGAGGCTTTTGATATTCTGTAGTTATAATGGTACCGTAACATTTTCTTTTTTTTAATAACTTACAATAATTTGTTCTTTGAAATTGAGTTCTAGTATAATTAAAAAGTACCTCATAGAATCATCCAGGTACTAGTACTTTTTTATGTATATGTAAAGCAATTTCTCACTGAACCATAAAGAAACCAGCAAGAAAAGGTTAAGAAAAATGACAAAATCTCACAGGGCTGACTTTAATCAACATCTGTTTTACACTGTTCAAGAGATTTCCTAGTGGCTAGGAAAACCACGAATGATGTCTTTGCTAATAATAAAACATACGAATTAGAAGATGCTTTAGAAATGATATAGAACAATGTCTTCTCATACGAAAAAGCAAGATGAGATGAAGGGGAACTAGTCATCTGCCTATGAGCACCTATTTACAGACATGGACGAACTGTGAAAGCCTGAAAGAAAACTGTCTCCTGCTTTGTACTCAGCTCTCTGTGGAAATAAGGTATTCCTTGAATAGTTACTAATCTCAAGCATAAATGATCTCACTCTAAAACAAATGACAACTGGTTGAAATTTAAAGAATTTACTGGATAAAATAGGCAGTGCAGTGCCCATAGAAGTTGTTAATGAGGCAAACAATAAACTTTCTTTAAAGTAAAACATAAGAAACGATCTTTTTTTTTTTTACAAAAAGAGTGAGTCATCCTTTACAAAGACTGTATCAGAATTATTGTTTACAATTAAAGTATATGAGCGTCTTTGTGGTTTTCAGTTCATAGTACAAAAGTATGGAAAAATGAAACTATATGTAGTCATTGCCAGGGACTAATTATGTATCTTCCATTCTGGCTCAGGAGGATCAGAGGACTGATGCACGCACACACACACACACACACACACACACAGAGAGAGAGAGAGAGAGAGAGAGAGAGAGAGAGAGAGAGAGAGCAAACAAAACTTCAAATCCTGCTACCTAGTAGTAAGAATGCCTATTTTTGTTGGTACCAAGAAAATTTTGCTCTGCATTTCCATGACATTTTGATTCTTGAGAAAAAAAAAACTCAGTTAATAAATTTCTATATTACTTTTGTAAAAACATTGTTAGTAGGTCTGAATATGATCAAATTGGGGGCCCATTGAAGCTTTGTTTAAGAGCCACCTGTGTAAAAGACAAACCCGTGATTGAATGCATGACAGTTAAGGACAAGCTTTGTCTCCATAGCCAGCTAGCACTTCCCAAACAACTCCATGAAGGACTTTGTGTACCACAGAGAAATCTGTAATTCCTCTAACAAGCACTTTACAAAATTGTTTCTGGGGTGATTTAGAAATTATTATATTAAAGGCCTTGAGTACAAAGCCTTAGCAGAGAAGAAATCTCAATTGGCGTTCACTATCTTAACATCATTAATCCAGTATGTTTTTCAATTAACGAAATAGAGGAGAACCTAGACAAGGATAAGAGAAAAACCTTCCTAGAGGACAGGATCATTTCAATTATTTGACAAAGAGCAAGAAGTTTTGGGGGAGAGAAAGAATATGTGGAGCAAAAGGAAGAAAATAAATGCATAAAGAAAGGAGCCAGAAGCTGAAAATGTGCACAGACTACTCAGGGAGTTTCTGTCAGGCTTATTTGGGAACTTATCCTGACTGAACAGCAAGTTGTACAGGGTTGGAAGCAGGAAGGGGAGATGGTGTGCTGCCCTTCAAAGGGAAGCAGTTCCACTACATTCTGAACACATGAAAGAAGTAATACTGGAGATACAGTGGCTGGATAAGAAGTTCAGTGTAAATGGATCATGAATTGATGGCATATGCAATGGTGGCAGAGTACCATAGAGAGATTTAATTAACAGTCTTCTTAGTAGGGTTTCATTTGTTTGCTTCTGTGTTGTTTCGCTTTTGAAGATGAGTTGAAGAAATGAAAAATTCAGGTCTATCATTTATCAAGTCACAGCCTTTTTGTTTTCTCTTTTTAAAACCTTTGGTTTTGAGATTATAAATCTATTTCTTCCTTTCCTTTCATCTTTCCAAACCCTCTCATCTACTACTCCTTCCTCTCTTTCACATTCATGGCCTCTCTTATTTCATTAATTGTTATTTCATGCATTTATCGTAAGTATAAACATACATATTCCTAAATACAATCTGCTCAGTACAAATAATGTTAGTTATATGTATGTTTGTTTCTAGTGCTGACCATTTGATCCTGGATAATCAATGAGATTGCTCTTTCCCCAGGAATACTATTTCTCCTACTCTGAGAATTCTTCAGTTGTCTAAGGACAACTTTTGTAGGGTTCTTTTGTAGTGTTGAGAGCTTGTGGGATTCCCCTCTGCCCATTTTGATATGCGTATTGGTGTAATCCTTGGTTTTTTATGAGCTTATGTTTAGGAAGTCATGTTGGTGAGACATGAGCATATGCTTCCCCAAGAACAATCAAAACATCTATCTTTATACACACAGGCAAGTGCAGTCTTCACCATCATCAAGGAAACTTCTCTTTGTAACAGACAGAGACCACTAGAGAAAACCATAATCAAATTGAAAAGTTGTGGAGCCCAGCCCAATGGATACATCTACAAAACATTCCTGCACCTAAGGCTCATGGAACATTTTGAAAGAGGAGACACAATGATTGTAAGAGTCAAAGTTCAGGGAGTTTGTGTCTCCTAATAATGTCACAGTACAGGTTTGTTTTTATTCCTTGCTAGTGTTATAAACAGAACTGCAACATCAAAAACAAAACATTAAAAGTAGAAGTGTAGGAAAGGTGTAGGGAAAAAATTCTGCAAAGAGTATATTGTCTTTGAGATTCATTTTGCCAAATCAACAGGCATTTGAATTTATGAGAAGACAGTGTCTGAACTAAAGGTAAGTAGCTTTTTCATAACAGAAAAGGGCAATCAGGCTGCAAGAAATATATTTTATTCTTAAGGCAGTTAGTTCAAACAGATTGGCCCTCACAATTTTTAACATTCTAAAGGTAATTATTTTAAAAAATTAGATTCTTTCATACACTATGTCTTGACTACAGATTCCCCTCCCTCTACTCCAGGCTTCCCACCCTCACCTTCCTTTTTCCCCGTATCCACTTTCCCTCCATTTCCTCCTCAGAAAAAAAAAAAAAGAAGCAGGCCTCTAAATGACAAGAGCCAACCAGGTCAAAACAAGATAGAATAATACAAAGGAAAAGTCCTCAAATAGAGCTGGACAGGGCAACAGAAGAGAGGAAAAAGAGTCATAAGAGCAGGCAAAAGAGTCAGAGAAACACCTGTTCCCACTGTTAGGAGTACCACAAAATCACCAAACTAACAGCCATAACATATATGTGGAGGACCTGGTGTAGACTAATATAAGCCCCTTGCTTACTGCTTAAGTCTCTGTGAGCCCATGTGAGCCCTATTTAGTTGAATTAGTGGATCATGGTGTCCTTCTTTTCCTCTGACTCTTACCATATTTCAATCCCCTCTGGCTCAGGGTTCTCTGATCTCAGGGTCTCATAGCAGAGGGACCCAATAGAGACCTCCAGTTAGTCTCTGTACAGTGTCTGGCTGTGGGTCTTGGCATCTGTTCCCATATGCTGTGGAGTAAGCCCCTTTAGTGACTACTAAACAAGGACCTGATCTAAAAGTACAGGAAAATATCATTAGGTGTCATTTCATTATTATTATCATTATTATTATTATTATTTGGCAAGTCCCATTTGGTTCTAAGACAATGAGGGGCCACATTGCTGAGGAAAACATACATACACTTCACTGAATATAGAGAGCCTTGATCCCTATGTTCTAGTCTCTTTGGCCCAAAAAAGGTAGTCTGTAGGCTAAGGAAAGAGACCTAGACACCAACCCAGCCACAAAACCCTGCACCCAAAAGGTGTGCTGGGTAATGTGGCCAATGAATATGTGGTTTAACTTGAGGCTCATGCCACAAGAGGAAACCCATGTCCTACACTGATTGAAGTTCAGGAACCTGACACTGGAAGTTAAATATCTTAATGATTGGACCTCCAAGGTCATAGGCATGTAGAAATAGTAGACATGATCAGTCATCAGTGTAAAATTATTTTCTTCCAGACTAAGACATTTACATGAATCTGCTTGAGACCTAAAGTAATTTAAAATTTTATACTGCAAATGGCAATCTAATAATATCTCCTCAAAATATGTTCTTACCTTTATCCCTGAAATATGTGGATATTTACATGACCAAAGGGACTTTATCCCTGAAATATGTGGATATTTACATGACCAAAGGGACTTTGGTGCCATGATTAAGCTTAAGGACTTTAAAATGATGAATACTTCCTAGCTTATCAATGTTAGCACTCTAAAAATCACACAATTCCACAAAGGTAAAAAAGAATTTCTTGCATCAAGAGATACGAAGGCAACTGATGCCAAGTCAAATGGACATGCATCTTAAAAGGAATCAAGACTTGGTGGCTGACTTAAAAGACAAAAACTTGAGCACACACACACACACACACACACACACACAAATAGTTGCTAAAAGATGGAAAGCAAAGAAATGCAATTCTGCCTGAAGCCTCTGGAAGGAACGGTACGCAGAACACATGCTGATTTTAACCCAAGAGACATGTGCTATACAGAAAAAAAAAGAGAAAGAAACTGCATGTTAATGTATCTGCACTATTTACATCAAAAAACTGTGATAAGTATTTTTAAATTAAATTTTTATTTTTATATTAATTAGTTTATTCACTTTGTATTCCAGCTGTAGCCCCCTCCCTCCCCCACTCCCAATCCCACCTTCCCTCCCTCAGTTCCTCCTATGCCCCTTTCCAAGTCAACGGATACAGGAGGTCTTCCTCACCTTCCATCTGGCTCAAGTTTATCCAGTCTCATAAGAAATGGCAGCATTGTTCTACTCTGTAGCCTGGCAAGGCTGCTCTCTCATCAGGGGGAGGCAAACAAAGAGCTAGCCACTGAATTAATGTGAGAGACAGTCCCTGTTCCCCTTACTAGGTAGCCACTTGGATACTAAGCTGTCATGGGCTACATCTGAGCAGTGGTTCTAGGGTATATCCATGAATTGTCCTAGGTTGGAGTACAAGTCTCAGAAAAGAGCCTTGTGCGCAGATTTCTTGGTTCTGTTTTTCTCCTTGTGGAGCTCCTGTCCTCTCCAGGTCTTACTATCTCCCCTTCTTTCCTAAGATTCCCTGCACTCAGCCCAAAGTTTGATTATGAGTCTCAGCATCTGCTTTAATACAACGCTTGGTAGAGTCTTTCAGAGGCCCTCTGAAGTAGGATCCTGTCCTATTTCTTGTTTTCTCCTTCTTCGTTTGTCTTTCTGAGAATTGGTCATTTTACCTAGGATCCTCCTTCTAACTCAGCTTCTTTAAGTATACAGATTTTTGTTGGTTTATCCTATATTATATGTCCAGTATCCACTTATAAGTGAGTATATACCCTGTGTGTCTTTCTGTTTCTTGGATACCTCACCCACAATGATCTTTTCTAGTTCCCACCATTTACCTTCAAATTTCATGATTTCCTTGTTTTTTTAATGCTGAGTAGTATTCCATTATGTAAATATACCACAATTTCTGTATCCATTCCTCTGATGAGAAACATCTGGGTCGTTTCCAGGTTCTGGCTATTAGGAATAAAGCTGCTAAGAACATGGTTGAACAAATGTCCTTGTTTTGTACTTGAGCATCTTTTGGATATATGCCTAGGAGTGTTATAGTTCGATCTTGAGAAAGTGCTATTCCTAATTGTTTAAGAAAGCACCAGATTGATTTCCAAAGTGGTTGTACAAGGTTACATTCCCACCAGCAATAGAGGAGGGTTCCTCTTTCTGCACATCCACTCCAGCATGAATTGTCACTTGAGTTTTTTATCCTAGCCATTCTGATGGGTGTGAGGTGAAATCTCAGGGTGTTTTGATTTGCATCTCCCTGAAGTCTAAGGACATTGAGCATTTCTTTAAGTGTTTTTCTGCCATTCTACAATCCACTACAGAGAGTTCTCTGTTTAGCTCTGTACCCCATTTTTTTTATTGGATTACTTGATTTGTTGCTTTTTAACTTCTTTAGTTCTTTATATATTCTGGATATTAGCCTTCTGTCAGATATAGGTTTGGTGAAGATCCTTTCTAAGTCTGTAGGTTGTCATTTTGTTCTGTCAACAGTGCCCTAGGCTTTAGAGAAGCTTTTCAGTTTCATGAGGTCCCATATATTGATTCTTGATCTTAGACCCTGTGCTGTTGGTGATCTGTTCAGGAAGTTGTCTCCTGTGCCAATGAGTTTAGGCTCTTCCCTACTTTTTCTTCTAACAGATTTAGTGTGTCTGGTTTTATGTTGAGGTCCTTGATTCACTTGGACTTTACTTTTGTGCAAGGTGATAAATATGGATCTATTTGCTTTTTTCTACCTGTAGACATCCAATTAGACCAGCACCATTTGTTGAAGATGCTATCTTTTTTCCTTTGTATGGTTTTGGCTTCTTTGTCAAAATTCAAGTATCCCTAAGTGTGTGGAATTATTTCTGGGTCTTCAATTAGATTTCATTGTTCCACCATTCTGTTTCTATGCCAGTACCATGCAGTTTTTATTACTCTTGCTCTGTACTACAGCTTGAGATCAGGAATGGAGATACCTCCAGAAGATCTGCTGTACAGGATAGCTTTATAAATTCTGGGTTTTTTTGTTTCTCCATATGAAGTTGAGAATTGTTCTTTCAAGGTCTTTAAATAATTGTGTTGGTGTTTTGATGGGGAATGCATTGAATCTGTAGATTGCTTTTGGCATAATGGCCATTTTCACTATGTTAATCCTAACAATCCATGAGCACAGGAGATCTTTCCATCTTCTGATATCTTCTTCAATTTCTTTCTTCAGAGACTTGAAGTTTTTTCAAACAGGTCTTTCACTTGCTTGGTTAGGGTCACACCAATGAACTTTATGTTATTAGCGGCTATTGTGAGGGATGTTGTTTTCCTAATTTCTTTCTTAGCCCTTTTATCTTTGATATACAGGAAGACTTCTGATATTTTTGTTTAAGTTTCTCTCTGTTTAGTTTAATGCTGGCTACAGGCCTGCTGTATATTGTCTTTACTATTAGGTCCATTTGATTTAGGACATCTGTAAGTGCCTCTATTTCTCTATTTAGCTTCTGTCTAGATTATCTGTTCCTTGGTGAGAGTGGAGTGTTAAAGGCTCCTATTATTAAGGTGTTGGGATCAATGGGCAATGTAAGCTTTAATATTGTTTTATTTACAAATGTAGGCACTCTTGTATTGGGGCATAGAAGTGCACAATTGTAATATCCTCCTGATGTTTTTTCCTTTTATGAAAATGAAGTGACCCTCCTCATCTTTTTTGATTAATTTTGGTTGAAAGCCTATTTTATTAGGTATTAGGATAGCTACCCCAGCTTGTTTTCTGGGTCCATTTGCTTGAAAAACATTTTTTCCAGCTCTTTACTCTGAGGTGGTGTTTATCTTTGTTGCAGAGGTGTGTTTCTTGGATGCAGCAGAATGTTGGATCCTGTTTCAATAACCATTCTGTTAGTCTGTGTCTTTTTATTGGAGAGTTGAGTCCATTGATGTTGATAGATAATAGTGAAAAATAAAGGTAATCCCTTTTATTGTGGAGTTGATGGTGCTACTGTGATTCATTGCTTGTTTTCTTTTAATTTTTGTTTTGAAAGTTATGTGTATCCTATGCTTTCATGGGTATAGTTGTTTTCCTTGGTTAAGAATTTTCCTTCTAGTATCTTCTGTAGGGCTTGGTTGCTGTGTAGATATTGTGTGAATTTAGTTTTGTCATGGAATATATTGTTTTTTCCATCTATGTTGTTTGAAAGCTTTGCTGTGTAGAGTATTCTGGGTTGGCATCTTTGCTCCCTTAAAGTCCCAAGAGCAGTGGAGGAGGGTTCCCCTTTCTCCACAACCTCTCCAGCATGTGTTGTCTCTTGAGTTATCTTACCCATTCTGATGGGTGTTACGTGAAATCTTAGGGTTGTTTTGATTTGCATTTCTCTGATGGATAATGAGGTTGAGTATTTCTCTGCTATTCGATATTCCTCTATTGAGAATTCTCTGTTTCGCTCTGTACTCCATTTTTTAAATTTGTTTACTTGATTTTTTGCTGTTTAAATTCTTTAGTTCTTTATATATACTGGATATTAGTCCTCTGTCAGATATAGGGTTGATGACAATCTTTTCCCAATCTGTAGGCTGTAGTTTTGTTCTGATGACTGTGTCCTCTGTTTTACAGAAGCTTTCCAGTTTCATGAGGTCCCATTTATTGATTGTTGCTCTTAGAGCCTGTGCTTTTGGTGTTCTGTTCAGGAAATTGTCTCCTGTGCCAATGGGTTCAAGGCTCTTCCTCACTTTTTCTTCTAAGCGGTTTAGTGTGTCTGGTTTTATGTTGAGGTCTTTGATCCACTTGGACTTTAGTTTTGTGCAGGGTGATAAATATGGATCTATTTGCATTTTTCTACATGTAGACATCCAATTAGACCAGCACTGTTTGCTGAAGATGCTCTCTTATTTCCATTGTATGGTTTTGGCATCTTTATAAAAAATCAGGTCTCCATAAGTGTGTGGATTTCTGTCAGGATCTTCTATTCGATTCCATTGATCCACCATTCTGATTCTATGCCAGTACCATGAAGTTTTTAGAATTGTTGCTCTATAGTACAGCTTGAGATCAGAGATGGAGATACCTCCTGAAGATCTTTTATTGTACAGAATTGTTTTAGCAATTGTGGGTTTCTTGTTATTCCATATGAAGTTGAGAATTTTTCTTTCAAGGTCTATAAAGAATTGTGTTGATAATTTGATGGGAACTGCATTGAATCTGTAGATCACTTTTGGTAAGATGGCCATTTTTACTATATTAATCCCACCAAGCCATGAGCATGGGAGATCTTTCCATCTTCAGATATCTTCTCCAATTTCTTTCTTCAGAGACTTGAAGTTTTTTCAAACAGGTCTTTCACTTGCTTGGTTAGAGTCACCCAAGTTATTTTATGTTATTAGTGGCTATTGTGAAGGGTGTTGTTTCCCTGATTTCTTTCTCAGCCCTTTTGTCTTTGGGATACAGGAGGGCTTCTTATAATTTTGATTTGATTTTTTTTATATAACCAGTTTGCTGAAGGTGTTCATCAGCTGAAGGAATTCTCTGGTTGAATTTTGGTGTCACTCAGGTATACTATTATATCATCTTCAAATAGTGATACATTGATTCTTACTTTCCAATTTGCATCCACTTGATCTCCTTCAATTTTCTTATTGCTCTAGCAAGGACTTCAAGAAAAATGCTGAAGAGATATGGAGAGTGGGCAGCCTTGCGTTGTCCCTCATTTCAGTGGGAATAATATAAGTTTCTCTCCATTGAGTTTGATATTGGCTATAGGCTTGCTATATATTGCCTTTACTATGTTCAGGTATGTGCCATGTATCTCTGATCTCTCCAAGACTTTAAACATGAATGGATGTTGGAATTTGTCAAATGCCTTTTCAGCATCTAAGTAGATGATCATGTGCATTTTCTCCTTCAATTTGTTTATGTGGTGGATCACATTGATGGATTTCTGTATATTGAACCACACCTGCATGCCTGGGATGAAGCCTACTTGGTTGTAGTGGGTGATATCTTCGATGTGTTCTTGGATTTGGTTTGCAAATATTTTGTTGAGTATTTTTGCATCAATGTTCATGAGGGAGATTGGCCTGAAATTCTCTTTCTTTGTTGGGTCTTTGTTAGGTTTATGTGCCAAGGTGACTGTGGCTTCATAGAATGAGTTTAGTAATGTTCCTTCTGTTTCTATTTTGTGAAATAGATTGAAGAGTATTGGTGTTAGCTCTTCTTTGAAGGTCTGGTAGAATTATGTGCTGAAACCATCAGGCCCTGAGCTTTTTTTGCATGGTAAACGTTTGATGACAGCTTCTATTTCCTTAGTGGATATAGTACTATTTAATTGGTTTACCTGGTCTTGATTCAGCTTTGGCATGTAGAATCAGTCATGAAAATTGTCCATTTCATTTAGATTTTCAAATTTTGTGGCATATAGACTTTTGAAGTAAGACCTAATTATTGTTTGTATTTCTTCAGTGTCTGTGGTTATGTCCCCTTTTTGTTTCAGATTTTGTTGATTTGGATAGTTTCTCTCTGCCTTTTAGCTAGTTTGGCTAAGGGTTTGTCTATCTTGTTGATTTTCTCAAAGAACCAGCTCTTGGTTTCATTGATTCTTTGAATTGTTTTGTTTCTAATTTATTGATTTCAGCCCTGAGTTTGATTATTGCCAGATGTCTAGTCCTCTTTGGTGTGTCTGCTTTTTTTTCCCTAGGCTTTTAAGTGAGCCATTAAGTTGCTTGCATGAGATGTTTCGAATTACTTCGTGAAGGCACTTAGTGCTATGAACTTTCCTCTTAGCACTGCTTTCATTGTGTCGCATAATAGTTTGGGTATGTTGTGCCTTCAATTTTGTTGAATTCTAGGAAGATTTTAATTTCTTTCTTTATTTCTTCCCTGGCCCAGCTGTCTTTTAGTAGCAAGTTGTTCAGTTTCCATGTGTGTGTAGGTCTTTTGCTATTTTTGTCATTGAGGTTCAGCTTTAGTTCACAGTGATCAGACAGGATACAAGGGATTATTTCAATCTTCTTGTATCTGTTAAGGCTCACTTTGTGACCAACTATATGGTCTATTTTGGAGAAGGTTCCATGAGCTGCTGAGAAGAAGGTAAATTCTTTTGTGTTTGGGTGAAAGGTTCTGTAGATGTATATGAGGTCCATTTGATTCATGACCTCTGTCAGAGTTATTGTTTCTTTGTTTAATTTCTGTTTTGTTGCCTGGTCCTTTGTTGAGAGTAGGGTGTTGAAGTCTCCCACTGTTAATCTGTGGGGGTCTATGTGTATTTAAGTTTTATTAAAGTTTCATTTACAAATGTGAGTACCCTTGCATTTGGGGCTTAGATGTTCAGGATTGTGATATCTTCCTGGTGGGTTTTTCCATTATTGAGTATGAAGTTTCCTTCTCTATCTCTTTTGATTAATTTTCATTAAAAATCTATTTCATAATATATTAGTATGGCTACTCCTGCTTGCTTCTTCGGTCCATTTTTCTTGGAAAACTATCTTCTAACCCTTTTTTCGCAGGTAATATCTATCTTTGTGATTTAGGTTTGTTTCTTGCATTCAACAGTTATTTGGGTCTTGCTCACGCATCCCTTCTGTTAGTCTGTGTCTTTTTATTGGAGAATTGAGTCCATTGATTTGAGGGAGATTAGTGACCAGTGGCTGTTAGATCCTTTGATATTGATGTTGAGTGTGTTTGTATGTTTGGCTACTTTTGTTTTGCTGTAGTGAGATTACTTATTTCCTGTGTTTTCTTGAAAGTAGTTAGTTTTCTTGGGTTGTATTTTTCCTTGTAGTATCTTCTGTAACGCTGGATTTGTGTGTAGGTATTGTTGAAATTTGTTTTTGTCATTGAATATCTTGTTTTCTCTGTCTATGAGGACTGAGAGTTTTTCTGGTTATAGTAGCCTACGCTGACATCTGTGTTCTCTTACGGTCTGCATGATATCTGTCCAGGCTCTTCTGGCTTTAATAGTTTTTTTTTTTTTTTTTGAGGAGTCAGGTGTGATTCTGATGGGTTTGCCATTATATGTTACTTGGTCTTTTTCTCTTGTAGCTTTTAGTATTTTTTCTTTGTTCTGTATACTTACTGTTTTGATTAGTATGTAGTGGGAGGATTATCTTTTCTGGTCTAATTTATTAAGTGTTCTGTAGATCTCTCATATTCTTATTGGTCTCTCCTTTAAGTTGGGGAATTTTTCTTCATAGACTTTGTTGAAAATATTTTCTGGGCCTTGGAGGAGGGAATCTTCTTTTTCCTCTATTCCTATTATTCTTTGGTTTTGTCTTTTTATGTTGTCTTGGATTTCTTGGATGGTTTGTGTCAGGAATTTTTTAGATTTATTATTTTCTTTGATTGATACATTGATTTCTTTCATTGTATCTTCCACACCTGAGATTCTTTCTTCCATCTCTTGTAGTCTGTTGGTTGTGCTTATCTCTGTAGTTTCTATTTTATTTCCTAGGTTCTCCCTCTCCATGATTGCCTCCATTTGTGTTTTCTTTAATTTTTCCAATTCTATCTTCGGATCTTGAACTGTTTTGTTGATTTCCTTCACCTGTCTGACTGTATTTTCCTTCAATTTTTTCAGCTGTTTCTTTGAACATTCCTCTGTTTCTTTTATCTTTCAGTGATTTAATCATTTCTTCTCTGAATGTCACAAGCTGTTTGGCTGCATCTTCCTGTATTATTTTATAGATGGCCATAATATCTTTTATTATATCTTCCCCTAATACTTTACATATTTTATTTGCTTCCTCCATTAACCTCTTCATAAGCAAAGATTTAAGGTCATCTTCTTGAATTTCACTTAAGTTAGGGTTTCCAGGGCTACTTGCCCCTGGATAACTGTGTTCTGGAGATGCCATATTGCTTTGCCTTTTGTTGGTTGTGCTTTTTCACTGGTCTCTACCCATCTCTATGTCTCAGGTGTTATCTGTTAATTTCTGGTGCCTGCTGGGTCCTGGGGTGGGGAGAATCCACTTGGCAGGGTTCTGGAGTTCTCCTCTGCTTTTGGGTATGGTCAACTGAATGGTGGTGCTTCTCAGGAATTGTCACAGTTCACTTCAGGTGTATTGACCTGTGTGGTAACTGTGGTGTTCAGGAAGGCTCTCCTCTCCTCAGGAGAGGTCCTGGTGATGGCTGTTCTGCTGCTGGGTTTTTAGCTCTGAATTTAGTTGTTGAATTTAGCTGTTGTTATTAAGGTGTAATTGTTGGGTGCAGCCCTCTTGAAGAACCAGGGATTCCCACAGTTTTGTAAGTTTAGCTAGGGGTAACTGGTTGATCCTTGTCACAGTATCTGAGGGCTGCTGTAATGGCTCTCTGGCTTTTGTAGGTCTGTGGATGCAGCTGTGTGCCCCAGTGCCCTAGCGGTACTCAATAATGGCGGATGAGCACAGCACTCTTGCCTGCAGTAGAAGGCTAGAGCCTAGAGTCTGCGTGAATCCAGAACGTCTTTTGGATCTGGATGTCCTGAGCATTGAACCTGATGATCCCCCCCTGCTGTGGGGTTTCCTCCTGACAGGGAGACCAAGTCTTTGCTTTGGGGACAGACTTTCTCTTTGTGATGGCAAGCAAAACCCACAGGCACAGAGTTACGTGACTCCCCCTTTCTGCCTTTCTGGGAATTGGGTGCCTGAGCATCTGCCGAAACTGGGTAATTTTTCCTGAGACCTTTTCGGGGTGGTGCTATCAGCTGAGTGCTCTGAGATCAGACCAGCTATTCCCCTCCCTGTGGGTTTGTACCCAACAGAGAAACTCAGTCCCTGGGGCCCTGGGGCCCACAGTTCTATCTGGAGCAGCGAGTCAGGTGTGCAGGCAGGACTCTGTGCAGGCACCTGGGTTCCCAGCTTTGGCTCTGGGCTGGCTCCTAGGCACCCCCAGAAGCTCAAGTCTTTTCCAGGGAATGTCTGGGTGACCTAAGGTCAGTCCCAATCATTTCCTGCAAAGTGTGGTTATCTCTCGACTGGAAATTCCAGTCTCTGATGTGGTGCCCATAGTTCAGTCTGGGACATTGATCAGAGGATGCTGGTGTGTGGCTCTGGGCTGGCGACCAAACACCTGGCGGAACCGGGATCTCTTCCGCGGTTTAGCCAGGTGAGTTAAAGCTGATTGAATCCCTCACTGTGGGGTATCCTCTCACCTGGGAAACACAATTATTTGTGTTTTAGACCCGCGAGTTCTGACTGCTGTTCACTGTGCCAATCCTGCCGTGCTGCTGATCAGAACAAGAGTCATCATGGCACTGCCATCTTGCCAAATCCCCCCTTGATTTCTTGCAAGTTTTGTGTTTGGGACTTTTCCGATTTTACTTTTTCTTTGAGAGAAGTATAACTTTCAGCAAGTCTATCTCCAGCACCTGAGATTCTCTTTTCCATCTCTTGTATTCTATTTGTGATGCTTACCTTTGTGGTTCCTGAACTTTTCTCTGAGTTCTCCAGCTCCAGGGTTTTCTCTGTTTATGTTTTCTTTATTGCTCTAACTCTGTTTTCATGCCTCTTATCATTCCCTTCATCTTGTTCAATGTGTATTCCTGTCTTTCTATGATAGCTTCTCTTTGTTATTACTTTCCTCTTCATATGCCATTAATTGTGCCTCTACTTGTGCCTCTATTTGTTAGGCTGTATTTGCCTGTATTTCTTTGAGAGCTTTGCTCATTTCCTTTTTATTATCCTCCATTTGTGTGGATATTTCTTTGAGAGCTTTGCTCATTTCCTCTTTATTTGCCTCCACTTGGTTGTGGTTATTTCTCTGAGAGCTTTGTTCATTTCCTCATTATTTGCCTCCACTTGTGTGTCTATTTCTCTGAGAGATTTGTTCGTTTCCTCTTTATGTGCCTCTAATAACTGTATAAGCGTAGCTTTAAAGTCATTTTCCTGTGTTTCCATTGAATTGAAATATCCATTCATTTTAGGGGTTGCTGGTGGAGCCATAATGTCCTGATTTTTGTTGGGTGTGTTCTTATGCTGATATCTGGCCATCTGCTTATCCGTAACATTCACTGTTTGTTCCTGGAGTCTGTACTTCACATTGGGGCCATCTTTCTCTGGTGTATGGAGTATTCTTCAGGAAGATGAGAAAGGTCCACTGGTTTGAGAGTGTGTGCTGGTGTTTCAGCTGTATCTAATGGAGGAAAGGCAACTGGCACAGAATCACAATTGTGGGGTAGCAAGCATGCATATGTGTATGGAAGTGTGTCTTGAAGGAGAGAGTGCTAAGGAGTGTAGATGCTTAGAATGTGGGGATTGCAGGCACAGGGTGTGGTGTGGATGCTATTGCTGTTCTCAGGCACTTTTTGTGGTGGGTGCAATGGGTCTTTCCTGATTTCCTGAATACCTCAGTGGTCTACAGTCCTGTCATACTATTGTTTTGGTATTCAGATCTGTCTGGGTTCAATATTTGTTTGTCTTGACTTCACTAGGGGACCAGCAGAGCAGGGATCAATGTTGATAATGTTGTCCTAAGAATCCCTATGTTGCTGCAAAACTTGGGGGCTGGTGTTGTGGTCCACTGGGAGTCCAGCCACCATGACACAACTAGGATGCATTGGCACAGACGCCTTCTGGGGTGCCGAGGTCCTGGTTGGCCTGGTGGAGCTACTGGGACTGAGCTCTGTGCTAGGAGCTTTGGGCACTGCCTACTGGGAACTGAGCTCTGTGGTGGGTGCTGTGGGCAGCCTCTGTGGTCTCCACCTCTGCCAAGGAAGGAGAAGGGAAGCCTGTCAAGGGGAAGTGCTGGGGGATTGAGTATTCTCTGTCTCAAATATCAAGCAGGGGAGTTCTGTGCTAGGAGCAGCCAGTACTATGCTCTGTGTTAGGAGCTGTTTGACCACCTCTGCTGTTTCTTGGCTGCTGCCTCTGCTGCCTCCACCATTGAGTAGATAGGCCTGTTAAAGAGGAAGTGTGTGAGAACTGCATCTCCAGGAGAAGTCTGTGGAGAATTCCATGGTTGCCCTGAATCCTATCCATCTCAGCACAGGGTTTGTACCATTTTCTTCCTGGGAGCCTCAATGTCAATAAGTTTTTACAGATGCAATTAAAAATGAACATTGGTCAAAAAAAACCAGAATTTCCAAAATGATCCTGTACAACAACAGATCATCTGGAGGTATCTCCATCCCTGAGCTCAAGCTGTACTACAGAGCAAGAGTAATACAAACTGCATGATATTTGCATAGAAACAGAATGGTGGATGAATGGAACCGAAAAGAAGACCCAGAAATAAACCCACACACTTATGGAAACTTGATTTTTGACAAAGAAGCCAAAATCATTCAATGGACAAAAGACAGCATCTTCAACAAATGGTGCTGGTACAACTGAATGTCTATATGCAGAAAAATGAAATAGATCCATATTTATCACCCTGCACAAAACTAAAGTCCAAGTAAATCAAAGACCTCAACATAAAACCAAACACATTAAATCGGTTAGAAGAAAAGTGGCACGGGAGTCCTCTATGAGACTGTTTCTCCAACCAAGGACCATGTATGGATACAACCTAGAATCCTTGCTCAGATGTAGCCCATGGTAGCTCAGTATCCAAGTGGGTTTTCCTAGTAAGGGGAACAGGAACCATTTCTGACATGAACTCAGTGACTGGCTCCTTTACCTCCTCCCTTTTCCCCAAGAGAGGAGCAGCCTTGCTAGGCCACAGAGGAGGACATTGCAGCCAGTCCTGAAAAGACCTGATAAACTAGGATCAGATGGAAGGGAAGGAGGTCCTACCCTATCAGTGGACTTGAAAAGGGGCAGGGAGGAGGTGAGGGAGGGATGGTGGGATTGGGAGGAAATGAGGGAGGGTGCTATGGCTGGGATACAAAGTAAATAACCTGTGATTAATATAAGAAATTAAAATTATTATAAAAAATAAAATAAAAAATGAACATTGGTGATATCAGATACATATATAGGTTTTCAGAATCTACAGCTGACACTGTTTTACCTGATAAAATCATGCTGATCAGTTAAAAATGAAGGAAGAACTAAGCCCTCTGGAATGTGTTCCATTTAAGGTAAACAATATATTCGCTTCTTTCACTATACTCAACATGTCTTAAATACAGTTTACTGTATTTATTTGAGATTCCACCTACCTGCCTTCACATTTAATGTTAATTTCATGACTGTAGGGAAAATTTTAAATCATTTTCGTTAGATTTGGGGTAGATTCTATTCTATTGTACATGTAGGGGGATTCTATGTATGTGTATCCCTTGTGCATATGCTTCTGAATTGAATGACTTATGAACTAGTTGAACTTGAAAAAGAACCTTAATCTCTTCAAATTTCCACTACTTGACTTATAAGTAACGAATGTGCCAGTATTGGTACTACATGAAACAACACTTGTGAAAAGATCAGTAACAAAGAAGTAGTATTCAAAGTTTACCATTTAAAACCCATAGCCAATCTGTAGGCAGTCGTTTTGTTTTGATGAAGGTGTCCTTTGCTTTACAGAAGCTTTTCAGTTTCATGAGGTCCCATTTATTGATTGTTGCTCTTAGAGCCTGTGCTTTTGGTGTTCTGTCCAGGAAGTTGTCTCCTGTACCAATGAGTTCTACGGTCTTCCCCACTTTTTTTTTAACTGATTTAATATTAAATTGGTTAGTTAAAGAATGTTAGTTAAATAAACTAATCAAGAGAGAGGACCTTGACTAAAATGCTCAATCCCCATCCCGAAAGGCAAAGAGGATGGACATCAGAAGAAGAAGAAAACAGGAAACAACCTAGGAACCTGCCACAGAGGGCCTCTGAAAGGCTCTGCCCTGCAGACTATCAAAGCAGATGCTGAGACTTATGGCCAATTGTTGGGCAGTGTGCATTGAATCTTATAAAAGAAATGGGAAATAGTAAGATCTGGAGAGGACAGGAACTCCACAAGGAGAGCAACAGAACCAGAAGTTTGAACACAGGGGTCTTCCCAGAGACTCATACTCCCACCAAGTACCATGCATGGAGATAACCTAGAACCCTTGCACAGATGTAGCCCAGGGCAGTTTAGTGTCCAAGTGGGTTACATAGTAATGGGAAGAGGGACTGTGTCTGACATAATCTGATTGGCCTGCTCTTTGATCACCTCCCCCTGAGGGGAGAGCAGCCTTACCAGGCCACAGAAGATGACAATGCAGCCACTCCTGATGAGATCTGATAGAGTAAGATCAGAAGGAAGGAGAGGAGGACTTCCCCTATCAATGGACTTGGGAAGGGGCATGTGTGAAGGGGGTGGGAGGGTAAGATAGGGAGGGGAGGAGGGAGGGGCTTATGGGGGGATACAAAGTGAATAAAGTGTAACTAATAAAAACAAAAACAAAAACCCATAGCCATTATCACTCAGTTTTCATTTATACCACTGGGACTTTTGAAATGTATAGTATAAGAAGAATGTTGAGGGAAAGATATGTTTTTCCATAGCACGTATCTGCATATTAAAATGTAGATCAAATAAAATATTCTGATGAGATTTTTCTATCATAATTAGTTTTCTGAAGACAACTTAAGGGATAAGGTGGCCTTTCAGGCATGAAAAGTAGCTGTAAGTCAGACAACCACAAAGAAAGATGCAGAAGCGGTGACATCTCACTGGTTGCTAACATGGGTACTGCCTTTCATACTCACAGAACATACTGTTTAACCACTGTTAAAAATTAACTATTGTCTTTAACTTCTTCTTTTTTCTGTTTCATGACAGTGGATCCAGAATAGACAGCTTTCAGGTGCGTTACTAGGTATGATGAGTGCTTCATTCATCTTGCATTTAGTGAACTTTACATCATAGCTTGGTACTTGCTGTGGTCATCCATTGCTAGAGATGCAGGAGTTTTTCCCCTTGTTTTCTATCATATACATATAACCACTTATCTCAGAATAATTAATCGTTCATTTCTTTTATTCCATATTTTTCAGAAGACATATTTTCATGTGTAGTAATGTTTTTTTTTCTTTTTTATTTTATTTTTTTTTATCAGTTACATTTTATTAACTCTGTATCCCAGCCGTGTCCCGATCCCTCATTCCCTCCCAGTCCCTCCCTCCCTCCCTCCCTCATCTCCACCGTGCCCCTTTCCAAGTCCACTGATGGGGGGGACCTCCTCCCCATTCATCTGATCCTGTTTTATCAGGTATCTTCAGGACTGGCTGCAAAGCCCTCCTCTGTGGCCTAACAGGACTGCTCCTCCCTTCGGGGGTGGGGAGACCAAAGAGCCAGTCATCGAGTTCCTGTTAGAAATAGTCCCTGTTCCCCTCACTTTGGGAAACCAATTGGTTACTGAGCTACCACAGGCTACATCTGAGTGGAGGTTCTAGGTTATGTCCATACATGGTCCTTGGTTGAATGTCAGTCTCAGAAAAGACCCTGTGCCCAGATATATTTGGTCCTTGTGGAGCTCCTATCCTTTCCCCATCAGACTAACTCCCCTTCTTTCTTATGATTCCCTGTACTCTGCCAAAGGTTTGGTCATGAGTCTTTGCTTTGAAAACACTGCTAGTTAGAGTCTTTCAGATGCGCTCAGTAGACTCCTGTCATACGTTCAATGCACATCCCATCTGTCTTTCTAAATGAGGATTGATCATCTTACCCCATGTCCGCTCAATTGATTATCTTTTTTAGGTGTATAGATTTCATTATGTTTTTCATAGCTTATAGGTCTATATAAGTGAGTATATCCCATGTTTGTCTTTCTCTTTCTGGGATATTTCACTCAGAATGATCTTTTCTAGATCCCACCATTTGCCTGCAAATTTCATGATTTCCTCCTTTTTGATTGCTGAGTAGTATTCCATTGTATAAAAATACCACAATTTCTGTACCCATTCCACCGTTGATGGACATCTGGGTTGTTTCCAGGTTCTGGCTATTACAAATAGCGCTGCTATAAACATGGTTGAGCAAGTGTCCTTTTTGTGTACTTGAACAAACTTTGGGTATATACCTAGCAGTGGTATAGCTGGGTCTGTAGGAAGCACTATTCCTATTTGTCTTAGAAAGCGCCAGATAGCTTTCCAGAGTGGTTGTACCAGTTTACATTCCCACCAGCAGTGGAGCAGGGTTCCCCTTTCTCCACAACCTCTCCAGCATGTGTTATCACTTGAGTTTTTCATCTTGGCCATTCTGATGGGTGTAAGGTGATATCTCAGGGTCGTTTTGATTTGCATTTCCCTGATGGCTAATGAGGATGAGCATTTCTTTAAATGTTTTTCTGCCATTCGATATTCCTCTGTCGAGAATTCTCTGTTTAGCTCTGTTCCCCATTTTTTAATTGGATTACTTGGATTGCTGCTTTTCAGCTTCTTTAGTTCTTTGTATATACTGGATATTAGTCCTCTGTCAGATAAAGGGTTAGTGAAGATTCTTTCCCAATCTGTAGGCAGTCGTTTTGTTTTGATGACGGTATCCTTTGCTTTACAGAAACTTTTCAGTTTCATGAGGTCCCATTTATTGATTGTTGCTCTTAGAGCCTGTGCTGTTGGTGTTCTGTTCAGGAAGTTGTCTCCTGTGCCAATGAGTTCTAGGCTGTTCCCCACTTTTTTTTCCAATTGATTTAGGGTATCTGGTTTTATGTTGAGGTCCTTGATCCACTTTGACTTTAGTTTTGTGCAGGGTGATAAATATGGATCTATTTTCATTTTTCTGCATGTAGACATCCAGTTGGTCCAGCACCATTTGTTGAAGATGCTGTCTTTTTTCCATTGAATGGAATTGGCTTCTTTGTCGAATATCGAGTATTCATAGGTGTGTGGATTTATTTCTGGGTCTTCTATGCGGTTCCATTGATCCTCCTTTCTGTTTCTATGCCAGTACCATGCAGTTTTTATTACTGTTGCCCTGTAGTACAGCTTGAGATCAGGAATGGAGATACCTCCAGATGATCTGTTGTTGTACAGGATCGTTTTGGAGATTCTGGGTTTTTTGTTTCTCCATATGAAGCTGAGAATCTTTTTTTCAAGGTCTGTAAAGAATTGAGATGGTATTTTGATGGGAATTGCATTGAATCTGTAGATTGCTTTTGGCAGTATGGCCATTTTCACAATGTTAATCCTACCAATCCATGAGCACGGGAGATCTTTCCATCTTCTGATATCTTCTTCAATTTCTTTCTTCAGAGACTTGAAGTTTTTCTCAAACAGGTCTTTCACTTGCTTGGTTAGGGTCACACCAAGGTACTTTATGTTATTAGTGGCTATTGTGAAGGGTGTTGTTTCCCTAATTTCTTTCTCAGCCTTTTTGTCTTTGGTATATAGGAGGGCTTCTGATTTTTTTGAGTTGATTTTGTATCCTGCCACTTTGCTGAAGGTGTTTATCAGCTGAAGGGGTTCTCTGGTTGAATTTTTGGGGTCGCTCATGTATACTATCATATCATCTGCAAATAGTGACACTTTGACCTCTTCCTTTCCAATTTGTATCCCCTTGATCTCCTTTAGTTGTCTTATTGCTCTGGCTAGGACTTCAAGTACTATGTTGAAGAGATATGGGGACAATGGACAGCCTTGTCTTGTCCCTGATTTCAGTGGGATTGATTTAAGTTTCTCTCCATTGAGTTTGATGTTAGCTATAGGCTTGCTATATATTGCCTTTACTATGTTTAGGTATGTGCCTTGTATCCCTGATCTCTCCAAGACTTTAAACATGAATGGGTGTTGGACTTTGTCAAATGCTTTTTCGGCGTCTAAGGAGATGATCATGTGGTTTTTCTCCTTCAGTTTGTTTATGTAGTGGATTACATTGATGGATTTCCGTATGTTGAACCACCCTTGCATGCCTGGGATGAAGCCTACTTGGTCATGGTGGATGATATCTTTGATGTGTTCTTGGATTCGGTTTGCAAGTATTTTATTGAGTATTTTTGCGTCAATGTTCATAAGAGAGATAGGCCTAAAGTTCTCTTTTTTTGTTGGGTCTTTGTGTGGTTTAGGTATTAAGGTGACTGTGGCTTCATAGAATGAGTTTGGTAATGTTCCTTCTGTTTCTATTTTGTGGAATAGCTTGAGGAGAATTGGAGTTAGCACTTCTTTGAAGGTCTTGTAGAATTCTGCGTTGAAGCCATCTGGTCCAGGGCTTTTTTTGGAGGGGAGACTGTTAATGACTTCTTCGATTTCCTTGGGAGATATAGGACTATTCAGTCTTTCTACCTGATCTTGACTTAGTTTTGGTAGATGGAATCTTTCAAGAAAATTATCCATTTCATTTAGATTCTCAAATTTTGTGGCATATAGGCTTTTGTAGTATGACCTAATAATTGTTTGGATTTCCTCAATGTCTGTGGTTATGTCCCCATTTTCATTTCTGATTTTGCTGATCTGGATAGTTTCTCTCTGCTTTTTAGTTAGTTTGGCTAAGGGTTTGTCTATCTTGTTGATTTTCTCAAAGAACCAGCTTTTTGTTTCATTGATTCTTTGGATAGTTTTATTTGTTTCTAGTTGATTGATTTCAGCCCTTAGTTTGATTATTTCCAGCCGTCTGCTCCTTTTGGGTGTATCTGCTTCTTTTTGTTCTAGGGTTTTCAGTTGGGCCATTAAGTTGTTTGTATGTGATGTTACGAATTTCTTCTTGCAAGCACTTAGTGCTATAAATTTTCCTCTGAGCACTGCTTTCAGTGTGTCCCATAAATTTGGGTATGTTGTGCCTTCCTTTTCATTGAATTCTAGGAAGTCTTTAATTTCTTTCTTTATTTCTTCCTTAACCCAGCTGTCATTGAGTAGTAAGTTGTTTAGTTTCCATGTGCGTGTCGGCTTTTTGTTGTTTCTGTTGTTGTTGAGGTCGAGCTTTAGTCCATGGTGGTCAGATAGTATACAAGGGATTATTTCAATCCTTTTGTATCTGTTGAGGCTTGCTTTGTGGCCCACTATATGGTCTATTTTGGAAAAGGTTCCATGGGGTGCTGAAAAGAAGGTGTACTCTTTTGAGTTTGGGTGAAATGATCTGTAGACGTCTATTAGGTCCATTTGATTTAGGGATTCTGTGAGTGCTTTTATTTCCCTATTTGGTGTCTGTCTAGTTGATCTGTCCTTTGGTGAGAGTGGAGTGTTGAAGTCTCCCACTATTAAGGTATTAGGATCAATGTATGATTTAAGCTTTAATAATGTTTCATTTACGAATGTCGGTGCTCTTGTATTTGGGGCATAGATATTCAAGATTGTGATGTCCTCTTGGTGGATTTTTCCTTTGATGAGAATATAGTGGCCCTCCTTATCTTTTTTGATTAACTTGGGTTGAAAGTCTATTTTATTAGATATTAGGATGGCTACTCCAGCTTGTTTTCTGGAACCGTTTGCTTGAAAAACAGTTTTCCAGCCCTTTACTCTGAGGTAGTGTTTGTCCTTGTTGCATAGGTGTGTTTCTTGGATGCAACAGAATGTTGGATCCTGTTTCCTTAACCATTCTGTTAGCCTGTGTCTTTTTATTGGTGAGTTGAGTCCATTGATATTGATTGATAATAGTGACCAATGCATGTTAGTTCCTTTTGTAATGGAGTCGATGATCTAACCCTGATTCATTGCTTGTTTTCTTTTCATTTTTGTTGGGACATTATCTGTATGCCCTGTTTTCTTGGGTGAATTTGTTTTCATTGGATTGGAGTTTTCCTTCTAGTATCTTCTGTAGGGATGGTTTGCTGTGTAGATATTGTATAAATTTAGTTTTGTCATGGAATATTTTGTTTTCTCCATCTATGTTGATTGAAAGCTTTGCAGGGTATAGTAGTCTGGGTTGACATTTGTGATCTCTTAGAGTCTCCATGATACTTGCCCAGGCCCTTCTGGCTTTCATAGTTTCTGATGAGAAGTCCGGCGTGATTCTGATAGGTCTACCTTCATATGTTACTTGGCCTTTTTCCCTTGCTGCTTTTAATATCTTTTCTTTGTTCTGTAGATTTAGTGTTTTGACTATGATGTGACGTGATGTGTTTCTTTTCTGGTCTAGTCTATTTGGAGTTCTGTAGGCCTCTTGTATATTTATGGACATCTCTTTCTTTAAGTTGGGAAAATTTTCTTCTATGATTTTCCTGAAAATATTTTCTGGACCTTGGAGTCTGGAGTCTTCTTTTTCATGAATTCCTATTATTCTTAGATTTTGTCTTTTCATAGCATCCTTGATTTCTTGGATATTTTGTGATTGGAACTTTTCTGATTTTACTTTTTCTTTGAGAGAAGTATCCATTTCTGCAAGTGTGTCTTCAGCTCCAGAGATTCTCTCTTCCATCTCTTGTATTCTGTTGGTGATGCTTACTTTTGTGGTTCCTGATCTTTTCTCCAAGTTCTCCAGCTCAAGGGTTTTCTCATTTTGTGTTTTCTTTATTGATTCTAATTCTGTTTTCATGCCTTGCACCATTTCTTTCATGTGTTTGAATTTGGATTCCTGTCTCTCTACGATGGCCTCTATTTCTTTTTTCATTTCCTTCTTATATGCCACTAATTTTTCCTCTACTTGTGTATCTATTTGTTTGGCTATGTTTGCCTGTGTTTCTTTAAGGATATTGTCTATTTCTTCTTTCTTTTCCTCCAATTGACTGGCCATCTCTTTGAAAGACTTGTTCATTTCCTCCTTATGAGCCTCAAATAATTGGGCAAGCATGGCTTTAAAATCATTTTCCTGTGCTTCTGCTGAATTGGTGTATCCATCGATTTTGGGGTTTGCTGGTGAAGTCATGATGTCCTGATTTATGTTGGAAGTGTTCTTTCGCCTACCTCTGGCCATTGGCTTATCTGAAACCTTCCCTGTTTGTTTTTGGATTCTGCAGATCAGACTGGTGCTGTCTCTCTCTGGTGTCTGGAGAGTTCTTCAGGAAGCTGAGCACTCTCAGCGTGTGCTGAGGACTAGCTGTACCTGTGGGAGGAAAGTACGCAGGCGCAAACTGGGCAAATGCAAGCGTGTGTGTGTGCGCGCGCGCGCGTGTGTGTCTGTGTGTGTAAGTGTGCGTGGATGAGTTTCTCGAGGGACAGAGTGATGGCTAATGTTGAACCCTTGAGTGTGTGGGAGGGGCTCTGTACTGTATATGTCGCAGGCGCTAATGATGATCGCAGCGCAATTTCTGGTATTAACTGTCTTAGCTCCTCAATCAGGCCCACAGGGCAGGAACTTCAATGTCCCTAGTGCCCCTCTGTTTCCCAAAGTGGGTATGTGGGTGGGAGGGGGGTTCGATGCCTGGCTTCTGATTTAGAAGGACCCAGGATCTGGGGAACTGCAGATTCTCAAGGGTGCACTCACTTACAGGCAGGTCTCTTGGCCGAGATCGTGGTATCCGGGGCTCTCTGCTCTCTGGTTTGGCCCTGCTTCTTTGATGTGTTCCGCCAGTTCTGTGCTGCTGTCACTGCCAGGTTCTGAGGTCTTGCTGCAGCTGGAGATTTCAGGGTGGTCACTTCAGCAGGGATGGGGTAATCAGGCTCTCTGTTCTCTGGTTTGGCCCTGGTTAGTCTTAAACTGGAGGGCTGTGGTGCCCCGCCAGTTCAGTACTGCTCTGCTGCCACGTCCTGCTGTAACTGGAGACTGGCTTGCTAGTCCCAATGCTTTCTGGGAAGTCCTGGGATCTCTTCGTTGTGCTCTCCAAGCTTGGGAGGCCCAGTGCCTGGTGTATCCAGGTTGTATGACGTTTCTGCCTGGTTTCGGTGAGTATATAGCGTATTCTCTGTCACTGTGGGATTGGGCGGGTCGTACCGTCAGTGATGGCGATCCTGCCGAGCTAGTATGGTGTCTAGCAGATTCGCGCCCTGGGAGGATGGTGCAGCCGCTGCGCGAATCTGGGACTCCGGGGTACGTACTGCTGGCTTTTGTCTGCCGCTAAAGTGGTTGGGGCTCCGTCTCAGCGGTTGTATACCCCAGGCAGTTAGGTCTGCGCTGAGAAAGATAAGTCCGCTGTGCCACTGTGCCGAGGAGGAAGGAGGTCTGGGGGAAGGGAGTGCAGCAAGAACAAAGGATCTTTTCTCTCCCTCCCCAAGCAAGTCTCCGGGTGACCGGAGGCCAAAGTTTTCACCTCCTGCGATGTTCTCTGGTGTTCAGAAAGCCTCGCTGTGGTTTTCCTGGGTTGGGGGTCCTTCCATTCTCCAACTCAGAAGATCAGGTATCCCACTGCTCAGAAACTGTGTGTGCTAGTCGCCATCTTGGCTCCGCCCTGCCTGTAGTAATGTTTTTATGTTATTGTTATCTCCTGACTATAAAAATAAAATTGTGCCAATGGAGTAAACTTTTCACTATGCTCATAAAACTTAATGGCTTTTAGAACTCCATGTGTTTCAATCAGATAATTCTGTAGCTAACATTAAGTTGACTTTTCAGGCAGTTGAATTAGAATGTCAGCTATTCAATGTGATGATGCCAATAAAAGCAGAAAGCTAAATCAATAATGACTGTTCATCAATAACTACTCATGAAGAAACTAAAGAAGAAAAGGCCTAATTTTTCTTCATCTGATTGTATATATGATGAAAATTATAAAATGTTATTTGTTCACAGTGGTGCCAGTTTTTATAGTTATTCATATGTATGTAGATATATAAAATTGTTTCCAAATACTACAAAGGAAAATAGCCCAGCAAAAAAAAAATCTTTTAATTTGCAAAACCTATACTTTAGCATTTATGACTAACATTTTTTAAGGAATATAATTTTGGATTTAAGCCTCTTGATATTTTTTTTCTTTTTGACTTTTTGCCCATGATGTTAATGATAATTACCTCCACCATTAAAAAGGACTTTCAAGGAAATCATTATTCATCTTAATGGATTTTTAGAACTAGAACATAAGAATTTAATTGGTTAGAGTTGCACTAAGATATTTCATATTGTTTGTGGCTATTAGGAAGGGGGTTGTTTCCCTAATTTCTTTCTCTGCCTGTTTATTGTTTGTTAATTTTGTATCTAGCCATTTTCTGAAGCTGTTTATGAGCTGTAGGAGTTCCATGGTAGAATTTTGGGGGTCATTTACATATACTAACACATCATCTGTGAATAGTGATATTTTGAATTCTTCCTTTCCAATTTGTATTTCCTTAATCTTTTTAAGTTGTCTTATTTCTCTAGTTAAAACTTCAAGTCCTATATTGAATAGGTATGAAGAGAATGAGCATCATTGTCTTGTCCCTGATTTCAGTAGAATTGCTTTAAGCTTCTCTCCATTTAATTCGTTGTTAGCTATCAGCTTTCTCTATATTGCCTTTATTGTGTTTAAGTATACACCTTGTATTCCTGATCTTTCCAAGACATTTAACATGCAGGGATGTTGGACTCTGTCAAAAGCTTTTATAGCATCTAATGAGATGATTGTGGTTTATTTTTTTTCCTTTTAGTTTGTTTATATGGTGTATTACATTAATGTTTTTGTTTTCAAATGGTGAAATGTATTACTTAGATGAAGCCTATTTGTTCATTGTGGATAATATTTTTGATGTTTTTCTGGATTCAGTTTGCAAGTATTTTACTGAGAATTTTTGCATCAGTGTTCATGACAAAAATTCTCTTTCTTGGTTGAGTCTTTGTGTGGTTTAGGTATCAGGGTGACTGTGGTCTCTTAAAATGAATTTAGTGAGGAAGGAACACTCCTTCATTGCTGATGGAAGTACAAACTTACACAACAACTTTAGAAATCAATTTGACAGTTTTTCACAAAATTTGGAATAGATCTATCTCACGACCCAGCTATCCTATTCCTGGGCTATACACAAAAGAATGTCAGTCATACCACAAGGATACTTGCTCACCTTTGTTCATAGCAGCTTTATTTGTATTGTAACAGCGAGAAAATATACATAACCTAGATGTTCCTCAACTGAAGATTGTTTAAAGAAAATGGGATACATTTAAAGAGTGCGATATTATGCAGCCATTAAAAATAATGACGTCAATTAATTTGTACGTAAATGGTTGGAACTCAAAAGATCATCCTAAGTGGAATACCCCGGCCCAGAAAGACAAGCATGGTATGTACTCACTTCTAGGAGTATATTAGTCATAAAGTACAGGATAACCATGCTGTAAACCACATACCCAAAGGAGCTAAAATGCAAGGAGGGCCCAAATGGGGAACAATTGACTCTCACTGAAGTAGAAATAGATTAGACATCAGACGTGGTTGGATGGAGGGGTCTAAGTGGGAAAGGGGTAAGGAGAACAGGAAGGATGAGGTGTGGGGAGGATAGAGAAAGAGTGTATTGAGAGAGACAACTGAAATCAAGGAGAGTATCTCTGGGATGAGCTAGAAACTTAGGAAAAGGGAAACTCCCAGGAATCTATGAGGGTGACCCTAGATAAGACTCCCAGACATTAGTGATATAGAATCTGAACTGGCCATTTCCTGTAACCAGGCAAGTCTTCCAATGGAGGGAGTAGAACACCAACCCAAACACAAAACCATAGTCCGACAGTATGTTCTGCCTACAAGATGTGCAGGGGTCAAAAATTGAGCAGAATTTGACTAAAGGGCCAACCAATGACTGGCAAAGCTTGAGACCAACACCATGAGAGGGAACCCACCCCTGACACTAGTAATAACCTAGCATGATTGTCATTAGAGAGGCTTGACCCAGCAACTGATGGAAACTGATGCTGAGACCCACAACCAAACCTTAAGAGGAGTTTAGGAAATCCAGTGGAAGAAAGAGGAGGATGGGATTGAAAGAGCCAGGGGATGTCAAGGATACCACAAGAAAACCTACAGAATTAACTAACCTGGGCTTAGAAGAGATCATGGAGACTGAACTGTCAAACCGACAGTATCATGCATGGGATGGAACTAGGCCTCCTACACATATTTAACAGATGTGCAGTTTGGTCTTGATGTGGGACTCCTAACAACAGGAGCAGGGGCTGTCTCTGACTACATTGCCTACCTTTGGATCCTTTTCCCCTAACTGGGCTGCTTTGTATAGCTTCAAAAGAAGAAGATGCACCTAGTCTTATTGCAACTTGATATAGCAAGGGTGGTTGACACCTGTGGGAGGCCTCCCATTTTTTAAAGAGAAGGGGAGGAGGGGTGAAAGCAGGGAAAATGAGATGAGAATGAGGAGCTAGGAGGAGAGGAGGGAGAGAGGGGAAGATGTTATCAGGATTTAGAGTAAATAAAAAACTTAATATAAAAATTCAATTGTTTATTTGTACCATGGAAATGACCTGTTTGTAACTAAAGTAACATAAATCTAAATACCTGTTTAATTGATCTGTTTTTAAAAATAGTAGATAATGCCCAAACACTAAAAGTATATAACATATAATTTAATTAAATAAAACTATTTTAAAGAAACAGATAGGGAGGTGGTACAGTAATTCTGAGAGAGGACTGAATAATACAATTACAAGGAAAAGTTTATGGAGATTAGAAAAAAGGGTGCTATATTTACAATACATGCTTCAGGCTTGCTAAATTTTGTCTCTAATGTTTATACAAACACAATTTACAAGTGAGTTACCATTTTCTTTCTTCCTTTTCCTCCTTCCTTTCCTACTTTCTCCTTTCTTCTCTTTCACAGAATATCATCTACTTTGAAGGATTCCATTTTCTCATGAGTAGCTGAATATGATAGGTTTGAGATTGTTAAATGCATTAATACTTACTATTAAATCTGATAAATCAAAATTCGATAAGACCATGAAGTTCCTGGAGATATTTTAAAAAAAATTTTTATTTGAATTAGTTTGTACACTTGAGTGTTCTTCAAATAAAAGCTCTAGATTACTGCTTGCCTATACATTTTCTTTCATTTCCTTTATTTCGAAACAAAACATTAATCTTATTAAAATATATTAGGTTTTTAAGATCATTTGCTACTGGAATAGATGGACAAAACATGCAGATTAGTTAACAACATTTTTCTCTAGTATTTTACTCCATTGCTGTCTACCACATTTATTTATTTATAGAAATAAATATTTAAATTGAAGGTAATTTGAAAAGTCATTGAAAAAATGTATAAAGTTTCACCGAGACCCGGGGAAGACGTTTGTGAAGAAAGCAGAGTGGGAGAGGGTCTCATATAACATTGTATGGAATTCAGAAACATAGCTACTTTCAAGACCACAAATGCAATGTGGGAAAAAAAAGAAAGAAGAGGAGGATGTGGATAGAGTGCCTCAGAATAAGTAGGACGTAATCAATAGCTGAACTACTATGGACTGTTGAGTTGACCCACTATGTAAATTCCTCACCATGCAAGCATGAGGTCCCGAGTTTAAATCCTTAGTCCCACATAAAGAGCTAGTTACACTCTCATGTATGTGTAATTCTAATCTTGGGGAATCCCAGCAAGTGTAGATGTATCAGTGAGCTCCAGGTTTGGTGAGAAACCTGACATTATTAAAATTGAGAGAGAGAGAGAGAGAGAGAGAGTGAGAGAGAGAGAGAGAGAGAGAGAGAGAGAGAGAGAGAGAGAAAGAGAGAGAGAGGGAGAGATACATACATACATAGACAAATAAATTAATATGGTAGAAAGCTAGAAAGCAACAGAATCAAATACTAGGCATCTACCTCTGGACTTGACAGCACACACACATAAAAACAAACATAAAATAAGCTAAACAACTAGCAAATATATTAAAAATTATTCTATGACAATTAAAAATGAATTAAAGATTACAATTGCTATAGGGAGACAAGTTGAGCTGCAGAGTAAATAATCTACCATAGTTCCAAATGGGTTTTATGTATTCCATAGTAAAGCTCTCATTTTTTTCTTCTATTATAGTATCTAAGAAGTAGATAGTTGATAGAATTTTTAACTTGTTCCCTTTTACTGGATGTCAATACTTACCAATAGAGATACTACCCTTCAGATTTGGTGGTGAGATTAGGAAAACATTGCTAAGAGTAGTTTAAACTGTATTTTGTGAGGAATAATATAAAAAGCTCATTAGATACCTAATTTTCAGTGCACTAGTGTTTTCAAGCTACAACTCATCATAAGAAATATAATAAGATCAAGAAGGAAGGAAAGGAGGACCTCACTTATCAGTGGACTTGGGGAGGGGCCTGCGTGAAGAAGAGGGAGGGAAGGTGGGATTAAGAGGGGAAGAGGGAGGGATACAAAGTGAATATATGGGGATATAAAGTGAATAAAGTGTAATTAATAAAAAATAAAAAAATAAACCAAACCAAAACAAAATGAACAAACAAACAAACAAAAGAAATATAATAGGTCCTCTGAAACACTTTACCTAGAAGTGTATCAAAGCAGATACTAAGACTCATAACCAAACTTCGGCAGAGTGCAGGGAATCATATGAAAGAAGGGGGGTTAGTATGACCTGGAGAGGATAGGAGCTCCACAAGGACCAAATATATATGGGCACAGGGGTCTTTTCTGAGACTGACACTCCACCAAGGACCATGTATGGATATAACCTAGAACCTCCACTCAGATGTAGCACGTGGTAACTCAGTAACCAATTGGTTCCCATAGTAAGGGGAACAAGGACTATTTCTAACAGGAACTCAATGGCAGGCTCTTGGACCTCCCTACCCCCCCAAGGGAGAAACAGTCCTGCTAGGCCACAGAGGAGGACTTTGCAGCCAGTCCTGAAGATACCTGATAAAACAGGTTCAGATGAAAAGGAAGGAGGTCCTCCCCAATTTAATTTGTATAGCAGAGGAGAAAAATATGTACACATAGCCTATATATATAAACACATATAGAACTAAACACTAAAAATATATGCACTTGTATTCAAATGTTAATGTGAATCCTTACCAGAACAGGATGACCAAATTATCTCTGCCACTGCACTGTTTAAATTATGTTTCGCTATCATAGTTTTGAATTATTTATAAATCTACCTCAATGATCCATAGGGTTCAAATTTATGTTATAGTAATTCCTTCCATATTGTACCTTTTGGGTCTTTCTCAGTTTCCTGCCATTACCTTGGTCATGCCCGTACTTTTACTTGATCAAGTACCTATTGAGAACATTGTCCATTATTCTTAGGTTTCTAATACAAAGATCTGGGCAGCATCAGAGTGTATTGTCCAAAAGAATTCTCTGCAAATATCATCTATGTATTTCCCAGAAATAATTGTGCCCTTACCTTTGAAAACCTATCTGTTTTTTTCTTTGACATAATAGTGAAAGATTTGTAGATCGTTCTGTTCTTTGGCAAATAAAGACTATCTGATTGACTCCGATTCTCCAGAATAAAGAATAATGCTTCTCTACTGTGGAGTCATCATTAACTCACCATTACTTATTGTTTTGTGATGTGAATGTCCTTATACTTATGGGGAGAAATCATTTTACGGAACAGCTGAGAGCATAAGTGCTAGAAACAGAAAGCTCGATTGTGGGTTTACCACCCACAATCTATGCCACACTAAGCAAGTTAAAAATTTTAAGTTTTATCTGAGAATCATCTCAATTTTAGCACAAAGTTTTCTAAATGCTAAATCCTCAATAAAGATAGTGGGGGTTTGTTATTTTTGTGAGAGATACCTTCCATTATTGCTGGGTCACAGAGTTAGAGAAAGTTAGCCACTTACAAAACCGATGATATAGCAATGTTGTGTAACTACCAGACCCTTGCCTTTCTTTGAGACTTCCAAGAAATGAAGGTAGGTTTTTCTTGACAGTCTACTGGGATCAGGTATCAGGGAAAATGTAAGAAGACTCCTCACAAAATAAGAACTGTGTGTATTCTTAGGAAAAACACACACATACACACACACATCAAATTAGCTTTTCCTGGGCACAGACATGTACTTGTATAGCTTTAGTATTAGCAGAGACCAGCGGTTCTCAGCCTGAACTTTGCAACCCCCATGGGGGTCAAATGATACTTTCATGGGGTTAGCATATCAGATATCCTGCATATAGTATATTTACTTTACGATTCATAAAAGCAGCAAAATTGCAGTATTGAAGTAACAAAGAAATAACTTCATGGCTGAGGGTTACCACAAGTGTCACAGCATTAGGAAAGTTGAAAATGATAGCATAGACCTCCTCTTTAGAATAGCTCACATATATCAGGTAGCAGAGCCTTTCTTTCTAGAAAAGAGAGGCCTCAATAATGACAGAAGCCAAGATATGCAAATAGTGACAACGACAATAGTGAAACATTTTATGCATACTTTTTTACCATTATATACCCATTCATTCTTTCAGACTTTTTACTGAATTGCACAAAGTTGAGCTCAATATAAACACTATGAGCAGGAGCTATTAATATGATAGTGTAGAAAAATGCAATGATTTTAAAATGAATTACTTATGTTTATCGTATTATGAAATTTTAAATATGATAATTTGTCAAACTTCACATGAGGATATGAGAAGACAGACACATTCAGGCAAATGTGCACAGACTCAGTAATGAATATACATATATTTTACATGTATGTGCATAAATATGTGTGTGAAGTATTAAAAATTTAAGATTAAAATGACTTTGCTACTTTAAGACTCTTTAGAACTAGATAAAACTTTAGAAAGGATGGGGAAGCAGATGACATAATTTAGCTGACTTTTCTTTTACATCAACTTCCTTCTATCATCTGAGACCTTATAAACTTTAAAGTCAATCCTGTAAGTATATTTGAAACAAGTCCTCTGACATAGCCTCTCTAAAATACCACAAAATTATCAAGTTATAACAAACTGAAATCTCTGGTTACATACTAGGGTTTCAGAAGCATTATTATTTAGTTTCCGTGTCATCTAGTTTCATTGAATTGTTCCCATAGATAATAAATGTTTAATGAAAGGTTATCACATTAGTTATTTCTGTCTTAAAGCTACCAAGTAACAGAAACTGCATAAGGGAAGAATTACTATTGTTTTGTCTCATACTTTCTAAGCTTTTAGTCTAAGATGATTATGGAAGCATGATGCGCAGCAGAATGTGTCAGTCAATCAGGAAGCAGAAACTGTAGCCAGAGACCACTAGGTTTGTCCTTCAAAAGTCTACCTACAGTGATCTCATCTGTCAAACACACCCTACCTCCCCAAAGATGCATAACCTCCCACTTCCACCACAAACATAAAAACAACATAATTAGCTGAAGAATAGCATTCAGTACACTAGCCTGGAGTGCACAAGTTACACTCAAACCATGAAAGTAAGTATGTTGTAGAATTTGTGCTAGGCTTCACACAGAGAGAGAGATGTATAAGTAGAAATACTTTCACCAAATAGATTTTAGACTCCTTAGATATACAGTTGCAAAGAAGGCTACATTAAGTATCTCGGTGATCACCTGTAAAAACTGATGCAAGCAGAAATGGCCTTGTTTTCATGGTAGGCATCAAGAGAACGAATGTCACAGACTGAGTTGAAGAGTGAGTAGGAGTAATCTTGGAAAGACACTGGGAGCAGCTTTTTGAGTAGATCAAGAAGAAAATTGGAACTGGAGAAATGCTGGGTATTTGGGAAAGGACAAAGAACTCCAAATAGCAGAAAGAGAACATGTATAACAGTAAAATGAGGGCAAAGAGTGTAGAAACGAGTTACCTGCTTTTGTATGTATAATGAACTAAGGATACTAGGACAGAATTAGAGCACGGTTCTGCATATGCTAAGATTTTATGTGAATCATAAAATCATGTGGGCTCCAGAGTCAAATTGTCATGACTACATTTTGGTGTTGCCACTAATTAGCCAAGTAGTGTTGAACAAATACTTTTTATATTTATTTTATATTTTATACTTTAAATATTTATACTTAATAAACAAATATTGTTTATTATCTATAAATAATAAAATCCCCTGGGTATTTTATTATTTATATGCAAACATTACAAAATCCAAACCTGTGGTTTGATGCACATCTAGACCCAAGAGTTGGGACAAGAAGAAGTCCTTATCCAATATACATTCCCTATTTACACACACACATATATATTGTTGCTATTATCAGTTTTTATATATGAGCACTGTATTTACATCATTTTCCTCTATCTCCTTCCTCCAACTTCACCTGTGTCCCCTAAATACATGACTTTTTATTTAGTTACTGTTTTACACATAAAGATGCACACACAAAGGTGACAAAGATAGAAAGGCAGACAGACAGATAAATAGGCCAATTTGGGATTGTGTATATTAGCACATATTAAGAGTTAACCACATAGTGTTACAACATGTCAGGGGACATAACCCTGGAGAAGACAGATTCTTCCTCAGTAGCCATTAATTAAATATAGCTCTTCCTCCATTGGTGGAACCTTGTGGAATTTTCTTCAACCATTGGCATGTCAACTGATATTGTTATTGCTCAGGTTATTGTTTATGCAAACATATTGTTGAGATTTCATACGTACCACTTCTGTGTCATATATAGAGGACATGATCTCCCGTGGACACCTTGGTCCTCTGACTCTTACCCTCTTCTGAGATGCACTCTGAGTCTTACCTGTAAAGGTGGCATTGAAGAAGCACCACTTGGGATAGGGCTCCCCATGGTTAGTTGAAAAATGTTTCAACTAACTGCATCTCACATAATCACCTATGAAATTAGGGTAAAATGGTGCTTTACTTTTCATTCGCATGGGGATTTTTGAAGTTAATACAGATGAACCATTTAAAAGGATGCCTGACATAATGAACTGTTTTGCTACATCTGTTTAGTAAAAAGAAAACTCAGATTTTAATGAAAAGCCAAGTCTCTTCTACCACGTCATGAAAAACAATGGGAATCATTTTTATCCCAACTCTTGGGGCTAGATGTGCTTCAGAATTCAGGTTTGGGTTTTTGAATATTTGTGTATACTTAATAAGATACCTTGGAAGAAGGCTGGAGTAGGAAAAAAGCATTTGTTCAGACTATGTGGCTAATTACTGGTGAATCCAAGTCATAGTCATGGGAGTTTGATTCTGGAGGCCACATTTAAGATCAATGAACCACATTACTTCACATAAAATCTTAACATGTGAAGAACTGTGCTGTAATTCTGTCCTAGGATCCACAGGAATTTGGCCTTCTTGATAAGGTAGTGAGATAATGGAGAGCAGTGACAGAAAGAAGAGGAAATGGCCTGTTATTTTGAAAAGTAAATGATACACAGAAAAAGTAAGAAAAATGTGATATTTGAGGTACCATGTAGAAGAGGACAAAGTCAATACCATACTCCAGCAACTAATGATCTTCCACAAAAGTCTATTCAAAGGACTCTGCCTGTGAATATAATCTTTATCTTGTATTTATATAATCATACAATAGAAAACCTTTGGAGCAGCTTAGAAATTCAGGGCAGTATTTTGAAAAGATTTTAAGTTAAAGTTATAGATTGACTATTCTGAGATTGGCAATATCATTATAGTAACTTATGGAAAGACTTAAATTTCTATTCCAAAATTTATAATTAAAATATGTTTCAAAACTCTGTTTTTAAAAAAAAAGGTGATTGAGGATATATGTTGCTATTCTTAATTAGAAATGCATACTCTGTTGGCTAACTATATAATCCTCAACAATACTGCTCTTACTTTAGAAATTAATTGTAAGTTTGGATATATCTAAGAAACCCAAATTAGGCTTACTTGCTACATAGTTGTAGATATCCACAATTTATTCAGGTTTGACAACTCACTAGAATGACCCACATACCTCAGAAAAATACTATTTTAAAGGAGAGAGAAGGGAGAGACATTTAGGATAATGTAATGTCTGGAGCATCCTGAAGGGTTTTCTATGCCTTGTAAAATATGATACCCTCTCAGCCACACACACACACACACTGCCCTCAGTTTACATGGTTTCTACTGAAATTGTGTTATGCACTGATGATTAGATCACTGGCAACATGAATGAAATGGATTTCATGCTTCTTTCCTCTACTGAGAAGTCTGATTGATGCTTGTATTAAAGCTTCAGTATTATTATCATGTGGTTAGTCTATGTTCCTATCATGAGTGGTATGAGCTATCTGAGAGACCACCAGAGAGCACCCCATATTCATAAACTCTACTGCACCAACATGATTACTAAAGACACACTTACCACTTAGAAAATACCAAGTTTCAAGGTTCTACGATAGTATTCTGAGATAAATATCAGAGCTTCTTCATTATAACAATACACATAAAAACAAGCACATGAAGAAAAAAAATCACTTCAAGTATCTAAATAACAATATGATATGTATTTCTGGTTAGAGAGACACTAAGAAATATTTTCCAAACTTACAGAACACAGAACTTGATTATATTACTAGAACGATTTCAAGATATATAGCAATTTCAGCAACCAGGAATAAAGCACAACAAAAATAGCCATAAGCAACACAGCATGTACATATATATGTGTGTATATTATGTACATATATATGTACACACACACATATATATCACCGTGTAACACATGCTGGCAGAGAACTCTTTATGTAGCCTAGGCAGAGCTAAAACTCTTGTAGAACTTTCTTTCTCACCTTCCTGTATGCTTTACTGATGAGTTGTGACACCACACCCAGATGATAATATAAATATTTTCAGCAACAGTATACTTGGTGGTAGCTTAATTTTCATACTTTCTCTACCACAAATTTAGGCACAAAAACAGCATTCCATTTTCCCATTAAGTTTGTTCCTTTAACTTGGCTTATCTTTATGAGACCAGAGAACTTATAACCCTTTGAAACATTAAATTTTTGATTCACTTGGAAGCCTTTATTAAGCTATAATTAATAGTTTAAAAGAACTTTACTAGACATTTGGCATGAACTGAACCATTGCGTAATTATCTTACTAAGAAAGTATTTTTTAAATGACTGGGGTATTCAAACCATGCAGAAACTGTAAAATCCTATTTAAAATAAATTGTTATGACATTTGTACATTAAGGCTGTCCAAAAGATGTATAAACTGTAAACTATAAGCCTAAAATAGATATTTTAAAACCATTATCTCATAGAGTTCTCTGCTAATTATTCAATTTTGCATACAACAAAAATTTCAACCAGCCTATAGTTTCCATGAGGTTATTTTTGTGGCTGTGGCCCATGAAAACTCACAGGAGAGATGATTTTGAACCAGAAAATGGATTTAAAAAATTTGAAAACATGATTCACATAGTGTTCTAGTTTCCTTTCTGTTACTGTCATAAGACATTCTGACTAAAGGCAACTTAAAGGAAAAAAAGATTTCTTTCAACTTACACATTACAGCTCACCACGATGAAGAAGGAAGGGCAGGAGCTCAAGTCTTCTTGCTATTTTATAGAACATAGCAAGGGACTGCACAGCTGAAGAAGTAGGGTAGAAATCATGGAGGGATGCTTCTTAATCACTTGCCCCATCCCTCACCTCCTCCTAGTCCGACCCATTCTTCCTCTTCTCCTCTCATGCCCCTTCCTCAGTCCAGTGAAGAGGAGGTCCTCCTCTCCTTCCATCTGGCCCTAGCCTATCAGGTCTCATCAGAAATGGCTGCATTGTCCTTCTCTGTGGCCTGGTAAGGCTGCTTCCCTTTCAGCAGGAAGTGACCAAAGAGCCAGCCACTGAGTTCACACGGTGAACTCACTTGGTGATACGTGGCTCATACCACCACTAAAGACTATGCTTAGCATTTCTATGCAACCCAGACCACCTGACCATAAATTGGTGCCATCCACACAATAGGCTCTCTCACATCACTTACCAATTAAGATAATCCCCACAGACAGGCCCACTGGCCATTCTAATATGGACGAACCGTTAATTAAGCCTTCCTTTGCAGGTGACGCTAGGCTGTGTTAAACATATAGTAAAGCTTACTAGAAAACACATCATGAATTGTCTGTGAAATTGGGGAGCTTGAAGCACAAGATACAGAGAAGAATAATCAAGATCACCAAATTCCTTGTTTATCCCCTTCAAAGATGCAGTGATGGCATTGGTACTGTGGTGCACTTGGCTCTTTGTTAGAGTGTGAAGAAGGCTTTTCTAAAGATGAACTTCTGGTCTCGGGGTCTTCATAGTCTACACAAACAGTATGAGGATAGAGTGTGGCATACTTGTATGGATTTTGTATTAGTAGTGGACATTTGCATTCAACTCCAAAAACCTATTATATACCAATTACATACAAATCCAGCACAAGTAAATAGACAGAAATGTATTCTGAGAATCTTCAGCTTTTCCCCTGAACTACTTATTGAAATTGACCATTGTAGACTACAAAGCCTCTTTAACTTTGAAAATATATCATCATGATTTGCTTTGAATAATGTGCAAGTTAGTGTTTTCACAATTATGACAACTACACAAACAACTGTAAAAGATTCATTAGTGATTATTTTTTTCACTGAATGTCTGTCTTCATCTGAGGTTACATCAGTGGTGCTGCAGAGCCTTGCGAGGTGCAATCATATGTTTTAGAGATTCTTTTTTTAATCTTATAGATGCCACATTTTCTTCTTTTTGTAATTGATTTATTTTTTATTAATTATTATTTATTCATTTTGTATCCCAGCTGTAGCCCCATCCCTCACCTCCTCATAGTCCGACCCATTCTTCCTCTTCTCCTCTCATGCCCCTTCCTCAGTCCAGTGAAGAGGAGGTCCTCCTCTCCTTCCATCTGGCCCTAGCCTATCAGGTCTCATCAGAAATGGCTGCATTGTCCTTCTCTGTGGCCTGGTAAGGCTGCTTCCCCCTCAGCAGGAAGTGACCAAAGAGCCAGCCACTGAGTTCACATTCTTGAGAGGTTTTTTAAAAAGAGATTTTCAAGGTAAGCAGATACATTGGCATAATACTAATTAGCTAATCAAAACTGTAATCCAAGAAAGCCATCACCACAAAAATAACTTCATAAAACTATAGGATGGTATAAATGTTTCTTGTACATAAAACTAAACAATTAGCATGTCTGTCTGTGGACATGCAACAGCAGGGGCCTGTGTTAATGTGAGTGGCTCATATCACCACTAAAGATCATGCAGACATCCCTGGTCTGGGCTGCTGCCTGGGCCCATATTGATGTCCAAGAGATGTGTAGATCTGGTCCTGCCCTTCACTGAGTGCAACACTCTGGACAGCTGGCCCCACCTCTCACCTACTGCACCATTTTTGAGGGAGGGCTCCACCACTCAAATAGGCAGCACAGTAGAGCGGGCTCGAGTGGCATTAAAGCAGGTGACCTGATGCTGCTCCTTGCTGGCTGTGAGGTTGGGTGAACTAGCCAGGGCTAGCTTGCCTTAGTCATATGGGTTGTAGGATTGCTGGCTGGCTGACCAAATCAGCTACCACCCAGGTCCAGATCCAGGCCATTAAGTTGACCCACCCTAAAATCTACCTCAACTATCTTCCTGAACTGAGCATATGAAAGGAATGACCCTGAATATCCAAAACTGCAGGATTGCCATGCAACAGGGCAGCAACAGGATAACCAGAGGTCTTTCAGTGAGGATCCAGTATTGATAGTGTAGCAGAAACCAGAGACCTGGAACCAGACCAATGACTCATTGCAATGAAGATTTGCAAGTAAAGAAGTATGAACAACAGGTTGTAGTACGGAACACACTGTGATACACTATAGCTTCTATGACAAGATGTTTTTTTTAATCCTTTGTTTTATTTTTAATTTTTGTTTCTTATTTTCTTTCGGGCGGTAGTTAGCAAGGGCAGAGGTTGTACAGAAAAGGATGGGGACATACGTGGCATGATTTGAAACTCAAAAAGAAGCAATACAGAGGTTTTTTTTTTAATAGAAAATTTAAAAGACACATGTATCTGTGTGTGTGTGTATGTAGCAATTTGTTGCTAATAGGTTTGTAAATAATGAGTGTATTTTACATGAGAACTTTTCCATTTCTCAAAAATAATATATTATGCATCATCAATTCAGCTTCTAGGCATTTATACCACCGCACTCTAAAAAAAAAAATGACTGCACAAAAATTGCACAACATTAATTTATAGTTCCAGGAAAGTAGAAGAAATTCAGTATTTGTTTAACTGTAAATTGATAAGTAAAGCTGCACTTATAGTCATGCAATTGAAAAGCAAAAAAGGAATGCAAGGCTGATATAGGTAACGAAAAATTAAGGCATCAGGCTGATTATCAGAAGAGCCACAAACGACAATAAACTGTGTGATTTTATTCATGGGGAATGTCCAAAATAGGCAAACATATAAAAAGTTGGCTGATACCAAGGACTGAGCAAAGGACTAGTTAGGAATTGTGATGAGGACCAAGTATCATCTAAAAGTATTGAATTTATTTTAGTTAAATAGTTCTAACATCATTTGCATGATTATGAATACATCAGCGACTCTGTTCATACTTTAAAAGAATGACTTTCATCAATTATATGTCAACAAAGTTGTAATTAAAAAATATGCCTTGGGAAATTTATCAAAATTACTTAACAGAGTTCATGGATTTAAACGGGGAAATAGTTACTTAGTTGAGCAAATAAGAAGCACTAACTGTGCAGATGGTGACAAAAAAAAGTCCTTAAAGGAAGCTTGTGCCATTAAATTCTTTGTTGGAAGATAAAAGTGTTTAAAAATGAAAGTGATGTTATGAAACCTGTTAAAATGCATAGGGAAAGAAACACAAAGAAACAGATAGACTGCTATGAATAATGTCACCAAGAATGTAATAGTGTGACTCATCACTCAAGAATGTAATAGTGTGATGGTAACCAACAGCCTTTTTCAGTTTCTTACCCTTTACCCACCTCAGTATACATATTTAGCAATTACATTTTCATGAAAAGTGGGTAAGCAAACTATTTCTAATTTTGTATTTCTTTAATGGCTATGGATATTGAATACCTTAAAAATATTTATTAGTCATTTTGAGGACTACGTTTTAAATTCAATGTCCTATTTATTAATTAAGAGTTTCAATCTGGGGAGGTTAATTTGTACATTTCTTTTTTAATTTATTTATTTATTTTTATTAATTACAGTTTATTCACTTTGTATCCCAAGTGTAGCCCCCTCCTTCATTCCTTCCCAATCCCACCCTCCCTCTCTCATCACTTTCCCATGCCCCTCCCCAAGTCCACTAATAGGGGAGGTCCTCCTCCCCTTCTCTCTGATCCAAACCTATCAGATCTCATCAGGACTGGCTGCATTGTCTTCTTCTGTGGCCTGGTAAGGTTGCTCACATTTCTTTATATAGTCTAGAAATATAAGTGGTAAAGATTTTCTCCTTTCTTGTACACTGCTCACTCTGTTGATATGTCTTTTTCTATGGAACGTTTTATTCTATTTTTATTTCAGTGTCCAGCATTTAACAGTATTCAATAAAGATAAGTGTAATTGTCTTCGTTTAGCCTCTTTTCCATGAGTCAAACTCAAAAATTCTTAGTATTGTACATTGGTGATTTTGTATCCATTCTGACTTTAAGAAAATTCTTAGGTGCAGAGACGAACATATTTTCAATCATGTACTGTCTGAAATACAAAAGAAACAGAATGCATGACAGAAGAGGAAGGAGGGAATGAAGGGAGGGAGGGAGGAAGGGAGGGAGGAAAGAAAGAAAGAAGGAAGGAAGGAAGGAAGGAAAGAAGGAAGGAAGGAAGGAAGGAAGGAAGGAAGGAAGGAAGGAAGGAAGGAAAAAGGAAAGAAGGAAGGATATTAGCTATGAACTAAGGCAGAAGAAAAGGCATTGCAGTAGTAAATGTGTAACTAAGTTCAATAAATAAATAAACAAATAGAAAAATATACACCTTCACTCTCGTGTTGAAAGTAGGAAATTTTAACAAGAAGCTGTCAATTTTACCATATGCATATCATTGTACTGAGATTCATAAGCTGCTCTATGATTGGGATGCATTATAACCTCATGCTTTAGAACTATTAGCAACATTGCCAATGTCTCTGAAAAAGCATTTTTTAGTGTTTAAATCATTGATTGCTCACTGATCAGAAATACCAACAGAACTCATCGGGAAGCCTGCTCTGTAGAAGGTCATCACACCAGATAATTTTATTGCTTGAAAATTGTCTTATTAATATTACCTCTCCCCCTAGATGTCTTCTTTACATTTGGTTAAGCATGCAAAATTTACTCACTTTTGAAAATGACTGATACCTCTACTGGACTATCGTCTAACCAAGTTCATACTTATCTTGGCTTTTTTATAAAATGGAACTGTTGATCTCTAACTTCAACTGTATTTTCCGTTGTAATTATTGAGATTATGAGGGCCATATGCTCATTTCTTTTTTTGGGTATTCCCATTTGGGTTTTGGCATTAGTCTTCCTTCCTATAAGCAAACAAGTAGAAATGCTGGCAGTGATAAAGGATCCCCTCTAGTGAAACCTATAAACGCTAAGGAGACCTTCTCCTCTACAGGTGTATTTACTTTGAATTTACCTTTTCAAAACAGGCAATTCTCCAGGCTCCCTCTCAGGCTGATCTGCCAAAGCAGCCACTTTGTAAGAATTAGCACGGATTGTTGAATTTGAGCACTACAGATGGTAAAGTTTCATGTTAAGAAAAACATCAGGCTTCTGTAAAGGATCCTACCCAGCACATCCTACAAACATCTTCTTCACTTGCCTTTTGATAGCAGGCAGAACAGACAATGTGAATGATTCACTACAGAAAATCTGTTTCTGTCTACACCAGCCTGTGCCAAACAGAGAGGAAAACTCATTATAAGTAGGTCGCTAATCTGAATGTCATTAATGAGTTCAGCATACGGTACTTTATCTATTAATAATTTATGTTGTCACCAAAATTTCTTCAGTTTTTTTTTTTTTTTTTACATATCTTCCTCACTTTCCATTTTAATACTGTAACTACAGAACTCACAAGAAGATCATGCCCTTTGGTTTTGTTTCAAAGTCATGGTGTTCTGATTTCTCTGGCTGCTTTAGAGCAAAAAGCTACAGCTGGCCTTATGCTCTTCAGATATTAATCTTCCATGTAAAAATTGAGAACTATTTTCTTCCCATTAGTTTTGGGATTCTGGTTTCTTTCTTTGGAAATTTTACTTGTCACTTTTTATCCAAGAAATTATTTGAACTCTCTTATTTTCAACTGTTCTAAAGACAGGCATATGTTTTGTCCTCATGTCTTGCAAAACAACTATGAAAATAATGTAGCCTGGTTACTTTAGTTTTTTTTTTTAGAATTCTTTCTCATAAAAAAATGTTTTCTTTGAAAAGATACATGGAGATCATGATTGTTTAGGAAGGTCAATAGATCTTTTGGAGTCATTAAAAGATTTCTAGCATTCTGTTTCTACTTCAAAAACAGAATTAAATCTCTGTTAAAGATAGGGAAATCTATTTTATAGAAAAATATATTTTGTCACCAAGCTGATGCTTGATGTCACCTACACACAATTACTCCAAATGTGTCGCATTTGGGAGAAGCAGAAGTAAAGGTGTCATCCCCTAAGCTGCAAACTACTCAACGAACCGTTCATTTTAAAAACAATTTTACCCAAACACATAATCCAACAAACTCACATCTTACAAGATGGTAAATTGTCATGTAAATTGGACAAGTTGCTTAACCTCTTTGGTTGTTCCTAAAACTTTCCCATAATGGTGCTGTAAAATTTAGATGTTTTTTATTATTGCTATTGTTTTTACTGAGGCTTTCTATTTCTTTTGTTTTATTCTGTATTTTTTTTTTGTTGTTGTTGTTGGTTTGTTTGCTTTACCAGAACACTAGATTAACAAATTGCTGTTTGTGGCTCAAGTTTCAAAATGTTCTTCTATGGTGGAAGCCTATATCTCCTATGCCTGCTTGTCCATGTTGCACAAGGATATTTAGGGGTCTACTTTCAACCGAGTTTAATTATGATGTTTTTTGTTTGTTTGTTTTACCTACATCCATTTGGCCACAAATTTTATCATTTCCTTTTTCTTAGAAGCTGAATAATATCCCATTGTGTTAATGTAGCAAATATTCATTTTGAATTCATCAGTTTATGGAAATCTAAGCTGTTTCCAAATTCTGGCTCTTTCGGACAGGGCAGCAAACAACAAGGATGAACATCCTTTGGGTATATGGACAAGAGTAGTATATGGAGATCTTAGAATATATCTATCCTCAGGTTCCAGAGGAAGCACTACACTGATTTCCACAGTGGATGTTCAAGTTAACATTCCCATTCTCCTTTCCCTACATTCTCACCAGCATGAGCAGCTATTTGTTTTTATTAATCTTGGCCATCTGACTGGTGTAAGATAAAATCTCATAGTAGGTTTTTTTTATTTTTTGAGACAGGGTCTCTCTATATAGCCTTCATTTGTCTGAAAACAGGCTAGCCTCAAACTCAGAAATCTCCCTGCCTCTGCTGCCCAAGTGCTAGTATTAAAGGTATCCACCATTATCCTGTCTATTAATATTCGATTCTTGGTGGCTCAGGCACACTGTTCAACATTTCCTTAAGGGTTTCTCAACTATTCATGGTCCTTCTTTAGATAGATCCCTGTTTTTAATTGAATTTACAGTAACGGCTAACTCTTATCTATTTCTGCACAAAAGGCTACTACAAGCTCAGAGACTTAGAAAACATGTATCAATTATGTTGTAAGTTACTTGTATCAGGGTTCCTGTCATGATTTTACTAGGTCCCCCTCTGGGGTTCTCACAAGTCAATACTCAGTGTATCAGCCTATGAAGTTCTCTTCTGGACTGCTGTCAAGTTGACAATTTATTTCCAAGTTGACTCCATTTCTGGCACAAACACTGTTAACTACATAACACAAAGCAATTTCATTCTTCCTCAATACATGATGCATTCAATCAGTTTCTTTACTGTTCCTTTCTTCTAAATCTTTTTTTTTTATTATTTTTTTTATCAGTTACATTTTATTAACTCTGTATCCTAGCCTTGTCCCGATCCCTCATTCCCTCCCAGTCCCTCCCTCCCTCCCTCATCTCCACCGTGCCCCTTTCCAAGTCCACTGATAGGGGGGACCTCCTCCCCATTCATCTGATCCTGTTTTATCAGGTATCTTCAGGACTGGCTGCAAAGCCCTCCTCTGTGGCCTAACAGGAATGCTCCTCCCTTCGGGGGTGGGGAGACCAAAGAGCCAGTCATTGAGTTCCTGTTAGAAATAGTCCTTGTTCCCCTCACTTTGGGAAACCAATTGGTTACTGAGCTACCACAGGCTACATCTGAGTGGAGGTTCTAGGTTATATCCATACATGGTCCTTGGTTGAATGTCAGTCTCAGAAAAGACCCTGTGCCCAGATATATTTGGTCCTTGTGGAGCTCCTATCCTTTCCCCATCAGACTAACTCCCCTTCTTTCTTATGATTCCCTGTACTCTGCCAAAGGTTTGGTCATGAGTTTGCTTTGAAAACACTGCTAGTTAGAGTCTTTCAGATGCGCTCAGTAGACTCTTGTCATACGTTCAATGCACATCCCATCTGTCTTTCTAAACGAGGATTGATCATCTTACCCCATGTCCGCTCTATTGATTATCTTTTTTAGGTGTATAGATTTCATTATGTTTATCATATCTTATAGGTTTATATAAGTGAGTATATCCCATGTTTGTCTTTCTCCTTCTGGGATATTTCACTCAGAATGATCTTTTCTAGATCCCACCATTTGCCTGCAAATTTCATGCACCCATCAGAATGGCCAAGATGAAAAACTCAAGCGATAACACATGCTGGAGAGGTTGTGGAGAAAGAGGAACCCTCCTCCACTGCTGGTGGGAATGTAAACTGGTACAACCACTCTGGAAAGCTATCTGGTGCTTTCTAAGACAAATAGGAATAGTGCTTCCTCAAGACCCTGCTATACCATTGCTAGATATATACCCAAAGTTTGTTCAAGTACACAAAAGGGATACTTGCTCAACCATGTTTATAGCAGCTCTATTTGTAATAGCCAGAACCTGGAAACAACCCAGATGTCCATCAACGAAGGAATGGGTACAGAAATTGTGGTATTTTTATACAATGGAATACTACTCAGCAATCAAAAAGGAGGAAATCATGAAATTTGCAGGCAAATGGTGGGATCTTCTAAATCTCAAACAGATCTTTAAATATAGAGAAATGGCTTTCTCCACCCAACTTTTTTTTTTTTAAGCTGCACATAAAGAATCCATACTAGAGGATTTACTTGATAGAGAATTACCAAAGAGAAACATTCTAGGATCTTGGAGCACATAAAAAAGACAGCTAGTCATATAATGATAGCAAGAAATATACAAGACAACTTAGATAACCCCATTAATACTGGCACATATGAATCAATAATTTACACTGGTGATACTATTTAAATACTTTTTAAATTAAATTTTTATTTGTATATATTAATTACAGTTTATTTACTTTGTATCCCAGCTATAGTCTCCCTCTGTCACTTCCTCCCACTCCCACTTTCCCTCTCTCATCTCCTCCCTGCCCCTTTTTAAGTCCACTGATATAAGAATAAAAGAATATAAGAATAAAAAAATTATAAAAATAAGTCAGTAGAAATGACAGTAAAAGGTTAATTTTCAAAACGACATTAAAACTAAAGAATGAGCACATGACAATAGTGTTGAAGGATTTTCCTAGTATACTAATGATAGTTTAATAGTTTTAAATAGTACATGAGTCTTGAATATATTTTGAGCTGACTTTTTATGTGTACCAAGAAATAGAGACACTTTTATTTTCTGTGTGCATGTTTAATTGTGCTAGCACTGTTTATTTATAAGAGACACTGCCCGTTTAGCTAATGTATGTTTTTAGCAGAGTCTGGACATGAGATGCTTATGAGATCAAAAATAAAGCACTTGCAGCTTGGTGCCCAGCGCTCTGGAGGAAGAGGCAGGCGTACCTCTGTGATTTCAAGACCAGCCTGGTCTACAAAGAGAGTCCAGGGCAGCCAGGGCTACACAGAGAAACCATGTCTTGAAAAAAAAAGCCAAAATAAATAAATAAACAAATAGATAAATAAATGAATAAGAATAAAGCACTTGGGCAGAAAAATGTATTTTCAGTTTTGAAAACAGAAATGAGTGTACAGAGAGATTGATATGTTGGAGCTAAATGAAAGGCAATTGAGTGCATAGCTACTCAGATAATATTTTTAAAATAAGGAAATTAAAGTTTAGTTTAAAGTTCAGGTTAAAATTCCCTAAAATAATCACATAAAAAGAATAGAAAATTGGTGTAGAACTTCTACATGAAAGGTGATTACCAAAGAAATAAGAAACATAAAAGCAATACAAAATTGGAAAAAAAAAAAAAAAACAACAGGTAAGGTAAGTCAAGGAAGAATCATCAAATTAATTTAGTAGAATGTAAACAGAAATCGATACAAATCTCTTAACTAATGAATGATCTATTGAATAGTTAATGTCCAAGATAAACTGCTCTTGAACAGTTAACTACCACAAATTCATTTACATATAAAAGAAAAATAAAATTTACAGCAACAAAAAAAAAAGAATGAGCACATGAATTAGAAAAGTATATTGATTGTTTTAATAAAATAGAATGACTGTTAGAAAGATGGAAGGTTCATAACTGAAAGTTAAATACATGAAAATAGAAGATAAAATGTCAATAGGCAAACATAAGAAGTTTAGTCATAGAAAGACTTCATTCAATACTCTATCTTTAGATCTCACTCCAGACAAAAGAGTGATGTTGCAGTGATTTTTGTCATCCACAAATAAGGATAAAAGTGAATAAAAGAGCATTGGGTAGATTGTTAGCTTAGGTGTTCAAAAACCATCTGCTATATGGATCCATGGAATTGAACTCAGGTTATCAGGCTTGGTGGAAAGCCCTTATCTGCAGAGCCATTTGTTGGTCCCATTTCTAGTTTTATATAATCCGTTTATGTATACATTTCTTCTAGTTTTCAAAATTACTTCTCAGAAAAAGGCTAGGGTCACACTGAAGGGGAAGAACTCCTCCCCTAACAGTGGACTAAAGGAGGGGCATAGGTGGAGAAAAGGGAGGGTAGGTGGGGCTGGGAGGAGACAGGGGGGGGAGCAGGGATGCAAAATAAATAAATTGTAAGAAATATATATATATATATATATTTTTTTTTTTTTTTTTTTTTTTTTACAAAACAGGCAAAAATTTAACTAGGTCTTACCTCTGGGAAGTCAACAAAGAGAGCAGAATGGAAGAGCTTGGGCCCTTTGTTTTTTATTTAGTTGTGGTATCTTTGCTCATATGTGAAGGTATTATTTTTTGTTTTTTTTTCAATGCAGTTTATTCAGGAACCTTGAACAATCCTCGGACCCTGGGGAAAGCCAGCCCACAGCTTAAATAGCCTCTGGGTAGCCAATCCAGGCGTGCCACGTGGGCAATGCAGATAGGTCCACATACATGGAAGCAAGCCAGATCCTCAGCCTTAGCCAAATGTGGAATTGTTCGTGACAGAGAGCACTCACCATCGGGAAGGTGGAAGGTGGAAACCAGCTCCATCTTTAAGGCATAGCATTCCGCAGCTCTCTACAGTTCCCCCTTTTTGTTTTAGATGCATCAGGCAAGAGTAGAGGTCTGATCTCTGATATTAGAAATAAATTGGGACTTTGTACTGATGTTCATTTAGGTGTCATCCACCCAAAGAGCATCAGACCCGTCCGATACCTTTTTCTCAGAGGCGGGAGCTGGGGCATCAACCCGCATGCAATCAGACATGCTCTTCTCTGGGTCGAAAGCTGCTGACCCTGAGGGCAGTTCTTAGCCTCGCATCCTGAGTATTATATTTTAGTTGAACTAAATAATACAAACTCTTGATAATACCTCACTCAATTTCCATTCTTCATTAAATTGTTTTTATAAGGCATCTTTTTTACAAAAAAAATAAAAAAAAGAAAAAAGTGAGTATAGGGTTATTTCACTGTTTTTTCTTTTTTTTTTCCTTCCCTCCCAATCCCTCCCTTCCTCCCCCTTCTCCACACACTCACCTCCCCAAGTCCACTGGTAGGGGAGGGTTTCTTTTTCTTCCTTCTGATCCTAGTCTGTTAGGTCTCATCAGGAGTGGCTGCATTGTCTTCCTCTGTGGCCTGGTAAGGCTGCTCCCCCCTTAGGAGGAGGTGATCAAAGAGCAGAATAATCAGTTCATGTCAGCAACTGTCCCTGTTCCCATTATTATGGAACTCACTTGGACACTGAACTGCCATGGGCTACATCTGTGCAGGGGTTCTAGGTTATCTCCATGCATTGTACTTGGTTGGAGTATGAGTCTCTGGAAAGACCCCTGTGCTCAAATTTTTTGGTACTGTTGCTCTTCTTGTGGACCTCCTGTCCTCTCCAGCTCTTACTATTATTTCCCACTTCTTCCATAAGATTCCCTGCACTCTGCCCAAAGTTTGGCCATAAGTCTCAACATCTGCTTTGACAGCCTGCAAGGCAGAGCCTTTCAGAGGCCCTCTGTGGAGGCTCCTAACTTGTTTCCTGTTTTCTTCTTCTTCTGGTGACCATCCTCTCTGCCTTTTGGAGTGGGGATTGAACATTTTAGGGAGAGTCATCCCTCTTGATTAGTTTCTTTAGGTGTACAGATTTTAGTAGGTTTATCCTATATTATATGTCTGTATGCGTGAGTATATATCTTGTACATCTTTCTGCTTCTGGGATAGCTCACTCAGGATGATCCTTTCCAGATCCCACCATTTACCTGCAAATTTCATGATTTCCTTGTTTTTAATTGCTGAGTAGTATTCCATTGTGTAGATGTACCACAAATTCTGTATCCATTCTTCAGTTGAGGGGCATCTGGTTTCATATGGAATAACAAGAAACCCAGGATTACTAAAACAATCCTCTACAATAAAAGATCTTCTGGAGGTATCTCCATCCCTGATCTCAACTGTACTATAGAGCAACAGTAATAAAAACTGCATGGTACTAGCATAGAAACAGACTGGTGGATCAATGGAACCTAATAAAAGACCCAGAAATAAACCCATACATTTGGACACCTGATCTTTGACAAATATGCCAAAACCATACAATGGAGAAAAGATAGCATCTTCAACAAATGGTGCTGGTCTAACTGGATGTCTATATGTAGAAAAATGCAAATTGATCCATACTTATAACCTTGCACAAAACTAAAGTCCAAGTGGATCAAAAACCTCAACATAAAACCAGACACATTAAATCGGTTAGAAGAAAAAGTGGAGAATACCCTAGAACTCATTGGTACAGGAGACAACTTCCTGAACAGAACACCAACAGCACAGGCTCTAAGAGCAACAATCAATAAATGGGAACTCATGAAACTGAAAAGTTTCTGTAAAGCAAAGGAGACCGTCATCAAAACAAAACCTACAGATTGGGAAAGAATCTTCACCAACCTTTTATCTGACAGAGGGCTAATATCCAATATATATAAAGAACTAAAGAAGTTGAAAAGCAACAAATTAAGTAATCCAATTAAAAAATGGGGAACAGAGCTAAACAGAGAATTCTCGATAGAGGAATATCAAATGGCAGAGAAACACTTAAAGAAATGTTCAATGTCATTAGCCATCAGGGAAATGCAAATCAAAACAACCCTGAGATTTCACCTTACACCCGTCATAATGGCCAAGATCAAAACCTCAAGTCACAACAGGTGCTGGAGAGGTTGTGGAGAAAGGGGAACCCTCCTCCATTGCTGGTGGGAATGTAAACTGGTACAACCACTCTGGAAATCAATCTGGTGCTTTCTCAGACAACAAGGAATAGTGCTTCCTTAAGATCCAGCTATACTACTCCTAGGCATATATCCAAAAGAGACTCAAGTACACAATAAGAACATTTGGTCAACCATGTTTATTTCACTTTGTATTGCAAATTTTATCTAAAGTACCCAAAACCCTAACATATAAACATATTCTCAGTCAATCACTTTTTACCTTACCTCATCCAGTTCTACTGCTCTTGAACTTGCTCTCTGGCAGCCTGGTTTTCAGATTTCCAGATTTAACTTCAGATTACCTTCAAATTTAACTTCAAAATTTGCTTTCCCATTGGCTTGCCCAGCTGCATAACTGTCCTGCAGTCGACCTTAGGACTGTTCCATTCTCTGATAATTTCTTCAGATCTTCTGTCCTCTTACACTGCCTCATGCTGACAAACTTGAACATGGGCGATATTCAGTTTTCATCCTGTCCTAATGTGCCTATATATTGCCACTAAGCTTTAGAACAGTATTTATTTGCAGGATAAGTGGGAGAAAGAAGGAAAGAAACAAGAACAGTAAACCTGACTAGTTACACTGGTACAGAGTACTAGCATAGACACACTGCCAGAGAAATTAAGAAAGAAGCCCCTCTCTCTAAAGAATCATTCATAGAATGGAACAAGTAATGGAACATACATTTAGAAAACTTTCTAGAGAAAAATCAGAAGATTGGCCTAGTCTGATTTTCAGATATGCAGTTTTCTTATGCAATAGATTAAGGACATAGGAGTGGAATTATCTCTGAGGTTTACTTTGTGTTTGAAGTTCCCACATCGCTACCATCTTTCTGAGCCAATTAACCATACCTTTATCAAACCTCCTGGTGGGGTTATTCAGGATGTGCTAAATGGTTTAATTAAAATCTGTCCTCTCCCTAATGCCCATTTAGAGGAATACCTTTCTCAAAATAGCAATTAAATATATAACAATTCATTACTCAGAAAGAGAGAAAAAAATCAACAATTATTCCCTTAAGATAAACAACTCAACTTCCAGTGACCTCATTTAAAATCTTACTTTATAAATATAAATGAAAGTTTTTCTTTTTTAAACAGTATTGATCAAATTAATCAAACACAATAGGGAATTTTAATATTGTATTGTGAAAATTGTCTTGTGAGTACTATAGGAACAGAAGGGAAATTATACAATGACAAATGTAGTGATATTGCCAATAGGGAAAAAACAGGTAAGCTAGTGGAGAGGAAGGACATTGCAGATGAGCCAACATTAAGACCATCAGGAGCAGGAATGCTACTAAATTCTTTATAAGTGGAATTACATATCTTGTAGAGTTTAATATTTTCCCATTTATAAGATGATAATGAGAGGGCTAGAAGCATGGCTCAGTGGTTAAGAGCATTTGTTATTCCATAAAGGATTCAGGCTTCATTCCCAACACCCACATAAAAGTTCACAGTTGTCCATAACTCCGTTTCTAGGGAACCTGTTGCCTTCTTTTTACATCTGTGGGCACCAAGCCTGCACAAAGTGTACAGATAAACAAGCAAATAAAACATTCATACAAATAACATAAAACAAATATTTTCTTTAAAGGAGGACAATAAAAATTTGAGAAGTTTAAAGTTTTCTTCCAATCACTTAGCTCTTGAGAAGCAGCACAACATTTAAGTCCACTCATGTCCAGTAGGCAATTTGTTAAAGGGTGTTACTGTCAATGTTAAGTTTATAATCCATGGCTATTGCAACCATTATCTCAACTTTATCTGAGTTTCTCTTCCTAAGATCTGAATGCGAGTATATGTTCTACTCAAAGCAGTGATGTGCTCTTGGGACCCTGAATAAGGTAGGACCTTCTTGTTTTCTACTTTAATCTAGCCTCTTCTGAAAATAACCCAGAAGCCAAAACATAACTGAGGACACTTCTAGAAATCAGCAGTGCAGACCCGGTCAGCAGAGGCATGTAGAGTCACTAGGCTTGAAAAGGGGACAGAAGAAATATGATGTGAATTACATAAGGTGCTACTATTAAATTAAACTGAGTGAGCAGCATATGGATTTTATCTTAGTTCTTTATGCTTTCTATGGAATTGATTAATTAGCTAATGTAAGAATAAAATGCTGAAAAAGCAGGAAGTAGGATATTATGGTTGAGATAAATGCTGAGATAGTGAATCCATACAAAATGTGTATTCAGTTGAATTCTTAGTTGTTCTTTATTAAATAGGCCCCATTACAAGCTTCTGTAATAGGTTTGAAAGTTCAGTATATACAGCTTCCATTTGGCCTAATGTAGACTGTCAGAGAACACCTAAACAGCTAATTATTTCTGCTAGGTTGACTGTGGAGAAAACTGAGACATGATCTTCTGACATTTCTTCCAATACTAAGCTCATTGTAAATGAAAAGAAAGCATTAAATTTTAACTCAAAGATATCCTTAAATGGCTAAGATATTCACCAGAATTGATTTATTTCTGTATATCCTAAGTATGTTCAATGATAGAAAATTATTTCTATATGGTATTCTAAATTTGATTATTTATTTAAAATCATTCTGGGAATCTCCACTCCACACACCCCTTTTTTTTCTGAGCTAATAAAGCAATACTTGAGTTCAGAAGACTAAAATTCTCATTACACAGTAAGAAAGGCTCAAGTTTTTCTTTTCAAGTTATTATGAGTATGTGAAAACATATTTGTTACAGACAAGGTTTATCAAGGGCCTTGCTGTTAATACAACAGCATATTAGTTTGCATAAATAGCAGTCTTTAAATCAAGACTGTAAAACATGTTGCAGGATAAAGGAGTGGACAGCCATGCTCCCATGTCTTAGATTTGCCTCCACAAGGTGTTGATGATGGGTATGGACTTGGAATTATTGAGAAGACTGAGCTTACAAATGCTGGATTACGAGGAAAGAAACATAGCCGAGCACACCCTTGAAAAGGTTCTCTGAACAAGTTCATTGTCTGAAAGGAACTTGTTTAGAGATGGTATTTGAAGTAGAGAGTACTGTTTGAGCAATAATATAGAGAATCTTTCCTGAAAGGAAAAAAAAAAGAAGAAAAGAAAAGAAAAAGAAATGTTACTGATCATTAAAGCAAAAAAAAAAAAAAAAAGCAAAAAGCAGTTACTCTGGGTTCTCTGCCTCCACAAGCATATGAAAGCAACAAAAAAACTCATGCCAAACTCCTACTCACTTTTACATCTTTAATTTACCTTTTCTTTTTCAGTAGTAGACGATGGCTCCAATTTTGCATTGTAGCCGGCTTTCAAGTCACACAACCACGCTGGATCAATATCTCTTTGTAAAGCACTCACTAGTTTCTACCAAAATTACTGAAACAAAACAAAACAAAACAAAAACCTTTCATTTACCCTCAACCACCAGGACATCTTCATCTTTATTTTTTTTTAACTTTTTGCACAGCTGTATTGTAGGGAACAATTTGAAATCAGATAATCATCCCCAGAAAAGATTGCATTCATTTTATATTTTCACATTCCTCCTGTTCTAAATAGTTAATTATGAATTTCAAGCATTAAGAGAAGGGCTTCACAGCCTGTATCAAAACCACTGAAGAGATTTCTTGTTGGAAAGTGCCTCATTTGCTACCATAAAAGCCAGCAATGATGATGACAGTCCAGCTGCTCAGTAAGGATCACTCACCCTTTATGGACTCCCAGAAGCCTCTCTAAAACATAAAGGAATTCATATTTTTATTGCTTTGTATTCTCTCAGTGTGAAGAAGAATTTACATTTCTTAATTGGGTTTCTTTCTCTCGGCTCCAGAAATTACAACTATCTCAGTAGACTTCATAGCTTAGCAGCCCCAAGAAGCAGTTGTAGAAGTTATTCATAAAGCAGAGTATAAGGCAAACATTTTCAGTAAAATTAAAGGGCTACTTTCATTAGGATTGCCTACGATACACTGAATTTCAGAACCTGTGACTATCCTTCAACTACAGAATAACAATTTTCAGAGAAAGACTAAAATTCTCATTTCAAAGAGCTTTATCACCAATATAATAGAACTATGGGTACCAGAATCCATCTGATATTTCTTAATTTCTGGGCTTTTCAATTTGGTTTTGACCAGTTTTCAATTATAACATATTTCTGGGCCCTTTAGATTCTAAGAGTAAAGTTACAAGAAATATGTAGATCTAGAATTTATGTGGTTAGAATTTGCAGCTTTTGAATAAAAGACTAAAGATAGATGTGTTAGTCATAATTCTCCAGGAGAACATGAACAATACACATAATTACAAGAGGAGAATTATTGCAGTGGATTATAGAATCATGGGCTTGATCATGCCACAGTGTCCACCTGGAAGCTGTTGACCTGGAAGAATAGTTGCTGCTCAGTTCGAAAGTGCTGGAAGCCACAGAACAGTGTTACTAGTCATGCATCAGCTGAAGGCTGAAGGCTGAGTGGTTTGCTAAAGTCAAAGATAATATGTCGCATTTAAAGGCTGAGGAACCAGTATTCTGCTCTGTGTAGGTGATGGAAGTATATCTTCCCAAGAAGAGACCAATATGCACACTTGGCAAACTCTCCTCTAGAAGAGGCCGGTGTCCATGCTGGCAAGATTTCCTGCTTTTCATTCCATCTGTGCCCCAGCCTACCAGATGGTGATGCCCATATTCAGGGTAAGTATTTTTCTCACTTAGTTTACTATCCCATGTGCCAATAGATCTGGAAACTCCCTCAGATACACACCCCCAAATCTTTACCATTTTATAAACACCACTTTTTTTTTCCAGTTAAGAATCACACCTAATGAGTTGACTGCTATAATTGACAGATACACTCAGTAACTTCTCCATCACTCTGATCTCTGAAAACACACTTATCCATAAGAGAATATTCTGAAAGGAAACCCAACCCACTTCAAAGTACCAGTGAAAGTGGACATTGTTGCTCATTTGTAATTCGTTTTGATTTTGCAATGCAGTGATGAAATCCAAGCTTGGCATTTAGTTTTAATTCAAGGTGTCGCCCTTTCAATAAAATATCTGATAGGGTTTCCAGAAATGTAGATAAACAACTGAACTATATTCCTTGCTTTCTACATTGATTTATACCCAGACTAACATTAAACAGCCACATAGTTCGTTCTTGAAGCATTTACTGGCTAAGCTGCAAAGTCCTAGTTCTTTCCTGATGACATCTTTCTCATCTATCACAGAAAACAAAGATGACTGACAATAAATAAATAAATAGAGGAAAAGAGTAAGAAATTATGTCAACTGCTTTTTTCTATTGGTCTTTCTGTTAGACAGTATACGAACATTTTCTCAGTTAATTCTAACTTTGAGAATATATTGCCTTCTCTCTCATATAAGAAAACAAATATTTCATAAAGGAAATAAATTTTCTTCTGTTAAAATTGATGAAGATAAAATTGGAGTTCAGCCAGGGATGACTGTTTTGAGAGCACATGATTTTCCTAGTCATAGTAAGAAATTACCAAATATCAGATAAGATAGAGAAACAGATATACAACAGGGTGAAATTATTTTTGAAAATGAACAATTCTATGATAAGCTCTATTGACACTGGGAGGTTTCAAGAAATAATTGAAGTGATGTCAAAATAGAGAAGCATGTTTACAGTGTCCATTCTAGAGGGAATCTCATCTTCTTATTAAATATATATCAGTGTTTTGCACTGTAATCTTCTGTTTCCTAAAAAAAAAATAGTTTCTCTCTAGTGTTATATTGTGGCATAAACCCCCACACAGCACCAGTGGCTCATCAGCATTCTTTTATCCATTAATGTAAGAAAAAGAATAAAAATATCTGTTAGCCATCCATTTTTTTCAAACAAAGCTGTAAATATTTTGTAACAACTCTCTTTCCCTATGCATGTGTCAACTGAAGTTGTTTTAGTTCCTATCACAACATTGTCACTAAATGTTTTCAGTTAAACATATCTTCTTTCTCCTAGCTAAAAATAAGTGACTGTGCCTAAATTCTAAAATTTCCTTCAAAACTTTTCTTTGAATATATTTAATTCACTTATGCATGGTAATTCCATTATGAAATGTAAACGCTTCTAATGTTAACTAAGAGAGGCCACGAGGTTTTCTGATATATTTAAGAGTGGTCAGATCCATTCCCAATCTGTAGGCTGTCATTTTGTATTATCAACAGAAGTTTTTGCTTTACAGAAGCTTTTCAGTTCTATGAGGTCCCATTTAGTGATTGTTGACTTTAGAGCTGGTGCTGTTGGTGTTCTTTTCAGGAAGGTGTCTCCTGTGCCAATGAGTACAAGACTCTTTCCCACTTTTTCTTCTAACAGGTTTGGTGTGTCTGGTTTTATGTTGAGGTCTTTGATCCACTTGGACTTTAGTTTTGTGCAAGGTGATAAGTATGGATCTATTCACATTTTTCTACATGTAGACATCCAATTAGACCAGCACCATTTATTGAAGATGCTGTCTTTTTTCCATTGAATGGTTTGGGCTTTTTTTTTTTTTTTTTTTTTTTGTCAAAAATCAAGTATCTGTAGGTGTGTGGGATTATTTCTGGGTATTCTATTTGATTCCATTGTTCCATCATTCTGTTTATATGCCAATACCATACAGTTTTTAATACTGTTGCTCTTTAGTACAACTTGAGATCAGGCCTAAAGATACCTTCAGAAGATTTTTAATTATACAGTATTATTTTTGCTATTCTGGATTTTTTTTTTACATATGAAATTTAGAATTGTTCTTTCAAGGTCTTTAAAGAATTGTGTTGGTATTTTGATGGGAATTGCATTGAATCTGTAGATTGCTTTTGGCAGAATGTACATTTACACAATGGAATACTACTCAGCAATTAGAAACAAGGAAATCATGAAATTTGCAGGCAAATGGTGGGAAATAGAAAAGATAATCCTGATTGATGTATCCCAGCAGCAGAAAGACACACATGGTATATACTTACTTATAAGTGGATAGTAGACATATACAATAGGATAAACATAGTAAAATCTGTACACCTAAAGAAGGTAAGGAAGAAGGGGGACCTGGGGTAAGATGATCAATCCTTACTCAGAAAGGCAAACGGGAAGGACATTGAAGAGGGAGAAAACAGGCAACAGGACAGGAGCCTACCACAGAGGGCCTTTGAAAGACTCTATCCAACAATGTACCAAAGCAGATGCTGAGACTCCCTGAGTGGAGAGCAGCCTTTCCAGGCCACAGAAGAAGACAATGCATCCAGTCCTGATGAGACCTGATAGGCTAGGGTCAGAAGGAAGGTGAGGAGGAACTCCCCTATCTGTTGATTTGGGGAGGGGCATGAGAGGAGATGAGGTAGGCAGAGTGGGATTGGGAGTGGATGAGGGAAGAGGCTACAATGGTATTATGAAGTGAATAAATTATTTTATAAAAAATAATTAATTAAAAAAGCAAGTATCATTACCACAATTACTTGGCTCTATCTGGCTAATAATGAATAAAAATGGGGGATATAGACAAACAGGTGTGGGCTTATAGGAAATATTATGAGAAGCCTTAACCCCTCGTTGGAACATCCTGCGTCAGTTCTAGAACTAGCAGTGGTGGTGTCCGAGGTCTGAGTAGGTTCAGGAGACCCCAGGGGCGAGACGTGCTCCATGCCAATTGACTAACTCCATGTTTTCCTCCACTTTTGAAAGTCATTTAAGGTTCTTAAATTATTTTTTCCCTTTTTTCTTAAATTTTTCATCAATTACACTTTATTCATTCTGCATCCCCCCATAAGCCCCTCCCTCCTCTCCTCCCAATCCCACCCTCCCTCCTCCCTCTGCTTGCATGCCACTCCCCAAGTCCACTAATAGGGGAGGTTCTCCTCTCCTTTCTGATCTTAGTCTGTCAGTTCACATCAAAAGTGGCTGTATTGTCCTCTACTGTGGCCTGGTAAGGCTGCTCCCCCCCCCAGAGGGAGGTGATCAAAGAGCAGGCCAATCAGATTATGTCAGAGGCAGTCCCTCTTCACATTACTATGTAATCCAATTGGACTCTGAACTGCCCTGGGCTACATCTGTGCAGGGGTTCTAGGTTATCTCCATGAATAGTCCTTGGTTGGAGTATGAGTCTCTGGGAAGTTCCCTATGTTCAAATTTTCTTGTTCTGTTGCTCTCCTTGTGGAGACCCTGTCCTCTCCAGCTCTTACTATTTCCCAGTTCTTACCTAAAATTCCGTTCTCCTGCCCAACAGTTGCCCATCCGGCTCAGCATCTGCTTTGATAGTCTGTAGGGCAGAGGCTTTCAGAGGCCCTCTGTGGTAGGTTCCTAGGTTGTTTCCTGTTTTCTTCTTCTTCTGATGTCCATCCTCTTTGCCTTTCTGGATGGGGATTGGACGTTTTAGTTAGGGTCCTCTCTCTTGCTTAGTTTCTTTAGATGCACAGGTTTTAGTGGGTTTGTCCTATGTTGTATGTCTATATGAGTGAGTATATACCATGTGTGTCTTTTTGCTTCTGGGACAACTCACTCAGGATGATCCTTTCCAGATCCCACCATTTACCTGCAAATTTCATGATTTCCTTATTTTTCATTGCTGAGTAATATTCCATTGTGTAGATGTACCACAATTTCTGCATCCATTCTTCAGTTGAGGGGCATCTGGGTTGTTTCCAGCTTCTGGCTATTACAAATAAAGCTGCTACAAACATGGTTGAGCAAATGTCCTTTTTGTGTACTTGAGCCTCTTTTGGATATATGCCCAGTAGTGGTATGGCTGGATCTTGAGGAAGCGCTATTCCTAGTTGTCTGAGAAAGCGCCAGATTGATTTCCAGAGTGGTTGTACAAGTTTACATTCCCACCAGCAGTGGAGAAGGGTTCCCCTTTCTCCACAACCTCTCCAGCATGTGTTGTCACTTGAGTTTTTGATCTTGGCCATTCTCATGGGTGTAAGGTGAAATCTCAGGGTTGTTTTGATTTGCATTTCCCTAATGGCTAGTGAGGTTGAGCATTTCTTTAAGTGCTTCTCTGCCATTCGGTATTCCTCTACAGAGAATTCTCTGTTTAGTTCTGTTCCCCATTTTTTAAGTGGATTATTTGGTTTGCTGCTTTTCAGCTTCTTTAGTTCTTTATATATACTGGATATGAGTCCTCTGTCAGATAAAGGGTTGGTGAAGATTCTTTCCCAATCTGTAGGTGGTCGCTTTGTTTTGATGACGGTGTCCTTTGCTTTACAGAAGCTTTTCAGTTTCATGAGGTCCCATTTATTGGTTGTTGCTCTTAGAGCCTGTGCTGTTGGTGTTCTGTTCAGGAAGTTTCCCCTTGTACCAATGAGTTCTAGGGTATTTCCCACTTTTTTTTCAAGCCGATTTAATGTGTCTGGTTTTATGTTGAGGTCTTTGATCCACTTGGACTTCAGTTTTGTGCAGGGTGACAAGTATGGATCTATTTTCATTTTTCTACATGTAGACATCCAGTTAGACCAGCACCATTTGTTGAAGATGCTATCTTTTTTCCATTGTATGGTTTTGGCGTCTTGGGGGTCTTGGAACTACAGCCACCATTGTTACTACCATCTCATTGACGGCTGTTGGAGCTACCACCAGGGCATTAGCCATGAGTCATACTGGGCAGACTGCTCAGACCCTGAATAATCATTTAGCCAATGTAGCTCATGCCTTAGTTGTACATAAAGGAATTAATGCTCAACTAAAAGGAAGCTTGATGGTGTTCAATCAGAGGATTGACCTCTTGCAGGAGCAAATTGATACCCTATGGCAAATCGCTCAACCTGGCTGTCAATGAAAGTATGCTGGACTTTGTGTCACTAGCATACAACATGAGAATTTTTCCTGTGCTGCAAATCTGTCTAAACAATTGTCGAGCTATATTTTAGGTAATTGGACTGGAGAATTCGATACTACGATGGAGCAGCTGAGAGTGGCCATTGTCGCAGTAAATTCTACCGGAGTGGACGCAGGACTAGCCACAGGATTATCAACTTGGATTGCTGCAGCCATGAATCATCTGAAGGAATGGGCGGGCATGGGAGTGTTAGCAGGCCTTCTGGTGTTGGTCTCCTTGGTTTGCCTGTGGTATATATGCAAGATTAGAGTCTTACAACAGTGTGATGCAGCCATGATCATTCAGGCCTTTACAGCCATTGAAGCAGGACATTCTCCCCAAGCATGGTTGGATACCATAAAAAGCTAAAATGATACGCTCAGGATGCGAGGCTAAGCACTGCACTCAGGGTCAGCCGCTTTGGACCCAGAGAAGAGCATGTCTGATTGCATGCGGGTTGATGCCCCAGGTCCCGCCTCTGAGAAAAAGGTATCAGACGGGTCTGATGCTCTTTGGGTGGATGACACCTAAATGAACATCTGTACAAAGTCCCAATTTATTTCTAATATCAGAGATCAGACCTCTACTCTTGCCTGATGCGTCTAAAACAAAAAGGGGGAACTGTAGAGAGCTGCGGAATGCTATGCCTTAAAGATGGAGCTGGTTTCCGCCTTCCACCTTCCCGATGGTGAGTGCTCTCTGTCACGAACAACTCCACATTTGGCTAAGGCCGAGGATCTGGCTTGCTTCCATGTATGTGGACCTGCATTGCCCCCGTGGCACGCCTGGGTTGGCTACCCAGAGGCTATTTAAGCTGTGGGCTGGCTTTCCCCGGGGTCCGAGGATTGTTCAATGTTCCTGAATAAACTGCATTGAAAAAAAAAAATTAATTAAAATAAAAATATCTTGAGATCATGAAATTAGAAATAAAGTGGGTTGTTAATGCAAAATAAAGAATGGCTGGAAGTCTCTTTTATTTAAATTTATTTTTTTATAATTTATTCACTTTACTTCTCAATTATAGGCCCCCCTCTTTCCCTTTATTCCCCTCCCCTATTTCTCAGAAAGGAGGAGCCCTCCCCCTTCAACCGTCTGACCCCAGCCTATCAAATCTCATCAGGACTGTATGTATTTTCTTCCTCTATGGCCTGGCTAAGCCAAACTTCGGGCAGAATGCAGGGAATCTTATGGAAGAAAGGGGAGATAGAAAGACCTGGAGGGGGCAAGAGCTCCACAAGAAGACCAACAAAGCCAACAAATGGGGGCTTGCAGAGACTGATACACCAAACAAGGACCATGCATAAAGAGAACCTATACCCATTGCTGGTATGTAGCCCATAGGCAGCACATGTGGGTTTCCTAGTAAGGGGAGCAGGGGCTGTATCTGACATGGACTCTGTGGCCAGAAGTCTTTGCACATGCTTTCTGCTTCATTGAAATTGTATGGCACTGTAAAATTTACTTTTAGCTTGGGTAGAAAGGGACAGAATATGAGTTTATATAATAACTAACAAAAAAAATATTGTGAGAACTTGACTTAGTGGAAATTACATATGATTTTTGTGGTCATGAATCAAACCCAGTGAGCTTTGACTATTTTATACTATGTCAATGGGACTTTTTAAGACTAGATCTTTCTTCCTCGGTACCTACATGATGTCTATGAATAAAGTTTCTATATTGACTCTTCTTAAAACATAAATGAAATGTGGTGCCTCAATAGTAGTTGTGGTGGTTTGAATGAGAATGGCCCTATGGGCTCACATATTTTAATATTTAGTCCCCAGCTGGTGGAATTCTTTGGGAAGGACTAAGAGGTCTGGTTGTGTTGGAGACACTTGGTGTAAGCATTGAGGTTCTAAAAGTGAATTCTAGCCCCAATTCTCTCTCTCTCTCTCTCTCTCTCTCTCTCTCTCTCTCTCTCTCTGTGTGTGTGTGTGTGTGTGTGTGTATGGGTCAAGATGTAAGCTCTCAACTACTGCTCCAGATCATACCATGCCTGCCTGCCTGCTACCATGCTCCCTGCCATGGTGGTCATGGACTTACCCTGTGACTCGATAAGCTCCCAACAAACTCATTATTCTATAAGTTGCTTTGTTTATGGTGTTTTGTCACAGCAATTAAAGAGTTAACTGAAACAGTTAGCTACTACAAAATTAATAAAATCTAATCTTGTATGAGATGAATATTGCCTAGACCCAGGGACAGAATGTACCTAACAGTCACAGTTCAAGACAAAATGATAATATAACAAGCTGTTCTTTTTAAAAAATGTTATTTATTCATTCACTGTATGTGTTTACTTTAAGCTGAATCAAAAGCAAACGTGTTCTTCACTGTATGTGGGATATCCTGAGTTCTCTGCAGCCATAAGCTTCTCTGTGACAGACTTACTAATTTTGTGAAGGAAGCAGAAAGAGGAAAAATGAGAATATGTGTTATAAAAGGTATGAATTCACTACTCAAGAACTTATTACTTGTTGCTATAATGTTCTTTTGAAATGTATACACCTTACCCTTGTTCATTCAAATGCTGATTTCTCTCCCCCACTATCTGGTTTTAATCCAGATATTGCATTGTGATACTTATTATAATCATTACTGGTCTCAAGTTTGTGTAAACATGCCACCATTTGTTATCCAATTTGTCTATTAAAACAACCAGCCACAATGTTGCGCAATGGAGAGGACTGAGTGGGACATCCTGGTTCAGAGTGGGAGGAGAGGAAGGAACAGGATGACAGGAAGGAGTGGAAGGCAGAGGAGGAGGAGAAGCAGCAGGAGCAGAAGTTGAGAGAGCAGAGGCTGGAAGAGAGGTCTTGGAACTTGGAGAAATGAACTGGACCTAAGCTATCACTAAAAGCAAGTATAATGGGTGACTCCGAATGGCAGGAACTATGCGGGTTTGGAGGTTTAGGATGGAGTAACTATTTCCCAGTATTGTGTTCTAGGTTAATTAAATAATAAAATCCCAGTCTCTATATGTTGATGTGGGTATATAGTTGTTTAGGATTAACCGCAGCTTTACTAAAAGATAAATCAATAGTAAATATTAACGCCATAACACAATTACCTTATAGTGCATATTTATTATTGTCTAATTATGTAGCTCATAAAACAGGGTTTCACTATCACATCATAATTTTAATGGTATTGTTTATTTGCTCTGTTATTGTTTCTTTGGTTGTTTTTGAGAGAGAGTCTCACTATGCAATCTTGAATGGCTTGGGACTATGTATATAGACCAGATTGGCTTCAAACTCACAGGTGTGGGCCTATCTCTGAATGCTGGGATTCAAAGTGTATGCAATGCCCATTCACACAGTCCTTTACAAAGTGCTTTTGTAAGACCTGGGGTCTCACAGCTCAGGAGTTCAATCGCGCCCTTCCCAGAAACTCCCCCAGACCAAGACTCGTTGCAAAAGCAAGAGGTTTATTAACCATTGTACAACGGGGACACCCCTGCTGGTCAGCAAAGAGTGGCACCGGGAGACAAAGGCCTTTAGGTTTTTAAAAGAAAAATTGCGGGAGATTTGAAGTTCTAGTTTTGGCAATTTAGGATTGGATGAGGAAGCTATAAAGTAAGATAATTGGTTAGTCTTAGGTGCTCAAGCTTGGCCAGTCCTGCCAAGTGTGGATGCAGCTGCAATTGAAGGTGGGGGTGGTTAGCTCATCCTTGAAGATTAGGGCTGCGGGCTCTTGGCTGGAGGTCAAAAGCTACTCAGAAGAAGTCTAGATTTGTTGCTAAGAAACGCTATCTCAAGGACAAGGGTCTGGTTGTTCTTTTGCTGAGTGAAGGTCATTGCTTGCTTGCCCTTTTTTTATATCTGTCCTCACAGATAGGGTCACATTCCTTCACTCTTTGGAAAGGTACTAAGAGGCTTTAGCTTAACCTGGACCTAAAACTCAAAACTATAGGCTTTAGAGGACATATAGGTTACAAAGTTAGCCTAACCCTTTCACTTTCACTGGGTAAAAATTAACACATATGGTAAGAAGTTACAATTTTCCAGTTTGTTTTCATTTCTTCAAAACTTCCAGACTTTTAACTAGAAAATGGAAAGTTCTGCTACCCCCACCTTTTTAGATCATATATAGAAAAGTAAGAACCTCTTCCTTAAAGTATCTTTTTTAAAGTATCTTTTAATATCAATTCCTTCTTTGAAATTTAAAATTATCTTTATATAACTTTCTTAAGACCTCTGTCAAGATTAGAATTATTTTCTCTTTACACACATACACACAAACTCACACACAACATTTTATTATGAGACGAGACATTCCTAAAGATATATGCTAGGATCTACCAGAATTACTTTGTCTCTTATTCAGTTAGAATACTTTCTATCCTCAAAATAATATTCTCTTTTCAAATATTTTTAAAGATAGCCCAAAGTTAAAAAAAAATGAAAGTTGAATAAGAAAGCCATTGTAACAAACAGCAATAGAGTTGAGAATATTTGACCGAACATCCCTACTTGTAAATAACAAAAAGGAAGCTAGAAAATTTAATGAGATATTCTTCACTTATGAACTTGATATGCTGTAGACAGAAATGTACCTTTCTATCATGGAAAGGCAAATTTGACGAAGGAAGCTTATGTGAGAAGTCATCGTCACACTGATAATGTAGATATTATAGAGATTGTTCTTCCAGATGCAGGAAACTAAGGCATGGGTACTCACTGGTCAGGTAAAATCATACTTTGTGAAGATAGCATTATTGCAAAGGTGAAAATTGGATAAAACGCATCTGAGCCTGCCTAATTTATTCTTCCCAAATCTAACAATCAAAATAAGTTGTTCAATCCCTATGCACCCCTATGTTCCCATCCTCACCCTCTGTTAGATTGACTTTTATTTGTTTATTTCTTATATGTTACAAGTTTCATTTTGTATCCCAGTTGTGTCCCTGTTGGACTGTTAACGCAGGGCCAGAGAGCAGAGTTAGGTGGGGAAACTGTTCACTTTGAAAGAAATGACAGCAGCAAGAACCAGTTCCCAAATTCTTATACAGAAAAAATTCACCATCTGGCCTCTGAAAATAAAAGAATAGAGATCCATTCCCTTGAATAGAGTTTCTTTACAATTATACACAGTTCTAGGGGGCAAAAATACCATTAACTCCCATAACCTTTACTACATTAGCAGAGGTTTACATAGCTTTAGAAAGAAGGGGATGCCTAGAAAATACAAAAAAAGAACCAGATCCCTTGTGAGGATAGAGACAGTGTTACCAATAACTGTGCTCAGCTGCATTTGAAAAATTCCATGGACTTTTCAACAATGGAGTTATCTCATCTGTAAGAATAGGAGTCAAACTCACTAAGGACACATAGTTATGGTGTACCTGCAAGTAAACACAGAGCGAGACATTGGTTGACAATAACAGAAAGGCTGCAGCTGAATAGGGCTGAGAGAAAGATTAGGCACACACAACCTACTTTCTGGCTACCTAGGAAGTCCCAGCTTGTTAATGTCATTTAAAGATTTTTTTTCCTAGTTTTCTCTACCTATTGGTATGAAGTAACTATGAAAGGTGAATATCCTTCATTCATCTGTCTTAGCACAAACACTTTCTTTACCCTCTCTGAAAAGAAAACAAAAAAAAAAGCAAGTAAAAATTTTATAGAGGTACATATCACATATTTTTAGAGACATCCATAAGCCCTTCAAGCCAGGGTCAAAGTAGAATTCTCTTTGCTCTCCCTTCACTTAGAAGAATAGAAAACAAAGGACCGAGCAAGCTCACTGTGATGGAAGATTCATTATCAGCCAAAATCTGAATCACCATAATTACACACAGTTCATAAGTGCAAATGGTCCCCATCTCTTGGCAGATTAAAAAGCCCAGTGATGAGTAATATTGCTGAGCTAAACACGCCTGGTTAATAAGCCACTCAAATCAACACTCCTGTTATCCCTTGACACATAGGCAAAAATTGTATCTGTCAGCCTAATAAAATCTCATTTGTTTTACCTGAAGATCCAATGAACCACCTGGTGCCTCTCTTTGCACTTCTTATTCCCTATTAACTTTTGCTTGGTAGAAATTAGGGTTTTGATATGATCATTCTTTCCACCAGCTTTCAATTATTAGGTCAATGCATGCATTTGAAACAAGCAGTCCAATATGATACTATTAGAAAAAGGTTGAAAATAGCAAATGATATAAGCAATTTTAGATTGTAAAATTTAGACTATAATCAAGCCTCTGAGTTTTTGTAATGACAATTCATAGAAAATATTATGCAGTGCTAGGTTGGATTCATAAAATGCTTATTCCCAGAAGTCTCAGCTTTGTACGGGAAGGTGATATCTTGTGACGGCTAAATCTATTAACTTTTCAGTATTCCAATGCTACTTAATGTTGACATAAAATCCCTACTTTGATTTAAGTTCAGTGAGTACTTAGAAAACTAAATGCCATGTAGAAACACTATTACTATCTTTAGATTTAAAATATTTCAGTGTAAGAGTAAGATAGATTTATCAGGAAATTGACAAGAGAAGTTCCTTGAGCTATGAACATTATGGTCTTTCATTAGTGTTTTCAAAAGTAGCCAACACTGGCTGAAAGAGCAATAAATAATATATATCTTAGTTTTTCTTTTAAACTTGTTTCCTTCTTTCTTGAGAAAATCAGCAATAGTAAGAAAAAAAACTCAAAAGACAGTGTTTTGTAAGTCATACAAAGAAGGGATGTGCATATCACAGGGTCGAACAATGAGTTCACTAACGGGTCCTTGAGGGTAGTGGGATATGATGAAAAGTTTTCCAAGTTCTGTTGATAGATGAATATAGAGAGGAAATGGTATTTACTGAATATAATTTGAACCCACTAAAATTTGCTTCCACATTTACTATCCTGTTATTCTTTGAATGCTGTACTGCCCTTAATCATCTGGATGTTTCCTCGACTCTGTGTTGCATCAGACTGGTAAACTAAGTAGTAGACTTGGGAGGAATTAATCACAAATACTTATTTCGTACACTTTCAGGCACTGAGAAGACTGTAATCAAATCAACCACAGGTCTGGTCTCTGGTAAAGACTTAGTTCCTGCCCTTCAGATACCTACTTTTTTCATGTATTCCTGCATGAGAAGAAGCAGAGAACAAACAAACTAGCTAGTAGCCATCACTACCAGGGCATTAATCTCAATCCTGAGGTGTCTGCCATCCTTATCTATCTATTTTTCAGAGGCCCCACTTCCAAATGCTATCACACTGGAAATAAGACTGGAACACACATCTTTTGTAAGAGAGGAGTGATGCAACATTCAAGTCTCTTAAACAATCACCAACTCTTGACAATCGGTAAATGGCACTCACTATGTAATTATAAACATATTTGGAATCCCTCTTCTCTAGCACATCAGCAGACACAGCATTTTCTGTAGCTTTCTAGTCTTATTGCCTTTCATAATAATAGCCACATAAATCTCATTATTTATCAGATCATTCATTTATGATTTAGTTTAAACCAGTTACATTTCTTCTTACATTTTTATCCTTTAGGTAGAAACCAAAATCTGTGTCCATTTTCCTTCCATGGCTTTTAGTTCTAACTCTTATTTGTATACACACAGGATAAAAATAATGAAATAATTAGGCATTGAAGGATTCAATATTTACTTTATGGATGGAAACTGCAAACATGCTTCCACATTTTCTATTTTTATCAGAATTTGTAGATCTGATATATTACTGGAAATGGACTACTTCATAATTACCCTTGTAAATCCTGATGGATTAAAAACTATTTATTGTGTTATCTATTTGGTACCAGATATGTTGTATAAATCATCTTATTTAATAAGACAAACAGAGATGAAATACAGCTAAAATCCCATCATTTAAGATCTGAAGACTATATAAGACTTTTTTTAGTCACTAGCCAAATGCTTGAAACAAAATGAATAAAGTTTTAAATCTGATCTAGGTCTTGAATATACATTAGCTATAGATTTGAAACTGTTTTAAGGAAGTAGAAGTAAGGGTGGTGATATTTGTATGACCAAGAACTTATTCCCAGGTGTTCAAGTGTATTCATAGTTGTGCATGGTAACAAGGAATGGTTTTAACATTAATAAAAACAGATGAGACTTCTATAATCTTTCAAAATTTAGTATATAAAATGTCAAGAATGCAACCCATGGATGTTTTCTAGAGCTCTGTATTTACAGGTTTTTTGTAAGAATCTGTTGAAAGGAGCTATTTACGTGTAACTCAGGATACATAGAACATCTAAAGTGGCTTTATTAAGGATAAAAAAACAGACAATACTGTGTCTGATACCTAGCCCTGGGTCCTCTTCATCTTCAACCTACCCTTACTTATTAACAGTGTGCCCTGCCTTCTTTTTTCTTACAGAAGTTCTTTAACAATTGTACTTCAGATTCTCTGCTGCTCTGCTTTGTATGGAGGTCAGTAATTGTTAATACCTCTTGGTAAATGAGGAAATAGCTCAAAACATAGACAGGTAGTTAGATTGGGAAGTAAGGATTTAGAGAATATTAGGGTTTCATTTCTTTCTTTATGCTTATTTTATATTTGAAGCCCTGACTATAGTTTTCTATTAGGTTGCATTTTATGGGTCTTCTTCTCTTAAAAAAGAAAACAGGAAACAAACTAGAAACCTGCTACAGAGGGCCTCTGAAAGTCTCTCTCCTGCAGACTATCAAAGCAGATGCTGAGACTTATGGACAACTGTTGGGCAGTGTGCATGGAATCTTATGTAAGAAGTGAGAAAAAGTAAGATCTGGAGAGGACAGGAACTCCACAAGGAGAGCAACAGAACCAGAAATTTGAACGCAGGGTTCTTCCCAGAGACTCATATTCCAACAAAGTACCATGCATGGAGATAACCTAGAACCCCTGCACAGTTGTAGCCCATGCCAGTTTAGTGTCCAAGTGGGTTACATAGTAATGGGGAGATGGACTGGAGGGAGGGTGGAACCGGGAGGGGAGGAGGGAGGAGCTTATGGGGGATACAAAGTGAATAAAGTGTAATTACTAAAAAAATAATTAAAAAATAAAAAGGAAATTAAAAAAAAATCTTTGTAATTACTGAAATTAAAACCTTGTGCACTATTCAGCAGATCTCTGTGACTGAGTGATCTGAGAAGGCTGAGTGTTTGGAAGGTATGGTGTTTCATTCCCCTGGCATGTTTCTAAGCTGAATGGTTTTGCCTAGTATTGCAGGTGAAATAGGAAGCTCTGTAGAGTACCCTTCCAGGTTAACAGATTATCATAACAAAACTTAATAATGTTTTCATTTCATATACTGACCTCCTAGAGGTCAATCTTTCTTCTCTTAAAAATGCATCGTTCATGGGCCAGGGAGATGAAACAGCAGACAAAACTGCTTGTTATGAAGATCCAAGGTAGATCCCCAGAATCTACATGATGGAAACAAACAATTTATTCTTGCAAGTTGCCCTCTGACATTCATACATGTGCTTTGTCACAAGAGCACTGACACAAATGATATATCAACCAACAAATATGAAGAAGAAAATATTTCCCTCAGAGTGAGGAGACGATTCAGTGGATAAGTGCCAGAGATTGGATCACCAGGACATATACACAACAGGATAGAACATGTGATCTCAGGGGTCTCGGGGATCCTAAAGAGAGATGGGTGCCTAGCTTACTTTGCTTTCTGTTGTGATAAAACACTGACAAAAAGCCACTTGGAGAAGAAAAAGTTTACTTCAACTTAAACTTCTGTGTCATAGTCCATCACTAATGAAAGTCATGGCAGGAACTCCAGCAAAAACCTGGCGATAGAAACCGAAGCAGAGAGCATGAAAAAACACTGGAGAAATTGACGTAGAGACCACTAGGAGGACTGTTTGCTCTCTTGTTTACTCTGGCTTCCTCAGCTACCTGTTTTACATATCCCAGGCCCACTGACCTAGGAATAAGATTTCCCACAGTGGGCTTGGCTTTCCCATATCAATAAGAAATCATTAAAATGCTCTCATGGACACGCAGACAGACCAATATAATGGGGGCAATTTCTCAGCTGAGTTTTACTCTTGTGAGATTCCAGTCAAGTTGGCAAACTGACCAAAGCTCTGGGAAAACAGGAGAATTTCTCTGAACTCACAGGCCAGCTACCATGGTCTACTCAGGTCTTAATGACAGTCACTGCTTTGATCAAAGTGGAAAATAAGGACTGAGGACTGATACTTGAACTTGTCCTCTGACCTCAGCCTGTAAACTGTGGTATATACAAAAAGACATACAGATGACAGACAGAAGGACACACACACACGCACACACACACTGTACACACATAAAAATACTTCACTCAATTTTACTTTAATTTTTAGGATTTATTTATGCATATGAATAGAAAAAAAAATCTTACATGACTTGACAACTAAACGCTGTTTATAGACATAAGGCATTGAAAGTTCCATGGACTATGACATACAGGTCAACCTATTTAACATCAACAACTATGACACATACTTAAAATAATCTTAGAATAGCAATGACTGAAACCATGTGATTTTTAATATGTATAATGTAGTAGGGCATCAAAAAAATCTTCCATTTGAAACTAAAAATGTATAACAAAATAATTTTAATCAAAAAAAGAGATTTCACATAATCTAAATTCACATAATCTAACTTGTGTGAGTTATTTTAGGTTCTACTTTCTAAGTTAGCGCTTCAATTCTTTCCATGGAAAACTATTTACCCTGGACTTGAAATTAGAACACGCTTCTGTGTAAACATAGTGTTTACCATCTATTATCTTTAGCCCACTTTCTTTGTCTTGCCTGCAGCTCTTGCTTTGCAATGGTTTGTTCTGTTTGTCTTCTTGGAGTGTTTAGTCATGTGTTTGGTGCCTCCCTGTTTCATTTGCAAGTCTTATCAGACATAACTGGTTTTCAGCCCCAATAAAACAGTCTGATAGCTGGCACCAGATATTCCATAATGAAGAAATTTTATTCCAGAAAAAAAGAAATTGAGGTAAAGATCAAGTTATTTGTGATCTAGCCCAGAGGACTATTAATGGGACATCTGAGCCATTTTCAATTACTCAAGGTTGTCATGTGAAATTTTAAGCATTAAAACATCTCAAAGGAAATGGAGTGGGACAAACTCTGTCATATTTCTCTCAGCACCCCCACTGCTAATTAATTCAGTTGTTCCTGCTAACTCCATGCAACAGAATGTTTGCTACATAGCTTGAGATGGGAGATCTGCTAGATGTAAGGAAGAGCACATGCACTGAGCTACGCATGTAAATAACTGTTTGATCACTGGTCCATGATGTGAACAGGATGTTCCTTTTCTCATCTAAAATTCCTTGAAATTATGCATTACTCTCCTGCCCACAGCATCATCACACTGTGAAATAACCTAACTGGAGAAGAGTCCCTGGTAATAATCACACGTTCAGAGGTCAGTGGCTCCGCAGTGAAGGTGATATGAAATCTGTTGATACTCAAGGCGAGTTTCTGAGCTGGGAAGTTAATTTTTTAATAACATTTCTAGTTAAATGGCAACAGAGGTCTTGTTCCCTCCAGGCTTTGTTTCATCTGAAAGTAAGAGTGAAGATTTCTCTCTACTCAGATAAATATTTAAATTTCACTTACTGTGGATGATTTGGTGTCAACTCCATAAGCACAGTCTATGTGCATTCCAGATGGTGTCTTCCAGAAACTAGGCTGTGAACATCACATGCAGTATCACATATGAGAAGACTCCCCTCCAGCAGGGTTACATAACTCATACAAGTAACACTCTGGGAGGCAGAGGGAACAGAGTTTGAACTCAAAACTGCCTCCTTATAAGTGGACTGGTGGAGGGACATGGGAGGGGAAAACAGAGGGAGAGCAGACTTGGAGAGGATGAGAGAGGGGGCTACAGCCAGGATACAAAGTAAATAAATTGTAATAATTTTTTTTTTCAAATTGCCTGGTTAGAAGACCTAACTTCATGACTAGTACTTGTCTTGAAAAACAGAAAATCAAAAAACAAATCAAAACAAACATACAAAAACATAACTAGTCTTAGGTAATTATAGACATGGGGACAATTAAAGAATTAGTAAATCTCCTGAGGCTTCAATGACCTATTCCTTTCCTCCACCTCATATGAAATCTCTTTCGATGAGAAACACTGCCTGGTTTTCCTCAGTATTTTATTTTCCTACAGGAATAGTTACTTTGTCACCTGATGGCCTGAAATAAAGACCAAATTTCTATGTGAGTTAATTGTGTCTGATGGAATATAAATAAAAAACGTATGTCACATATAGGAAAGTTAATAGATCGCATGAAAATAATCTACATTTGGAATATCTTCATTTCAGAATCAAAGCAGAGCTTGAAGAATGAAGACCATGTGTCAAAGGGAATATGAAACCTCCTTCAATGTACTCCAACTGCTGGATGCTCCAATTTACATATCTATATGCAGGCAATCTTAATAATTTCAGAATTCATGTCTGAGTTTTCTTGTTCACTTGTACCTCCAAAGTCAATCGCTCCTGTTCAATGGCTGACCTAGATTCTTTATCAAACCAACTTTATTTAGGGTTCTTAAACACCTCTACTTCCCTTCCAATCCCCCAAACATCCGGATAGGAGAGAAAGAAGGTTAGTGGGGAAAGGTAGCAGAGTTCTCTTTTCTACTTCCTGCTGGGTAGGGCCATAGCATTCTTTTGGGGACAATATCAATATCAGTTGTCAAGAAATCCAGAAGTCCAGGTAACCAGCTAATCCGCAAACAACGAATGCAGCAGCAGGACAAACCAGCATCAAGCAGTCCTCCTCCAATCAGCTGTGCCTTTTCCCTCTGGGCTACCATACTTAAACCCCTCAAAGTCCTCAGGATTCAATTCATTTCATCTGGCAAAGACCATGCTTCGCAGGAGACACTTAACAGGTATGGGCAAACTAAAATTCCAACTTGGAATTATAACAAGAAGATGTTTACATATCATAAACCAAAACGTTCACAACATTCAATAGCAGATATAAACACAGCAGAAAATGTTTGAGTTGCCTCATATATGTGCTTCCAACTGTGGACCAGCATTGCAAAGTTTTACCTTGTAGTTGGCATTAACAGGTATCTTGTCTACAGGATTCTGTTGCCATGATTTTCATATTTCTGTTCTTGTATGTACTGCATAAAATTATAGGAAAGCTTAAATGTAGTCCGATATTCCTTGGTGAATGAAGCTGTGATGCCTCTTAATGTTTATGTGGGAAAATATGAGCTTTGACCAGCCATGAGTTTGCATAGGTGAATTCAATGTTAATGAACATAATAGAGGTCTGTGGAGATGGCTCTATGGAAAATTGATTTTCCTCAGGAAGTATGAAGACCTGAATTTGAGTCTCCATTAACATATAAGAGTCAGAGACAAGAAAATGGTAAAGAGCTCTCTGGCTACCCACCCATCCATCCTCTGCACCTCCACACAATACACCTTGCACTCACATAACATACGAAAAGAAAAACAATAAAATCAATGTTAAGGAATTATCAATAGAGATAAAAAATAGCTTCTCCTTAACCACAAATGTGTGTAAAGCAAGGCTGCTTATTAACCATCAGGATAACATGTTGTAACCAGAAACTCAGAGAACTCTATTGAACTATTTGAGTGTTCTCTAATTCAGTATTCATAGGTACTTTGCAGAACAAATACCTAACAGGAATAATAAGATAAAATGTTATAAAAGTGACAGATTATAACCTGCTAACTAAAGTACGAATCTATAAATCCATGATATGGAAATAATTGAAATTTGAAGAAAAGACTACTATATTTCCCTAATAAAAGTATAGATTTCTTCCAGTTGTTCATTAGTTGAAACACATGCTTCTCTTTATGGGGCAATATGAACATTGTCTGTGATGATCCTATAAAACTAAGGGATGAAATGCAAGTTGAGTTAGAGAGCCTAAGGATGTGACAGCAACAGACGAATTCATGCAAATGATCTTCTCTGGGTCATATCACAATTGAAATAAACACTTATGGGATAAGCAGTACTAACCTGTGACCTGAGGAGGATGGCAGAACTTTACTGGTTTGAACTTCTGACTTTATTTCTGCATTGCAGTTACATAGAGCTATTTGTGTGTAGGAACTTAAAATGTTTAGAGAACTGTTTCCTACTTTTCTCAAAATCTTTAAGAACATGTTTTTATTTTTTTAATCACTGTACTTGTATTTGTGCTTTAAGCTTGAGAGGTTTTCAAAAATAATTTTTTATTTAATAGAACATGAATTCTTTCATGTTTAAACTCATCAATGTATGCATTATTTACAGTGTAGATATCAATTTTAAGGCAATGATATTGTTAAAATATATGCCTATTGGTTTAGGTTCAAAGTAAATACATGCTATGCTATCAGACCCAAAAGTATAAAATATACTGGCATTATTCACTTGTCTTCAATGGTATGTCAGGAGTTTTCTGTCATAATGAATACCATATTATTTTGTAAGGTTGTTGTATTATATTATTATTCTGAATAGTTTGGTAATATGAGATATGGGATATTAACTATTGGTCTATGACCATTCAATTTCTTAAGGCCATTTTTGAGACACTATCCTCTTGTGCCTCATTATCCTAATTCATTAATTTATCTCAAATGAAGTTTCATATACACATTCCTACATATAGCAGTGCTTTGTCACATGGGAGCCAGTCAGTGACTTCCAGACACAAAGTTTCAGGAAAAAAAGTCTAAAATATTTTTAAATTTTTTAATTAATTCATTTTATTTATTACAATTTAGTCATTTTGTATCGGAGCTGTAGCCCTCAACCCCTCCAAATCCCACCCTTCCTCCCTCTTTTCCTCCCATACCCCTCTCTAAGTCCACTGATAGGGGAGGTCCTCTTCCTCTTCCATCTGACCCTAGCCTATCAGGTCTCATCAGGGATGTCTGCATTGTCTTCCTCTGTGGCCTGATAAGCCTGCCCCCCTCCTGTCTCAGAGTGAGGCAATCAAAGAGCCAGCCACTGAATTCATATCAGAGATAGACCCTGTTCTTCTTACTAGGGAACCCACTTGGACAATGAGCTGCCATAGGCTACATCTGTGCAGGAAACCTTTTTTTAAAATAAAGTGTGTACATATGTATAAGAAATTCAACCACCAGAGTATCAAAGCCAGACTTTAATACTCATAGTCAAACTTTGGACAGACTGCCAGAAACCTTATGGTAGAAGAGGGAGACAGAAAAACCTGGAGAAGACAGGAACTCCACAACAGAGCCAAAAAAAAAAAAAAAAGGCCTGTAGTGACCAATACTCCAACCAAGGACCTTGCATGGAGAGGGCCTAGACTGCCTGTTCAGAAGGAGCCCATAGGCTGCTCAGTTCCCAAGTGGGTTTCCTAGTAAGAGGTACAGAGGCTGTCTCTGACAGTGGCCAGCTCTTTGCTCACCTCCTCCTGAGGGATGCAGCCTTGCGAGGCCACAGAGGCAGATGATGCAGCCAGCCTTGACGAGATCTGATAAGCTAGGGTTGGAGAGAAGTGGAGGAGAACCTCCCTTATCAGGAGATTTGGGAAAGGGCATAGGGGGAGAAGAATGAGTGTGGATGAGACTGGGAGGAGATGAGGGAGGGGACTGCAGTGGGGATACAAAGTGAGTAAACTTTAATAAATACATTAATTAATTAAATTAAAAAAGAAATTAATAGTACTTCTGATCAAATTCCTTAACTCTCTGTGTCCTTCAATGGGCAGAACAGCATTAAATGCTTAGAAGTGAATCTTTGTGCTCTGTGTATTATCTAGATGCTTTTTCTTAGGTACATGGGTTTTGCTCGCTGGCATCACTTGCAAAAAGGATCCACAGAAATATAGAAACATTCATATAACCTAGGTTATTGTTAATATTCCATCTTGAAATGAGAATCTTGTGCTAATTTATTTGAGAAATCTTCCACCCCCTAAACATTTGTTCAGTATCATTCCCCAAAGAATTCTTTTTAGGAACCAGGAAATATAAATGATGTTTGAATTAAATGTAATCACAGCATCTCTGCCATTTGGACATTAAAATTTAAGCTTGAAAAAAATGCCATTGACTGATGTTGAGAGCAACATATTTCTCAGCTGTTTTTCGTCCTTTACATTCTTCTGTCTAGTAGGTTTACATCCATCTATTCAGCTTTTATGATGGAAAAGCAATTTCCCAGTCTTGTATTTCTTTATCAAGCATAGTGCTTACTATTCTTAGTCTCTAAGGGTATTTCCTTTTCTCTAAATTCAGTATTTATAACAATATTTTATTAACTTTAATTTTCATAGAACAAAACTGTAACATCACATATTGAAAACTACCGAATTAAAATGAGCCATTTATCAGAAAGTACATACTTGTTGTATGTTGGAGGCTTTTGTGTAAGTTATGAGGGTTGAGCTTTGTGTTCCTGGTTTGAACTACAACTGAAACCCCTTTGGTATACCTGCCCAAATCACAATGATCTCCTGTTGTGGGAGTCATGAAACTGTGTTTGATTACTTACCACATACCAAGTTGGGGGAGCAATTTGTACCCCAAATGAGCCTTACCTGCCACACTCCTAGAAATTAGGATTGCAATTAAGAAATAAATATCATTAACATCTGGATTCATCACCAGGGGAGAATCAGAATATATTTGACTTGGCTTGAGCATGAAAATATTAAAGCAGGAGAGGGCGGGAGGAAACTGATATGCTATGAAGCAGAGACAAAGGCTGGGTGGGCAGAGTGTGGCTCTTCAATTCCTTGATAAATCTCTTGTCCTGGAAGTCTGTGAGAGCCATGGGTCCTACACCTTCTCCTCCCTGAATCTAAAACTATTTTAAACGACTTTCTTGCATTTAAAATATGTAGATATTAGAACACTGAACTGTTTATAACACAAGTCTGTGATCAAAGTGTGATGTCAGAAAACTAATAACTATTTGGAAAAAAAATGAGACTCAGCTGCACCCAAGTTGCTGGCAGCCTGAGTCCATGAATTCTGCTGCAACATTAAGGAGATGTGGTATAAAGAAGAAGATTACCAAAGGAAAAAATGTTTTCAGTGTGTGCACAGTAGATACCAAAAGTCAAGCTATTTCAAGTCAGAAAAAGAAAAAATTCTACAATGAATTATACATAGTATACACATATACATGGGCTAATGTGCATACAGTTTGCATGTTGTGTATTTATATTATATGTTCATGTTAACATATATGTCTATATATAATTAATATGTATACTCATGCACTTTCTGTAATAATATTTGCAAATACCAGTGTATGTACCTGCCTGTCACATGAATTCAGTAAATAACAGTTTTAGGTGATAAATGCTTTGTTTCCCAAGACTACATTAAGTTATGAAAATATTCTATAGAACTAAATTCTTATACTACAAATTTAAAACACAAACCGTCAAACTTGTATATTATGAATTTTCAGACTTATAAATGTTAAGAACTGAAATGTCTCAGATTTAGTCCAGCACTAATATGAGTGTTATTACCTCGTCTTTTTATAGCTTGTTTTGTTGTGTATGCTGTTGTTTCTTGGAGGTCTGCTTTTTTCTGAAGAGGAAATGGAGGGGAGGGGATCTCAGAGAGATAGAACAGGAGAGGTGGTGATGGGAGCTATGAGGAGTGGAGGGAGGGGAAAATGTAGTTGGAATGTATTGTATGAGAGAAGAATCTGTTTTGAGTAAAAAGGAATATACAATAATACCCTTCTCATCATCCTCAAAAGGCTTAAAAATATCATGAACTACATACAAAGTTGCTTATATGATGGGAAACACAAGTTAATGTCCATTACCTAGGAAGATCTCTTATGAAATGAGTCATAAAAATGTCTTGGGAAAGGGGCTGTGGTTTCACAAAATAGGAGAATTTGACTATTTTAATCTTGGAAAAAAGTTTTTAAACAAAATTTTAAAATAAAATAAATATATTGTATACTTAGAGAATTAAGCTTTGATTTTTCTGAGAAAAAGACTTCATCAAAATGGATAACACCTTCTTTACCAGATCACTCTAACAGAATATTTTCAGCCTAAACAGTGAAAGAACATTGGTCTCAGCAAGATTATAATGACCTATGAAACATAAAGGCAGAGAAGAATAAAAAATTGTTAGGAATTGGTTACCAAGATTAAAATCTAGGAAAATAAACAGTAGTTGCACATGGCATGATACAGAAGTCTTTATAAAAGTTTACATGATTTCATTTCAGAGACAACCCTTGTACCCCTTGCTAGGGAACTCATTGGGAAACTGAGCAACCAATGGGCTTCCTTAGAACAGGGGGTCTAGATCTTCTCTGTGCATGGTCCTTGGTTGTAGTATCATCTCTGCAGGCCCCTTTGGGCTCAGGTATTTGGGCTCTATTGTTCTTCTTATGGAGTTCTTGTCCCCTCCAGGTCTTTCTATCTCCTTCTTCTTCTATAAGGATTCCAGCACTCTGCCCAAAGTATGAGTCTCTCTATCTCCTTAGATACCCTAGTGGTATCTAAGAGTTAGTTCTTTGATTACCTCCCACTGGGGGGTGCAGGCTTGTCCTGCTGCAGAGGAAGATGATGCAGCCAGCTTTGATGAAACCTGATAAGCTAGGGTCAGATAGAAGGGGAGGAGAGAAAGGGCATGGTGTGTTGGGGGGGGGAGAGTGTGTTGGACTGGGAGGAGATGGGGGAGAGGGCTGCAGCCTGGATACAAAGTGAATAAATTGTAATAAATTAATATATAAATAAAATTAAATTTTAAAAAGTTTACATGAATATGTTTAGTAGGAGGAAATTAAGGGAAGCCCATGGACTAAACTTAGTCAGACCGTTTACTCAATATCTAATTTCTTATTATTTTTATTTTTATATTAATTACATTTATTTGCTTTGTATCCCAGCTGTAGCCCCCGCTCTCACTCCCTCCCAACCCCACCCTCCCAACCTCACTCACCCTCCCTTTTCTCCCCCATGCCCCTCTCCAAGTCCACGGATAGGAGAGATCCTCCTCCCTTTCCATCTGACCTGAGTTTATCAATATCTAATTTTAAAGAAGCAGCTGTATTAAGAAAACATGAAAAGGTCAGTTCTACATCCCCTACTTACGAGAATTTAGCAAGCTGTAGACAATGTGCAAGTCATGCTCCAGGGTTCTTATTTCTCTTACTTCATGATAGGGCTAGAAATCTAGCATATATGGAGGACTGGGTCCATGCAGGACCAGATGAGAAAAGAGGTTTGACAAGCTGATCTAAGGTGGGGCTCTGATGAGTTTCTTCCCTTCCACATTACCATGTCTCTTAGTGCCAACCTTGTTCACATTTAGGCAGCCGTGTTGGTGAGACTTTATGGGAATAGCTTCTGGTAGTCCTAAGAGACAGAATCATACAGAAAACTTCTGATCTCTGGGTCTTATAATCTTTCCACTGGTTCTCCCCTGAGCCCTAGGTGCAGAAGCTTGTGCAGTAGATGTATCAGGTGGGACTGGGTGTCTCACCTCTGAATTTTGATTGGTTGTGGTTTTCTATACTGGTCATTACATGAACAGAAGTTTCTTTAATGAAGGGTGAGAGCCGCACTACCAGTTATAACAATAAATAGTTAGAATGTCGTTAGGTGTTATATTGGTTTGCTGAATTGGCATTTGTAGGTTTTCCTCCACAATCCATGATTTTACTAGCCCTGAGTAGGTGGCTAGGTTTCCAGTACCAACTTTATTAAAATGTTCTTGAATCTAATTAGAGACCTTGGTTAGCACCAATGTATATGTGCTACTAATACATCCTTTGGGTTTTGTGCCAAGATGGCTGCTGATGTGGTTCATAAGTGTCAGAGCTGGGTAGGGCTATTGATTGCTTCCATTCCTTGGATGCTTACATGCTGTCTTCTGTGCCATGAAACCTAGTCTTGGAGGAGGAGGCTCCCAGGTCATATGCATCTCTGGTCCAGTGGTCCCTGTATGCTAAGTATATAGTGTCTTCACCAACAGGGACTTACTATCTACCTCTGCAAGGCAACCAAGGGCATTATTGACAGCTAATAATATTTTAACAGTCTCTTTGACAACCCTGACCAACAACTCAAAAGAGATCTTCTCATGCTTCATGTTGAGATTTTTGTTAGATGGTCTTTGGCTCTTGGTAGAGTTCTGGCAGCCCAGATGGAAAAATGTCATTTATACCTCATCTGCATTTTAGGTATTTTTAATTGGGTAGTTGATAGTATGATTCCTTGTGGCTTTTCAGACATCCTTGGTGCTATTTTACCTTTCTCCTTATATTTATTTTTTTTGTATTTATCTTTATTCTCATTCCTAATTGGAGTCTGACCCTATTTTTTCTATTTCCCTTTTCTGATCATCTATGCCCTAATATTCTCCTCTCTATCGCCACACCAACATGTGTGCACACACCAAAAAGCCTGTGACATTTGTCATTCTGGGTCAATGTTACCTCTTTTTCACTTCTAATTTCTTACATTAATATATAAAATATGTTTAGGTTTTATACATGAGATGTATATTTTATAAACATGCCAATTTGTTATTAGTGATTAGATCTTTTTCTGCTGTCCTGTTTCAACTGGAAAACAAGGTACAGTCAACAAAATAATGATTGTCAGACCTTGTCTTGACAGCAGAAGACAACAACAACTCAGAAGGAAGGTAATATAAACATCAACATTCCTCTGACTTATTCCCAGGAAGGACATTAAGGGACGCAGGGAAAGAAGAATAAAACAGATTTTACAGCTTTCATTAATTTATGGAAACTAAATAGATTTGATGAGAAGTTGGATGGCCTCTGTAGAGAAGACTTCCAGAGAAATATGACAGTAAAATAAACTAGAGATTGAAAATATTAAAAATATTGAAAATAGTAAAATAGAGATTGGAGCAGGTATATCTTCAAGTCACCTAACACTGGCCTATGCAAAAATATTGTGAAACTTCATGGGATTGAAAAAAATAAAAACATGAACAAATATCTCTATCGTTTTACCTAACTATCTGAAGAGTTCACATGGGGTGAAAAATGCCTTATGATGACAACCACAAGTAAAACACCCTAATGTGGAGGACATTGGGTGGGATCTTCAGAGAGTCTTGAAAGCCAAATTAGTATTTGAATAAAAACCTTTATTGCTTCAACAATCCAAAAAAGAAAACTCAAACATTGGAGCTAATTCTAATAAATGACCTGAAACCAAAAACAAGTCAATTTTTTTTTAATTTACCAAGTAATATGTAAATTCACAATATCTTGTTAAGTCGTGATTAGCACTAGGCATCTAAAGTAGAAAAACATTGTTCAAGAAGGAAGGAAAGGCAAACATGGTAAGAAATACTTTAAATTTAACAAAAGTAGCCCAGGCTGACCTCAAACTCATGATCCTCCTGTCTCTGTTTCCTTCAGCAAATCCTATTAGTGGACTTGGAAAGGGGTAGGGAGAAGATGAGGGAGGGAAGGCAAGATTGGGAGGGGATGAGGGAGCAGTATACAGCTGGGATACAGAGTTAATAAACTGTAACTAATATTAAAAAATAAAAAATTAATTAAAAAATTAACAAAAGTATTATAAAAAGTATGATTATTATAGTTTTAGTCTAAAAAGTAAATAAAATATGAACATAATAGAAGAGAAATTAAAGTTTCTGAATGACATGCAATACACAGCTAATAGCACATAGTACATAGCACAGTGATTTGCAACACGCTAGAGACGTGAAGAGAAAAACAAACAGCAAATATGAAAAACTCTAAGATTTAATATACTTAAGAGAATAAAAGTCTTTAAAAGACAATGAGCCGAGTGTCTAAGAGGTGTGAACAGTGTAATGGATGAGTTGAAGGGGCACAAGGAGAGAAAGAGAGGGCAAGGGAATGAACAAATAAGGGACAAAGTCTACCCAACTCAGCCGTAACGGCATTCATCCAAGAAACGGCCACAGCGAGATGAGTTTTCTCTCCTCACTTGGAGTAACATTATTAACATCAGTTATTCTTGTTATCAGTTGCACAACACTTTTTCAGATGATTTTCTTCTAAAAGTTCAAGAAACAATAATGCACAAATACTGTTTCTTAAACTTTTATTTCTTGCATAGGTTTGAGGAACCATGTGGTATCATTTTTCCTTTGTCTCAAGAAACATTACTCTGCTGGACCATTACTAGTAAAAATATTTGCACCTTTAATTATTTGGTAAGTAGTTTGTTTTCCTTCTTATTGGTGGTATTCAAGAAGTTGTAAGTTCTGCTTCACTTTGGCTCTTGAACTATGGCCTTCTCATTGCCTTGGACTTGCCACTGGCTTCACAAAAAGTTAACTTAAACTTAATAGTTGACCGATTCACACAGAAACATTTTGCTTCGGTTGTTTTTAAGTTTTCTGTTTTAATTCTTGATAATCTGGCTATGAGTCATGAAGGTATGGATTTGTCATTATACTGCTTGATATTGCTCGAGTTTCTTGGCTGGATCTAATAGTTCTCATGAGTGAGTAGAATATTCAGCTATTTGTTCTTTAAAACAATCCATCCTTAACCCTTTCCTACATGCTTTAGAGTTCAATTGTGCATTTTTTCCCCTTGCATATCACTGAGGTTTGGTTCATTTTTATCAGGTAGGTCACTTTCCTCTCTGTGCATGCATTTCTCCTCCTTTTCAACATAATGATTGATAATAATGATGATAATTGATAATAATAATGATCTGATATTTTTCAATTTTTTTAATGTAAAATACTAACATCTTTGTATAATGTAAAACTTTAACATCTTAGTTAAAATATTCAGTGATAAGCTCACTAATATCTTGTTTTTAATTCTACAATTTGAACTTGATTAGTTTCTAGTTTTCATTCATTTCACATTATGTCGTGCTCACTTCTTATGGCTAGAGTGGGAAAGGCTCCTTGTCTTCAATCAATTTTCATGAAAAGCCTGTCTGGGTTTATCTGAATGAACTCATTGTGTTTCTAGATTACAGCACCTTAAACTTTTCTCACTTGTAATCCCTTCTTACCAAGAATATTTTTTTACCTAATCTTACAAAGATATTTGTGATAGATATATAAATGGAATATAGCTGACAGTAAATCATAACAAAATTTATCTTGAGACAACTATTTATATATGTATAATTTTACCATTTTTGTACATTTTAAGAAGGTTATATACTAGTGATAAGGACATGCATACTTATTTTCATGTGAAGAATTAAAACTTGGCTGTATATTTGATATTTCAAGATATAACATCCTTAATGTTTTTCAGATTTGGTCTGTACTTTGGTTTCATGATCGTCCATGTTGAGAATGCTACTTCACTTGAGTGTATAGCATAATTGGCAGAATTATCTGTGTATGTATTCTGGTACCCAGCCAAAATTAATTCAGTAAAAATATATGAAACTTAATCCTGCAACTCAAAAAAAACCCCAATATTTTAAAATTCAAATATTCTAACATAATAGAATCCTAACACATACCAATGTGATACTTAACAACTTGAAGAATGATGGCAGGGAAATGTTAAAAAGTCTTCGTTTTCAATTATTAGGTCATTATGTTATGTTTCTCTATAGCAATAAACTTTGTGTGTACAATGGAACCATTTCATTTCATAACCTTGTCACGTTTAAGATCTAAGCCAAGATGTTTTTGGCAAGTTGGTTGGTAATGCATGGTGTCATCATGCAAAGAGCAAGGTTCATAAGCCCTGCGTTCAGAACCAGTTCTACTGTGCAGTCTCGCAACGTGACATAGCAGAGTTCTGCCAGGAACACCTTAGATTATTTACATGTCTGATTTAAAATCATCTAGCAGTCTGGCACCTTCAGAAATGTTGTAGTGTTGCCAAATTTTTAATGACTCTCACATTCAGTTATGAGATGCCACATGGGTCACCACCCAGAGTTTAGATGCCTGTGATCTTCAGCTTGTTCTCCACCAGTGAGCCTAGTTTCCATGGGAAAGAGAAGGCAATGAAGAAAAAGTGGTTGGTGTGGGTGAGGCAACCAGTATTTTATTAATATGCCCCAAATATTTTTGTCATCTTTAAGTACTTAGATTGAGATCACAGGCATAACATAAACTATACATCATGAATTTTTAGAATGTATTAAAAACTTTGTTGTATCCTGGAAGAATAAAAAGTATATCCTAAGGGAACATAAAATAGTCTCTTGGGAAAAAAAATACATCAAAGATTTGCGGGGTCATTATTTTAATATTATTCTAACTATGTCATTATAAAATGGATCAAAGAAAGATATTATTAAGCCACCTCCAAATTTACAGAAAAAAATAATTGATCTATGATATACATATGTGGCTTATGCTAAATCATGGAGAAATTAGTACAGCATGAGTTATTAGCTCAGACTTTCACTAGTTTTGCTGTACATTTTAGAATACTATCTGTTCTTTGTAAACAATGGATGCAAATCATAATTTCTGCTAGTTCAGATATACTCCAAATAATGTCTTGATATCTTTCTAAATGCCTGAATGATAGCTTCTATTAATTAGAGTATATATTTTAAAGATTAATTTTTAGTACATATTAAATTTTCAAAATATATTGTCACATTGCTCTCTTACTCATGACCTATAAATTATGATGTCCAAACAGTTATGCATTGTTCAGTACTCTGAAATTCTGTCTTATCCAGTTAGGATTATTTTCTTCTGCCTTCTGTTCTTCTATAATCCTTCATATCATTCTTTAACCCCTTCTCTCTGTCTCACTCTGCCTCTCTGTCTCTCTCTCTCTCTGTGTGTATCTCTCTCACACACATACACACACACAATTTGGCCATTGAACTTCCATTGACTCAAAGAAACAAACAAACAGGAAACTCTTGAACATTAATAAATCTATTCTCTCATAAATTTCACCATCATATCAAATAAGAAGTAAAACCCCATAATATTCTAAACATGTCAAACTTTGGCCAGGACACTGGGTAACATAGTATACTACTATCATTACACTTAATGACAAATTTTTATATAAGTTTTCTACCTCTTTGTATGTTTCCTACCTCTTTGTACGTATCCCAACACTTGTATAAATTAATACATAATATGTGCTAGTTGTCTGTTCTTTGAGAATTTTATACAATGAGGTTCCATTACATCAACCCCCTTTCTCCCACTTCTTCCAACTTCAGCCCAGCCCATCCAACTTTGTGCTCTCTTTTCTCTTCTTTTTTTCAACCCATCAGGTCCAATTGGTGCTGCAAAATATATTCTTGGGTATGTGACAAGTTGCCAGTGGCAACATACTTAGAGAAAATTGGCTGTCCTAATCCCAGGTACTGTTAATTGGCAATAGCTAATAGGCTAGTGTTCACCTCCATTATCCATGTTGGGATTTGGGCTGGCTTGGGCTTGCCTAGGTCTTGTGCAAGTTGTCACAATCACTGTGACAGTTGCCCTGTTTTATCCAGAAGACACAGTTTCATTGTAATCATACACCAATATTGACTCTTACATTCTTTCCATGCTCTCTTCGAGGAGTACATGAGGAAGAGGGATTATGATATACATGTCACATTTACATCAGAATTCTAAGAAATCTATTATTGGTTGTGTATTAACCAGCTGTGGGTCTCTGTCCTAATCTCTATCTACTGTAAAAAGAAGCTTCTCTGGTGAGTTTTAAGGGATGCACCAATGTAGGGGCACACCCACTCCTGATGATTTGTTATATTTGCTGCTCTAAGTATTATAAATACACCTGTGATTTTTAAATTGTACCTGAATAAGTTTTAAAATCTAGAATAATATTTTTAAGCAGAAGCTTATCTGATGAAAAGATCTGTTGCCTCTTTCATTGTGGTTGCTGCTTTTTTTGTTGTTGTAGTTTGGGGGAATTTTTCTCTCACTGACAAAGCTAGTTTTTTCACTATATCCATCTGGAGCCAGGCTATCCACATTTTGGAATTTCAGAGTGGGAGGTATCAAATATGGTTTTTATTTAGAACTATAGGAAATGCAATTGATAAATCTCAGTTGTATTCAAGACAAAATTTGGGATTGTGAGAATAAGAATTGATAGCCTATAATCAGCATTTTAAAAGAATGAGCTTCTACTGGTATTTCTAGTGGCTTGATCCATCATACCATTGGGCTGGTAGGAAAAACTGAAAATTGCCCAAGATGAAACATTTTGCAAGAGGCCAAAGACATTGTAACCCTAAGGAAAATTGAAGGGCTTTTTTCCCCTGGAGGCCAACCTAGACAGACTGGAGAAGTGTTTTCCAGGTTCTCTGACCTCAGACAGAGCTGGGTAGCTCAGCCTCCTACTGAGCCAGTTGTTGCACCTCTTACTGTGGGGCAGGATTAATTAGTGTCTCTGAAGCTTTTCCAAACTACTGTCCAAAGGACATAGATAACAGTGGCCCCTCAAGCACAATCATCCTGTCAACCTTTCCCACCCAGCAGTGAATTTCACTAGCTGATGTTTTAGCAGGCATAGTTCTGTGGTAAATTTAGCACAGCAACATGAAAAGTGCTATTTCTCTCCAAGGAGAGCATATTTAATATTTTTCTTTTGCAGATTAGTAGCCCTGGATTTATTCTTTTTTTTTTTTTTTTTTTTTTCTGCTACTGAGAATAGCCTTGTATTTTGGCATGTAACCTGAATGGAACTGTCTGCCTCAGCATTTCAAACACCAGCGGCCTCGGAACAGTTTCTAGGCAAGGGCACCCAAATGGATGCCTGATGGGATAGAGGATCATAGCTGCAAAGGGACTGAAGCCTGCAGCTTGCACGCCATCGATCATGTTGCTGTCTGTGGCTCAGAGTGGGCAGTTTGTTGCCTCTGCTGCTCCTGGGAGTGAAAGCCCATCAATCTAAGCGTTTCAGCGATGTGCGCTGGGCCTTTCACTCTCCACTTGCTTGCAGATCTGCAGCCTTTCTGCAGATGATCCCTGCCCTTCCATCTGCTTTGGCATCTGTGCTAGGCGTAAGAGTAGAGCTTCACAGCTGTGGTTCCCTTGGCCCAGACTCCAAGACCAGCTCTGCAGATGCTCTAAGTGCAATATAATTGAGGTAGTCTTTCAACCACTGCTCACATGTTCCTTTTGAGTTATGCAGAGAAGAAAATAAAATCCACCCATCAGAAGTAATTCAGCAAAAGGAAGTTTTTATTTTTCTTCTTTATTCAGAGAGCCACAACAAATTGCCCAGGTAAATAATTAATCAAGATTTCTGCTAAAAATGAGTCAAGTTGTTGATGGACTGTGGTAAGACATGTGTAAATAAATAGTGTGACACTAAAAATGAGCAAGAATCAAAGCAAATTGATTCGTAAATTTGTAATTTTATAACATGTTTGTCTATTCATTTGTTTTATAAGGCTATAGAGCAGAACAGCACAGACTGGGTAATTTTAGAAGAACATAAATTTAATTATCAGAAATCTGGAGGCTCAGACTTCTAAGGTCAAGGAGCCAGGGATTGGGGGAGCCCAGTGTGCTGAATGTAAATCAAAATCACACACATATGGACGTGATCGTGACACTATTTCATTCTGGAGGGCAGAAGCCTTATGACCTTGCTCCTCCCAACACTGTCACAAGTGTCAAATGAGGGGTCACAGCTAAAGAGGCTTAAGGACATGGTGCTGGTGTCAACTTACCTTCTGTAAGGACATCATTGAGGACAGCATCAGAATGGTAGGAATGTATATAAGAAGAAGTGGTCTCAGAGTGAGACAAAAAGTCGTTTAGCACTCAGACTTACTCTTTTCTAGCAAGTGAACAGACACACTTATTTTCTGTGGGAATTATTCAATGTCCTAATTTCTTCCCATTAGGCTCCTCCTTACAAAGGTCTTACCACCTTTTAACATCACTACAAGACCCAACTTTCCAACACGTGAACCCTTAACAGATAAGCTACATCTGACCATAGCAATTAGTGTGGCAGGTTGACAATCACTAGCCCCAAGTATGTTAGGTCCGTGCAGCACCCAAGAGATCACAAATCCCTTGAGAGGCTCTCAAGTTCCATTTCAATGGTGGCCCACTCTTAGTAGAATCTGCACTTTTCTAGAAAAGGCTCGTTGATCTTTCAGTGACATAGAATCTGTTAAGCCTATGAACTTTCATATATCCCAGAATTCAACTGACAGGAACCCATATTAATTTTTCTCTCATCAAGAAGGATGATAATATATTGATTCAAAATGTTTACATGTGCCAACATTTTGTTTCCAAAAATAAGACTATTCTTCTCTTATTTAACTCTTCCTTAGAAAAGGAAAAAGAAATCATGGGTGTGCTACTGTTCTCTCACTCTTGTGCATGGTCTCTGCTCTGCTCCTTCTCATTCCGTTTCCAAATTCTCAAACACCTAGATATAACTATTTTCTGTGGCACCTTCTTCCACTAAATGATATCTGGAAATGTATCTTAAAAGTTGCTTCAGTCTTCTCCTGGACAACAAATTTACCATATCAAAAAATTGTGATTTATTAAATTGAAAAAAAAATCCTAAACATACTACAACATACTAATGTTTTTGAATCACTGTTAGTTAGTGTGGCTACCACTTTGTTATAATTATTGACCCAACCTCAACTGATGTAATGTAAGGAACTAAGTAAATATCAGTTCGAATAGTAAAATGCATACAGCGGTTACTAAAAATCTATGAAATTGGTGAAATGCTAAAGATGACAAGAAATTATTGTTTCATTTCCTTCTGAGAAAATCAGTTTAGAATTGAAGAAATGCTCCAGAAGTAATGGTGGATCCAGTTTACAATGCTCTGTCAATCTTGGCTTTTTAGGCTCAGAAAATAATCAAAGCTAAAAAAGCATTATTTTGTCATTTTTTTCAACTTCCTATATTGTTTCTGTTAATAAGCATTTATTATGGCCATGGTCAAAAGCAGCCTAAAAGAATTTTATAACCCATTCATTTATTAAGCCAATGTTTCCTAAGAACGTTTATAAGATACTTTCACTGAGAATTTTAAATTGAAGAAAGATAAATAGAAGAAACACTTGAAGAATATTGTTTTAAAAGGCAGCTTTCGTTATTAAAACATTTATCTTTATAGGAAGAAATAAAATACTGGTGCCAAGCATGGTAGAAGAGGCAAGAGAAGTGACAGCCCCCCCACACACACTCAGCAGCTGCCCAATTCCCTAACTTCTCCTGTGGAATTCTCCACACATCAAAGGGACAGCATTATTCTGCTTTTAAGTCATAGGACTTTCCACATTGTGAATGTGACTCAGGTCTCACCCATGTTCATCAGGGTTTTATTAGTTGGGAATTAACTAATTGCCTGAAAGAGACACACACTTATGGAAAGTCCCAAGAGGCAGGACAGGGTTAATAGAAGGTTACTGAAAAATTACAAGAAATGCCAATGAAGAGCATGAAATCGAATCTGGGTTTGCTTATTTATTTCCCCTTTGATTTACTATAAATATTTCTGGTATATTTTCTTCTCTTTTTTTATGCACACCATCTCTGCTGGCCTTGGTCCGACTTGGTGCAGATCAAGTGCCAGAAAAAGAATGAGCTCAGCAAACTCAGATCAAAATCCTTGGAGACAGAATCTAATTGGCTGCTTTAAAGCCAAAGGGTAAACTCCTTTGGTCAGGAACTCTGTCACTGAGTGAAAACACTGATCCTTGTAGGATTATCAAGGTCAGTAGCATCATCAGTGCTTTCCACAGGATCTTTGCTTTCTACTATGGGTTGGAGCTTTCATTAAGACAGCTATGAAAGGATCTCATGGAGCTTCATTTATGCACATTGATTAATATGCAAAACTGTTTTGTTGCCCTTCTCTTTCATTCTACTTTTTTAGTCAACTTTTAATTACTATGAAAAAATAACTGACACAATCAATTAAAAATAAAAAAGAGAAGAAAATATTTATTTCATCTCATGGCACTTGTGTTTCTCCAGGCCTATAGCAAAACCACATACCATACCAGCGAGCAGACACATGATGAAGAAAAGATGACATTCAGAGAGCATAGAGGAGAAAATAAGAAGTCTAGAGACTCAGACACGTCTTTGGATTTAAAGTAATAACTTTTAATTGTCTAAATACAATAAGTGGAAGTTTCCTAAAATCAATAAAATAAATCATTTACTAAAAATGCTAATATAATGTACCACATTATATCCAATATATATTTTCTCAAATAAGAAACTCAGAGGAAAAGTTTCTTCATGTTCAGCATATTAAAGCAACTCCAAACTTGGCAAAGATTGTGTTCCTTGTAAATATTAAGATTAGTTGTCTGTTATTAGTAACTAGTAGCCCAAAGAAGTGAAGACAAGAAAAAGTAATACCCCTGTTTTATAGTTTTTCAACTTCTGAGTTGTAAATTCTACCCCCCAATCAAGATTAAGACACCAATAATCATGGTGTCTGAACAGACAATGAGAAATGGAGAGGGGCATGGAATGAGATGAAGGAGGAAGGGTGAGATTGGGAGGGAATGAGAGTGGGGGCTACAGCTGGGATACAAAGTGAATAAACTGTAATTAACATAAAAATAAAAATTTAATTAAAAAAGAAATTGACACCCTAAATCTCCTCTCATAGGCCTGCATTAGGACAGCACAGGATAAACCCATGATGAAAAAGCAGAACAAGTCTGTGGCCCACTGTGATATAGATCAGAACTCAGACTTGCCTTTAAAGGGGGAGGGAAATTACTTCAGTGTAGTTAAGAAAGGCAGGTTTTAAAAAGTAAAAGCTATCAGTAGCACCATCCAGGACAACATGAACAAAAGGACCCAAAAATATCTGTATTATTTGCCTCTAAATTTCACTACCTATTTGTAAAAAGGAACAAAAATTAATGCAAAATCGTATATGTGATGTGATATTTTATGCAAAAATATAAACGTTTGTGTATTTAAATACAAATAAATATAAATGTTTTAGATATGAATATATATGAGAATGGTTGTTATGCTTTATCTGAGTGGACTGAGATAGAATTTTCAAAACAGGTCTATACCTTTCCCATTACGTGTTATATCGTTCATTAAGGACTACACTACATTACGTACTGCAATGTGCAGTAGACATAGGGGAGATTCTTCGACACGCCTTCCAAGCAACCTGCAGTGGTTGGCTTTATGTGTCACCTTGGCTTGGTGACATATAATTTATTCTGGGAATCTTTATGAGGTGTTTTGGTGTCAGATTGACTTTTATGTCTACTAACCCCGTGGAAACTCACCTTGGCCAGGCTACCTCTAGTGTGGGTTTTTCTGAGTCAAGGAATCACTCATTCAAAAATATTTTGACCTTTCACACCTTTGCCTTTTGGCTATGACTCAGCTTTTCTTGGGATCATTCACTAGTAGCAGTTAACTTTGTTATCAAGTGACATTCCCAAACAGCAGTGGCATCGATGTTTTTGTTTCCTTGCTTGCTCCCTTTCTACTATTTTCAAAGTTATTGGAAATAGTAAAAATTTATTAGGCTTTTGCTGAAAAATCAGACACATCTGTGGTTGAAATAGGAGCATGAATTGATCAAGGTGAGCCTTTAGATACTCTAAGATCATGCATAGGAGCTTTTCTCAGGACATGTACTACAGCAATGGAGAGTTCTCCTGCTGACCCCTTGGGCTTGGCCTTCAGGCTTATTCCTATTTGCTAATCTTTCCTTCTGTTTCGGGTAAAAATCTTAGTTCCTTTCTACCACCTGTTCCTTTGCCTATCTCCAAACACGGCAGTTATCAATCTCTTGGTTGATAACAAAAGTTAATTGTCAGATGGAGAAATTTATATTTAGGCAGTACATGAAATCTGGCTGGGGACAAGCCTGATGATGGACACAACAGGTGGAAGAAATAGATTACAGTATTACAGTCTGTACAGTGAGTACAGTCTCAGGATAAAGAGTAGACTGGAATTCAACCTGTTCTTACAAAAAATTTTCTTCCCTAGAAAAATTTTACCTACATTTGTTTCTCACATATTTGCATGACAATTATCTGATAGCTACAGTCCACCCATTATTTCATTTTTCAGTATTGTTTAGAAATTGTACTATTACAAGAAGACTAATTAATAAGCTAGTCCTGGAACACTGCATAAGCTGTTTCACAGAGAGTAGTCTCCAAGTTTAGAAGCATACAAACAAGGTACAATGGAAAAACTGCAGGTCAAAGACAAGAGAAATTTTATTTTTCTAGATCTGAATAATACTGTGAAAGTGTGGCTATCTTCTTGTTTTAAGTGTTTGTGTGTGTGTGTGTGTGTGTGTGTGTGTGTGTGTGTGTGTGTGTGTAAATTCTTTAAAGCTAATAACACTGAAGAGGAAGAGGACAGAGAAATAATATTCTAAAAAAGGTGAAAAAAGCTGTGGTGATGACAAAACATTAGATGTGCTTGCAAGCTCAGATGAATAATGCAATCCTTATCTCTGAAGCTTCAGATCCCACACAGGGCGGGAGAGATGGGGATTTACATTTCACTGTCTTCACTCTTGACTGAATTCAATGTTGTAATTACCCAATCAGCAATGAAGATGTTGTTTTCTAAACAAAATCAGAGAATTTTAAGCACTTCTTTAAGGGTTAACATATCTTTAAACTATTTTTATTGAAAAATATTTCCATACAACTCCATACATATTTTGATAATGTTTTTCTACTACCAGTTCTTCCCAGATCCCATCCACATCCTTACTCATCCAACTTTATTCTCTCTCTCTCTTTCTCTCTCTCTCTCCTTCCCCATTATACACATAAGAAAAACAATTTAAAAACACAGAAATAAGCAAAAATCAGCAAAATGAAATTTGAAAGTAATAAAACATTATGAAGGAAAATTATTTATGGCCACCTAATAGATATATAACATAAGATAAACATACTAAATTCTATAGTCCTAAAGAAGCTAAACAAGAAGGAGGACCCTAAGGAAGATGCTCAATCCTCATTCAGAAGGTCAAATGGGATAGACATCAGATGTGGGAGAAGACAGAGAACAGGAGAGGAGCCTACCACAGAGGGCCTCTGAAAGACTACTGATCAGGGTATTGAAGCTGAGACTCATAGCAAAACTTTGAGCAGAGTATAGGAAATCTAATGGAAGAAGGGGGAGATAGAAAGACCTGGAGGGGACAGGAGCTCCACAAAGAGAACAACAGATGCAAGCAAAAAAGAAGAAGAGGCTGCAACCTGAAGATACCTGATAAAACAGGATCAGATGAATGGGGAGGAGGTCCCCCCTATCAGTGGACTTGGAAAGGAGATGAGGGAGGGAGGGAGGGACTGGGAGGGAATGAGGGATCGGGACACGGCTGGGATACAGAGTTAATAAAATGTAACTGATAAAAAAATAATAAAAAAATGAAAAAAATGAAAAAAATAAAGGATTAAGTCAAAAAGAAAAAAAAAGAAGAAGAGGAAATCTGGGCCCAGTGAAACCTGCAGAGACCAATGTTTGAACCAAGGACCATGCAGGGAGAGGACCTAGACCTCCTGCACACATGTAGCCCATGGGCAGCTCAGTCTCCAAGTGGGTTCCCTAGTAAAGGGAGCAAGGGCTGTCTCTAACCTGAACTCAGTGGCAGGCTCTTTGAAACCTCCCTCTGGGAAGGCAACCTTGTCAGGCCACAGAGGAAGATGATGCAACCATTTTTTTATGAGATCTGATAGGGTAGGGTCAGATAGAAGTGGAGGAGGACCTCCCCATCAGTGGACTTGGGGACAGACATGAGAGAAAATGGGAGAGGTAGGGTGGGATTGGGAGGGGATAAGGGAGGGGGTTACAGCTGGGATATAAAGTGAATACATTCTAATTATTATTAATAACAATAATGATAAAAATACTTTTTACTTGGCTCAGTAGTTTAGCCCTGTATCAATGTCTCAATCAGAGATATGGTTTAGACTGAAATGACATGACATGTTGCAAGATTTCCTTCTACTTTTCTAATAGAATGAAAGAGGCTGGTAACTTATAGCAGTGTTTCTTATGGTGTTTTTTTCTTATCATTGATGAGGTTCCACTTCATACTGCTTTTATCATTAGGCATCACAGGCCATAAAATCATTGAAAATTATATTTGCTTCCTACTCATAAATCCACTCTTTTCTTTTCACATCTCATTTCATCTCTCTCTCACACGCGCATGCTCGCGCACTCTCTCTCATAAATTTTCTAAAGTTGATTCTTTTTATAAATCATTTATTTAATCCTAATGAGAGGAATAGATGAATGTTAATCTCAGGTAGGTCAACCTGCCCAATATCTTGTATCAGAAAAATGCCTGGATAGAGATATATAATTTAACACCATACTATCAGTTTATCCCAAGGGGAACAAACTCCTAGAAGGTTTTATAGCAAACCTAATTAGTTGACATGCAGAGATAGTCTTTTTATGTGGTAAATGTCTTTCTATTGTATATATGTAGTTTCATGTCTTTTAATCTAAATTATAATGTAAAATATATTCAAGTAGATTAATCAGAAACTGACATTTGGCACCATGCATATTATCTCCCTTCCTATTGATTCTTTAGATGAATTTATTTCAATACAGTCTACAGATCAAACCACGCATTCTGTGTATGAGAGGCTTTGGGGTTTAGTATTAAGGTCCCTATTAGAAATCTTAGCCTACCAGGGTTTCTTCAGTCTCTCCAATGTTTAAATATCATTTGAACTGCAGCAATTGTTGTTCTACCATCTTTCAAAACATTCTGACTTATTTTCTAAAAGTCTATTTTATTACAAAGACAATTATTTCCCAAATTAAGTATCTATTTGTTGAACCCCAGTTGTACTTGCCATCACTGATGCTTTGGTCTGAGTTAAAAGAAATGGCTTAGGGATTTGGATGATGTCCTCTGAAGGCCACACATAGTGGAACCCAAGTGATGTTACATTGTTGGCCATCATCCTGGAACTAATAACAGCAGCTACTGAGCCTATAATCTCTGAGGAATTAACAGCCAGGATATTATTATCACCATTAAAAGGCAGTTACAAGGATAATGTGTAGCCTTAACTCATAAGTGGAAAATAAAGGGTTATAGTAAAAGTGCTGAGGCAGCAGTCTGGGCTGAGCCCATAGGCTTGAACATTTTTTTTTCCTCCTAGGCTACTGCTTGGAAAATATTGAAAGTGGCAGATGACTGAACATTCAAGATACAAGTTTTCTTTTATTCCTCTTGCTTTTCTCTTTCTTGTGGGTGACTCCTGCCTGATGGCACTGAAGAAAATAAGCCCTGTCTCACCAAATAACAGTCCCCACCCCCCTGGAGAGTTTATTTATGTACAAAATGATACTAAGCAATAATTTCAGGCTAAAGGAATACACTCATAATGCTCAAAGAGAAGAATCAAGAAAGAAAAAGTTCAGAAAGGCACACAGATAAGGCAAGACAGTATTGCGTGGTGCTACATAAAGAATATGAAAGAAATATAATTCAAATTGTTGAAGTCGTACTGAGTCCATCGTATACTGCAGGCATTGTGATGTGTGGGAGATAACACAAAAAACACAGAAGACATGCTACCTTGCCTTTCAGAGCATGCACTTGTCAGAGATGATAAGCACATATGATATCTAGAATGCATGAACCTTCACCCAAACCACAGCCCACATACATACAAAGGTAATAATAAATAAGAATTACAAGACATTTACTGAAAGTGACATTTGAGATATACTGGATAATGAGGATAATGATAGCAAATCATTAGTTATTAAGGTCAAAAATAATAACAATGAGAAAACAAAGTGATATGAAAGTTGCTTTCACTTTTTGGCTAATTTAGGTTAGTTGCCTAAATTTACAACTTACAATAACGGAATCCTTGGATGGATTAATGTTTAGATGGTGCTGAGCTCAATGTCATTGGAGACATGTCTTTAAAGGATGTCTTGTCTCTAGGTCTTCCCGCTTTTTCTGTTTCCTGGCCCCCTGTATGTGAGCCTTAATCTGCCATCATGCTCTGTCTTCCCACAGGCCCACAAACAATGGCATCAGACTGCATGTGCTGAAACCTCAGAACCACCAGGTCCAGACAGACCTTTCTTTATAAATTGTTTCTCTCAAGTATTTCTCACAAAGTTAAAAGTGTCTGAGTGGTGGAAGGGATAAGAAAGACCCAGAAGGACAGAAGCTCCACCTGAAGACCAGCAGAGTCAACTAACCATGGCCCCAGGGAGGAGAGGTGGCTATGAAGACTGAAGCACCAACCAAGGACCATGCATGGATTCGACTTAGGCCCCCTACACAGGTGTAGCCAATGGGCAGCTAGGTCCTCATATGGGTTCCCTAGTAAGGAAATGAGGGATGACACTAACATGGACTCTGTTACCTGCTTTTTTATCACTTTCAGCTGGCAGGGCAACCTTGCCAGGCCATAGGAGAAAAGAATATGCTCAGTCCTGATGCAACTTGATGTGATGTGGTGGGTGCATATGTGGGTGGATGGGGGATCCCCTTTTCTGAGGAGTAGGGGAGGGAGAATAGGAAAAACAAAGATTCAGGGTGGGACTGGGAGGCAAGGAGGGAAGGGGCTATGAATGGGATGTAAAATGAATAAGTAAAACTAAAAATAAAGTGTCTGACTATTGCATGATCCAAATTCTTTAATAGTATAAGCTGTAATCAGAAGTGATGCTGCCACACTAATGTTGAGGCTAATGTTGACACTAATGTCATGGCAAGCTCTATTTACCCTAATGGAGGAAAAAGTAAAATCCACATAGAAAACCACATAGCAAGTGATGAACTAATCAAGGTTCAAAACAAGTTTTCTACTTTGTCCTTGCAATATCTACTAACATAGGCAAAACAGCTCTAAGAGCCATGGAAAAGTTATGCATAGACAATGACATTTAAAAATATGTATAATTTAATACCAACCATCTATCGAGTTTAGTGTTACATAGTTTTCATATATTTTGTCATTTCTCAGAAGCAAACGTGGGGTTAATGCTTGTTGGGATTCAGCGGGCTCCTGTCTCTTAGACTTTGTATCTTTGAAATGTAAGAGTAATATCTGCAAGAGTCTATCATGTTCAGAAAGGAGTCAATGAGAAGATCTCATAGTCTAGTCTGAGCCCAAAAGCACAATCTTTCACCTCCTCCCCTATGCCTGTTTCATCTTATAGGTCAGTAACTGAGAAATTGCAGTTTCACTCTTGTCCATCTTTTCTCTGCAGGTGAAAGTCTACATTCAAAAACTGAATTGTGCCAAACCAAAACAAAAGGCTAAAACAGATGACATACTTCAGAAAGTATTCGTTCTTCAACTAAAGGAAGGGGAGAAAATACTCCTGCTTCTCTGTTGATTGAGTTGTATATAGAGAAAGGACGCAGAATATTGCTCCAGTACGATACTACCAGGCAGTAGAGCCCTTCCCATCTGTGTGCTCTTCATTACATGTCAGTTGTATTATCTTTCCTTGAGAAAATGCATCACAAAATCGGTATGATTCACCCAATAGATCTTTTTGTAAAAATTCCATAACAGAATATTTTAAAACTATGCTCCTCTAAGGATATTTCAAAGTAATAATTAGAGGTTAAACATGGTAATGTTGAGTTCAGACAGGAAGAACAAAACCAACAAAGAATATATGTACATTTAATTAAAGTCAAGAAAGGCAGCACAGTGGGTGGATACGCCATCTTGTCCAGCAGGATAGTTAGGCATATCATGTTCTGTGTGAAGTAACATTCCTGAAGCCAAAGGCAGAGACCCATAGGGACTTTACCGTCTCACATTAAGGATTTCTTAAAATGTCTTGAAAGAACTGAACAAATTAATACATTTTATTTTGCCCTTCGGACAAGTCAATTGATAGGGGAAGTCCTCCTCTCCTTCCTTCTGATCCTAGCCTAGGTCTCATCAGGATTGGCTGCACTGTTTTCCTCTGTGGCCTCGTAAGGCTGCTCCTCCCTCAGGAGGAGGTGATCAAAGAGCAGAATAATCAGTTCATGTCAGCGACAGTCCCTATTCCCATTACGATGGAACCCACTTGGACCCTGAACTGCCATAAACTACATCTGTGCAGGGGTTCTAGGTTATCTCCATGAATGGTCCTTGGTTAGAGTATCAGTCTCAGAGAAGACCTCTGTACCCAGAATTTTTTATTCTCTTGCTCTCTATGTGGAGCTCCTATACCCTCCAGGTCTTACTATCTCCCCCTACTTTCAAAAGATTCCTTGCACTCCACCCAAAATTTGACTATAAGTCTCAGCATCTGTTTTGGTACCCTTCAGGGTAGAGCCTTTCAGAAGCCCTCTGTGGTAGGCTCCTGTCCTGTTCCTCATTTTCTCCCTCTTCTGGTGTCCATCCTCTTTGCCTTTCTGATTGGGGATTGGGCATCATAGCCAGAGTCATCCTTCTTAATTAGTTTCTTTAGATGTACAGATTTTAGTAGGTTTGTCCTATATTATATGTCTAATATCCACTTCTGAGTGACTATACAACCTGTGTGTCTTTCTGCCTTCCTAAATTCTTCAGTACTTTGTTTCAGTTTGCAGACTCAGTATTGTGTCCATTAAGCCAAGGAGGACCAAGGAAGTAAGTGTTTAAGGATCCTGAGAAATACCAGGCACCAGGCAGAGGAGGCCTCTTGTGTCTTACTCTGAGTTCTACTGTAACCTTAGTCTATGCAAAGATTCTGATAATACTGGAAGCCAACTCAACATTGCGCAGTCTCCTGTTTAGTACCTACTCTTTTCTTTCTGCCCCTGCATGGGTCACAAATTATGACTGTGCTTGAAAATCTCTTAAGACCTTGCTACTTTAGACTGACCAGTTATGATGTACCTCCCCTCTGCCAACAGGACAGACCAGATAAAAGCACATATTGATTAAATACCCTCTCTATCACTTTTGACTTCCTTGTGTGTCTCACACCTGAGTCAGGCCATTGCTTTCTGTCCACCATTTTTCTAAAAAACAAAAAACACAAACAACAACAACAAAAAAAAACCCTAAACTTTTCATTGATCCTTTGTGAATTTCACATCATTTACTCCAATCCCACTCAGCTCTCCATCCATCCGTATCTACACTCCACTCTTCTAACATCCCCCCATAAGAAAACAAAAAATAAAAACAGCATCAAAATAATAAAATAATTAAAAAAAACTCACTATGGAAGCTGTAGTGTGTCACTTAATATTCATTTTTGCCCAAACAGCTTTACTTGCAAATGTTCATCACAGTGAGTCATTGGTCTGTTCCAAGGCCTCTGGCTTCTGCTACACTATCAATACTGGATCTCACTGGGGTTGTTGTTGCCCTGTGTCATGGAGACACTTCGCCTCTGGCAGTGCACAGGTAGGGTAGATGTTGAGGTGATCCAACTCAAAGCTGTGGATCTTGGCCTGAGTGGTGGCTCTGTTGTTTTGCTCACCATCTCTGCTTCACCTATCCCAAACCATCAGTCCCAGCTCTAACATACTGAACCCAGGAGATGTGGCCTGCTCTCCATATAAGATGGGCAAGCTCTCCCTAACCATCCCGGTGATGGGAAAGACCAAGTCTCCCACACCCAGGCCACCAAGACCAGCTCTCCTATCTGCTTTATTGTGTGTGTGTTGTTGTCTCATCAAAACTATTAGCTGAGGTCACTCTTTGACCTCTCTTTATCTGCTTCTATGCCAGGATAGCCTATGTTTCAGTCTATGTTGTACATGACAGTTCTGTGCTGTGGAGCCTTGTATTTTCTAAAAATTTGATGAAAAATGTTAAAAAATAAAAACTATGTTTTTAAAGTCTAGAATGAACCTACAACCAAGAGATATAGCATGCCAAAGAACTTTTAGATGTATGTAATAAGTGCCTTAAAAAGCTCATTTTATGTTTCTTCATCCAAGCACCAAATTTTCTAATTATCACTATAAAATATTTGGGGTTAGGGTCATTGTTCAACTTTGCATCTTACTGTCTTTCCTTTTTCTAAGATGATTTTTTTTTGTGGCTAGAGTAATAACTTGCATCTAGGAAGTACTTGAAGTTTATCCAATTAAATTGAAGGGATTTTCTTTAGCCTGGAAATTATATAACAATGCTTTGAAAGGGAGAACTTGAATCTATTGAAATTGTGTAAGACAGAGGAGACAAGGAAAGACCATAAAGAATGGGCGAATGCTGGAGAGTCAAAAATCAAAATCTAATAACATTTTCTGAGGGATTAAATATATGACAGAAGTAACCATTTCTTCTATTGTATCTTCAGTGCCTGAGATTCTTTCTTCCATCTTTGTATTTTGTTGGTGAGGCTTGACTCTGAGGTTCCCGTTCTAGGTCCTTAATTTTTCATATCCACATTTCCCTCCGTTTGGGTTTTCTTTATTGATCTATTTTCATTTTATAAGTCTTGAGTTGTTTTCTTCACTTATTTCCACTGTTTGTGTTTTCGTCGATTCCTTTAAAGGATTTTTTAATTTTCTCTTTACAGACCCATGTCATGCTCATTCTTTGGTGTGTGTCTTGTGCTTCTGCTGTGCTGCAATATTGTGTGTACTATCATTGGGTAACTGCATTCTTCTGGACTCATATTGTCCTGGCTGTTATTGTTATTTATTGTTTTTATTCATATGCCTAGGCATCTGGCTTTGGGAAGACTGGAATTCTAGGGGCTGATATCTAGTCTTGTCTTTGTTGGGTAGGTGTTTTGTTTCTTACCTATTCAGGTTCTTAGGAGATGTGATGACTGTATGTTGCCTAGTAGGAAATTCTTCTAGGATCCCACTTGTTGAGCCACTGGGGCTCTAGGTGAAATACATTTCTAGGTGTTTGGTGCTGACATTTAGGGATGGAGTTGGGCTGCAGGGTGGTTGAGAGAATCCACAGAAGTTAGAAAAGAAGGGCTTTCAACCAGGATCTATTCAGTCCCCTGGGAATGGGGGGCGGGCAAAGACTGAGCAGAGACTAGAACAGGTGGTCTGTTACAGAGATGAGATCCCACACTTAAACAAGTAACTACATACTGCTAGGAGAAGAAAAATTGGCCACTTCCAAGGATGAGGCTCCTTATTGGGTGTCCAGAACAAAATGAGTCATCAGCCCTGAAACCATATAGACACAAAGAACAAAGCAGGATATATATGTATATGGATATATACAGATATGTGTATATATGTAGATATATATTCATGTGTGTGTGTGTGTGTGTGTGTGATAATAAAAGAAAAAGAGGCTATCAACCTGAGGGAGAGCATTGGAAGGGTTAAAAAGAAGGTATGTGTGTGTTGTGGGAGTGGCTGGAGGGAGAAAATTGAGAAGGAAAGTGGTGTAATTCTACTTCAATTAAAATTACATTTTAAAGGCAAAATAAAGTCAGTTAAAAACTGTTTAATTTCTCATGTATTTGTTTGCTTTATCAGAAAATGAACTTGCAAGTCAGTCAGCAATTTTACTGTGTTCTCTTTGGAATAGCCATAGGCTCAGGCTCACGCGTAATCTGTTTTGCCTTCACAACACCATGCATCATGATTCAAAGCATGATGACAAGTCACATGAAATCAAAGAAAGATCAACACAAGCACAGACTGCAGCCATTTCTTGGACTCGGGCTTGTGAATTTATTTCAATAAATATCATTACTGAGAATAATGGGAATTCAGCTTCAAAGACTGAAGCCCTTTGGGACTGCTGTATTACCCGAGTCTCTTAAGAACAGTGTCGCCTATTACGCCATCTTTTATGCTAGTGAAAAGTGACAGCATCTTCACATTCCCTGGGGCCTGTTTCACACTCTGCTTTTGAAGATCTAACTCTACAGCCTAAACCATGGTTGATTCAGAAGTCAACAGTGTGAGTGACAACAATGCCCTTTTGGCTCAGTCCAGTATCAGGAAAGCAGGAAGATAATAAATTTATCAGGACTGATTCTTTTTCAGATCACTGTGTTTACTCTCCAGTGAACCAGTGGGGCATTTGCATGAAGGAAAGAAATTATTTTAATTATTTTTATTTTACTGCCCATTATCAAGTGGACAGAATGAAAAAGATTACTTAAATTAAGTCAGTGAAACTCTATTTGGAGGTAGTCTATCATCACCCATTGTCAATAGATTGTACATGGAGGCATTTTCTTATAACCAATTTAAACATTTTCATTCTTGCTAAAATACATGGTTTCATGGCCAGTAAGTCTCTGTTCTTTAACCGAGGAATCATTTCTGCATATTTCGCTGGGAGCCCACTGGCACATTCTCCTTCTTAAAAGACCACAATTTTCTGGCAGAAAAGAAGAATTGTCTTACAGGAATCTCAAACATCTAAGCTTCCACTTTAGAGCCTGCTAATTAATTCAGTTTCTTGAAAAAGAAGCATGATAATGAGGTAGGGTGCAAGCAGACAGACCTGAGAGATTTCTCACTCTTTTTTATCTGTTCAATGAATATACTTATATCTGCGACTGGAGTAGGTGATATAGTTTAGCCACCAAGCTTGACAACTTGTGTTCAGTCCCTGGAACCAAATTTTAAAAGGAAAGAACTTATCCTTGCTAGTTGATCTTTGATCTTCACATATGTGTCATTCCATGTACATATGTGCACACAAACACAATAAATAAATGCAAAAATATTATATTTGCCAACAATGTACCCATATGACTTTGAGTGAGATGATGAATATTATACTACGTAGTTGAGTTCCTAGTAATAATTAATGGTTCAAATCATGTTAGCTGCTATTATGCATGATATGAATGATAAAAAATATTGCAAAAGAATTTGGAGCAATAATCAGGGTTTAAGTGGGAATTCTATTAAGGTTTTTATTTGGCCTTATATTGAAGAGTAAGAATAAGAAATGATAGAGGGCCTCTGAAAGACTCTACCTAGCAGTGTATCAAAGCAGATGCTGAGACTCACAACCAAACCTTGGGCAGAGTGCAGGGAATCATATGAACGAAGGAGGAGTCAGTAAGACCTGGAGAGGACAGGAGCTCCACAAGGACAAAATATATCTGGGCATAGGGGTCTTTTTCTGAGACTGATTTTCTAACCAAGGACCATGAATGGATATAACCCAGAATTCCTGCTCAGAAGTAGCCCATGGCAGCTTAGCATCCAAGTGGATTTCCCTAGTGAGGGGAAGAGGGACTGTCTCTGACATGAACTCAGTGGCTGGCTCCTTAACCTCTCTCCCACCCCTACCTCCAGGGAGGATCAGCCTTGCTAGGCCAGAGAGGAGGACATTGAAGCCAGTCTTGATGAGACCTGATAAGCTAGGATCAGATGGAAGAGGAGGAGGACCTTCCCTATCAGTGGACTTAGAGAGGAGTGTGGGAGGAGATGAAAGAGGGAGGATGGTATTGGGAGGGAAAGAGGGAGAAGGTTACAGCTGGGATACAAAATTAATAAACTGTAATTAATATAAATAATTTTAAAAATAAATACAATTTGAGGAAGATTAGAGTAACTGTCATATCTTATTTTTTAAAGTAGTTATTTATGATGGGGAACGTATTTCTCTTGTTAATGTGCTTGCTTTGCATGAAAACAAAAACAAAAACAAACAAAGAGCCAGCCACAGAGTCCATGTTCCTCTTTCATAACCTCCCCCTGGGGGTGTAGGGATGGGGACAGCCTTGACAGGCCACAGAGGAAGAGGATGCAACCAGTCCAGATGAAACTTGGTAGGCCTGGGTCAGATAGTAGGGGATGAGGACCTCCTCTATCAGTGGACTTGGAGAGGCGCATAGGAAGAGAAGCAGAAGGGAGGGTGGCACTGGGAGGAAATGAGGAAAGGGGCCACAACCAGGATACAAAGTAAATAAATTGTAATTAAAAAAAAAAGAACCTAAAATAAAACAAAACAAAAACCTCTAGATTCAAACACCATCATCTCATAAATTGGGAATAGAAACAAACATCTATAATGTCAGTACTGCAGAGGTTGAGGCTGGAAAACTCATCCACATCTCTTCAGAATTTGAAGTCTGCTGGAGCTTGGGGAACCCCACGGAAGACTGAGAGGAAAGAATGTAGGTGTCAGAGGGGATGAAGGACACCCGGAGAACAAGGGCATCTGAATCAACTGAGCAGGGATGGCATGGGCTCACAGAGACTGAGGCAGCAAGCAGGAGTCTGGGTGGGTGTGCACCAGGTCCTCTGTGTGTGTTGTAGTTGCTAGCTTAGTGTTTTGCAAGACTTTTAAGAGTGGCACAAGAGTGTCTCTGATTCCTTTGCCTGCTTTTGGGACTCTTTTCCTCCTATTGGGTTGCCTTGTCCAGCCTCAGTATGAGGGGCCTTGTCTTACTGTACCTGGTTTTGCCATGTTTGGTTGTTGTGTTTTGGAGGCCTGCTCTTTTTCATGGGAAGGGGGAATGGATCTGGGGAGAGGAGAGGGAGTAGGGGAGCTGAGGAATGGAGGAAGGCTAAACTGTGGTCTGGATGTGTTTTGCATGAGAGAAAAATATACTTTCAATTTTAAAAAGCAAACATAAATCTGCAGGTGTAGACAGACAGAAATGGGGTTAGAGCTTCAGTGTCAAAGACAGGCAAATCGGTGGCTCATCCCTGTGAATTCAGTAATTGGGAGGTTGATGGGGAGGGACTGCCACGAATTCGAGGCCAGCCTGAGCAGCTAGGTAAAATTCTGTCCCAACAAACAAAACACATAAAAAAATTTTAGAGATACAAAAAAGCAGGTGTTTAATAAGTGCTTAAGTGACACAGCATGAAGCTGCATTTCACAAACATGAAGCTGAAATCCAGTGTTCACATTCAGTTTCACCTGAGTGATTTTTGTACCACTAGTATTTTCACCTTGAATTTATTAATTGCCCAAAATCTGCTTTGGGCACAGACAAGATGGCTCAAACATGAGAGAAGACAGATGGTCTACTTTGGAGTTCCGTTTCAATTTGTTGGTTGTGTACTGTTGGGCAGTATGAAATAGTTTTTGATGTTTAGAAATTAAGTTAAAACCCAAAGTTTGGGTTTTCTAAATATATTATCAGTTGGCAAAAGAAATATTTTCATCTTTTTAAACAAGACTTAACATGCTCAAACAGTTGCAGACAACTCTTGGAAGGAACATTTTAATGAGTCAAATGTAAATATATGTAAATAAATTAAACCCACACAAATTGCTTTTCGTATAAGCAATTACAATTAAGAGGAGAAAAGTTCCTGACAGTAGAAATTTGGGTTTGCTTAGCTGCAGACAACCATGTGATATTACACTCAAGATTACTCTGAGTCCATTAGGTGCAAAGTTGACTATTAATGATTTTCTTGATTTCTCCCTGGTAGTGTAGCTCCTAGGAATGAGGACAAATCCAACCGGCAGTGGTAACCCATGTTATGACATATGTCCTCCAAAATTAGTGCAGCAGCCAATGACAGGAGAGCTTTATTCAAGGCAAGTAGAACCATGAGTCAGAAAGTTCACACAGAACACTAACCATTTCCCCTACAAGAGCCTACGACATATTCTTAACATTTGAGCAAATTCATCTCAGTGCACAGTGCAGCTGGTATCAATCTGTTTTATTTCAATCTTAACACAAGTAATGATTTGTCCTTAATTAATACTTTTTACATTAATTTTTAGAGGCACACATTTTACATTGATTTTTAGAGGTAGATGTCTGAGGGCAACTTACAGGAGTTAGTTTTCCCCTTCTACCATGTGATCTTGGGGATGGAACTCAGGTCTGGTTGGAACAAGCAGACTTATCTGCTATGTTCATGTGTGTGCCTGTGTGTATGTGTGTGTGTGTGTGCACGCACGAGGGCATGCATGCTGTTGTTGCTTTATTTGGGGGGCATTTATACTACTTGTTTGTTTAATGTGTGTCAATGTTTCACCTGCATAAAAAGTGTACCACATGGGTGCAGTGCCCACAGACTCCAGAAGAAAGAATCCATTCCCCTGGAACTGGAGTTGTAATTTGTTGTTAGCAACCATGTGGGCCATATGGGATATAGGAATCAAACCCTGGCCCTCTGGAAGAGCAGCCAGAGCTCTTAACTAGAGCAAACTCTCCACCCCATCCCATTCGTTTTTATATGAATCTTTAAAATCCTTCCTATAGATTAACTCAGCATTCACTTTACTTTCTCCCATCTCTTATTGGAACTCTTTAAGAACTCCTTTTTGCTTATTTTGACTGAATTGAAGACTATATAAGAACTTCTTGGGTTGGTATGTAGCTCAGTAATATAGGATTAGCATATATATATGTTTGTAATATAGGACTAGCACATATATACTTACACGTAAGTATATATATGTATATATGATAGTATGTATATGTATATATACAGGACTAGAACATATATATATGTATAGGTTAGTATAAATAAGTATATATATATGCTAGTCCTATATTACATATATAATTATATATAATATATACTATTCATCATATACTATATATTATATATAGATATACTATTTGTATATACTATATATTATATAAGATATATTTATATATTATATATAATTTTATATATTATATATAATTTATGTATATGTATATATTATATATTTACATATATGTTAGTCTTATATTACATATATACATGCTATATATACACATATATATGCTTTATAAATGCTTAGCAATATATCACTCTGAGTTTGATCTCAGCAGCTCCAGAAGCAAACACAAATTAAAATTAACAATAAACAACTATTTATACAGAATTCACATTAATATAAGTATTCTAAGTAATACCAAGACAACATAAAGTATATAGCTTATTATCAAGTACCTTTCAAGAGGTTAAAGTAAGAAAATTGTTGCAAGTTCAAGCCTAGCATGGCCTGCCCAGTGAAATCCTGTTTCAAAACTCCCTCCTATTCACTATATACACACAGAACTGTGCCACAAATAGCAGCTCTTCACAATAATTAATATCTTCCTATAGCAAAGCAATGACAAAGAACCAAAGCTAGGGCTTTGTAGTGATTTAAATAAATGGAGCCCATAGATCCATAGGGAGTGTCAATAGTAGGAAGTGTGTCCCCTTTCAATTAGGCGTGGCCTTGGTGGAGGAAGTACATCACTGGGGGCCAGACTTCCAAATCTCATATGGGCAAACCAGGCCCAATGTGGCAATTTCTCTTCCTGCTGCCTGTGAATCCAGATATAGAAACATCAGTTCCCTCTCCAATACCATGTCTGCCTGCATCCAGCCATATATTCTGCCATGCCATGATGATAATGGGCTAATCCCTGAAACTGTAAGCCAGCTCCAATGAAATGTTTCCCTTTATAAGAGCTGCCATAGTAACAGCAATAGAAACCCTAACAGAGACAGGTTCCTTTTTAATACTAAGAACCCCAGATCTTGTCAGCATCAAGGATGCTGTAACCATCTCCAAACAAGTATGATGAGATCAGCAGTTCAGCAGTACATGCTGTGGCTGCCAAGCATGCTGAGTTCCCTTCCCAGCACCCATTTGGCAGGAGGAGAAAACCAGCTCCCTCAAGTTGTTCTCTGACCTCACCACTAACATATCCTCCATACACAACAAAATAAATTAAATGCAATCATTAAAAAATAACAGGAATGATGATGCTTTAGTACCCAGTCTATCCATCTGTATGCTGGATAACAACTATGGCTCTTTCTTTCCACTGGGTACTTTAACCTAGCTCTGTAGAGTCCAATCTTACCAATGTGTTAATTCCTGATTAAAACTTAGCTTTGGTTTCTGTTTTGTTTTGGTTTTTTGTTGTTGTTGTTTTATTTTGTTTTTTTTTTCTTTTGTTTTTGGCTGTGTTATTGTGGCAGTTTTGGTTTGGTTTGGTTTGGATTGTTTATGGAGCACAACTCCTTCCATTGTAGTGTAGGCCTGGTGCTCTTAGCCATTTCCTTAGCTTTTTTGTGGAAAGTAACTCAGGATAGAACTAGATATCCTCTACTACTGTACTTTCTAAGTATCTATGATTCCACCAGAAATACTTCTCTGAAATAACAATTGATTGGGAGGCTGGCTAACTTCACTGTTTCTCTGTTGTACTTTAACAATGCTTATCCATTTATAGTTATCCAAAATTTTTCCATAAAAATCAATTGAACCAACATCCATTTAAGACAAGATCGCTGTTTATAGCATCCTAGATGTTTTTTGTCTGTAATGACTCCCTTTGTGCTTTTGATTCTTTGTAATTCTTTATACAATATTAATATTTTTAACTTTAAAAGCAAAGTACGTTGAGGTATTTGATCCACTTGGACTTTAGTTTTGTGCAGGATGATAAATATGGCTCTATTTTCATTTTTCTGCATGTAGATATCCAAATTGGACCAGCAGCATTTGTTGAAAATGCTGTATTTTTTCCACTGAAGGGTTTTGGTTTCTTTGTCAAAAACCAAGTATCCATAGGTGTGTGCGTTTGTTTCTGGGTCTTCTATTCTACTCCATTAGGAATAGCACTTCCTCAAGATCCAGCTATACCACTCCTAGGCATATATCCAAAATAAGCTCAAGTGCACAACAAGGACATTTGTTCAACCATGTTCACAGCAGCTTTATTTGTAATAGCCAGAACCTGGAAACAACCCAGATGTCCATCAACAGAGGAATGAATACAGACATTGTGGTACATTTACACAGTGGAATACTACTCAGCAATTAAAATAGGAAAATCATAAAATTTGCAGGGAAATGGTGGGATCTAGAAAAGATCATCCTGAGTGAGGTATTCCAGAAACAGAAAGACACACACAGTATATAGTAAATTATAAGTGGATATAGACCTATAAGAGAAGATAAACGTACAAACATCTGTACACCTAAAGAAGGTAAACAAGAAGGAGGTCCCCGGGTAGGAGGATCAATCCTCACTAAGAAAAACAAATGGGATGGACAATGGAAGTAGGAAAAGCAAGTTACAGGACAGAAGCCTACCATAGAGGGACTCTGAAAGACTCTACCTAGCAGTGTATCAAAGCAGATGCTGAGACTCATAACCAAACATTGGGAATCATATGCAGGGAATCATATTAAAGAAGGGGGAGTTAGTAGGACCTGGAGAGGACAGGAACTCCACAAAAACCAAATATATCTGGACACAAGGGTCTTTTCTGAGACTGATTCTCCAACCCAGGACCAGGAATGGATATAACCTAGAACCACTGCTAGGGCATCACCCATCGCAGCTTAGTATCCAAGTGGGTGTCCTAGTAAGGAGAACAGGGACTATCTCTGACATCAACTCAGGGGCTGGCTCTTTGACCTCCCCTACCCCCGAGAGAGGAGCAGCTTTGGTAGGCCACAAAGGAGGACATTGCAGCCAGTCCTGGTGAGACCTGATAAGCTAGGGTCAGATGGAAGGGGAAGAGGGCATTCCCTCCCTATCAGTGGACCTAGAAAGGGGCCGGGAGGAGATGAGGGAGGGAGGGTGGGATTGGGAGGAAATGATGGAGGGAGCTACAGCTGGGATACAAAGTAAATAAACTGTAATTACTATAAAAAATAAAAATTAATTAAGAAAAGTAAATTAAGAAATTCTTTGTTGGAATACAAATCTGTGTATCCAGTAGCCTTTTTAAAATAAATTATTCACTTTACATCCTTATTGTAACCCCTTCCCTTGTCTCCTCCTGGTCCCAACCTTCTTTTCTCTTTCCCTCTATCCTCCCAGCCTAGTCCTCAGAAAGGAGGAGCCCTCCTCCCTTACCATCTGACATTATCATATCAAGTGCCCACATCCTCTGACTCTGTGGCCTGGCAAGACCACTCCACCAGGGGATAGAGATCAAAGAACAGGTAACAGAGTCTAAGTCAGAGAGAGCTCCTGATTTCCTTACTAAGGAAGTCAAGTGAAGTTTGAGTTACCTATGGCCTACTTCTCAGCACGGGGTCTGGGTCCTTTCCCTGCATAGTCCTTGGTTGGTGCATCAGTCTCTGGAGGACACACTGGGTACAGATTTGTCCCTAATTTGAGTAGAATTGATTTAAGTTTCTCTCTATTAAGTTTGATTTTGACTACAGGCTTGCTGTATTTTGCCTTTACTATGTTTAGGTATGTGCCTTGTATCCCTGATTTTTCCAAAACTTTAAACATGAACAGATGTTGGGTTTTGTCAAATACTTTTTCAGCATCAACGAGATGATCGTGTCTAATTTTTTTCTTTTGTTTTGTTTATGTGGTGGATTACATTGATAGATTTCTGTATAATGAACTATTTCTGCATGCTTGGGATGAAGCTTACTTGGTCAAGGTGAATGATATTTTTGATGTGTTCTTGGATTTGGTTTGCAAGTATTTTATTGAGTATTTTTGCATCAATGTTTGCAACAGAAATTGGTCTGAAATTCTCTTTCTTTGTTGAGTCTTTGTGTGGTTTAGGAATTAAGGTGACTGTGTCCTCATAGTATGAGTTTGGTAGTGTTCCTTCTGTTTATGTTTTGTGGGATAGTTTGAAGAATATTGATATTAGCTCTTCATTGAACGTCTGGTAGGCATCTGCACTGAAACAATTTGGCCCTGGGCTGTTTTTCTTTTAGAGGCTTTTTATGACTGTTTCTATTTCCTTTGGGGATATAAGACTATTTAATTTGTTTACCTGATCTTGATTCAACTATGGTAAATGGAATCTATCAAGAAAATTGTTAATTTCATTTAGATTTTCAAATTTTGTGGACTTCATGCTTTTTATAATTTTTATTTTTAATATTAATCACAGGTTATTTACTTCGTATCCCAGGTATAGCCCCCTCACTCATTCCCTCCCAATCCCACCCTCCTTCCCTCATCTCCTCCCTGCCCCTTTCTAAGTCCACTGATGGGGGGGTCCTCTTTCCCTTCCATTTGACCCTAGCTTACCAGGTATCTTCAGGACTGGTTGCAATGTCCTCGTCTGTGGCTTAGAAAGGCTGTTCATCCATCGGGATGGGGGGAGGTCAAAGAGCCAGCCATTGAGTTCATGTCAGTAATAGTCCCTTTTCCCCTTACTAGGGAACCCACTTGGATACTGAGCTACCATGGGCTACATCCGAGCAGAGTTCTAAGAGCTCCACAAGAACCAAATATATCTGTGCACAGGGGTCTTTTATGAGACTGTTTCTCCAACCAAGGACCATGTATGACTATAACCTAGAACCCCTGCTCCAAGTATATGCTTTTTAAGTAAGAGCTAATGATTCTTTGGATTTCCTCAAAGGTTGTTATGTCTCCCTTTTCATTTCTGATTCTGTTAATTTGGAAAGTGTCTGTCTGCCTTTCAGTTAGTTTTGGTAAAGGGAACCCAGTTTGTCTTCATGGATTCTTTAAATTGTTCTCATTGTTTCTTATTTGTTTTTAGCCCTGAGTTTGATAATTTCTAGCCATCTACTCTTGAGTGTGTCTGATTCTTTTTTTATAGGGCTTTCAGATGTGCCGTTAGCTTGTATAAGATGTCTCCAGTCTCTTTATGAAGGTATTTAGTGCTATGAATTTTCCTCTTATCACTGCTTTTATTGTATCCCATAATTTTGAGTATGTTGTTCCTTCATTTTCATTGGATTTTAGGAAGTTTTAAATTTCTTTCTTTATTTCTTCTCCGAACCAGTTATCATTGAATGAAGAGTTCAGTTTCCATTGGTGTGTGTAGGTTTTTGTTATTTCTGTTTATGAGATCCAACTTTACTTTATGGTAATCTGATAATATACAAGGTATTATTTCAATCTTCTTGTATCTATTGAGGTTTGCTTTGTAACCTACTATATGTTCAATTTTGAAGAAGGTTACTTGGGGTGCTAAGAAGAAGTTATATTCTTTTGTGTTTGGGTGAAAAGTTCTGTAGATGTCTTTTACATCCATTTTATTCATGACATCTATCAATGTCATTATTTCTTGTTTTAGTTTCTGTTTAGTTAACCTGTCCTTTGGTGAGAATAGGGTGTTAAAGTCTCCCATTATTAATGAGTGAGGATTGATGAATGGCTTAAGCTTTAGGACTGTTTCCTTTACAAATATGGGTGGCCTTTTATTTGGGGCATAGATATTCAGAATTGAGAAGTCATTTTGGTAGAATTTTCCTTTGTTGAGTACAAAGTGTCCTTCCTCATAACTTTTGATTAATTTTGGTTGAAAGTCTATTTTTTTGGATATTAGAAAGTTTAATCCAGCTTTCTTCTTGGGTCCTTTTGCTTGAAAAACCTTCTTCTAGCCTTTTCCTCCTAGGCAATAGCTATCTTTGTGGCTGAGGTGTGTTTCTTCTATGCAGCGGAATGTCGGACCTGTTGTATCCATTGTTAGTCTGTGCCTTTTTATTGGAGAGTTGAGTCTACTGATGTTGAGATAGATTGATGACCAGTGACTGTTAGTTCCTTTTATTTTGGTACTAATATTTGTGTACTTGTCTATGTTTGGTTTTGCTGTAGTGACGTTTTTATTTCCTGTGCTTTCCTGGGTATAGTTAGCCTCCTTGGGTTGGAGTTTTCCTTCTAGTATCTTCTGTAGGGCTGGATTTGTAGACAGATACTGTTTAAATTTGTTTCTGTTGTTGAATATATTGTTTTCTCCATATATGGTGAATGAAAGCTTTGGTGAGTATAGTAGTCTGGACTGGCTTCTGTGGTCTCTTATAGTGTTCAAGATATCTACCCAGGCTCTCTGGCTTTATGGTCTCTTCTGAAAAGTCAGGTGTGATTCTGATAGCTTTGCCATTATATGTTAATTGGCCTTTTTCCCTTACAACTTTTAATATTTTTCTTGTTCTGTACCTTTAGTGTTTTGATTATTATATGGTGGGAGGATTTTCTTTTCTGGTTTAATATCTTTGATATTCTGTAGGCCTCTTATATGCTATAAGCAAGTCTTTCTTTAGATTGGGAAAATTTTCTCCTATGATTTGATTGAAAATATTTTCTGGGCCTTGGAGCCTGGAATCTTCTCTTCCCTCTATTATTCTTAGGTTTCCTTTTCTCATGGTGTCCTTTATTTCTTGGGAAGATTTGAGTCAGGCATTTCTTAGATTTAATGTTTTTTTTTTTTTTTTGACAGACACATAAATTTCCTCCATTGTATCTTCTACACCTGAGAGTCTTTCCTCCATCTCTTGTACTCTGTTGGTGATGTTTACCTGTTTCCTGTTTCCTTCTTTAAGTTCTCTCTCTCCAGGATTTCCAGTTTGTGCTTTTTTATTGTTACTGCTTCTGTCTTCAGATCTTGAACTGTTTTATTGATTTCCCTTGCCTGACTTTGTGATTTTCTGTATTTGTCTTAGTGATTTATTCATTGACTCTCTACAGACTTATCTAATGGCCTCATTCTCTTTATCTTTCTGCATTCCTTTATGGATTTTATTCATTTCCTCCATTATTATCTTCACAAGCATAAATTTAAGGTCATTTTCTTGTGTTTCAGTTAGGTTAGGGTGTCCATGGCTGCTTACCTTGGGGTAATTAGATTCTGGGGATGCCATATTGCTTTGACTTTTGTTGATTGTGTTTTTGTGTTGGCCTTTAACCATTCTGTTGCCTAGGTGTGGTTTGTGGGCAGGCAGAAAGAGCCCTAGGCAGGAAACTGGATATTCCTGCAGGAGCCTTCCTCAGACTGGCGGGTGCTTCTCACTGAATTGTCTGCAGCTCTCCTCAGTTGTATGATCCTGTGAACTAACTGGATTCCTCAGGAACACAGGGGCTGTCCTCTCACCAGAAGAAGTTCTGGAGACAGTCACTCCTCACTGGCTTTCTTGCTCTGAGGTTAATGAGCCACAGATGCCCAGACACTGTGTTTGTAGGGTGCAGCCATCTTGGAGAACTTGTGAACCCAGAGGTTTGGTCTGTCTCCCAAAGAAGTTAGGTTGAGCTTTGGAGTAGCATCTGCGTTGTTTCCGTGGCTCCTGGGTGTCAGAAAGCCTGAGGTTGGAGCTGCATGCAGTTGTACCCAGAATTTAGTCACTGGCTGGTGAGGGTATCAGGCAGGGGAGTAGCTATACAGAGTCTACCTCCTGGTGGAAACCTGGAAACTTCTGGGGATTAGTGTGTGACATACTTTTTCACTCACCTTGGGTCTCCTCCTGACCGGGAAATCCAGTCTCTGGTGTTTTGGGGTCCATAATTCAGTTTGGGAAGGTGAGCACAGCGTGCAGGTGTGTGGCTAGGAACTGGAGACCAACAGCCTAAAAGAACTTGGGAACTTTTCCAGGAATGAGCTAGGTGACCTGAGGGCAAACCCATTTTTTCCCTAACTGTGGGATCTCCTCTCACCTGGGACACACATCCCTGGTGATTTGGTGACTACAGTTCAGTCTTTCAGTTGTTTGCAATCACTGCTCTCTTGATGATCAGACACATTGTGTAATCAGTGCCTCCAGGATCTCCCAAGATACTAATTTTTTCAGAGTGCTTGCTAAGATATTATTTTTATGAAATGGGGATTAATAATACAGGCATCATCATATAGCCTCAAAATTCCCTTGTACTTATGTCAGCCTTGATTTTTAGCTAAATTTTTAACAGTGAATAAAAGGATTGACATAAAAAATCTATTAAGTAATATCTACCTTAATTTTTAGAGTTCTCAAAATCTTAATAATGCTGTGTGGGAGGTATACATAAAGATGTTAGGTTCATACCAACTATCATGGATTTTATAATGGGTGTTCAATATGTAGTCTGTTTTTGCCAATTCTTTATGCAAAGCAAATAATCATTAGAATTAAAGATGACATCCATTGTGTTATTCTTCACTCAGATTTTTACAAGCTAGAATGCACATATATGTATAGCTCTTTGACGTTCCAAGCCTATCTGCTGTAGTGTGTATTGCCTTTTTACAACACATAGTAGGTACTTCATAAGCAATTTAGAATAGTAGATGAAAAAATAAAATCTAGTAAGAATAAACATATAATTTTGTGATTTTGAAGCTACTGTTGACTTAAGGCCTTTAGAAAATTTTGTGTTGACTTTTTATAAAAAGAAATTCTAATGAACAAATATTGGTGCACAATTTCTGAGACACACATTTAAAGATCATTTTTCTCTGGTATTTCAGTGATCTCGGAAATTGTTTTCAAATTACCCTGTGTTTCCACCTTCTGCCTTTAATAAATGGATTGCCAAATGCTACAAAACATTAGCTTTTAAGTGGATAAGATGTTGCCTGGCTCATAGGTTGGCTGAGCTGCAGAAGTGGAAAAGCAATGTAAGGCCTCAGATAAATCTAGAGACTTAAGGGGAAAAGTCATCACTTAATTTATAAGGCCTGACCTAGATGAAACCCCCAAGAGCCATGTTCTAACTTGAAAATGCACATCAGTGTCTTCAAATTCGATTGCTGTGATTTTCTAAGACATATCCACAGCTCACAGCAAAGCATCCATCCATTAGAAACACAATCAGTTATACTAGGCTTCATAAGCTGAATTCAAGCCCCCAAAATGCATCACAGAAAGGCTTGGAGAAAACAATTAGAAAAGCAGAAGGACAAAGATCTCATCTTTAACATCTTTAAATATGACTCCTACTCCCAATTTATGTTTTTTTTTAATTCTGTAGATTTCAAATATGCAGTAAATAATGGGTGTATTATATTTGTAACTCTCCTTTGGAAATTTCGTTTGACAAAATAAAAAGGAAAACAAGAACAACAACAGCAACAAAACCTAAAAAGAGATTTCTTCTCATCTTGGTGTAAAACACCTTTAAGTATATTTCCTCACAGATTTGTAAATGCATTTAGGGACATGATGGTTTGTCAGAAATCATACAACCCAATGAGAACATAGCTTATCTTCAGCTAAAGACTCTTAACACTCCTTTAGTGTTTTTATAACTCTATACTGAAGGTCTTAGGAGCACCACTTAAAAAAGGATAAACTTCCTGCTGTCAGTGGGAATGTAGCTCAAATACGGAGTTCTAGACACAAAAGCATTTGTACAGACAATATACTCCAGACCCTTGATACTTTACAGACTATTTTAAAAAAAAAAAAAAAAACACTAAGGTAACATAACATAGGTAACATAGATTTAAAAAAAAAAAAAAAAAAAAAAAAAAAAAAAAACAAGAATGAAGTTTGGCTAAAACAGGTTGTTCAAAGTCTTCATTTGTTTCGCTATGGTAAGTCATCTGTGTTATGACCATGGTGGGCTGGCTCTCCAGATGAGCATGGGTGACAGATATTAAACAGTACTGTTCAAACCGTATTTATATCCTGATGGATAAAAAGGCTGGAAAGTGTCCCAGATGACTGATACAGGCATGTCTAACAGCTAGAGCATACTATCAGAGTAAGGCTTAACCAAAGGCACATCTGAAGAAATCCATGAAGTAGCTCACTAGGGGAAATTATGGGAGTGAAAACTGAGAAAAGGGAATGAGGAAGAATGGTGAACATGGCTGTACTACATTGGCAAAAAGTGTGTCAATGTCATAATAAAATTTATTATCTTTTAATATCAATATACATTAATTAAAAAAGAAAAGTCCACAATAATTTTTTAAAATGCCTTTTCCTTCCAACCATCTTTCTTGGCCTCCATCTTCCTTCGTGAAAAAAGAAGATATCTGGCATGAATAACCAAAACAAGCAATGGGTTTTAACCTCTAATATCGAAAGAGATGTCAGAGAGGACCATTGATTCAGATTCCACTTGAAGAACATGTGCTATGTCTTGCGGGTGCTGCAAATTACTTGCAAAAACAGATAACCACCCCCATTTTCTGTATGCCATGACTCCCTTTCTACACATGCACACCCTCACCACTCCCCACAACTCAACATAAATTGATCATTACTACTCAACAGCAGTATATACATACATGAATGCAACACCAATAAGTGAAAAGTAACATATATTTGAAAGAAAGCAAAGAAGGGTATATGGGAGGGATTAAAGGGATGAAAGAGAAGAAGGAAATGAAGTGATTATGTTCTAATCAAATAAAGAATCAAAAGCAAAAAAATAAAATGAAGTCAAAGACAAGTAATTTACTTACCTTAAATTACAAAGCTTAACTCAAAGCAGAGTTGGAAATAAACCTAAGGTAACCCATGTCTTAATGTAAGTTCCTAATCTTTACAATTGTGAAAAATCAGTTCTTACTGAGAACTTATAACTATAAATGACAGTTAATAGTTGAACATGAGCATATAAATAAATGACTGCAAACGAAGTGATAATGCTGGGAAGAAGAAATTATCCATATGAAGGGGCGTTCCTGTGCACCTATATATATGCTCTCAGCATTTAGTATCATTTTTGCATTGAGCAAAACACCACACTAAAATATCTACATCTGCCTGTTTGGTTGGTAATTCATTGCAGACCATAGTAAGAGTTGTTGTTCCTCCATGAACTTCAATATAAAACATTGAAGTTGAAGTTTCCTGAAATTGTAATGCTTTCTTTTTTCCAACCTGTGTGTGGATGCCCAAAGCAATGCCAAGCTAATACTTTAGCACAAATAATTAGAAAGAAATTGTCTGGTGAATAGCCAATGATTCTGATGGAAGATAAAAATTTGCACACTCAAGACAGTTTATTTCTGTTCCATTTCAATTAAACTGCTGTCTTATTCTTTAACACATTTTAATTCATGTTTCTTAGTCTTCCCTCATATGTGATTTAAACTCATACATTTATAGAAAACATAGACCCCCCCTAATTAATAAATGCAAACACAAAGAGAATGACATGAGGAATTCCAGTCCAGCTGATAAATGCTTTTATATTGATCATTTGACAAATCTGATATTTCTGTTGAGCCATCATACTAAGCATACAAAAATAAATCTATAAGTAATGGTATAATCTTACTAATGGAATAATCATTTTATACCTAAAAATGCAGGAGATATCCTACCAGGAAAGACCAAGAGAGAAAGGGAATAATATAAAAATAGAATAAGCTTGCTTTCAATAATAACCAGTGGAGAGAAAAAGTAAAATATAAGTGTGAGGCAATAGACATCTGCAAAGAGAAAGGACACTTAAAGCTGCTGAAACTTTAATCATTTCAGTAGATCAGAATAGAGTTTAGCAAAATGCAGAAGCAGAGAAATGGATAAACTTAGAAAGAAGCTATAAAGGAAGAAAATTCTGGGAACAACAATAAAAAATCAAATATAAAAACAGAATTCATTTTACCAACTACTAATAATAGATAGATTACATTCAATTTTTCTAATATCATAAAGATGAAAGTCTCTTCCTGTGCTCTAAGATTAAGAGCTATGCCCAGACTAATAAGACTATAGATTCTTTTTTTTTCATCAATTACACTTTATTCATTCTGCATCCCCCATAAGCCCCTCCCTCCTCTCCTCCCAATCCCACCCTCCCTCCTCCTTCTGCATGCATGCCACTCCCCAAGTCCACTGATAGGGGAGGTTCTCCTCTCCTTTCTGATCTTAGTCTATCAGTTCACATCAAAAGTGGCTGCATTGTCCTCTACTATGGCCTGGTAAGGCTGCTCCCCCCCAGGAGGAAGTGATCAAAGAGCAGGCCAATCAGATTATGTCAGAGGCAGTCCCTCTTCACATTACTATGTAACCCAATTGGACTCTGAACTGCCCTGGGCTACATCTGTGCAGGGGATCTGGGTTATCTCTATGAATAGTCCTTGGTTGGAGTATGAGTCTCTGGGAAGTTCCCTGTGTTCAAATTTTCTTGTTCTGTTGCTCTCCTTGTGGAGACCCTGTCCTCTCCAGCTCTTACTATTTCCCAGTTCTTACATAAAATTCCATTCACTCTGCCCAACAGTTGCCCATCAGGATCAGCATCTGCTTTGATAGTCTGTAGGGCAGAGGCTTTCAGAGGCCCTCTGTGGTAGGTTCCTAGGTTGTTTATTCTTTATTGCACATTATTTTTCTTTTAACATATACATCAACCTATTGCTACTAATGAGTCAAATATCTTTAAGACATTTACAAATTAGCATTAGTGAAAATTGCTATGTTTTACTCTGCCTCCTGTTACATAACTTAATTAATATTCTTTGGTCTTACAAATCATTTATTCAGCAGCCAAATTTTTGTACTGGTTTCTAAGGCTTTGGCATTTTTTTTCGTGTGTGTGTGTGTGTGTGTGTCTGTGTGTGTGTGTGTGTGTTTGTGTATATGAATGAAGCATGTGAAACATTGTGAGTGTGGCCTATATGGAAACATACTTGTCAATGGGTTAAGAAACAGAAACTCTCATTTTTTTTCCATAATTTTATTTTTCTCATTAGTTACATTTTCTTAATTCTGTATCCCAGCTGTATCCCTCATTCCCTCCACAATCCCACCCTCCCTCCCTCATCTCCTCCCTGCCCCTTTCCAAGTCCACTAATAGGGGAGGACCTCCTCCCCTTTCATATGACTCGCTTTTGTCAGGTATTTTCCGGACTGGCTGCAAAGTCCTCCTCTGTGGCCTAACAGTACTGCATCTCCCTTGGGAGGTGGGGAGATCAAAGAGCCAGTCATTGAGTTCCTGTTAGAAATAGTCCTTGTTCCCCTTACTATGGGAAACCAATTGATTACTGAGCTATCATGGGTCACATCCGAGCCGAGGTTCTAGGTTTTATCCTCTCATGGACTTTGGTTGAGTGTCCATCTCAGAAAAGACCCTGTGCCCAGATATGTTTGGTCCTTGTGGAGCTCCTATCCTTTCCACATCAAACTCCACTTCTTTCATATGATTCCCTGCACTCTGCCGAAGGTTTGGTTGTGAGTCTTAGTATCTATTTTGGAGCACTGCTAGGTAGAGTCTTTCAGATGCTTTCTGCGGTAGACTCCTGTCATACGTTCAATGCATATCCCATTTGTCTTTCTAAATGAGGATAGATCATCATACCCCATGTCTGCTTTCTTGATTATCTTCTTTAGGTGTATAGATTTCATTTTGTTTATCCTATCTTTAAGGTCTATATAAGCGAGTACATTCCATGTTTGTCTTTCTCCTTCTAGGATACTTCACTCAGAATGATCTTTTCTAGATCCCACCATTTGCCTGCAAATTTCATGATTTCCACCTTTTTGATTGCTGAGTAGTATTCCATTGTGTAGAAATACCACAATTTCTGTATCCATTCCTCCGTTGATGGACATCTGGGTTGTTTCCAGGTTCTGGCTATTACAAATAAAGCTGCTACAAACATGGTTGAGCAAATGTCCTTATTGTGTACTTGAGCAAATTTTGGGTATATGCCTAGCAGTGGTATAGCTGGGTCTTGAGGAAGCGCTATTCCTAATTGTCTGAGAAAGCGCCAGATTGACTTCCAAAGTGGTTGTACCAGATTACATTCCCACCAGCAATGGAGGAGGGTTCCTCTTTCTCCACAACCTCTCCAACATGTGTTGTCATTTGTGTTTTTCATCTTGGCCATTCTGATGGGTGTAAGGTGAAATCTTAGGGTCGTTTTGATTTGCATTTCCCTAATAGCTAATGAGGTTGAGCATTTCTTTAAGTGTCTCTCTGCCATTCTATATTCCTCTACAGAGAATTCTCTGTTTAGCTCCATTCCCCATTTTTTAAGTGGATTACTTGTTTTGCTGCTTTTCAGTTTCTTTAGTTCTTTATATATACTGGATATTACCCCTCTGTCAGATAGAGGGTTGGTGAAGATTCTTTCCCAATCTGTAGGCAGTCGTTTTGTTTTGATGACGGTGTCCTTTGCTTTACAGAAGCTTTTCAGTTTCATGAGGTCCCATTTATTGATTGTTGCTCTTAAAGCCTGTGCTGTTGGAGTTCTGTTCAGGAAGTTGTCTCCTGTGCCAATGAGTTCTAGGCTGTTCCCTACTTTTTCTTCTAACAGATTTAGCGTATCTGGTTTTATGTTGAGGTCTTTGATCCACTTGGACTTTAGTTTTGTGCAGGGTGATAAATGTGGATCTATTTTCATTGTTCTGCATGTAGACATCCAATTAGACCAGCACCATCTGTTGAAGATGCTATCTTTTTTCCATTGAATGGTTTTGGCTGCTTTGTCAAAAATTGAGTATTCATACGTACGTGGGTTTATTTCTGGGTCTTCAATTCGGTTCCATTGATCCTCCTTTCTGTTTCTATGCCAATACAATGCAGTTTTTATTACTATTGCCCTGTAGTACAGCGTGAGATCAGGAATGGAGATACCTCCAGATGATCTGTTGTTGTATAGGGTTGTTTTGGAGATTCTAGGTTTTTTGTTTCTCCACATGAAGCTGAGAATCTTTTTTTCAAGGTCTGAAAAGAATTGAGTTGGTATTTTGATGGGAATTGCATTGAATCTGTAGATTGCTTTTGGCAGGATGGCCATTTTCACAATGTTAATCCTATCAATCCATGAGCACGGGAGATCTTTCCATATTCTGAGATCTTCTTCAATTTCTTTCTTCAGAGACTTGAAGTTTTTCTCAAACAGGTTTTTCACTTGCTTGGTTAGTGTCACCCCAAGGTACTTCATGTTATTAGTGGCTATTGTGAAGGGTGTTGTTTCCCTAATTTTTTTCTCGGTCGTTTTGTCTTTGGTATACAGGAGGGCTTCTGATTTTTTTGAGTTGATTTTGTATCCAGCCACTTTGCTGAAGGTGTTTATCAGCTGAAGGAGTTCTCTGGTTGAATTTTTGGGGTCACTCATGTATACTATCATATCATCTGCAAATAGTGACACTTTGACCTCTTCCTTTCCGATTTGTATCCCCTTGATCTCCTTTAGTTGTTTTATTGCTCTGGCTAAGACTTCAAGTACTATGTTGAATAGATATGGAGAGAGTGGGCAGCCTTGTCTTGTCCCTGATTTCAGTGGGATTGATTTAAGTTTCTCTCCATTGAGTTTGTTTGGCTGTAGGCTTGCTGTATATTGCCTTTACTATGTTTAAGTATGTGCCTTGTATCCCTGATTTCTCCAATACTTTAAACATGAATGGGTGTTGGACTTTGTCAAATGCTTTTTCGGCGTCTAAGGAGATGATCATGTGGTTTTTCTCCTTCAGTTTGTTTATGTGGTGGATTACATTGATGGATTTCCGTATGTTGAACCACCCTTGCATGCCTGGGATGAAGCCTACTTGGTCATGATGGATGATATCTTTGATGTGTTCTTGGATTCGGGTTGCAAGTATTTTATTGAGTATTTTTGCATCAATATTCATAAGAGAGATAGGTCTGAAGTTCTCTTTTTTTGTTGGGTCTTTGTGTGGTTTGAGTACCAAGGTAACAGTCGCTTCATAGAATGAGTTTGGTAATGTTCCTTCTGTTTCTATTTTGTGGAATAGTTTGAGGAGAATTGGTATTAGCACTTCTTTGAAGGTCTGGTAGAATTCTGTGCTGAAACCATCTGGCCCAGGGCTTTTTTTGGAGGGGAGGCTGTTAATGACTGCTTTGATTTCCTTGGGGGATATAGGGCTATTCAGTCTTTCTATCTGATCTTGACTTAATGTTGGTAGATGGAATCTATGAAGAAAATTGTCCATTTCGTTTAAATTTTCAAATTTTGTGGCATATAGGCTTTTGTAGTATGACCTAAAGATTGTTTGGATTTCTTCAGTGTCTGTAGTTATGTCCCCCTTTTCATTTCTGATTTTGCTGATTTGGATAGATTCTCTCTGCTTTTTAGTTAGCTTGGCTAAGGGTTTGTCTATCTTGTTGATTTTCTCAAAGAACCAGCTTTTTGTTTCATTGATTCTTTGAATAGTTTTATTTGTTTCTAATTGATTGATTTCAGCCCTGAGTTTGATTATTTCCAGCCTTCTGCTCCTCTTGGGTGTATCTGCTTCTTTTTTTTCTAGGGTTTTCAGTTGGGCCATTAAGGTGTTTGTATGTGATGTTACAAATTTCTTCTTGAAGGCACTTAGTGCTATAAATTTTCCTCTGAGCACCGCTTTCAATGTGTCCCATAAATTTGGGTATGTTGTGCCTTCATTTTCATTGAATTCTAAGAAGTCTTTAATTTCTTTCTTTATTTCTTCCTTAACCCAGCTGTCATTGAGTAACAAGTTGTTCAGTTTCCATGTGCGTGTCGGCTTTTTGTTGTTTCCATTGTTGTTGATGTCCAGCTTTAGTCCATGGTGGTCTGATAGAATACAAGGGATTATCTCAATCTTTTTATATCTGTTGAGGCTTGCTTTGTGACCAACTATATGGTCTATTTTGGAGAAGGTTCCATGAGGTGCTGAAAAGAAGGTATACTCTTTTGAGTTTGGGTGGAAAGATCTGTAGGCGTCTATTAGGTCCATTTGATTTAGGGACTCTGTAAGTGCTTTTATTTCCCTATTTGGTTTCTGTCTAGTTGATCTGTCCCTTGGTGAGAGTGGGGTGTTGAAGTCACCCACTATTAGGGTATTGCCATCAATGTGTGGTTTAAGCTTTAATAATGTTTCATTTATGAATGTGGGTGTTCTTGTATTTGGGGCATAGATGTTTAGAATTGTGATGTCTTCTTGGTGAATTTTTCCTTTGATGAAAATGTAGTGCCCCTCTATGTCTTTTTTGATTAGTTTTGGTTGAAAATCTATTTTATTAGATATTAGGATAGCCACTCCTGCTTGTTTTTTGGGTCCATTTGCTTGAAAAACTGTTTTCCAGCCTTTTACTCTGAGGTAATGTTTATCTTTGTTGCTTAGGTGTATTTCTTGGATGCAGCAGACTGTTGGTTCCTGTTTCCGCACCCATTCTGTTAGTCTGTGTCTTTTTATTGGAGAGTTGAGTCCATTGATGTTGATAGATATTAATGACCATTGAATGTTATTTCCTATTATTGTGGAGTTGGCGATGTAACTGTGAATCATTGCTTGTTTGCTTTTGACTTTTGTTGGAAATTATCTTTAACCTATGTTTTCTTGGGTGTATTTGTTTTCATTGGATTGGAATTTTCCTTCTAGTATCTTCTGTAGGGCTGGGTTGCTGTTCAAATATTGCTTAAATTTAGTTTTGTTGTGGAATATTTTATATTCTCCATCTATGTTGATTGAAAGCTTTGCTGGGTAAAGTAGTCTAGGTTGGCACCTGTGGTCCCTTAGGGCCCGCATGATCTCTCCCCAGGCTCTTCTGGCTTTCATAGTTTCTGATGAGAAGTCTGGTGTGATTCTGATAGGTTTGCCTTTATATGTTACTTGGCCTTTTTCCCTTGCTGCTTTTAGTATCTTTTCTTTGTTATGTAGATTAAGTGATTTGACTATGATGTGGCATGAGGAGTTTCTTCTCTGGTCTAGTCTATTTGGTGTTCTGTGGGCCTCTTGTATGTTTGTGGACATCTCTTTCTTTAGGTTGGGAAAATTTTCTTCTATTATTTTCTTGAAAATATTTTCTGTACCCATTCCACCATTGATGGACATCTGGGTTGTTTCCAGGTTCTGGCTATTACAAATAGAGCTGCTATAAACATGGTTGAGCAAGTGTCCTTTTTGTGTACTTGAACAAACTTTGGGTATATACCTAGCAGTGGTATAGCTGGGTCTGGAGGAAGCACTATTCCTATTTGTCTTAGGAAGCGCCAGATAGCTTTCCAGAGTGGTTGTACCAGTTTACATTCCCACCAGCAGTGGAGGAGGGTTCCCCTTTCTCCACAACCTCTCCAGCATGTGTTATCGCTTGAGTTTTTCATCTTGGCCATTCTGATGGGTGTAAGGTGATATCTCAGGGCAGAAATTGTGGTATTTTTATACAATGGAATACTACTCAGCAATCAAAAAGGAGGAAATCATGAAATTTGCAGGCAAATGGTGGGATCTAGAAAAGATCATTCTGAGTGAAATATCCCAGAAGGAGAAAGACAAACATGGGATATACTCACTTATATAGACCTATAAGATATGATAAACATAATGAAATCTATACACCTAAAAAAGATAATCAATTGAGCGGACATGGGGTAAGATGATCAATCCTCGTTTAGAAAGACAGATGGGATGTGCATTGAACGTATGACAGGAGTCTACTGAGCGCATCTGAAAGACTCTAACTAGCAGTGTTTTCAAAGCAAAGACTCATGACCAAACCTTTGGCAGAGTACAGGGAATCATAAGAAAGCAGGGGAGTTAGTCTGATGGGGAAAAGATAGGAGCTCCACAAGGACCAAATATATCTGGGCACAGGGTCTTTTCTGAGACTGACATTCAACCAAGGAGCATGTATGTATATAACCTAGAACCTCCGCTCAGATGTAGCCTGTGGTAGCTCAGTAACCAATTGGTTTCCCAAAGTGAGGGGAACAGGGACTATTTCTAACAGGAACACAATGACTGACTCTTTGGTCTCCCCACCCCCGAAGGGAGGAGCAATCCTGTTAGGCCACAGAGGAGGGCTTTGCAGCCAGTCCTGAAGATACCTGATAAAACAGGATCAGATGAATGGGGAGGACGTCCCCCCATTAGTGGACTTGGAAAGGGGCACGGTGGAGATGAGGGAGGGAGGGAGGGACTGGGAGGGAATGAGGGATCGGGACACGGCTGGGATACAGAGTTAATAAAATGTAATTGATAAAATAAAAAAATAAAAGAAAAAAAAAAGAAAATATTTTCTGGACCTTGTAACCTGGACTCCTCTTCTTCTTCAATTCCTATTATTCTTATATTTTGCCTTTTGATGGCATCCTTGATTTCTTGGATGGTTTGTGTTTGGGATTTTTCTGATTTTATTTTTGCTTTGAGAGAAGTATCAATTTCTGTGAGTGTATCTTCAGCACCGGAGATTCTCTCTTCCATCTCTTGAATTCTATTAGTGATGCTTACCTTTGAGATTCTTTCTCTTTTCTCTAAGTTCTTCAGTTCCAGGGTTTTCTCAGTTTGTGTTTTCTTTATTGATTCTAATTCTGTTTTCATGTCTTGCAACATTTCCTTCATCTGTTTGAGTGTGGATTCCTGTGTCTCCAAGATGGACTCTATTTTTTTGTTTGTTTCCTCTCTTAGTGCCTCTGCTTCTGCCTCCAATTGTTTGGCTATATTTGCATGTGTTTCTTTAAGAGCTTCTTCGTTCACATCGTTTGTCTTTGTTTCTATTTGGGAGGCCAAATCGTTAAGGGATTTTTTTAATATCCTCTTTAACTGTTTGAATCTCTATGACTATTTCTCTGAGAGATTTTTTGGTTTCCTCTTTATGTGCCTCAAATAACTGGATAATCATAGCTTTAAAATCATTTTCTTTTTCTGTTTCTGCTGAGTTGGAGTGTCCAATAATTTTGGAGGTTGCCGGTGAAGCCATGATATCTTGATTTGCGTTGGTTGTGTTCTTTCGCCGACTTCTGGCCATTTGGTTATCTGTCGTGTTCACTGTCTGTTCCTGGATTCTGCAGGTCAGACTGGTTTTTCTCTGGTATCTGGAGAATTCTTCAGGAAAATGAAGGTCTAATGAGGTCTAGTGGTTTCAGTGTGTGCGTTGGTTATTCAGCTATACCTGTAGAAGGAAAGTTCGCAGGCACAGAAGGGCAAATGCGGGGTAGCGTGTGATTGAGCGTGTGCTTGTGGGTGTGTCCTAAGGGACAGGGTGTTGGTGAATGAAGAGGCCTTCAGTGTGTGAGAGGGGTGCTTTGCAGGCACTGAAGTTGTTGTGAAGTTGTTGCAGGCGCTAAGGGATCGCAAGCGCTGTTGAAGAATGCGTGAGCGTATTGATTTTACCGGTCTGCTGGTCTTTAGTGTCTATTCAGCTGTTTTTCTGCCACTGAGGGTTTGGATGGCCCATACAGTCACTGGCTGGGCTGCCCAGTGTAGTCTGTGCTGCCACTTGCAGGCTTGGGATCTGGGAAGGGTTGTACTGTGGGTCTGAGTCTCTGTGGCTAGCACTGTATTGGGCGTGTGCTCTGGCGGGATGGAGTTTCGGCGGTGCATGCACTCCTGCAGAGCCGGGTGGTGGTGGTAGTGGGGAGTGTGTTCCACGGGTCAAGAGCTAGGTGAGAGGGCCCAATTCCGGAGATTCGTGTCTTCTGCCTCTCCAAAATGGTGTGCTCTGCTCGCCGCCATCTTGGAATCTCCCCAGAAACTCTCATTTTTTTTCACACCTCTGAGCTCCCATATGTTATTGGGAAGACCATTCTCTTCTGTTTTTCACTATGATCAATCAGAATCCAGCTTTGATCTAGTTTTTTGTTTTTATGTGTTGTTGCTTTTTCTGTATCCACCTTAAAACTAAAGGAAAATCAGTGTAATTAACTCCTCGTATCCCACTGCTGTGCAAGGTATGTCTGAGGGTTACACACACCAGTCTCTCCTTCCTGATAGAAGAAAAATTGTAGAATATGAAAGCTCTTTCTTCTTTTTAAAATTCTACTTCATTTTTTATATTATAATCCCAACATTTCTCCTTCCTTTATTCCTTCCAAACTTTCCCATAACCCCCTTCCCACCTTCCTTCAAATTCATGCCATATTTTTCATTAATTGTTACTGCGTTGATATATGTGTTACATATGAATACATATTTCCAAATGATGCAGTTCTTACAGGTAATAAGCAGAGAACTCCAGTTTTTCAGATGGGCATCTGATTGAAGAATCTGTTTGTTTTCTTGCATCAGCTACATTTTCCACAAGTATGACAGGAGTGCCTTTTAAATTCAGTTCCCAGGTCAGCTTGTTTTTTAGAAGACATTCTATCTACCAAGCAGACATTTTCAATCTTCAGCATATGACACCCATAGGCTTCTGGGTGTGTGTGGTCTCACAGAGTCAGCACACCAGAGCCTCCTCTTTTTAATTTAACAAATACTAACTCAAGTCACAACAGGACCAAGTGCATCCTCTCCCACTGAGGCCATACAAGGACATGCTATCCCACTGAGAAAGTGTCAGGGTAGTTTGGTACTCTTTTCAGACCTTTGCTTCTCTGAGAAAAAAGAGAGAGGGGAATGGGAAGAGGAGGTCTTGAGGGTAGGACTGGGAGGAAAGGAGGAAGGAGGCTGGGATCAGACTGTAAAGTGATTAGATAGATAGATAGATAGATAGATAGATAGATAGATAGATAGTAGATAGATAGATAAGAGAGAGTTGAAAAGGCTTTCTCTAAAATATATACTGAGCTATCAAATTCAGAAGCAAAAAAATGAAACACCAACCCTGGGAAATAGAGGACAAAGCTCATTAAAGAAATTATATGGCTGAAAACAAATACATGAACATATGTGCTACATCATTAGTCATTCAAGAAGTTGCATGTATAAAATAAAGTACTTCTATACAATGCTATACTACTATTGTACAATAAAATTAAGAAAAACACAGTTGAGTACAATAATGTGGACACATCTCAAAAGCAGCAATAAACTTAAAAACAGTAAGCAGAATGCATAGCTTCTAAAATTCAGATTATATAACTTTGTGGACAAATAAAATTCCAAAGATGCATGAAGAGCCATACATTTTTAGAAAGGAAAATGTGATAAGAGACTTTAATGGGCTATTCTGAATCTTGTTTTTGATGATGGCTACAACAATATCTATGTACTCTAAAATTCTTTTATTTTTTAAGTTTATTTAATTTATATCCCTAGGGTGCCCCCTCTCTTCTTACCTCCCAGTTCCTCCTCCTCCTTCCCCCTTCCCTGTTCCCTTTCCTAACAGAAAAAGTGAGCCACTTCCCCATATCAACCTTCCCCAGCATATCAAATTACATCAGGACTGAGTATATCCTCATCCCCTGAAGCCAGGCAAGGCAGTCATGCCAGGGAGAAAGTAAAAAACAGGCAATAGAGTCCATGTTAGAAACAACCCCACCATCCACTTTTGAAGCTACCAACATGAAGATCAAGCCACCCACTGGCCATATATGTGCAGGGGCCTTATTTCCAGCCCACATGTGCTTCTTAGTTGATGTCTCAATCTCTGTAAGTCCTCATAGGACGGGGTTAGTTGTCACTGTTGATCTTTTTCTGAGGTTCCTGCTCCATTCGGGTTCTTTCCCCTTTCCTCCAACACTTCCACAGAATCCCCAGAGATCTGCCCCATGCTTGGCTGCAAAAATCTGCATCTGTCTCAATCCACTGATGGGTGGAGCCTCCCAGAGGACAGTCATGTTAGGCTCCCGTCTGCCTTTTTGATGGCTCCATCTATTTCCTTAGAGGTTATAGGTCTATTTAAATTGTTAATCTGTTCTTTTTTTTTTTTTTTTTTCAATGCAGTTTATTCAGGAACATTGAACAATCCTCGGACCCCGGGGAAAGCCAGCCCCCAGCTTAAATAGCCTCTGGGTAGCCATCCCAGGCGTGCCACGGGGGCAATGCAGATAGGTCCACATACATGGAAGCAAGCCAGATCCTCGGCCTTAGCCAAATGTGGAGTTGTTCGTGACAGAGAGCCCTCACCATCGGGAAGGTGGAAGGCGGAAACCAGCTCCATCTTTAAGGCATAGCATTCCGCAGCTCTCTACAGTTCCCCCTTTTTGTTTTAGACACATCAGGCAAGAGTAGAGGTCTGATCTCTGATATTAGAAATAAATTGGGACTTTGTACAGATGTTCATTTAGGTGTCATCCACCCAAAGAGCATCAGACCCGTCTGATACCTTTTTCTCAGAGGCGGGACCTGGGGCATCAACCCGCATGCAATCAGACATGCTCTTCTCTGGGTCCAAAGCGGCTGACCCTGAGTGCAGTGCTTAGCCTGGCATCCTGAGCGTATCATTTTAGCTTTTTATGGTATCCAACCATGCTTGGGGAGAATGTCCTGCTTCAATGACTGTAAAGGCCTGAATGATCATGGCTGCAACTAAAAGGAAGCTTGATGGTGTTCAATCAGAGGATTGACCTCTTGCAGGAGCAAATTGATACCCTATGGCAAATCTCTCAACCTGGCTGTCAATGAAAGTATGCTGGACTTTGTGTCACTAGCATACAACATGAGAATTTTTCCTGTGCTGCAAATCTGTCTAAACAATTGTCGAGCTATATTTTAGGTAATTGGACTGGAGAATTCGATACTACGATGGAGCAGCTGAGAGTGGCCATTGTCACAGTAAATTCTACCAAAGTGGACGCAGGACTAGCCACAGGATTATCAACATGGATTGCTGCATCCATGAATCATCTGAAGGAATGGGCGGGCATGGGAGTGTTAGCAGGCCTTCTGGTGTTGGTCTCCTTGGTTTGCCTGTGGTATATATGCAAAATTAGAGTCTCACAACAGTGTGATGCAGCCATGTTAATCTGTTCTTAATTTAACTGTTATAAGTAGTATCTATCAAGAAAATCATCCATTTCCTTTTAATTTTTCAATTTTGTGGCATATAGGTTTTTGAAAGTACTATCTAATGATTCTTTGGATTTCCTCAGTGTCTGTTGTTATATGCCACTTTTCATCTCTGATTTTATTAATTTGGATACTCTCCCTCTGTCTCTTAGTTAGTTTCACTAAGGGTTTGTCTATCTTGTTGATTTTCTCAAAGAACCAACTCTTGGTTTTGTTTTGTTGATTGATTTTATTGATCTTTTTGTTTCTAGGTTATTGATTTCAGTCCTGAGTTTGATTATTTCCTGCTGTTGACTACTCACTATTTGGTGTGTTTGCTTATTTTTTTTCTAGAATTTTCATATGAGCTGTTAAATTATTAGTATGAGCTCTCTCTACTTTTCTTATGAAGACTCTTAGTGCTATGGACATTTTTCTTATCACTGCTTTCAGTGTGTCCCATAAGTTTGGATATGTTGTGCCTTCATTTTTATTGAATTCTAGAAAATCTAATTTCTTTCTTTATTTTGTCCCTGACACAGTGGTCATTAAGTAGAGAATTGTTTAGTTTTCATGAGTGTGTACACATTCTGTTTTTTCTATTGTTATTGAAGTCTAGCTTTAATCCATAATGTTCTGATAGAATACAAGGTGTTATATCAATTTTCTTGTATTTGTTAAGGCTTGCTTTGTGTCCAAGCATGTGATCATGGTACAGAAGGTACCATGAGGTGCTAAGAAAAAAGTGTGTTCTTTTGTGTTTGGATGGAATGTTCTGTAGATATCTGTTAGGCCCAATTGACACATAACATTGGTTAGCTGTTATTTTTCTGTTTAGTTTCTATTGATGAGAGAAGCGTGTTGAAGTCTCATTTATTAACACATGGAGTTTGATGTGTGAATTAAGCTTTAATTATGCTTCTTTTACGAATATGGGGTGCCTCTGCATTTGGGACATCTATGTTTAGAACTGATATGTCACCTTGGTTGATTTTTACTTTGATAAGTATAAAATGTTCTTCCCCATCTCTTTTGATTCACTTTGGTTGAAAGTCTATTTTATTAGAAAATAGAAAATCTACCCCAGCTTTTTAGAAATTATTATTGGATATTAGAAAAGCTACCCCAGCTTGCATCTTGTGTCTGTTTGCTTGGAAAAACTTTTCCAGCCCTTTACTCTGAGTTAATGTCTATCTTTTTTTTGCTGAGGTGTGTTTCTTATATACAACAGAATTATGGGTCCTGTTTATGCATCCATTCTGTTAGCCTACGTCTTTTTATTGGGTAGTTGAGGCCATTGATGTTGAGAAGTATTAATGACCAGTGGTTGTTAGCTTCTGTTATTTTGGTGTTGGTTGTGGGAGAAAGAGAGAGACAGGCAGAAGGAGACAGAGATACACACATAGAGAAAGAGAGAGGTGTCTGCCCTCTTTTGGTTTTGCTGTTGTCAAGTTATTTTCTGTGTTTTCCTGGGTGTGAATAGCCTCCTGGGATTGTAGTTTTCCTTCTAGTACCTTCTGTAGGGCTTTGTTTCTGGATAGGTATTCTTTAAATTTGTTTTTTGTCAGGGGAATGGTTTCTCCATCTATGGTGGTTAAGAGTTTTACTGGGTGAAGTTAAGGGCTGGCATCTGTGGTCTCATGGTGTCTGTATGATATCTGCCCAAGCTCTTCTTGATTTTAGAGTTTCTGGTGAGTTGTCAGGTATAATTCTGATAGGTCTTCCTTTATATGTGACGTGGCCTTTTTCCCTTGCAGTTTTTAGTATTCTTTCTTTGTTTTGAACATTTACTGTTTTGATTATTATGTGACAGGAAGATTTTCTTTTCTGAACCAATCTATTTGGTGTTCTGTAGGCTTCTTGCATGTTTGTTGGCATCTCTTTCTTTAGTATGGGGAAGTTTTCTAGGATTTTATTGAAAATGTTTTTTCAGCTTTGGAACATGGAGTCTTCTCCTTTTATTCCTATTATTTTTAGATTTGTTCTTTTCATACTGTCCCATATTTCTTGGAAGTTTTATGTCAGGGACTTTTAAGATTTAACACTTTCTCTGACTGATGTATCGATTTCTTCAATTATATCTTCTACCCTTGAGATTCTCTCTTCTATCTCTTATATTCTATTGGTCCTGCTTTTGTCTGTAGTTCCTGTTTTCTTCCCTAGGTTTTCCATCTCCAGGATTGTCTCAGCTTGTGTGTGTTTTTAATATTTTAATATAATTTTAATTTATTACAATTTATTCACTTTTTATTCCAGCTGTAGTCCATCCTCATTTGCCCTCAATCCTGACCTCCCTCCCTCCCTCATCTCTTCCCATACTCCTTCCCCAGTCCACTAAGAGTGGAGGACCTTCTCCCCTTTCATCTGACCCTAGCCTATCAGATCTCATTAAGACTGTCTTTCATTGTCGTCTTTGTGGCCTGGTCAGGCTGCTCCCTGCTCAGGGGGAGATGATCAAAGAGCCAGCCACTGAGTTCATGTCAGAGACAGTCTCTGTTCCCATTATTAGGGAGCCCATTTGGAGACTGAGCTCCAAGGTCTACATTTGAGCAGGGGTTCTAGATTATCTCCATGAATGTTCCTTGGTTGTGTGTGTGTTTGTATCTTATGTACATATATATGATAGATAACCACATGATTTATGTACATATGAAATATACACACACACACACCACACACAAATATACCCACACACAAATAAAGACATTGTAATATAATTACATTTTCTTTCTTCACTTTCCTCCTAATTACCCCTCCTACGTACTGTACTGACTTTTTCTCATTCTAATTCACTATCTTTTTTTTTTTATAAGGGTGTATATGTGAGTTCAAAATATGTAAATCTGTTTAGTATGTATAATGTTACCTGTATGTATGGATCCAGGGATAAACATTTTGTGCTAGATAACCAATTGGTGTCCTGTTTCCTGGAAAAGACTATTCCTCAGGGATTTTGTTGTGTGCTGAAGTTGCAGATCCGAGGCCCAGTTGATAAATCCACAACACAACACCTGTACCTAAGGCTCAGGAATCACAGTGGAAGAAGGAGCAGCAGATTGTAAGAGTCAAAGGAACAGAAAATTATCTGTGAGAAGTTGTCTCCTACAAATGTCAGAGAAATTACATCCATAAAGTCTTATCTATGTGATGTGTCTGCTTAAACATAAGGTGAACAAGGAAAACAGCAATAGACATGCCAACATAAAAGAAGAAAAATCTCACAAGCCTTCAACTTTAGGCCAACTTTTCAAACCTCTTTTCTCATCTGCTTTTGCATGGACTCATTCCTCTAAGATAGGCTTTGTTCATTGCCATTTCTACTTTCTTGTCTTGCTCTAGATCTCATGGGCATTTTACAACTTTCTTTTTTATTATTATTTGTGTGTGTGTGTTTATTGAGAGGCTACTGCATAGCAAGCTTGGGGCATTGAGAACAGGCATACCATCAAAGATGGAATAAGTGAAGCAGTCATTCTGCTAGAAAAAAAAAATAAACCCTAGTGAAATATATTCATAGCTCAATATTTAATGCTTTCAACATATAATATTACTTTATGGCTACAAATAAACAGTACTTGAAAAATATATTCTCAAGGTGATGGTTTGCACATAAATAGAATGCTGAAAATTTTTTCAACAAGATTGAAACCAAATTTACTGGATAGATGAAGGAAAAGGCTGTCCATTAAATGGGTGAGTATTGATATTAGACTTACAATGGAATCTAATGCATTCTGTGGAAATACTTTTATATTCCAAGTTCCAATGAGACTTTTTGTTCCTAACAGAGTAAGAATGTTCTTTTCTGAGATTTCAGGATAGGAAGTAAGTTATTTGAAATTATATTTCTTTTCTACTTTTAACTTTCTCTCCACTGGGAACCTCTCTGGCACTTGCTGCCTTGTTTTTCTATTAAAAATAGGAGAGCAAATTCACTGGGTAATGGGAAAATATTTTCAAAGAAAAGCAAAACAAACTACTAACAGTAACAAAAGGTCTTTTTAAGCTTAGAATTTAATGTCTTAATTTTACAGGTACATAGATTTTCTTTTTAAGAATGAAATAAAACCATGTAATGATTAAGTTTTTTATCTCTTTTTGTAAATTTTCCCTTTCAGAGCATTTAAACTTACACAATCACACATATTAAGTAAACATACATAGTAATGTTGTTCCTCTGCTTCCTATTTACTTTTATATCATCCCTGTGGTCAAATTTTATTATTTCCACATGGTCCCTAGCACCACTTGATGACACCAGCAAATCTAACCAGAGCCTGTTCTTAAATATATATATATACATTTCTGTTGACAGATAGCAGTTACATAATATCAATGCCATGAAAGCAGTATGGCTGCTTTATGTGCATCCTTCCTTATTTGGAAACATACTGTGTGTGTGTGTGTGTGTCCTCTGTGTAATATATATTTCCATATATATATTTCTTCACCAAAAGTCATATAACAAGTCATATAACATGTTCAGGGATGAATTTGTTAACATCATTGAGATCTATAAATCTAGAGTAGTTAACATTGAAAAATCTTTACAAAAAAATATGATTTCATGGGCAAAAGTTTCATTGAAATAGTAATGCTATTAAAATGTAATTTGATACACTCCACAGCTTATATATAAATATCCCAGGAAGAAAGAGACAAGATAGAAATTATCACTGTGTCAATTCCATAAAAATTTAGAATAACTCATATGAGAGGGAGGTAAAATTTAGAAAATATCTAGGCAAGTGTAAATGAAAACTAGACTGTTAAGGCTAGATGTGACAGAAGAAAGTAGATTTTGATATTAAAGTAGTACTACAGGGTGAGTAAAAAGATGTATCAATCTGTTCTCATTGTATGATAAAATATTTTATAAAGTCAACTTCAAAAAGGAAAAGGCTGCGTTTTTCTTTTTTCTTTTTTTTTTTTTTTTTTTTTTGCTTGTTCACTTTACATCCCAATTGTAGTCCCCATCTTCCTCTCATCCTGATCCCACCCTCCTTCTCTCTTTTCCCCTTTCCTACTGCCAGGGACCAGCCTCAGCCAACTGTGGGTTTTGAGATTAGGGGATATGGATCCAGATCCAAGCAAGAGAAAATCACTTCACACTTGGACAGGTACAAGCTTGAGGGATAACTCATTTCAAGTGACTATTCCTGGGAGGCAGTCTCTGGTGTCTACTCATGCTCTCTTTGCTCTCTTCTTCTCTGAGAGCAGAGTCACTCCCAGTCTTTTATTGCTAAATCATTTCCTTATACATTTTTTCTAAATGATCAAAAATCTTTTTGTCTTTCTCCAAAATATTGTCTGTTCCACAAAGACCCACAAATGACAATATAGAGAATATGGCAAGCTGTACTCTATATACATGGTACAGTGATTGTACCCAAGAACTCACAGAACAGAATATAGTAAGCTGTACTCTACATACACAGTACAGTGATTACACTGTAAGCATGGAAGCATATTTAATCATTAACCCAGTACTTTTCTCAGACAAACCTTCACATCATAGGTCATCTGGTCAAAATCTTGTAGTTACAATAAGTGGCAAGAGAACAAAAAGGTGCTAAACAAACTGGACTTATTCTTAATTCTAAGCTGCTATTTGTACCTGAGCAAGTTCTTTTTCAGCTGTTTTTAAACATCTTTTGTAATAGGAGTGATCTTTTAGAGGATCTCTAGCCTCGTCCTCATAAACTCCACAAAGCTCCTGTAATCTCTCTATCCTATCCCAAGATATCCATGGGACCAAGACTTTCTAGAAAAGGAAGTTAGTAAGAGTCCAGTAGCCGCTCCAGGGTCTAATTCCTTTCTGACTGCAGCAGTCCATGGTTCCTGACTAATCCACCCAGCCCTTCAAGTCTCATTAGGAATGAGTACATCCTCTTCCACAGTGGCCAGGTAAGGCAGCCCCACCATGGGGAACTGATTGAAAAGCATGCAAGAGTCCATGTCAGAAACAGTTCCCATTCACTTTACTAGAGAACCCACAAGAAGTCCAAGTTGCCCCTTGTGTATATATGTATAAGGGGGTGCTATATCCACTCCATACATGATTCTTGATTGATGCTTCAGTCTCCACAGAACCCCTGGGGCCAGTTTAGTTGGCTCTATTGATCTTCTTTTGAAGCTCCAGTCCCTTCTAGGTCCTTTTATCTTTCACCCAACTTCTTCCACAAGGATCCCTCAGCTCCACAAAGCTTTGACTGTGACCTCAGAATCTCTTTTGAGCCTTTTCTGGTTAGAGTCTCTCACAAGACAGCTAGGTTAGGCTCCTGTCTGCAAGTACAGCAAAATGTTGTGTAGTTGTCAGTCTCAGGGGTTGGCTCTCTCCCATGGGGAGGGTCTCAGGTTACTCCCATGGATTGCTTAGACATTTCGTGTATCTCTGCTCTATCTTTATCCCTGTAGATCTTGAAGGCAGGGTAAAGTTTGGGTCTAAGTTTTTGTGGGTGGGTTAGTGTTGTATCTCCCTCCACTAAGGAGTCCTCCCTAGTTAAAAGTTGGCCAATTCAGTCTCCATGATCCCGCAACTACGGGTCTCAGCTAGAGTCAACCTCATATCCTCCCCAGATCCTACCCTGTTGTAGTGCAGGAGACTAATTCCTAAAAGGAACACCAACAGCTCAGGCTCCAAGACCAGCAGTTAATCAATGGGACCTCATGAAATGGAAAGCATCTGTAAGGCAAAGGAAACTGTCAATAGAATACTGTCAGCCACATTTTATTAACTCTGTATCCCAGCCGTGTCCCGATCCCTCATTCCCTCCCAGTCCCTCCCTCCCTCCCTCCCTCATGTAACTGATAAAAAAAAATAAAATAAAATAAAATAAAATAAAATAAAATAAAAAAAGAATACTGTCAGCCTACAAGTGGGGGGGGGACTTCACCAACCTTACATCTGACAGAAGGCTAATATCCAAAATATATAAATAACTCCAGAAATTAAACACCAATAAACCAAATAATCCAATTTAAAAATGGGATATAGAGCTAAACAGAGAATTTACAATGGAGGAATTTTGAATGGCTGAGAAGCACTTAAAGAAATGCTCATTGTCATTACTCACTAGGGAAATGAAAATAAAGACAATCTGGGACTGGATCTTAGACACATCAGAAATGCTAAGATCAAAAACTCAAGGGGCAGCACATGCTAGCAAGGATGTGAAGAAAGAGGCCCCTACACCATTGCTGGTGGGAAAGTAACCTTGTACAACAACTTTGGAAATCAATCTGGCATTTTTTCATAAAATTAAGAATAGTGCTAACTCAAGATCCAGCAATACCACTCCTAGGCATATATCCAAAATATTCTCAAGTATACAACAAGGACATTTGGTCAAATTTGTTTGTAACAGCTTTATTCATAATAGCCAGAATCTGGAAACAACCCAGATGTCCCTCAACTGAGGAGTGGATACAGAAATTGTGGTACATTTACACAATGTTGTAGTACCCAACAATTAAAAAAAAAAATGAAATCATGAATTTTGCAGGCAAATGCTGGGAGCTAGAAAAGACTATCCCAAGTAAGGTATCCCAGAAGCAGAAAGACACACATGGTATATCCTCACTTATAAGTGGATACTAGACATATAATATAGGGTAAATATATTAAATCTATATTCCTAAAGAAGCTAAACAAGAAGGAGGACCCTGGGTGAGATGATCAATCCTCACTCAGAAAATCGAACAGGATAGACATCGGAAGAGGGAGAAAGCAGGGAAAAGGACAAGAGCCTACCACAGATTCTACCCAGCAGGGTATTGAAGCAGATGCTGAAACTCATAGCCAAACTTTGGGCAGAGTGCAGGGAATCTTTTGAAAGAAGGGGGAGATGAAAGACCTGGAGGGGACAGGAGCTTCACAAGGAGAGCAATAGAACCAAAAACCTAAGCACAGGGGTCTTTTCTGTGCATGGAGACTGTGCATAGAGATAACCTGGAACCCCTGCACAGATGTAGCTCATGACAGCTTAGTGTCCAAGTGGGTTCCCTAATTAGAGGAACAGGGGCTGTCTCTGACATGAGCTCAGTGACTGGCTCTTTGATCACCTCCCACTGAGGGGGGAGAAACCTTAGCAGGCCACAGTAAAAGACAACATAGCCAGTCCAGATGAGACCTGATAGGCTTGGGTCAGATGGAAGAAGATGAGAACCTCTCCTATCAGTGGACTTGGGGAGGGTCATGGGATGAGGAGAGGGAAGGAGAGGGAAGGAGAGGGGGATTAGGAGGGAATGAGGGAAGGAGCTACAGCTGGGATACAACATGAATAAAATATAGTTAATAAAAAATAAATTAATTAAAAAAGAAAGTGAAAAAAATAAAAACAAGGAAATCATGACATCTGCAGGCAAATGGATAGAACTAGAAAAGATCATCCTGTGTGAGTAGAAAGACAGGAGTAGAAAGACACATATGGTATGTACTCACTTACAAGTAGATATTTGCCATATAATATAGGATAAACATACTAAAATCTATAGTCCTAAAGAAGGTAGATGACAAGGAAGACCCTAGGGAAGAGGCTGAAACCTCATTCAGAAAGGCCAGAAGGATAGATATCAGAAGTAAAAGACAGGGAACAGGACAGAAGCCTTCCACAGGGGGCTTCTGAAAGACTATACCATCGAAGGAGACTCTTAGCCAAACTTTGGGCAGAGTTCAGGAAACCTTATGTAAGAAAGGGGAGATAGAAAAACCTGGAGAGGATAGCTGCTACTCAAGGAGACCAGCAGAGCCAAAACAATCTTGGGCCTTAGGGAGCCTACTGAGACCAATACTCCAGCCAAGGACCATGCATGGAAGGGATCTAAAACCCCTGCTCAGAGGAAGCCCATAGACTGCTCAGTTTCCAAGTGGAGTAAGGGAATCGGGAACTGTCTCTTACATGAACTTGGTGAGCTCCTCTTTTATCACCTTTCTCCTGGGGGGTGGGGGGAGGGGAAGGAGGGATGCAACCTTGCCAGGCCACAGAGGAAAATGATGCAGTGCATCCTGATGAGACCTGATAGGCTAGGGTCAGATAGAAGGGGAGGAGGTCCTTACCTGTGGGCTAGAGAAGGGTAATGGGGGAGAATATGAAGGATGGGTGGGAAAAGGAGGAGACTGGGGGAGCAGCTACAGCCGGGATACAAAGTGAATAAATTGTAATATTAATTAATTAATTAAAATAAAAATAGATTGAAAAATGTCTCTCTGTATGTTTGTATATATCTGTGTGTGTAAAGGAGGAAGTTTTAAGAAAAATTCCTGGACCTAAAGCTATTCCAATGAGAACTTAAAAAAAAAATCAAAAGCACCATAGCCTGGAACCCCAGAGGAAGGCTGGTTTATTCGGGGAGCCAGAAGCATCCAGTTGTGGTGAAGCAGGCACCATCCAAGAGCAAAGGAGGCTACAGAAAGAATTTGTGAACAGTGGGAAGGCAGGAGGGCTTTGTCAGCTGTGTTCTCGTGATGACACTAAATGCTTGATGCACCAAGTATTTCCTGAAGAGATCCAATCTGAGAGGTTAAGCACCTTTTCTGATGAAGCATTTGGATTTCATAAAAAGTTTCTGATATAATTAGAACAACTTGAAATGAAACAACGCTGAATTCTTTTTCTAATATCTAAACAATTAAAGAAGTTTCTAAAAAAAAAATCACAGAACTTGCAGATAATATCACATCCTACATACTTCCTTTCATGTGAAAATGATAGTGTGAGTGAATCTGGAGTCTCAGCTTATTAGTTAACTGCATGCATATATTGATTCATATATTTCCTTGCCTGAGACAATATGCACTACAATCTCCACTTAAAGATCACCAGAAATATGCATGTCTTCAAAAGACTTAGAGGAGGATCTTAGTTTACTGTGAGCCTCAAAAAGACCTGATATTTTCTGAACAGAAGATATTGGTGATATAAAGAAATGTGGTTTCCATGATGGTTTAGCAGAAGGGGAAGGAGAAGGAGAAAGAGGAAGAAAGGAAATAGAGTGCTTAAAATATAAATACTGAAGATCAAGAAAATTTAAAAACTAAAAGTTCAATGTAAAAAGATATCCATTCCTTAAAATGTTCACTCATTCGTATGCAAACCTCTCTTAATTTTACATGAAAGGTTCAAGAAGAACTTCAGAACATGCTGAGCTGCAGTAACATTTTCTTTGCCATAATTTCTCTGGATCACCACCAACCTCTACATTCATATTGCAACCCACAGGAAGACAAAAGAAGAAAAGCAAACACACACTTTGGTGCTTTGTAAAGTACTTAGGTTAGAATTCTCACACCTCACATCATCAGCATCCTTCAGTTGACATTTTCTCAGATTACTAATTCCTTCTATATAGTTTTGTCACCTATGAAAATGTTCACAATAATAGGATCTGCTTTGTTCTGCCATTGTGTAGCTTGAATAGTTTAATAAATAAGTCATTCATAACAAATGTTAGTGCCTACTATTGTTATCATCATTTATTATTTATTGTATCAAATATAGATTGTTTGACCAATTGACATTCACCCATTCCTTACATAGAAGCAGCTTCAATTTTATTGTTGAGGCAAAGCAATTTATTCTACAAAAAGCATCCTACTGAACAGTTACATTTAGGTTCTGATTCAAAAAAAAATCATGGACAATGAGATGAAGGAGGAAATATCTTATTACTTGTGGCAATTACTGAGTTACTGTCATCTACCTTAAGGTAAAGGCTATCATATTTAAAGCTATAAATATTAAAAACTTTCTGCAAAAGCCAAAAGAAATCCTCAAGGGTGTGATAAATCACATTGATGGTATTTTAAGTTTCAGTTTGTGGCATCCAAAAATAAGGATCTTCTTACAAGATTTGGAGATTATATCAGAATTTCTGAAATGACAGTGGTCAGTGCTTATATGATTCAAGTTTCCATTTACCTTAATCTTTATTGGTTACTATGGAGACCTAAGCCATCCTTGCTTTCCAAAAGAAATAATGGCTCATCTACCAATAAATTAACCATTTTGGGATGTGTAACAGCCTCATTATAATTTTCTCCAGGTATGTTCAACAGTAATTCTTTAAATAATCTTTAGTTAGAATAATCCTTTGTTTTTAAAGGCTGAATAAGTTCATTTTTGTAAGAGGCAACATTACTTTATGCGAAGATATATAAGTATTGACTTGTAACAAAGAAAAAGAGACAATAGGGAAAATGTTTAATAACTTCAGTTTATAATAAAAATTATCTTCTCTATTACTCTAATATTTTCTTCTATTATAGAAACTATACTAAAGTTACAAATCTTTAATGAAATGATTTTGCTCTAAATAATGCCTTTTACACTATTTCACAAATATGTTATTTTGTGTGTACATCATAGACTACATTACTCAAGTCTAGATGGGATAGCCTACTACACAAATAGGCTATGGAATAACATATTCCTCTGAGAGCCCAAACCAGCACTTCTTATTACTCTACCACACACTTGTATGTATGTAAGCTTTCTAAACATACTTAAACATAAAAATGAGAGATCCAAAACTTGAACTTTAATTCCTGGGGCAACTGACTGTGGTCCTGGGCACAAGTTTAGACAAAGAAGCAGACAAGTTAAGACAGACCCACCTGCCCAGCCTTGAGGGCCTTGAAAGATATTGCTTGGCAACCAGACAAGATGGCTGGCAGTCTCCCACCCAGATAGCCCCTAGCTGGTGACCAAGGTCAGCTAGCCCTGCAACTAAGGAAAAAAAAAACACAAGATGTTCTAATCATTCCTCCTCCCTAACAGGAGCAGATACCCTCCAGATGGACAAGCCAGGACTGCTATAGCCTTGGTGCCTAAAATAAAAAAAGGCTTGAAATTTCCCCACTTGTGATTTTGTCCTTTAAAAACCCTGTTCCCTCCATCTTCATTGCTGGTGGGAATGTAAACATGTACAACCACTTCGGAAATCAATCTGGTGCTTTCTCAGGCAATTAGGAGCAGTGCTTCCTCAAGATCCAGCTATACCACTCCTAGGCATATATCCAAAAGAGGCTCAAGTGCACAACAAGGACATTTGCTCAGCCATGTTTGTAGCAGCTTTATTCCTAATAGCCAGAACCTGGAAACAACCGAGATGTCCATCAACGGAGGAATGGATACAGAAATTGTACTTTTACACAAAGGAATACTACTCAGTAAATAAAAACAAGCAAATCATGAAATTTGCAGGCAGATGGTGGGATCTAGAAAAGATCATCCTGAGTGAGGTATCCCTGGAGCAGAAAGACACACATGGTATATACTCACTTATATAGATCTATAAGATAGGATAAACATACTAAAATAAGTGCACGTAAAGAAGATGAACAAGAAAGATGAACAAGAAAGAGGAGCCAGGGTAAGATGATCAATCCTCACTTAGAAAAACAAATGGGATGGATATGGGAAGCAGGAGAAAATAAGTAACAGGACAGGAGCCTACCACACAGGGCCTCTGAAAGACTGTGCCTAGCAATGTATCAAAGCAGATGCAGAGACTCATAACCAAATCTTCAGTAGAGTACAGGAAATCATACGATAAAAGGGGGAGGTAATATGACCAGGGGAGGATACTAGCTCCACAAGGACAAAAATATATCAGGGCACAGGGGTCCTCTATGAGACTGTTTCTTCAAACAAGGACCATGGATATAACCTAGAACCCCTGCTCGGATGTAGCCCATGGTAGCTCAGTATCCAATTTAGTTTCCCTTGTAAGGAGAACAGGAACTATTTCTGACATGAACTCAATGACTGGCTCCTTTACCTGCCCTTCCAACCTCCCCACCCCCACCATGGAGGAACAGCCTTGCTAGGTCACAGAGGAGGACATGGCAGCCAGTCTTAAAGATACCTGAAAAACTGGGGTCAGATGGAAGGGGAGGAGGACCTCCCCTAGCAGTGGACTTGGAAAGGGGCAGAGAGGAGGTGAGGGAGGGAGGGTAGGATTGGGAGGGAATGAAGGAGGGGGTTATGGCTGGGATACAAAGTAAATAACCTGTGATTAATATAAAAAACAAAATTAATAAAAAATAAAAATAAAAACCCTGTTCCCCAGACCTCAGGGCCACATAGCTCTTTGTTTTAATGGAGAACTTGCAGCCAGAACTTGAGCTTGTATTAAATTAACCCTCATGTGTTTGCAGTGGATTTGATTCCTGATGGTCTTTCCGGGTCTCACGAACTGGGCATAACAAAAACAGCACAATAAAACCACTAACAATAGAATATTTCCAGATTTATTATTATCTTATAGAACCATTAATTGTATAAGTTGTTGGTCATTGACCAAATTGTTACAGAACTAAGGTGTTTAAGGAAGTAGTCAAAAATATAGTTCTGATTCTCATCAAGCTTATATTTGAGAGCATGAAAAAAAGCTATATAATTATTTGTCTAATTAAGCATGCCATTACCCTTATAGTAATGACTGAATCAGACATGGTAGCATCAAAAGATGTAACTGAAGGCAAAGCAAAGCTCTAGGGTCAGAGACAAGCCTGGTAAGATAATGATGTTCAAATTACAAAAGATATCAATTGGCACTGGTGAGGAGATACTGAGTGTAAGTTAATGAAATGCTTGAGCCCAATGATGTGGAAAGAAACATGGTGAAACTGAGGCACCAAGAATAAGAATTAAATGAGCCAAAAGGTAAATTTTATGAAGAAAATAAAATGATGGCTTTAAAATTGATAGTTCAATGTGTAATAGATTATCATATATAACCTAGTTTATGCTAGGTAACATAAACCCCATACAGATATCACTGGATTAGAACCTGAACATGCTTTTTATTTTTATTTTTTTGTCTCCTTTATAGGTAGTATCAGTTACCCTTGAGCTCACACTCATGCTCACCAGCTGATGACTGGATAACCATCAGGGAAACTATGGGTCTTGATTACTTGAGTTAGAAGCTGTGCATGGTATTTTTAAATACTGACACAAATTGGACAAAAAGGAAGAAAAAAAACCACTATCATAGGACCAGAAAACAGAGAGCTAGAAATTCTTAGTGAGCAGCACTAAGATGATACTGACACTCTTTGATTTGTTTTTATTCATTCATGTCAGTGCAAAAGCTAAAAGAAGAAACACAAACACCAAATATTTAAGTAACTCACAATATTAACAAAAATACATATTTATGGTAGAAATTAGAATAATTTATGTTTCATTTGTGTGCTTTTTGTGACTTTTAAATTTTCTCCACTAAATGTTTTCTTTTTTTTATTATGAGAATTTTTCCAATTTTTTTTATTACTTACACTTTATTCACTTTGTATCTCCCCATAAATCCCTCCCTCCTCCCCTCCAAGTACTACCTTCCCTCCCCCTTTTTCACACATACCCCTCTCCAAGTCCACTGATAGGAGAGGTCATCCTCTCCTTCCTTCTGATCCTAGTCTATCAGATCTCATCAGGAGTGGCTGCATTGTCATCATCTGTGGCATGGTAAGGATGCTCCCCCCTCAGGGGGAGGTGACCAAAGAGCAGGCCACTCAGTTTATGTCAGTGGCAGTCCCTGTTACCATTAATATGGAACACACTTGGACACTGAACTGCCATAGGCTACATCTGTGTAGGAGCTCTAGTTTATCTCCATGCATGGTACTTGGTTGGAGTATGAGTCTCTGGAAAGACTCCTGTGTTCAATTTTTTTTTTTTTTTTTTTTGGTTCTGTTGCTCTCTTGTGGAGCTCTTGTCCTCTCCAGATCTTACTATTTCCCACTTCTTTCATAAGATTCCACACACTCAGCCCAACATTTGGCCATTAGTCTCAGCATCTGCTTTGACAGTCTGTAGAGCAGAGCCTTTCAGTGGCCCTCTGTGGCAGGTTCCTAACTTATTTCCTGTTTTCTTCTTCTTCTGAAGTACATCCTCTTTGCTTTTTAGGATGGGGACTGAGCATTTTAGTTAGAGTCCTCCCTCTTTATTAGTTTCTTTAGGTGTACAGATTTTAGTAGGATTATCCTATATTATATGTCTATATGAGTGAGTATATATTGTGTGTGTGTTTCTGCTTCTGGGATAGCTCACTCAGGATGATCCTTTCTAGTTCTGACCATTTACCTGCAAATTTCATGATTTCCTTGTTTTTCATTGCTGAGTAATATTCCATTGTATAGATGTACCACAATTCCAGTATCCATTCTTCAGTTGAGGGCCATCTGAAAAGTTTCCAGCTTCTGTCTATTACAAATAAAACTGCTAAAAATATGGTTGAGCAAATGTCCTTCTTGTGTACTTGAGCATCTTTTGGATATATGCCTAGAAGTGGTATGGTTAGATCTTGAGGAAATGCTAGTTGTCTGAGGAAACTACAGATTGATTTCCAGAGTGGTTCTACAAGTTTACATTTCCACCAGCAGTGGAGGAGAGTTCTGCTATCTCCACAACCTCTCCGGCATGTGCTGTCACTTGAGTTTTTTATATTGGCCATTCTGATGGGTGTAAGGTGAAATCTTAGTGTTGTTTAGATTTGCATTTCCCTGATGGCTAATGACGTTGAGCACTTGAAGTGTTTCTCTGCCATTTGATATTCCTCTATCAAAAATTCTCTGTTTAGCTCTGTTTCCCATTTTTTAATTGGATTGCTTGGTTTGTTGCTTTTCAGCTTCTTTAGTTCTTTATATATACTGGATATTAGCCCTCTGTCAGATAGAGGGTTGGTGAAGATTCTTTCCCGATCTGTAGAAATTCTTTTTGTTTTGTTATGAGGACGATGTCCTTTGCTTTACAGAAGCTTTTCAGTTTCATGAGGTCCTATTTATTGATTGTTGCTCTTAGAGCTTGTGCTGTTGGAATTCTGTTCAGGAAGTTGTCTCCTATACCAATGAGGTCTAGGGTTTTCCCCACTTTTTCTTCTAACTGATTTAATGTGTCTGGTTTTATGGTGAGGTCTTTGACCCACTTGGACTTTAGTTTTGTGCAGGGTGGTAAGTATGGATCTATTTGCATTTTTCTACATGTACACATCCAGTTGGACCAGCACCATTTGTTGAAGATGCTATCTTTTTTCCATTGTATGGTTTTGGCATCTTTGTCAAATATCAGCTGTCCATAAGTGTGTGGGTTTATTTCTGGGTCTTCTGTTCAGTTCCATTGATCCACCATTCTGTTTCTATGCCAGTATCATGCAGTTTTTATTACTGTTAATCTATAGTACAACTTAAGATCAGGAATGGAGTTACCTCCAGAAGATCTTTTATTGCAGAGGATTGTTTTAGCAAATCTGGATTTCTTGTCATTCCATATGAAGTTGAGAATTTTTCTTTCCAGGTCTCTAATGAATTGTGTCAGTAATTTGATGGGAATCGCACTGAATCTGTAGATTGCTTTTGATAAGATAGCCATTTTCACTCTGTTAATCCTGCCAAGCCATGAGCATGGGAGATATTTCCATCTTCTGATATCTTCTTCTAATTCTTTCTTCAGAGACTTGAAATTTTTTTTTTTTTTTTTTTTGCATACAAGTCTTTGACTTGCTTGGTTAGGGTTACACCAAAATACTTTATGTTCTTTGTGGCTATTGTTAAGGGTATTGTTTCCCTAATTCTTCCTCAGCCCTTTTGTCTTTTGTATACAGGAGGGCTACTGATTTTTTGGAGTTAATTTTGTATCTGGCCACTTTGCTGAAGGTGTTGATGAGATGTAAGAGCTTCCTGGTAGAATTTTTGGGGTCACTCAGGTATACTAACATATCATCTGCAAATAGTCATAATTTGACTTCTTCCTTTCCGATTTGTATTCCCTTGATCTCCTTCAACTGCCTTATTACTCAAGCAAGGACTTCCAGAACTATGTCGAAGAGATATGGAAAGAGTGGGCAGCCTTACATTGTACCTGATTTCAGTAGGATTGCTTTAAGTTTCTCTCTGTTTAGTTTAATGTTGGCTATAGGCTTACTGTGTATTGCCTTTACTATGTTTAGATATGTGCCTTGTATCCCTGATCTCTCCAATACTTTAAACATAAATGGATGTTGGATTTTGTCGAATGCTTTTTCAGCATCTAAAGAGATTATATCATGTGTTTTTTTCTTTCAGTTTGTTTACATGGTGGATCACATTGATGGATATCCATATATTGAACCATCCCTGCATACCTGGAATGAAGCCTACTTGTTCATAGTGGATGATATCTTTGATGGGTTCTTGTATTCAGTTTGCAATTATTATGTTGAGTATTTTTACACCAATGTTCATAAGGGAGATTGGCCTGAAATTCTCTTTCTTTGTTGGTCTTTGTGAGGTTTAGGTACCAAGGTGACAATGACTTCATAGAATGAGTGTGATAGGGTTCCTTCTGTTTCTATTTTGTGGAATAGTTTGAAGAGAACTGAAGTTAGCTCCTCTTTGAAGGTCTGGTAGAATTCTGCACTGAAACCATCTGGTCCTGGGATTTTTTTGGATGGGAGACTTTTGATTACAACTTCTATTTCCTTAGGGGATATAGGACTATTTAATTGATTTACCTGGTCTTGATTCAGCTTTGGTGAGTGGAATCGATCCAGAAAATTGTCCATTTCATTTAGATTTTTAACTTTTGTGGCATATAGACTTTGGAAGTACCTCCTAATGATTGTTTGGATTTCCTCAGAGTCTGAAGTTATGTCCCCCTTTTCATTTCTGATTTTGTTGACTTGGATGGTGTATCTCTGCCTTTTAGTTAGCTTGGCTAAGGGTTTGTCTATCTTGTTGATTTTCTCAAAAAACCAGCTGTTTCATTGATTTTTTGAATTGTTTTATTTGTTTCTATTTTATTAATTTCAGCCCTGAATTTGATTATTTCCAGCCATCTACTCCTTTTTGGTGTGTCTGCTTCTTTTTTTTTTCTATGGTTTTTAGATGAGCCATTAAGTTGCTTGTATGAGATGTGACAAATTTCTTCTTAAAGGCACTTAGTGCTATGAACTTTCCTGTTAGCATTGCTTTCATTGTGTCCCACAAGTATTGGGTATGTTGTGCCTTCATTTTCATTGAATTCTAGAAAATTTTTAATTTCTTTCTTTCTTTCTTCCCTGACCCAGCTGTGATTGAGTAGTGAGTTGTTCAGTTTCCATGTCTGTGTAGGCTTTTTGCTATTTCTGTTGTTCTTGAGGTCCAGCTTTATTCCATGGTGATCAGATAGGATACAAGGCATTATTTCAATCTTCTTGTATCTGTTGAGGCTAGCTTTGTGATCAACCATATGGTCTATTTTTGAAGAAGGTTCCATGAGGTGCTGAGAAGAAGGTAAACTCTTTTGGTTTTGGGTGTAAGGTTTTGTAAAGGTCTTTTAGGTCCATTTGATTCATGACCTCTTTTAGAGATATTGTTTCTTTGTTTAATTTCTGTTTTGTTGATCTGTCCTTTGCTGAGAGTGGGGTGTTGAAGTCTCCCACTGTTAATATGTGAGGATCTATGTGTGGTTTAAATTTTATGAATGTTTCTTTTACAAATTTGGGTTCCCTTGTTCAGGATTGTGATGTCTTCTTGGTGGAATTTTCCATTGATGAGTATGAAGTGTCCTTCCCTATCTCTTTTGATTAATTTTTTTTGAAAGTCTATTTTATCAGATATTAGAATGGCTACTCCTGCTTGCTTCTTGGGTCCATTTGCTTGGAAAGCTGTCTTCCAGCCCTTTACCCTCAGGTAATGTCTATCTTTGTGACTTAGGTGTGTTTCTTGTATGCAACAGATTGCTGGGTCTTGTTTATGCATCCATTCTGTTGGTCTGTTTTTTTCTTGGAGAATTGAGTCCATTGATGTTGAGAAAGATTAATGACCAGTGGCTATTAGATCCTTTGATTTTGATGTTGGCTGTGGTAATAAGTTTGTGTGCTTGGTTGCTTTTGGTTTTACTGTAGTGAGGTTAATTGTTTCCTGTGTTTTCTTGAAAGTAGCTAGTTTTTTGGGGTTGTATTTTTTTGTAGTATCTTCTTTAATGCTATATTTGTGTGTAGATTTTAATTAAATTTGTTTTTGTCATTGGATATCTTGTTTTATTTTTCTATGAGGACTGAGAATTTTGCTGAGTATAGTAGCCTAGGCAGACAGCTGTGCTCTCTTAGGGCCTGTATGATATCCATCCAGGCCCTTTGGGCTTTCATAGTCTCTGTTGAGAAATCAGTTGTGATTTTGATGGGTTTGCCATTATATGTTACTTGGCCTTTTTCTTTTTCCCTTGCAGCTTTTAGTATTTTTTCTTTGTTCTGTATACTTATTGTTTTGATTATTATGTGGCCAGAGGATTTTATTTTCTGTTCTAATTTATTGGGTGTTCTGTAGATCTCTTATATTCTTATTGGCCTCTCCTTTAAGTTGGGGAAATTTTCTCTAGTGATTTTTGTTGAAAATATTTTCTGGGCCTTGGAGGAGGGAATCTTCTTTTTCCTCTACTCCTATTATTCTTAGGTTTTGTCTTTTTATGTTGTCTTGAATTCCTTGGACCGTCTGTGTCAGGAATTTTTTAGATTTAACATTTTCTTTGATGGATACATCAATTTCTTCCATTGTATCTTCCACACCTGAGATTCTTTCTTCCATCTCTTGTACTCTATTGGTTAATCTTACCTCTGTAGTACCTGTTTTCTTCCCTAAGTTCTTTCTCTCCACAATTTCTTCCATTTGTTTTTTCTTTAATTTTTCCAATTCTATCTTCAGATCTTGAGCCATTTTGTTGATTTCCTTCACCTGTCCAACTGTGTTTTCCTTCAGTTCCTTCATCTGTTTGTTTGAACAATCCTCTGTTTCTTTTATTTTTTTTTCAATAAATTAAGTATTTCCTCTCTAAAGGCTACAAACTGTTGGCTGCAACTTCCTCTATTTCTTTGCAGATGGCCATAATCTGATTTATCTTCTTCTAGGTGTTTACACATTTTATTTGTTTCCTCTATTATCCTCTTCATAAGCATAGATGTTAGGTCATCTTCTTGAATTTCAATTATGCTGTGGTGTCCAGGGCTACTTGCCCCTGGATAACTGGGTTCTGGAGATGCCATATTGCTCTGTCTTTTGTTGATTGAGCTTTTATGCTGACTTCTACCCACTGGGCTATTTTAGGTATTGGGTGTTCGTTTCTGGTTGTTCCTGGAATCCTGTGGTGGAGAGAATCCCCTTGGCAGGAAGATGGTTTTTCCTGAAGGAAGCCTCCTTAACTTTATAGTCACTGTATGGCTGGTGTTTTTCAGGAGTTGCCACAGCTCACTAACCTCAGGCATAGAGACCTGAGTGGTAACTGTGGTCCTTGTTAGTCGAGAGGGCTCTCCTCTCACCTGGAGAAGTCCTGGAGAGAGCTGCTCTGCTTCTGGGTTTTTTGCTGTAAATTTAGTGAGCTCCTGCTGTAACCTAAGTTTACCAGGGTTTGGTCAGTTTTGTTAGGGATAACTGGTTGCCCCTTGGAGCCGTATCTGATCTCGGGGATCCCAGGCTTCTCTAGGTCTGAGGTTGGGGCTCTGTGCACCAGTACCCAAGTGGTAATCAATGGCAGGTGAGTACCGCTCTCCTGGTAACAACAGGCTAGCTGGTGTGTAGCAGGTCCCTGGGTTGATAGTCGCGCTGGTCTGTGGGACCTTTTCCAGGGATATACTGGGTGGCCTAAGTCCTTCCCCTTTTCCTTCCTTCCCTGTGGTGTTTTCTCCCAACAGGGATGTCCAGTCTTTTGTGCCCTGGGGTGCACAGTTCTGTCTGTGACCAATAGTTGCTGCATAGCAGGTCTCTGGGCTGGTGGCACATGTGCCCATTGGACTGTGGAACCTTTTCAAGGGATATACTGGATGACTTAATTCTGTCCCCATTTGCTCCCTTCCCTGTGGGGTTTTCTCCCAACAGGGACTCCCAGTCTCTGTTGCCCTGGGGTGCACAGTTCTGTCTGTGATGGAGAGTTTGACGCACAGCAAGTCTCTGTGTTCACAGCTGGAGCCCTGTTCAGTGCTGGTGAGGCACACCCACCATTCTGCAGGACCTTTTCCAGGGAAAGACTTGGTGCTCCGAGGCCAGTCCCATTTTTCCTTCCTTCCCTGTGGCGTTTTCTTGTGACTGGGACTCCCAGTCTCTGGTATTTTTGTGTCCACCATTCAACCTGGGAAGGTGATCAGGACATGCAGGCATGTGGCTCTGGTCTGGTGACCTAGTGCCTTTGTGACCCGGGATCTCTTCCGGGTTCTGGCTGGGTGACCTGAGAGTGGACCCGACTGATTCCCACACCGTGGGGGTTTCCTCTCACCTGGGAAACACGATTGCTGTTGTTTTAAGGCCCAGAGTTCAGTCCCTTGATCACTGTATGGAAAATATTTTCCTGATCCTCAGATGCAGTGTTCTCCAGGTGCCACCATCTTGTCAAATCCACTAAATGTTTTTAATGAGGATTCTTTTCAAGAAACTTTAAGACATTTCAATTAAGAATTAATAAAAGAGAAGCCAGTGCACTGGCTCAACAGGTAAAGATACTTGCTGCCAAACCTAATAATTTGAGTTAGCTTCCTGGGAGAGCACTCACTCCTGCAAGTTGTCCTCTGACCTCCAAGTGGGCACTGTCAAACATAAAGAATTGCTAAAACAAGTAAAAAACTGATCTTTTATGTTTAAAAATGGTCTTCACGGGGTGTTCAAAAACAACTTGTAAGGCACTTAAAATGTGCATAGCTTCCTCCCCAAAGAGTAATCTTTTAGTCCAAGAGGCTTGCTAACACCCCAGCCATTGCTTAACATCCAGAAAGAAGAAAAAATAAAGAGGCTGTGAAAGAATAAAATATAACTTCTCATATTTTAAAGAAAAGTGTTATTCTGCCTTTGTACTCCTTCCTACCAATATACTAAAATAGTTTTTAAATATCTAAAATATGAAGTTATCATGACTCAATTTAAATCATTTTTTCTGCTAAATATTAAGGAAGTTCAGAATTTATCCATTTAATATGGTACTTCATCCACTTAATATGAAGGACAATGGTGAGATTCATAAAAGGAGTGCATACTTATAGGTGATTTTTTTTTCATTTTTTTTTTTTGAGACAGTGTTTCTTTAGTATAACCTTGACTGTCCTACCCTCTGTAGACCAGGTTGGCCTCGAACTCAAAAGATCTGCCTGCCTCTGCCTCCCTGTGCTGGTATGCTCACAGAGTAATTTTTATCCAGTAACATGGCTGCTCCTGCATGGGAGGATACCCAAAGACCTTCTAAGTCTGTATCATCTGATAGGAATAATATACCTTTAATCCCTCTAGCAGGAATACAGACATGTGCTTAGTCCACACCTTTAATCCCAACAATGACAACTAATTGACAGGCAGGGATAATTCAGAGAAAGATTTGACAGAATGAGTCAGAGATAGGATGTGTGCAGCTCTCACAATAACAGACAGGAAGGAGAGGTTACTCACTAGCAGTGCATGGAGGGAGAGAAACGTACAGTACAGGAATACAGGAGAGCTCTTGTAGTCACTACAGCACAGCTCAGTTGGGTTCCGTGCAGTTCAGTTCATGGAATTCCAAGGCAATTTTTCCAATTAGTCAATTTGAATCAGTCATCTTGGACAGTAGCTTTGAGCTAGAACAGCTGAGTTGAACCGTTGAGCTGAATTCACAGCTCTAAAAGAACTGGAAAGGGTGAGTTTATTCAGCAGTAAGTCAGAGGCAGAAAATGTTCTAGGCTTAGGTTAGCAGAGTGAGGCTCAAAGCTGAAGTCTTCAAGGTCCAGGCTTATGGAAGATTAGATTATATGGAGGCTAGAAGCTTCCAGGTGTAGGCCTAGGACATTTAGATACAAATGCTTTGGGCTTGCCCCAAGCCATGTGTTAGTACAGCTTGAGTACAGCTCTCATCTCATCTCATCATGACAACTTGGATATAGAACTTTATGACCTTTTAGAGTTTCATTATTAATTTATATAGGACTGACTTGAAATGTGAAAATTCCGGCTCTTTTTCATGGCAGCTTAGTCTACAAAGATCTGGGATCACTGAAAAAAATCTTTAAATCTCAGACATCAACTTATTTGTTCACTGTACTTGGGGACAGATATTTCTTTTTAAAGAACTTTGCAAGTAACAAGGTACTTAAACTTACAGACTCACTCTACCTTTATGAATGAACAAACCAAAGCACAGCAAAGAAACCGCTGGACAGTGTACAGGTACAGTTTAGAATCAGCAACTTCAGAGCACAGGCTAGCTAGGACACTGCTAAATATACTGTGGATATGTATACAAATGGAAAATGCTCAGTCCAAAAATCTGAAATCCAAAGGCATTCGAATTTCATATTTGTACGAGCAGAAATGTGTACATTATGAAAACTGGTTTATGCTTGAAATTAATTTTAAATGTAATACAATTACCATTGGAAGATACATGATAGATAAATGAAAAAGACCCTAGATGATTGATAGATAGATAGGTAGATAGACAGAGTGTATATATGAAACAAATTTTGTGCCTAACTTTGCACCTCTGCCTTGCCTCACTATGTATTTACAGATATTCTAAAAATTAAAATCACTAAATATAAAACTTTCATGGTCCCTAGAATTTTAGATAAGGCTAACTCAACTATACCATCTATAGGCTAATAAACTCTAAATCCTTAGTCTCAGAATTTTCCCGAAACCCCAGACACAAGTACTCATAGGAAATTGCATATCTTCTTTGATTCCTCGTAAGCATCTCGAAATCAGCATCCCCAGACCACACAATTACTTTTGAAGCAGAACCTCCTCCTGCTCAAGTATCTTCCTCCTTTTCTTTCACATCCCTGTAAACAGTCCCAGCAGAGGAGCCATCAAAGTCTAACCTTTGAATGTTCCATCATCTGTATCTACAGAACATAATTTCTCTAAAACAAAGATGGAATAATAATTTAAGATGTGTTGGTTCAAAATGGTATTACAGGGGTCAACCCACCCTGAAACCAAAGAACACTGGGAGATTATGAAAGAAGGTGCTTAAGCATAAGTTCCTGGATTAAAAAAAAATTATCAGAGAAGACTGTTAAAATTATTTGTAGTAGTTATAATTTTGAAGATAAAAATTAAGGATGGTTTTCCATAATTAATATTTTTATTTGGTAAGTATCTTATAAAGGCTTCTTAAAAGGCCTATAAAATCTAGTAAGAAATTCACAGTGGCCACAAAAGAAAAAAGTCCATGATGAGTGCTGTCTTGGATGTTAACTCCAAAGCTATGTGACATTGTATACTAAAAATAAGCTGCATAATGGCTTTGGTCTCTAGGACTCTAATCTAAATGTGAAGCCTGGTATTTAACCTCTCTCCTTTTTCATAGAATGTGACATCATAAATCAAATCAGCTCTTCAAACTGAAATTCCCAAAGAGCAAACAGAGGGCCTCAAAACTGTCTCCATGGAAGCTGCTGGAGTTCAGATGTTCTGTGACTATTCTTTTTAAGCTGATTGTAAAGCCTCCATTTTACTGAATTTCTTTGGTTTGCTCTTCTTTCTTTGTAACAAAAGGATAGTTATTTTGAGTCAATCCCTTGATGCCAAGTGAAAAGAGAACAATCTTGTATAGGAGAATTAGACACATTTAGAAGCTAAATACGGCACTCCTGTTAAGAGGTCTTGGAAATTTTCAAGGCAAAGGGATTCATAAGGAAATTGCAGTTGGGAAGAGAATAGCAAGCATCTGAAAGCCAGAGAATAGAATGAGTGGATTAGTTACAAGTGCAAGTTTAGAACCAGATAATTGAGGCAAAATGTGTGTAGTGTCTTGAGTTCTTCAAATGAAAGTTACCACAGTATATAAATTAAAAGTACTATCACACATTGAATACTCCCATTGGAAACTGAGAAAAATTACAAGAAGAGTTTGGAAGATAGCAATAATCCAGCTGAGCTTCAGAGTATATGATTACTTGAAAAAAACAGCATAAAAATGTCTCAAGATAAATGAGAAATAGTTGGCTATGTGAGTGATTATTCCACTCATTATTAAGCTGAAACTCTTGGCTAGGCCACCTTAGAGCATCGTTTTGAATGGTATCTATGTTCAAAAATCATATCTCTGCTAGATGTAGAGACACCCTGATTCTTAAATCATTAAAGAATAAATTAAATCACATGTGAAATGATTTTAAGATATTGCCTCTATAAAAAGTCCTAACCTGCAACAGATTTGAGATCTCTGTTCAATAAATCTATGCCAGCTGCGTCAGAACATTTCTGCTTCTTTTTGTTGTTGGTTTAAAATTGTAAAGCTGAGGCCCAAACTTTTTTTTTTCTCTTCTATACTTTGGATCTTTGTTGTTTTCCAGTCTCCATAGCCTCTCTTTTTCTTGCTCATTATCTCACAGGTTAAATTTAAATGTGTTTTCAGATAGCCTATAATATAAAGAAAAGCATAACTGTACACTTTCCACTTAACTTTCTCTCAAGTTATCTTGTAGACAAGTCATACCACAAAGTCAACTCAAGACCTTGACTTTCAGCCTGTTGAACTTCAGGGAAAATCCTTTGAGGTTTTCCTTCTTGTATAAGTTACTTTTCCGTTGCTGTGATAACATACTGTAACCAAGGCAACTAATAGAAGAAAGGGCTTATGTTGGCATAATGATCTTGTGGAATGTATACAATTTACCCTTGTTCATTCAAATGCTGATTTCTCTACCCCACTATTTGGATTCAATCAGGACATTGCATTGTGCTGTTTATTCTAAGCATCACCTGTCTCAACTTTGTGTGAACACGCCATCATTTGTTCTGCGCATTGTCAATAAAACAAACATCCAGTGCTGAGCAATGGAAAGAATAGGATGGGATATCCTGCTCCAGAGGAGAGGAGAAGGAAGCGAGTGGGAGGGGTCGGAGAATAGATCAGCAAGAGAAACCTTGCAACCATGAGGAGGGACGAACTGGACCTAAGATATGGCTAAAAGCAAGTATAAGGTGGGAAATCTGAATGGGAGGAAACTGCGGACTTGGAGATTTAGGATGGAGTAACTATTGCCCAGCATTGTGTTCTAGGTTAATTAAATAAATCCCAGTCTTTGTATGATGATTTGGGTATACAGCTGGTTTAAGAATAACCACTTTTTAACTAAAAGATAAGTCAATGATAAATATTAATAATCAACAACAAATGGAGCCTAACGTGGGGCAGAAGTTAGAATGATCTAGCAAGAATTTACAAAGAAAGTAAAACTATATAAAAGTTTTTTAGTTCTGTACCTTAAAAACAAAACAGCATTTCCTAAACTAGGAACTCACAGATTCCTGATTAGACAGCTCTCCTGCAGAGCAGCAAGGCTTCCAGCAGGTTGCAGAAAAACAAAAATTGATACATAGAAACGCCAGAGATTCAGTTTCTTCAGGTAGAGAGAAAAAAAAAATGGCTCTTTAACAAGGAAACTTCTCAAAGCCAGACCTTGCTAGCCAAGGCAAAAAGCAAAATCCCTTAGAGAAGTTCTTGCAGGTTTGAGAAGCAAACATTTATGGATCCAATAGCTTCCTAGAATGAGGAAGGGGTCAGGAACCAGTGAGGGAGGCAAAAATAATCTCTCTCCCAAGACGCAGGAGTCAGAGACAGACTTAGAAGCCTTAAGCATCATAACTGGTAAGGTCTAGAAGAAAAACTGGGAGACTGCTTAAACTACTTTCTCAGGACAAAAGCTTACATAAAGGAAAAAGGCCAGTTTAATAAATCCAAAGTAAGTGCTTTTCCAAGCCAAAACCAACACTCAACTGATTGGGGGAGGAGTAGGGACATGATAAAATAATTTTAAGTTACAGATGAGGCAAAACCATGCCTCTTTTCTATGAGCTGACAAACAAGAGCATTGTGAAACACAGCACAACATAAAGAACTACTAGAACAATATAAAGAAAACATTAAAAGTTTGAGAAGAGGCATGATTCGAGATTATTGAACAAAACAAACAACAGAGACATAGATATGAATATGGGTACAAACCTTAAGAGAAAAGTTTAGGATACTAAGTAAAGAAAATACTCAGGCAGAAGCAAAAGATAAAAATAAACCCAAACAAAGATGGTTAAAAACAAATGTTAATTTATCCAGTTAGTATACAGCAGAGACCAACAGATGATGATCACCCACTGGATTATCATGAAGCTGAATGGTGTCGTATGGAGGTGCTAGAACTGAAGAATTTAAGGAAAGTAGTACTAATTTTGGAATACATTCACCATTTGTAAAACAAATGGTCAGTCAGAAGTAGAATAATCCCAAAAGACTGAGACGATATGGGAAGGCAATATTAGAACCTGGGCCATATTTACAATGGCTTTCATGATGAAGAGAAGAGGCTAGAGAGATAGATAGCACACAAAAATAGAGCCAGAGGTGTTGGTGTTTCCAAGGAACAACTGCTTGATGATGGCCAATATACTGAGACAGAGATACAAGCTGTATATAATGAAGAAACCTTAGCATTATGTCTCCTAGCAGCCTTAAATACCTGGGACAAGGTTGAGAATTCAGGAAAAAGGCTTGAGCCATTCTCTCAGGTCATACCAGGTCCAAGTGAAACATTCACTAACCATTTGCAAAGATTGACCTCAGCTATGAATAAAGGTACACCAGATCCACTAGCTAGAAAAACACTAATAGAATCTTTAGCATTTGAAAATGCTAATACTGAATGCAAGGTGGCAATAAGGCCATGAAGAGCAAAATCTGCGCCAAGAGACAAATGGATTAGAAATACAATCGACGTCAGACCTCACTTGCCTAGTATGACTTTGACAGGAGAAGCTACCCCTAAAGACCTTGGGGAATGTCTTAATTGTGATAGGCAAGGTTGCTACAAAGGGAGTTACAAGGAAAACCAAAATAACTCAAAAAGAGAGCCTATTCTTCCTAAAATATGCAGAAGATATGGCAAGGGTCGACATTGGCCTAATAAATATAGAGCAATAACAGATAAAGGAGCAATCCTTTATCAAAAAACATTTAAGAGGGCCTCCCCCACAGACTTACCACTAAGGTGGTTGGCTGACCAGCCTATTTGGATTGAACAATGGTCTATGAATAAAGAAAAGTTCCTAGCACTAGAAGAGCTAGTCTTAGAACAGCTAGAGTTTCAACATATAGAGGAGCCCAACAGCCCTTGGAATTCTCCTATATTTGTCATTAAAAAAAAATCTGGCACAAGGAGAATATTAACAGATCTCAAAGCAATTAACAAAATTATTCAGCCAATTGGATCATTACAATCCAGAATCCCATTGCCTTCCTTGTTACCTAAGGAATGCCCTATTATAATGATTGGTTTAAAGGACTCTTTTTTCAGAATTCCTTTACATAAACATGATAGGGAAAGGTTTGCTTTCTCAGTACCCACTTTGAATAGAATCTGTACAATAAAGAGACATCACTGGAGGGTACTACTTTATGCCAATATTTTGTACAATAGGGGTTGGAGATAATTCATAAGCAATCTCCTCAATCCATAATTTGCCACTATATGAATGATATCTTATTGGCTGATTCAGATATGAAAACATTAGAAAAAAGTTTGATGAAGTAAATAAAACTTTGCCTTATTTGGGATTACAAATTGCTCCCGAAAAAATACAAAGAGGAGATTCTATTAATTATTTATGATACAAAATAGGTCTATAGAAAATTCAACCACAAAAGGTACAAATTAGAAGAAACCAATTAAGAACTCTTTATGATTTTCAAAACTTGCTCGGAGATATTAACTGGCTACAGCCTACATTGATTTAGCTACTCAAGAGCTGAATAACTTATTTTAGACCTTACAAGATGATGAGGACTGCCGGTTGTGGTGGCACATGCCAGTAGGATTTGCTGATGGTTGATGATGACTTAAATAGTCTAAGAACATTATCAACTGAAGCTGAAAAGTAATTGGCTCTCATAGAAAGGAAATTACAAGAGGCATATATAGACCATATTGATCCAGAAATGGCCTGTATTTTGGTTATCTTGCCTTCCACTCATTCTCCCACAGGAATTCTTATGCCGAAGGAGGAATATATCTTAGAATGGATATTTTTGGCATTAAATAAAATTTTGTCATTTTGAATCTTAGACTAAACAGCATGACTTGCCATCCTGGCTTTTACTATGTAAATCAGCTTGATCCTGAATTCAAAAGACTTGCCTGTCTCTTTTTACTTTGTGTTGAGAAGAAAGGCATGGGCCTTCACCAACTTGTTTAAATATTTTTTCTCTAATTAGTATCGTTGTAACTCAAAGCCTTTAAATAAAAATCAAGCAAAGAGACAAGAAAATTTTAACTTTTGGGTCAGTTGTGCCAATTTACCCTGTAACAAACAAAGCCCAGCTGTTTATTTTAGTTGATGCTTCAGTGAATTGGCGGAGCCTTACCAGAAAGAGCTGACAAGTATCTTGCAGCCAGAGAGCTTTGAATTTTTGCAGTTATTAAACTAATTATTAGGAAGAGTGCCCTTTTTCTTGTCTGTAACTTAGTACCCCAATCCTTGTTTTTTGTTTTGTTTTTTTTTCCTCCATTTTCTCCCTCAACTTTCTTGGAAAAGGCATGGAGAAGAACCAGCACCATTTAACATATTGCAACCAGATCCATGACTATGACAGCCAAAATGAAACCAAAAGAGATTAAAACATCCTCTGCCATGGCAATTTTTTCTTTTTTTAGATGCAGTTTACAAACTCTGTCTAGAGGTCTATCTGCATCCAGTTCCTGTCTTTCCTGCCATGGCTGCTGAGCTGAGCCAGTTGAGCCAGCCACATTAAAAAGGAGCCATGCTTGTTTACCCCTCAGTTAAACTACAGCAGCAGCCAGTTTTGTTACTGAAGTCTCAGGTCTGCCCACAGGAGGCTGTCTTTTGCTCCTGGGCTGGTTTAAGAGCCTCTCTTAAAGAGACAGTAACTGAACTGGGAGTTTTTAGGTTTTAAGTTTGGTTTGTATCACTGGGAGCATATTCCCCCACCAAATTATGATAAAGTATGATTTAAAGGGTATGGATACTTAGATTAGTTGGGCACCATTTGTTGTAGGCGGTGATATTTACTAATGATTATCTTTTGGTAAAGCTTGCTGTTATGCCTAACAGCTGTATAACCAAATCACCACACAGACACTGGGTTTATTTAGTTAACCTAGAACAACAATGCTGCAATAGCTACTCCATCCTAAACATCCGAGCCCTCACAGTTTCCTAACATTTAGATTTCCCATATTATACTTGCTTTTTGTGATATATTAAGTCCAGTCCATCTCTCCACCTCATTCCAAAATCTGTCCTCGAACTCTGCTCCTCTCTTAGCTCTCCTCTAGCCCCTTCTCTTCCCACTCATTCCCTGTCCTGTAGCTCCTCCCCTCTTTCCTGTCCTCTAGCTCCTCCCAGCTCATTGTGTCTAGTTGCTTTATTTTAGCCTGTTTACACAGAGTTGAGACAGGATGCTTAGAATGAGTATCACAATGCAATATCCGGATTGAAACCAGAGAGTGTGGGGGGAGAAATCAGCATTTGAATGAATAAGGGTAAGGTGTATACATTTTAAAAGAACATTATACCAACAGTATGATCTTTTCTAGAACCTACCATTTGCCTGCAAATTTCATGATTTTCTTGTTTTTAAATGCTGAATAGTATTCCAATGTGTAAATGTACCAAAATTTCTGTATCCATTCCTCCGTTGATGGACATCTGGGTTGTTTCCAGCTTCTGTCTTTTACGAAAAAAGCTGCTATGAACATGGTTGAACAAATAACAGCAAAGGTTTAAAAAGAAAATTTTCTATCACTTGGCAACAAGCCAGAGAAATTATGAGGAAATGTCACACCTGTTCTTTATATAAACAAACTCCATTACCTGCAGGAAATAATCCTAATGGCAACCAAAGAAATGAAATTTGGTAAATGGACATGTTTTATTTTACAGAGTTTGGTAAACTGAAATATGTGCACCATACTATAGACACATATTCAGGATTTAAATGGGCAACAGCCTTAAGTCCTGAAAAGGCTGGTTCGATTGTTATGCATGTATTAGAAATGATGGCAATTATGGGTATGCCTAAACAAATTAAGACTGATAATGCTTCAAATATGGCAAACAAGCCACTCCGGGCCAAAAAAAAAAATGGCTGTATTTCATAACAGACAGAATCTGCCAAAAATTGGCAAACTTAATTGCAAGACAAGTTGACTGCCAAACTCTGCCAAGACAGGGTAAGCAAATCTTAAGTAGTTCCTGCTTCACATATATGTCTGTCAAATATACTGAGCCAAAGATGATGCTCTAATATTATAGAGAGTTATATGTGACTGTTCAGGCACCTATAACTCAGTTCAGAAACTGTCTCTATCAATTTTTTTATTTTTTGGAAACTGCTAACATGCACTTCCTATTTAGGCAAGTAACTAATTTTATTCCTTCTCAAGTCTCTGATGGAGTTGAAGACCAAATAATTATAGTTCCACAATTAAGCTTAAGTTGTTTAGAATTAAAAAAAAATATTTTCATATAAGTAATACCAATAAGGATAAAAGTAAATTTAGGGATAGAACTTTAAACTTGTCAAGATAGTATAATCAGATAATTTCTCCTAAATTGCTATACACACATGAACTGGACATTGAACATGTAAATTTTACCTAACAGTTTTCAAAGCTTTTATAATTATTTTTTTTTGTGAAAGAAAAGGAGCCTTTTATTGGACTTATAGAGGAAATGTTGGTATAATGTTCCTGTGGAATGTATACAGTTTACCCTTGTTCATTCAAATGCTGGTTTCTCTACCCCACTATCTTGTTTAAATCCAGACATCGAATTGTGATGTTTATTCCAAGCATCACATGTCTCAAGTTTGTGCAAACATGCCATCATTTGTTCTCTGCATTGTCAATAAAACAGCCAGCCAATGCTGAACAATGAAAAGAATAGGGTGGGACATCCTGATCTGGAAGGGAGATGAAGGGAGTGAGTGAGAGGTTTCAGATAGCAGAGATCAGTAGGAGAAACCTTAGAACCATGAGGAGAGATGAACCAGACCTAAGAAATGACTAAAAGCAAGTATAATGTGGGAAATATGAATGGGAGGAAACTATGCAGTCTTGGAGGTTTAGGATGGAATAACTATTGTCCACATTATGCTCTAGGTTAATTAAACAAATCCTAGTCTTTGTATGATGATTTGGGCATACAGCTTGTTTAGGAATAACCACTGTTTAACTAAAAGGTGAATTAATAATAAATATTAATAATCAACAACAGGCTTACCTTGTGCTTGAAGTTGCGAAGTAGATGAGCCCATCACAGTCAAAGAAGGGAAGCAGATCAGCAAGCATCAGTTGGGTGGCAGGAAACTCTAAGAGCTCACATTTCACTTCTCAAGCAAGAAACAAAGAAGTCAAATGGCGCAAATCTTTACGCTCTCAAAGTCTGCTTCCTGTGACTTACTTATACCAACAAGGCCATGCTTCCTAAGCCTTCCAAAACACAGCCATCAAATGGGCACCAAACGTTAAGAGAGACTGTAGGGAATATTTCTCACTCAAACTACCATGCTCTTTGTGTATAATATGGGATATAGGTTTGTGATATGTGTGCTTTTTGTGATTTAGTCTTAGTGACCTTAGTATTTATGGAAGTCTTAATAATTCTACAATTACAACACTCACCTATTTCTCAGCACATCTTGAACAGATATTTTTCATTGTTTTTTATAAAACCAGCTTCTCCTTTCCCAAATCCAGCTAATCACCAAAACTACATATCATATGACATGTTGTAAATGCCATATATGACATTTAAAATGAATGTAATATATGATGTCATAAATGTCATATATTAAATTTAACATGAATATCTTATATGACATGTTTTCAATGAGTAGAATAATAATAAAAGCAAACATTTGTCACATTTATTATTTGGCAAGCCCTAGGCTAAGTTATTTAATCTTATTAGTAGTCTTACATATTGAGGTTAAGAAGGCATCCAACATGCTCATAAACTACTGCTGTACAAGTAGTGTGAGGCTTTTATGCTGCTGAATTTCTTTCCTATCATTCAAGAGCAACCAAATGTGTCCTCTCTTCTTAGCCACCTATGTATACCCATTCCACATGAATTGTCTGGTGTGATAAAAATAGGGTTTTATTTATTTTTTCACAATAGGATTTTAAATTATATTAGAGTCTCTTTAGGTTAAACTACCTACTGGCAAAAAAGAAATATTAATATCTTCCTAATGCCCTCAGAAGGAAGGTCATGTTTTAGGAATTACTAGCATTTTCAGGCAAATATTCTGACACTGACTTACACTAAAAAGAGTATTTATTCCTTAATCACATCATTTTCCTTACAGTAAACTTGGAGTGGGTAATATATTTCTCTGATTGAGATTCTCTGCTCTTCATATCCCACCTCAGCTAAGTCATTCTATTCATCCTATTCATTACTGTATATATATATATATATGTATATACACATATATAGTATACATATAAACAGTATATAATATAATACTGTGTGCATATAATATACACACTACTTTACATATATACTGTTTAAATATACATACTATATATTAATAATATATATGAATATTAGCTAAGGTCTAACACAATATATATTATGTGCATATAATGTGAATAATTAATTATTAATTAATAGTTAAAATATTCCAAGTGATCACCATTAACAAATAAACAGACTTCTCCTCTGTTACATCTCATCATACTGTTGGCAAGCTTGAATGCCTTTCTGAAAACTACAATGTATTGTAAAATATACTAAGTGTTCTGTTTGAACTACATAAAAGTGGGTATTTGTCATCTGACATAGGCTTGGATAATAATGTTAGACTTCATTTGTGCGAGATTCTCTAGTTGTATTTCACTTAGTTTGAGTTAAATGGATCAGGTATTTTACATGTTAAATATCCTCTTCTATTTGAACAACTGTTATTTCTCAGTTTCTTCATCAATTCCATTTTCTATTATTTTTATAAATACTAAAAATTTCTAAGCTGTGGTGCAAATGACATATCATACAAGATTAAACAAAGAGATACAGAGAGAGAGAGAGGCACACACATATGGAGAGAATCTATGTAACATATGTTTAAGGCAAACAATCTGAAAAATCATCTTAAGACAAGCATGAAGGCCTGCTAGTCTCTGCAAAGTTCCAAAAAACTGATGAGTAAATGAAGACCCTGTTTAGAACTATTTAGCCTGGTGAATTCTACCATAGACCCCATTTTTAGTCAGATAATTGTTAGTATGACAAAAACAGTATTTCACTAATTACACTGTGGCAAATAATTCATGATGAAAATCATGCAGGTAAATACATGAGTTAATTTTAAGACATATTTAGAGACATTACACAAATACATGGTTTCTGTCTATTTTTGATCAATCCATTGGCATGACTCTCTCTAGCAATTCATGTTACTATTTTTGTTTATAAACCAAATCATGTATTTTAATCACTTTAAAATCCCATATTATTTTTTTTTAATTTGAAGCAACTTAGTAGTTTGATCATAGCAAACATTATAATTCATATTATTCTTTTAAATTTTATTTATAATGATCCTATTCTATATGCTGTTTAATTTTGGCCTTTCTTGTGTATCTTTAAAACACACTTAACTAGAGGAATTCATTCTTGTCTGATCTACAGACCATTTTCACAAAACAAAAGAAAAGAAAAATTAAAGAACAAAATAATTGTCTAAGCCCATCTCTCTAATAACTTGCTGTTATAAAGCTTCAGGCTTAAGATATTAGCTTGCTTCAGAATAAGGAGTATGAATGAAAGGTTATGCATGAGTAGAGAAAGAAACTTCCTATCTAAAATGGCATTAAGAAGCAAAGGGGGATTCCAAGATGGTGGTGACCAGTGCACACAGTTTCTGAAGGGTAGAAAATCAAAAATTCCAAAACTGGTGAGTGGTTGGGGGGCTGAAACCAAAGCATTGACTTTGAGGCTTCCTGAACTAGGGGGGAAAACCCATGAGCTGGGACAGATTGGATCCATCCCTCTTCCAGTATACTTCTCTGGGATCTGAGAATGGCAAACTATGGACCCCCTGCACTTTTGGCTGCTACTTCACTTACTTGGGTGGCTTCCTAGTAGCTGCAGCAGCAGTAGGGAGTGCATAACCCCAAGTTAGGGGCCTCCTTACTCTAATGGCCGAACAGGGGACCCACATTTGAGAGTAAGAAACTGTGAGACCTCTAAACTTACCACATACACCTGCCAGTGAGTTCCCAGGCCCTCTGAGCCTGCAAGTGAGTGCCTCTGCTAGAGAGTACATACAGAGCCCCAGATCCATGGTCCCTCCAAGCTAGCCAATAGACATTGGATCCCTCCTATGAACAACCCCACTATGGGAAACATAGAACAGTGTTCTCAACATTGAAGCCCCTGTTCTGTGGGTGTCTCAGTGAAGTCCAGGCAAACAATCCCTAGAACCGAGATGGTACAGCCCAGACAAATCTGAGCTCTTGGAACTCAATACCTAGACAGCATCTGGGCCACCAAGCCACTCAGGGCACCTGTGCACATGTACTTACACCACCATGCCTGCACGACAACCGGCACTTACACTTTCCCCTCACACTATGCACCTCCATGCAGGCACACTTCCAGGCACACACCTGTGCTTGTGCGCCTGTGCCTGCACCTTCCTCTTTTAGCTACATCTGAAACACCAACACCTACTCTCAAACTGGTACACCTATCTCACCTTCCAGGAGAGTACTCAAGAGTCTAGAGACAGTCAGACCCAGTCTGCAGTACAGGCTCCAGGAACAAACAGCAAAGACCCTCAGAAAGCTAGAGGCTCATTTCAGAAAGCATCAGAAAGACTACCTAGCAGTGTTCCAAAGTAGATACTAAGACTCATAACCAAACCTTTGGCAGAGTGCAGGGAATCATATGAAAGAAGGGGAGTTTGATGTGGAAAGGATAGGAGCTCCACAAGGACCAAACATATCTGGGCACAGGGTCTTTTCTGAGATGGACATTCAACCAAAGACCATGAGAGGATAAAACCTAGAACCTCTGCTCGGATGTGACCCGTGATAGCTCAGTAATCAATTGGTTTCCCATAGTAAGGGGAACAAGGACTATTTCTAACAGGAACTCAATGACTGGCTCTTTGACCTCCCCACCTCCCAAGGGAGGAGCAGTACTGTTAGGCCACAGAGGAAGACTTTGCAGCCAGTCCTGAAAATACCTGACAAAACGGAGTCATATGAAAGGGGAGGAGGTCCTCCTCTATCAGTGGACTTGGAAAGGGGCAGGGAGGAGATGAGGGAGGGAGGGTGGGATTTGGGAGGGAATGAGGGATACAGCTGGGATACAGAATTAACAAAATGTAACTAATGAGAAAAATAAAATAATAAAAAAAAACACATCCAAAAACATTAGGACATCGCAGCTTCACCAGCAACCCCCAAAATCAATGGATAACTCATTGAAAACACGGAAAATTGATTTTAAAACTATGTTCACTCAGTTATCAGAAGCATTTAAAGAGGAAACAAAGCTCTCAAAGAAATAGAGGCAAATATAGCCACACCAATAGAGGCACATAAAGGGAAAATGAACAACATCAACAACAACAAAATAACAGATGCCATCATAGAAAAACAGGAATCCACATTCAAACAGATGAAGAAAATGGTGCAAGACATGAAAACAGAATTAGAATCAATAAAGAAAACACAAACAGACAAAACCCTGGACCTAGAGAACTTAGAGAAGAGATCAGGAACCACAAAGGTAAACAATACCAACAGAGTACAAGAGATGGAAGAGAGAATCTAAGGGGCTGAAGATACAGTTGCAGAAATTGATACATTTCTCAAAGAAAAAATAAAATCACAAAAGTTCCCAACACAAAACATCCAAGAAATCAAAGACTCAATGAAATGATGACTCTAAGAATAATAGGAATAGATTAAAAATGAGATTCCAGACTACAAGGTCCAGAAATATTTTCAAGAAAGCCATAAAATAAAATTTTCTCAACTTAAAGAAAGAGATGTCCTTAAACATACAAGAGGCTTACAGAACACCAGATTAACTAGACCAGAAAAGAAAGTCCTCATATCATATAATAGTCAAAACAGTAAACCTACAGAACAAAGAAAAAATATTAAAAGCAGCAAGGGAAAAAGGCCAATAAAAGGAATAACCAATAAAAGGAAATAACATTCATTGGTCACTATTATTTATCAACATCAACAGATTCAACTCTCCAATAAAAAGATACAGACTAACAGAATGGTTGCAGAAACAGGATCCAACTTTCTGCTGCATCCAAGAAACAAAACTCTGCAACAAAGATAAACACTACCTCAGAGTAAAGGGTTATAAAAAGGTTTTCCAAGCAAAGGGACCCAGAAAATAAGCTACGGTAGCTATCATAATATCTAATAAAATAGACCTTCAACCAAAATTTAAAAAGATGAGGTGAGGCACTTCATTCTCATGAAAAGAAAAATCCACCAGGAGGACAACACAATTCTAAACATCCATGCCCCAAATACAAGAGCACCTACATTTGTAAAGGAAACATTATTAAACCTCAAAACACACATCAATCTCAACACCTAAATAGAGGGAGACTTCAAAATTCCACTCTCACCTAGGGACAGATCATCTAGACAGAAGCTAAATAGGAAAATGATGTCACTTACAGAGGTCCTAAATCAAATGGACTCAATAGATGTCCACAGAACTTTTCACCCCAAATCATAAAGGTATAACTTCTTGTTAGCACTGCATGGAACCTTCTCCAAAATTGACCATATAGTGTGGCACAAAGCAAGCCTCAACAGATACAAGAAGACTTAAATAATCCCTTGTACCCTATCAGACCAACATGGAATAAAACTAGACCTCAACAACAATAGAAACATCAAAAAGTCTACACACACATGGAAACTAAACAATTCTACTCAACTACAGCTGGATCAGGGAAGAAATAAAAAAAGAAAAAAGAAATTAGAGACTTCCTAAAATTCAATGAAAATGAAGGCACAACTTACCCAAATTTATGGGACACAATGAAAGCAGTGATAAGAGGAAAGTTCAAAGCACTAAGTACCTTCAGAAAGAAGTCTGAAATATCTCATACAAGCAAATTAATGACACACCTGAAAGCCCTAGGGGGAAAAAAAGAAGCAGACACACCCAAGAGAAATTGATGGTTAGAAATAATCAAACTCAGGGCTGAAATCAATCAATTAGAAACAAATAAAACAATTCAAAGAATCAGTGAAACCAGGAACCAGTTCTTTGAGAAAATCAACAAGATAGACAAATCCTTAGCCAAACTAAGAAAAGGCAAAGAAAAACTATCCAAATCAGCAAAATCAGAAACCAAAAGGGGGATATAATGACAGAGAGGGAATTCTAAGAATCATTATGTCTTACTTCAAAAGCCTATATGCAACAAAATTTGAAAATCTAAATGAAATGGACAATTTTCTTGATTTATTTGTTTTACCAAAGCTAAACCAAGATCAATAAATAGATTAAACAGTTCTATATACCCCAGAGAAATTGAAGCAATCACTAAAAGTCTCCCCATCAAAACCAAACCAAACCAAACAAACAAACAAACAAACAAACAGGGCCTGAAGGTTTCAATGCAGAATTCTACCAAATTTCCAAAGAAGGGCTAATGCCAATACTATTCAAACTATTCCACAAAATAGAAACAGAAGTAACATTAACAAACTCATTCTATAAGGCCACAGTCACCTTAATACCTAAACCACACAAAGACCCAACAAAAAAGAGAACTTCAGACCTATCTGTCTTATGAATATTAACACAAAAATACTCAATAAAATACTAGCAAAATGATTCCAAGAACATATAAGAGATATCATCCACCATGAGCTTCTAGGCTTCACCCCAGGCATGCAGGGCTGGTTCAGTATACAGAAATCCATCAGTGTAATCCACCACATTAAAAAAACAGAAGGAAGGTGGGGCCAAGATGGCGGTGCCAGGAGAACACTGTTTCTGAGGAAAAGTACAACACTCTCCATACAGCGACCAAGAGACTGACCTCTAGGCCCTAAAACAACGGCGATGGTGTTTCCCAGGTGAGAGGAAACCCCCATGGTGTGGGAATCAGTCGGGTCCACGCTCAGGCCACCCAGCCAGACCCTGAAGAGATTCTGGGTCACACAGGTACTAGGTCCCCAGACCAGAGCCACACGCCTGCGTGTCCCAATCACTTTCCCAGGCTGAACTGTGGGCACAAAAACACCAGACACTGGAAGTCCCAGTCACAAGAAAACCCACTGGGAAGGAAAGTTGCGATACTGGTCACGGGTCACCCAGTCTTTCCCTGGAAAAAGTCTCGCAGACCATGGATACCCGCCACCATCACAGCTGAGCTCCCGCCACTAGCACTGAGAGCAGCTGCGCACCCAGCTCACCAGTACAGATTAGCTGCATGCCCCAGTGCAAGAGAGCCTGAGAATCCCTGTCCGGATAGGGCCCCACAGGGAAGGAAGGAAACCGTGTTGTCTTGGGTCACCTAGGCTTTGCCTGGGAAAAATCTCGCAGACCAACAAGTATGTGCCTCTATCACTGATCCGGGCCCAAGTGGGGAGCACAGAGTTGCTGGGAACCCAGCTCCCACAGACTAGCAGGCAGGCACGCACGCATTCACTGCCAGCCCAGAGACCTGCTTTGTACCAACTACTCCTTACAGACAAAACTGTGTGCCCCATGACACCAGAGTCTTGGAGTCACTGTCTGGAGAAACCCTCACAAGGAACAAGGAAAGAAACAAAGGGGACGGACCCAGTATATCCCCAGAAAAGGTCCCAACCCAGGGACCTGCTGTGCCCCAGATAGCCTGCTGTTACCAGGAGAGCAGTACAAACCCGCCACAGATTACAACTTGGGTACTGGCACACAGGGCCCCAACCTCAGACCTACAAAAGACCGGGAACCCCAAGATCAACCCCAAATACTGCTCCAAGGGACAACTAGTTATCCCTAACAAAATCGACCAAACCATGGGACACACAGGTTACAGCAGCTGATCACTAAATTTACAGCAAGAAACCCAGAAGCAGGGCAGCCGTCTCCAGGACTTCTCCCGGTGAGAGGAGAGCCCTCTTGACTAATGAGGACCACAGTTACCACCCAGGTCTCTATGCCTGAGGTGAGCTGTAGCAACTTCTGAAAAATACCAGCCATCCAGTGACTATACCCAAAAAGCTGAGAAGGCTTCCTTCAGGAAAATCATCTTCCTGCCAAAGGGATTCTCTCTACCACAGTATTCCAGGAACCACCAGAAACTAACTTCAAACACCTAAGATAGCGCAATGGGTAGAGGACAGTGTAAAAGTTCAACCAACAAAAGCCAGAGCAATATGGCATTTCCAGAACCCAGTTTATCCAGGGGCAAGTAGCCCCAGGCACCCCAGCATAATTGAAATTCAAGAAGATGACCTAATATCTATGATCATGAAGAGGAAAACAGAGGAAATAAATAAAATATGTAAACAAATAGAGGAAACTGCAGCCAAACAGTTTGTGGCCTTTAGAGAGGAAATGCTTAAATCACTGAAAGAAATCAAAGAAACAGAGGATTGTTGAAACAAACAGCAGAAGGAATTGATGGAAAAACAGGAAAATACAGCCAGACAGATGAAGGAAATCAACAAAATGGCTGAAGATCTGAAGATAGAATTGGAAAAATTAAAAAAAAAAAAAACACAAATGGAAGAAATTGTGGAGAGAAAGAACTTAGAGAAGAAAACAGGAACTACAGAGGTTAGCATAACCAATAGGCTACAATAAATGGAAGAAAGAATCTCAGGTGTGGAAGATACAATGGAAGAAATAGATGTATCTGTCAAAGAAAATGTTAAATCTAAAATATTCCTGACACAGACCATCCAAGAAATTCAAGACAACATAAAAAGACAAAACCTAAGAATAATAGGAGTAGAGGAGAAAGAAGATTCCCTGCACCAAGGCCCAGAAAATATTTTCAACAAAATCATTGAAGAAAATTTCCCCAACTTAAAGGAGGGGCCAATGAGAATACAAGAGGCCTACAGAACACCCAATAAATTAGACCAGAAAAGAAAATCCTCCCACCACAAAATAATCAAAACCATAAGTATACAAAACAAAGAAAAAATACTGAAAGCTGCAAGAGAAAAGGGCCAAGTAACATATAATGGCAAAACCATTAGAATCAAACCTGACTTTTCAACAGAGACTATGAAAGCCAGAAGGGCCTGGACGGATATCATGCAGAGCCTAAGAGAACACAGATGTCAACCCAGACTACTATACCCAGCAAAACTCTCAGTCCTCATAGACAGAGAAAACAAGATATTCAATGACAAAAACAAATTTCAACAATACCTACAAACAAATCCAGCGTTGCAGAAGACACTAGAAGGGAAAATACAACCTAAGAAAACTAGTTACTTTCAAGAAAACCCAGGAAATAACTAACTTCACTACAGTAAAACAAAAAACAACCAAGCACACAATCGTATGACCACAGCCAACATTGAATTCAGAGGATCTAACAGCCACTGGACATTAATCTCCCTCAACATCAATGGAATCAATTCTCTAATAAAAAGACACAGACTAACAGAATGGATGCATAAACAAAACCCAGCAATCTGTTGCATACAAGAAACACACCTAAGTCACAAAGATAGACATTACCTGAGGGTAAAGGGCTGGAAGACAGCTTTCCAAGCAAATGAACCCAAGCAGGAGTAGCCATTCTAATATCTGATAAAATAGACTTTCAAACAAAATTAATCAAAAGAGATGGGGAAGGACACTTCATACACATCAAGGGAAAATTCCACCAAGAAGACATCACAATCCTGACCATCTATGCCCCAAATACAAGAGCACCCACAGTTGTTAAAGAAAATTTAAAGCACATATAGATCCCCACACATTAATAGTGGGAGACTTCAACACCCCACTCTCAACAAAGGACAGGTCAACAAAACAGAAATTAAACAAAGAAATAATATCTCTAACAGAGGTCATGAATCAAATGGACCTAACAGACATTTACAGAACCTTACATACAAACACAAAAGAATTGACCTTCTTCTCAGCACATCATGGAACCTTCTCCAAAATAGACCATATAGTTGGTCACAAAGCGAACCTCAACAGATATAAGAAGATTGAAATAATCCCTTGTATCCTGTCTGATCACTATGGAATAAAGCTGGACCTCAACAACAACAGAAATAGAAAAAAGCCTACACACACATGGAAACTAAACAATTTGCTACTAAACGATAGCTGGGTCAGGGAAGAAATAAAGAAAGAAATTGAAGTCTCCCTAGAACTCAATGAAAATGAAGACACAACATACCCAAACTTGTGGGACACAATGAAATCAGTGCTAAGAGGAAAGTTCATACCACTAAGTGCCTTCAAGAAGAAATTCGAGACAGTTCATTCAAGCAACTTAATGGCTCACTTAAAAACCCTAGAAAAAGAAGAAGCAGACACACCAAAAAGGAGGAGACAGCTGGAAATAATCAAACTCAGGGCTGAAATTAATAAATTAGAAACAAATTAAACAATTCAAAGAATCAATGAAACCAAGAGCTGGTTCTGTGAGAAGATCAAGAAGACAGACAAACCCTTAGCAAAGCTAACTAAAAGGCAGAGAGACACCATCCAAATCAACAAAATCAGAAATGAAAAGGGGGACATAACTACAGACACTGAGGAAATCCAAACATTCATCAGGACTTAAAAGTCTATACGGCACCAAATTTGAAAATCTAAATGAAATGGACAGTTTTCTTGATTGATTCCACTTACCTAAGCTGAATCAGGACCAGGTAAATCAATTAAATAGTCCTATATTCCCCCAAGGAAATAGAAGCAGTCATCAAAAGCAGTCATCCAAAAAAGCCCAGGACCAGATGGTTTCAGTGTAGAATTCTACCAGACCTTCAAACAAGAGCTAACTCCAGTTCTCTTCAAACTATTCCACAAAATCGAAACAGAAGGAACATTACCAAACTCATTCTATGAAGCCACAGTCACCTTGGTACCTAAACCTCACAAAGACCCAACAAAAAAAGAGAATTTCAGACCAATCTCCCTTATGAACATTGATGCAAATATACTCAACAAAATACTAGCAAACCAAATACAAGAAAACATCAAAGATATCATCCCCTATGACCAAGTAGGCTTCATCCTAGGTATGCAGGGATGGTTCAATATACGGAAATCCATCAATGTGATCCACCATATTAACAAACTGAAAGAGAAAAACCACATGATAATCTCCTTAGATGCTGAAAAAGCATTTGACAAAATCCAACATCCATTCATATTTAAATTATTGGAGAGATCAGGGATACAAGGCACATATCTAAACATAATAAAGGCGATATACAGCAAGCCTATAGCCAACATCAAACTGAATGGAGAGAAACTTAAAGCAATCCCACTGAAATCAGGGACAAGACAAGGCTGCCCACTCTCTCCATATCTCTTCAACATAGTTCTAGAAGTCCTTGCTAGAGCAATAAGACAATTGAAGGAGATCAAGGGGATACAAATTGGAAAGGAAGAAGTCAAAGTATCACTATTTACAGATGATATGATAGTATACATGAGTGACCCCAAAAGCTCTACCAGGGAACTCCTACAGCTGATATACACCTTCAGCAAAGTGGACACATACAAAATTAACACAAGAAAATCAGTAGCCCTCCTGTATACAAAAGACAAAAGGGCTGAGAAAGAAATTAGGGAAACAATACCCTTCACAATAGCCACAAATGACATAAAGTACCTTGGAGTAACCCTAACCAAGCAAGTCAAAGACATGTATGAAAAAAATTTCAAGTCTCTGAAGAAAGAATTAGAAGATTTCAGAAGATGGAAAGATCTCCCATGCTCATGGCTTGGCAGGATTAACATAGTAAAAATGGCCATCTTACCAAAAGCAATCTACAGATTCAATGCAATTCCCATCAAATTACCAACACAATTCCTTACAGACCTGGAAAGAAAAATTCTCAACTTCGTATGGAATAATAAGAAACCCAGAATTGCTAAAACAATCCTCTACAATAAAAGATCTTCCAGACGTATCTCCCTCCCTGATCTTAAATTGTACTATAGAGCAACAGTTTTAAAAACTGCATGGTACTAGCATAGAAACAAAATGGTGGATTAATGGAACCAAACAGAGGACCCAGAAATAAACCCACAGACTTATGGACACCTGATCTTTGACAAAGATGCCAAAATCATACAATGGAAAACAGATAGCATTTTCAACAAATGGTGCTGGTCAAACTGGATATCTACATGTAAAAAAAATGCAAATAGATCCACACTTTTCACTCTACACAAAGCTAAAGTCCAAGTGGATCAAAGACCTCAACATAAATCCAGACACAATATACCTGTTAGAAGAAAAAAGTAGGGAAGACACTCTAACTTATTAGCACAGGAAACAACTTCCTGACCAGAACACCAACAGCACAGGCTCTAAGATCAATAATCAATAAATGGGATCTCATGAAACTGAAAAGCTTCTATAAAGCAAAGGACACTATCATCAGAACTAAATGACAGCCTACAGACTGGGAAAGGATCTTCACCAATCCTATATCTGACAGAGGGCTGATATCCAGAATATATAAAGAACTCAACAAGTTAAACAGCAACAAACCAAATAATCCAATTTTAAAAAAAGGTTATGGAACTAAAAAGAGAAGTCTCTGACATAATCTGATTGGCCTGCTCTTTGATCACCTCCCCCTGAGGGGGGAGCAGCCTTACCAGGCCACAGTAGAGGACAATGCAGCCACTTTTGATGAGAACTGATAGACTAACATCAGAAAGGAGAGGAGAACCTCCCCTATCAGTGGACCTGGGGAGAGGCATGCATGCAGAAAGGGGAAGGAGGGTGGGATCAGGAGGGGAGGAGGGAGGGGCTCATGGGGGGATACAAAATGAATAAAGTGTAATTAATAAAAAAATTTAAAAAAAAAGACAAGTCTCAATGGAGGAATATAGAATGTCAGAGAAACACTTAAATAAATGTTCACTCTCCTCAGTTATCAGGTAGATGCAAATCAAAATGACCCTGAGGTTTCACCTTACACCCATCAGAATGTCTAAGATCAAAATCTCAAGTGACAACACATGCTGGAAAGGGTATGAAGAAAGAGGAACCCTCCTCCATTGCTGGTGGGAATGCAAACGTGTACAACCACTTTGGAAATCAATCTGGCTCTTTATTAGACAATTAGGAATCAAGATCCAGCTATACCACTCCTGGGTATATACCCGGAATATGTTTAACTATACAACAAGGACATTTGTTCAACCATTTTCCTAGCAGCTCTATTTGTAATAACCAGAATCTGGAAACAACCTAGATGTTCATCAACAGAGGAATGGATACAGAAATTGTGGTACATTTACAGAATGGAATACTACTCAACAATTAAAAACAAGGAAATCATGAAATTTGCAGGCAAATAATGGGAACTAGAGAAGACCATCCTGAGTGAGGTATCCCAGAAGCAGAAACACATTCATGGTATATACTCACTCATAATTGGTTATTAAACATATAATATAGGAAAAACATAATAAAATACATAGTCCTCAAGAAGCTGGACAACAAGGAAGACCCTAGGGAAGATGCTCAATCCTTATTCAGAAAGGCTAATGAGATAGACACCAGAAGCAAGAGAAGACAGTGAACAGGACAGGAGCTGTACACAGAGGGCCTTTGAAAGACTCTACTGAATGAGGTATAGAAGCAGAAGCTGAGACTCATAGCAAAATTTTGGACAGGGTGCATGGAATTTTATGAAAGAAGGGTCAGATAAAAAGCTCTGGAGGAGACAAGAACTCCAAAAGTAGACCAACAGAGCCAAAAAAAATGGGCTCTGGTAACCTTGCATGGACTGATATCCCAACCTAGGACCTTGCATAGAGAAGACCTAAAACCCAGGCTCAGATTTAGCCCATAGATTCAGACTTCAAGTGGGTGACCTAGTAATGGGAGAAGGGTATGTCTCTGGCATGAACTAAGTGTCAGGCTCTCTGATCACCTTGCCCTGGGGGTTGCAGCCTTGCAAAACCACAGGGGAAGACAAGGCAGCCAGTCCTGATGAGACTTGATAGGCTAGGGTCAGATAGAAGGGGAGGAGGACCTCCCCTATCAGTGCACTAGAGGATGGGCATAAGGGAAGAAGAGGGAGGTAGTGTGGGATTGGAAGGAGAAAAGGGAGGGGGCCACAGCCAAGATACAAATTGAATAAATTGTAATAAATAATAGAAAAAAATTAAACATGTTAAAATTGCAATATAAGAAGCCTTTCAGGAAAATGTTAGTAACTAAAAATCAGCAAAGCAAAAAGAAAATCTATTAAAAAACTCTAATGCAAACTCAAGTTTCTGCTTCATGAACTTTATCTTTCTCTTCAAAACAAGCTCCAATATAATTGTTTGAAATTTAGTACCATGAATGTTTCCTTGCACACCTTTGTATCGCTCCGTCAGCCTTTTGTGCAGTTTGAATCTATTTTTTCATTAGTGCACTTTTATGATTGCATTACATATGGTAGAATGTTCACTTCCCTCACTCCATGAGACTTGTGATCTTATTGGCTACTGATTTTCTTGTTCCTGTGGCAATATAGCAAAGTAAAAACCATGTATGATTTGAAATAAAATACACCCATGATTAACTTATAGCTCAATTGCTTTACTAGCTGTACAACTTTCAATAACCTCAACCACACAATGAAATTTATAAGATCTTATAAGATTGAAGGGAAAGTTAAATACAAGTGTTCTGTAAAGTTCCTGATATATAGTTGGCATTCTGTAAATGGTAGCTATTACTGATTTTTTAATAGTATATGTAGTACTGATGGGAAGGAATGGTAGAAGGAGGGAGGAAAAAAGTAAGGGGGCAACTGTTTTCAATACCAATCACTAGGTTTTTGTTTGTTTGTTTTTAGTGCAAAATTCCAGTCTTTCATGACTGTGGGCTAGTAGAAGGGAAGGGATACTAGACAAAAATATGGACTTAGATATAAGTCTCATAATGAGTCATAAATCCAAGACAATATAGGCATATGTAGGAAAGAGAATAGTAGTACAAATTAGGAGACTTTTTTCTTTGTTGGCAGTAAAAAATATGGAAGAATAACCTCAGAAGTCCAGATTTTGTGTGTAGACATGTAAATTTATTATAATGTGGTTAGATATGATGAAGCTATAAATGTGTCAATCCACATGGACCACTGAACTAGTCAATTAGACCATGCATTACAGAGTGATCAAAGGATGCAGTTACATTGTCTATTTTGGGGAACTGTGCATGTATAAAAGAAGATAAAACATCCATACTAAAAAACCTGTGTCCAGAATCAGGTACTGAAAAAACCCAGGAGTTTCTGAGATTCCCAGTCAGGTTGTGGGGGAGTTCTTTTTACCCCACTTTTGGAGGAAAAAACACTTGAAAATATCTTTGAGTACCTTTGAGTTTCCAGGGGATGTCAGAGATCTGATCTCTGTGAGGTTATTCAGGATTGTGATATCAAAATAAAAACCAACAGTTTCTGTAACTTCCTGAGGCTTTGCTTTGCAATGGAACCAGATACTAATAAAGTATGAATATCTGTGAGGGCACACTACATGAAGAATCCAGGAGGCTTGGCACGGCCTCTTTGGAATATTTTTGCAGCTTTTTCTAAGTGGACATAGTAGTAACAGTAACCCATTCAAGCAGGAAGAAACTTTTAGAAGAAAAATGATGACAAACAGCAGGAAGATGAAGGAGTGGCAGGAAGGCTTCAGAAATGAGGCAAAGAAACAAGTGAGGCAAGAAGAAATTGTAATCCTCATGAATTTTAAATAGCAATCGGCATGACAATATTTCAATATCTTTGAAGCATAATTCTTAATTTGAGGTCATGAAATAAAATTAACTAGCTTCCCCAAACTGAACCTGAATGTATAATCAATCACTCATTCACTCTGGGACTAGAAGAGGGGTCTGAAAACATTGAGACATGATTAACCCGAATGAAATTGGGGGGAAAGAAGACACTGGCTCATTTTAATTGGACTCATTGTTTAGCCAGTCTGTAGTGACTTCTGCTCTGCTGCTCCTTTCACGGAGACTCTTGTGAACACACTGTAGCTCAGCTGATATTTCCATGTCTATAAGGAAGTCTTAGAAGTCATTCTAGTGCATTCTTAATTACCCTGTTCTTAAACCTTTTATGTGTGTGTGCATGTGTGTGTGAGAGAGAAAGAGAGGTCTTATGATAATAGAATATTTATACTCAAATTCAAGTAAGGCAGAAAAATCCTTTCCATTTCTTGCTATTTGGACTGAGTCAAGTTTGTGCAGCATATCCTAGAAGTACCTCAGAAGCATCTCATTTGCATGAAGCTTCTTCACGTTTTTCCTGGTGTTTTTTCCTCTCCCGAAACCTGCTGAGTGTGTTCAGGAAGCAGCCTGTGCATCAAGGCTGTGTGCTAGCTAGACAGGGATGGGAAGAAAAAGCCAGTGACTGCAGAGGAATAGAAAACACATTGTCAAGATATTACTCCCCTGCCTGTATTCTGATCAAAGTGAAATTCCCTTCCAGGAGGAGAGCCAGCCAATGAGATGCATTGTTCCTACAATTCCTATTGACCTAGAGTTCTACTGAAATAAGGGTCATAGCTTTTCATGAAAGAGTGAGGTAGTTTACATAAAAAAAAAAAGCCAAGCCAATGAAAAGAAAACAACTGCTCTGCCTTGAGATGTAAAAGACTGCCCTTCCTGAGATCATTTTCTCAGGAAAATATTTCTCTAGCTTAAAAATCACATACAATTTGTAAGCACCCACTGTCTCTGAAAGGCTCCTTTTTATGTCAGTGTATGGTTTTCACCTTTAAAGCTGATGAGAAATAAGTTTCTTGGGAGTTCCTCTTTTGCTGTTAAAAAGACCAACAGGAAAAAGAAGTCCAGTAATGCCCCTCTGTGGTAAACACAGGCATCACAGATTGTTCGTATGTGCTGGGATGCTAGCCCAGTTAAGCTCACCTGTTTTCTCCATTAATAAAGAATGTTGTCTTAAAATTGAGCAGCCAGAAGCAATCTGCAATAGGCTTAGCAATGCTTACAATTAATAAGAGTGTAATATGCTTAAATAAATCAAACAACTGTAAAAGCTTTTACTTAGTCAACAAATGCTAAAGACAGCAGAATTTTAAAATCATCTGCTTTTAATGTAAAGAATGGCTCTCATTACAGAAATCCAAGCTCTTGAGCATGAACAATAAATAAATAAGATGATCCATGGGAGGATAAATTGTGTCTTTTTCACTTTGCTTAAGGTTCAGTCCCCTGAACCTTGAAACTGACTAAGTAAACAAAAAGGAATCACAGTGCAAAAAAGTAGCCTTTGGAACTACTTATGATATAGTATCATGGATTCAGCTCTATTAGGGAATACATTTGAGCAATAACTTCAAATAGCCCATTCTTTTTTTTTCTTTTTCTTTTCTTTTATTAGTTTTACAATTTATTCATTTTACATCCCAATTGTGGCCCCCTGCCTCCTCTCCTTCCTGTCCCACCCTCCTTCTTTCCCCCATCCTCTTCCCCTAGTCCACTGAAAGGGGAAGTTCTCCTCCCTGCCATGAGACCCTAACTTATCAAGTTTCATCAGGACTGCCTGTATCTTCTTCCTCTGTGGTCTGGCAAGGTCGCATCTTCATGAGGAAGTGGTCAAATAGCAGGCAACCAAGTTCTTTAGGCGAAAACATGTTAATGGTTTGGCCATTATTTCTGTCCATTTTTTTTTTCTTATAAATAGTATTCCTTGAGGACAAAAGAAGGGACAGGAGAAGAAAAGGTGTCAAGGAATGAGTGATCAGAAGCAAAATGGAACCAAAGTAAAAGGAAAATCCAAATCTCTGTGGTTTCTGTGTATTTCAGGCTGTAACTTGTGTATTTCAAGCTGTAAAGGTGACTTGTGGCACCCACTGTCTTCTGGGTCTGTACCTTGATTCTGCTAACCTCTGCAGTTTTGCTGTTTTTCCCTTCCAGAAGGGAATCTGGACATTGGAGACTCACCAGTGGTCTTGGCTACCCTCATAGTCACATGACTGGTTCATAGTTGTTCTCCACTCTTGCCAAAGAAACTTTCTGTTCTGGTCTTTGTTCAGTTCTGCAGCCTCACATGCCATCTCTCATGACACATTTGTTTTTTTTTTTTTTGTTTTTTTTTAATGTGTCAGTATTTCCTGGATACAAAACACATAAGTGCATATCTTTAAGTCCCCATCTCTCAGCTTCGTTATAGATTGACAGCTCTTAAGAAAAATTGGCTCACATAGTCCAGCCTCTAAGAAATCCTGCCACACTCTCTAGATTAAAGAACAACCATTCTCTTTGCTGTTTGTTCCTGGTTTTCCTTTGTCATTATCCCCTGCATATTTTAAATAGAATCTATCCAGAAATCAATAACATGAAGAAGAGGTACAAGAAAAGAATGTATATTAACTTGACCCTCCATTTCCTCATCATAGCTGATGTGCTCTCATTTTAGATGTGGCGGCTCAGTATTTTTATTTTTTTGCCACTGGAATGCCCGTTGTATCTGAAGCTATGGATTCATTTATTGATAATACATTTACTCCTACAATTCAGAAGGCTGGGGCAGACAAATTGCAGTAGTTCTGGGTCCTAAACTATACAAACAAAAATATGCTAAAATGTGACACAAATGTCTATATTTATAGTTTGGTGGAACAAAAACAAATAAACACACAAACAAAAAAACAAAAGGAGAGTTACATTCAACCCAAACTATATAAATGTAAGTCATTTTGATTAATGAATGCATATATTTTTATGTAAATGATTTTATTTCCTCAGATGATGGGAGGAGATAAGAGTCATACCGAGCTTTTCTAATACATTTCTTGAGCTGAGCCCAGAGCATTTCTGTCTAAATAGGGCTAGGCCTGGAAGCTTCTAGCCTCCATACAATCTAATCTTTTGCAAGTCTGGACCTTCAAAGTTTCAGCTTCTAGCCTCCCTCTATTAACATAGGCCTAGAAAGTTTTCTGCCTACAAGACTTACTGCTGAATAAACTCAGCCTTTGTAGTTCTTTCTGAATTGTGAATGGTTGGTTCAACTCAGCTCTTCTGATTCAAACTTCTCTTCAAACTGATTCAAAGTGGTTTCTCTCAGCTTCTCTCTGAATTGCTCTGCTTGAAATATCTGCCTCAGAACTCCATGAATTGAACTAAGTTGACTCCATTTACTGCACAATCTGAATGAGACTGAACAAAACTGACTAAATTCAACTGCACAAAACTCAGCTCCCCTCTCTTTCCCTGCACTGCTCTTAAGTGGCCTTTCTTTCCTGACTGTTCTCATGAGAGTTGCATGTTTGCTATCTCTGACTCATTTCTGTCAAATCTTTCTCTCATTCATCACTTTGTCTGACCCTCAATTGAACTTCATTATTTGAGATTAAAGGTGTAAACTAAGTTACAGGCAGGGGGATTAAAGAGGTGTGGTGTGTCTGCATTCCAGCCAGATAAATTAGACCTAGAAGATCTTTGGATGTCATTTTCTTTTCTTTTTCTTTTCTTTTCTTTCTTTTTTTTTTTTTTTTTTTGCTAGAGCAACCATGTTGGTGGATTAAAATTCTTCTACATGTTTTAGAATCCGTTTTATAAGAAAAAAAAAATGAGTTTCCTGTGTGGAAATATTGTGTTTGCTATCCTTCAAGTTCCTCATCTCAATATGCACTTAATCTCCTTCCTTCTGTCTTAGAACTCAGCCTGGAATGCAGAGCACTTGCAGATGCTTTAGCAAATACTTCCATAGAACCTCAAAACAGTCACTTTGTAAATTATACCAGACTGAATCTTTCTTCTCACAGTTTCAAAGATAGATGTTTCTAGAAGAGACTTGCTCTCTCTGAGTTTGTTACCTAGCAAGACTCTGATTCAACACTATGCTCTAAAATGCAGTAATGAAATTAATTTAGTCCCAACCATCTAAAGAGAATGAACTAACACCTCCCACCTCTCGTAAGACTTTTCATTCTTTTTTTTTTAGTTTCTTTTTTTATTTTATTAATTACACTTTATTCATTTTGTATCCCCCATAAGCCCCTCTCTCCTCCCCTCCCGATCCCACCCTTCCTCCCCTTTCTGCATGCATGCCACTCCCCAAGTCCGCTGATAGGGGAGGTTCTCCTTTCCTTTCTGATCTTAGTCTATCAGTTCACATCAAAAGTGGCTGCATTGTCCTCTACATTGACCTGGTAAGGCTGCTCCCCCATCAGGGGGAGGTGATCAAAGAGCAGGCCAATCAGATTGTGGTAACATCAGAGGCATGTGGAAATTGGAAGCATCACAGAATGCAGCTCAAACAGCAGGCACAGAGTGGTGTAAATACTGCTACCACTAGCAGCAGAGAAGAATCTAACTGCTGAAGGAGATGGTTTAATGCTGTCAACAGAGCAGGCAGTAGCTTGATTATCAAACCCAGTGAACTCACAATTTGTCTTCAAGTCTGCTCTGTTCGTCCAGAACTCATAGAAATTCTGAGATGCCAACGATATTTTTAAAGACTTGATCTTCAATGTGAAGCCTAGAAACTTCATCATTAACTATACAACCCTATACCCACTGAATCTACCATCTGCATTTGAAAAGGCTTTCTAGGAGTTTCTGATGGATACTTGAGTATAAGCATCTCTCTTCTGCTATTTGCTATGAAAGGCCCTTAAGGGGCTATCTTCTAATCACGACTTGCCTTTGTCAGAAGATTGCCATTTTCAAGGCTCTTTTTTTCTTTTTTAGGCTGATTCAATGAAGGAGTTCACATGCTTTTTTAGCCTCAAAGGAAAACAGCAGTGAGATGAAAATGCCTGCTACCCAGAGATAAAGATAAATTAAAATTTGTTTCTTTTAGATACCCTTTGCCTTAAGTCAAGTGTTTAAAAGTAAATGGTTGTACAAGGCAATGTGATTACAGTGTGTTTCGTTTTCATTTTACAGTGCTGGAGAGAGAACCCAGGTTGTGACCCATCCTATGAAAGTACTCTTCCTCAGAGCTACATTCAACCCCTGTATTTGTTTCATTTACTCTCCCTTACATCAATTTTAATTAGTGTTTTTTGAGAATTTCATACATGAGTACTATATTTACAGTTCCAACATTCCTCCAGGTCCCAACTTCTTTTCAAAGTCATAACTCTCCGTTATTGTTATTTTGTGCATGTGTGCACATGTGCACACACATACATGCAAGGGTACAACCTACTGAGTCCCCATTTGGTGTTACCTCTATCATATATATGTGTGATTAGCAATGACCACTTGGAACTGAATACTCTGTCAGGGTCTTGTCCCTGCATGAAATGAACTCCCCTTCTCTCAGCAGCCGGCCGTTGATTTTCTTCAGCTCTTCATTCAAGGGTAGAAGCTTTTGAAATGTTCCCTATCCACACGGGAAGCTGACTGGTGTTGTCACTGCTCATATCTTGTGTAGGCAGCCATAGTGTTGACAGTCTGTGGGTACAGGTCCTCTATACTGTCCACATGACAATCTATAAAACAAATGCCCTAGTCCTTTGCCTCTTAGACTCTTTCCACCCTCTATCATGTGATTTTCTCTTTAAGTATGGAGCAAGGTGTAGCTGTAACAATTAGGTCTGGGTACCACATGGTCACATATTCTCTTTGTTTTGACCAGTTGCAGGTCACTGTAACCCCCTGATGCAAGCTGTGAAAAGAATCTCTCTTTGATGAGCTACGAGACCCGCGTTTATCTGTAGATGGTGAAAAGCATTTAGAATACCACTAGAAATGGCATTGGTTTAGGGAAATGGCTGTAGTAAAGTCATCATCTCAGATCTGTGACTTCTCAGCTAGGAGTCATTGGTTAATTTCAGCACTGAGATCAAATTCCCTCCTATTGAGTATGCATTAACTTCAACTAGCCAACTCTTGGCTACCTCTAAGATGAAAGTGCCACTATTGCAAAATTGGAGATATTTAATCAAGCTGGTGATTGTTATGGCTCAGAAGCTTTACAGCTCAGTAAAGGATTGTTGATTACTTTCCCCCTTTAAAGGCTTGCATTACTCCTTCAAATGTTATGAGAACTACTCATGCCAAGAAAGTTTTCAGGTCTCTTCCAGCTTTATTCCTCCAAGCCTCTGTATAAAGTGTATTAATTATTTTTATCAATAATGTCTTGATTTCAATTTATAAGAAAGAAACAGAAGAATGGTAATAGCCTATATTATTTGGGGAGTCTCTTGGATTCCCATGTCTAGCATTGGTGTTTTGATAGATCTTCTACGTATTTTGTGGGGAGCATTATCATCATAGCATAATTCTATTTAAACTCTATGTGTGTATGTGTGTGTGTAACATGGACTTTAGAAAAGAGAGAGAGGGGTTATTATTAGGGAAATGAAAGACAGAATGTAGCTAAAATGACAAACAAGTCCTGAAAGAAGTTATAATTTTTTTTATTTCCAACATCATCAAAATTTTTCTTTTTTATGATTGACAATTGAATTTATCTTTCTGGGTATTGAAGTATCAAGAACCATTTTAAAAAGTGTGATTGATATTGAAAGTATAAAACCCTAAGTGTAGCCTTCTTGCTTCAGATTGATCATTCTACCTATACAGAAGGTCACTGATAGACAGTGTTTGGCACTGAGCAAGTGTTTTTGTGGCTTCTTTAAACCAACTGTGAGATAACTTTGATTTTAAGTTAGTTAAACTGCTTTTACTCATGAATAAATTGTGATGTGCAAACTTTTGGTGTAACTAAAAGGGATAAGGCAGAGGGGTCAAAGGAACAGGAAGATTTTTTTTCATCATCTTAATATAAATAAGAATGCTTTTAAAATGAGAACTACTCACAAAAGGAGCTGTCACCACAAAATAATTGTTATCAAAGATGGTACTGAATGATCCTACACTATCATTGACAGAGATATAAATGCAATATTTTAAAGAATGGCATGGTGGGATGAGCAGTGTTATCTCTTCCAGCCTGAAATTCTGAGATGATTTAGAAGAGAATTCAAAAGAACAAAAGCATATATTTACTTATAGATATTCATACAATCTATAAGCAAACTTTTTTCTTATATGTGGATACTAGTTTACTTTTAGATATACATACATATCTATAAGTAAAAGTTGATAAATATACATACATACCTATAAGTAAACTAGTATCCACATATGAGAAACAGTGTGAGTCTTTCAGCTTTCTTTCTTTCTGAGTCTGGGTCACCGAGATTAATATTGTGCTTTTCATGTATACCATATGGCATTTTATAATGTAGAGTGTGCTCCTGGTGTGTATGCTTATTCTTTGTTCTTCTCTAGGCCAGACATGATCAATTAAAAGGCCTGAATCTTCTTCGTGAATCAGATTTTGAAGTCTCTATATCAAGTCTCTTGACTCTGCTGTAGTTTACCTAATTGTTTCTCAATGTGTCCTCAATGTTAAGTATACCATTTATTTTAAACTTGGGTCTGTGTCCATCATCATTCTGGATTCTATTTATTCAACTGACATATGCCCTGAGCCCCAAATTAGCTCTGGGGACATCTACACCACAACATTTGTTTCTAAAGATAAGACTGTCATTTAATAGCTCTAAGCATTTTCTCACATTCTTTTTTGAAGCTTAGCTTCTGCTGTAAGCACTGTTGGATTTCTATGTTTTGACCCAAGTACAGAACCTTACATTTACCCCTGTTAAATTACATTATGTTGTTTCATCTCAGATTGTTCCAGCCTGTCAAGATCTTTAGGCATCCTAATTCTGCCATCCAACTGTGTCTATCCCTCTCAGCTTTGACAACTACAAAGCTCATTAGATTTTTCTTCCATACTTTTATCCAAGTTGCAAGTACTAAAATGAAGGTGGGTAATTCTCTTGAGAAATCTGTTTCTACCTGAGGGCCTGTTCTAGTACATGTTGCTTCAACACCTCTCTCTAACTCTATTAACTCCAATGTGTACACTTACATTAAAAGTTTTTTTCTGGGTGAACTTTAATTTTCCTCCCTAAAAATAAAAATGAATGATGACAAAACTGACAGATCCTGAGTTTGTAACAATTTTTCTCCATGTGGCTAAATATCTATTAATCAGATCTTTTGTAGTGAGGACATTCGGTTCACACCTATATTTCTTACCCACTGGAATACAGAATATATTTGCTTACTGAATTATTGAAGTGCAAACACTATATGCCAAATCCTTTATCCAAACTCTAAAGTCCTACCAAAGGTAACAGTAAGACAACTCACTTAATGTTGTTAGCTACAGTATGATATTCTTAGTCATCAATACTTTTATCACCACCTAAAATTCTATGCTCAAAGGATTCATGCAATTACTTACCCAAGCACAATTTCTCCATGTGAGGATGTAAGAAAAATCATGCTGCCACTAAAACTTTCTTTCTTTTATTTTTTTCATGGACTTAATATAATGTATGTTTATTACACTAATTACAGACATAAGATATTTTTAGTGTAGTAGTTTTTACATTTTATTTATTTATTTATTACAATTTATTCACTTTGTATCCCCTCTGCAGCTCCGTTCCTAATCTCCTTCCAGTCCCACCCACCCTCCCTCTTCTCCCCCTAAGCCCTTTCACAGATAATGCAGCTAGCCTTGATGAGACCTGACAAGCTAGGGTCAGATAAAACTTTCTTATTACGAGAAAATTAACTCATGAGAATAAAAAACAACTCATTTGTACAAAAATCTATGTTTTCTGTTGGTAACCAAAATATTTCTAAAATTCAATAAATTGTGAAAATCTACCCACTGGCATGAATGTTTGTGTTCAGTGATGAAAATGCATAACAGTCAACCTGCTGGGACAAGTTCTGCAAGAGAAGCCTATCCCATGAGAATCTGCTCACATGTAGAGAAATAAATATAGTTACTCAAGAATCAACAGACAGAGACAGTCACCATGGAAAATAAATTCCAAAATTATATACATATATATATATAGAGAGAGAGAGAGAGGAAGAGAGAGAGAGTCTGAAAGTTTCAAATAATAAAAATATTAATAACAAAACTTTAATGATGATAGAAGAAGTTTCATGTGGTAGATTGCAGTCTATCTTTCTCTCTCCTCCTTATCCCTCTCCCTCTTGCCCCACCTTTTTCTCTGCCACACTTCTGTAAGAAAGAAAAAAGGTGAGCTTAGTACAGCTTCCTCAGAGCTAAAAGATAAATTTATGGTCTTATCTAATACGTAGCTGCTTGGCATATTGACTATACCAGAATAAAACACATGGGACATATTGCTGTCTTCCTGAAAATCTATAAAATTTACAAAATTTTTATCTGGGGTATTTCTTCAAAGGCTCTTTCTCCTTTAAGGTCCCTCTTCCTGCTGTGTATAGTAGCCATCTCTCTTAATCATTTCCTCTAATTATCTTTCATAATATAGCTCCTCTCTTGGCTCTTGATGGGAAATCTTTCCCTCTCAAGATCCTGTCATGTTGTCTTTGGCATGATGATTTTCTCTATTAATTATTCTCCCACTTCAAGACCTGATTGACAACTCCATGGTTGTGGGGATTTCCCTCCTAATAAAGGTCACTGTGAAGGATAACAGGTCTTAGCTTCTTTCTTCATAAACTAATCAAACTTGTATCTAGCAATAGCAGTGAGACTAGCTCGGGTTGAATCTTATAAGCTCAGAAGACATGAATGGCTGAGAGTAAGCAAATCAGAATGTCAGAATGGCATATCAGTATAAGATACCAATCTCAAGAATATATATAAATGAAACATACAGTAAAAATACTTTCAGGTTTTAAAATATTCACCTGAGGGTCAGCCACAGTGGCATCGTATATAGTTTTCTTCCTGGATTTTTCTTTTAAATGTTTTCATTAAAATTAATAGATTAAGCCCTGAGACTAATGAAATTTGTAAAACATTAAAGTGTGTATTTAAATGTGGAGAATTTAATCATTCATTGAATCAATAAGTGGTGTTGACTAGTATCAAATTAGAAACTAATGAAAAATTTAGTAAAAGACATTTTTGCAAAAGAAAAATAGTGTATTTACCAAAAAAAAAAAATCAAACAGATATTGAGGGCTTAGAAAGCCTAAGATTATAGATTTTATAGTCTTGATAAATTCAACAAACATTAAAAAATTTAAAAATTAAGACATTCATCTAAGATATTCATTTGCTCTCAAAAAGAAGATGGTATCAAACATTTAAAAACCTCAAAGCAGAAACAATAACAGTGACATGTCATCAATCACTGTAATCTTGAAAAAAAGCAACATATTGACACAGCATAGCCACAGTACAAAAATAAGATCAGACCACATTCTTCCCCACATTAGGTCATCATTTTATTGCCTTAGAATCACATGACTTAGGAAGAATTCCTGGTAATGCTGAATACTCAAAAGCAGAGTTCAATGCAGAGTAAATAATGACTTAGAGATCATGTTAGCTGGAAAGAAGGGTCCAGTCATTTTCAGATTCAGAGTTGGTGTGATCACTTTATAATATCAGAAACCCAGGGCTTTTGTATCATGTGGCTCTTCATCCTCGACACTCTATTTTCACAGCAAGAGACAGTTGCTGTAGTTACTATCACCAAATCAACATCCTTACCAAAGATGTCTCTGTTATCTAGTTTACATTTCGTGGGCTACACCAGCCACATAATCAATTTTAACATCAAGGAATGATGGGAAATTTAAAGTAATGATTGGATAGCAAAACATTACTCCTTTTTTTTATCTTTCCACTACTAATATTACGTGTAACAGAAAAAGTCAAAAAGCAACCTCTGCATTCTCTTTTGAGCAAATGATTTCAGAATGAAACAAGAGAAGTAATTACCAAATTCTTAACTTTAGTTCTAATTACATAAGAAAATCTTTCCATGTATAGTTACTAGTAAAATCCTTACAAAAGCATTAGAAATAAGTATTTCAATTTTCTTATTATGGAGATCCATGTTTAGTTTTCTTATCATGACATATATAATCTAGGTATACATGTGTATTCAGGATGAGCAATCAAGGCCAGTACCTCTTTTGTGAACTTCTATAGATTATCACATATAACACAGAACTCCCTGCCATAAAGAATTCACATGATAGAGAAAATATTTTATGTACAACATTCTGTAAAGAAACATATATCCAAAAAATAAAATAAAAAAGAAACATATCCATATAAAATAGTTTAATAAACTTTGTTCTCCATAAAGTAGATTTAGGAATAAGATGGTCACCCCTACATTGTGAACTTTTTCTGGATGCCTGGATGTGGCTCATCCAGAATCACTTAAAAACTGGGAAAATAATAGAATATATTAGAGCTCTTACACATGTTTTTGTTTCTACTTTAAACTTCTATACACAGGACAGTTCACTAACCCATAAAGCAACTCTTTTTGGTTTCATGTGATAAGATCATTTGAAATAAATACCCGTGGGATGATGCCACGACAAAGTTCCCTTATCTAAGTTCAACACTAAAATAAATTTCTTCAAATTGAATACTATGTCAACAACTAGAGCAAGCTTGCTGTATTTTATATTTGTACTATGTATTTCCATACAAACATAAAATTTTAGAACTAAAGGTGCCTTTGCATTGATATGTAAATTGACTATAGCAGTGTTTGTTTTGACTATGATGTTATTTGCTTTGACTATGACTATTTTTTTCATAAAAAGCTGTTCTCAAATTCACAACATGGATTCATAAATGGTGCCTTAGAAACAAAGAGAATTAACACGAAGATTTGACTGATTCAATGAAGACTGCGTTGGTAGCTAAGTGACTAAATTCTCGACTAGCTTCTTCTATCAACTGGCTCTTAGACAATAGATTTTGTGATATCTGCCAAGCCTCTCACTTCCCTGATACTTTCCCAACCCAAACTGCATGATAAAGGTACCGACGTTTAAATTTCCCTATCAGTTGGAGATTCATATATTAATAGAAGACAATAAAAGCACTATAATGCCACAGCAATGTTAAAGCCATAAGCATTTCTCAAAACTTAGAGTTTCTGTACCGCTATTGTGTAAACACACCTGCCTGAGTACACACCTGCAGCTTGAATAGCATCAATTCAGACCTTTATACTGAGATCACTATGTAAATTAGAGAATGATTCTACAAATGATGTAGCATCTTGTTTATTCGATAATAGTTAATACAATTAGAATATAATTTACTACTACACAGTAACTAAGCAACAAAGACAAAAAATTCTAAGAAAAAGTAAGGCATAAAGGAAGAGTTCATGCATAGCACTTTCCAGAGAAGTGTCATGGATAATTGGGTAATGATAATTGACAATAGATCATCAATGTGGAGGATGTATTTCAAGCAAAACAAACCTTGTCTTTTCATCCTTCTCAGTATTTTCATTCATGTGGTTATTAGTCACAAAGTCATCCATAATTTGTTAAAGCATAATTTTGGGGGTGGGGTATACAGCACAAAACAAGGGTCTATTATAATTGTGAGCACCTGTTGTGTTTCTTAATGACTCCTATCAAGTTCATCCCTTCACGATAACACTTTTTAAAGGCACTCCCTGGTCCTAGGATACATTCTGAAAGGAAGACAAAGTAACTGAGGGATCCAGCTCTTCCAGTCTCTGACATCTCTGGTTGTCACGAAAAAGGCAGTTGTCAATTTGACTTTTCCCATATATATATCTTTTTTTTAATCCTAGCAGTGCTTGCCTGTCTAATGCAGTAAGAATGGACACCATGTGTCTGTTCAAGTCTGTGTCCATAAATTTTTTTCATTCACTACAGTTTCTTTTTATTTTATTTTATTTTTCTTTATTAATTACACTTTACTCACTTTGTATCCCCCCCCCCCGTGGTTCCCTCCCTTCTCCCGTTCCAATCCCTCCCTTCCTCCACCCTCTGCATGCATGCCCCTCCCCAAGTCCACTGGTAGGGGAGGACTTCTTTTCCTTCCTTCTGATCCTAGTTAATTAGGTCTCATCAGGAGGATATTTTGTTGAAAAAATACAAATTTTACAGTATCTGTGGATGGGTTTCAGATATTTGCTGGAATAATGGTACATATGCAAAATGCTCATATTATTTTTTTCTTTTTTATTATTTTTTATCTTAATTACAGTTTATTTACTTTGTATCCCAGCTGTAGCCCCCTCCATCATTCCCTCCCAATTCCACCCTCCCTCCCTCATCTCCTTCCTGCCCTCTCTAAGTCCACTGATGGGGGAGGTTCTCCTCCCCCTCCATCTGATCCTAACTTATCAGGTCTCTACAGAGCTGGCTACAATGTCCTCTTCTGTGGCCTAGCAAGGCTGCTCCTCCCTCGGGGGGTGGGGGAGGTCAAAGAGTTCATGTCTGAGACAGTCCCAGTTCCCCTAACTAGGCAACCCACTTGGATACTGAGCTGCAATGGGCTATATCTGGGCAAGGGCTCTAGGTTGTATCCATTCATGGTCCTTGGTTGGAAAAACAGTCTCAGAAAAGACCCTGGGGGCCAGATATATTTGGTCCTTGTGGAGCTCCTATCCTCTCCAGGTCATACTAACTCCCCCTTCTTTCATATGATTTCCTGCATTCTGCCCAAGGTTTGGTTATGAGTTGCAGCATTATATTCTTATGGAATAACTACATGATAGCAAACAAACACAAGAAACCAGTCACATTGTTATTGAAATTGTCTTATTACTTAGAGACAGTTACTTCTGCTCAGTTGTTTTTTTTTTTTTTGTTTTGCTTTGTTTTGTATTGTTTTTTGCCTCTGTTGGTGTCCTTTTGGAGCTCCTGTCCTCTCCAGGTCTTCCTATCTCCTTCTTCTTTCATAAAAATTCCATGCACTATGCCCAAAGTTTGGCTATGAGTCTCAGCCTCTGCTTCGATACCTTCATCAGTAGAATTTTTCAGAGGCCACCTGTCGTAGGTTCCTGTCCTGTTCCCTGCCTTCTCCTGCTTCCAATGTTTATCATGTTTGTCCTACTAAATGAGGATTGAGCATCTTCCCTAGGTTCTTCTTTGTGGTTTAGTGTCTTTAGGAGTATATATTTTAGTATGTTTAGCCTATATGATATGGCTAATACCCTCTTCTGAGTAAGTATATACCATGTGTGTCTTTCTGCTTCTGGGATGCCTCACTCAGAATGATCTTTTCTGGTTCTCACCATTTGCCTGCAAATTTCATGATCTCCTAGTTTTTAATAGCTGAGTAGTATTCCATTGTGTAAATGTACCACAATTAATTTCTGTATCCATTCCTCTGTTCAAGGACATCTAGATTGTTACTAGCTTCTGGCTACTATGAGCTGTAAACATGGTTGAGCAAATGTCCTGGTTGTATAAATGAGCATGCTTTGGATATATGCCTAGGAGTGTATAGCTGGATCTTGAGGAAGCACTATTCACAATTTTCTGAGAAAGCACCAGATAGATTTCCAAAGTGATTGTACAAGTGTACATTCCCACCAGCAATGGAGGAGAGTTCTCCTTTCTTCACATCATCTCCAGCATGTATTGTCACATGAGTTTTTGATCTTAGCCATTATATTGGTGTAAGGTGAAATCTCAGGGTTGTTTTGATTTTCATCTCCCTGAGGGCTAAGGACTTCTGGGAAAGTAGCTCAGTTGGTAAAGAGCTTGTAAGTAGCTTTTGAATTCCATCACCAGTGCCACATGGACCTGATATGATAGTACCTACCTATAATTCCAGCACTCAGGAAGCAGACGCAGAAAAGCAAAACTTTGGGGTTATCCTTAAGCCAAGAATAGGCCTGGACTCTTTCTCAAGAAAATTAAAGGAAACAGACATGTTCTTCATTAATACATCTTATTGCTTTGAGCCAAACTCCACTGTCAGTTTTTTTTTTTTAATATTATGACTTCTCATAGTTGAAGCTTGACTAAAGTATCAAATTTTTCATCCTCTAGCAGCATGTTTAAGAAACAACTTTTTGGGTACTTAGGTATTGGCAATTTGTCTGAATTCATAGCTTTGTTACATTGATAGGTTTGTTGCAAACAACTTAAATAAAAATGCAATCCTCTATCAAAGCAAGAAGTTCTGTTTAGAGAAATACTTGGCTGTTTACATGGGTAAAAGTAAGGACACGATTAACCTGAAGCACCTAGTTGGTCAAGAAGATAAGGAAGTGTTCAAAAATGTATGCCACAGTGACACAGAAGACAGTTGGGATGTGGTCTCACTGAACAAGAATACAGTACAATTTGAGCACTAAATTAGTCTTACAGTAGTAATACATAGAATAAATATATGGAGGAATGTTTTCAGAAATTTAAGTGTCAACTGATAAGATGTGGGCCGGAGTTGTAAAATTGCTATTTTGCAGACATCATGTCATAACTTAGCCCTGAAAGGAATAATCAATGGACACAGAATCAAAAGAAACAATTAGGGGACTGAGAATCTTTCTCAGTGATGGGGTGTCTGCTTATCATGCCTAAGTCCCCAGGTTCTATGTACAGCACACATTCTGATGAAAAGTATGCCGGCATCCTCTCAGAAGACATGTCTCCACAAATGTACAATTTTGAGATTCAATAGATAAAACAAGAGCCATACTACCCAAGTTACCTTAGCAATAAGGATCAAATGAATACAGTATACTTCCATATTTGAGTGGCTACCCATTTTGAGAAAGACACACCACCTCACTACAAGTCTATAATTTCTAATAATAAAAAATAAATAAATAAAAACAGTCCAGTTTAGAAAAGATAGGAGTGATATGATTTTAAATTCTGATATTACAAAGTGATGAGAACCTATAGAAATATTGTCCCTAGTTTAAAAACTATAAAAAAATTATATTTCAGCTAAGACAGTTCATACTCAAATATTAAAAAATAAACAAAGACAACACAAATAACTGTCACTGTTAGCTTCATTCATCAACTTAACCCAAACCTGTAGTCACCTGGAAAGAAAAAACTAAGTAAATAAATGGCTTGACCAGATGGCCCTGGGTCTGTATCACTGAGACATTTTCTTAATTGTTATTGATTGAGGAGGGCCTAGTTCAGTGTGGGTAGGGTCACCCATAGAAAGGTGGGCTGGGATGTATACAAAAGAAATAAAATGCTTCTGATTGTTTATGTATTCTGTCTTGTATCATTATATAGTTGAAAATGTTTCCAGCTCACTGTTTGAAAATTATAAGATTTGATAGAATGTTTGGTAAGAAATAAAATTGCAAAGGAACATAGTGGGAACCTTGTGGGGATGATGAAAAGAATTTAGACCTTGATTATGCCTTTGCTTATACAGCTGCTCATACTTGCCAAAATACATCCATTTGTACACTTTGAATTAGTGGGTTTAAATGTGTGTAAGAATCATCAAGAGCTTAATTGAAAAGAGAAAAGGGGCAGAATTCAATTATTTCAAATACTAAATATGTGCATTTAGAGGCAGAACAAAGAAGGATTACTTGCATTTGTATCTCAAGAGGACAGTTTTTAGTGGATAAAACCATACCATTTGATGGTGGTTTATTCCAGCCAGGGTGAACATAACCCACAGGTTAAGCTGCATAATTAAATCATTTCTAAAGCATATTATGATGAGTAAAAAATTGTTTTTATATTAACTTCTATTTCATAATGAGCATAAAATTTGATTAAGTAAAGCTCAAAAAATTCAATGAAATTTTATCCGGGGGTCCTTCATATTTTCCAGGATCCTGAAAACACCACTTACAGTCCTCAGATGTTCTTGGTAAGGAGAGAATGTTTGTGTACATTTCCTCACCTCCTGTTATTCCCAAGTGTTGATGGTGATTACCAATTTACACTTCGAGGACCGAGGCCCAACTCAGATGATCCCTGCACCAGACTCTCCTTCTCACTTTCCCTGTGCTGCCTGATTGTCTGCATTCAGCTTCGGTGACCATCTGTTGTGTAGCAATTTCCTCCAAATTGACAAATTCCCTCTAGGAATCTAGGAATGAGAGGGGAAAATCATGAGACTCTGAAACATAAACCTTTCATGTCTGGAAAATCTGAAACTTTTAACATTTCTGAGACCCTTCCCCAAGGTTATTAAAAATCATGATCAGCTGATGAGAAAGGAGACTGGCAAGCCAAGGTGCCCAGAGGAGACCCCTGGACCTGTCAGACTGCCTCTAAGCCATAAAAAGAGCTCCAGAGCACCAGCTTTCATGGAGCTTCCCGCATGGGGTAGGGAAGGTTAGAATGATTCAGCTGCCTTTGAGTCATTCGTGTTCCTATAAATAACTCCCATATTCCTGTGAGTAACTCCTATAAACTCATTATTTCACTAAGGCAGGATTTGATAATATTATTGCTTTGGTTTTCCTTCCTCCTGGAGAGAGTAGATAATTGTTCATATCTCCCCAAGAAAAGTGTCATGCAACACCACCTACCTCAGGACAATCATTTGTGGCTATCCTCCCCCAACTTGGCGTTTAAAAATAATTCCCTTCACTATGTACCCTGCACTTTGGAAAACTCTGGTAAAATAAAGGACGGTTGGTATTTGTACCATTTCATCGGCTTTCTCCTGCACAAATTGAGGATATTCTGTCAGTTTCTGCCAAGAAACTCAAACTAACTATGCCATTTTCTCTAATGGACTTCCTGCCTAGGATCATGATAGCTAGCTCTAAAATGGAATGTTGTCGTATCAATCCAATAACGCTTCGGAGGTCCCAATCTTTCAATTCTTTGGTGTAAGTATGAAAAGAGACTTTAAAGTCAATTTATGCCTCAGATTATCCTAAAAGCCAACTCATAGAAAAAGCATTTCTGTATAAACATTGACCAAGATAATTCTGACAAACTACCATACAACCTACAACTCATCCACTAAAATGGAAAAAGACATCTCACTGGTGCCTGAAAACACTCAAAAACTGAAGCAGTGACTGTTAATTTTAACTAAACATGTCTTCCTGACAAAGCCCCCACAAATAAGCCACAGCTAAGAAATGGAAGAGTCTGAGTTTAAATCCAAGTAGTTGTTAGCCATTAAAGGGAACAATTACCATTAGCAGATATTTCCTGTATTAATAATATGCCTTCAAAGCACCTTATACTTTTTTTCCAGCTCAAATAGCTTGAGGAGAACTGAACTTGCTGAAAGGAATTCCTAGATGCCATATTTATTGCTAGCAAGTGAGGCTCTGTCTGATGCAGTCCTACTTCCCTTACTGGAGGATCCACTTGGGGCCTAAGCTGTCCATCTGCTGTATCTTTGTAAGGGGCCTAGGTCCAGTTCCTGCATGGTTGATACTTCAGTATCAAAAAGCCCCTCTGGGCTCTGGTTAGTTATCAGTGTTGGTCTTCTTTTGGAGCTCCTGTCACCTAAAGTTCCTTTTCTCTTTCCTCCCAATTTTCCACAAGATACCCTACACATCACCCAGTGTTTGGCTGTGAGTCTCAACATCTGTTTTGAGGCGCTGCTTGGTAGCGCCCTTTAGAGGACAACTCTGTCAGGCTCCTGTCTGCAAGTTTAGCAGAGCATCATTCACAGTGTCAGGGATTGAAACTCTCCAATACGGTGGGTCTTTGGTTGGGCCAGGCATTGGTTAGGTATTCCCTCAATCTCTGATCTATCTTTATCCCTGCATCTTGTAAGCAGCGTAAATTTTGGGTCAAACTTTTAGTGGGTGGGTTCGTGTTCCCCTCCTTCTGCTAGGAAACTAGTCTAGTTAGTGGGTGTCTACACAACCTCCACAGTCTCTGCTACTAGGAGTTTCTGCTTGAGTACCCCTCATATCTTCCCAAGGGCCTACCCTGACTTAGGTCTCCAGCTTGTCACAGAAATAGCCCCACCCTTACTTTCTATTTTCTCTGCAGTGCTTCAGTTCTTTTGCCCTTGCTCTCTCCAGGTCTGTTCGCCACCCTTTCAACCCTCTGCATCCCATCTTCTAGCCTGTTCCCTCTCTTTAGCCACTACCTCTGTCTATTCTATGCCCTTTCTGAATGAGATTTATGCATCCTCTCTCGGATCCTCTATGTTACTTATCTTCCTTGGGTCTGTGCGTTGTAGTATGATTATCCTGTACTACATGGCTAAAATCTACCTGTAATCTACATGTGTGTCTTTCTGGGTCTTACCTCACACAGGATAATCCTTTCTACTTCCATCCATTTGCCTGCAGATTTCATGATTTCTTTCTTTATAATAGCTGAGTAGTATTCCACTGTGTAAATGTGCCACAGTTTCTTTATCCTAGGGTCATCTAGGTTTTTCCCAGATTCTAGCTATTGTGAATAAAGCTGTTTAGAACATAGTTGAGCAAGTGTCCTTATTGTATTTTAGAGCATCTTTTGGGAATATACCCAAGATAGGTATAGCTGGGTCTTGAGGTAAAGCTGTTCCCAATTTTCTGAGAAAGTACTAAATAGGTTTCCAAAGTGGTTGTAGTTTATACTCCCAAAAGCAATGGAGGACTATTCCCTTTTCTCCACACCCACACCAGAACATGCTCTTGCTTAAGAGGATGGCATTGTTGGATTTTCATATAGTGAACTATCCTTGCATCCCTGTGATGAAGCCTACTTGATCATGGTGCATAATGAATTTGATGTGTTCTTGAATTCAATTTGCAAATATTTTTAGTATCTTTGTATCGATGTTCATGAATGAAACTGGTCTGAAATTCTTTTTTTGTTGAATCCTTGTGTGGTTTAGGTATCAGGGTGACTGTGGCTTCATAGAATGAATTTGGCAATATTTCTTCAGTTTCTATTTTGTGGAATAGTTTGAGAAATATTCATATTAGCTCTTCTTTGAACATCTGACAGAATTCCATGCTGAAACCATCTAGACCTGGGCTTTTTTTTATTGTGTTTTCTTTATTGCTTCTAAGTTTCATTTTTAGATCTTGAACAGTTTTAATAAGTTCCTTGTTTGATTGTAGTTTCCTGTATTTCTTTAAGGGTTTTGTTCAGATTCTTTCTTTCACCTGTTTGATTGTATTTTCCTGTGCTACTTTGAGAGCTTTATTTTTTTATTTTCCTCCTTTGGAGCCTTTATCATTTTCATAACCTCAGCTTTAAAATCGTTTTTTTTTTTTTTTTTGTTTTTCTTTTTGTTTTTGTTTTTTCCACTTCAAGTGTGATAGTATCTCCAGGGCTTGCAGTGTTAGGACAGCTGGTTTCCTGTGGTGTCACAGGACTCTGAGTTTTGTTGCTTGTGTTGTTACACTGGCTTCTAACCTTTTAGTTGACCCTGGTGTTAGCTGGCCTGGTGGTCCCTCCACTGTGTTTACTGTCTATGTCCCAGGTGGGCCAGGCAGAGGGGGAACAAGTGGAAAGATGTCCAAGCTGAAAGCTGGTCCATTGCCACACAGCCCTTCTTGAGTTAGGGGGTAATGCTGCTTGGGTCCTGAACCCAGCCCACCTCTGGTGGGCTCTCTGCAGGTGAACCAGGTTGATCAGGCAGATAGGGAGCTGACAGAAAGAGCTCCAAGCTGTCAAACATGCTCAGTGACACTAAGTTGAACATGCTCAGGAGGTAGCCTGTCCCTGAAGCGCTTTCCTATATGAACATGTATGAATTTCTCCTATGAAATCTCCATGTTTATTTTGTTGAAAACGACATTTCTTTGGATATGACCCTATCGTCTTCTGACCAGCTGCAGATAATAAATCCTTTGTTTCTACTTCATTGTTGGATATACTTTATTTGGATTTGTACTCACTGGGATGTGATCTCATAGCACTTAGTTACGAGAATCTGACCTACGTATTTATATTTTTAGAACTGACATGAGTTTGCTTTGTGTTCTCGTGTTCAAATTCAAACATTTGCATTCCAAATGCCAGTACTCAGAATGTAACCATATTTGAGCAAACATCCCCAAAGTCATGATTAAAGCAGGAAAATGAGTAGAGAGTGTTGCTTGTAATCCCAGTATTCAGGAAGCTGAGGCAGGAGGATGGGGAATGCCAAACCATTATGGACTAGAAGTGATCTGTCTCAAAAATCTCAATTAATTAGTAATCAAGTGAAAATTTAAGGCCTTTTGTGGGTATGTAATACAAGAGGTGCTGTTCTAGGAAGGGACAAAATCAACAGGGCTATACTCAACACAAAATTAAGGTCAAATAAGGGCACACCTCTTTGCACACTAAGAACAGTGACCTAATTTAAAAAAAAAAAATATCCAACAACTGGATCTTAGACTTCTGGCTTCCAGGTTGTAGAAGAATAAACTGACATTGCTTAAGGCCATCGGCATGTGCTACTTTATCAGAATGGTCCTATCAAGTGAGCATAGTACATGAATTAAATTCTAATCTTTTCCTTCTAGATTCTGGAGAGTTCCAACACAAAGACTTCATGAAAAGTTAAGCCATGTCACTTACACAAGACACTCAAGACAGTAAGAAAACATCACATCAGCAAGCTTCATTTACCACTAAAAATCAATGGGACCACATTCTCCTCACTTAATTAGTGTTGTGCCCACACTTTCTTCCTCCTCTGAACACTACCTGTCAGTGTTCTTATTGGAATGCTCTTTTTTTTTTATTCTTTTCTTCTACCTTTTTTTTAATTTTATTTTTTTCTTATCAGTCACAATTTATTAACTCTGTATCCCAGCTGTATCCCGCTCCCTCATTCCCTCCCAATCCCACCCTCCTTCCCTCATCTTCACCATGCCCCTTTCCAAGTCCACTGATGGGGGGGGACCTCCTCCTTCTACTTTTATCTAAGGAACTACTAAGGATTTTTTTTCTATGAAACACAACCATATCCTTTATTTTAAGCATCTCTTTCTGATGAGAAGGCATTACACTTAAATATTGCAATCACTAGCCTCAGCCCAACCGCAGCTTTTGTATTTCCATGCTAGCCACTGACCCATATAGTCATTAAGCACACAGAAGGCTGCTGCACTGTGTGCTTTCAAAGTCATCCTCAGCCTTGCTACAAAAACACTTTCTTTGTGAAAAAGTTGGAGTCCGTTCATATTGTTCCAAGTACAACACAAAATCCCCAAATTCCAGGTTCAAAGCTTAGAATTTGTCTTGGGCAGTGAATGATCCATCTCAAACAGCCACTATAGAAAATAGATGGTTTATTTGTTTGCTCAAACATGAACCAGGCTGGAATAGGATTACCCTCCTCCTGCCTCAGCCTTCATCCAACTCTAACCTTAAATTATTTCTTTGATTATTAAAAATAACTTAAGCCTAAAATTATTATTAACTATGAAGAGAAGGATAAAAAATTAAAAATTAAGATATAATAAGTAAATTAATTTTTAATTTACTTGTCTCCACTTTTCTTCTCTTAAAAATCTTATGTTTGTACTGATAGACCATGTCTAGATTAGGTATGCTCATATCTTTCGTGGCTTTCTTATTAAATTATTTGAAATAAAGGCCAATACAGATTTCAGACTAACAAGAAATTTTATTCAAAAGCAGCAAAACCATATTACATATCAGAAATACACTACAGTTGAGCAGTGAACCACATGAGTAAGAAAGTACTCATGGGCTACTATTATTTTTTGTTGGTAGGGGCTTCCTTTTATAGGGTTCAAGAATAGAAATTAGGTTGATAATGGGTATGGTCCAGACAATTCTCTACTTTTATTGCAGGCTTGGATTTTGTAAACTTTGGTTACTTCATTATTTTCCCCATGACGCATCTGATTCTAAACATACCTGTTCCCAATTATTCATACATTAGATGCTAAGTAGAAGCTCTTCCTGAAACTTCACTCAGAAGACACAAACTATCATTGCACACATGTTCCAAACCAGAAATGCAGGCCTGGAAGTCCAATATGACTTGGTTTCACACTGTGGTCCTAGGGAATATTTGCCTCCTTTTCCAATGTGTTCTTTGAGCCCTGGGTGGGGAGGGAGGGGCGGGCATTTGATAGAAACATACATTTTATGTCTAAATGTTCCACGTTTTCTCACTCTCTGAATAATGTCTGGCTGTGGATCTCTATATTTTTCCCATCTGCTCCAAGAAGAAGCTTCTCTAATAATTGAACAAGGCACAGATTTATGAGTATGTCACAATGTCAAATGTCTTTAACAAAGCCATTTATTGTTATCTTTCTTTAATATAAATTAAATTCTAGTGCCCCTATTTATTTTCCATTAGATATGGAATCTTTCTTATGGATAGAAGGAGGGGATCTGAAGGGTGCACAGGAAGGAGGAAATCAGGGTGTGTCCCCAGGATATGCTTAGTCTCCTGAGATTGGGAACAGAGAAGGGGGGCCACAGCTAGTAACTCTCTTCTAGAGATCTGGGGATGAGACTGAGGGGATTGAATTTGAGGAAATGAGGAAGAGTGAAGGTCTAAAGATCACTTATCTACTTTTCCTTAATTACCTCACTGTTTTAAACTTTTTACTGAAAAGGTTTAACTTCCTTGATTAGTTTTTTTCCATTTTTAACACTATTGTGAGTACAACTATTTCCCTGATCTCTTTCTCAGTATGTTTATTATTGATGGAAAGATTCTGACTTTCACGTGTTAATTTTATGCTTTGCCATTTTGCTGAAAGTATATCAACTTTAATGATTTCTCTCATGGACTCTTCGGGGTTTTTGAGGTATAGAATTATATCAGAACTCAAAAAAACTAAACACACAAAAAAGAAGTAACTCAATTAATAATTGGTTAGGAAACTGAACAAAGACTTTTTTCAGGAGAATACAAATATATAATAAATATATTTTAAGTGTTCAATACCTTTATCCATCAGGAAATTTTCTTTCTTTCTTTCTTTCTTTCTTTCTTTCTTTCTTTCTTTCTTTCTTTCTTTCTTTTTCTTTCTTTCTTTTTAAATTTTATTTTATTTTTTAAATATTAGTTACAGTTTATTAACTTTGTATCCCAACTGTAGCCTGCTCCCTCATTCCCTCCCAATCCCACCCTCCCTCCTTCATCTCCTCCCTTCTCCTTTCCAAGTCCACAGGTAGGGGAGATTGCCTCTCCTTCCATCTGACCCTAGCTTATCAGGTTTCTTCAGGACTGGCTGCAATGTCCTTCTCTGTGGCCTAGCAAGGCTGTTCTTCCCTCCGGGGGGGGGGAGGTAAAATTAAAATTATTTTGAGATCAAAACAAATGACAAAAATTTCGATGAGAATGCCAAGGGAAAGGAAACTATCACTCAGTGTTGCCCAGAATTAAAAATTGTACAGGCAGTATGAAAATTAGTGTGGAGAGTCCTCAAAAAGCTAAAAATAGATACACTATATGACACAGCTATATCAGTTCTGAGCATATAACTAAGAAACTTGATATTCTTCTGTAGTGATACTTGTCTGTCCATGTTAACTGCTATTCACAGCATAAAGGATATGGAGACAGCCTAGATGCCCTTCAGCTGATAAATAGATAATGAAAATGTGCTGCATATACACAGCTGTGAAGAAAAACTAAACTTTGAAATTTTCAGTAATTTGTTAAAGCAGAAAACAACATACTGAATGAAGTAACCCAGAACCAGAAAGACAAATTCTACACATTCTTTCCCATATACTGGTCCTAGCTTTGAATCATTAGGTTAATTGAGTCATTAGATTAATCTGTTTAAATTATAAAAATCTATAGAAAGCACGAGCCTGTAATTGGGACATTGGAAATGAAATATTTTGATAGGGAAAGATAGTATAATACAACTGATATGAGGGAGATGAAGGGTTGCAGAAAAGAAACTAATACTGTTGAGTACTTGTCCAAATCCAGATAGCTTGTACTCTCAGAGGTCCCTAACCTTTTGACAGAGTAATATGACATCTTAAATGTGTGGCCCATAGTCATAGCTATCCTTGGATGCATGCAGCCTATGAACTGGGACATGCCTGAATGCCTAAATTTCCTAATTTGATTTTATGAGTCCAGCATATTTCTAATTTTTTGTTTTGTTCTAGAGTACAATGTATTCTTTTAAATGGTTTGAATTCTTCTCCTTTCATTATTAAGCCTTCCTTTTTACCTCTACCTTGGAGTATATGAAATGGAGTAATGTAATGTTCCATGCTTCACCAAAACTGCTTAATAAACAAATTCTACAGAAAAGTCAAAAATTAAGAAAAATTGAATCATTCCTTTAAACCTACAGGATCACAAAAAAATTGCAAAAGACAGAAATTACTATTGATGTTATTTTAATCTGGATTTTCAGGAGAGTTGTGAAGAATGTAAGAAATATAAATCTTTGAAATGAAATAGCTGGAGGTTTGATTTTACTTGTTTTCCTTTCATTTTGCCTTTGGCTTCCCATTTTATGCTCATCAGTCTCCTCTTGAAGGAATCAATGCTGACAACTTGGTACATATGTAATCTTCCCTGTGATCTTTATAATCTTACAGTAATTCATAGACATAAATATTTTAGTAGATATGTATAAACCAAACACACCTCATCAACATTAGTTTTTAAATGGAATCACATTTAATTGACTCTAAATTTAAATTTTGTTTTCTTATCCATGGATACCCTATGGCAACCCTTTTAAGTAAATTTGTCTATCACTAACCCTTTCCTTTTAATGGCTGCATAATATTACATTCTATGAAAGGAATATCTGTTATTTACCTTTTCCAGTCTGAAAAGCGTTCATTTGTATTTGCAATTCTTGGCCAGTGTAAACAAATCTTTAAACATAAATCTTCTTAGACTGGCATTTTTATTTCCATAAGGTAGATTCCTAGCAAAAATATTGCAGTATTGAAGGTTACATATATTTTTCACATTAACAGATGTTGCCAGATTCCTTTCCAAAGAGGAAAAAATAAAACAATCAAACAAAAAAGCCAAAAACAAAACAAATTAAGAACAAGTGAAAATCTGTACTTAACCCTAAATATTGTTTTCAGTTTCCCCATAAGCTTTCTATATCATCAAAGAGATGGTTATGTAAATAAATAATTAATCACTGACTCACAGATTCACTTTGACAGCTCTGCTAGCTGAACCAGCCCTTAACATGCTTGAAAGAAACATGGGAAAATGGGAGGGAGGATAGGCAGAAAGCAGGAAAATCTGTTCTCACACTTAAGAGAGGCAGGTGACAGTTGACATCTTCATAAAGCAAATAGCAAATACATTTTCTTCACGTTGTATGCATCTGAAGTGCTGTCACCTAATAGGAAGCTGTACTGAAGTATGCTCATGACATCTGCTTTTAAAATGGCTTGCCAGAGAACTATTTTTGAGACTCTACTCTGAAAATCTCCAAGGCTCTTGCTAATGCTATGGTTCTGAAAATGCTAAAGAGCCATTAAATCATATTTATGTCAATGGCAGCTCTTCAGACCTTGGTTAATTCTTTTCATGGCAGTGAAGGGGAAAAAACAGACTGCATTTGGCAGTGGTACATCCCCAGATTCCACACTGTGCCAATGAGCCTTACTTGAAACATTCACCAAGGCATTCAGCTGCTGCGGACCACCCCAGTGCAGCTCAGCAGATGGTGAAAACAGTGTCTGAAGCAACTGGGGCCATTTTAGGCTTCAGGAAACGTAGCAGGTGCTGCAGGTCCCCAAATGATGGCCAACTTTGCTTTCACAGTATCTTTTCTCTTGATGTGTGAGCTATTTTCTCCTTTTTGCTTGCCTCACTCTGCACTTAACATGATGGTACTATATATCAATGAACTGGACAAGAGGTTATAAATCAGAGAGGATGATTGCATGGCAATTAAGGAGAATACTTCTGGGTATCTTATGCAGAATGCTGAAAGACTGCTGTGTTAACAGATTTTCTTCTTGGAGCTTACACTATTTCTTTCTATGAATGCATAATTCTATCTTCCAATGAATCCAGAGTTTGACTTGAGAGAAATCTCAGAGGGCTTGAGATCAGAGGTATTTTAATGAGTAGCTACAGGAAAGTTTGAGCAAGTAATGTTAAAGAAATTAGAGTCGGAATTAAGTTTATGTAACTTGTTTTAATAGCCACTTCTTCACTTGCTGTTCCTCTGTGTTCCAGTGGGATCAACCAATAGATGCTATTTCACAACACTTCTCCTTGTTTTTCTTTTTTCATTTCAGGCCTTTCCTACTTGGAGTCTTCATTTTCCTGCTGCACATTAATTCTAAAATTATTCAGGATGTTGCAACAACCAAGACTGTACTTTGGTCTCAGTGCTCACTGTTCTGTGAAATTTCCTAGGGTAATTTTCTATGAACTCTTATAGGCCATACCCATATGCTAATCATTGCCAGGACTTTTGTTCCAGGTCCATTTAATGGACTGACAAATTTGTTTTACTGAATTTCATTTTTTATCAACATCCCTCAGTTCCTACACCAATGTTAACCTTGTTTCCAGACTCAGTAATTATAGAGCATTACACCCATGTCTCTCCCAGAATCCCTGCAGAAAACCCGAGAGTTACTCTACACTTCTCCCTTCCTCTAGGCAAAGATTTTTCAAGTCTGTCATTGAGCTACTTTAGAATTTTTTATCTACTTTTGATTTCTTTTCTGCTGGTTCTGGTGCCCAAAGTCTAGTTCTTGCATGGTCTGTACTACTGAAACTCAACTCTCAACTTTACATTTGTTTTCAGTTTATTCTTCCTGTTTTTTATTTGAAATACAACCCAAACATATTAATTTTGTGTTTATATTTTTTGTTTCCCATAATCCTATAACCCCTGCTTCCTTTCCCAATACCCATTATTTCTATACTTCAGTTACATTGAAATACTTACAACTTGCTTATAGTTCCTATTTGCTTTATATTTCTATGTTATATCTTCTGTCTAGACTTTTTCTTATAAGTTCATTATTCTTAGGGTTATACCATCACAGCAAGTAGCCCTACATACTGGAATTAGGCTGAACCCATATGACTTCAAGGGAAAGAAATCCTAGTTCATGTCTCAGTTAATTCACATACTAGTTGTGTGGTCTTAGGCAAATGTTTCCATTCCCTTTTGTACCTCTGTGTATGGAATTAATAATCTTTTGTATAGTTTGAGATTAGCATAGGACCAAAATAATACAATATAAAAGTTGTTTAGAACAAATCATATTTTAAAGCCTACATTAAGCTGTTTGTATTATCACACTTAATCACCATAACAAAATAACTGAGAAATGTCACTTTCTTTTTTTTTGCGGGGGGAGAGGGGGCTCAGGGTTTCAGAGCTTAAGCCCATAGTCAGCTGGCTCTATTGATTTGTACTTATGGCAAGACAGAGCATAATCTTTAGAAAGGTGTGATAGAGCAGAGATGTTCATCTTTTGGTAAACAGAAATCAGAGAGATAGAGAATGTGTTATAAGAACAGGATAAACCTTTCGAAGACATGTTTCTCCATCAAGTCTCCAATTTCTTTTTTTTAATCTTTTTTAAATTTTTATTATTAGTTACATTTTATTAACTCTGTATTCCAGCTGTATCCTGTTACCTCATCCCCTCCCAATTCCACCTTCCCTTCCTCATCTCCTCCTTGCCCCTTTCCAAGTCCACTGACTGGGGAGGATCTCCTCTCCTTTCATCTGACCTTGTTTTATCAGGTATCTTCAGGATTGGCTGCTAAGTCCTCCTCTGTGGCCTGGTAGGACTGCTCCTCCTTTGGGAGGATGGGGAGGTCAAAGAGCTTGCCATTGAGTTCCTATCAGAAATAGTCCCTACTCCCCTTACTATGCGAAACCAATTGGTTACTGAGCTACCATGGGCTACATCTGAGCAGGGGTTCTAGGTTATATGCATACATTGCCCTTGGTAGAGTATCAGTCTCAGAAAACACCCCTGTGACCAGATATATGTGGTCCTTTTGGAGTTCCTATCCTCTCCATGTCATACTAACTCCCCCTTCTTTCATATGATTCCCCGCACTCTGCCAAAGGTTTGGTTATGAGTCTTAGTATTTGCTTTGATACACTGCTAGGTAGAGTCTTTCTGAGGTAGGCTCCTGTCCTGTTTCTTGTTTTCTCCTACATCCAATACACATCCCATTTGTCTTTCTAAGTGGGGAATGATCATCTTACCCCAGGTCCTCTTTCTTGTTTATCTTCTATAGGTATATAGATTTCATTATGTTTATCATATCTTATAGGTCTATATAAGTTAGTATATACCATGTGTGTCTTTCTCCTTCTGGGATACCTCACTCAGAATGATCTTTTCTAGATCCCACCATTTGCCTGCAAATTTTTAATAGTTCATCCATCTGAGAACCCATGGAGCTATTAATCTCTTAATGAGTTCAGAGTCCTCATGATACAATTACCTCTCAAGACTCTATCAGCTGGGTAATCAACCTTTTAACACAAGAATTCACCCCTAACACTATTGTGTTGGCAGTATTGTAAAGATTGAATATTAGAATTACCATATGACCAGCCATATGATTCCTTGTTGAACACCTAATGGATTTCAAATTCTACTATAAGCAAACTTTCATACCCATGTTGATTACTGTTTATTCCTAATACTAAGAAAGGAACCTACCTACATACTATGAACTGATGAATGTATAAGGAAAATGTGATACATACACACACACACACACACACACATTAAGTTTTTTTTTCAGCTATAAAGAAGATAAAATCATGATACTCTCCAGAAATGGATAGAACTGAAAACTTAGTGTGTTAAAGGAAAAATGAACAGACTCAGAAAGACAAGTACATATATTTTTTCTTATATCTACATTTTGAGGTATATTTATATATCTATAGATATGTGTGGAGATTTTAGATCATGATACTAGACATGAGAATACGAAAAAAGAAGAACATACCTTAAAGATGGGAATCAAAAGAAAAAGGGTAATTCAATAGGTGTGGCATGAAAACAGAAGGCACCTACTAGAGGAGAAAGGAAAAGAGTAACGAAAAGCAGTTGATGAGGGAGGAGATTAAACAGGGAGATTAACAGAAACAAAGTGTATGTAAAATCCCAGAATGAAACACATTAGTTTGTATATTAATTCTAAATAATATTAATAAAGGATTGGCTTACTTTCCCATGAACTCCTGGCAGTTCAGATGCATTCACATTCACTACCAGTGACAAGTGCAGAGTATTAACTTAATTTGTGTGCATATGTTTTGAATGAATCAAAACGTTCTTTTTACAAATGTTTTATGAACCTCATCAAGAATGTTTATGTTTCTTTCACTGGGAGGATTGTCATCTTCTGTTTGCTACTGTATTGATAATAGATGGAAAAATCCTAAAATATTTTATAACTTTATAAAAAGGATGTTACCAGCCATGCGTGGTGGCTCATGCCTATAATCCCAGCACTTGAAAAGGCAGAGGCAGTCAGATCTCTGTGAGTTTGAGGCCAACCTATTCTAAAAAGCAAGTCCCTGACAGCCAAAGCTACTCAGAGAAACTCTGTCTTGGAAATCAAAGGGGGAAGGGGGGATAAGATGATGTACCTCAGGAAAAAAAAAAGTGGGAAATACTATCTAGCTATTTCTCTAGCCTTCACCCATTATCTTTTCTTTAAAATGTGTTCTAAATTCATGAGTTTTAAACATTATGCCTTACTTTGTTCCTTAGGTCATAATTTATTCTTTCAAACATGTATCGTGTGCTTCATTGGGTAAAGACCTCATTGCAGAAAATAGTCTTCCCTCTGATCTCTGACTTTCTGTTATTCTATAGTTTAGATATTACCTAGGAAGAGTGATATTTGAAGCTGATTAACTCTTTACAGAATGACTGTAGTTTGCTCCCCAAAGCATAAGATGACTGCATAATGTGCAGACAGCAGCTCTCTGCTGACCTGAGACACTAAAAACCATTAAGATTATTGTAAGTGGCCAAAACGTAGTGAAGCACAAAGCAGGATAGAGGCCTTTCTACCCTGAATGAGTCTAGAAAAGTCTTGGTCAAATTCTATGGAGACACTAATGTTAATGGATATTACAGGCTGCAAACACTTACTTGTTTTTAGATAGCTTATTTCAGCTGCTAAAACCCACTAAACCGAATGCAGTCACAAGAACAGATTTTGCCTAATATTAGACATCAGTGTACATAATTGGGGTGTTGATGGTGGACTCTTGGTGTTTATTGCTTAAGCTGCAAAAGAAATAGACCTTGGAATCCAGGCACTAGATTGGATTCATCATTTATGTAAACAGCATCATGAGGAAATGTCTCGTTTAAAAAGCAATCTACTGATGAAAACATTTGCTTACTGGACAAATGCACAGATCCTAGCATAGTGTATTCTGGTCTGATTAAATTTAGACTATGAGAACTATTTAGGGCAGTTTTAAATTTTTCACATTTCAGATATGCTAAAAGAAAAGAGTTGCTCTTTAGTAGGTTTTCAGTATATTTTTTTTTCTATGCACTCTTGCTAGATAATGGCAATCTCTATAAGGATAGGTGTTGTCATGTTCCCACAACATATACACAGCCTCATATCAGGAAACTCCCTTCTTGCAACCTGAGTAGGACAAAATGGTGAGGAAAAAGACCTTAAACAAAACACCTGGAACTAATTGTTATTCCACTATAAAAAAAAAAAAGTACTGTAATTTTAAGAGCAATGATCTCCAAGTAGCAGCTTCTATGATGACAAGAGTATAGGTTTTGGTACATTCTTATTTTGCCAACATTCTCATGAGCCCGGAACCTCCAGTGGTTTCAAAACTAAGAAAAATATGACATGATTTCATTGACTGCTTTTGAATCACTATCCCCTAGCTGGATAGCCTTGACTGACCTGAGGATGTACTAAAGCCTGATGCAACTTAATGGGCCAGGGAGAGGTTTAAAGGGTGCTTCCCATTTTCTGAGGAGAAGGTGGGGAGGGAAGACCTGGAGGTGAGAAAGGAGAGGGCTGTGATTGGGATGTAAAATAAATAAACATATTTTTTAAGAGAAAAGAAATTCTAACTTTATGGACACTGTTATGGTTCTCAACCTTTTCTCCCAGATCACATTCTTAGACTTAAACTTTCCTAATCAAGTTGGCCAAGCCCTCTGCAAAACCATATCTCCATCTCTGACCTCAAGGATAATGTTGGCTCCTTAGTAGCACTCTTCCTACCACTTTCAGAAAGCATTACATACTTTTAAAGACACCTTGGTTCATCCCATAGACTCACCAAAGCATTCAACTTCAATCTGCCTAGACCCACCTTTCTTCTTGTAGATTCAGTCATATTTACTCCAGAAAAGAATTCACCTATGACTAAAAAACAAACATAATCTCATGCTTAGCAAATTACAGACTTAATAAGCAATGATCTATAATATGTGGATAAAACACAATTGGTCAGATGATATCCAGTTTTCCATTCTGGGAGCTTTTTTTTCGGGGGGGGGGACATGTTATATTGCAGCAATCTTTCTGGAATAAGTGCTCCAACAACAACAAAAGCAGAAGAAAGAAGATCAAGATGTCACTGGTAGACAAAAGACAGATAGTTTCTTGATTCCAGGTCCAGGTTACATTTTCATTTTATGCACTAAAGCTAAGATGTGGGCTGGGAAAGCAAACAATATTTCACAGAAGTGCACTTGGAAGCCAAAACGTTGTTAAGGGCAGCAACCCATTGTTTCAGCTATTTCTCCAGCTCATTCTGTTCAGTTAGTTAATGAAGATATGCTTGGAAAACAGACAGTACAAGCACTTCTTTAAGTAAACCACTAAAGAAATAAATCAGGATCTAATAATTGGTCCTCTTTTTTCCTTATTCAATAACAGCTCTAGTTTGATGTCTGTTGCTGTGAGAAAACACTGATCAAACCAACTTGGGTAGGAAAGAGTCTATTTCATATTGCAGGTTACAGTGTAGCATCAAGGAAGACTAAGATAGGAAAACAAAATGGGAACCTGGAGTCAGGAACTGAGAAGAGACCACATAGGAATAGTGTTTGCAAACTAGCTTACTTCTAGGGTCACCTTCAACTACTTTTATAATACAACCCAGGCTCACCTACCTAGGAATGGTACTTCCCATAGGGCAATCTAATGGAGGCAATTCCTCAACTGATGTTCTTCCTGCCCAAATAAATCAAGCTGACAACTGAAGCTATTTTCTGTTGCTTGTCAACTTTAACACAAACACATCCCTTTAAACCATAGCCTTTCCTTTCTTGCTTGTTCCCAAGACATCATGTTAATAATATAAAATGCAATAGAACTCCCCTTGGGAGGAAGATTATTTTTCCTGAAGGAGGCCTCCTCAGCTTTTTCGGTATGGTCACGTCAGAACAAAATGACAGCTTACAGATTGGGAAAGGATTTTCACCAACTCTATATCTGACAGAGGGCTAATATCCAAAATATATAAAGAACTAAAGAAGTTTAATAGCAACAAATCGAGTAATCCAATTTAAAGGTGGGGTACAGAGCTAAACAGAGAATTCTTAATAGAGGAGTATCAAATGGCAAAGAAACACTTAAAGAAATGCTCAACATCTTTAGCCATCAGGGAAATGAAAATCAAAACGACCCTGAGATTTCACCTTACACCCATCAGAATGGTTAAGATCAAAAACTCAAGTGACAATACATGTTGGAGAGGATGTGGAGAAAGGGGAACCCTCCTCTATTTCTGGTGGGAATGTAAACTGGTACAACCACTTTGGAAAGCAATCTGGCACTTTCTCAGACAATTAGAAACACTTCCTCAATATCCAAATATACCACTCTTAGGCATATATCCAAAATATGCTCAAGTATACAACAAGGACATTTGCTCAGCCATGTTCATAGCAGCTTTATTTGTAATACCCAGAAGCTAGAAACAACCCAGATGTCCCTCAGTTGAGGAATAGATTCAGAAACTGTGGTACATTTACACAATGGAATACTACTCAGCAATTAAAAACAAGGAAACCATGAAATTTTCAGGCAAATGGTGGGATCTAGAAAAGATCATCCTGAGTGAGGTATCCCAGAAGCAGAAAGACACACATGGTATATACTCATTTATAAGTGGATATTAGACATACTATACAGGATAATCATACTAAAATCTGTACACATAAAGAAGCTAATCAAGATGGAGGACCCTGGGTAAGATGCTCAATCTTCATCAGAAAGGCAAATGGAATGGACATAGGAAGAGGGAGAAAATGGGGAACAGGACAAGAGCATATCACAGAGGGACTCTGAAAGACTCTACCCAGCAGTGTATCAAAGCAGATGCTGAGACTTATAGCTAAAGTTTGGGCAGGGTGCTGGGAATCTTTTTTTATTTTTTTATTTAACTTTTATTAATTACACTTTATTCATTTTGTATCCCCCCATAAGCACCTCCCTTCTCCCCTCCCACTCCCAGCCTCCCTCCCCCCTCTTTCTGCATGCATGCCCCTCCCCAAGTGCACTGATAGGGGAGGTCCTCCTCTCCTTCTTTCTGATCTTAGTCTATCAGTTCTCATCAGAAGTGTCTGCATTGTCAGGGTTCTAGGTTATCTCCATGAATAGTCCTTGGTTGGAGTATGAGTCTCTGGGAAGTGCCCTGTGTTCAAATTTTCTTGTTCTGTTGCTCCTGTGCCATGCGGACTGTCAAAGCAGATGCTGAGCCTGATGGTCAACTGACGGGAAGAGTGAATGGAATTTTATGTAAGAAGTGGGAAATAGTAAGAGCTGGAGAGGAAATCTTATGAAAGAAGGGGGAGATAGAAAGACCTAGAGGGGACAAAGCTCCACAAAGAAAGCAACAGAACCGAAGTATATGGACACAGGAGTCTTATGTGAAACTTATACACCAAAAGAGAATCATACATGGAGATGACCTAGAACCTCTGCACAGATGTAGCCCATGGTAGCCCAGTGTCCAAGTAGGTACCCTAGTAATGGGAACAGGGACGGTCTCTAACATGTACTCAAGGGATAACATGTACACACCTCCACCTGAGGGGGGAACAACATTACTAGTCTATAGAGGAAGACAATGAAGCCAGTCCTGATGAGACCTGATAGACTACAGTCAAATTGAAGAGGATGAGGACCTCCTTTATCATTGGACTCAGGAAGGGGCATAGGAGAAGAAGAGGGAGGGTGGGTGGGATTAGGAGGGGATGGGAGAGGGGACTACCGCTGGGATACAAAGTGAATAAACTGAAATTAATAAAAATTAAATTAAATTTTTAAAAAAGAAAACTACAACAGAACTTTAAAAATCTCACTGTCTTTTAAAATGTCAACAGTTTAAAAGTTTGAGATCTGTTTAAAAATCCAAATTGTCTTATTGCTCTAGCAAGGACTTCAAGAACAATGTTGAAGAGATATGGAGGGAGTGGGTAGCCTTGCCTTGTCCCTGATTTTAGTGGGAATGATTTAAGTTTTTCTCCATTAAGTTTGATGTTGGCTATAGGCTTGCTGTATATTGCCTTTACTATGTTCAGGTATGTGCCATGTATCCCTGATCTCTCCAAGACTTGAAACATGAATGGATGGTGAATTACAAGAAACCCAGAACTGCTAAAACAAGTCTCCACAGTAAAAACTCTTCAGGAGGTATCTCTATCCCTGATCTTAAGCTGTACTATAGAGCAACAATACTAAAAACTGCATGGTACTTGCATAGAAATAGCCTGGTGGATCAATGGAATGGAATAGAAGACCCTGAAATAAATCCACTCACTTATGGACACCTGAATTTTGACAAAGATGCCAAAACCATAAAATGGAAAAAAAAATAGCGTCTTCAGTGAATGGTGCTGGTCTAACTGGATGTCTACATGTAGAAAAATGCAAATAGATCTTTACTTATCACTCTGCACAAAACTAAAGTCCAAGTAGATCAAAGACCTCAATGCAAAACCAGAAACACTAAACCGCTTAGAAGAAAAAGTGGGGAAGAGCTTAGAACTCATTGGCACGGGAGACAACTTCCTGAACAGAACACTAACAGCAGAGACTCTAAGAGCAACAATCAATAAATGGCACTTCATGAAACTGAAAAGCTTATGTGAAGCAAAGGATACTGTAATCAAAACAAAACGAAAGCCTACAGATAGAGAAAGGATCTTCATCAACCCTATATCCAACAGAGGACTAATATCTACTATATATAAAGAACTAAAGAAGTTAAACAGCAAAAAATCAAGTAATTCAATTAAAAAATGGAGTACAGACATGAACAGAGAATTCTCAATAGAGGAATATCAAATGGCAGAGAAACACTTAATGAAATGCTCAACCTCATAAGCCATCAAGGAAATGCAAATCAAAACTACCTTAAGATTTCACCTTACACCCATCAGAATGGCTAAGATCAAAAATTCAATAGACAACACATGCTGGAGAGGTTGTGGAGAATTGGGACCCCTCCTCCATTGCTGGTGGGAATGTAAACTTGTACAACCACTCTGGAAAGCAATCTGGCACTTTCTCAGACAACTAGGAATAGCGCTTCCTCAAGATCCAGCTATAGCACTCCTATGCATATATCCAAAAGAGTCTCAAGTACACAATAAGGACATTTGCTCAACCATGTTTGTAGCAGCCTTATTTTTAAAAGCCAGAAGGTGGAAACAGCCCATATGCCCCTCAGTGGAGGAATGGATGCACAAATTGTGGTATAACTACACAATGGAATATTACTCAGCAATTAAAAACAAGGAAATCATGAAATTTGCAGGTAAATGGTGGGATCTGTAAATGACCATCCTGAGTGAGCTATCCCAGAAGCAGAAAGGCACACATGGTATATACTCACTCATATAGACATGTAATATAGGATAAACCTACTAAAATCTGTACAACTAAAGAAACTAATCAAGAGGGGGGACTCTTGCTAAAATGCTCAATTTCTGTCCAGAAAGGCAAATAGGATGGACATCAGAAGAAGGAGAAAAGAGAGAACAAGTCAGGAGCCTGACACAGAGAACCTCTGAAAGGCTCTGCCCTGCAGACTATCAATGCAGATGCTGAAACTTATGGCCAACCTTTGGGCAGAGTGCAGGGAATCTTAGGAAAGAAGTAGGAAACAGTAAGATCTGGAGAGGACAGGAACTCCACAAAGAGAGCAACAGAACCAAAATATTCTGAGCACAGGGGTCTTTCCTGAGACTGATAGTCCAACCAAAGACTAGGCATGGAGATAACCTAAGACCCCTGCATAGATGTAGTCCATGGCAGTTCAGTATCCAAGTGGCTTCCATTGTAATAGGAACAGGGACTGCCTCTGACATGAACTGATTGGCCTGCTCTTTAATTACCTCCCCCTGAGGGGGAAGCAGCGTTACCACGCCACAGAAGAAGACAATGCAGCCACTCCTGATGAGACCTAATTGACTAGGATCAGAAGGAAGGAAAAGAAGACCTCCCCTATCAGTGGACTTGGGGAGGGGCATGCATGCAGAGGGTGGAGGAAGGGAGGGATTGGGACGGGAGGAGGGAGGGAAGCACAGGGGGGATAGAAAGTGAATAAAGTATGGGAACGTTAGCAGGCCTTCTGGTGTTGGTCTCCTTGGTTTGCCTGTGGTATATATGCAAGATTAGAGTCTCACAACAGCATAATGCAGCCATGATCATTCAGGCCTTTACAGCCATTGAAGCAGGACAGTCTCCCCAAGCATGGTTGGCTACCATAAAAAGCTAAAATGTTACGCTCAGGATGCGAGGCTAAGCACTGCACTCAGGGTCAGCCGCGTTGGACCCAGAGAAGAGCATGTCTGATTGCATGTGGGTTGATGCCCCAGGTCCCGCCTCTGAGAAAAAGGTATCAGACGGGTTTGATGCTCTTTGGGTGGATGACACCTAAATGAACATCAGTACAAAGTCCCAATTTATTTCTAATATCAGAGATCAGACCTCTACTCTTGCCTGATGCGTCTAAAACAAAAAGGAAGAACTGTAGAGAGCTGCGGAATGCTGTGCCTTAAAGATGGAACTGGTTTCCGCCTTCCACCTTCCCGATGGTGAGTGCTCTCTGTCACGAACAATTCCACATTTGGCTAAGGCTGAGGATCTGGCTTGCTTCCATGTATATGGACCTATCTGCATTGCCCATGTGGCATGCTGGGGTTGGCTACCCAGAGGCTATTTAAGCTGTGGGCTGGCTTTCCCCAGGGTCAGATGATTGTTCAAGGTTCCTGAATAAACTGCATTGAAAAAAATAAATAAATAACTAAATAAATAAATAAATAAAGCCCCATCTTGACTTTCTTAGCATACAGGTTGTCTGGTAGGCTCAGACCATCTCTACTGGATGCCTATTGGTGGCCTTAGTGATTGCTTTATGGTTTTATAGCAGTGACATTTTGCCTCTCTTGAACAACTTCTCAAGCTTAGGACCTCTTGCTTCTTGGAAACCTCATTTCCATGACTCTTCTGAAAAATCTGTTAGACCACAGTACCAAATACCAAAATGTTATTCTTCTCCTCTGGAGAGTTATGACACCCAGAGTGTTCCACACCTTGAGGTTTCCATAGCTTCGTGCTAAACTATCATGAGACTGAAGGTCACCGAAGTTTTTATCGGCTTCTCCCACCCTGATTATTATTGCAGCATTGAACTAAGTCAAAATTACAGTTAAATATAACACTGCTTTTTGGGGGGGCATTTGTAAGTGAATGTTGGGATGTAAGTACAAAGGAAAACAGAACCCATTGTTTTAGAAACTTCCACAGTAGAAATGGGAACAGGAAAGTGATACAAAGAGCCTAGAATCTGGAGGTAAACGCTAATGTTGGGAGTGATGGGATGACTGCATAAGTCATAAGGAGGAATCTGAATTCATCCTTTTAGCACAGTATTCTGTCTCCCTCCTTGGCAGATCCCTTTCTTTTCTCTGATCCCTGACTACCTACCTAACCTCTATAATATTTAGAATTAAACAGCCATGTCTAAAGCTTAAAAGTTAATCTGCATATATAAGATAAAATATGTAGTGTTGATCTTTCTGGGCCTGAAGACTGATGTTTAATGGTTCATAAAGGAGTTACCACTACATGAACTGCTATAAATAAATTGTCAGAAAAAGAGAACCTCAGTGTAAAACAAGACAACAACAAACTATTACCTTGTAACCCAATTTAAAAAAATATGTAACACACACACACGTGTGTGTGTGTGTGTGTGTGTGTGTGTATGCTAAAACGGATAAGTCCACTTCTAGAAATCATAATATATCAAACAAAAAGTTCCAGTGCCAGGCATGAGATCTCTTCTTTCAAGTTACCGACCAAGGAATTCCTGGAGACCCACCTATGTACATGTCCGTAAAATTCCTCTTTGTTGCCCACACAAAAACTAAATAATATGACACTGTGGTCTAGAAACTATTCATATTGATTGCAAGATACAGAAAATCAAAGCAGGGACAGAGATCTAACCTTCCTCCCCATCTGTTAACCTTCCTAGTACAAAGGCAGCTGTACCATAAAGGACATTATGATTATACCTGGTTATATCTCTATGAACTAGAATATTAACTTGCCAGACAATGCATGCCCAATTGTGTAAAACTGATAAGGCTGTGATGGAAATAACCACCTCTCTCTGATGGAACTTGAGGCCTGCTCTACTGGAGGGAATGCATTTCTGCCACTGTAAATTCTGATTTAAAAAGTCATAGCTGGGGAAGTAATAGACGCTGGGATGGAGGAATCTATCAATGTTGTTTAGGTAAAATAGTGACATAGTATTAAACTATCTCCTAATTATTTATATTTATACTTACAGACAAATGCTATTCTCAACCTTAAACAGAAAGTAAACTAGCTTAATTAAGTAATAAACAGCTTTTAACACAATGTGACAAGCATTGTAGTTGAATAGAAACACAGCACTTCATGTCAGTGAAACAACAGCTTTGTAATGAAAAGACATTTGTTCCATTGGCTATAAGACTCAATGAATGTTGCAAAAGAGGAGCCTAAAAGACTGTAAGAACCAGAAGAATGCCTATGGAGTGCCATTATTTGGGCATACAGCCATTTTAACAATGAACTCAATGCAACTGTACCTGTCTACACTGAGCCTGCCCAAAAATGGGCCTTTCTACAGTGGAAAGGGGAGGGCTCCAGGGGTCCCATCCTCCACCAGTGACCTGAAGGCCAATGATAGACATTGGGAATAGAAAGTCAGTGTCATCAATTGAGTTAATTCCACCAGGTTAAAGCCATTGGCTCTCAAAACAAAACAAAAACATAAATACGGAAAAGGAACTTGTAGGGAAGATGGTGGACTGACAGGAACGGAGACAGGAAAAAAGGAGTAATCCAAATGCATTGTAGACATATATGAAAATGTCAAATAGAAAACTAATTTAAAATATATCCATTGTGTTCTATGCTTTAATTAGAATGTTGGTAGCAGTCCAGTGGATGAAACTCAGATGGTTGATCACTTCTATTTCATTATAGCTCTAGTTCTTCACATTTTAATAAATCTAAATGACTTTGCTGGCATCATTTCAGCTAAAAAAATCATACTTCAATGTATACTTTGACTCCATGAGATTTAACTATTAAAGCTTAGTTCGCAGCTGTTATTTCATTGACTATGAAGTAGTTTTTCTTCTGTGCCATTGAAAAGTTATCACATTATAATACTATTTTCCTCACCTAATTAAACTGGTTTACTTAGCTTTGTTTGCCCAATGACAGAGGGCCAAGCTCACAATAAGGATGCAATTAATGTTTTGAATGAATCAATATTTATTGAGATTTTTTTAAATCGTGTTTTAGGCTCATAACAAACTTAACCAAATAATTCAGAGTTTTCCCACACCTCTTACTTATACATGTGAAATGTCTCCCACATGTGGCCAAATCTACCACTACAGTTGCAATATAGTGTGTGTGTTATAGGATTTATATGTATGTATATAACGCGTGTACATATGTATGCTATATACATGCATCTCACTGTAGCTCATTAGGCAAACCATACAGTTTCCAACAGAGTTAGCTAAATGTGGAATATTCTATAGTTGTAGATGAATGTATAATGGCATCTGGCATTATGATAATTATATCATAATATACCCTGTACATTATATAGCTTCTGTACCCTGGCTTTCCATTGCACTTAGTTTCTTTATTCTTTATTCTTTATTCTTCTTTCCCCTTGAAACGCACTGACATTTTCAGTGTTTCGTAGCTTTGTGTTCCATAATGCCATAGATTCATGGACTATGAGCCTCTTATAGATTGGCTTTTTAGATTAGTAATATATATTTAAGGATCTTCATAGCTTGATAGCTCATTTCTTCTTAGCATTGGATAATTCCTTACCCAGCTATACTACCACTTATTTATCCATTTATCTACTGAAAGACATCTTCATTGCTTCTAAGTTTAGCAATTATGAATAGAATTGCTATAAGCTTCTATGTGCAGGGTTTTATTTGTACATAAGTCTTAAAATCCTTTGGAGTGTGTTTGCAGGATCATATGATAAAATATGTATAGGTTTGTAAGAGACACCAATTTGTCTTTCAAGTAGCTTGCCATTTTTCATTCTTTCCAGCGATGAATAAATATTACTCTAGCTTCAAATTCTGGCCAGCATTTACTGTTGTCAGAGTTGTGCATTTGGTCATCCTGATATGTACGTAATAGTATCTCACTATTGTTTTAATTTGTAGGTTTTTAATGATGGATGCTACAAGGCTTCTCTTCTTATTCTCTCTAATTCTCCACACATGTGCAAATCTCCTCCAATGGCCTGTTTGCTAATATTTGGCTCTTTGTCTCTTTTTCCTCCTCCTTTCCTCATTGTTGTTGTTATTGTTAGTAGTGGTAGTAATGGATTTTAAGAGTCATATCTACACTTCTTAAAAGAGTGCTTCATCAGAAGTGTGTTATAAAAATTTAAATATCCCATGACTTGTCTTCTTTGAAAAATAGTTAATTCCACAGAGCTTCTGTTCTTCTGAAATATATTTACAATTGAGGACTTTGAGATTACACTCATGATGTTTCATGAGAGACATCACAATTTCATAAATCAGTGCTTCTCAGTAAGAAAACACTAGCAGCTAGAATAATAACTCACATTTTTAATCTCAATACTTGGAAGGTTGAAGCAGGAGTATTGCCTTAAGTTCAAGACCAGTCTGAGGTACAGTTTACATTGTAGGACAGCCTGAGCTGCAGAAGAAGAATCTATCACAATAATAATGATAATAATTAATAATAATAATAATAATACCAAGACTATTCTGGAAATTTTTCAAATGTATTTTCCAGTGTGAAACCCCCCACAGTCTGATTTGGTTAGTTCAGAATGTCACTGAAGTCTTTATTTTCTTTTTAAGTATATATAGATGTATATCCAAAATATAATATTCAAAGAACTTTTTAAAATTTTTTATTTTAATTATTATTTATTACAGTTTATTCACTTTCTATCCTGGCTGTGATCCCCTCTCTCATCTCCTCCCAATCCCACCTTCCCTCCCTCTATGCCCTTCCCCTAGTCCACTGATAGGGGAAGTCCTCCTCCCTTCTATCTGACCCTAGCCTATCAGGTCTCATCAGGACCCATTGCATTGTCTTGCCAGGCCACAGAGGAAGACGAACAACTTTTTTAAAAGGTCATATTTCCTTTAAGAATAATATTCAGTTCTCATAGATATAAAATATACAAATATGGTCTGCATGCACAGCTCATTGCATGATTTGTAGATCTTATATAGTATTAGATTTTGTGTTTACAGCAACAACTGAAAAGCTGCATGCTTTTGTGTTTTAGTCTGTATTTTCCTTTGAACTCCAATCTCAAATCAGACCAGGACACACTACTGAGCTTTCTCTGCATTTTGTCATTAACACCTTCTACTACTACAATGCTGCAGTTGAGTTTCTATTACAGTTCAGCATGCTGGTAATACAAGAATAAGAATACGGCCTATATGTCATAGTGCATAATGTCCAGCACAGAATTTTGCTGGTCTTTATTCACCTCCTATCTGGACCTTCTCACCCGCAATTGTTACTTTATAAATTACAAATATTCTAGAGTGAAAATGACAACTTTCCACTGCTTCCACATATTTCACATATTTTGAGATTTAGTATTTTAGATAAGTTTAAACAATAATTTATTAAACATCATATTTGTGCCACCCAGAATGAAATGTTAAACATTTTGTTGTTTTTATTAAATATTTAATTTCCAGAAGATAGAAAATACCACAAGGAAAATCCAAATCTTTTTTGAAATTTTTCTCTAAACTTATATCCCTGACAACTTATAACCTACATCTCAATGTTGTTCAACTGTTACTAGAAGTTTGTCATATAAAATTATGGAAGTTTCTGTTTTGGTTTTGGTTTTTTTTTTATATTCTTTAACTACAACCCAAAAGGAATATGTATTGTGTTTCTTTATATTTAAAACGTGCATAAAATGTTAACATTTTGTACATCTATCAGATGTTTCTCTACTTATCCAACCTTTATTCCACTTTTATCCCATATACATCAAAAATTATATCCTGAACCTACAACTCTATTGTGGAAGTTCAAAGGCTTCCTAGCACACCCAGCTTCCCGTATCTGATCATTTTATAATGTGTCAGTCTTTCCACATTGGACATGCCGTTAGTTCAAGAAGAATGTGGATGTTAGTGAAGTGAACCCGTCTAGATTTCCTATTATTTAAAATCAAAATATAATCACACCATTTTCCCTCTCTTTTCTACAACCTCTGTCATCAGAGTGAGTTAGAGCGAGGTGCAGTCCAGACGAAGGTAAGAACAATGCAACCTATACAACTCTTAGGCATATATCAAAAAGATGCTCAAGTATACAAGGACATTTGCTCAGCCATGTTTGTAGCAGCTTTATTCGTAATAGCCAGAAGCTGGAAACAACCCAGATGCCCCTCAGTTGATGAATGGATACAGAAATTGTGGTACATTTACACAGTGGAATACTACTCAGCAATTAAAAAAGAAAAAAGAAATCATGAAATTTGCAGGCAAATGGTGGGATCTAGAAAAGAACATCCTGAGTGAGGTATCCCAGAAGCAGGGAGACACACATGATATATAGTCACTTATAAATGGATATTAGACATACTACATAGGACAATCATACTAAAAATCTGTATACCTAAGGAAACTAATCAAAAAGGAGGTAGGTAAGATGGTCAATCTTCATTCAGAAAGGCAAATGAGATGGACATTGGAAGAGGGAGAAAACAGGGAATGGGACAGGAACTTATCACAGAAGGCCTCTGAACGACTCCACCCAGCAGGGTATCAAAGCATATGCTGAGAAGCATAGCCAAAGTTTGGGTAGAGTGCAGGGAATCTTATGGAAGAAGGGAGAGATAGAAAAACCTGGAGGGAACAGGAGCTCCACAAGGAGAGCAACAGAACCAAAATATCTGGGTACAGGGGTCTTTTCTGAGACTGATACTCCACACAAGGACCATGCATGGAGAATACTTAGAACCCCTGCACAGAAATAGCCCAAGGCAGCTCAGTATCCAAGAGGGTTCCCCAATAATAGGACCAGGGACCATCTCTGACATGAACTTATGGGCTGGCTCTTTGATCACCTCCGCCTGAGGGGGGAGCAGCCTTACCAGGCCCCCCGAAGCCAGTCCTGATGAGACCTGATAGACTATGATCAGATGGAAGGGGAGGAGGACCTCCCTTATCATTGGACTGCGGGAGGAACATAGGAGAAGAAGAGGGAGGGAGGGTAGGATTGGGAGGAGGTGGGGAAGAGGCTACAGCTGGGATACAAAGTGAATAAACTATAACTAATAAAAAAATGCAACCAAAGAGTCCAAAGGGGCCTCAAACCTGGTCTAATTTCCATTGTTTACTTTATCTTTCTACATGGAGAGCAGAAGTGTTCCTTGCCCAGTAATAAACTGTTTCTATATGAAATTTCGAAAACGTTGACAAATTAAACCAACTTCTGACAGCACCATTCTCCATGTATCCATACACTTCTTAGCCTAATGCATTCTAGGAAACCCAGCAGCCTCACCTCAAATTTCAACTCTGCTTTTTCTTAATGAAGAGACATAGGGCAAGCCACTGAAACAATCCAGATTCAATCTCCTGACATGTGAAATAGTGTCTACTACTAAGATTGTATCCATGGTTGAACGGCTTAAAACATACTCACATTACAAAAATCAGCAAAGACTGCTTACCTGGTAAATTATAAGCAAAATGAGATTTTAAAATGCAAAACCAATTATTTTGTTCAATATAAATTTATTAGTGTTAAAGAAATCACAGTAAAATTCAGAAACATGGAAATGTCATTAATACAGTCTTTGGACTTGTATTATCTGGGCTCATGATCAGTTCTGAATGAGAGGGCTGTAACACTGTAAGAGCCGTGATAGAATAGACTTCTTCTCTCACAAAGCTTCTTAACACAGGTCTTTTTTTTTTTTTTTTTTTTGGATTTATAAGTATATAGTGTTCTGCCTGCATGTACACCTGAACACCAGAAGAAGGCACCAGATCTCACTATAGATGGTTGCAAGCCACCATGTGGTTGCTGAGAATTGAACTCAGGACCTTTGGAAGAGCAGCCAGTGATCTTGACCTCACCCATCTCTGAAGTGGTCTTCAATTGGGATATGTAATGAACACAGTTACTCTGAAAACATTATTTATAGACACATTCTTCAGGGCTTGGAGAAATAGCTCGGTGATTAAGAATTGTAGCTCTAGCAGATGACCTTGGTTTTAGTCCCAGGCCCCACATAGCAGTTCACTCTTCTCTGTAACTCCAGTTTCAGGGGATCAGACAGCCTCTTTTGCCTTAGCAGGCAACAAGAACACATTTGTTGCATACATCAATATAGGCAAAACAACCATACTTAAAATAGAAAAGAAGAAAAATTAAAAATAAATCATTTTCAAGCAATTCCATCAAACAACTAAAGGTAACCACATTAAAATAAAATTGCTGTGACATATCAAATATTATTTGAAGTGTGTAAATTCAGTTTGGGGTCAGGGAATTACATAGAAATTGTATAATTGGCTCTCATACAACATTTCTACTTTTACAAAAGAGCAAGCTGTATGAAATGAAAATTGAAGATTCACAGAAGATGGTTACCATCTGGTCAAATCCCTTCCTTGTATAATGACAAGTATATCTATTAAGTCCAAAGCATATGACATGTTTATAATGGGTATATTTACCTAAATGCTGTCAAAATATACCTGCAAATTATCCCTATTTAAAAAAACATTTAAAAAATATTACTATATTATTGTAGTTTTTGTCAAAATTCTCTTCTTCAATCTTCTAGACATATTTCTCAAATCAATTAGTAGTGGTCCATGGCCTCTTAAAATATTAGTTTATTTTGGCTGCAGAAAATAGAGAAATCAAGTTGGAAATGACCTGAAAATTTCCTCTCTGCTTCCATAATGCTAGAAGTTACGATGCAAGGTATTAGGAGAGAAAAAGCATCAGTAGTATCCCTGCAGCTAACCCTGCATGTTTCTGTGCTGATATACCTGCAAACAGGTGCCCTCGAGAACAACAGAGGCATGGAGTTTATGGACGTAAAGCATTTGGATTGGATGCGAGGCCCGTTCCACAGGAGGGAATTTGTGGCTGGTACTGTAAACTCGGTCAAAAGTCCTATGGTTCTGGAGGTCATGGGTTCTAGGTAGGATCCTACTACTATTCATTTACAAAGAAGCACTTTGTCAAATTATCTTCTAAATATTTATGATTATACCCTTAAACAATAGCCATCACTAATTGGACAACATGGGTAATTACAAAAAAAGAAAAAGGAAAAGTCATGAAGGGGTTGAACTGGGGCTGCCTTGGGGACAGGATGAAAGGGTTAGCTATTCCTGGTGGGAGTGAAAGGAAAGAGTTGGGAGTGCATGTGATCAAGATATATTGTTTGTTTGCCTTTCTAAGATGGTGAAAGAATAACCAAGATATTCTATCCCAAATATAGGCATTTACATTAACTAGTTGTAGAGTCAAAGATTTGTGCACTTTTCACATTAAATTTTCTTCCATAGGGAGAAAAAATAAAATCTTATTTTAGAATGTCTCCACATTTCAGTTCAATTCCCTGATAGGTAATTGCTTGCTGTTAAAAAGGAAGCATTCTCCATTATAATCAACAAATATCGATCTTGATTATTGCTCACAATATAGATAAATGAGCTATCTTCCCATAGTCACTGTGCATAAAGATTCCTCCTAAAAGACCCAGGCCAGTGTTTAAATATAAGAATGATCCCCCACAAGATATGGAATGGTATTTCAATATCAGAAGTATAGAGGAAAATGTCTAAAGGCATTAATTCCCATAATGCTTCAGTGAACAGGAAACAAGGTCCAATATCCCTAACCAAATAGTCACTGTGTAACATACACCAGATACTAAATTCAATTTTCTGCTTGGATAAAATAGAATAATAGTTCACCTCCTATTCCTATTTATGGCTAAAATTGCTGATGACACTGAAAATGAAATGTTAAAATTGAAAGATTGAGATACTTTGATGAATTCAAAAATTATTACTTAAGAAATCTATAAGTTCTAAATATGTTAAAGTATCCAGGCATTAATGGACAAAATAATAATAATAATAATAATAATAATAATAATGCTAACTTTTAAATTGCAGGCATTCATTCAGAAACATCCCACAGTAAACTGATATAACCATTCTGCCCAACCCATTATCTTTCAAAATATATAAAGCATAGCTGATGAAGTGTAAACAAATTTTAAAATTATGCACCTGCTAACTTGGTCAAGAGGAATACATCAGAGTAAAATGAGTCACATTAATAAAATTCACAATTGTGGATATAGCAGTAACCAACTTCGGACTTGTATGGTTATTACTCACGTCTAGGTGCATACATCTAACTTTGACTTAAAATTTACAAAGTGATAGAGACTGATTGTTGGAAAGTTAGATATTTTTTTCAGAATTAATACAAGACTGTAGCCTCTGAAGAAAAAAGGAGCGAGCACAAGATTCGTAGTTATCTTTGACTTCAGACTTGCTCTTCTTGTTATAGGGTTTGCATGCGAGTGAAACGCAGCTGCACAGCTAATTTCAGGCTCACCAGCCTTGACAACACTCCCTTTCACAAGCAGCTGGTGATTAGCCATATGGGAAAGTGTGATTGAACTCCAGATGGCATTGACTTCTTCATATAGCTCTAGTCTATTTGTTCTGGGGACAGATATCTTTAGTGCTCCTGACTATTGAGTCACCTTTTTCTTTAACATAGGATGAGGATGAGGGTGAGGTTTTTAAATATGGATTGGGACTACAGTGATTCTTTTCTAGCTGCTAGGAGCAAGCACAACAAAGATAAAAGAGAGATGGGTGGCTTTCTCCAGGACCAGCTTTGGCTAAGGTACATTATACACCTTAGTTCAGAGATAAAATCCATAATTATATGATCTTTGTCTTCAGAAAATAAGTTCATGACCAGAGAAATTCCAAAAGGTGTTCATGATAAGATGAAAACTACTGTTTAATTGTAATGAAAATAATTAAATGCTTTTCCCTCGTAGGGGACTGAGAATACACTAATCACAATGAATAGTTTTCTAAATAATCATGCTGTGTCTTCAAATAAGATCCAGCATGGCAAAGGCAATCAGACAGCAAAATCCTTTAGAATGAAATAATCAGTTTACTATAAGTGTTAGATTGATAACATTTGGATTTGAATGATCATTTCACTCAGAATTTACCAAATATTTGATGAATACATTTTTGCTTTGCACTCTAAATAATCTAATAAATATCCATCATAGATACAAATGCATGAAATTTTAGTGGTATAATTTTTATATTTATCTATGCTCATCATCTATTGTATAAATATCCAATCAAAATTTAACTTCAAGCAGGACTTCATCACTATAATACAATAAACTTTTCTTTTACTTCATAATTTTACTTCATAATTGCAACTATGATATGACATTAATATCAATTTTTACTATTATAATTTTAATTGAGAGAAATACATAACTGAAATAAGTGTGTTATGGGACTCTATGTGTGTTGAGACTCTGGATTCAAAGGTCAGTGACCCCATCCTCCACAAAAAAAAAAAGTTAAATAAATTTTCTCTTACTTTCATCTTTCATTTCTAAAAACAAAATTTAAATGAGTCTACATGATTCAAAGCCAAAAGCTTAATTTTAAGTGCATGTTTTCTAAGTAATCAGTACATGTATAATTATTTCTTTTTCGAAACTATATCATTCATGAAACTATCTCTTTTTTAGATTTCATCTTTGTATTCATTAAAAAAATAGAAATCTCTAAATTTCTTCGACAAATTATGTAAGGTCTGATAGTGAACTGTTCATACATTCTGGAGAACAATATATGATTATATATGTGTATGTATATATATATATATATATACTAATATATGTTTATCTAATATATTTGTGTTTGTACATTATGGGCTTTGAATAAGTGAGAAAGTCAAAGAACAAATATCACAAGTATCAGATGCAGGTAATAGCAAAACGTCATCAAATTAGCTTGCAACCAAACAAGAGGTCATTTGAGTATGCTATTGAGAGAGCAAAAGTAACGTCATCAAACCAGGGATTACAAATATCTAGCAAAAATTGACTAGGGACGTTTAGGCAGAGGTGGAATTCCTAATTGAACTGTTTATGGCTGAACACCAGAGAAGAGCAGCTCCACCGTGGATGACCTTCCTGTGTCTGGATTGCTAGCTCCCATCTCTCACTACAAGAATATTTATACCTCAGGATAAACAACGTCTATTGGAAATGGCTTGCCAGCTAGCTGTTCTCCAAGACACAATGTTTTTACTTTGAGTTTGTTTTGTTCTTCTCTTCACTCCCAAGTAGCACAGTTATCAGAGCCAACTCATCCTAGTATAAGAAGTGTTAGAAGACACTGTGACATAAGCATGCTTGGATCAGAAATAGCTGAAGGGGCAAGCAACCCCACTTCCACAGGCATCTTCTCCAAGAGTGCATTATGATTATCAATACAATGCAAATTACATAGATTTGTGCATAATTTGATAGGCACACTAGGTATGCAATTGACTTTTCTCATCGAATATGCCGCTTTACTATGAAGACAAACAAGAAAAAGCAAAACTAGCATCACCAACAATTTCAATGTCAAGTAACATGGATTATGTCTCATATAGAAAGAAAACAGATCATATTCCTCATATAACCACTTTACCACATGTTAAAATATCTTAATGAAATCTATTTGTCATCTATGATCAATTATGCAATTTGCACTTGGAATTGCATATGTAAATAAATCATTTCTGAACAACTATGCAAATGGTCTGAAAGAAATATTTATAACATATAATAAATAAGATATATTAATCAAATTGTGGCCAACAATATTTGGAGACAATAACCAGCATGATAAAGTTTTTCTAGCCATTTTGTTAATTTAGCCTTTGTATAAATAAAAGTACAACATTGTTCATCGACCTCTATGTTCACTAAGACACATTTTACGACAAAGAATGAGTTTCTTTGCCTTGTGCCTGTGAATTAAGATATAAGCTCTCAACCACTGCTCTAGAACTATGCCTGCATTTCTGCTACCATACAGCCAGTCATGATGGTAATAGACTCAACCTCTGAAACAGTTAATGAAAGCCACTGAAGCCAGACATGCAGCAAGCAAGTTCCTGCATTAAGGCCTTAAGAGGCCATTACATGAAGTTCTGAAAGTGTAGCTCATATTGCATCGGAGACCTCAATTGCTAGAGCCATGGGGTATCTGATGAGGAGAGCTGAAAAGAGGAAGCAAAATCAGCTTAAGAAAAATAAGTGTATTAGAGTTGGAAAAGCTAGAAGGGAGGAGCCATCTGAGCCCTTTGACATGGAGTTGCAGGATTTGGGGGTTGTCCTAGTGGGTTTAGGTTTTGCTTTCATCCAGAATTTCTCACTATAGTATATTCTGTTTCATTGTATGTTGGAATTATATAATTTGGTTTTCTGTATTAAAGGAAGTTATAATTAGGAGGTTGTCTTGCATCTCATAAAAGACTTTTGACTTTTAAGCTGTTGAGACTGTGAAAGATTATGGGGACTACTGAAGTTGGAGTTAATGTATTTTTCATTATAATATCGCCAATAACTTTATGGGAGTGTAGAAAGCAGAATGTGCTAGTTTGAATGGGAATGCTACCCATAGGCTAATATATTTGAATATTTGGTCCAACTATTTGGGAAGGGTTAGAAGGTGTGGCCTTTTTGAAGGAGGTGTGTCATGTGGGCTTTAATGTTGCAAAAGGCCACGCTATTCTCTCCTCTCTCTCTCTCTCTCTCTCTCTCTCTCTCTCTCTCTCTCTCTCTCAGTCTCTCCCTCTTGCTCTCACTCCCTCTCACTCGCTCTCTCTCCGTCTCCATATTCCTCTCTCTGATGCATGCTTATCGATCAAGCGTGCTTTGCTATTTCCCCAGCTCCATGGCTATCTGTCTGTTGCCACACTCCCCTCCATGATGGTTATCAACTGACACTCTGAAACTGTAAGCCCAAAGTAAAACTCTTTCCTCTGTTAAAGAAGGAGGAGGAGAGCATGGAAGAACCATTGAGATAGAACTACAAATATTTTAGTGCTGCCAAACCCCACCATGCTAGTTCCTCATTTTGTGTTTTTGATACCTTATTTCTCTCATCCTAAATCTATTTCTGATTGTGACAGTCTCTAACTTTACCTCTGCTATACCTCTATCATAATTAAGGCACTATTGATTGCTTCTTCCCTAACTTCTCTGAAAACAAACCTAGAATTATTTGCATATACTAAATAATAACTGAAATTCTTATGCTTTTCATTTACCAAACTACAAATTAAAGACTTTGTGTGTGTAATTTTATTTTTTATTATCTCAGATTCACATGTAATGCCTCTATATTTGTACAAGGGAAGAAACTGAAACTTACAGTAAGTAAAAAATAAGAAAGCATCGAATAAAAAGTGAATCCCGAAGACAAGGTCTTAATCTAATAAATCAATTCATACTATTTTAAAATAAAAACCAGTTCTTTGTTGAGTGGCTGTCATCTCTGCTCAGATGTAAACTCAGGTCTCTCCCCTATTACGTCATCTGGAAAACAGAGTACAGAATTCAGTGTATATTAAAGACATTGTAGATTACAATGAATCTAGGTAAAGGTAAAGACAACAGTCTTGTCTTCTCTACTCTCTATTCCATCCTTGTTTCTGGCCACCAGAACTGAAAACCTCTTTGTAGTTCAATCTGTGCTCAAGTATGCAACAAGGACATTTGTTCAACCATGTTTGTAGCAGCTTTATTCATAATAGCCAGAACCTTGAAACAATCCAGATGTCCATCAACAGAGGAATGGATACAGAAATTATGGTATATTTACACAATGGAATACTACTCAGCAATTAAAAACAAGGAAATCATGAAATTTGAAGGCAAATGGTAGGAACTGAAAAAGATCATCCTTAATGAGGTATCCCAGAAACAAAAAGACACACATGGTATATACTCACTTATAAGTGGATACTAGGCCTATAACATAGGACATTCTAAAATCTGTACACCTAAAGATGCTAAGCAAGAAGAGGTTCTGGGGTAAGATGATCAATCCTCACTTAGAAAGACAAACGGGATGGACATTAGAAGTAGGATAAAACAAGAAACAGGACAGGAGCCTATCATAGAGGGCCTCTGAAAGACTGTGCCTAGCAGTGTATCAAAGCAGATGATGAGACTCATACCCAAACCTTGGGCAGAGTACAGAGAACCATATGAAAGAAGTGGAAGTTAGTAAAACCTGGGGAGGACAGGAGCCCCCCAAGGACCAAATGTATCTGGGCACAGGGTTCTTTACTGAGACTGATTCTCAAATGAGGGACCATGCATGTATATAACCTAGAACCCCTGCTCAGATGTAGCCCATGGCAGCTCAGTATCCAAGTGGGTTCCCTAGTAAGGGGAACAGGAACTGTCTTTGACATGAACTCAGTGGCTGGCTCTTTGACCCTCACCCCCACCCCCAAGGGAGGAACAGCCTTGCTAGGCCACAGAAGAAGACAATCCAGTCAGACCTGATGAGAACTACTAAGCTAGGGTCAGATGAAAGGGGAGGAGGACCTCCCCTATCAGTGGACTTAGAGAGGGACAGAGAGGAGATGAGGGAGGGAGGGTGGGATTGGAGGGAATGAGGGAGGGGGCTACAGCTAGGATACAAAGTAAATAACCTGTAATTAATATAAAAATTAAAAAGAATAGTAATAAAAAAACAGGAAGATGTTTAACATAGTAGGGAAGATTCTCTGTCCTTGGGATTTGTTTTCAAATCCCAAGTCTACAGTAAGAAGTCACATGACTGGGGAAAAAGTGATTTGCCTTACTAAATTCTAACATTCATATATGTAAAATGAGGACAACATTCCCTAATCTTTCAAATCTTGAAAGTCAAGGAAAGAATTTGAATGATGTATTTATCACAAAGTAAGCTTCCAATCACTGTTTTCTATTATTATCAGCATTATAATTCATACATATTAAAAAGACGTGGAGTATAATGATGGTAACTGTTGAGTTAAAATAGCATTAACTTGATGTGTTATGTATGAACCACCTCCAATTCTTTAATTTTGGATGAGTGGCCACACCTGTGCCTTAAGGGGATCAAACTGCTTCCTTTACACAGACATACACAATTTTTAAATTATTGAACAAAGCAAACTGCTATATATATTTTAAGAGACTAAGCTTTATAATGGTGTGTTACTTAACAAAAGATAATCTTGAAAATTGGAGGCCAGAAAAGACATGACGACACATCCAAACCTCAACTTTGTGTCATTATTTTTAGAACTTGATGAAAAAAAATTATATGGGTCTTGTCTAAAGACTAATGAAATCTTAAGGGCTTCAGCTGTGTGAAAGCTATTCCTAAGGACTGAAAGAGAATCAAATATATCTGGGAACAGGGGTCTTCTCTAAGACTGATTCTCCAACCAAGGACCATGCATGGATATAACCTAGAAGCCCTCTTCCGATGGAGCCCATGGCAGCTCAGTATCCAAGTGGGTACCCTAGTAAGGAGAACAGGGACTGTTTCTGACATGAACTCAGTGGCTGGTTCTTTGACCTCCCCAACCCTGAGGGAGGAGCAGCCTTGCTAGGCAACAGAAGAGGACATTGCAGCCAGTCCTGAAGAGACCTGATAAGCTAAAGTCAGATGGAAGGGGAAGAGAGCCTCCCCTATCAGTAGACTTAGAGAGAGGCAGGGAAGAGATGAGGAAAGGAGGGTGGGATCAGGAGGGAATGAAGGAGGGGGCTACAGCAGGGATACAAAGTAAATAAACTGTAATTAATATTAAAAATTTAATAAAAAAAGATAAGAAAGAGAATCAAAAACAAATATTAAGAAAAGCAAGAAGAACAGAGCTTTAACAGATGGTTTGAAAAGCCTGCTTTGGGGTAGAAATAATAAAGATACCTATCTTTTGAACTGAGTGATAGATCTTTGGGTTTTTCTCAGAATATTGAAACTGCTACCTGGATTTTTGCTGCTCCATATGGTGAAATTCAAGAGGACAAAGAATGAACTTTTTTTAAAACTTTTATTAATTACACTTTATTCACTTTGTATCCCTCCATAAACCCCTCCCTCCTCCCCTCCTGATCCCACCTTCTCTCCCCCTTCTTCACGCATGCCCCTCGAAGTCCACTGATAGGACAAGAACAAACTTTTAAATGGAATTAAATGTTAGATATAAAGAAGCCAAGAGATGCTAGATTAAAAAAATAAAGCTTATTTCCTTTACCCATGAAAATGTTATTTTAGTATATAATTAAACCTTTTCCCTTCCATTTCCTCTTCTAGCAGCTCCCATGTCTTTCCCCCATTGTTCCCTCTCATATCAATGTCCTTTTTTTATTTGTTATTGTCACACACAAACATACACTGTGTGTAGGCATGCATATACATATATATATATATATATATGCAGAAATACATAAACAAAATCAATTGAGTCTGTTTAATGTTGCACATATCTGTATGATATCAGGGCTGAACACTTGATATTGTATAGGCAATTAGAAATTTTATCACTGTGAGACTCTCTCTCTCTCTCTCTCTTTCAGCTGTCATTAATTGCCAGTAGTTCTCTGTTTGGAGTTGAGATCCTGTGAGATTTCCCACTGCAGTGTTAACATGTCTATTGGTATTATCCTTTTTCAAGTTTTGTTTTGGCAGCCATGTAGTTGATAGTTCATGGGTGTGACTTTCTGACATGTCTAGGAGACACAATCTCACAGCAGACATCTTATTTTTCTGGCTCTTAAAATCTTTCTGGTCCTTCTTCTACAATATTCCCTTAGGTACAAGAGCTAGGTTGTGGATAGATAACTTGGGGCTGGGTACCACATGATCAACTAGTTTTATGCTTTCTGATTATCTGTAGTTTTCTAGGTAATGGTCTCTAGCTGTTGAAAAGAGAAAATTTATTGTTGAGGACTCAGAACTATACATATGTCCTCCTGCATTTCTTGTTGGTTTTCTTATTGATCCATTCTGACTGTGCTGAGATGAAATCACAAATCATTTCCATTTAATTTTTCTAATTGCTACACTTGATGAACACTTTGAAAGATAGATTTTAGCCATTTTTGTTTCTTTTTGAGAATTCTCTGTTCAGATCAATAGCCTTTTGTTTTAACAGGTTAGAGGATTTTTTTATTCTGTGTTTTATGAATTATTTATACAAACTGGATATTAATCTTGTGTCATATATGTAATTACCAACGATTCCCACCCATTCCCTGGGCTTCTCCTATATTCATTTCCTCAACTGTGCAGGAGCTTTTGAGTTTTATGAGGATAAACTTAAATCTTTAGCAAAAAGATATGATCAAGAGAAAAAGTTCTTAAGAAAATGTTTCTAAGGAAGTGCATCTGAAATCTTCATCAATTTTCTCTTCTGGTTTAAGTGATGAAAGCCTGAACTCTGAGACTAAAGTCTACAACAGCGTGCAATACTCTGTGATTTTCAGAAAATTGCAAGTGCCAATGAGAGGGATTCTCACCAAAATGTAGTGTAGATCATGGCAAAACCTACTTTGCAAATGTGCGTATCTACCATCCTTTCTGCCCCTTGCGAAGCTTACTAGTCTTCATCAAAGAATCAGTCTGTGAATTCACTCATTCAACCTGGGTAGGCTAATCTATAGAGTCCATAGAAATCACTACATGACTGCTAACTGGAAATTTTTTCAAATGCCATCTTGTTCCACATTGTTCTCTTGTAGTGCTCTCTTGTAAAATTCAGACAGACCCACCCACAGCCAAACATTAAGTAGAGTTCAGGGAACCCCACCAAATAGGGGGAGGAGTGAAAGCCGTGGAAGACACCACAAGAACAGGACTTACAGAATCAACTAGACAGGGTTCACAGGGCTCACAGAGACTGAAACAACAATCACAGAGCCTGTATGAGTGAGTGCACGATCTTCTGCTTATACATTCTAGTTGCTCAGCTTGGTGTTCTTGTGGGACTCCTAATAGCATGGGAAGTGTTTCTGACTCTTTTGCCGGCTCTTGGGTCCCTTCTCCTCTTACTATGTTACCTCACCCATCCTTGATATGAGAGCTTGTGCCCAGTCTTGCTGTAATTTGTAATGCCAAGCTCAGTTGATATCCTGGGGAGTGGAACTGGGAGAGAGTAGAGTTGGTGGAGGGACACCTGGAGGAGTGGAGGAAAAAGAGGACGCTGTGCTCAGCATGTAAGGTATTTTCTATTTTTTCTATTTTTCTATTTCTAATTACAAAACTAAATTTTATCCCTTTTTTTGTAAAGTGTAACATAATAATTTTATTTACTTACTAATATCTGTAAAAATCTTTAGTAATATCTGTCATTTCCCCCTGCAATAGAAAAGTAATAAATGTCGGTTTCATTTTACAGGCTTTTATATTTGTAATTCTTTGTAAGGTACAAAAATAGTGTGATTTTCAAAGCTGTAAAGTTGGCATTTTTTTCTTTTTGTCAATCTATTAATTCCACCTACCTCAGTGTTTATCTACCAAATGTCTCATATTAAAATAATTCCCTCACTTGTATTCGAGATGGCTGTACATTTTACTAAAATCAAAATATGGAATATATATCATAAAACGTTCTTAATCTCCATTTGGAAGATCTTTGATGTTAATCCTTAAGAGGTTTAGAGTTTGACAGACTTGTTCTGGCACTAAATCATTGGGAAAATATATCCTATGTTATGTGTTGATACCCACAGACTTTATTATTTTAAACAGTGTGTCATTTGTGTGATACCTCATTTTTTACAAAAACAAAAACAAAAAGACTTTACAAGTTGTAACAAATATGCATTTGTTGACAACAAATCATACTGAAACAACATTTTCCTCTTATAAACCTGCTGGACAATTTGCATAATTTTATTTATACAAACATAATGAAAAATGTATTTCTTTTTTTTTTTTTCAATGCAGTTTATTCAGGAACCTTGCACAATCATCTGACCCTGGGGAAAGCCAGCCCACAGCTTAAATAGCCTCTGGGTAGCCAACCCCAGCGTGCCACGTGGGCAATGCAGATAAGTCCACATACATGGAAGCAAGCCAGATCCTCAGCCTTAGTCAAATGTGGAATTGTTCCTGACAGAGAGTACTCACCATCGGAAAGGTGGAAGGCGGAAACCAGCTCCATCTTTAAGGCACAGCATTCCGCAGCTCTCTACAGTTCCCCCTTTTTGTTTTAGACGCATCAGGCAAGAGTAGAGGTCTGATCTCTGATATTAGAAATAAATTGGGACTTTGTACTGATGTTCATTTAGGTGTCATCCACCCAAAGAGCATCAGACCCGTCCGATACCCTTTTCTCAGAGGCGGGACCTGGGGCATCAACCCGCATGCAATCAGACATGCTCTTCTCTGGGTCCAACGCGGCTGACCCTGAGTGCAGTGCTTAGCTCGCATCCTGAGCGTAACATTTTAGCTTTTTATGGTAGCCAACCATGCTTGGGGAGACTGCCCTGCTTCAATGGCTGTAAAGGCCTGAATGGTCATGGCTGCATTACACTGTTGTGAGACTCTAATCTTGCATATATACCACAGGCAAACCAAGGAGACCAACACCAGAAGGCCTGCTAACGCTCCCATGCCCGCCCATTCCTTCAGATGATTCATGGCTGCAGCAATCCATGATGATAATCCTGTGGCTAGTCCTGCGTCCACTCTGGGAGAATTTACTGTGACAATGGCCACTCTCAGCTGCTCCATCGTAGTATCGAACTCTCCAGTCCAATTACCTAAACTATAGCTTGACAATTGTTTAGACAGATTTGCAGCACAGGAAAAATTCTCATGTTATATGCTAGTGACTCAAAGTCCAGCATATTTTCATTGACAGCCAAGTTGAGCGGTTTGCCATAGGGTATCAATTTGCTCCTGCGCGAGGTCAATGCTCTGATTGAACACCATCAAGCTTCCTTTTAGTTGAGCATTAATTCCTTTTTGTACAACTAAGGCATGAGCTACATTGGCTAAATGATTATTCAGGGTCTGAGCAGTCTGCATAGTATGACTCATGACTAATGCCACGTGGTAGCTCCAACAGCTGCCAATGAGATGGTAGTAACAGTGGCAGCTGTAGTTCCAAGATCCCTTTTCTGTCTGAAGAGAGTCATAGCGTGAGGGGCATCAACGGGCACAGGCACCCAGCGAGGCATGCGAGTAACCAGGGCATACCTAAATTCACTAGCATTCCAGCATTGGGCAAAAAAGCAAGTATCATCACCACAATTACTTGGCTCTATCTGGCTAATAATGAATAGTAATTGGGGATATAAACAAACAGGTGTGGGCTTATAGGAAATATTATGAGAAGCCTTAACCCCCTCGTTGGAACATCCTGCATCAGTTCTAGAACTAGCAGTGGTGGTGTCCGAGGTCTGAGTAGGTTCAGGAGACCATTGCCCCCAGGGGCGAGATGTGCTCCATGCCAATTGACTAACTCCATGTTTTCCTCCACTTTTGAAAGTCATTTAAGGTTCTTAAATTATTTTTTTCCCTTTTTTTAAAACTTTTTCATCAATTACACTTTATTCATTCTGCATCCCCCCATAAGCCCCTCCCTCCTCCCCTCCCAATCCCAACCTCCCTCCTCCCTCTGCTTGCATGCCACTCCCCAAGTCCACTGATAGGGGAGGTAATCGTATTTGTTAAATGGCTAATTTTCTTTTCAGTACTGTACAATGAATCCAGGAGCTCCTCATGCATGTGTTCTACCACTGACATGTTCCCAGCTTGGAAAGTGGTTAATAAGAAAAATATGTGACATCTTCCTACTATCAGTATTAACAATTCACAACAAAACTTTGTTTTGAGATGGGCAAAAGACTTTGTTTTTATTTGCTGACTTACTGTAACAAAGTATCAAAGACTCGATGCTTTAAACAACAAAAATATTTTTTTCTTCTGGTTCTGGAGGCTAGGTATGTAAAATCAATACACTGGCTCCCAGAGAAGTACATTTTCTCTCTGCTCATGTGATCATTATTATGTGTGCACTTATGAGTTAAAATTTCTGCTTCTTATGAGGACATCCACGGCATTGTAGTGAGACCCACTCTAAAGAACTTTGAACTGATTTACATCTTTAAATATTACATCTCCAAAATATGATTACCACTTGAAGTACTGGCAACTAGAACTCTTCAACTATGAACTATGAACTGTGAAAGAAAGACATGCCTTAACCTATAATAGACATAACTAAGTATTTTTCCAAAGAAAGTATATAATTGCCAACAGCACTTGAAAAAGATATTCAACAGAAAAAAAAATCATTATGAAGTGTAACTACAAGCCAGACAAAGATTACCACCTGGATGAAAACATAATAACTATTTAAATAAACTGATTATATAATCACAAATTATTCTATGATATCCTGAGTTACCAACCTACAATAGCTAAACTAGTATAAATAGCTAAACTGGTATAAATAAAGGTTGTCATGGGATACAGAGATGGGATGGGTGGTGTTGTACCTAACAGGTTCCGTTTCAATTTTTCCAGATAAATTCCCTAGAAAGTGAACTAGAGAAGAAAGAAGAGCAATGGAGGGGAGAAAGAAATTGCAATGAACATGGTCATGATACATAATGTCCTTGAAAGAAGTTGTCTGTATGAAACCAAACACTATGTGCAATGAACATATACCAATAGATGCAGTTCAGGAGATGGGTAGAGATTATGGTTAGTCAACAATGTGAGTGAACTTAATGACTGAACTATACATTTACAACTGGGAACATGGTAAATTTTATATACATGTGTTACCACAATTTAAAACATACTTAACAAAGTACTCAGTAAATATAATCAGATTATTGCTTTCCAGGTGTGATAACAGGCACAAAAACATAAAGTTGATACAAGCAGCAAAAGCAGATGTGAAGCCTTGCTTTATTTCATCTCACTCTGAAGACTCACATGTACAACCAGGACACACTGACCACAACTTCTCAGCATGCTTCAACTACTAGCTGGAGAAAGTATTAAAGATGACCATGAGAGACTATGAAGTACATAGGCCTCTTCTAGGAAACATTAATTTATTAATGTTGTGTGAACCATATTACTGAATTCCATTCTAATGGCTTTTCTCCTTCTGGGGCTTTTCTCAACTGTACACTAGCACCAGTGATTATCATGTGATCGAGCAAACAGGACAAGATTTCATATATCAGTTAAGACAAAAAGCACATCCCATTACTATTCATTTTCCTTTCAAAACTAGGAGTTTTGTTGTTCAGTATGAGAGGAATAGTTATTAAACTACTTATTAATCTGAGTTGCAAACTACCAGATACCTCACTCTGGTATGTAAGAGAAATTAGTGTTGGTATTTATATAGTATTTCTAGAAGGCCAAGATTTGTGAGGGGGTTCCTATTAATAAGCCTGAATGCAACGTTAGACTCTCAAGAGAAATTGGTTTTTTAGCCAGTTTCTTCTTGACTTTATAGTTTATAAAATAAAAGTGTCTGAGATGCAATGAAAATACAAGTTAATAAAACACAAGACGAAAGCAACATATCACTTGTGGTGAAGATTTATGCACATAAACTGCCAACTATTTTTTTTTCACACAGACCCTATAGACTTACAGTTGCCATAGTAACTGCAGTTCTATTGGATGCAAAAATGTAGAGAGATGAGCACAACCCAGGTAAATAATGAGCACCTACACTGTTGTCTTCAGAGTGGTAGAAACAGCACACCTTGCCACTTCCCAAAATGAAATAATCAATATCATCATTTAAATTTTTTATTTTCTGGATTGTAAACATTTTTTCTTCTTAAATTTTTCTTTCTCTGCTGTTAAACTAATTATTAACGAACAGAATGGTTCTAATGAAATAGCGACAGTTTTGGTGTTGAAACAGATTAGGTAACTACACTGCAAATGGGAACTACAGAGAAACCAGACCAACATTCAAACTGCCCTTCTATTTATCATGAAAAAATATATATTTATATATATATATATGATATATATACATGTGATCAGGGTAAGGATTAAAGTCACTGTTGAAAGTACAATCATCCTCTGAGAAAATCACAAGTCATTATTTTTTTAATTTTATTTTTATTAGTTACATTTTTTTAACTCTGTATCCCCCTTCCTCATTCCCTCCCCAATCCCACCTCCCTCTCACACTCGCCTCACACAAGTCATTTTTGTGGGAAAAGTTCTCAGTTGAAATAATAAAAAATTAAATGTTGGTAAAAAAACAAGAAGAAAGAGGACAATAATTTTTAATTCCTTGAAAGTTAACTAATGTTCATATAGGGGCTCTTTTTTTTTTTTCAAAATTCTAGCATATATATATATATATATATATGTCTATCTAGACTTACCTAGAGTAATAATTCTTTGTTGTTGCTGTTGGTGGTGGTGGTTTTGTTTGTTTGTTTGTTTGTTTGTTCGTTTGTTTGCAAATTTGGTTTTAAGGCAGGGTTTCTCTGTGCAACAGTCCTGGCTGTACTGAAATTCACTGTGTACACCAGGCAGTTCTCAAGTTCACAGAGTTCTACCTGCCATTACCTTCTGAGAGCTCAGACCATGACATGAGCGTTGTCAGGAGTTCAACCAGGCCCAAGGCATTCTTATTTCTTATTTATGCTTAATCTAAAAGCTTTGAGAAAGCACAGAATCATTAAAATGATAACCAAGCCTCTGCCTTAAGGAATAGGAAAATTCTGTGATAAAATACTCAAAAGAATGATGATTTCCTTAAAAAAAAATCTTAGCTAGTTCTACAGCTAAGATCTAAGACATAGTTTAGTTTCTTCTAGGAAGAATTAATATGAATTAGAGTATATGTTCTCACAGTTGTGTAGTTGTTAGAGAAGGGTATGCTTGATTTTTTTATCACAAAATGGAGAAAAAAGAAATGTCGTAATTGCTTCATTTTCAGAAGGTTATACTAACATGGAAAATTATAGCAGAGTTTAATAAATGTCTATAAAAATAATAGACACACTAGAATGCATCCATCTATGGGCAGGCTCTCAAGTATTTGTTTTGTTTTGTTTTGTTTTCACAATTTATTCATTATATATCCGTATTGAAGCCCCCTTCCTCAACTCCTCCCAGTCTCACCCTCCCTCCCTCTTTCCCCCTACCCTCTTCCCCTAGTCGACTGAAAGGTGGAGTTTTCTCTTCTACCATCTGCCCACAGCTTATCAAGTCTCATCAGGACTGCCCGGATCCTCTTCCCCTTGGCCTGGAAAGACCTCATCACCATTGGCAAGTGATCAATCAAGTTTATGACAGAGGCTGCACCCCTTACTCAGGCACCCACATGGAGACTGAGCTCTAAGCAGGGGGTCTATGTCCTCTTTGTGCATGGTCCTTGCTTGGTGCATAAGACTCTGCAGGACCCCTTGGACTCGGATTTTTTAGCTTTGTTGGTCTCCTTGTGGAGCTCCTGTTCCCTCAATGTCCTTCTATCCCTCCCTTCTTCCATAAGACTCCCTGCACTATGCCCAAAGTTTGGCTGTAAGTCTCAGCATCTTTTGGGAGGAGCCTTTCAGAAGACCCTCTATAGTAGGCTCCCATCCTGTTCCCTCTCTTCCACCACTTCTACTGTTTATCCTGTTCGTCCTTCTGAATGAGATTTGAGCATCTTCCCTAGGGTCTGTAGTTTTTAGTTTGGCTATCCTATATTATAAGTCTAATATCTACTTAGAAGCAAGTGTCTACCATACCTGTCTTTCTGTTTCTGGTTACCTCACTCAAGATGATCTTTTCCTAGTTCCATCCATTTGGCTGCAAATTTCATGATTTCCTTGTATTTAATAGCTGAGTGTATTCCATATCTCTCATCCTGCACAAAATTAAACTCCAACTGGATCAAAGATCTCAACATAAAATCAGGCACACTAAATCTGTTGGCAAAAAAAGTAGGGAAGTGCTTTGAACTCATTGGCACAGGAGACAATTTCCTGAACAGAACACCAACAGCTTGGGCTCTAAGATAAACAATTTATAAATGGGACCTCCTGAAACTGAAAAGTTTCTGTAAAGCAAAGGACACTGTCAACAGAATAAAACAACAGCCTACACTACAGGAAAATATCTTCACTAACCCTACATCAGATAGAGGGCTAATATCCAGAATATATAAAGAACTCTAGAAATTAGACACCAACAAACCAAATAATCCAAGTTAAAAATGGGGTACAAAGCTAAACAGAGAATTCTCAACAGAGGATTATCAAATGGGAGAGAAACACATAAAGAAATGCTCATCATCCTTAGTTATCAGGGAAATAAAAATCCAAACAACTCTGAGATTCCATCTTACACCCATCAGAATGGCTAAGATAAAAAACTCAAGTGACAAAACATTCTGGAGAGGATGTGGAGAAAGAGGAACCCTCCTCCATTGCTGGTGGGAATGCAAACTTCTACAACCACTTTGGAAATCAATCTGGTACTTTCTCAGAAAATTAGGAATAGCACTACATCAAGATCCAGCTATACCACTCCTGGATATATACCCAAAAGATACCCCACCATTGAACAAGGATATTTGATCAACTATGTTCATAGCAGCTTTATTTGTAATAGCCAGAATCTGGAAACAGCCTAGAAGTCCCTCAATGGAGAAATGGTTCTCAAGTATTACTAAGACAAAATTAATTATGGATTACTCTACCAAATATCACATATTAGATATTCTGTTAAATGCTTACAAATATTAAAATGAGCCAGTTAGAATAAGCACACATGTTCACATATACACACACACATTCATATACCATATATAGAAGAATTGTATGCAATGTGCTTTGATCAAATCCAGTCCCCAACTCCCTCTCATCCACCTATTCATAAACTGCCCCATTTTCCTTACTAATTCTACATAATCTTCATCATGGACATGTGTGTGTGTGTGTGTGTGTGTGTGTGTGTGTGTGTGTGTGTGTAAAGTAAATTATACATGATAAGTGGAGATGCAAAAGGAACTGAAGAAGGATGTAGAGGATGAAAGTGATCAAAACATAATATGTGTTTGCAAAAAAAAAATCTATATCAGTACATTTCTTTAAAAGTATCAATCTGAAAAAGTTACACAGAAGACAGCTGTAACAAAAGAGACTGTTGTTAAATTGATCTTACTAGCTTTTCTATGAAAATAAAAACAACTGAGAAATTGGACCCTACAATCAGCTAGGGATTACAAGTGCATGTCAACTCTTTTTGTCTCTAAGAGATAGCTTTAGTGTCCTGTGTCTAAATTTCAGATGATGAACCCTTAGTAGATATAGTATACATGAAACATGATCTCCATTGAAACCTTAAGAAATATTTCTTCATGTAGACATCCAGTTGGACCAGCACCATTTGTTGAAGATGCTGTCTTTTTTCTATTGAATGGTTTTGGTTTCTTTGTCAAAAATCAAGTATCCAGAGGGAATGAGGGAGTGGGATACAGCTGGGATACAGAGTTAATAAAGTGTAACTAATAATAAAAATTAAATATTAAAAAAATAAAGAAAACCTAACTCCAGTAAAATATAAACATACTTGTACACAATATGTAATTAAATGATAAAATCACTTTCAAAAATGTAAAACACAATTTAATTAATGATGCCTGTGCTGTCTAAATAACGGGGAAGATTTTAATCACTGGAAAAAAGTCAAGTATCCCATAGGTGTTTGGGTTTATTTCTGGGTCTTCTATTAGGTTCCATTGATCCATTATTCTCTTTCTATGCCAATACCATGCAGTTTTTATTACTATTGCATTGTAGTACAGATTGAGATCAGGGATGGAGATACCTCCAGATGATCTGTTGTTTTACAGGATTGTTTTGGAAATTCTGGGTTTTTTGTTTTTTCATATGAAGTTGAGAATTTTTCTTTCAAGGTCTGTAAAGAATTGTGTTGATATTTTGATGGGAATTGCATTCAATCTGTAGATTGCTAGAAAAATGAAAATAGATCCATATTTATCACCCTGCACAAAACTAAAGTCCAAGTGGATCAAAGACCTCAACATAAAACAAGACACACTAAACCGCTTAGAAGAAAAAGTGGGGAAGAGCCTAGAACTCATTGGCACGGGAGACTACTTCCTGAACAGAACACCAACAACACAGGCTCTAAGATCAACAATCAATAAATGGGACCTCATGGAACTGAAAAGCTTCTGTAAAGAAAAGGACCCTGTCATCAAAACAAAACGAAGACCAACAAACTGGGAAAGGATCTTCAACAACCCTATATCTGACAGAGAGCTAACATCCACTATATATAAAGAAGTCAAAAAGTTAAAAAGCAACAAATAAAGTAATCCAGTTAAAAAATGAGGTACGGATCTAAACAGAAAACTCAATGTATAGGAATGTAGAATGGCAGAGAAACAAATAAATGTTCAACATCCTTAGCCATCAGAGAAATGAAAATCAAAATAACCCTGAGATTTCACCTTACACCCATCAGAATGGCTAAAATCAAAAACTCAAGTGAAAACACATGCTGGAGAGGTTGTGGAGAAAGGGAAAACCCTCCTCCATTGCTGGTGGGAATGCAAACTTCTACAACCACTTTGGAAATCAATCTGGCACTTTCTTAGAAAATTAGGAATAGCATTACCTCAAGATCCAGCTATACCACTCCTGGATATATACCCAACAGATGCCCCACCATTCAACAAGGACATTTGATCAACTATGTTTGTAGCAGCTTTATTTGTGATAGCCAGAAGCTGGAAACATCCCAGATTCCCCTCAACTGAAGAATGGATGCAGAAATTGTCGTAGATCTACACAATGGAGTATTACTCAGCAATGAAAAATAAGGAAATCACGAAAGGACCATCCTGAATGATCTGTCCCAGAAGCAGAAAGACACACATGGTATATACTCACTCATATAGACATATAACATAGGATAAACCTACTAAAAATTGTACATCTAAAGAAACTAAGCAAGAGAGAGGACCCTGACTACAATGCTCAATCCCCATCCTGAAAGGCAAAGAGGTTGGACATCAGAAGAAGAAGAAAAAAGGAAACAACCTAGGAACCTGCCACAGAGGGCCCCCGAATGCCTCTGCCCTGCAGACTATCAAAGCAGACGCTGAGACTTATGGCCAACTGTTGCGCAAAGTGCATGGAATCTTATATAAGAAGTGGGAAATAGTAATAGCTGGAGAGGACAGGAACCACACAAGGAGAGCAACAGAACCAGAAAATTTGAACACAGGGAACTTCCCAGAGACTCATACTCCAACCATGGAGATAACCCAGAAGATATTCATGGAGATAACCTAGAACCCCTGCACAGATGTAGCACATGACAGTTCAGTGTCCAAGTGGGTTACATAGTAATGGGAAGAGGGAATGCCTCTGACATAATCTGATTGGCCTGGTCTTGATCACCTCCCCCTGGGGGAGGAGCAGCCTTACCAGGCCACAGAAAATGACAATGCAGCCACTCCTGATGTGATCTGACAGACTAAGTTCAGAAGGAAGGAGAATAGGACCTCCCCTATCATTGGACTTGGGGAGGGGCATGCGTGAAGAAGGGGAAGGGAGGGTGGGATTGGGAGGAAGGAGGGAGGGGCTTATGGGGGGATACAAAGTGAATAAAGTATAATTAATAATAATAATTAAAAAAGAAAAAGTACAAAAAAAAGGAAATCATGAAATTTGGAGGCAAATGGTGGGACCTAGAAAAGATCATCCTGAGTAAGGTATCCCAGAAGCAGAAAGACTCACATGGTATATACCCACTAATAAGAGGATACTAGACCTATAAGATAGGATAAACATATTAAAATATGTACTCCTAAAGAAGCTAAACAAGAAGGAGGACCAGGGTAAGAAGATCAATCCTTACTTAGAAAGACAAATGGGATGGACATTGGAAGAAGGAGAAAACAGGAAACAGGACAGGAGCCTACTTTAGAGGGCCTCTGAAAGACTGTGCCTGGCAGTGTATCAAAGCAGATGATGAGACTCATAACCAAACCTTGGGCAGAGTACAGGGAATCATATGAAAGAAGAGGGAGTCAGTAAGACCTGCAGATAACAGGAGCTCCACAAGGACCAAATATATCTGGACACAGGGGCTTGTCTGAGACTGATTCTCAAATGAGGGACCATGCATGGAAATAACCTAGAACCCCTGCTCAGATGTAGCCCATGGCAGCTCAGTAGCCAAGTGGGTTCCTTAGTAAGGGGAACAGGGACTGTCTCTGGCATAAAATCTATGGCTAGCTCTTTGACCTCCTCAACCCCCACGGGAGTAGCTAGGCCATGGAAGAGGATATTGCAGCCAGTCCTGAAGAGACCTGATAAGCTAGGGACAAATGGAAGGGGAGGAGGACTTCCCCTATCAGAGTACTTGGAGAGGAGGGACAGGGAGGAGATGAGGGAGGGAGGGTGGGATTGGGAGTGAGTGAGGGAGGGTACTACAGCTGGGATATAAAGTAAAAAAAAACTGTAATTAAATAAACAATAAAAAGAAATATTTATTTATCATTTTATACAGGCAGTGTGGTAGCTAGTCCTTATATTTGGCTTTTATTTTCTACAAACAAAATCAGTTGTACTGTACTTTTTCATAACTTCAGATATCTTCTTGATTCTTCTAGCTTAATTGTAGACATTTTGAGAATTCCTAGCTTAGGTTTAAAAATAAAAAGCTACAATTTTGCCCATGATAGCATTTCAGTTAATTTAGTAGTAACTTTGTTTTTTTTTTTTTTTTTAATGGAAGTATTTGTATAAAGACTAATTTTAGCCTTCATCACATTTTTAACATGCAGAAAATTGACTACCTAGATGAATTCTATTGAATAATACATGCCTTTACACAGGTTCTGAATATAAAATGATGAATAAAATTGATGTCTTCCATCAAGTACAGACCCTTCTTCTTCATATACTTGCTTAGATCAAGCAAGATAATTTTCTGTATCACAAAAGGTTTGATGAGTACAAGACAATTATTCAATCCTTTAAACAGCACGGAGTGTTTCAGAACTAGTCTCTTCTAAGTGTTTCCATTGCCTGTGGAACATACCTGATTCTGATTAAGCTGAATTCCAAACCTCTCTCCTTCGAATATGCACTGATTTCTACAGCTGTGTTCTTTGCAACAAAGATAGTCTGATGATCAGTTTCAATTATAAAAACAAAAGTTCATTTGCCCACAATATGTTACAGCAATATATTATTTAGAAATTAGCCTCATGATGACCAGCTACAATAACCAGCTTTTAGAAAACACTTCAGTGGCAAAATAAATAAATTCTATACAGACAAATGAGTTTTACTGCTTTTTTTTAAATTTCTGTAAAAATAAACTTTAAAAATTTGCCTAGGTACTCCTTGACTATAATTTCATGGTCTGAAGTTAATAAAACCAAGTAGAAGCATAAACATCTGAACATACATTAAAGATTACTCTGGCATAATCTCTTTATATATTAGGTGTTCAGAAACTTTGAGAAATAATGATAGGTTTTTGCTTTTAAGAGAGATTGATGCATTCTGTAAACAACTTTAGAAATTAATATTTTATTAAATTGACTTAATTTTCTCATTTGTTTTTGTTTCTTCATAAAATATGTTAGTATCTTACCATTCAAACATCAACACTGAGCATCTGAAAGACTAGGCTTCATGTACTTCCTATCTGAGGTATAACTAATCACAAAAAGAATAAAAGAATAATATACATGTTTTCCATGAATTTAAAGAATTTAAAGAGGAAATGAATGAACACCTAAATAAACTTTCAGAGAATAAGAATGAACTCTTGAATAACATCCAAGAAAACACAAATCACTTAATGAAATAAGACAATTTATCATGCTAAACCCAAATTCAAAGAAGAGATTGAAATATCGATGAAAAATCAAGCTGAAATGAAGGGGATAATGAAAAATTCAACAACTCAATTAAAAATACTCAGTGGAAAACACTACTAGCAAAATGGATTACACAGAAGACAGAATATCGGGACTTGAAGGAAACATAGAGCAATTGCATACTTAGTCAAAGAAAGCAAGCTTAAAAAAAATAAATACCTTCCAAATAAAATATACAGGAATCTGAAACACCATGAAAAGACCAAATCTATGACTCATGATAATAAAAGAATGACCAAACCTTTGGCAGAGTACAGGGAATCATAAGAAAGAAGGGGAGTTAGTCTGATGGGGAAAGGATAGGAGCTCCACAAGGACCAAATATATCTGGGCACAGGGTCTTTTCTGAGACTGACATTCAACCAAGGACCATGTATGGATATAACCTAGAACCTCCACTCAGTTGTAGCCTGTGGTAGCTCAGTAACCAATTGGTTTCCCAAAGTGAGGGGAACAGGGACTATTTCTAACAGGAACTCAATGACTGGCTCTTTGGTCTCCCCACCCCCGAAGGGAGGAGCAGTCCTGTTAGGCCACAGAGGAGGGCTTTGCAGCCAGTCCTGAAGATATCTGATAAAACAGGATCAGGTGAATGGGGAGGAGGTCCCCCCTATCAGTGGACTTGGAAAGGGGCACGGTGGAGATGAGGGAGGGAGGGAGGGACTGGGAGGGAATGAGGGATCGGGACATGGCTGGGATACAGAGTTAATAAAATGTAACTGATAAAAAAAATAAAAATAAAAATAAAAAAAAAAGAATTCCAGATAAAGAATATGGAACAGTACTTAAATAAAATCTTAAAAGGACTTTTCCCAAAACTAAAGAAGGAGGTGCCCTTTCAGATACAAGAAGTACATGGAACATCACCTAGATGGAATCAGAAAAGAATTTCTACCCATCATATTACAGTTAAAATAATAAACATACAGAGCAAAGACAGGCTATTGTAAAGTGCAAGAGAGAAACTACAAGTTACATATACAAGTAAATCCATTAAAATAACAGTTGAATTGTCAAACAAAATTTTAAATCCGGAGTTCTCAGATTAATTTAACTTGAGTATATTATTAGAAGCACTTAAAAAAGACCACAGATCTTGTCAACATTGGGTTTTTTGTCAATGACATAAAGGAGGGTTATTTGAAAAGGAGAACATCAGAAAATGCTTTCATCAGCTCACCCTAAGACACATCTGTAGGGTGTTTGCTTCATTGCTGATTGATGTGGAAAGGTCCAGCCTATTGCTGGTGGTACAGTCCTGAGCAGGTGTTATGATGTTTTCTTGAGTCATACAAGAAACAAGACTGAGTAATTCAACAAGCAATGGTCCTACATGGCCTCTGTTTCACTTCCTGCTTCCTTTCTGCCTTGATTGAATTTCTGCCTCGATTTTTCCTCATGGTTGTCTGAAATGTTCAAAAAGAAATAATTACTTTACTACCAATATTGCTTTTGGTCATGTTTTTTTATCACAGCAATAGAAAGCAAATCTTGACCCCAAATAATTAGCCATCAAAAATCTCTTCCAAAGTGTGGTTATGAGTCTCAGCAACTACTTTGATATACCACTAGGTAGAGTGTTTCAGAGGCCCTCAGTGGTAGGCTCCTGTCCTGTTTCTTGTTTTCTCCTACTTCCAATGTCCATCCCATTTGTCTTTCTAAGTGAGGATTGGTCATCTTATCCCGGGTCCTCCTTCTTCTTTAACTTCTTTAGGAGTACATATTTTAGTATGTTTATCCTATCTTATAGATCTAGTATCCACTTATAAGTGAGCATATACCATGTGTGTCTCTCTGCTTCTGGGATACCTCACTCAGGATGATCCTCTCTAGATCTCACCATTTGCCTGCAAATTTCATAATTTCCTTATTTTTAATTGCTGAGTAGTATTCCATTGTGTATATGTAACACAATTTCTGTATCCATTCTTCCATTGATGGACATCTGGGTTGTTTCCAGGTTCTGGCTATTACAAATAAAGCTGCTACAAACATGGTTGAACAAATATCCTTGTTGTATACTTGAGCATAATTTGGATATATGCCTAGCAGTGGTATAGCTGGATCTCGAGGAAGCACTATTCCTAATTGTCTGAGAAAGCACCATATTGATTTCCAAAGTGGTTGTACAAGTTTACATTCCCACCAGCACTGGAGGAGGATTCTCCTTTCTCCACAACCTCTCCAGCATGTGTTATCAATTGAGGTTTTGAACTTAGCCACTCTGATAGGTGTAAGGTGAAATCTCAGGGTTATTTTGCTTTGCATCTTCCTGATGGCTAAGGACATTGAGCATTTCTTTATGTGTTTCTCTACAATCTACATTCCTCTGTAGAGAATTCTCTGTTTAACTCCGTACCCCATTTTTTAATTATATTACTTGATTTGCTGTTTTTTTTAACTGGTTTATTTTTTTTATATAATCTGGATATTAGCCTGCTGTCTGATATGGTGTTGGTGAAGATCCTTTCCCAGTCCGTAGGCTGTTGATTTGTTCTGGTGATGGTCACTTTTGCTTTTTAAAAGCTTTTCAGTTTCATGAGGTCCTATTTGTTGATTGTTGATCTTAGAGCCTGTGCTGTTAGTGTTCTGATCAGGAAGTTGTCTCCTGTGCCAATGAGTTCTAGGCTCTTACCTACTTTTTTTTCTAACTGATTTAGTGTGTCTGATTTTATGTTGAGGTCTTTGATACACTTGGTTTTTGATCCACTTTAATTTTGTGCAGAGTGATAAATATGGATCTATTTTTATTTTTCTGCATGTTGAAATGCAGAAACCTATTTGGTCATGGTAGATAATATCTTTTATGTGTTCTTGATTTTGGTTTGCAAGTATTCTATTGAGTATTTTTGCATCAATGTTCATAACAGAAATAGGTTTGAAGTTCTTTTTTTTTTTTTTTTTTGGTTGGGTCTCTTGTGGTTTAGTTATCAATGTGACTGTGGCTTCATAGAATGAGTTTGGTAATGTTCCTTCTGTTTCTGTTTTGTGGAATAGTTTAAAGAGAAGTGGAGTTAACTCTTCTCTGAGTGTTTGGTAGAATTCTTTGTTGAAACCATCTGGCCCTGGGCTTCTTTTGGAAGAAAAACTTTTGTTGACTGTTGCTATTTCCTTGAGGGATATAGGACTATTTAATTGATTTATCTGGTCCTGATTTAACTTTGGTAGATGGAATCTATCATGAAAATGTCCATTTCATTTAGATTTTCAAATTTTGTGGCATATAGGCGTTTGTAGTAAGACATAATGATTTTTTGGATTTCCTCAGTGTCTGTTCTTATGTCCCACTTTTCATTTCTGATTTTGATGATTTGGATAGTTTCTCTCTGGCTAAGGGTTTGTCTATCTTGTTGATTTTCACAAAGAACCAGCTCTTGGTTTCATTGATTCTTTGAATTGTTTTATTTTTTTCTAATTTATTGATTTCAGCCCTGAGCTTTAGTATTTCCAGCCATCTACTCCTCTTGGGTGTGTCTGCTTCTTTTTTTTTGGGGGGGGGACTTTCAGAGGTGAGCTATTAAGTTGCTTGTATACGATGTTTCAAATTTCTTCTTGAAGGTACTTAGTGCTATGACCTTTCCCCTTAGCACTGCTTTCATTTTGTCCCATAAGTTTGAGTATGTTGTGCCTTTATTTTCATTGAATTCTAGGAAGTCTTTAATTTCTTTCTTTATTTCTTCCCTAACCCAGCTGTCATTGAGTAGTGAGTTGTTCAGTTTCCATATATGTGTAGGCATTTTGCTATTTCTGTTGTTGTTGAGGTCCAGGTTTATTCCATGGTGGTCAGATAGAACACAAGGGATTATGTCAATCTTCTTGTATCTGTTGAGGCTTGCTTTGTGACCAACTATATGGTCCATTTTGGAAAAGGTTCGATGAGGTGCTGAAAAGAAGGTATACTCTTCAATTTGTTTGAAAAGTTCTGTTGACATATATTAGGTCTATTTGATTTAGCACCTTTGTAAGTGCTCTTATTTTCCTGCTTCACTTTTGTCTGGAAGATCTGTCCCGTGGTATGAGTGGAGTGTTTAGTTCCCCCACTATTAAGGTGTTGGGATAGATGTGTGATTTCAGCTTTAATAATGTTTCATTTACAAATGTAGGCATTCTTGTATTTAGGGCATAGATGTTTAGAATTGTGCTGTCTTCCTGGTGGATTTTTCCTTTGATGAGAATAAAGTGCCCCTCCTCATCTTTTTTGATTAACTTTGGTAGAAAATCTATTTTATTAGATATTAGGATAGCTACCCCAGCTTGTTTTCTGGATCCATTTGCTTGAAAAACATTTTTCCTGCCCTTTACTCTTAGGTAGTGTTTATCCTTGTTGCAGAAGTGTGTGTGTTTCTTGGATGCAGCAGAATGTTGGATCCTGTTTCTGCAAGCACTCTGTTAGTCTGTGTCTTTTTATTAGAGTTGAGTCCATTGATGTTGATAGATAATAGTGACCAATGAGTTTTAGTTCCTTTTATTGTGGAGTTGGTGGTGTTACTGTGTTTCAATGCTTGTTTTCTTTTATTTTTTTTTGGGGGGGGAGATTATTTGTATCCTGTGTTCTCTTGGGTATATTTGTTTTTGTTGGATTGGAGTTTTCCTTCTAGTATCTTCTATAGGGCTGGCTTGATGTGTAGATATTGCTTAAATTTAGTATTGTCATGGAATATTTTGTTTTCTCCATCTATGCTGATTGAAAACTTTGCTGGGTATAGTAGTCTTGGTTGGCATCTGTGCTCCCTTAAAGTCTGCATGACATCATCCCAGGCCCTTCTGGCTTTCATAGCTTCTGATGAGAAGTCTGGTGTGTTTCTGTTTTCATGCCTTGCACCATTTCCTTCATCTGTTTGAATGTGGATTCTTGTTTCTCTATGATGGTCTCTATTTTTTTGTTAGTTTCCTCTCTATATGCCACTAACTGTGCCTCTACTTGTGCTGTATTTGTTTGGCTATATTTGCCTGTGTTTTCTTGAGAGCTTTGTTCATTTCCTCTATTTGCTTCCATTTGTATGGCTATTTCTTTGAAAGTTTTGTTTGTTTCCTCTTTATGTGCCTCTAATAAGTGAATAAGCATTGCTTTAAAATCATTTTTCTGTGTTTCTGATGAATTGGAGTATCCATTAATTTTGGGGGTTGCTGGTGATGCCATGATGTCCTGATTTTTGTTGAATGTGTTCTTATGAGGACCTCTGGCCATTTGCTTATCTGTAACCTTCACTGTTTGTTTCTGGGTTCTGCAGTTCAGATCCGTACCATCTTTCTCTGGTGTCTGGTGAATTCTTCAAGAAGATGAGAGAGGTCCAGTGGTTTGAGAGGGAAGAAGATTCACTGGTGGAGAAGGACAAATGCGGGCGAGCATGTAGAGTGTGTGTGTGCTTGGAAGTGTGCCTTGAAGGACAGGGTGTTAAAGGATGTAGATGCCTGAAGTGTGGGACAAGGGTGTTGTGCAGGCACCAAAGGGATTGCAGGTGCTTGAGGTCTTTTCAGGCTCAATTCATTTGTGCAGATTCTCTGAATACCTCAGTGGTCTAGAAGCCACTGGTGTTCAGCTCTATCTGGGCTCCAGGAGTTATTTGCCTGAGCATCACTGGTAGACCCGCAGAGCATGTGTTTCAATGTTGAGAATACTGTCGCTTTTTTTCCCACAGTGGGTGCATGGGTGGGAGTGATCTGATGTCTGGCTGCTAGCTTAAAAGGACCCTGGATCTGGGGTTCTGCAAGCACTTGAAGGCTCACTCACTCTCTAGCAGGTCAAATCAGAAAACACAGTGGTTCCCCCTGTTCTCTACTTTCAGTTTTGGGTCTGCTGGGCTGAATGGAGATATAAGGGCTCATCAGCTCAGTGGTGATGCAGCCCCTGCTGAACTTGGGAGTCCAGTCACAGCAGCTGAACTGGGAGGCTAGCACAGGTGACTGCTGGGAAGTCCTAGGGATCCACAAGAGTGCTCCACTAACCTAGGTCATCTGGCAGTTTTGGTGAACTTGGGTTGTTTGGCAGGTCTGTTGGACTTTGGTGGCTGTACCGCCAGATGATTTCCACTAAGGGGTTGGGCAGCCCATAGAGTCACTGGCTGGGAGACCCTGCAGGGTCCTTACAGCCACTGACTGACCTGGGACTCAGATGGTTGGAACCGCGGACCCTGGACTCAGAAGGCTGGTCCCACAGATCCAGTTCCCGAGCTAGGAGCTAGGAGCTCCGCCTCTGTAGTCTCAGTCCTGAGGCAGTGAGTTCTGTGGGCTGGCTCAGCTGAGGAAGAGAGAGTCCCAAAATGGGGATGTGCCAGTGGTTTGAATGATCTCCACTCTCCCTCCCCAGAGAGGTCCGCTGGTGACCTGAATCTAAATGGTCTCAGCTCATGTGATGTCCCCTCTTGTTCAGGAAGCCTCAATGTCGATTTTCTGGCTTTATCTGTCCCTCCACTCACCAATTTCAGAGTTTCAGATTCTCTGCCTCTCAGGTATGGTGCACATTGGTCGCTGCCATCTTGGATCTTCTTCTAATCTCTTAACAACAAGAACAACATTATTATAGAATCATTTTTTCTTGGAATAAAGAGAACAAATTGAAGTTAGGAATAAATGAGTAAAAATATACAGACACTGATTGCAAAAATAGACAAATGTCTAAGAATATGTTCAACCAGGAAACAATCTGCAGTAAATGTTGTTTTGATTTCCTCAGATTAAGGGATGAGATGAGAGCCGTACCCAAGCTTTACTAATACATGGTTAGAGCTAAACCCAGAGCATTTCTATCTCTGTTTTAACTATCTCAAAGCCTAGGCCTGGAAGCTTCTAACCTCTGTACCATCTAATCTTCTGTAATCTTGAAATTTGAACTCTTCAGCTTCCAGCCTCCATCTGCTAACCTAGGCTAGAATGTTTTCAGCTTCTGAGACTTACTGCTGAACAAACTCATCCTTTCTAGCTCTTTCTGAACTGGCTGGCTGGTTTACCTTAGCTGTTTTGGCTCAAACTCCTCTCCAAGTTCAATAAGTCAAATTGGCTTCCTTTGGCTTCTCTCTGCACTGCTCATAAGCAGCCTTTCTTTCCTGTCTGTTCTCATGAGAGTTGGACATATCCTATCTCTGATTCATCCTAGCAAATCTTTCTCTGATTCATCACTTTGTCTGCCAGAAGTATTATATATATATGTACTAAGGACAAGTCTTCATTCTAGCTAGATCACACAGACCTAGGTCTTTGGATTTGATTCCTTGCCAGAGTAGCTGTGTTGCTGGATTAAAATTCTTCTACAATATGTAACCTGTAAAATATGCACACCTGTTTATAACTGTGGACAGGGTCTTTTACACCCTCTACCATCTTTCAGATCAGATATTGTGATGTGGATCTTGCCTAGAAATAGTGAAACATACCTGTAGATGCTAGATAAGACTGTCATGTGAGAAAATGACCAGGGAGAAAGACCATCCATGATGGAAGTGGATGGCACTTCCAATGGTCCAGGAAAGACTACCTGCCATTACACACTAATTAAACCTTAGTTTATTCCTACAAGCAAACTGGATGCAAAGAAGTCTGAGGTGGGTAGTGTGTGGCACCTGTAGACCATTTTCTTCCTGAGTGATCAAGTCAATCAATGCAGCTACAACCTACTGACCTCAGCCCCGAGTGTCTTCAGATGTGGACCTGATATAAGAAACTCTCCAAGGGACTTCCAGACTTCCAATATTGTTAAGGACTAAGGACTGCTGAGTCATCTGGTTTCCTGGATTGAGCAGCTTCCTGATACTCTGCCTGTCCAGCTATTACTGGATTGTCTAAGCCCTATCATGTAAATACACTTTTCTGAATTGCACACATACAATATATTGGCTTTTTTCTCTAAACAACCCTGTCTGATAAAGGTATCTATAATGTGACAGACAATCATATAACACCCCTAGCCAGAGGACACTGCCTAACCGTACAAAATGATGAAACACTGCCAAGATTTAGGGTGTGTTGAACCCACCACGATGGAATCCAAGATCTCAGAAATAACTTATTCTGTAAAACATTCCCACATGCATATAGATTTGGTTTCTTTGTACGTGGCAATAACTGTTTTCCCCAAAGCAGATATAGAAGCAGCCCTTCGTCAGCATCTTTTGAAATCTAAGCCTGGCTTATGTATTTCTAGAAATAGACATCCTAATGATACTATAAGTTGAACTGGATGAGTCTTATTTAGAGACCCTAGTTTTGCTCTATGAAGAACCAATATGAATCTGCTAATGCTGTTATCAAGTTCAGTCCTATCAGCACAAAACACATGGCCTCTTGATAATAACATTTTCTAAGAAGTGGACAATATAAGATTCTCTTGTATGTTGTAAATAGATAATGAATAAAAGGGTACCATTTCTGGTTTAGCAACTAAAGAAAGTAGATGGAGTTTGTGATCTAAAAGTAAAAGGAGATGGAACCCATGATAAATTCTTGGGAAATTAATACATAGTTGGGTCTGAATCTGTACTATTATTTTAGTTGCAGAGCTGTTCATTCATAAGACTATTTTACACATATAATTTACAAACTTCACAATGTTGAGGCAGAAAGACTACCTGCCATTACACACTACTTAAACCTTAGTTTATTCCTACAAGCAAACTGAATGAAAAGCTTATCCAACACTTAAAAAAATAGCTAAAATGCTTAACATTTGACAAAGAGCAGTAGGCAGATATACTAAAAGAAAATGGATTAAGGACTGCTGTCATCATTGGTCATCTTTTGACCTCAGCAAACTTGTCTCCATTCCAGAACCTGTTTGTCTGCTTTCTCCCTGGTCCTTTAATGTCCCTTGCTGACTCACAGCTTTTCTTGCTTGTTGCTAAAATTATGAAAAGAGGAAAATATGATGTCTGATGGTTTTAAATTCATTATATCACTGAAAATATACATAGAAAGAAATTCTAGACATTCATTTGAGAATTGCTGGAAAAAATTTTTTCTGCACTGACACTACTGTACCTCTTAGCAGTTTGGTGAGTAGATATCATTATAAGCATCATATGGAAGAAGCAAGTAGTGAGAAGCTGTGACTGTTCCATTTAACATGGTAAAAGACTATGTTAGTCAACTCTTCATTACTGTGACAAAATATTTGAAACAATCTAATTAAAAAGAGGAAAGATATAGAATAGACAGCAAAAGTGGCTGAAGAGAGGGAACTAGATTGGAGATGGAATGGGGAAGGAAACAAGATCAGATGTGATGAGAAAAAGGGGGTGGGAAGTGAGAGGGCTGGGAACAAGAAGGGAAAGTGAGGGGACATCTCTTTGTCAAGCTGGAGGCCTACCATAGGGTAGGCTCCTGGAAGGATATGGGTGTGACTCTAGCTCAGACTCCTAACAGGGGGGACATGAAAACTAAAATGACCACCTCCTAGCCAGGCAAGGCTATTGAAAGGAGGGGATCAACAACCCACTGACAAAACCTGTGATCCAAAAAATTACCCTGCCTATAAGAAGTGTAGGGTTAATAAAGGAACAAAGAGGGAAAGTCCGAACAAAAATTGGCCCAACCTGAGAACCACCCCACAGTAGAGAGCCAATGCCTGACACTAATAATGATACTCTGCTATGCTTTCAGACAGGAACCTAACTTGACTATTCCCTGGGAGGCTCCAGCCGGCAGCATGGGGTGGAACTCTGGTGGCCCTGTGGAAGTTTTGGGGAAAAGATGGAAGGCCCTGGAGTGGACAGGAACTTCAAAAGAAGACCAACAGAGACAACTAACCCAGCTCCATGCGGGCTTTCAGAGACTGGGAAATCAACTAAGGAGCTTGCATGATCTGGACCTAAGACCCCTGCACATAGGTATCCAATAAGTGGCTTGGTTTTCATATGGGGCACCTGGCGAGTGGAGGAGGAGCTGTTTCCCACTTGGGACTCTATTACCTGCTTTTGAATCACTTCCCCCTGGCAGGGCTGCCTCACCTGGCCTCAGGAGATAAAAATATACTCAGTCTTGATGTGACTTGATGTACAAGGGAAGGTTTATGGGGGAACAAATGGGGAGGGAGGTTTATGGGGGGAAAACAGGGAGAGGCAGGGAGAAGGAAAGGAAGTGGAGGGACTGGGAGGAGAGGAGGGAGGGAGCACCCTCATGATGTAAAGTAAATAAACTAAAAAATAAATACTTCTAGAGGTACCTCCGTTCTTGGTCTCAAGCTATACTACAGAGCAATAGTAATAAAAACTGAATGGTATAGGCATAAATAAAGAGGAAAGGTTTATTTTCTGCTCATGGTTACAGAAGTTTCTGTTCTTTCATCCTGTTGCTGTGGGTTAGTATTAGTGAAACAGACAAAAGGGTAACACACCTTTTGCTGAGGCACCCAACAACTTAAAGCACCGTGAAAGTACTGTTAAAAATTGTTAGAAGTAATTACCAGTATTTCCGACAAGTTCTTTTAACTTGTGAGAAACCTTTCTCTAGTGCTTGTTGCCCTGTGAATAAGAAAACACACTGGAAATAGAGCAACTTAACTCCCTAGTTAGTAGGTGTAGTGGATCAAATATGAATGACCCCAATAAGCTCATAGATTTGAATGTTTGGTAATTAGGGAGTGGCACTACTTGTAAGAGATTAGGAACTGTGGCCTTGTTGGAATAGGTGTGGCCATGTTGGAGAAAGTGTTGTCACTGGGAGTCAAGTTTTGGGATTTCAAAAGCACAAGCCAGGCCCAGTGGCTTGCTCGTCCTGCTTCCTGTGGATGCAGATGTAGCTCTCAGCTATTTCTCCAGCACCATGTCTGCCCGCATGCTGCCATGATCCCCACCATGATGATGATGGACTAACCCTCTGAAATGTGAGTCAGCACCAGTAAAATGCTTTCTTTCAGAAGAGTTGCAGTGGTCACAGTATCTCTTTGTAGCATCAGAATAGCAGGTGTTAGACTCTCCATGGTTGCCTTGAATAAAGGGTCTATCAGCCAAATAACCAGTTATATTACCTTTATGTAAGGACCAGCTATCTGGAAGAGCACATGATCACAATTGATTCTTTGTGCTAAAAACACAGCTTCAGCCAGGGCTGTTTGAAACAAATTTTACTGGACAGTTTACTATGAAAAGCCACAATGAATTCCAGAGCTCTCTAAAACCATTTTCACTATAGCCAAAGGAAAAAAGTTAGCTGGTGGCCTAGCAGAGAGACCACTGTGATTGGTGCAAAAAGACAATGCTATGATTGGTCCAAGTACCCCTTCTCAGGTTACATTATGTAATATACTATTATAGGTTCTATATATAATATATGTAAGGTTCTTTTATATAATCTTATATGTTATATTACATTACATTATTCTAGGTTATACTACACTATGCTATATTATACACAGTGAATCAAAGTCACACAGTAGTGTAATGGACTCTCTCAGTGTTAAACCATTTGTTCAGTGAATTATTGTTTTTTGTTACTTATTTGTTTTGTATTGCTGGCTGGGCTGGTATAGCACAGACAAGGAAGCACCAGAGATACTAAAATGATAGTAACAGGGTGTACTCATTGTTTGCAAGTGCCTGCAACAGCATCAGTTCAAGCAGATGCTCCATGTCCAATTGCACTGGCAGGCATCCCAAGCCAAAATGTCCTAGCAGAGGCAGGGAAGCCAAATAGTTCAAATGGTAGCCAAATTGTATAATGGGTCAAGCAGGAAGGCGGCTAATTGACACCAGAACAGGTCAATGGCAGCCAGCTCAGGAAGAAGAGGATTAGGACTAGAAAGAAAGGACAAAAGAGCTCAGACTGAATAAGAACAAACAGCTGTAACAACCTAGAGAAAAGACTATAGAGACCTGATCACCAGAAGAGTTCCAGAGAGACATTAGGTCTTTGAGGCCAAGGAGACCAGTTACCAGACTGAAAATTTAGATACTTGCCTCTGAGAAGAGTTGTCGAAGACCAACTTCCTAGGTCCACAAGAAAGCTTTAACGCCTGAAGGGGTGAGGATCTATTTTCAAGGACTGCCTAAAGACTGGTACCAGTTGCCCATGCTTCCCAGCTGCCCCCTGCTGCTGCTCAAGGCTACCAATCACCAAGAAAAACATTCCTTGAGACCATTGTTTGAAGAGCTTCACCTTTCTCACTGAGGACTCTTACTAGAGTAGAGCAAAAGAAGCCCCATCCATCTGACTAGTGATATGGCACATACATTTTAGCAGGATGGCGTGAAGAGAGGTCTGTTCCTCTCCTGGTAGCTAGGAAATAAAGTAAGAGAAGAAGCTAACTTTCCAGCATTCCCTTCAAGGCCATGTTCCAAACACCTAACTTCCTCCAAGTAGACACCACCTCTTTTTGTTTGTTTGAGAATTTCATGCATGAGTACTTATATCATTTCTACCCCATTACAAACTCCATTGGTAAGCCCATTCTCTCTCAAAAATTAATGCTCTCTTCTTATTTTGACATATGTGTGTATGCACATTTGTAAACAAATATATATAAAACTTTTATGTATATATAATTTTCATTTAATGTTATCTATATGTATATGTGTGAAAATTTATCTGTGAAAATTGAGTTGCATCATCTGAAAGGATTATTCCTAGAGAACACTGATTTTCCCTCTCTTTGTAGACATTGATTGTCTGCAGGTCTTTGTCTAGAGGTAAGGCCTCTCAAATTTTTTCTCCATTCATGCCGGCATATTGATTGGTGTCTTAAGTATGCAGGTTTTGTTTAGACAGGCATGTTGTCTGTATTTCACAGATGCAGATTCCGTGTCATATAGAGCAAACAATACCTAACAGAAGGTTACTGGTCTGATATTTCATCTTCTACTCTACAACATTCCTTGAGACATAGATGTAAGGGTTGGGATGTATCAACTGGGATTAGGCAACTGATGATTATTTATCCTCCACCTTTTGATCAGCTGTAGGTCTCTGGAATAGTAACCATCTATTTGTTCCAAAGAGAAGTTTCTTTGATGAAAAAGTAAGTGCTACACTTAACTCTGAGTCTAATGATAAGTATTTTGAATACAATTAGAAATTATATTGGTTTAGGGAAACAGCAGTTGTAGGCTTTTCTCCCAGGTCTGAACTCTCGAGCCATGGGTGGTTGGCTAGATTTGCAAATACTAGGCATGAAGTCCTTCCAACTGCACAGGCTTTAATGTCCAATGGCAAAGGTGTTGGTAACACCCAAACAGTAACAGAGAACAAAGCAAGGCCTGATAGTCCTCTCATTCCATCACACTCCCCTCCTAAAGAAATACTGCTGCCAAGCAGGAATATTCAATATAGCTTCTCTAGTGACCAAAATATGTAAAGATCATAATCTATAAAATGACTTCTGTTATCCAATCCTAGGTGTCTCCTTCCCATTCACTTATTTATCTTGGCTCTCTCCCTGCTTCTTCCTATTCTGTACAGTATGTAATTGCTCTCCATACTTCTTGGGTGGCTCTATTTTACACAAAAACATAATATCTCTGGTGGTACCATCGTATGTATCTCATTTTTCTTGCTACACTCCTCTTACCTTCTTTTTAGCACAATGTCTAACACATAAAAGGACAATATAGATATTTGTATGAAATAATTAAGCCAATTTACATTAGAAACACATCTTCCATATACAAGAATATTCAATAGGATTAAAAGTTGTAGAATTTTAGAAGTATAAACTGAGAGACCAAAAGATAAGCAGCGATTGTTAACACTATGTAAAGTAGGCGCAGTATAGCAGTAAGTTCCCTGAGGGGAGAGCTACCTCGCTGCATTCTTTCCCGCCTTCCCGGTTCCGGGTACGTGACTCGGCTCACAATCTGCCTTCCCGCCTTCCCTGTTCTGGGTACGTGACTTAACTACGGCTTTGTTCAAACCACCCAATCAGACCCCTGTAACTATGCTTCTCGCTTCTGTAACCGCGCTTCCTGCTCCCGAGCCCTATAAAAACCCCTCACCCCAACCGAGAGGCGCGCAAGTCCTCCGATAGGCTTGGTCGCCCCGGGTACCCGTGTATCAAAATAAACCTCTTGCGGCTTGCATCCGAAGGCTGGTCTCGCTGTTCCTTGGGAAGCGGGATCTCCCCGTCTAAATAGGCTCTTGGGAGTCTTTCATAAACAGCTTTTTAAAAACATTTAAATTAACCTTTTTGCATAAGCAGTATAGATCTGAACCCCAGAGGGGTCACTCCTCTTGTACAGGTCACACATGCTTAGACATAGGCCTGGGATTAGGCTACAGTGAAATTTAATTTTCTTTGTGTATTTGTTTTCAGCCTTACTGAGTAAAGGAGCCAGAAAAACTGACAAATCATGTTAAGAAAAGGCAGATATCAGTTCCCTGAAACCAAGTTCAATAGGAAGTTTTCTTGCAGTCTCAACACTTGATTTGGCTTCCAAACAACATGAATTTACACACACACACACACAAACACACACACACACACACACACACACACACACACACACATGCATGTGACTCATTTGTCATCTTTCATGAAAACAGGCATTGTACTTCAGGGCTTGCTAACCATTGTTTCAGGATAGAGGGACTATTTTAATATATTTTAGTTCTTCTGTTAGCCCAATGCCCTCGCACCACAGACATAAAAATATTTTAAAAGGTAAAGCTCTACATACAATGCAGTGACTCGTGATGCATTTCTGACCTTCTAATTCATGAGTACAGCCTGTCTATTACAGCAATATAACGGAAGTCAATGTTTTCTCCACTTCCTAATATGCCATCTTGAAGGGATCCTCAACAAATAATATTTTGCATATTAGATTATAGGGTGTTTATAGCAACATACCAACACTTGTTAGTATTACATAACAAAAGGAAGGGGGAAATGTCCAGCCTGAAGTCATCTGTGATTCACAGCGAGCAGTTATTACAGCCCATATGGAGTGAAGCTCACCCACAGCCAAACATTCCATGAGTGTGACAAAGTGACAAACAGGAGTCAAGTGCTGTATGCTGAGTAGCAGTTCGTTTACTGTAGGCACAGAACTCGAGACATGAAAAGGATGCACAGAAGCCGCCATGCTGACAGGGGTGAAAACTGGGGGATCAAACAAATGTTGCTGATTCAAAGTTGTTCTCCTACGGTAACAACCCACACCAAATGAGTTGCGGCGGTGGAGAGCAAGCTGTGCTCAGAGACTAATTGCTGCACTTGTTAGAGTGAGCAAGAAGGTGTTTATTTGTTTTACATGTGTTTGGTGCCAAGACATCCCCGGGATCTGGAGCTGAAGCGGAAACAGAATGACAGTGTTTAGAAAACTAAACACAAAAACAAAAGGGAAGGAGAGTGTTTTTTGTGAAAGCGACTTGAGCGTTAAACACATGAAAAGCTGGGGGCTCTTATCCTGGGTGATTAATCCTTCAGTCTGCTTCAGATCAGCCGGTGGGAGCCCGCGTGCCGGAAAGGAGTGTATTAAGTCTGGGATGCTTTGATGTTGTTACTTTTATTTAGATGGTGAATTATTCAAAGCAAGGAGGATCAGTGTAAGAGCTAGCAATAGAAATAAAAGGAACGAAAGTCAGGAAAGGGAGGAAGCCAAGCAGGAATGTGAGAGTTCCTTGTGGTCCCACCACCAAGTGTGGGGGTAGTTCCTGCAGTCTGACCTGGAGGGTGAGGGTGCAGGTGTGTCCTGCTAGGGAATACGTCCCAAAGTGTTCTTCCAGCTTCAGACCCCAGAACTAGATCCTCGCTAACACAATTTTAATGCTGTAAATGTTTCTATCAAGCAAACTTGTTTTCTTCTTTCTTCTTTTGCAGACTTCCTTTGGAGAGAATTTGCTACTCCAGTCTAGCTTTCAAAGAGTTCTAGAGCACAATAAAGGAATATGTTAATTCATCCAAGTAACATGTAAATGTTAAAACAAGACCATTATTCATGATTCTTTTAGACGCATGGAGAAAACCAAGCATCAACAAAACTTCTGAACAAATTTGAAGTGTTTACATTGTCAATGTGAGTAGGATATTTTGTAGATTATTTTTGTTTAAAAGGGAGTACAATATAAGCCTGTATCATTTTGAAAGAGCTGATTTTCAGAATATATGTCACAGAAAAAGTCACTACAATAGATCCTTTTTTTAAGTGTTCTATCTTCAACAATACAATTTAAACAACCTCTCCCTCCACCTTCTCTCTCCCTGTCTGTCTCTCTCTCTCTCTCCTTCCCCTCCACCATCCTTTCTGTTAAATATCTCAGATTTTCAGAAAATGAAGAGGTCTTGAGCATGGCTCAGCTACTATAGTACTTACTTAAGATGCACAAGTCCTATGTCCTGGGATTATTCTCCAGCACTGGTGAGTGCACGGGAGAGGTGCTGGGACACAAGTAGATGTGGTGGCACTTTCTAGTACACTCTAGCGGTGACAGGAAGATCATAGATTCAAGGTCATCTTTCATTACACATTGACTTCAAAGCTAGTCTGGGCTATGTGACACCTGGCAGAGACACAGAAGAGTGAGAGAAGAGGAGTGAAAAGGAAATAGTAACCTTCGTGTTCCACACAAGGACAATAATGAACATCTATATCCATAGGAGATGCTTTAAAGGTACATTGCAACATCATTTCCATTCTATTTTCCACTGCTTCCTGTCAATACAGTGTGAATGGTTCATTAATGTAGTGAAAACATATGTCAGATTGAGAATCAGACAAATTATCAATCCTACACAAAACCCAAATATAAGATACATGAACATTTTGCAACTTCACCAAGATTAAGTCTATATTTAACTTTGAAGCTATAGTCAGCTGATCTCTCAAAAAGTTTCAGGAAGATATGGCTTGTGTCCTCTTAGAGCTCATGGTTTAGAAAAACTTATTTTGTCTTCTTTGTATGTAAAGAAATCCATGTACAAAAATTTGTAAGGATGGAAAAGTCAACTTGCTTATGGAAAGAGCGAGCCTTTGGCTCAGATTAAGTATAAAATATACTGATATACTGTTTCAAGACAAGATCTTTTTAAATTCCCAATTCCTATGGCAGAAGCAACACCAGGGAACCTCAGCAAATGAACTATTATACATAAGAGTATGCATATACATAAGCAGTGTGTGTGACATTTGTTCTGATCATTGTGCTGCTAATCCAGGACCACATGGTTCCTTCACACTCTCATAGTCTTTATTCTTAGTTCTGTGCTATCTATATCATCTCTACCACCAATCCTGAGTCATGGGTATTACTGAACCCATTTCCATATTTAGAGACTTCACTCAGGTTTTTCCAGGAACATGTGAAAGAGATAACCCCTAAATTTTGCCCAAAAGGCTTCCTCTGTCACAGAATAAACAAAAACGTAAACCTGGGGGCACCCTCAGTAACAATGGATGGCATGGTAAAGGGAGAGTCCTAGATCAAATGGAAATATGGCCTAGACTATACACTGAGTGGCCCATGGTAGAAAGTAGAAAATGAGGAGTATTCCAAAGATGAGAAAACTGGTGCCAGAAACTGTTGAAGCCACTGAAGAAGCCAGGAGCTACAACCTGATCTATTAATTTGTAAAGAAATGTAGGGCACAAAGTAAAAACAATAACTGGAAGTTAATGGAATTTAATAACTAGTTCTGGCTAGAAGTAAAAGAAATCTGAACCAGTGTAATTCTTATTAAAGGTGCCTGTGCTTCTCTAAATACCAGATGTTTAATACTGAGAAAGAGAGAGAATAGATCTCACTATAAAAATCTAGGCACCTACTAAGTAAATAATAACAAACCCAGAAAGAGACCAATAGTTTTCAAAATTACCACAACACATGATCTAAATGTCCAGTTCCAAAACTTTTATGAAACAGAAAAATATGAGTCATACCCTGGGGATTGATATAGAAGCAGGCAAAAGAAGCTGTGAATGTTACCAGATAGCAAATAAAATAGATATATACTTAGAGTGGCCATAAATGTGTTAATAGAACTAAAGACATAAGTAAATGTAAATATGGCAAAAACACTGTGCGGAATGCTACATACAACAAAGAAAAGTAACATGAAAAGTAACAAATGGAAGACCTGTAGTTACAAAAGTATAGTAACCACTCTTTGTTTAAAAAATAGATTGTGACTATATAATAGATTTGAAGAAAGCAAAGATAATAGGGAAAAGAGATTCCTAGCAGTATATAAGCTAACATAGAGAGGAAGAACAAGATAGAGCTGTCAGGCATGAAGATGGGTATATGTACATATGATGGGCATTCCACAAAGAGAAGAAAGTAAGAAGAGAGGAGAGGGATCCAAGGAAACAACAGCTGGAAACTTCCCACAGTTCCTGAAAACTATGGCCTATATATTAAGAACATTCCAAGTAGGAAAACCACTGAGGCCTACGAACAGAGCCAGACTATAGAAAATGTGGTGCTACAATAGAATTTAAATAAGATAATCATCTGGAATCTCAGCAGAAGCAACAGAGGTCAGAAAAGTCAGTGGGTACCAGACTTAATTGTTCAAAGAAAAATTGTCAGCAAAAATCTCCTCTGTCTACCACAGCTATTGTTCCCAAATAAAGAGGAAATGAAGCTTTCCATATTAACATTAAGAACAAAAGCCAGACAATTTGTTACTAACAGAACTACATTACACTTCATACCAAAGGGAATTCTCCAGTTCAAAAACAAATGACTTCTCATGCCAATGTAAAATTACACAGATTCCTGGTAGATGCAGCAATGTAATTTCACAGTATAGTTGCCTGTTTTCTTCTTCTTTCATTAGCTTTAAACAGAAATTCTATGAAATACTGTTATAAAATATATGCTTGGATGTATGTAGAAATACAACATCAGCAACTTGTCATTAATAACAGAATAGCAAGAGTAAAGGTACAATATAATAATAAATAATAAGAGATGATAAGTTAATCCAACATCAAACCTCTCTATATCTCTATAGTAGTTCTTAGGAAGTTTTCAACTCTAAATGCTTACATTCAAACAGAAGAAATAGCTCAATCCAAGAAAGCAAACTTCTACCTTATGACAGTGGAAAAAGAAGAGCAAAATAAACCTAATGTAAGATGAAAAGAGATAAAGATTAAAGAAGACACTAAAGTAATCAACAATAGAAAACTGAATTACCTAAAAAAATCAACAGAAGCGGTATGTATCTTAACTGAGAGAACAAAGAGAACATTCAAAACACTGAATTCAAAAAAGAAACCATTACCATTAAATTTGCATACATAAATATAAAAGAACACCATAAAGAATTATACATCCCCCACATCTGGGACAGCTTCACAATGGTACTGGCCCAGTGCAGGCCCCTCACTGGCTACCATGCAGCAGTGTGTGGGGCTGGATGAGGGACTGGCTGACTAACTCAGCTACCATCCGGGCCAACATCCAGGGCTTTGAGTTGACCCACTCAATATCTATTCCATGTATAAACTGCTCCAGTGTGTGAAGGGACTGGTCTTGCAGGACAATAGCCACAAGACAGCCATGACTCTGGGTAACAGCAGGATATCGGAAAGGAATCTCAGAGAGGGTCTATTATTGATGGCATAGCAGAAGCCAAAGGCCTTGAACAAGACCAATGACTCATTGCAATGAACATTTGCAAGTAAAACCGTTTGGGCAAAATAGTATATTTTGTGACACAGTACAGCTTCCAATGCCACTATGATAATTTTTTTGGGGGGGAGGAGAAGGGGAGAAGTCACAAGTGGAGAGAGTCATGGGAAATGAGTAGAATTGGGATGCATGATGTGACACTTCTAAAGAATCAATAAAAAATATTCTGTTGAAGAAAAATGTTATAAGAAATTGAGAGATTTTTAGAAAGATAAAAATCAATGCAAATGACAGAAAAAAATACATTAGATTAGAACCATGAAAATAAAAAGATTGAACATACAAATTTTAAAAACTTACTGCAAAGTTTATGACAATATGACTTTACTGATATATTCTACCAAACATTCAAAGACAGATTAAGGCCTATTCTTTATAACCTCTCGTAGGAGGTAGAAGAGGAAACACCTCACAACTTGTTTTTAAGCTATTACCTTGATAAAATATTAGAAAAACCACCACAGGAACTATAATTCACTATTTTCCTTTTGTTTTTTAAATAGTGAAAAAAAGAAAACAATAGAAATTTATTAAACATACTCATACTGGAAAGAGTGGCAAAGAGTTCTAAAGAAGCACATACACATGCACACAGCACACATACACACATGCACACATATATACTTATAAAAGTACATTCACACACCCATACACATGCACATAACATACCACAGTTTATAGACACACACATAAACACACACACACACACACACACACACACACACTTACAGTCCAGGTCCTCACTTGAGGATACAGTTTAATTAGGAAGCAAGGTATATGTACATTTGAGCTAGCAGTTTAAGATAATCTGATTGGCCTGCTCTTTGATCACCTCCCTCTCGGGGGGAGCAGCCTTACCAGGCCATAGTAGAGGACAATGCAGCCACTTTTGATGTGAACTGACAGACTAAGATCAGAAAGGAGAGGAGAACCTCCCCTATTAGTGGACTTGGGGAGTGGCATGCAAGCAGAGGGAGGAGGGAGGGTGGGATTGGGAGGGGAGGAGGGAGGGGCTTATGGGGGGATGCAGAATGAATAAAGTGTAAAAAAAATAAAATAAAAAAAAATCTTAAGCATAAAAAAAAAAAGATATGCTCCACCCATCACCTCAGCTTGTTTTTCCCTAAATAATTTCTGGAAGACAGAGTCCTTCTCTGACTAACACCAGGGTTCAGCCTTTTATTTCTCTCACCATAAGACTCCTAAAGGGAACTCTGCTTCCTCAGTGTGCCTTGTTTCAACAGTCTGGGTCTCCAGAGTAGGAAGCACAAGTGTTCGCTTTAGAATATCCTTCTTTCTTCCTAGCTTGCTAGACACATCTTCCTATCTTGTCTTAACACCTTAATCCTGGGCTGAAATGTCTCAGTCTGAAAAGAACATTATAAGCAGAAGACAAGAAGGAACTACTGTTAGAATATATTCTGTTACATTCAGATAAATGTGTTTAGAGGAACCATTTTTTCATAGCTTTCGTCATTTTTGGAAAGGCTAACATGAACGGCTCCATCTTGCTGGTTTGAAAAGTCTCACCATAAAGGCTGGTCCAAAGCTTACAGTCCTCTTGCTTCATCTTCCCAAATTCTGGGATTGTGGGAAAATGCTACCACTCTCCATATGGCTTAATTTAGATTCTGACAATCCCTTCTCCCCCCTCCCCCACTCAGACCCCCACAGCCACCACCCTGCCACCTGTAATGTCTCTCAACAGTATTATCTAAAGACATCTACTTTGTTCTCACTTGTCCCCAACCACTGAGATAAGCTTGGTCCTGGTTGATCTTCTTTGACCCCACACTGGGTGAGTTAAGAGACAGATGTTAACAGATAATGAGTGGAAGCCTAGTGAACACTGTTAAGCAGCTATGTGTAAAGAAGAGTTCTTAGGTCAAGAATTCCTGGAGTCTATTCTGCTTTTCCTGTTGTGTTTGTTCTGGCTTCTTAAAATATTCAGGTTTGTTAATTAGAAACCTTACTTCTGTCAAAAGTTAATAGGAAATAGTTTTAGGGCTTTAACACAACATAACTATAAGTACAAATACTTTTGTAAAATGTGAATAGACAATAATTTAAGGCTTTACAATAACACACACAGTGTTCACACTCACTAAGTGCTATGCTGTTGTAAACATAGAACGTCCATCACAACATCATTTCTGAACATTTCCTGAGTGATGATATTTTGAAAAGCTGTGGACTCTTTAAGAGCTTGGGGCCAAGACAGTCACCTGCGGCTATTGGGGAAGAGCTTATAGACCACAGAGAGGCCCTACCTCTCTTCTTTTTTTTTTTTTTTTTTTAATTTTTTTTTTCAATGCAGTTTATTCAGGAACATTGAACAATCCTCGGACCCCGGGGAAAGCCAGCCCACAGCTTAAATAGCCTCTGGGTAGCCAACCCAGGCGTGCCACAGGGGCAATGCAGATAGGTCCACATACATGGAAGCAAGCCAGATCCTCAGCCTTAGCCAAATGTGGAGTTGTTCGTGACAGAGAGCACTCACCATCGGGAAGGTGGAAGGCGGAAACCAGCTCCATCTTTAAGGCATAGCATTCCGCAGCTCTCTACAGTTCCCCCTTTTTGTTTTAGACGCATCAGGCAAGAGTAGAGGTCTGATCTCTGATATTAGAAATAAATTGGGACTTTGTACAGATGTTCATTTAGGTGTCATCCACCCAAAGAGCATCAGACCCGTCCGATACCTTTTTCTCAGAGGCGGGACCTGGGGCATCAACCCGCATGCAATCAGACATGCTCTTCTCTGGGTCCAAAGCGGCTGACCCTGAGTGCAGTGCTTAGCCTCGCATCCTGAGCGTATCATTTTAGCTTTTTATGGTATCCAACCATGCTTGGGGAGAATGTCCTGCTTCAATGGCTGTAAAGGCCTGAATGATCATGGCTGCATCACACTGTTGTGAGACTCTAATCTTGCATATATACCACAGGCAAACCAAGGAGACCAACACCGGAAGGCCTGCTAACACTCCCATGCCCGCCCATTCCTTCAGATGATTCATGGCTGCAGCAATCCATGTTGATAATCCTGTGGCTAGTCCTGCGTCCACTCCGGTAGAATTTACTGTGACAATGGCCACTCTCAGCTGCTCCATCGTAGTATCAAATTCTCCAGTCCAATTAGCTAAAATATAGCTCGACAATTGTTTAGACAGATTTGCAGCACACCTACCTCTCTTCTTGAAACTCCACTATTCATGGCCTATTTCTGCTTTGTTGTTTTTTCCACCTCTTTTTAGTTTTATTTTTTAATCAATTTATTTTTAAATTCTTCGTGAATTTCATAAAACTGAGTTTTGTCTATAGTTTCCTCCCTCTAACCCCTCTCAGATCCACCTCTGACATCTCTTCCCACTCAGTTTTGTCTTTTCTCTTTTTTACCCATCAAATTCCAAATTGTGTTGCCCACAACATGAATTTGTGGCCTTCCACCAAGGCACATTTGAATTTCCAGTGCTAACACTTTAAAACTGACTCCCTCCCTGCAGCTATCAGTTATCAACTGCTGCTCAGCTAGGGATGGGGCACTTCCCTCTCCATGCTGGCATTTGTTGTAGCTTAAGCTTACGTGTTGTTTGTGCATACTATCACCACTTCTGAAAATTTCTGTGTATTCTATGTACAGCTGCCCTGTTGTGCCTAGAGGAAACTGCTTCCTTGTATTAATTTACCATCTCTAACTTGTACATTTTTTTATATCTACCTGTCTCTGCCTCTTAAACACTGAGATTAAAGGCTTATGTTACCACAGGCCTGAAAGCTCTTTAATTCTTTCAACCCTCTCTTCCAAAATTATCACTGAGCCTTAGGACAAGAGGGTGCAGTTGTATTTACAAATGAACACATTGCAGCCTCCTATTCTCTACTCCTTAGCCAGTTGTAGGTCTCTTCATAAATCAACTACTACAGACAAAATATCCTCTAGTGACGACCGACAGTTGCATTAATCTATGGCTATAATGATAAGTAATTAGGAGCCATTTTATTTCATGTGTATGTGTGCTTTGCCTGTAGTTATGTGTACTGCTTAACATACCTAGTATACGGATAAGTGGGTGGTTGTGAACCACTATGTGGCTGCTGGGACCCAAAACACAAGACAAGGAAGTGCTTTTAACCCCGGGCCCATCTCTCCAGCCTCAACAACCTCTGCTTTTGCTTGCTGATATGGTCTTACTGCTAACACCACAAGCTGCTCTAGCCTCCATGCCTTCCCAGACTGATGTATTCTGTCCAAGGAATGAGGAACATAATCAACACACCAATCTTAATAATTAAAGTAACACAATTATCATATCATGGGGCACTAATATAGGTCAAGTATATAAATTAATCAAATAAAGTGACAGAAAGGAATGCAAATATAACTTTCTGCAAATCCACTCAAGTATCATGCTGTGAATAGACTTTCAGAAAACTGCTCGAGCAAATAACCACAAGTCAAAAGGTGAGGACTGAGTGAGCTGTATTGTATACCATGAATGCATGTTCTTTACTTATATGAAGATAAAGAGCTAAATTTATTTGAGATTGATAGTAACTTATTATAGTTGAATGTGGCTCTTACATGTTTACATTTACAGTAAAATAGGTATGATATTTTTTAATTTAATACTGAAGCAATAAAAACATTCATTTAAATAATCTAGTTTCTGATTTAGAGTTCTAACTGGGAAAGAATGGTATTTTTTTTTTTAACTTCAGGTACTTAGTTATCAGGAGTTAACATTTGGTGATAATTACTGAAGAACTGAAATGTCATGCCTAATAAAAAACAAATAGGAAACTTTATACATCTAATTCTACAAAGTGAAGAATAAGCTCATTATTCAACATCATTTCCTTTTTATGTCTTTGCAATTTTATTTTGAAATAAAAGGCTGTTTGCACATAATGATAGAAGTGTTTTCAAGTGTGCTAGCAAGGTCAGCTCTAGAATAACAGTCTCTAACATGTAAATCTCACTTCCATTATTGTGCTAACACAGGAGTGTAGCTGTGTTCTCATCAGAAACAGGTATGAACACAATAATCCCTGCTAGGTTAGCTTATACATATGGCTGACATATTAAATGCATAATAAGTAATAATGCATAATTTTCCCTACTTATGTCAACTTAACCAAAGAAAATAATTATCCATATCTTTACATTAATCAGATTTACAACAGTACTTTATTATAACTAATTTCAATTAGTGAAAACAATGCAACATGCTCCCTTCTCTCTGAAAGTTCATAATTTTTGTAACTTGTCTGTTATGCTGATGGTGACAGGGGACCTGGAGTAGATCCTCTTTATTAGAGTCATTAAAAGATATGGTTCAATGGGTAAAGGTGTCTGCTTGCTGCCGAGTCTGATGAATATCTTATTCCTAGAACCTACAGAGTGGAAGGAGAGAAGCACCTTCTTCAAGTTATCTTATGTCATCCACATATATCCTGTGGCATGTGCTCCCTAAACATGCTTATAGCTACATACACACACATATATACACACACTATTAACAAATAAATAAAATAAAAATTCAAGGCATTCAACAAATCTAATTTGAATAAAGACTGCTGTTGACATTGTGTGTTATATTCTGATGATCTGAATTGAGAATGTGAGAATGGCCCTCACAGGCTCGTGTGTTTGAATATTGAAGAAAACCTCCAGTTGGTAGAACTGTTCAGGAAAGATTAAAAGGTGCTCCTTTCTCTAAAGGAAGTATGTCCCTGTCACAAGGAGTGGCCTTTGTGCTTGTCAATGGATTCCCACTCTTTTGACTTAGCTCTGTAGATCACCTACTTACTGATCAAGATATGAGCTTTCAGCAATTCCTATTTTGCTCTACAATCTTGGACTCTACCTCCCTGAAACTGTTAATCAAATTAAACTTTCTTTTCCATAAATCATCTTTTTTTAAAAAAATTTATCACAGCAATAGAAAAGTCTCTAACATAGGTCTTATGCAAAGCATTAACTAAAGGCTGCAAATTTTATGATTTGCACTTAAAATAATGTAAACAAAATAATTTCCAACATATTACCTAACAATAATAAGCAGACAGAAAATGCAAAGAGAAATTACATGTTGAAAAAATATGCACCTAAAGAAATAGATTCCTCTGTAAAAACCAAAACTGACATATTCGGACCACTGATACTCTAAGATATCACAACAAAAAGGGATCTCCTGTTGCCATAAAAAAAAATTGTTCTATTCTTTAAATGAATTTCTCCCCATTCACTATGATACAATAACAATCCCCAAGCAATCTCTTTTCTACCGTCATCATTCAATTTCTTGTGATCATTGACATTGTTACAATTGTTTTTTTCCTGATTAGCCAAGCATTATAGATATTTATAATTTCTACGTGTCTTCCCTAGTCTGCTTTCTGTTGCAGTGATCAACACCATGATTAAAAACAGCGTAGAGGGGGGAGATATTTTTAGCTTACAGTCCATTGTCAATGGACACCAAGGCAGGAATTCAAGGCAGTAAGTGGAAGTAGAAATTGAAGCAAAAGCTGTGCAATAATACTGCTTACTGGCTTGCTTCCTATGGCTTACTCAAACCTTTTTCTTATAGGAATACCTGCCAGGAGAATACCCATAGTGGTCTGGGCCATTTCACATCAATCATTAGTAAAGAAAATGTCCCAAAGACATGCCTACAGGCCAGTGGGATAGTATTTCCTCAATTGTAGTTTCTTCTTTTGTAGGGAACCTGACCTTGTGTCAAAGTCAAGCTGACAAGAAACTCATCAACACAATATCTAAAATATAATTTGTTCAAAGTTGCATAAGTATAATCTGAATTATTTATAAAGGAAATGTCAAAAGGCATTTGGACCTTAATTCTGCAGCACAATCTAATCCCAAAACCAAGTGATCTTAAAATCGTGTAGGTGGTGAGTTTGAGTATCATAAATCAAAATTTCAAATAACTTCATTAAGCTACACACAGAGCATTTGTTTTCATGCTTCCAGATTAAAGGTAGGACTGTATCCCTCCTTCCTTCTTCATTCAAGTCAAATATGCTATTAATTTACAAGAAAACATGAGTGAAAATAGTGGCTGTTAATTCCAGATAGAATGGCTTAAGAATCAGTTCATCATTCATTATATTTTTATGCATAACTACAGAGGCCACTAACACAACAGTCTGCCTCAAACCGTGACCTTGGTTAATTTTTAAAAGAAATGATTGTTAAATCAAAACAATGGGGCTCAACATAGCATTGGTTTTAGTGCTCATAAAATTTTAACTTATGTAATGATTTTTAAAAATCAATTTTATATTGACCTATAAAATATGAACCTTTTTTTGGAAATGTAACTTGAAATAACAAATATAATTCAAAAAGTTTGAACATAAAAGACATACTTAAACAAATACCAAAAAGATAAAGATCATGACGTACAATCCTGTAAATCAAATGGCATAATTCAGCACCTACCCCCCCCCAAAGAATCAAAGTCAAAGGACAGAGTTTATATTCACCATATAAACAATTCTAAACCCTAATGCACATATAGTCATTGGTAGTGACACATGTTTTGCTATGATGAAATTGTTAAGGCACAAAACAATTCAAGAAACAGAACGAAAACTAAAAGCATATTAGTTTTAAAACATTGGACCACAGGAAAAACTTATCACACAATGAATATTTAAAGGTGGAAATAACAAAGCAATATTCACTGAAAAAAAATGAGTAAAATAGAAAAATCATTAGAAAAAAATACTTTTCACATTGGATTTAAAAACTGTCATGAAAAGTGGCAAAGGCATAAATATACAATGTTTACTGTTTTAAATAAATTCATGTCCTAAATTGCATATTGCTAATTTTTATTAATTTCCATGTATCAGTGATTATAATAAATATATACACATACAGAAAACTGTTCAAATGACCTTTCAAATAATTCTCCCGCTACACTAAAGTAGGTAAAAACTTTCTAACTTGTACAAAATGGTGGTAAGTTAATAAAGAAAATTATAATTGTAGGCTGGCAGGATAGCTCAATCAGTAAAGTGCTTACTATATAAGAAACATAAATTAATTTCCAGAATCCACATAAAAAAAAAAAAAAAAAAAAAAACAGAGTGGAACTCAGTCTACAGTCCTTTACACACAAGTACTAGAACTTGAGTCTGGTTCCCCAGAATCCATGTAAGTAAGCCAACTTGGTGGAACATACCTTTAAACCTAGTCTTGGGAGGCTGTAAAAACCCAAGGATCTTCAGCCAGCCAGCCTACAAAAATTAATGTGCTTCAAGTTTAGAGACCTTGTCTCAAAAATAATGGTGAAGAATGTTTGAGAAAACCAGCATGTTGACCTTAGTTCTCCATACCACACACACACAAACTCATGCACATAAACATACAGAGAAATAATAAAAACTATAATTAAAAAGCAAAACTTGCATGGAACAAAAACATCATCATAAGTAAAATTAAAAGACAGATGATGAGGAGTTTATGTTCCAGAAATGAAATGCTAATCTCCCAAATAAAGAGTTCCTAAGACAGTTTTTAAGAAAAACAACTCAGTAAGAAAAATCAAAACCCAATAGAAATCCTAAGTACAATGTGTGAACAGATGTCACAAAAAGAGAAATAAGAAAACACAATAATTCCCAAGCATCTGAAGAGAGGTTTAATTTTATAAAAACAGAAATGCAGAATAGAACTATACTAGCATGATGGCTCTATCCATAAAATCCAAACTATTGAATATATTAAAATCCAAACAAGATAGAATTATTCTTCAAAATTATGTTAGATAGATTCAATTATCTTGGGTTTATTCTATACCTAAATTTACAAAAAATAAATATGATTAATATTCAAAATTATAGTATTGTTAGTACCAGCATAAAACTTGTAACCACAAATGACCTTCAATTAGCTTTAAATTTAATAGTTGCATCCATATATTGAAATGTAGTGCTTGAACCAGATGTGGGAAGTCCCCAATACACATTGTAAATTGAAAAAGGACAGGTGCTGCATTTTGAAAAGTACCCTAGGGGTAGGAAAAAATAAATAATTTATTTCTTTATGTTCACTTAAACAGTCTGAGCTTATGAAGGACACTAAAAAGAGACTACAAATGGTAAGCAAGATTATTTTATTATACACATTCTGTGTGTGTTCATCTGTGTGTCTCATCTATATAAATATATAAATGTATGTATACTGGAGTGATTAACCATGTGTGCACCATAGAGATTAGAAGTCAACACTGGGATGTCTCCTTAAATCACTGTCTACGTTTTAAAAATCTATTATTTACTTTTAAAGTGTTTTTATTGTTGAGAATTTCAGACAATTATGCAATGATATTATCATATCCATCCTCATTTTCCTCTTCTGTCTTCTTTCATACTCACCCCCAATATGTTCCCGCCCTAACTTCATGTCTTTTTTTTTTTTTTTTTTTGGCTAATTCACAAAGTCCAGTTAGTGTTTCCCAAATATACATGAACATTTTACCATCCAGTGGAACACGGGAAACCTACCATATGCAAGAAATAATGTTTCTCCCTCCTTCAGAAGCTCTTCAGTAAGGAAGGAGTAGGACCTGTAGAACACCTTTATACAGTAATTTTGGCTGCCTTTGTCTTGTGAAGATCTTGTGCAGGTAACACAGCTGCTATGAGTTCGTGTATGTGTTAGCCATGCCAAGCACAGAAGACAGAACTTCGCTGTTCTTTCCCTCTTCTTCCATATTTTACATTCTTTCCATTTCGTCAATAACATTTCCTGATCCTTGATGTGGGGAGGGATTTATGCCAGAAGGTGCAATATAGGCTGCAAACAAACAAACAAACAAAAATATCCATGATTTCACCCAGCACTCATTCCTACGTGTTGTTACCTGGCTTTTAATGCTGTAGAGAAGATGGCAGAGTATGAAGGAATGAAAATACTGATTCAGGATTATCAGCAAAAGGTTTATTGCAGCTGCTGAGGCTGGGTTCTCTCCCTCTTTGCTCCCTAAGGAGCGTTTCTATCTCTTCTTTGTCACATTCTTCCTGTATTCCTTTTAAAAAAAAATGTTGGGAGAATGGGTGAACAATTGGAAAAGATGCAAGTTGATATGGAGGGGTCTGAGAAACAAAAACAAAAGAAACAGGATGAAATAGGAAAGCCAGAAGGGTCACTCTATTTTCTTCTTTTTGAAAGGATTGCAGAATTGGCTGTGCAACTAGTGAGTTTATGGGTAGAGGGTGAAGTGATTGGAAAGCAAAAAAGCACCAGAAAATGGAGAACAAAAGGTTTCAGACCTAGTAGTTGAGAATGCCAGGCTCCCGAAATTGCCATTCTGCCTTGCTCTGAGTACTTTCAGTTTCAAGTCCCCCAATTCCTGAGCAGGGAAAGGGACCTGGAGGAGGAGGCCTTGTAGGGTGAGAGGGTTAAAGAGAATCAATCAGCCAAGTGCACCAACAGAGGAAGGCCTGGTAATTGTGATGCTAACGGTGTTGATCAAGAATACGAGAGAACATGATATCCCATAGAAATGATAGACCTGAGGCATTTTAAAGAGGCTGTTGTTTCCCATAGGATACATCCCTTTTTGTTAAATAAATACCTGGTAACTAGGTTACTCAAAATAGAATTATTTCCCAAGATTGGAAACGTTTGGTAACAGTTATGCTGGAATCTAGTCAGCAGTTACAATGGTTAATATGACAGAGGGAGGAATATAGAACAACAAAATAGAGCAAGGGGAATAAATATCATTAAAGATCAATTGTTTAGTGAAGGGCAGTTTTCTGCCTTACAGGAAAAATTTCAGTTTGATGATGCCATTATAGAACAATGCCACTTGGCAGCTTTAAGAGCTTGGAATATGGTTGAGGGAACCTGGGATAAATATGCCTCATTTACTAGGATAATACAAAACTCGGGAGGAGACCTCTCAGACTTTGTGCAGAGATTGGTTTCAACTGTGAATAAAGCCATATTAAAACCTGATGCCAGACAGGTGTTCAGAGAGACCTTGGTCTTTGAGCATACCAAATACTGAATGTAAAGGAGCCATTAGGCCATTAAAGGCACTAGCAGCACCAATGGACAAACACTAATAGACACTGATATTGGCTCTCATGAGCATCATGAAAATATTATAGGACAAGCTATAGCTAGAGGTCTCAGATATCAAAATACCTAATACTTTAATTTTGTTGAATGTGGCTGGCTATTTGCAAGGAAATTGTAAGGCTAAAAGCCTCAGAGCTCTAAATGGCAGGTGTGTTAATTCTGAGTCCCAGACTTTTAGTGATAGCAGTGAACCAGCTGTTTTTGGTGGCAGTGAGTTCTCAGGAAGAAAGCTAAGACCCCAGGATTTGTAGATGCTGTGGTAAGGGTTGTCATTTGACTAACGAGTGCAAGTCCAGGAGGGACATACAAGGAAACCTATCGCCATTGGGAAACAAACCTAGGGGCCTGTCAGCTTGAGGCCCTGCAGGAAAAAAACAAAAGAAAACAAACAAACAAACAAACAAAAACAAAGAAACTGTTTGCTTTTGGTTAGCAGCAGATAAAAAGCAGGCAGAGAAACTACAAGTATTGCTGATTTCATGCACACTACTGAAGGCAGTGAAGCTCTAGATCTGGACACAAATCTTTTGCCCTATCCCCAGAAGCACAATGCTACAAAATAACCACTGGTGTTTATAGTCCTTGGCCTTCAGGGACAATAGGGATGATCTTGGAAAGAAGCAGATTAACTTCCCAAGGACATATTGTGAATCCAGGTGTTATAACAGGAGGGCCTGGGAATACTGGGAAACCTGTGCTCTGGGACAGAGTAGTTAATGATCAGAGACCCAAATTAAAATTGCAAGTGAATGGTGTCTAAATAGAAAGTTTGGTGGATACAGGAGCTAACCATGAATGTATTTCCCCCAAATCCTGGAATCCAGAATGGTCACTTTATGCACAATTTACAGGATTTGGTAAGTTATCTCAAATACAAAGTGTATGAAGAGTTAAATGTCTGATAGGTTAAATGTGTGAGACCAGAAGGGCAAACAAGGAAGTTGAGACATCATGTGGCTGACATACTCATAAATTTATGGTAAAGGGTCTTTTACAACAATGGGGTACTGGGTTAATATTCCTGCAATCCTAGAGACAACTCATGATGAAAATGGTAGGGGGAGGAGGAGTAGTTGCTCCTAGGGGAAGGTAGTGATATGTGTTGTTGAATACAACCATAAGCTGGGCCCATTGTCCAAACACAGGATGTCAAAGGGATTGAGTTTCTAAATTTGTAGGAGGGCCATGCTGAACTAGCAACAGCCATACCCCTAAAATGAATGACTGACAAGCCTGTGTGGGTACATCAATGGCCTTTAACTAAGGAAAAATTTCAGGCACTTGAACAGCCAGTACAAGAGCAGCTGGAGGCTCAACATATAGTAGAGTCTACCAGCCCATGGAATTCCTCTGTGTTTGTTATTTAAAAAAGAAATCAGGAAGTGAAGGATGTTAATCAATTTAAGAGTAGTTGATAGAGTAATTCAACCAATGAGTCCTTTACAGCATTGTTCTTTTGTTAGAGATTATTTAGGCTATCTGGGGTCTTTTATTTTTTTTTTAACTGCATGTGAATTTTAACTTAAGTTTTATGTATTTCTATGAAGAATATGGTAAGAATTTGATTGAGATTGCATCAAATCTATAAATAGCAGTTTCTAAAATGGTTATTTTGATAATATGTTCCTAAGTGCTAGGGACAATAAATACTCTTTATATAATTACTAGCTATTTTTCTTTTCATTTTTTCAGGCTGTGAGAATTCTTTTTAAGACCCCTGGCCCATTTTTTAATTGATTCTATCAATCCATATGCATGGAATGCCTTTCCATTTTCTATTGTCTTTATCTTTCTTATAGTTTTAAATTCATTATCAAATTTAAAGTAAAGAAGTTCTTTACTTCCTTTGTTTGTTTTACTCCTAAATATTTTATTTTCTTTGAGGTTATTGTTGAAGGAAGTGAGACCATGATTCTATGTGGTTTGTTGTTGTTGTTGTTGTTGTTTATGAATAGGAAGACTATTGATGTGTGCGAGTTGATTCAGTATCCTTTCATACTGATGAATTTATCGTTCCTACAAGTTTTCTGATAGAATTTTGGGTATCCTTAATGTATAGCCTCATGTCATCTGCAAATGGTGACTCTTTAACTTCTTTTTCAATTAATATCTCTTTAATATCCTTCTCTGTCATATTGTTCCAAATATTGAAAAAGTGTGTGGATAATGCACACTTCTATCACATTCCTGACTTCCTTGAAATTGCTTCAAACTTTTCTCTTTTTAGGATGATGTTGGATGTAGGTTTCTCAAATATAGCATTTATCCTAGTGTGATATTTTTCCTCTAGTTCTGAATTCTTTAAAACTTTTTTATGAAGTCATGTTGGACTTAATCAAAGGTTAGTTCTGTCTCTATTAAGATGGTATGATTTTGTCTTTAAGTCCATTTATTGTGATTTACTTTTTTCATTAAATTGTGTATCTTTAGCCATCCTTGCATATCAAGGATAAAGCCAACTCGGCCATGCTGTAGAATCTTTTCAATATATGTATGCACACACTAAGAATGCATTTAGTGAAAAACTTTAGTATACATTTATCAGTGATACTAGCCAGTGATGCATCCTATTTTGTTGTGCTTTTCCTTGGCTTTGGCATTAAGAGTTTCAGTAATTCAGTATTAGACATTGGCTTCATAGAAAGGGTTAGAGAGTGCTCCTTCTGTTTCTATTGTTTTAATATTTTAAGAAGAATTGACTCTAAAAGTCTGTTAGAATTCTGCTGTAAATCCGTAACATAGTTTTAAGCTTTCATATAAACCCACCAGTTTGTCTATCATGTGTAATGTATATGAAAATATTTTATCCAGTTCTGACATTTCTCAAAGTAATTTTATCACTAATGCCCGTGAAAGGTCAAATAAAAGCTTGTTCAACTCGAACTTGAGGCAGTGACAGTATCAAGCCTCAGGCAATCCTTTTTCTTGGAATGTTAAAGGTTAGTGTTACACTTACATTGTTATCTTTTCATTGATACATTTTCAACATGTTCACTTGGATGGGCCTGAATTAAATTTTATTTCATTTTCTGTGGCCTTCAATGTTTCCTTTCATAATTAGTATGAACAGAGCCATTCTTCTGGGATATTTATGCAACATGTGCACAGGTTGTGAATTTGGTTTTGGTTCTCAGATCTAATAACATGGTAGACATTAAAGAAAAAAAAATCTATCATGATTATAATTTTATGTGATTTATTTTTTCTCATCATCTTTGATCTGTATTATGGTTCAAATCATAAATGCTTGAAACTCAGGTTTCAAGCACTATGCCTAGCCAATGGTGTTCTTGGCAATTGATGGAAACTTCAGGAATGAGGCATAATTGGATGAAGTAGGTCATTGGGTAATTTCTCTTAGCAAAGATAGCAAAAACAGGCTTACTGCACTCATTTCACCGATATGCATTTTATGAATACAGGAGCCTATAAAAAGGATACAATTACATACAGCATTAATGATAATTAGAAATGAGGCATCTTTTAATTAGAAACAAAGAAGTATAAAGGGGATAGTAACAACTTTTCAGTGTTCCTTCTCTTCCACAGAAGTCCCTGCCTAGGCTGGCCTTACCTATGCTACATATTGTAGAAAACCTCCAGGGATGAAAACTGCCTCCATCTCCAGAGGAACGGAATTTAAGCCAAGATAGTACTGAAGGATGGAATGAGGCTGCTAAACCCAAGAGACCCTCCAAATAACGGAGCCACCTCTGCTTAACAGGTTAGGCATGAAAGGGGCTTCTTACACTAACTCAGTCTTACTGAAACTATTTTCAGTGAGGTTTGTAAACATGGCCATTCAGAGCCATTTTCTGTCCTCAGAATGTCTAGATCATATTAACTGTAATACATGTGACATCCCATTGGACAAACAGTATTTGTGAAGTGTACAAGATTGAGCTTCTCTGGGATGCCTGAATCCATTATTCCACTGGAACACCTCTGTTTTTCTTCTTTAAAACCCTGTTTTCAAAAGAGAAGCATGATTTATTTCTTATCTGGACAAGGTCCCAGACACAGCAACCAACAAGAAAAATGTTTCTTGACGATCATAGTGACAAAAGTTCTCACTTATACAAGCTGAAAAGACAGTGATGTCAGAGTCCTTCTTAGTCACTGTTCTGTTAGTACAATTACTAAGATTGAAATTAAAAAAAAAATATTTAATAGCATTCAATCCAGATACAACTAAAGAGAACAGAAACTAATTCACCAACTGAATTATTTGGGAGAATATTTATGTTCATATAACAATGGAATAACAAGTCATATCATCTCTTTTGCTGTTACTTATGTTGAGAAATAGTAATTTATGCAAATTGGTGGCTTCGTTTGCCTGGGAAATTGATTCTCTACAATAAAAATAATACCGCCGTCTTTACCTTATTCATTTTGACAAGAAATGGCAAGACAAAGCCTCCCCTGCTTTAATGAGCTGCGGTTCTTTGTAGCTAAAGCGACTCTCTGATAACGATGAAAACCTGTCTTGTTTCTCACAGTGCTGTGGCGCCTTCTCACAGTTTGCCGGTGCCGGAGTGCAGTCAGGTGTGCTGGCGCCACTTTAGCACATTCATTGCATTATATGGCAAGAAAACAGAGTTTCCTCTGCAGGAAAGTGGTTTTATTGGTGTTTTCTTCACCGTGATATTTAATTTGGACCTTTTTGAAAATATAATCTAAATACAATTTTACAGTGTACTGGGCAAGCATTTTTTCACATATACACTATACATAATGCTTATAATCCAGAGATATATATAATAAATAGTACCTGTATATATAGATACACAGGAACATCTGTGCCTTCCAAATAAAGTTTCTCCTTATGTTTTGCATGGGATTTCTTAATAAGTTCTAAAACTACACTTACATATTATATCTGCACATATATTCATATGTATACACAGATTTGCGTCTATACACATATACCATATGCTCACAAAGGAAGATGACACAGAAGAATGTAAACTAGTTTTGAGTTAGAGATGTACCTGGTTATGAGTTTTATATCATACACTTGTTAGAACTAGTTGAATTACTTTTTCTTCCTGAGGCTGTTCACTTGCTTACAAAACTGAATTAGATATTTCACTTAGATACTTTACTGAATGTATTAATCAGTTTTAGGATATCTCTAGTGAAGTCTTTAGGGTCTTTTATGTACAGAATCATATTATCTGCAAATAAGGATTTTCTGAATTCTTTCTTATTTGTGTCCTCTTTTGTCTCTTTTGCTTGCTTAATTACTCTAGCTAGGCTTCAAGCACTATATTGAATAGTAATACGAGTGGCTATATCTGCCTTGTTTCTGATTTTAATGAAAATACTTTGAGGTTTTTTCTTCATTTAGCGTGATTTTGTCTGTGGGCTTGAACATATTGCCTTTATTATCTTAAAGTGTATCCCTTATCCCTAGATTTTTCCAGGACTTTTATCATGAAGGGATGTTAGCTTTTGTCAGTTGTCCTTTCCATGCCTAATGAGATGATCATTTGGTTTCTACTCTATCTTCATGGAAGGCGGTGGAGGATTGGAGGAGCCAAAGCTGGTAGATAACTTCAAGGAAAGAGTGTTCTCCAGACACAAGAAAAGGTCGTTACACATAGGAACTCACAGCTATTGTGACAGCATGCAAAATACCAGTGCAAGCTAAAACTAAATAAAATTGATGTGTTCTGTGGGCAAGAAATGCCACACCTGGCTGAGGAGCTATTGGTATTTGATAGCGTCTGGAAAGGGGAGAAAAAGTTTTTCTTAGCAATGTGACCCCCCCCCATGGTCAGTAGACACTACTTCAAGGCAGTCCCAAGAGTAAGTGAGCAACACAATTAAACATAATGGAAAATAGGGAGGAGGAGGAAGAGGAGGAAACAGTTACTGGATTTTGATGGGTAGGGGGGTAAAGGTGGAGAGAAAGGATCCAGGAGGTGGAGTAGAGAGGTGAATATGGTCAAAATACATTTCAGGAGTCAGTAGCTGTCAGTAGCTACACCCATAAAGTCTCACCAATATGATCACCTAAAGGAGAAATGAACAAGAACAACACTAATATACACGCCAAAGTGGATGGGAAAATCCCATGAGGCCTCAACTCTACACAAAGAGTTACAGGCAACTAGGGAATGCTGAGAGCCAGTCAAATAGTCTGCTCTGCGGAAAGCATACCTATTGGTTATCCGATGCCAAACAGTCAGCCCTGAAAACACACAAATTAGTAACAGTATGTAGACTGAGCAGATTATATTTAGGATTATGTATGTATATACATAGATAGTGGATGGAAGCTTAAAGGAAATAATGTTCTCCAGATTCAGCACAATAGTTGCGCATATGAACACACGCAGCCATTTTAACAGGGTGCAAAAGACCTGTGTAAACTCGAGCCCAACAAACTCACAGTATGCGGTGAGCAAGAAATCCCACCATTAGCTGGGGAGCTATTGGAATTTTATAACTGCTTGGAGAGGAAGAATGTTTTCATATATATGCATATACATGTGTGCATCTAATAACGATGAAAAAGATGCTATGCATGTGAAAGAGAACAAGGTGTATATGGAAGGATTTGGAGGGAAAACAGGTAGGGAAGAAATGTAACTATATTTTAATTTTTTAAATAACAGAAAAAAGAAAAAAACACATTGTATCGAGTTTTTAAAAAATTAATAAAAATATTATTAAAAATAACTTCAATGAACCAAAAACAATCAATTTATTTCTACAGAGAGGTAGAGAAGAAATTTAAAACTGATGAACAAATTTGTTTTACACATCTAAGAACTCTGTGAGAGGAAAAATTTGTTATTAGAGCTTTTACATACCTAGAAAAGAGGTTCAAAAATCTTAAATTTTTATTTGAAATGCTACGTGTCTTAATAATTTTTATTGTTTATGTCATTGGACAACTTGAAATGCCTTAATTATAATTTTGCTTTGTTCTTGGTATACTCACATACTAACTAAGATATACATACAAAATGCAGTCATTTCCTTTGTGTTTCTTATTGCAGACACTTCAGTCTTTTGTTTGTTTATTTTGATTTTAACTTTGGTTTGGGTCTTTTTTCAGATGACAAAAAGAGGAGAGAAACACAGAAAGAGATGGTTGGGTAGGGAGGTAAAGCTCAAAGTACATTATATAAAAATATTTTAAATAAAAATAAACAGTACTTTACAATTGTTAAAAATAAAATCTTCCACTACAGTATTTTCAGTTTGTGTAGCTAAGTATAATAATAGAGAGAGCAGTCAAAGAGAAATGTTTTCTGTTGCAGTGGAGGAAAATACCTACTTAATTTTCTGCCTTAGTTGTTCAGCACTCTTCCTGCTTTCTTTCTGAAGTGTGTCTTTGTGAAAGTGAAAGTATATAATTATATTCATATTCATGTCAACATTTGTGGAGAAATTAGGATTTATTATTACTTACTTTTTTGTTTCGTTCTTGTGTTTAAGACAAGGCCAGGCTTACTGAGAATTCACTTTATAGCCCAAGCTAGCCTCAAACTATCAGGAATCCTCCTGCCTCAGCCTCTCAGGTGCTGGGATTGTGGTTGGTAGACACCACACTTTAACAGAAATGAGGACTTCTAATAAAAAATCAAAATGTGAGTGAGATTGTGCAAAACTAACTAGGTAGTTGCTAGGTAGTGATTGTGACATCTGGTAGTATGCCAATAGGACTCCCTAATACGAAGTGAGCAAGAACACCCACAGATGTGCCAGAGTGGATGTAACCAATTACCTGATCATTTTGCACAATTTTTATGGGCAAAATAGTATGAGGGAATATAGTCTATATGCACAGAGAAGGCAAGAAAGAATTCATCAGAGTTATCGGCCATATTAATTTCAAATGCCAAGTTAGCTACTTGTCTTGAAATAAATTTAATTATAAAAAATAAACAGAATTTAAAATGGAACAAATATTTTCCTTAAGCTATTAAAAAGACCCTAGTAGCAGAAATTCCTTAGGAATTTCTAACCAATCTCTGGCACCACCTTAGACCCACCCCATGGGAGAGAGTCAAACTCTTAACCCTGACAATAAAACTCTGCTGTGCTTGAGGAGAGAAGCCTAGCATCGCTGTCTTCCGAGAAGGTACACCCAGCAAAGGATAGAAACAGACGCTGTGAATCACAGCCAAAGCTTGAAAAAGAGTTGGGGGAAGATAAAAGGACCCAGAGGGGAAAAGAGCTTCACAAGAAGACCAACAGAGCCAACTAACCTGGGCCCAGGGGGGCCCTGCAGAGACAGAAGCAAGGGCCACGCACGGACTGGATCTAGGCCCTCTACACATATGTATCCGATGGGCGACTTGGTCTTCTTGTGGGTTCCTTAGTAAGTGAAGCAGAGGCTGCTTCTGACATGGTCTCTGTTGCATGCTTTTCTATCACTTCCCCCTGGTGGGGCTGCCTAGCCAGGCCTCTGTGGAAGAGTATGTACTCAGTCCTGATGAGAGTTAAAGGGCTGGAGTGGGTTAGTGCCCCCCACATTCATGAGGGGGAGGGGAGAGGAAAAAGAGGAAGGGAGGGTGGGACCAGGAGGAGAGGAGGATGGGGGCTAAGACTGAGATGTAATGTGAACAACCAAATAAATAAAGTTAAAAGTTTAAAAAAATATTTAAAAGAATCAATGAAATTTCCAATATATAATGCTCAGTGCCAGTCAGGCTATCTGCTGGAACGCTTTATAACAAGGAAAGCTAAGACATCGCTGGAATAACCTGAATTTAGTCACAACTTTAACCACAGTTCTAAGGGTTCCTTGTAAAATTGGATGGTTGTAGGTTTGCGGTTCGCACAGAAGTAGACACCGCCCTCAAGTGGAAATTTTAAAAATCACTCCCTAAATTTGGCCCTTTCAGAGCAAGATGCAAACAGCATAGTTGAGCCAGTAAAATTAACATCAGAGGAAAAAGAAATGGCTGGGCCTGACACTGCCTGAGGCCTCCGGCTGCTTCTACTTAAAACAGTGCTGTAGAACCAGAGCAAAATAGCTGTTGTACCATCTAAATAAAGCAAAACACAGTTTTATTTACAGAGCCTGAAGGTTGCTCTTCACTGAAATGACTTAGGTATATTTGTTATTTCTTATTATTTAATCTATTTCTCCTTCAAACCAACTATCTCTAAGCCCCATGTCATTACCATCATCCCTATTACCAGGTAAAAAGATCATAACATTAAGCATTCAGCTATGTCTCTAAAGATCAAACAGAAAGCAGAGAAATCAAGAGGTGAGCCTCAGACCTAGATTTTATTCCAGATGTCTATCATCCTACATATTTTACAAGTAAAAAAAAAAATAAAAAAATCGCAAAACTGGAGAAAGAACAAAGGCCCAGGAAATAGAGATATTTTCCTAACAGAAAAATAACAGACAATGGAAAATTGAAAGATAACGTTCAAAGATCTGGAAGTTTCCATAAACCTGCCCACAAGAGTTGTTTCTTTCTTCGGAGTGAGCAATAAATCTAACACAATTACAGACTAAAGACAATTACAGACAAGTTTAGCATTTTAGTAATTTGAGGAACAATCCCTATTAGGAAAAAAAATTCTGGTTTTGTTAATAAATTTCTAATTAGCAAACTGAGTAAACATTAACTTCCAGTTTTTAACACAGATTTGAAGAACTGCATTCTCACCGTCTGACTCTGTGCTCAAAGCTGTGCCTGGCACAGAAGCCCCCACAGACTGTTGATTTTCTTGCACCTGCTTTGATCACTTCTGCATCTATGTAGCCATAATATTGTTTTCTGCATGTTGATGATTGCATTTAAAAATTAGCTAACATTTATGTAAGAATTTAAAACCCTACAAGCTGCTTAGTCTCAGATTTCTTGATAATATTTCTACTGTTTTATCCATTGCTTTTTAACATTCTTTTTAACATTTTAAAGATTTATTTTTTACATATGAGTGCTCTCTCTGCAAGTCATACGCATGCCAGAAGAGGGTGTCATATCCCAGTAAAGATGGTTTTGAACCACCATGTGGTTGCCGAGATTTGAACTCTGTACCTCTAGAAGAGCAGACAGTGCTATGAACTGCTGAGCCATCTCTCCAGCCCCACTTTTTAAAATTTTCTAAGAAATTCATACGCAAGTACCATATTTACGTAGTTTCTACCGCACACTTTCTCCCCCAACTATGCCTGTCCCCTGCAACTCCTTCTCAACTTCATGACCTCTTCTTTATTGTTATTACACATATGTTAGTGTGTAGACACATGTACCCACTTGTCTATATATAATTACAACCTGCTGAATCCATTTAGCATTGTTTTTATGTAGAGATATTGAGTGATGATCACTTAGGGTTGAATAACCTATTACCAGGTGTCTTCCCTAGAGAAGACCGATTCTCCCCACTTAACGGCCATTAATTGTCTATATCCCTTTATCTAGGGTCTAGGATGTGTGAGATTTCCCCATCCACATTGGCATGTCAATGGGTTTGTCATTGCTTAGGAGAGCATGTTATTGAGATTTAATGTATTAACATGCAAATCTCTGACATACACAGAAGATGCCATCTTACAACAGACGTCCTGAGTCTTAGATTCTTAAAAATCTTTCTGTCCCCTCTCCCATGTTACCTGAGCCTTAGGTGTACCAGGTATATGGCAAATCTATCAACTGAAAACGGGTAGCCCATCAGTTCTCTTCTGCATTTTGACCAGTAGCAGATTCTGTGATGGCGTCTGTCTATTTGACAAAGAAGACTTTTTGGTGAGGAATGAAAGCTGTATTTATCGGTAGATATAATGATAGATATTTTAAAAGACAGTTGGACACTATATTGGTTTGAACAAATGGGAGTAGTAGGTTCTGTCCTAGGGTTCCTGACCTCACCACAGGTATATGGCTAGGTTTGCAGTACTGGGATAAATTCTTTTCAGTTGGTTCTTAAGTTCAATTACCATCCAGATATAAGTGCCACTGCTGCATCATTGCAGATGTCTGTCTTACCATACGTAGGTCATTGTTATGGTCTATCGGGCAACACTGTTGATTTTCTCCCTTGGCAGCTTGCAAAGTACTTGCAGATGCTCTGGGATCTAGCCCTCAAAGAAAAGACTTTTGAGTCAATAACAGCTTTATTCTTAGTCTTGTGTCCAAAGTACGTGGTGTCATAAGCAGTAAGGGCTTACTTTCAAGTTCTGGGAGGTAGCCAAGGGCAATGACAATAGTGTGCTGCTTTGGAAGTTTTTTTGCATGGCCCTGACCAACAACAACAAGGAAGATTTCCCATGCCTGGAATTTTTTGTTAGATTTTTTTTAAAGCTATGGGCACAAACTATTATCACCCCAGGTGTCATAATATACATATATATATATATATATATATATATATATATATATATATATATGTATATATATATATATGGCTTTTTCAGAGTAGGACTGCAAGAAGAAATTCCCTAACTGCATATGTGCCACTGTAAAATCTTAGTCTTCAGAATCAAAATTAGTGTAATCTACTACTGCTGTAGGTTGGGCAAGGCCTCAAGTGTCACTTTAAAGACTTGATTCCTGGTGTGCAGCTACAGAAAGAAATGGAATCTTTAGGATGCTGAGCCTAATTAGAGTTCCCTGAGTCAATGGAGGTGGGCTGTTATTGCTGTTGTTTTGGTTTGGGTTTTTTTTTGGGGGGGGTTGTTTTGTTTTGTTTTGTTTTGTTTTAAAGAGGAGGATTGTGAGAAGGATATTGGCCGTTTTCACGAAATGATAAATTTTACCGTCAGATGTTCTCCCCATCTGCCACATATCCTCGCAGTCAGAGGACCAAAGCAGGGGGCCTGCTGATCTCAGACTGTAATCCCTTAAACCATAAGGCAAAATAAATCCTAGTAAAAATAAATATTTTATGTCTGGTATTTCATTGCAGTAAGGAGATCTGACTATAAACCTTACTGAATGTATTCTCTAGGAATGATGAACTGAGAGGTACTCTTTTTTTTGTTTGTTTGTTTGTTTTGGTTTGGTTTTTATTGAGACAGGGGGTTTCTCTGTGTAGCCCTGGCTGTCCTGAACTCACTTTATAGGCAAGGATGTCCTTGAAATCACAGAGATCCTCCTTCCATGCCTCTCTGAGTGTTGCAATTAAAGGGGAGAGCCACCACACCAAGGTAAGAGGTACTTTTGTAAAATCAATCAATCAATAAAGGGTTGTTTCCAGCTTCCGGCTATTACAAATAAACCTGCTACAAACATGGTTGAGCAAATGTCCTTGTTGTCTAATTGAGCATCTTTTGGATATGTGTCTAGGAGTGGTATACCTGGATCTTGAGGAAGCACTATTCCTAATTTTCTGAGAAAGCACGAGACTGATTTCCAAAGAGGTTATACAAGTTTACATTCCCACCAGAAATGGAGGAGGGTTCTGCTTTCTCCACATCCTATCCAGCATGTATTGTCACTTGAGTTTTTTTTTTTCATCTTGGCCATTCTGATGGGTGTAAGGTGAAATCTCAGGGTCCTTTTGATTTGCATTTCCCTGACGGCTAAGGACCTTGAGCATTTATTTAGATGTTTCTCTGCTATTCACTATTCCTCCTTTGATACTTCTTTCTTTAGCTCTATACCACAGTTTTTAATTGGATTGATTGATTTGTTGCTGTTTAACTTCTTTGGTCCTTTATATTTTCTGGATATTAGTCCTCTGACAGATAAAGGGTTGGTGAAGATCCTTTCCCAGTCTGTAGGCTGTCGTTTTGTTCTGATGACAGTGTCCCTTGCTTTACAGAAGCTTTTCAGTTTCATGAGGTCCCATTTACTGATTGTTGCTCTTAGAGCCAGTGCTGTTGGTGTTCTGTTCAAGAAGCTGTCTCCTGTGCCAATGAGTTCTAGGCTCTTACCTACTTTTTCTTCTAACAGATTTACTGTGTTTGGTTTTATATTGAGGTCTTTGATCTACTTGGACTTTAGTTTTGTACAGGGTGGTAAGTATATTCTATTTGCATTTTTCTACATGTAGACATCCAGTTAGACCAGCACTATTTGCCTCAGTTGAGGAATGGACACAGAAATTGTGGTACATCTACACAGTGGAATATTACTCAGCAATAAAAAACAAGGAAATCATGAAATTTGCAGGCAAATGGTGGGAACTGGAGAAGATCATCCTGAGTGAGATATCCTAGAAGCAGAAAGACACACATGGTATATACTCATTCATAAGTGGATATTAGATATATAATATAAGATAAATATACTAAAATCTGTACACCTAAAGAAACTAATCAAGAAGGAATACTCTAGCTAAGATGCTCACTCCCCCAGGGGCGAGACGTGCTCCATGCCAATTGACTAACTCCATGTTTTCCTCCAATTTTGAAAGTCATTTAAGGTTCTTAAATTATTTTTTTCCCTTTTTTCTTAAATTTTTCATCAATTACACTTTGGGGGCAATGGTCTCCTGAACCTACTCAGACCTCGGACACCACCACTGCTAGTTCTAGAACTGACGCAGGATGTTCCAACGAGGGGTTAAGGCTTCTCATAATATTTCCTATAAGCCCACACCTGTTTGTCTATATCCCCCATTTTTATTCATTATTAGCCAGATAGAGCCAAGTAATTGTGGTAATGATACTTGCTTTTTTGCCCAATGCTGGAATGCTAGTAAATTTAGGTATGCCCTGGTTACTCGCATGCCTCACTGGGTGCCTGTGCCCATTGATGCCCCTCACGCTATGACTCTCTTCAGACAGAAAAGGGATCTTGGAACTACAGCCACCATTGTTACTACCATCTCATTGACGGCTGTTGGAGCTACCACCAGGGCATTAGCCATGAGTCATACTGGGCAGACTGCTCAGACCCTGAATAATCATTTAGCCAATGTAGCTCATGCCTTAGTTGTACATAAAGGAATTAATGCTCAACTAAAAGGAAGCTTGATGGTGTTCAATCAGAGGATTGACCTCGTGCAGGAGCAAATTGATACCCTATGGCAAATCGCTCAACCTGGCTGTCAATGAAAGTATGCTGGACTTTGTGTCACTAGCATACAACATGAGAATTTTTCCTGTGCTGCAAATCTGTCTAAACAATTGTCGAGCTATATTTTAGGTAAATGGACTGGAGAATTCGATACTACGATGGAGCAGCTGAGAGTGGCCATTGTCACAGTAAATTCTACCAGAGTGGACGCAGGACTAGCCACAGGATTATCATCATGGATTGCTGCAGCCATGAGTCATCTGAAGGAATGGGCTGGCATGGGAGTGTTAGCAGGCCTTCTGGTGTTGGTCTCCTTGGTTTGCCTGTGGTATATATGCAAGATTAGAGTCTCACAACAGTGTGATGCAGCCATGATCATTCAGGCCTTTACAGCCATTGAAGCAGGACATTCTCCCCAAGCATGGTTGGCTACCATAATAAGCTAAAATGTTACGCCCAGGATGCGAGGCTAAGCACTGCACTCAGGGTCAGACGCTTTGGATCCAGAGAAGAGCATGTCTGATTGCATGCGGGTTGATGCCCCAGGTCCCGCCTCTGAGAAAAAGGTATCGGACGGGTCTGATGCTCTTTGGGTGGATGACACCTAAATGAACATCGGTACAAAGTCCCAATTTATTTCTAATATCAGAGATCAGACCTCTACTCTTGCCTGATGCGTCTAAAACAAAAAGGGGGAACTGTAGAGAGCTGCGGAATGCTATGCCTTAAAGATGGAGCTGGTTTCCGCCTTCCACCTTCCCGATGGTGAGTGCTCTCTGTCATGAACAATTCCACATTTGGCTAAGGCTGAAGATCTGGCTTGCTTCCATGTATGTGGACCTATCTGCATTGCCCACATGGCACGCCTGGGTTGGCTACCCAGAGGCTATTTAAGCTGTGGGCTGGTTTTCCCCAGGGTCCGAGGATTGTTCAAGGTTCCTGAATAAACTGCATTGAAAAAAAAAAAAAAAAAAAAAAAAAAAAAAAAAAAAAGATGCTCACTCCCCATTCAAAAAGGTAAAGAGGATGGACATCAGAAAAGGGAGGAAACAGGGAACAGGACAGGAGCCTACCACAGAAGACCTCTGAAATGCTTTACCTTGCAGGGTATCAAAACAGATGCTGAGACTTATGGTCAAACTTTGGGCAAAGTACAGGGAATCTTATGAAAGAAGTAGGAAATAGTAAGACCTGGAGATGAATAGGAGTTCCACAAGGAGAGCAACAGAACCAAAAAATCTGGGCACAGGGGTCTTTTCTGACACTGATACTCCAACCAAGGACCATTCATGGAGATAACCTAGAACCCATGCACAGATGTATCCCATGGCAGTTCAGTCTCCAAGTGGGTTCCATGGAAATGGAAACAGGGACTGTCTCTGACATGAACTGATTGGCCTGCTCTTTGATCACCTCCTGAGGAGGAAGCAGCCTTACCAGGCCACAGAGGAAGACAATGCAGCCACTCCTGATGGAGACCTGATAGACTAGCATCAGAAGGAAGGACAGGAAGACCTCCTCTATCAGTGGACTTGGGGAGGGGCATGGGTCGAGAAGGGGGAGGGAGGGTGGGATTGAGAGGGAATAAGAGAGGTGCTACAGCTGGGATGCAAAGCGAATAAAATGTAATTAATGTAAAAATATAAGAATTTATTTTAAAAAAAGAAGAAAGATGAAGCAATGATTGAAAGCTTACATCTCAATCCACAAACAGAAAGTGAACACATTTGGAATGGTATGAATCTTCTGAATCTTCAAAGCTCACCACCAGTGATAGACCTTCTCTAATAAGGCCATACCTCCTAGTCCTTCCTGAATAGTTCCACCAGCTAGCAACCAAATATTCAAACATAATGACTATAGGAACCATTCCCATTCAAATCACCATAATTATAATACTTAGAATTTCTTTGCTGTTTTTTGGAATGCTTCCCTTTTTTATTTCATATTCTGTTAATTTGTGTCATCACTTTATTATAATTGTTTGGGCCAAAGATCTGTCTACCTTGTTTATCTTCTCAAAGAACCAACTCTTAGATATATTTACTATTTGTATTGTTTTATTTATTTCTATTTCAGTAATTTACAATTTTGCTTTTATTTTTCCTTGATGTCTGCTGGGTTTGGGCTCAGTTTGTTCTTGTTTTGGTAAATTCTTGATTGGATAATTAAGTAGATTTTTTTGTGTGTGCTCTTCTTGATTTTTAAATGTAGATACTTAGGGCTATAAGTTCCCTTCTGAGGACTGCCTTTAATGTGTCCTAGAGGTTTTGTCATGCTGTGCTTTTATTTTTGTTTTGTTCCAAGGCTATATTAATTTATTTCTTCTTTGAATCATTAATCATTCTATAGAAAGTTCTCTAATGCCCATGAGTATATACACTTACAATTGTTTTGTTTGCTCTTGATTTTAAGTTTTATTTCATAATTGTTGGATAGGATATGTGGAATTATTTCAAATTTTCTGTATTTGCAAATATTTGTTATCCACCATGTGGCCTTTTTTAGAGAAGCTTTGATGTGTAGCTGTGCAGACAGTATTTTCTTTGGTGCTTGGGTAAAATATTCTGTTTATATCTATTAGGTCCATTTGACTTAAGGTGTCATTTAATTTTAGAATTTCTTTGTTTATTTTATGTTCAGATAATCTATTAGGGAAAGTAGGATGCTATATAAGCTACTTTTTTTTTTCATTTTGTGATAATCTGTGTCTTTTCTTATTTCTTTTGTTATTAATATGCTTTTTTAATGAAATTGGGTGGCCAAAGTTAGTATTGTCTAGTATTATATATTTTCTTTCTTAATTGATCCATTGTTTAGAATGAAATGCCCTTCTTTGTCTCTTCTGATTAGCTTTAGTTTGAAGTCTATTTTGTTAGATATTAGTGTGGCAGTACCTAGCAGCTTCTTGATCCCATTTGCTTGGAACACTTTTTCTATCCTTTCTCTTTAAGGTAGTGCTAATCCTTAAAGCTAACATAGGTTTCTTTTAGACACAGAAAATAAGTTTCGTTTCTTAATCCATTCAGAAAACCTGTATCTTTTGGATTGGAAAGTTGAAGTCATTAATATTTAAGGTTATTATTGAAAGGTGTATATAGATTGCAATCATTTTGTTATAATATTGTGTTGTTTTATGTCATTACTTGTGTATTTTATTTTATAATTATGGTTTCTTTCTAGAGTCTCTTTGCTGTGCTTCTTTCTCTCTTCAGTTCGAAGCATTGTTTTCATTATTCTGTTTAGGTGTTTCCTTCTTTTTTTATTTTCTCATACTTTACATCCCAATGGCAGCTACCCTTTGCTGCAGTCCTTTCAGTTCTTCTTGTTATGATATGTATGTTGTAGCAAACTCATCTGTAATAATATATAAATTATACACTGCAAAACAGGTCTGATACAAAAAGGTTTATTTCAGAGATAGAGTGGGAAAGAGACAGTGAGAGAGCATAGGAGAGGAGAAAGGGGGTAAGGGTGGAGCTCCTCAGGAAAGGGAGTCAGAACTCTTGAGTTCAATGAAGTGACTTGTGTCATTTTTTAATTTCTTGAATTGATAGAATTCATAGATTGTTCCTTGAAATTCTGTCATGTACTTATCAAGGTAGTGCTCATTAGAAAAGATTGCTTGAAGACCAGTGAATTTAAAAGTAGACTTGCTGCCTTGGCAATTTATGTTGTCTTAGTTTTTGTGATAGTCTTCCGCCTACCATAGATAGGAGCTGTGTGACCAGAATCAGACCAGGTAAGGTGATAGTTGAGCTGTTTAATTGGACAAGGCAAAGGTGGCTCTGAAACTGGTTTAAGCCTATGGATGTAAACAGTGGCAGCATGCTTTGGAAAATAGTGGGTAACATAGGGATGCTTGGGACAGCATTCTTAACATTGAAGGCCCTGTTCTGTGGGTCTACCAATGGAGTCCAGGCAAACAATTCCTGGAGCGCAGACATATCTGAATACCAGGAGGACTGTACAAAAGATCTGTAGGCCACTAAGGTATTCAGGGTTCCTGTGCATGCGCATTGCTACTGCAAATAGTGCCAGCAACTCCTTCCACCCTACTAGGCATCTATATGCTCTAGCATCCTGTCCTTCAAGGCACACTTCCACGCATAATCCTGCATTTGCACACATGTGCCTGTGACATTCCTCCCTTAGCTACAACTAAAACACCAACATCCATTCTCAAACCAGTGGATCTCTCTCATCTTCCTGAAGAATACTCCAGATACCAGAGATAGATGGACCCAATCTGAAGTACAGACTTGAGAAACAAACAGCAAAAGTTATGGATAAGCAGATGGCTAGAGGTTGGCATAAGAATACATCCAACAAAAATCAGGACATTATGGCTTCACCAGCAACCCACAAAAACAATGGATATTTTAATTAATCAGGAACACAGGAACATTATATTACAGCTATGTTAATCAAGTTATTAGAAGCACATAAAGAGGAAGCAAACAAAACTTTCAAAGAAATAGCCACACAAATACAAGCACACAAAGAGGAAATGAATAAAAAAATAGTGGTTATCATGAAAAGACAGGAATCCACATTCAAACAGATGAAGGAAATGGTGCAAGATATGAAAACAGAATTAGAATCAACAAAGAAAACACAAGCAGAGAAAACCTTGGAGCTGGAGAACTTAGAGAAAAGATCAGGAACACAAAGTTAAGCATCCCCAACAGAATAAGATGGAAGAAAGAATCTCAGGTGCTGAATATTCAATTGCAGAAACTGATATATCCAAGAAAAAAATAAAATTGGAAAAGTTCCAACACAAAACATGCAGGAATAAAAAGGATGCCATGAAAAGAGGAAATCTGAGAATAATAAGAATAGATGAAAAAGAAAATTACAGGCTCTAAGGTCTGAAAAATATTTGCAAGAAAAATCATAGAAGAAAATTTTCTCAACTGAAAGAGATGTCCATTAACATACAAGAGGCCTAGAGAACACCAAAAAGATTAGACCAGAAAAAAAAACTCCTCATGTCACATAATAGTCAAAACACTAAATCTACAGAACAAGGAAAAATATTAAAAGCAGCAAGGGAAAAAGGCCAAGTAACATGTAAATGTAGACCTATCAGAATCACACCAGACTTCTCAACAGAAACTATGAAAGCCGGAAGGGACTGTGCAGATGTCATGCAGACTCTAAGAGACTATAGATGCCAACCCAAACTACTATACCCAGCAAAGCTTTCAATAGATGGAAAACACAAAATATTCTGTGACAAAACTAAACTTAAACAATATCTACAGAGCAACCCAGCGCTACAGAAGATAGAAAGAAAACTCCAATCCAATGAAATCAACTACACCCAAGAAAACACAGGATATAAATAATTTCACAACAACAACAACAAAGAAAATCAAACAAGCATAGGAAAACACTATCACCACCAACTCCGCAATAAAAGGAAATAACATTCATTGGTCACTATTATCTATAACATCAACAGATTCAACTCTCCAATAAAAAGATACAAACTAACAGAATGGTTGTGAAAACCAGATCCAACATTCTGCTGCATCCAAAAAAAACAGTCCTCTGCAACAAAGATAAACACTACTTCAAAGTAAAGGACTGTAAAAGGTTTTCCAAGCAAATGGACCCAGGAAACAAGCTGGGGTAGCTATATTCTAATATCTAATAAAATAGACTTTCAACTAAAATTAATCAAAAAAGATGAGGAGGGGCACTACATTCTTATCAAAGGAAACATCCACCAGGAGAACATCACAATCTTGAACATCTATGCCCCAAATAAAAGAGCACCTGTATTCCTAAATGAAACATTATTAAAGCTGAAATCACACATTGATCCCAACACCTTAATAGTGGGAGACTTCAGCACTCCACTCTCACCAAGGAACTGATCCTCTAGACAGAAGCTAAACAGGGAAATAACAGCAATTACAGAGGTCCTAAATCAAATGGACCTAATAGATGTCTACAGAACTTTTCATCCAAATTCAAGAGTATACTTTCTTTTCAGCACCCCACGGAACCTTCTCAAAAATTTACCATACACTTGGTCACAAGAAGAATGAAATAATCCCTTGTATCCTATTAGACCACCATGACAAAAAACTAGACCTCAACAAGAACAGAAATAACAAAAAGCCTACATACACAAGGAAACAAAACAACTCTCTACTCAATGACAGCTGGATCAGGGAAGATATAAAAAAAGAAATTGGAGACTTCCTAAAATTCAATGAAAATGAAGACACAACTTACCCAAACTTATGGAACACAATGAAAGCAGTAGTAAGAGGAAAGTTCATAGCACTAAAGTGCCTACAGAAAGAACTTTGAGACATCTCATACAAGCAACTTAATGACACACCTAAAAGCCACAGGAAAAAAAAAAAAGAAGTAAACACACCCAAGAGAAAACAGTTGGAAATAATCAAACTCAGAGCAGAAATAAATGAATTAGATACAAAGAAAACAATCCAAAAATCAATGAAACCAAGAGCTGGTTCTTTGAGAAAATCAACAAGATAGATAAACCCTTAGCCAAAATAACTAAAAGGCAGAGAGAAACTATCCAAATCAGCAAAATCAGAAATGAAAAGGGAGACATAACTACAGACACTGAGGAAATCCAAACAATCATTAGGTCTTACTACAAAAGCCTAAATGCCACAAAATCTGAAAATCTAGATGAAATGGACAATTTTCTTGATAGATTCCATTTACCAAAAATTAAACCAAGATCAGGTAAATAGATTAAATAATCCTATTTCCCCCAAAGACATAGAAGCAGCCATCAAAAGTCGCCCCTCCAGAACAAGTCAGGAGCCTGACACAGAGAACCTCTGAAAGGCTCTGCCCTGCAGACTATCAATGCAGATGCTGAGACTTATGGCCAACCTTTGAGAAGAGTACAGGGAATCCTAGGAAAGAAGTGGGAAACAGTAAGATCTGGAGAAGACAGGAACTCTACAAGGAGAGCAACAAAACCAAAAAATCCGAGCACAGGGATCTTTCCTGAAACTGATACTCCAACCAAGGATCATGCATGGAGATAACCTAAGACCCCTGCACAGTAGCCCATGGCAGTTCAGTCTCCAAGTGGGTTCCATTGTAATAGGAACAGGGACTGTCTCTGACATGAACTGATTGGCCTGCTCTTTAATTACCTCCCCCTGAGGGGGGGAGCAGCACTACCAGGCCACAGAAGAAGACAATGCAGCCACTCCTGATGAGACCTAATTGACTAGGATCAGAAGGAAGGGAAAGAAGACCTTCCCTATCAGTGGACTTGGGGAAGGGCATGTGTGCAGAGGGGGGAGGAAGGGAGAAAATAGGATGAGAGGAGGGAGGGAACCACAGAGGGGGTACAAAATGAATAAAGTGTAATTAATAAAGAATTTAGCCCAGGGCCAGATGGTTTCAGCGAATAATTCTACCAGACCTTCAAAGAAGAGATAACTCCAATTCCAATTATCTTCAGACTATTCCACAAAATAGAAACAGATGAAACATTATCAAATTCATTCTATGAAGCCACAGTCACCTTGATACCTAAACCACACAAAGACCCAACAAAAAAAAGAGAACTTCAGACCTATCTCTCTTATGAACATTGATGTAAAAATACACAATAAAACACTTGCAAACAAATCCAAAAACACACAAAAGATATCCACCATGAACAAGTAGGCTTCATCCCTGGCATGCAGAGGTGGTTCAATATAGGGAAATCCATCAATGTAATCCACTATCTAAGCAAACTGAAGGAGAAAAACCACATGATCATCTCCTTAGATGCTGAAAAAGCATTTGACAAAATGCAATATTCATTTATGTTTAAAGTCTTGGAAAGATCAGGGATACAAGGCATATACCTAAACATATTAAAGACAATAAATAGCAAGCCTATAGCCAACATCAAACTAAATGGAGAGAAACTTAAATAATGCCACTGAAATCAGGGACAAGGCAAGGCTGCCCACTCTCTCCGTATCTCTTCAACATAATACTTTAAGTCCTAGCTAGAACAATAAGACAACTAAAGAAGATCAAGTGATACAAATGAGAAAGGAAAGAATCAAAGCATCGCTATTTTCAGATGATATAATAGTATACATGAGAGACCCCAAAAATTCAACCAGAGAATTTCTTCAGCTGATAAACACCTCAGCAAAGGAGCTGGATACAAAATTAACTCAAAGAAATCAGTATTCCTCCTGTATAAGAAAGACAAAGGGGCTGAAAAGAAATTAGGGAAACTACACCCTTCACAATAGTCACTATTAACATAAAGTGTCTTGGTGTGACTCTAACCAAGCAAGTGAAAGACCTGTATGAAAAAAAAACTTCAAGTCTGAAGAAAGAAATTGAAGAAGTGATCATAAGATGTAAAGATCTCCAGTGCTCATGGATCAGTAGGACTAATATAGTGAAAAAGGCCATCCTGCCAAAAGCAATCTACAGATTCAATGCAATTCCCATCAAAATACCAACGTAATTCTTTACAAGATTTGAAAGAACAATTCTCAATTTCAGATGGAAAAAGAAAAAAAAAACAGCATTGTGAAAACAATCCTGTACAACCACGGATCTTCTGGAGGTATCTCCATCCCTGATCTCAAGCTGCCCTACAGAGCAATAGTGAAAAAAGTGGCAAAGTGGAGGGGGGGGCAGGAAGGGGAGAATCTTCACCAACCCTTTATCTGACAGAAGGCTAATATGCAAAATAGATAAAGAATTCAAGAAGTTAAAAAGCAACAAATCAGCTAATCCAATTTAAAAATTGGGGTACAGAGCTAAAGAGAGAACTCTCGATAGAGGAATATAGAATGGCAGAGAAACATTTAAATGTTCAACATCCTTAGTCATCAGGGAGATGTAAGTCAAAACGACCCTGAGATTTCACCTTACACCCATCGAAATGGTTAGGAGTTTTTATGTCATGGTTTTATTCTAATAAACAGGTATTTGTCTTGTCTTGCATAGCTAACCATTTATTCTTTGTCTCTATATCTATATGGTTTTTCTTATCATGGTACACTTAGGCCTTATCCTTAGACTAAACCTGGAATGAACATATTTCCTTGATCATTAATTTGTTTCCTCTTATTTTCCCTCTTGGTGTAAATCAAGTGTTTGATATAGGAGGGTTCACAGAGTGCCTAGCAGTTTTTGTTACACTATAAGAGGGTTTCAAAGTTACCTGAATCAGATCAGAAATTTTTTAGAATCATTATTAGGGATTATGAAATCATTAATTCTTTTAAACAGCACTATGTCGTGAAAGTACACCTTCAAAATAATCTGCTGAAAATCTGCCCAACAGAGTGAAACAATAAACTGTGAGGGTCCCTGCCATGCCAGCTGTATGAGACAAGCATGGAAATGCAGTTTAGCAACAATAAGCAGTCTTGAGACAAAAATCTTTGGGGCTTTGCCTAAAGGAGAGATGCACCCATTCGTCAGCCATGCGAAAATGAGTGGGCTACCTCCAGGAAGCTTGCTTGCTTGCTTGCTTCTGCCAATACAGCATAAAATTGATCCCAGCATCTATTGTTCATACTAAGGAATTCTACTGTGTGTGTGTGTGTGTATCTGTGTCTGTGTGTGTGTCTGTATGTGTGTGTGATCTTTAACCAGATGCCTTTTTAATTTCCCTTCATTAATTATAATATTTCTAATTATTTTTAATCTTTTTTACCCTTTTCAGCAAATATTACTGTCTTTTTACTATACACACTGTACTACACTGGCTAACACTCTAGTACACATTTAGTTGAAAGAGTAATTTTTTTCTCATCTTTTTTCTTGCATTATTTCTATTTAGAGATAGAATCAATTAGAATATTTGTTGTATCAAAATAAAGTAGTTTTAATTTATGGTAGAAGCAATGGTTTATCCAATCAGTAGCCATTTCTTTGCAATGTTGTCTAATGTCTATGCACATTCAATTAAAGCGCTAAATCATGCAATTGTACCTTGAATACTGAAACATGAACAGATTCCTGCTGGGTGATTTAAATACTTCACTTTCCCTCATATTGGTGCCACACAGGCAAACACTAGTTTCCACCATTGCTTGTGAAGAGAGTGCAGGCTGTATACTCTGTCCAAATCTATTTAGTGGCATCAGTTTAGCAATTTGAACTCTATGACAGGACAATAATTCAAACCACAGAAGTGAGCACATACTTCCTAAGAGCTATTTCTCCCTTGGAGATGTGTGAAAATGTGGATGTGAGGGATGAAACCATGAGAGACATGCAAACCAGAAACCTGTGTCCTGGACTTTTGCTGACATGAAGCAGATCTAGAATGTGTAGACGCATACACTTAAGAAAGACACATCCCAGGTCTCAAGCTCAGTTCCCAGATTCCCCCTGTACCTCAATGTCTCCTCCATAAAACAGGACAAATGTTTTGTGTGTTAATATATTTGCAAAACGAAGAGGGTTACATGAACCTATTTAATAATTTAATAATTATTTAATAATTATATTTAATAATTATAAATATGTAGTCTACTAAAAATAAATTGCAACTTCTGTCCCTTATAGCTGAGCTAATCCACAGTTTCTATCCCTGGTTCTAGGAAGGGTTTATTTTTCATTGCAACTGAAATTTATCAAACATTTTTACATTCATACATTTATGTATAACATTTTCTACATGTGAGCAACTATATCAATAAATTTAGTGGTATGATACTTTTTATCCATGGACTATATTATTGGTTTTAGATATGTAATTGACTTTGATGTACTCTCCACTAATAAGATCTCTCCCTGGTTAGGGGACAAGGATGTATGTGTATAACGTGCTTAACTCATTTCTATTTCTATTATTCAGCCCTCAGTCCTACTGCCACCTTTGAGAAATATGTTCAGCCTCACATTATCATCTTTTTAAATTTATTATTATTATTATTATTATTAATCTACAATCTATTCACTTTGTATTCTGGCTGTAGCCCCTCCCTCATCTTCTCCCAGTCCCACCCTTCCTCCTTCTCCCCCCCCATGTCCCTTCCCTAGTCCACTGATAGGGGATATCCTCCTCCTATACTATCTGACCTTAGCCTATGAGGTCTCATCAGGACTGCCTGGATCCTCTTTCTCTGTGGCCTACTTAGGCCACCTTGCAAAGGGGAAGAAATCAAAGAGTAGACAACTGAGTTCATGCCAGAGACTGCCCATGCTCCCCTTTCTAGGAAGCCCCCATGGAGACTGAACTGCCCATGGGCTACATCTGAGCAGGGGATCTAGGTCCTCTCCGTGCATGGTCCTTGGTTGATTCATCAATCTCTGTAGGGCCCTCTGAGCCCAGATTTTTTGGCTCTGTTGGTCTCCTTGTGGAGCTCCTGTCATCTCCAGGTTTTTCTATTTCCCCCTTCTTTCCTAAGCTTCTCTGCACTCTGCCCAAAGTTTGGCAGAGTGATTTCTTCAATACCCTGCTGGGTAGAGTATTTCAGAGGCCCTCTTTGGTAGGTTCCTGATCTGTTCCCTGTCTATTCCATTTTTTATGTCTATCCTGTTTATCTTTCTGAATGAGGATTAAGCATCAGTTTGGTGCTTTCTCAGAAAATTGGGAATAGCACTACATCAAGATCCAGCTATACCACTCCTGGGCATATACCCTAAAGATGCTCCACCATACAACAAGGACATTTGCTCAACTATGTTCATAGCAGCTTTGTTAGTAATAGCCAGAATCTGGAAACAACCATATGTCCCTCAACCGAAGAATAAATACAGAAATTGTGGTACATTTACACAATGGGACACTACTCAGTAATTAAAAACAAGGAAATTATGGAATTTGCAGGCAAATGATGGACCTAGAAAAGATCATCCTGAGTGAGGTAACCCAGAAGCAGAAAAACACAAATGGCATATACTCACTTATAAGCCATATAATAGCAGATAAGCATACTATATCTATAGTCCTAGGGAAGCTAAACAACAAGGAGTCTAGGGATGATGCTTACTCCTCCCATTATCATCTTAATTCTTAGTATTGTGCATCCAGTTAAGTTGCACGAAAACGGGATCAAATTCCCATGGTCCCTAATCTTCCCGGTGTTTCCTGTCTTTTGTGTGGAGATGTCAGTGATTGTACAATAAGAAAAGACTATTTGATCCTTCTTCAAAGATTATAGCAGTCAGGCTATCATCTCTACTGCACTGTAGGAATGGCCTTGAAGCATTGTGGAAAGATTAATCTTTCCAGTGATAATACTGATAGGAAGGAAAGATTGATAGTGAAATATATAAGAAATGAGTCATGAACAGTGGACAAACAGTTTGATTGGATAATAAGAACATTGGACAAGAAAGTGATTAAGTCTAGAAAAATAAAGATATGTGGGAAGACTTCTTGAAATGAACACAAATATATGTATGCACTGTCCCATATAAATTCCAGCAAAGTGCAACCTCTGAAACTTACCATTTCAATAACCTGTATAACATAGCCTATTATTTGAATCTAGAAGAGAAACTTTAGGCAGAGATGGAGCTTATGTTCTATAAGCAATACGAACTTTCATTCACCAAGGCCAATTTGGCTAAGAGCAGACATCAACACAGAACTCCAGACATGGCACCATTTCCCAAGGAAACCAGCCAGCCATCTTGTAGCAAGTTGATTGCATTGGAGTATTTTCATTACTGAAGGAAAAGCTCTTTCTTCTCATTGGGAAACAAACAAACATACTCTTGCTAATATAATTTTTTCCTTTTACGTTTCCTTCCTTTCATATTTCTGCTAAAACCACCATCCTAGTATCCTATACGTAAGTTATGTGTAACAAAGAAACTCATAGTATATCAAGTACTGGGCATATGCCCATGGAACTTACTGAACCATCCTGTTCTCCTCATCCAGAAACAGCTGTTCCAGTAAAATTAAGAAATGTCCTTTGGAACACTCTATTATAGCTCCAGCTAGTGAGGGCATGTTTAGGGCCAGAATGATATCTTTCTGTATATAACATAGGTTCTAAATCCATGTAAATACACAGAGATGTTTTACCTCAACTCAAGATCCAGGAGCCTGAGAACCATGGGACAGATGTGAGAATGATATTTTTCAAACTGCCTCTGACGATTTTTGGTGTTTTGAATTTTTCATTTGTTTGTTTGTTTGCTTTTTCTTTTCAACTTTTGACATATTGGTTTACAGGGCTAATTTCCTAAAGGAGAAATTGTACCATAAGAATATATATTTTCCTAGACCTGGAGATCATCATTGGTCATTTCAAACAACAATAAAGCTACAGGAACAAGCCCCTTTAGAGAGCTGCTCCGTTTTCCAATGTGTTGTTACAAAAGTTAGTGGAGAATTGAAAAGGTTTGTGTAAGAGGAACTGTTATTGATGCAGACTCTTCAACAATGAAGACTTGATTCATTCACTGTAGTAAGCAACCACAGTTTAAGTAAGGCACCTGCTGGAGACAACAACAACAAAAAGATGAAAGACAGCATAAATATAACTATGACTCCATGGCCAGTTACAAGCCAATCTATAGCAGACAGTAGTATTTACTTTTTCCTTCCTTCGGAGAAACTGTGGTGGTGCTGGTGGTGCTGATGGTGGTGGGGTGGTGGTGTGCCTGTGTGTGTGTGTGTGTGTGTGTGTGTGTGCGTGCACATTCACACATGCACATCCATGGTATGTATGTTTGTGTGTATGTGAGTATATCCATGTTCACACATGCACGTGTGCATATACTGATGTTTCTTGACTTATAATAAAAATAGATCACAATAAAGCCACTATATGCTGAAAATATATACTAAACACATAAAATACTAAATTTAATAGCTTAGCAAAACTGTGTGCTATGGAGTATTGGATGTTTAGAGTAGAGCATTTGAGGCAGACTTGGGAGCCACACATAGCTGTCGCCACCCAGCATCTGAAGAGATTAACATATCACTATCTGGGAAAAGCTTAAAGTTTGAAATGCTGCAGCTGCCACTGGATGCCGAACATGCTGGTACTGTCACGAAGGTGGAAAGGCCTAAAAACTGTGGTAACAAGGGATCATCCTTATATAGAAATCTTCTCAACTACAATACCTACCCTAACAAGAAAAGTGTTAAAGTCTTCTAGGGTTCAAATGCCAAGGTCTCTCTCTGCTTTGTCAAGTTTCCAAGGTCCAGGATAGGATCTGGGACGAAATGCAGAGTTCTCTTGGGTCACTGAGGTGATGGCTCAGGCAACCAATCAGCAACCTCAGCAACTGAACACAAAAGATGATTGAAAGAAAAAGAAGTCTCCAGACTTCTTTGGGTCTAGAGACTGGCTACACTGCCACTACAGGGAAAACTTGAATTCGATACTTTTTTTTTCTTTCTGCAGTCAAAGCACTTCTAGCCAAAACTGTAAGGGGTTGTGAATTCCCATCAAATTACCAACACAATTCTTTACAGACTTTGAAAGAAAAATTCTCAACTTCATATGGAATGACAAGAAACCCAGAATCAATAAAACAATCCTCTACAGTAAAAGACCTTCTGGAGGTATCTCCATCCCTGATCTTAAGCTGTACTATAGAGCAACATTAGTAAAAACTGTATGGTACTGGCATAGAAACAGACTGGTAGATCAACGGATTCAAATACAAGACCCAGAAATAAACCCACACACTTATGGACACATGATTTTTTTTTACAAAGATGCCAAAACTATACAAAATAAAAAACCATCTTCAACAAATTGTGCTTGTCTAACTGAATATTCTCATGTAGAAAAATGCAAATAGATCCATACTTAGCGCCCTGCACAAAACTAAAGTCCAAGTGGATCAATGACCTCAACATAAAACCAGACACACTAAACCTGTTAGAAGAAAAAGTGGGGAAGAGCCTTGAACTCATTGATACAGGAAACAACTTCCTGAACAGAACACCAACAGCACAGGCTCTAAGAGCAACAATCAATAAATGGGACCTCATGAAACTGAAAAGCTCCTGTAAAGCAAAGGACACAGTCGTCAGAAGAAAATGACAGGCTATGGACTGGGAAAGGATCTTCACCAACCCTATATCTGACAGAGGACTATTATCCAAACTATATAAAGAACTCAAGAAGTTAAACAGCAACAACTCAAGCAATTCAATTAAAAAACGAAGTACAGAGCTAAACAGAGTATTCTCAACAGAGGAATATCAAATGACAGAGAAACACTTAAAGAAATGTTCAAGGTCCTTAGCCATCAGGGAAATGCAAATCAAAACGACCCTGAGATTTCACCTGACAGCCATCAGAATGGCTAAGATCAAAAACTCAAGTGACAACACATGCTAGAGAGGACGTGGAGAAAGGGAAACCCTCTTCCACTGTTAGTGGGAATGTAAACTTGTACAACTGCTTTGGAAATCAATCTGGCACTTTCTCAGACAATTAGGAATAGTACTTCCCCAAGATCAGCTATACAACTTCTAGGCATATATCCAAAATGTGCTCAAGTATACAGCAAGGACATTTGCTCAGCCATGTTTGTAGCATCTTTATTCATAATAGCCAGAATCTGGAAACAACCAAGATATCCCTCAATTGAGGAATGGATACAAAAATTCTGGTACATTTACACAATGGAATACTACTCAGCATTTAAAAACAAGGAAATTATGAAATTTGCAGGCAAATGGTAGGAACTGGAAAAGATCATCCTGAATGAGGTATCCCAAAAGCAGAAACACATGGTATATACTCACTTATAAGTGGATATTAGACATATGATATAGGATAAACAGTGAAATCTGTACACCTAAAGAAGCTAAGCAAGAAGGAGGATCCTGGGTAAGATGCTCAATCCTCATTCAGAAAGGCAAACTGAATAGACTTCGGAGAAGCAGGAGAAAACAGGGAACAGGACAGGAGCCTACCACAGAAGGTCTCTGAAAGTCTCCACCAGCAGGGTATCAAAGCAGATGCTGAGACTCATAGCCCAACTTTGGGCAGAGTTCTGGGGAATCTTAGGAAAGAAGGGAGAGATAGTAAGACCTGAAGAGGACAGGAGCTCCACAAGGAGAGCAACAGAACCATAAAATCTGGGCCCATGGGTCTTTTCTGAGACTGATACTCCAACCAAGGACCATTCCCGGAACCCTTGCACAGAGGTAGCTATGGCAGCTCAGTCATGAAGTAGGTTCACTGCTAAGGGGAACAGGGACTCTCTCTGGCATGAACTCAGTAGCTGGCCCTTTGATCAGCTCCCCCTGAGGGGGGTGAGGGGCAGCCTTACCAGGCCACAGAGGAAGACAATGTAGTCAGTCCTGATGAGACCTGATCAGCTAGGGTTGAAGAGAGGGGAGGAGAACTTCCCCTATCAGTGGACTGAGGAAGGAGTATGGGAGGAGAAGATGAAGGGAGGGTGGGGTTGGGAGGGGAAGAAAGAGGAGGCTACAGCTGGGATACAACAATGTGAATGAATTATAATATTAAAAAATTATAAAAATGAAAAGGAAGTTCTTTGATCTGAGATTAGCTCCTGTACAGAGGCAGACCATAGTGAATGCCTCCACAGGCTAAAGCAGAAGTTTTCCTGCTTGTCCTAGGGTGATAGTTAGATCCTGAATCACTGAGGATTTGTTTGTAAGTCAGTAAGGAAAGGAAAAGGGGGGGGGGAAAGTTAGCAAAGACCATTCACACACACATGCTCAAGGGAAAAAAAGTGGATGAAGTTAAGAACTTTAACTTCAATGAATTCCCACAAGCTAACATATGACAATGGTGTTGATTTCTATTAACATCTCTTCCACCGCCCCTATGTACACACAGACAATCAGACATATAGACCTATACATATTTGTACACACATTCAATGGTCGATACAAAAGAAGCTCTTTACATCACAGACAATTGACATTCATTCATGTAACGTATGTGCAAAAAGCAGACAGACATCTTTACATGCAAACACATATCGATATACATATTTACAACTCATGGGTGAAGCAAATTCCAGCCAGCTTTTACTCAATGGGCTTCCACCACCTGACTTCTGCCCATGGTGTGTGTGTCTTCTTCTGCCACTGTTTATTGTATCTCTCAGACAAAGCTCTGAAAAGAAATTACCTCATAGTCAAAAAGGCAGTTAACCTCAAAAACAGATGAATTCAAAAATACAACAGGTTACCTGTTTTAAAACTAAACATCTCTTATCTATGTGTCCATTACATAAGTTCATAGTGAGTTCAGAGTGACAAAGTTTGACAAGACCTAAAGCTTAACAGGGTCTAAAAGTTACAAGGATATGTGTCTTTTCAGTTAGGCCTGACTTGGCGCCACACTTTTCAGCTATCTCTGGGGTGACAATCTTATCTGTCTTTCATTCCAAGAAACAGAGTAGATTTAAAATGACAATATCTAATGCCATAAGGTGACAAGGTATAAGTAATTACAACAGAAGAGTTTGTATATAATGACATCTAGGTTTGTGCTTAATTAGATGTTGCTAATTATAATTTGGGTTCATGGGAAGTTTAAACTAACTTGCTTATATTTATGGTGTATACCTATATCAGGGTTCGTGAGTAAAGGCTATATGAGGCTACAAGTCTGCCTTAATCTTGTCTACTAGTGAGGCATCTGGAAGTCCACAAAGGTATCTATTGCAGCCATAAACTTTCTATACTTGTTTAAGAAGGTCTAAAACAATTTAACTATTAAAACTATTTGAATCAAATCAGGACTTCTATAATCAGCAATTAATTTATCTAAACAGCAGTACACCTTCATTAAGATCCCATAAGAAGTTTGTTCAATCAAAGTGTGTAAATACCCAGAAAGTGACAATTCACACATACCAGAGTATAGAGAGGTACAGGAGTGCACAAAAAAAAATGAGTGTCAGAGACTAGAAGCAATTCTGGAGTGTATCATGGTACAGACTTTGCAAAATACTGTACCCCCTTCCAGAAGGCCCACCTGACTAGTGAGCTCCTTTAACAGAATGGTTCCTGACAAAAAGGAACATTATTTCCTAAATGTATTTCTGGGTTAATTTTATAGGATATTGCATTGGCCAGATGAAAGAGCACCTCCCAAAGATGGACAAGTTATTTTGTCTGTCTTCTTTTTTTTTTTTTTTTTTTTTTTTTTTTAATCCAGAGGGCAGTTTTATCTGCTTTGGGTGAAAGATGTTCTGTTTGCAGCCACTACTTCAAAGGAAACATGGCAGACATGAGTGATTATGAAAGCTGTGTTGGCAAGGACTATGCTGGGCTAGACTGTGCTAAATCAGTTTGCCTAAAGTATGTAACTTTATCATTCAGAGTGAAAGCTGACCCAACATTCTGTAGAATGATAGGTGAGGTTTGTCAGAGAGCGGTAGAATAGGAGTCAACAAGTTTGAACACCCAAATGTGTTTCTACATTGACCTCATTTTTCCTGACTCCATATTGTTTCCCCCTGCTGACTTCACTGACCCTCCACCTGATGCCTGTGTGAGACCTAGTGAACTCAGAGCTACGAGAAGTCTCTGGTTCACCAAAGACCTTTCTACCACCCAAACTTGAAAGCCCTTGTCAGGAAGACACTGGAATTTATAAATTTTCTGAGAGTCTCTGCTTGTCTACCCACACAGTGCTCTAGCCAGATTGATTAGTGATTCTCAGATATGCCAGTTTTCTCCAACAAGATGTTTATTACCAAGTTCCTCCTTTGTGTTGGTGGAATATTCTGTAAATCCTTTATTTCCACATGCAGTTACAAGGGCTCTGCCTTCCTAACCAAATCTTAACCAATTAAAGGTAGTATGAACACAGAGCTGTGATTGTCCTGGTCACTTCCTTCAAACCCTTAAAAGAATCCTAAGTAGACACACAATAGTATCTTGTGAAAGCGTGACTCACCATGATATGAAAACCAAACAGGAAGCCTGGAACTAAGCCTAGATATTCACCAGTAAGTAATACCTGCCCTTTGGTTCTACCTCCAGTAAGTGGATTAAGCACAATCACAGTGCTCTGTGTTGAGTGACTGCCACCAGGGGGCAAAGATAATACCTTAATACAAAGCAGTAACAGTGAGAGTTGTTTACTTAATACCAGGATATAAGCGTTACTATACTCTGCAGTTTATTCAAGCTACCTCTTATCTCCATAAATCTTGCAGGTTAGATATTATTATCCTTGTTTTACTGAGAAGAAGCAGATGCCCAGAATGCAAGTAACTTTCCCCTCACAATACCTGTCTCAACAGTAAAGCAAGCTATCCTTCTAGGAAGATTTGTGGTTATATATTTTGAACAACAAACCATCTGTATTTGTCTCCAGTGCTTTCTCATGTCCTATCATAATCCTCTTCCTTACTGAACATGGTGTTTCACACTAACCTCCACACTGACTCCCTTGTAAACCATGCACTGTACTGTCTCCTCCTTTTACTCATTCTGCTGGGAGGCTTTCACATAGGAAAAAAAAATATCATAAACTGTTTATTGACAAATAATGTCTGTAGGCATTATAATCTCTCAGAACCAAAACTTGTTCATTTATTTAACAAATTGTCTCCATGTTTCTGAATAACTGGTAAATGATTCCATCACAATATGTTATAGCAGTAATGACACATCTCATCAACCAGGCCTCTGGTATTTTCAACACAATAATTTCAGTGGAAATATTATGCCACATTTGGTGATGACTAGCTGTGAAAAAGCCACTCCCTTTGTTCTTCTCAATTTAGAATTGTCAACATCTGTGTCTTATACAACACCTAGAGTAGAGACAGTTTGGTTCGGATCTGTGGTGTTCAGCCATTGTCTTCCTAACTGCTAACTAGTGGGTTAGGTGCCAAGGTCTCAAGCAGTTTAGACGCGTATGTCATGAGTGTGAAGAACTCACTGATGTACTGACATTGGCAAATGGTTCCAAACTGAGCAGATCAGCTGGTTGTTCTTAGTACACAGGGGAAAACAGACTATGAGAAACTTGAGGTTGGATAAAGTCTATTAATCTCATATCTCTCCCTTGTACCTAGCTCAGTGCCTGACATAAGTACATGCTTAATAAAAGGGATAGCTCAATCTCTAATCTAATACTTTTATTTAATTTAGTGATGAAGAAATTCTATTTTCCACACATTATGTATCATACACCACACAAAACTGTGAGGGAACAACCAAGCATAATCCTTCCTCCTACCAAACAGTCTGAAATCACTAAAGTAAAAACCCCTTCTGCTGACTCACACTATTGTCCTGGAGACTGGACTGGAAGTGCCGAACTGAGCTTCAGTTTCTTCATTGTCTAGATGGCATCTGAAAGAAGCACCTATTTTACAAAGTTATTTAAGTCTTAAGAGCCTCATGAATGGTAAAGTTATATAAAGCATCATAGAAATTAACTTTATTAGATTCTTAAATCAGTATGTCCACTTTTTTTTTTTGAGACAGGGTTTTTCTTTGTTGCCTTTCCTGTCCTTTGTAGAGCAGGCTGGCCTCAAACTCGGAGATTTACCTGCCTCTGCCTCCTGAGTGCGGAATTGAAGGCATGAAACAGCACCGCTCAGCCAATATGTCACATTATATGTTAACCTTATGAAAGGACAAGGAATTAATGTCCTTTCTGCCATTTCGTGCAATTCCCTTTACATCATACTCTGTATTTGACATCCTACATGGAATCTAATATATCTCAAAAGGAGAATGTAATAGATAAATTCATAAAAACAAAAACAACTCAAGGATCACCAGGAATCATGAATTTCGGACTATCAGAATAATATGAAGGAGACACAGAATCTCACTACACTCTACTATGTGTCAATAGGCCACTTTGTAGAATTACTGGGTTGAAAGATCCATCATCCAAAATCATTTTTTTTTAGTCTCAATGTGTGTTAGCCACCAGGCATTGTATGGCAATTTAGGCTCTGAGCCTGAAAAGTTTCTGTGGTTTTTTTTTTGTTTGTTTGTTTGTTTTGTTTTTTTTGTACTATCCCATCCCTGGAAATGTTGAGCATTGTATTCATCTAAATTTTGCATTATTTTGTACCTACACTGTATCATTAAAATTAATGCAAATTGTTCAGCAATTTGCATTCTAAATCGGCACTAAATACTCTCCACTGTGTTATGATATTTGCAGGTAGAATATACTGTGAAAACTTACTAGCTTGGTAAAAAATACACACATACAGAAATGTAACTGAAGAAATTTCTAGTAATTCTTGCTGCTCAGATATCTCTAATTCCTGCTACATCTGAGTTTTCGTTATTCCTCACAATAACAATAAAACTATTACTCTTTTAAAAATCGTAGCATTTCAGGAAAACTTTGTAGAGCTTTTTTGAGAGCAGTTTTTCTGTGGTTTCCCAGTGACCGAAATGAACAGTTGAATGGATAGCTTTCAAATGCTCCAGGTGGGGAATGAAATGTATGTCTAAAGATTCTACAACACCTCTAAAACTTAAAATCAGTTGCTTCCTTTGGAAAAATTTCACCAATACATTAAATATATTTTATACAGAATTAGTAGGTATTTGTCTGAGCAAGTATCTTAATTTCTGAATAAAATTATTTTTACCATTGAGAATGGGTGACATATTACTATCTCAAACAAATACAAAGGACTGTTTGCCCAGATAGAAACATACAGCACCCAAAAATTAAAATAATCTCCAATAGAAAGTCACAACATGAAAATTGAATGCAGCGTGATCCAAAATGGTTATTTCATAAACTTGTTAGCCTGTGACAGAAAATCATGTGCTTCTGGTTTACTCAGAAGAACTGAATTGCAATTTGTGATAGTGGCCAGAAGAGGGCAGGGTCCTGCTTCTTAAAATCGGGTAGTTCCTTGTGCATTTACAAGGTTAACTTTAAAGAGAACTGTTTGCAAAAAAAAAAAAAAAAAAAAAAAAAAAAACAAACTTTCCTTTTTACAAATAGTAGCTAGAGAGCGAAAAGTCAGACATTCCAAAAATAATATATTCAAATGTATTAGATTTATTTACTACTGATCATTTATCTGCAAATAAAATATTTTTAAATACCTGTGGCAGAAGAGAAGGGGGAAGGGAAAAGAAGCTAGAGACAGAAAGGGAAAGGGATTCCTTTTAGAGTAATAAAATCTTGCCAACCCTCTCCCTTGCTCATTTTCTACTGTATAAGTTGCTTTTTACAAATTTTCACAACTATAAACCAAACTTTACAATAAAATAAAAGCAGGTATGGCTTTACAATAATAGTGTTAATTTATGAAGAAAATTCAATAGTTTAAAATAGAAGTATTTCCTGAAACAGGTCTATTCAAGGCACATATAATGTACAATTTTTTTTTAACAAATGCTAAAGAAAAGTCTTCAAATTTAAAGTTTATTATACTGCTTAGAAAATAGCACTTAAACTGGGAAGCTACTCATATACTCAATGAAGTACATTAACAGATTTTGCGCGTGTGTGTGCGTGTGCGTGCGTGCAGGTTGGGTGGTTACAGAAACACTACAGAATGGTAGACTGGATGTATTACAGATGTTCCTGATTGGGCCTGAAATAAAGTCTACCACCAGTTACCAAGTGCTTGCTGGGAAGGTGGGACTGCTCCCTAACCATCCCTGGAAAGGCGTAATCCAAAGCTGGCTGAAAGGGCAATGCTGGCACCAGTCCAGGCGTTAGGTAGGGCGACACGAAACCAGACAGCGCTCTTCCTGGAGAAGAATATGCCAGGCGCAGCGGGCTGAAAGCTAGTCTAGGATTGAAACTGTAGAGACTTGAATCTCCTCCGTAAGCAGCAGACGTGGCTTCAAGAGGAGAGAGGGTTGATTTATTACTAAGAGTCCCAAAGCCAATGCCAGCAAGACTAAACTCCGAAGCTCTCTGAAAGGCTGCGTTTTCCAAGTCTGCATGTGCGAGGTCCCTGCAGTCTGGCTTGTGTTCTTTTCCGTTTAAGATATGCTCGATAGCTTGGACTACATCTCCCTTGCAGAACTGTAGAACGCCTTCTAGGCGGTTACGCCTGTAACTTGGAAAAATCCTGGTGAGAATTCCGAGAGGGTCTCGCGGTCTTGAGTTGACCGTGGAGAGTCTGGCTTTGGTAGCGAGATAGTCCCTGAGCCACTCGCTTTCATTCCCTGATTCCAGGTCAGAGGAAGAGAAGGACCTGGGACTATCCTCGCCTCCTGACTGCTCCGTGGGGGAAGGCGACAGGATGATGGTGGACTTGTCTGAGTGTTCTGCAATAGATGACATGAAGGCCTGTTTCTCGATGGTGCCATTACCCTGAGATGTTCCCAGAGAACAGTGATGGGGGTTGGAGACTGGGTCTTCATGTCTACCATGACACGACTCACAGTTTCTCTCTTTTGGTTCTGCAGAAAAGAAAGCAGACAAACAAGAACAATCAGATATATGAAAAAGTTGCCACAATATATAGCAATGGCCACTCAAAGACGATGATGGCTGAAATAATTCACTCATTCATAATATTATACATGTTGCAGTCTGTATAATATAATTAGCAATTTTGGTTCACCCAAAATCGTCTTCACGAAGGTCACAATTTAAAGATCACACAGTACTGACATATGCTGGAAAAGCGGAGAGTGCTCTTTCTCATGTGTTTCAGAACATAAGGTTATCCAGTAATTATCTGAATTCCCTTAAAATTAAGGATTGAAAGAGGAGAGTTTATTGCTACCCAAAAGTGTCAATGTAACACCATCTTGGGATTAGAGGTTTTCCAAAATGTCCAAGGTTTGCTTTTACCTAAGTGATGTTCTTGCTTCCCTCCTCCCCCCCCAAAAAAAAACTTACATAAAAGAACTAAGTAAAGTAGGTAGCTGAGAATAAGAACTCATTAAAAAGAAAAAAGGTTACCTTAAAAGTGAATATTCTATTTAAATTTTAATGCTAAGATTTCAGTAAATGATTTTAACACTTACAATTCAAGTTCTATTTAAGTAACCTAAAATCTGTGGTGGGTATTTCAGACCGGGTGCCTTCAAGGTGACATGGCTGTAAGCCATTTCAAACTAAAGCAGGGATGTCTCTGGGGGCAGAAATCTTGAATTGCATGAGACTGAGGTACTTCATTTTATGGGAGAGATAGCAATAATAACAGGAGTAGTAATGATGATGGTATTTTTCATAACTCTTGGTGAAAATGCATTTTCTTTTTCAATCTACACAAACTGTTAAGAAAAGATCTTTGAAACCAATTGCTCCTAATAGAAAATTACAACTTCATGATTGTAATCTGGGTGGACCCTGTAGAAACAATATAATAGACATTTACCACCTATTACAGCCCTGATTGCAATATTAAGAGCAAGTGTCTTTAAAAATAACATTTTATTAAAATATTAGATATTATTAATGTCAACATATTGAGTATATGAAGAAAACATAAATATTTTAATTCTATACTGCCAAGGTAATATCAAGAAACTAAAAACATGTGCACAAATACACACACACACACAACATACCAAATAACATTATCTGTCTTTTCATTTTTTTCTTGTCATCTACATATGCTATAGCTCTGAAAAGGTGAAACTATAAGAGCTTCAGGACATTTCTTTCTCTACAGAGTTTTATAATATAACATAATAAAGAAATGGTGATCTGAGATATTCTTTAATGTTTTCCCTTGTCTTTAAAAAATAGTCCTAAACATGCTCCATAAGAGTCTTTCATTTATTTTAAAATGTAAATCATGTCCAATTTCACACTGTGGGGTCAAAGCTCAGTCACTACTCCCAATATTTGATGAAAGAAAACATTGTGACTGTTGTAACAATGGCACTGGTGTTTTTAACTTTAAGTAATGTAAAAATTTGTCAGATGACATTTGCCACATGGAAATAAATTTTCGTTGCTCTTTAGTTCCGCTTGTTTATAAATGTGATTGACTATTGTTACCGAAAGGCACAAAATATCAAAATTACATCTCTGCCATTGTACCTAAAAATAATGTATTACTTTGGAGTTAAATTCCCAGGATGTGTGTGTGTGTGTGTGTGTGTGTGTGTGTGTGTGTAAATACTGGCTGCAATCTGTGTGTGGGGATTCATACTTGTGATCCCAGTATTCAGGAGGCTGAGGCAGGAAGATGGCAATGAGCTGGAGGGCAGCCTGAGCTATATAGTTTCAAGCCACTAGGGATATAGTGTGAAACACTGTCTCAAAACAAACACAAAGGGAAAAGGTGAGAAATGGTGATTGTATGTGACTACTTGAAAATAGGTTTCTTGTAAATACTTGGTATAATTCCTTTCAGCTCTGTCCTCTCGGCCTCTGGGGATTGTTTGTTGTAGTTCTGAACACTGACAGCCCTCCTGCTTCTGAACAGAAGCTCTTCTTACACAGGGGATACCTATTCACCTCTCAATAACTGTAGGTCTTTGTCTTTTGCATGAATAAGTTCAATACAATATCTTACTATACTTCATGCATATTGTGTAAGAGGAGGGTAGTCAATTCAGAAAGCCAAACAAGAAGCGTTTGAAATATGGGCTTGCTTTTTACAGGCAAGTCACTGTGGCAAAATAATCCACTAAAATCATTAGACCTGTAAAATGTACAGTTTAGCACCAAAAATTTACATAAATCCATTCCACCTGCCAAATCTCAGTAGCACTGTAGCTAAAGAAACTCCAGTGTTTGCTTCTCTTTGGAAGAGAGTTTTGTAATGTCTCTCATCACACTCTCCATGAGAAATGCCTAAAGTCTATTGAAATAAACTAGAGCATATGTCAAAAGCTAACGTAAGTGAACGCAAATTTTCAACACAGAGATGATCTTCTTTCAAAATTATGACCTGATTTGCTGAGATCCGCGATTTTCACAACCAAGGAAAGTTTCTAATTAAGAACTCACAGCGTGGTTATTACATTACTTCATGTGATTCAACCTGTTTGAGATGTTAACAAAGAGATTAGAAGGAAACTTTCATTTCTCATCGGCCCTTTGGAGGGCCGCGAAATTCAGGAAAACACAATGACATTTCCATTACAGGAACAGTTAATTTGGGGGTCGTTTTGGTTACAAACCCGAACAGGGGATACTGACCATAACTTTGCAGCCAGAAACTACTCGGAAATACTAAAACTTACTGTGGTAGTTTCCATCCCTCCGGCTGTAAGCGGACATCGTTGCCAGTGGTTTCACTCTCTGGGAGGCTTAAACTTATTTCCAATGGGAACTAAACTTCAGTCCCTAAAGCTTTCCACGCCTTTGGAAATTGTACTTAAAGAATTAAAACAGTGTGTGTGGGGGTGGGGGAAGGGCAGTGTCGCGGAGGAGAGGCATGTTAGCAATGGAGTTTCTTAAGTTCTAGCTGGTGACAAAACCTTGTCCCCAAGTCAAAGAACTTCACCTCAACCGCAATCAACGGTTTTACAACTGGAAAGAGAACAAGCACACTCGCTAAAGTTTTCTCTCAACACTCGCTTAAGTCGTGACCACACAAAGTCAAAGCCCCCGCTGTGCCTCAGTCCGTTCCCAGGACGGGCCCGCGGCTGGCAGCACCCACACGTCACTTTTTCATTGTCTTTATTTACCTGGAACAGCTCTTCTCTGGTGAAAGCCTGGTACCTGTCTCACCCGCAGCCGACCACGCGGCATGCCCACTTCCCTGAACTTCGGCGTTTCTTTCAAACAACCCTCTGCCCACCTCTAGGGAGCTGCTGCTCCTCTCTCCACGCCCTTCCAGAGCAGTCATTCCTTTCACGCGAAAAGCAAACCGAACAGGACTCACCCTGCTTTCCCTCCGCGCAGTCTTGCTGGAAAACCTCGAAAGCGGGGACCGCCCGGCTCCCAGGGTGCCTAGAGGCCCCCGCTCCCAGCATAGCCACGGCCCCAGAGCTGCGCAGGACCTGGGGACTCTCAGTCCTGCCGCTGCCTCCCGACGACGCCGGAGCCCCGGGCCCCGACGGCCCCGGGTACAGGAGGCGGTGCAGCCCGCGGGCCTCGCTCTCCTCCTGCGCCTGCTGCCTGCGCAGCGCCACCTGCGCGGCCATGACGCGCTGCCTCTCGGCGATCAGGGTGCACTTGGCACACGCGCAGTCCCGCCAGCGGCAGAAGCGCTTGTGGCCCTTGAGCGCCGACACCACACCGTGGTTGCGACAGCGGGCGCACTTCGGGGTCCGCGGGTAGCCGCAGCCCACCGCCCCCAGCGCCCTATCCAGCCCCGGGCCGGGAGCGCATCCTCCGCGAACCGCGCCGGCGGTGGATCGCAGAATCAGGCCAGGAGGCCGCAGAAAAGCCGCAGACACCGGGACCCCCGACGACACAGGCCGCGGGGCCGACGCAGAAGGAGCGGCCCTCAGCCCCGGGGCCAGGTGGGGTCGGCAGCCGCCGCTGTGGTCCCTACGACCGAAAGGAAACTGCTCCATTCTGAGAAGGTGCCTCGGAAGAGTTGAGGCCTGCGAAGGCGCTATCCAGGGCTACCCGGTGCAGATGCGGGCTAAGAACCCGCCTAGGTTCCGCTCTCCGGCTCTGCTCAGGGACCACAAGTTTACGCTCCTGGCCCAGAGCAAGAAACCGCCGAGTCCAGGACCTCAAGAACTGGACCGACCACGAAGCCAGCCAATGAGCCTCTGAGTGCAGAAGCGGGGGGCAGGGTCCTGAGCTCTGCCAGGCTGGAGGGCCACCCCGCCCACCAGGTTGGCTGGCCAAGGGAGGAGGCCAGAGGAGGGCCTGAGGCGGAGAATGGGGACTTTATGGGAGGCGGCCTCTGGGACGATTAGAAATTGTCCTGGTGAGACTGAAAGGTTCACAAGGAAAAAAAGAAACCTTTCACCCCCACGACCTAACATCTCCTCTTTCCCTTCCCTAGATGAAGTCTTCAAGAGACCAACCAATATGACAAAGAGACAGAGTGACAAAGAGACACAACACAACCTGGAAGACTGTGGCTGCTGCTCACAGAAAAGCTATTTTAAATAGCTCCTGAGACCGCTTCCACGGAGTGTATAAACAGGCTGATTCAAAGCCAAGGTGTTTTCTATTTACTTACATGTGCACAAGTGGATTGTATAGGGGAGTATGTTTAAAACGTTTGCTATCTAAGGTCACTATGAATCCCCTTGGAACTATTTATGGGTAGCAATTGTGTTAAGCTCTCTCAAAACTACTTCACATTTCTCTTGTGAAATACTGAGGAAGGCCATGAAGATCTGTCTTTATGCTTTCAAAAGGCGTTCTTGAACCATACACTTAAAGGCTTTAATTGTTAAGAGATCATATTGCCTCTAAACCAAAGGAGCTTTTGAAGCAAAAAAATAAATAAATAAATAAAATAAAAGTCATGATTGTTTGCAGGAAGTGAAGAGTCAGCACTCTGCAAGGTCCTTATGAAAGCATCCAACTGTTTTAACAGGTATTCATACTCTGGCCCTAAAAATAAATGGCGAATAGTCATGATATTTTAATTATTCACCATCCTTCCAGATTGGAAAATCTGGATGAACCCTGCCTGCCCATTCCAAAGCCTCACCACACTTCACCTCCTGGGCATACAGACATCCTCTAACTGAGACATAAGCACTGGAATGACCTTGGGAATTTTAAAAACATGGTTATGCCAGTCCAAGTGATCTGATTCTCTTGTAGTGAATCTTACGCTGTCGTGGCGATGGTGATCTGCAATCAATGCCTGTAACTACCATACCGGAGATAACCAAATGTTTTCAAATCTGCCTAAGGTCTAGTGAGTCTCAGCTGTGGAACTAAAAGCCAGCACACGAAAGGTTGGTTTTTAATGGTACATAAGACATAAAAATATGAATAATAATAGGAAGCCCCCTTTCCTATTTGTGTAAAAAAATGGGCATGTAAAGAAAACAGTTTAGATCGGCAAAAGTGTCTTTAAGTGTTTCATCACTTGTTGAATATGCCTTGTAATGTGACTGCAAAATACCTTCAGAATTAAAGCAGTTACTAAACTTCATCAATATTCTTTTTGTGTTAGATCCTAATGTTGCTTTCCAATTATGAAAAGTGATAGTGGTTTTCTTTCAAGAAAAAAAGTGAAACTAGTTTTTGAATAAGTGTATTAGAATACAATGTGAAAACTAAAAAACCTGAAGTGATGCAGATAGATGCACATGGCATAGAAAACACATGTGCTTTTATTTATGGTTTTAAACTCAGCCAACAGACCCTCAAGGCCTTCGGAAAACAGCAAGCTAGCTTTGAATGAATACGAACCTTTTCCCTAAAATCAGGAAGAGAACAAAAAGAGGAAATCCACTCTCATCACTCAGATTCAGTTATACTGGAAATAACGACCAATGTAATCAGGCAAGAAAAAAATCATACCGAAGTCATGCAGATCAGGATGAATGTCATTTAAAAAAATCACTCTGTTTACAGGGTACATGACCTACATATTTGCAAAACATTTTGAAAAATCTCTTAAAACTCAGAAGCAGCTTTTGAAAGTTTGCCAGTTATGAGATTAATATTCAAAATTGATGTGTTTCAAAATATTGAAACAAAGTCAAATAGCCATTAAGTTAATTGAGAAAATAAACTTATTCATGGTAGCATTCAAATCTAAAACATTTGCCCTATTTATAACGAAATGCATGAAAAATTGAAAACTAACAAAGTTTTGCTAATATAAACTAAGACATTGTGTTCATGAATAAGAAAACAGCTAAGATTGTAAGTCTGACTAAATTAACCTGTCAAAAAGAACCTAATTATTCAGTCTTCAGGATAAAATTCCAGTAATATTTTTTTTTCATAACTGTCAGGCCCTTTCTTAAATTCATATCAAAGTGCAGAAAAAAACTTTATCAGGACCCAAAATATATTTAGGAAAAAAAAATAGACTTACAGAGCAAATGTTACCTTGCTTCAGGAATTATTGCAAAGTTGTGGAAATCAAAATGATAATACTGGTGTAAAGAGAGAAAACCTAAACAATAAAATAGAACAGAGTTTAGAAACACAAAGACATTGATTGAACTAGTGTTTGGCAAATGTGCTGAGACAAGTATTCTCCCGTCAGGCTTTGCCAGAACAACTGGGCCTTTGTATGCAAAACACCAACTGTGACTTATATCTTGCTTTACATATAAAAGACACCAAAAGCAGATTCTATGTCATAATTGTCCTATAATTAATAATTAACTATAAATGATATAAATATATATTAATGAATAATTAATATGCAGGGAAGGAAGAAGAAAAAAGGAAGATGTATGGTACAGTTTGATCTATTTAAAAAAATAGAAATCAAGTGAAACCACTCCACCACTTATTCCCCAGGATGAGCAAGAACATAGAAAAATAGAAGAGATTGAAAAAGATTAGAAGAACAAAAGAGAGACAACCATTGTGGTATCATTTTGATTGTTGTAATTGGGCTTTTGCTTGTATGTCCATATGCCTACACTTACCTAATCTTGCTCAGACAAACCTACTGCTCTAAGCAGAAAGTATAGACTAACATGAAGTAAAAAATGAGCAAAATTAGCCCAACCTAATTCCAAAGCTGTAACAAGGATTTCCATATGTTTCTTATATGTATTGACTGGAAAGTCATATCTTTCTCTGCTCTTCTCCTCTCCCCCCTCCCCTTACTTTTTCTTTTTTCAGGATCCTGTCTCTCCTCATTTCTTATCTTATAATAATACTATGTGTTTCTTCTTTCCCCTAAATTATGTTTTTTTTTTTTCTTTTTGGTACTTCTGACAGCAATTGAATACTGTCCTTTTTCTCACAAGTCACACTAAGAAGATGTTAACAGCTACAATTTAACAGTGGCATCACTTTCAGCAAATGAAAAGTTGATGTTTTAATTAAACTATGTATATTACAACTATTGCATTTCAAATGTGTCCTAAATAATCATCTGATAAATGAAAACTGCTGAGGTATATCAGAAGTGAAGAAAGGTGCTAATAAATACTATTTTTCCCAACTGAAAAGCACCTGCACATCTTCATTTTTTAAAAGATCAGTTTTATTGCAATTCTAACTCCCTAGCTATCCTGGACTCTGGAAGTCAACTGATATTTGTTGTTAATGCCATGCCAAACGCTGGATCTGGAGGGATGGAGGCGTCGTTCCGTACCTGTAAGTATAGGTTTGTCTCTAATACTAACTGTAATACCTAGGTGCAACCATTTATCCATTCAGCTTTACTCTCTCCATTGACAGGTAAACACAAGTCACTTCCAAGGATGCTTTCAAAACTGTGGTTCACTTCATTTGTCAGTGTGGTCTGTAGTTACTTTTCACTAATGTTCTTCACCTATAAAGCATCTCACAACTGCCCAACTGCAGCCTCTTTCATAATGCTGTCATCACAGCTGTCTGAACTTCTACAGATTATCTCAGCTCTCACGGGGAACTGTCTCAACTACATTTTCTCTTGTCCTGGGTTCTCTCCTTCTGAGACCAAAGTCCAGAACAAGACAAAACATCCTGAGTCCTAACCTCTCTTTCTGTTTTCAGGGTTTTTTCCTTGGGAAGGGGGGGGGGTTCATGCTAATTCTTCCAGTGCTTCTGACATGGTTCTATTTTTATAATCTACAAGTCAAATATCAGTTCACCTTCTATTCTCTTTATTTGATTATTGTTACACCTCTAGATATTTATCCAGATACTGATTTTGTGCAGAGAAGAGTTGAAAGCAAAATATGGATAATCTTGAAAAGGAAAAAGTGAGTCTATCAAGAGGGTTTCCTTGTGATATGCAGCTGAATATACAAAGCAGAAATCCAAAGTAAATGAGCACAGACTGCAATTGACAGAAGCCCAAGAAAAAAATTAAGAGTATGCCATAGTCCCAGATACACTGTCAATAAAGGACAAGTGGACTGCACTAGGCTGAAGGAAGGTTGTGCAAAAGGACTAAGTGTTTGAGTGGTCAAGTTCTCCATGGCCTACTTTTACACGCATTAAGATGTACAATGTACTCTTCTGCTTAGGAATAAATGAGAGAACACCTTATAGGGTCCATTTAGGCTCTCCAAGCCAGACAGTGTGTAGTAATGCCACAATTTGTCAGATGAATAAAGGCTAATTGTGAATAGCACTTGTCTTTTCCTGGGTTTGTTCAGAGTCTTAGAGGGCATTGTCATTATTGAGAGGCTACCTTGTGCAGGATGACAGAGATGCCAACCTGATTTTTCATGTTTAATCTTACCATACTTAATTATTCTACTTTGTGCTATTGATATGATTTCAATTTTCCCTGGTTTAAAGGACACGAGTATGTGTGTTCATCAAAAGTCTTTGTTTGTTTTGTTGGTTGGTTGGTTTTTCTAAACAGGGTTTCTCTGTGTACTATGTAGCCTTGGCTGTTCTGGACTTGCTTTGCAAAAGGCTTTATAAGTCAAATTATTCCTTTAGATTAAATTTTCACAGGTACAGGTACTAAAATAAATGTTGCAAATACTTTTAAAACTTTTGATTTATGTCACAAATTGCTTTTCTAAAGTATCTATGAATTTGAATTCTAACATGTAATTCATTTGCTCATAGCCCTATATGTGAACTCTTAAAAAAAAAAAAAAAAACGAAAACAAACCCTGATGTTTCACTCTTCTGAATGAAGAGTAGTAAACCTGAAATTCCACAAAGAAGATGATCCAACAAAATTTTACTTCAAAAAAAAGTGATTAATTTTCAAATCTCTGGTGGACTGTATAACTTGGGGTATCCAAGCAAATTGTAGCAAAATCTCCATTCATTATAACATGCCTTGATGGTTCTCTATGAAAACTATATAAACTTATAGACTAGTACAAACTTACTGAATTAACCAGTCCTTTACAAAAGAATCTGTTGACTTGCTGGCTAGCACACACACGAAGAAAATTAGGTGCCACTGTACTTACTCATAAACACACATATTAAAATAATATCTCCTTTATTTTTTACTCCAGTACAACTCATGGAACTTTCATTGCGTTAACTATGAAAGTCTTGAATTCCCTTTTTTATTGCTTTTATTTTTTGAGTTTAAAATATAATTGCATAGTTCTTCCTCTCTATCCTCCTTTCAAACCCTCCCATTTACTCCTTTCTTGGTTTCTTTCATATTCGTAACCTCTTTTTAAAAAATTCATTGCTGTTGCATGTGTGTGTTTGTGTGTGTGTGTGTGTGTGTGTGTACAAACTCACATATGCTTTTTCTAAATAAAACCTGCTCGGCCTATATAACGCTACCTGTATGTATGTTTTCAGGCTGATCATTTGGTATTGGCTAACTGATTGGCATGCTCTCCCTGAGAAAAGTTGTTTCTGCCCCCCTCAGCATTCATTAGTTGCCTCTAACTCTGTGTAAGGTTGAGGCCTCATGGGGTTTGCTCCTCCACTTTCACACGTCTATTGCTGTTGTCCTTGCTCAGCTCATGTCTAGACTGCCTTGTTGATGAGACGTTATGGATGTATTTTCTAACCTTTCTAGGAGGCAGAATCTCACAGAAAAGTCAGTGCTTCCCTGGAATTTTCTTCACATCACCCCCTCTTCTGAAATTAACGCTGAGCCTTAGGCACAGTACTGTGTTGTAGATGTCTCTATCTGTGGCAAAGAGAAGTATCCATTATAAGGTGTGAGGACAATACTTACCTGTGGGTAAAAGGACAAATATTTATAATGTTGGTTGGTACTGGAAGACACCATGCAAGCTTCCACAAAGGAGGGAGACAACCACTATTTCTACCCAGAGACAACCCATGAACCACAACAATGGCCAGCATGGCACAATAATCCTAAGGCACAGTGATAGCACATACATATGGGTGGCAACCAACAAGCTCTAATTGGAATTAAGAGCTGATTAACGAGACGTGATCATGCCTGGTACTGGTGTTTTTGTGTATCATACACTGTGCAAAGCTCTTTATTGAGGCCATTTTTGTCATGTTTTTACAGATAAAAAAAAAAACAAATTTTCTGAGAGAATTACTCCCCAGAATAGTCTAATATTCATACCCCTTCTTAAATCCAAACTTCTCTGCACGGATCGGCCTGGGGGGCAACTGCTATGCAAGTTAGAACACCAACCTTTTGGGTGGCCCTGCTAGTGACACAGTATCTCAGAAGTGGTGCTTGCTGGTTTACTCATCAAAAGTCAATAACTTAACAGCAGTACCCTTTAAAACGCAAGGTATGGGGATTGAGAAATGTCCCCAAGGTTAAGAGCGCATGTTTCTCTTGCAAAATAGCAGAGTTCAGACCCCAACACCCATTTTAGGCAGGTCACAAATGCCTGTAATTCCAATTCCAGGGGATTCTGTGCCCTTTTCTAGCCTCCCTGAGCACCTTTACTCTCTCTCTCTCTCTCTCTCTCTCTCTCTCTCTCTCTCTCTCTCTCTCACACACACACACACACACAATTTTTTTAAATAAATCTTTAAACAAATAAGGGAGGTAAAACCTTAGCAAATTAAACGTAGAAGTCCTGAAGTCTTTAATTTTCATGACTTCTCCTAGTAAATTGCAGGAATATTCTCCTATTCTTTGTTTGCCTTTTGTTTTTCTTGGCTACATCCCACCATGTAAACAGAAGTAAATCAGAAGTCAAAGTAAGACTTTTTCCGGTACTTACCCAACTAGAAATTTGAAACATCTTTTCTTTTTACTTTGTCGAATAAGCAAAGCCAAATTAGATACGTTTTTATTCCTGTCAAGCTGATTTCAAAGGCAATCTTGCTTTCTCAATGGCACTGTTGTGAAGCCTTGCCAGTTGGCCTTAGAGAAACAGTTAAAAACCTTTCCTAGGAAGTTCCTATCTGCCTGTTTGACCTTAAAACAAGATAGATGCTAGTGTTTGTTCTTAATATATTCTACTGACTGAACACAAAGAAGATATATAAATCAAGTTCTCGAATATAAGCAAATACCTATATGTACTTCAAGAAAAATTACTGCAGGAACAAGAAAACATTTTGCTTAGTTGCATGATAAAATGTGATAACACTGACTTTGAAAGTTCTACACTAATGCTTTCTGTCTTCGGTCTTTTGCCCTGCCTGCCTGTGATGCTTTTTGAGGAGGTGTCCCAATTAAAAAGCCATGTGAGTAAGAATAATGGCTTCTATTCAGCACAAGGAGCCTAAAAGAGTAAATTTGGTAAATCGGTCCCTCCTTGGCTCCTTGCCAATTGCATCTCCTAGTTTCTGAAATCCACTTCTTTGTAAGCATCAGGTGGTTGTGAAGAGGTGTTGTCAGGTCTCGACAGGGGTATTGTGCTGGGTAGAAGCTGGTGGGTTTTGATCAGTCTCTTCAAAGTCAAAGCTTGGAAACTAATAGCTGCACATCAAAACCCAGCTAACATGGACTCTTTCAGGTGGCCCCAGGGACTGCCTTAATTCTCATGTGAAGCTTCACTGTAATTAATTGTGTACAGTGGGGTGGAAAGATGCACATGAAGACACACGTAAGCTTGAAATTCATTACCAAATGTGATTTTGGAAAATAATCACCAGAGGGAGAATGGGAAAATCTCTTTACTTCATTACATCTTTCCTTTTGTCTTGTTTTGTTTTCCTGAGTCTGATTACCTTATTTTTCTTGCAAAGGCTCTTATTGGATTGGTATCTTCATAAGAATGATTAAGTTTGGTTTCTAGGCTCCTTTGTCACTATTTTATAATATTCTGGATGACAAACAGATACTTCCCTTAATGCCTTCTTATGTATTCTTATTATTCTTATTCCTATTATTATTATTATTTCATTATTATATAGCATTTCAAAAATAATATACCTTAAATTGCTTTGAAATTACAATGTATTTTTTAATTTTTTTTATCAAGAGGTTATTGATTTTGACTAGAAATAGAGAGACATTTCATTTATGTAGCAATGAAAATAGCACAGTTTTCATGCTCATGCCTACTGATATAGCCATATAGATATGTATATAAACACACAGGATTTCTTAAAGAAACTGAAATCACAGGTGGAAAATACATGATATAAAGTCAAATAAATCCACACTTAAACATTAACTTGCCATATGCTTCTCTAATATTGAGAGCCAGTGGGGTGCCTTAAGAAACTCATTAAGTCCATGGAAGTAGCAGCTGGGCTCTGTCAAGATGTCTATTCACTTCACTTATAAAAAAGAAAAAGAGTGAATATGTCCCCATTCTTCTTGGATTTACACTGATCATGACAGCACAGGGTTAGTGCAATGAAAAATGCAAGCATAGCTTCTTTCTCTGCACCTAATTTGATAGGTGACATTTTAATAAATACTTGATAATTTTTTTTTTCCAGTAAAGGCAAAGATGTCTAACTTTCGTTCCTTTTTTGACTTTTTAATCACAAAAACTTAAGACTTTCCCAGAATAGCTGACTTACACAGGACAGTCACACAGCAGACAAACAGAGCCTGGTAAAATGTGTCGGCCATAAAAGGAGGCTTCTCGTATCTGTTTTGACTTTATGGGTGTCAGAGTGAAATGAATGTCCTAATAAGATTCATCATTCCTCTACAGTTTTGTGGGATTTGGAGAAAGGCCTTGGTTCCCAAGGCAGCAGCTTTCTCGTCTGTACTATGTAGTTTTAGCTGCCCCATTTATGCCAGTCATAATACACTGAGAACCTGAACAAGCCCATATATAAACAGAGTTTTATGCAACATTTCAAGACCACTACAAAATTGAGAGCTATGAAATAAAAGGTGTTTAACCTCCCTTTCTAATTTAAAATTCTATGATTCCTTCTTAATGTCACTACGAAGCCCCTAATTCATGGAGCACCAATGTCAAACTGAGACAGCCTTTGAAGTTTACAAGAGAAATTCAACTTGTGGTATAGGAGTTTGAAGCAAGCGGAGTCGTTTGTAGTTTTTTATGTTGATAGATACAATTAATTCAAATATCTGGGTTCATGTTTTTAAAAAATAAACTGTATTAAAATAAGCCTAATAAATGAATGAAACTGCCATTGTGTCCAGGGCAAGTATTCATCTTCTTAAATTATTTTTTTATTAATTACAGCTTATTCACTTTGTATCCCTCCCTTATCCCCTCCCAATCACACTCTCCCTCCCTCATCTCCTCCCATGCCCCTCCCCAAGCCAGCCACTGAGTCCATGTCAGAGACAGTCCCTGCTCCCATCACCAGGGAGACTGTTGGAGACTGTGATGCCATGAGCCACATCTGTGCAGGGGTTCTAGGTTATCTCCCTGCATGGTCCCCGGTCTCAGAAAAGACCCCTTTGGTTCTGCTGCTCTCCTTCATGGGTTTGAGAAATGTCTAACAAACAAGAGGGGCAAGTAAATGTTTTTTTCTTAGTTGGTAGTCAGCACACTGTCAACAGCAAATTATTTGTGAATAATTCAAATTTTCAGTAATTAATTCTAATATGACAAAGCTTTGCTTCTGAAAAGGAACTCCACATTTTTATCTGTGATAGCTAAAGACCACCCTGAAATTTAGATACAACCCCTAAAGATTCATACTCCGGAAACTTGGTCACTAGTGTGGCAATGTTGCAGGCTCGTGAAACCTTCCATTTATGGAGTTCACTGTAATATAGTTAGGTTACTTGAGAGCAGCAACTTTGTAAAGAATGATTGTAGTTCTCATGGGGGTCTCAGTAAGTCCTCATGAGAGTGTACTGCTGAAAAAGCACACACCTACTTGTGAACCATTGTCTTTCTGACATAATCTACACATGTTCTCCTAAAACATGTATAACCTGTGTGGAAACTCAAGCTCATAAGACTGTCTGAGCTTGCACTTTAGGCCTCTGAAACTGTGATCTAAATAGACCTCTTTTCTTTGTAGAATATCCAGGTGGAATCACAAAGATCAAAAAACCAACTGGCAACAAATGCTGGAGAGGACGTGGAGAAAGTGAAGACCCTCTTTTTACGTTGTTATGATTGTAAGATAGTACAGCCACTATGGAAATCAGTGTATAGAATTCTCAAAAGCTAAAGATAAAGCTCTGTTACCCATCTATACCAATCCTTAGCACACAGCTAAAGGACCCTACTCCAGAGATACTTGCTCAGCCATATTCATTGTCATTTTATTCACAATAGCTAAGAAAGGGAAATGACCTAAATGTACTTCAACTGATGATTGTAATTCTTTGGCTAGGTCTGAGACCATATGAGATTTCCCCGGTCCACACAATCATGCCTACTGGTGTTGTCCTTGTTCAGGTTCTTGTTCGGCCATATTGGTGATGTATCATAGGTGAAAATTACTTGTCATTTCTAGAAGACAAAAATCTCAGCAGATTTCTTGGTTGTCTGACTCTTTCTGCCAACTCTTTCCCCATGTCCCCTGAACACCCAGGATGTGAGTGATGTTACAGATGTATCCACTAGGGGTGGAGAAGCCACAGAGAGTTTCTGCATTTTACCAGTTGTGGTTCTATTTATGTATTTGTTTCTTTGTTTGTTTGTTTTTAAGAATCTTGATTTATTTTTTATTCACTTTACATCCTAGTTGTAGCCCCATCCCTCCTCCCCTCCCAGTCTTACTCTCCCTTCTTCTCTCCTCACCCCCTGGCCTATTCCTCAGAAAATGGAAGCTCTCTTTCCCATCCACCCCAGCTCATCACATTTCATCAAGACTATGGATTTCCTCTTCCCCTGTGGCCTGGTAAGGCAGTCCCCCCAGGAAGTGATCAAAAAGTTGGCAAATGAGTCCTTGTCCAATGTAGGCTCCACTTCCCTTACTAGAGGACCCACAAGAAGCCCAAGATGTAGATCTGCCACATCTGTGTATGGGGCCTACGTCCAGTTCCTGCATGGTCCTTGGTTGATGCTTCAGTCTTAGCAAGCCCCTATGGGTCCTGGTTAGTTGGCCCTGTTGGTCTTCTTGTGGAGCTCCTGTCACCTCCATGTCCTTTGCTCTTTCCTCCCACTTTTCCCCAAGACTCCCTAAGCACAGCTCAATGTTTGGCTGTGAGTCTCAGCATGTGTTTCGAGGCTCTGACAAATAGAGTCTCTCAGAGGACAACTTTGTCAGGCTCCTGATTGCAGGCTTAGCAGAATATCATTCATAACATCAGGGGTTGGCATAGTTGTAGTTTTCTACGAGGGTCTCTGATGCAAAGAGAAGCTGATTTGGTCAGGGTTAGGACCTATGTATGGGTATAAGGATATATATATATAATCTATTTCATTGTCTAGGAAAAAAATCCTAGAAATAGGAAGGTATCCCACTTAGAAATTATGCTGGTTTAGTAAAGTGGCAGTAGTATGTTTTTCTTTAAGATTCTTGACCTCATTAGCTAGCGTAGTTGGAACAGTTTCTAGTACCAGGTATTATTTCTCTTCTGGCTAGCAGTCCTTATGTCCAACTACACAGCTGTTGATTACTGCCAATATACAACTGCCACTATTGCATCCTCAGTGATGTCTTGATATGCTGGTCATTGTGTTTTATAGACTTTATAACTGGGTAAGACTACAGATTGCTTCCATTCCTTGGCAGTTTTTATAATGCTTTCTGAAAAATTCCTTGGCAGTTTTCATAGTAATTTCATAGTACTATGAAAGCTAGACCAAAGGGAGAAGACTTTCAGGTCATCTACAGCTCTCATCCTCCAGGTCCTGCATCTTCAGTACGTGGTATCTTCAGTAATAAGGATGTACTTCAACCCCTGGGAGACAAGCAACAGCAAGGACAATCTCCTGTATTATTTTGGGAGTCTCTTGGACTGCCCAGACCAACAACCTAACTGGGAATATCTTGTACCTGGCTCTGAGTTTTCTTTTCTTTTATTAGAGAGTCTATGCTCTAGATGGTAGCATTGTGAACCCAGTGTCTTAACATTATTCAATATATATATATATATACACATATATATGTATATACACATATATACATATCCATACATATATATGTGTATATACATATACATACACACACACACACACACACACATATATATATATATATATACACACACTTGTATGTAATTTTGGATGTATGGAAAACAGTACAAATTTGTAAGTTTTCCCAAACACTCTTAGTGTTACTGTTCTCTTCTCTCCCCCTCTCCTTCTGCTTGAACCCCACTCCCCCTCCCCAGTGAGGGTCACCCTTCCGTTTTACACATTTCCTTCTTCATATCACAAGTATCTTGCTATTCTCCCTTCTTTGTTCCTCTCCTCCCAGAAAAAAAAGAATACATTTTACCTTCCTGGTTTCCGACTAGTTCTTTCTCCAAACACCTTACATGGGGCTGAAGACATGACTCAGCAAGTAAGAGCACTGGTTGCTCTTTAAGAGGACTCTGGTTCAGTTCCTAGCACCTACACATCAGCTAGTGGCTACATATAAATCCAGTTCCAGGTAATCCAATGCCCTCCTCTAGCCTTCAGGAGCACTCCATGCGTGTGTTGCACAGATATACATGCAGGCAAAACATCTATAAATATAAAATAAAAATAAATAAAATCTCAAAAATACTTTTAAACAACAACAACCAGAAAAAAAAAAAACTTTTAGACTCTTGACTGAAATAGTAAGCTGCTTATTCAATAATTCTAGAAAACAATGTTTCAGGTACTTTAAAAATGAATAAATTTTACTTTGTTTTCTTATTTTGTATAAAAACCCTCTCATATATGTTTAACTAATAAACTTTCATTAAGTGTTTGTTATGCATCAAAACCCATTGTAGTCAATAGTGAAGGAATCTAATCATATCCCCAACTCATACCCACAAAATAGTTACCACACACTATTTACATAAAAAATGAAATTGATGTATAAATCTAGATTTGTTTCATATGTGAATTCATGTTCTGAATAGTCAACATTGGTACGAAGTGGAAAAGCTTAAGTTGGCCGTGTATCAGCAAATATAAAATCAGACATGCTAGGAAGGTGTATATATTTCTATTTCATTGCCTAGGAAAAAATCTTAGAAATAGGAAGGTATCCCACTTAATGTCTCTTGTCTTGGTAATATGACCCCAAATATCAAAAGAATATTTCTTAAGCAAATTTCCTGAGCAAAGGTTTTCGGAGTTCATGGGAAAGGCCAACAAGTTATTGTGTTTTGACAGCAGAATAATGATTTCTACCTGAATCTTTTGGCTCCAGAACAATAAAATTCACCCCTTATAAAATTCAACAGCAGCAGTATTTTTAAGCACAAAAATAAAACTAATAGTAGCAATTTCTGTTACTACTTTGTAGATCTCAAGGGGCATATTTTAAGCTCTAATTTCATACTCCATTAGTTTCAAAACGACTTACATTTTTAATAAATTCAAGTGAGATATGGCTGCCAAAATATCAACCAACATTTATTTATGTGCATTATAGTATCAAATATGGCCAGCAAAATGTTCCCATATAAATTAACATATTTTGTTACTCTGTTTTAAATAAAAACTGATGCATCGTTTGAAATAATGAAGATCACATCACTTTGCTTTTCTGAGTTCTTCTTAACCTCCTCAGAATAGACTATCACAGCTCACAAGTCTTTGTGAATCCACAGTAATTTGACAGAACAGAGCAGTAACAATTAAACACAAAACAACACTTTATCTTTAGATGGTTGATCTCAACAAACACCTGGGGCCAGTATGAGTAAAGTAATAATGTTACTGTCTCTCAGGAGCTCAGGCTATTAAAACAGTTCTAGAGAAATTGTTCTTACCACTTAGTTAACATTCTTCATTCTAATAGCCATGCCCATACAGAAGAATTTTTAACAACTCCCACCACCAATCACTGTCTTGTTAGCTTCTTATGAAATCTTCTTTTCCTCTGGAAGGTCAAACAAATAATAATTATTTTAGCAAATACAGAAAAAAAAAATATTCATATGAGTAGCTTGAATGTCATTAGGGATATCACAAGTCAAAAGTCCCAGGTTCAAACCAAACATACTGCCACTAACATGAACTTGATTTAAAGAGAAAAACTCAACTCCCTTGGCAATTGGCAAAGAGACACCTTTTGGGTGGTGTTGTTCTTATAGGGGTAGAGCAGATGGCAGTCTGCTTGATGCCTGGCTTGGTAGACGAAGCTGGCTTATACCTAAGAATCATACAAATCAAATCAGAACAAATCAAAGACAAGCAGCAAAACTCAAGAAGAGGAATACAGGGAGATACCTGTGGACCATCGTGCAACCTACAGTACAGGTGGGAAGTCACTCAAGGGCCTGCCAACCATTTGGCCAGCCGGCAGTAGGAGCTACCACCAGGTGTGAATATGTTTAGGTGAGATGGGGGAGAAAGAGAAGTGGAGCAGGATGAGCATTATGAAGAAAGGTGGAACTGAGGGTAGAGAGGAATGGTATGATGTGAGGGGCCAGCTCTACCTCCTGGTGCCATGATAAGGTCCCAGCCCAAGCTGCTGCTGAGGGCCATGTCTGAGTCTGTGGCTACACAGTGGCTGGGGTCAGTGTCAATGTTGGTGGGTCATATGACCACTAGAGAACATGGAGACATCTCAAGTCTGGACAGTTTCGTGTGTCCATGTGAATGTCCAGGGGCTGTGCGTAACTAGCCCCGTCCCTCACTGGATGTGGCACTCTGGAGAGCTGGCCCCATCTCTCACCAGCAGCAGTACTTAGGAGAGTACTAGCCCAGGAAGCACAGTGGAGCTGGTCCTGGTGGTTTCAGTGTGGAAGAGTTGACCCTGCCACTCATCTGCCATGATGAGTGCAGAGGTAATGCCACCCTCCCCCAGTGAGCTGCCCCTTGCTAACTCCAGGAAGTCAGGAATGCTGGCTTCAGGGTCATGATCTCAGGAGAGCTGTGTCTGGCCCTCACCACTGCAGCACTTGGGAGAGTGAGCCCTGGAAAACACAACAGAGCTGATCCTGACTGGGGGGGGGGGTGTCAAAAGTGAGCCAGCCCTGAAGGTGTGAGAGTGGGAGAGCTGTCCCAGCCCTTCAGGCATAGCACTTGGAGGAGTAGACCCCACACCTTAGCTGGGTAGCAAGGTGGAGTTAGATTTGGAGGTGTGATGTGGATGATCGAGCATCAAGAGCATAAGAGCAGGAGAACTGACCCTGCCACCTGCCTATGGCAGCATTGAGTGGCCTAGTCATAGCAGTGCTGGACACCTCACACTGGTGGTGTGGATAAGTAAGAGTTGGAAGGCTGATCCACTCAGCTATCAGCCAGGCCCAAATCCAGGGCTCTGAATTGGCCCACCCCCAAATCTATATCACCTGCAAACAGTTGTGACATGAGAAAGGGCCAGTCCTGCTGCTCCAAAGCTGTAGGATCTCCATGACACAGGGCAACAACTGGATAACCAGGAGGAAGCCCAGTGAGGATACAATATTGATTGTGTCACAGAAGCCAAAAATCTCAATATAAATGACTCATTGCAATGAACATTTGCAAGTGAAGATGTGTGGACAGAGGGGTATACTGTGGGACACAGTGTGACAAACTACAGCTTCCATGATAAGATGTTTTCCTTGCTTTGATTTGTTGTGGTGGTGGTGGTGATTGTGTGTTTATTGGGGGGAGGTTGCAAGGGTAAAGGCAGATATGAAAGGTTGGGGAGATGAGTGGGACTGGGGTGCATGATGTGAAACTCACAAAGAATCAAAAGTTCAACAAAAAAAGAAATATTAAATAGTGCCTTTCTATATAAAATGGTGGTAGGAGTATGTGAAAGAGGATAGTAAGTGTGTGTGATATGAAGACAAAAGAAGATAGTCTTTGGAGTAGAAAGATCAACAAGAAGGATTATCAGTATAATGTTCTTTTGGAATGTGTATACACCTAACCCTTGTTCATTCAAATGCTGATTTCTCTCCCCCACTACCTGGTTTCAATCTGGACATTGCATTGTGATGTTTATCCTAAGCATCACCTGTCTCAAGTTTGTGTAAACATGTCACCATTTGTTCTCCAATTTGTCAATTAAAACAACTAACCACAATGTTTACCAATGGAAAGGACAGGGTGGGACATCCTGGTTCAGAGTCCGAGGAGAGGAAGGAAGAGGAGGACAGGAAGGAGTGGGAGGCAGAGGAGGAGGAAAAGCAACAGGAGCAGAGGCTGGGAGAGCAGAGGCTGGAAGAGAGGTCTTGGAGTGTGGAGAAATAAACCGGACCTAAGATATCACTAAAAGCAAGTATAATGGGTGAGTCTGAATAGTATGAAAAGTATGAAACTATGCGGGATTGGAGGTTTAGGATGGAGTAACTATTGCCCAGCATTGTGTTCTAGGTTAACTAAATAAATCCTAGTCTCTGTGTGGTGATTTGGTTATATGGCTCTTTAGGATTAACTGCAGCTTTACTAAAAGATATATCAATAGCAAATATTAACCACAACACAACAAAGGAAATAATAAATGAGCTGGCAAGATGGCTCAGTGTGTAAAAGCCATGGCTATCAAGCCTAAAGACCTGATTTATATCCTAGATGTTCATACAGTAGACCAAACTGACTTCTGCAGTTGTCATCTGACCTCTGCACATGCACTGGAGCACTTGTTTAATGAGTGTGTACATACATATGCCACACACACAGATACACACAGAGATAATTATTAACAATTAAAAGAATGAAGGAGCTCAGTGATGTTAGTGGCTAGGGCTAAATAAAAGGAAACTATATAGAAATAGGTATCTGAAATTACAATGCAATACTACTCTATATGCATCATTTTGTCACATTTAGAAATATATTGAAATTACATATGTATACAGGAATTAAATCCATAACAATATATGTCAAAATACCTAGAAATTAGTGGGTGTATTTAGACATTCAGAAAATATGACTCAGATCGATTACATCAACACTGATAATTATGCTCTCATCACACAGTTACTTCCACATTCTTTTTCAAAAGATGAGCAATCTCCTTCAATGCTTGTCATAAATGCCACAACAATATCAGCTTTAAGGAAAGGAAAAGGAAGAGAAGAGAGGAGTCAGCTGCTGAAATGTTGCTGAAGCATCCTGAGAGACATGGGTAGCTCAGACTTCAACAATATGCAACATTACACCCATTAATACACCTAGTTTCTATGAGAAGCTCAAAAGCAGTCCAGGGACTGTTGTCCAGTTATTTCATAATGAAATATAGCAAAATGTGCCCTTTTCTAATTAATAATAATAATCATAATAATAAATTTTATTTATTCTTTCTACATCTCATCCTCAGTCCCCTTCCTCCTATTCTTCTGATACCCCTCCCACCTTTTCCACCCTTTCCCCCTCCCCTTCTCCTCAGGAAAGGGGATCACCCATCCCAGCATATCAAGCTTCATCAGGACTCAGTGCATCCTCTTCCACTGAGGCCAGAAAAGGCAGCCCAGTTAGGGGGAAGTGATCAAAAAGTATGCAACAATGGAACAAAAATAGCATCTTCAACAAATGGTGCTGGTTTTAACTGGATGTTTCCATGCAGGAAAATGCAAATAGATCCATACTTAGCACCCTGCACAAAACTAAAGTCCAAGTGGATCAAAGACCTCAACATAAAACCAGACACACTAAATCAGTTAGAAGAAAAAGTGAGAAAGACCCTAGAACTCATTGGCACAGGAGACAACATCCTGAACAGAACACCAACAGCACAGCCTCTAAGAGCAACAATCAATAAATGGGACCTCATGAAACTGAAAAGCTTCTATAAAGCAAAGGATACTGTTGTCAGAACAAAACAACTGCCTACAGATTGGGAAAAGATCTTCACCAACCCTATATCTGACATAGGGCTAATATCCAGAATATATAAAGAACTAAAGAAGTTAAACATCAACAAACCAAGTAATCCAATTAAAATATGGGGTACAGAGCTAAAGAGAGAATTCTCAAAAGAGGAATATGGAATGGCAGAGAAACACTTAAAGAAATGCTCAACATCCTTAGTCATCAGGGAAATGCAAATCAAAACGACCCTGAGATTTCATCTGACACCCATCAGAATGGCTAAGATAAAAAACTCAAGTGTCAGAGACAGCCTCACTCCACTTGCTAGGGGACTCTCATGAAGACCAAACTGTCCATCAGCTGTGTATATGTCAGGGGACTAGGTCAATCCATGTGTGCTCTATAGTTGGTGCTTCAGTCTCTGTAAGCTCCCATGGGTCTAAGTTGGTTGACTCTGTTGGTCTTGAGGAGTTCTTGTCCCCTCCAGGACAAGAACTATCCTTTTCCCCTTACCCACAGCTCTTCCACAAGGCTCCCTGAGCTCCCCCTAATGTTTTGCTGTGGGTCTCAGCATCTGTTTCAACCTGTTCCTAAGTGGAGCCTCTCAGAGAACAGTTATGCTAGGCTCCTGTCAGCAAGCATAGCAAAGTATTATTAATAGTGTCTTGGGTTGGCTCTCTCCTGGAATGGGTCTCAGGTTGGGCCAGTCATTGGTGGGCCATTTCCTCTCTGCTCCATCTTTAGTCCTGTGCATCTTGTAGGCAGGGTAAATTTTGGGGTCAAAAGTTTTGTGTGTGGGTTGGTGTTCCCCTCCCTCCATTGGAAGTCCTGCCTTGCTAGGAGGTGGCCACTTCCATCTCCAAGTCCCCTGCAGCTAGGAGTTTCAGCTAGAGTCATCCCCATGTCCTCCTAGAAGCCTTCCCTGTTTCAGGTCTCCAGCATATCTCAAAGATTCCCTCCCTACTCAGTTTCCCAGCCCTCTCGCCTTCCACCCCCATACCCACTCCCACTCTCCCCACATCTGATCTCCACCTTCGTTCCCCTCTCCACACCCTTTTCCACCCAGTTCCCTCTCTTCAGTCACTTCTGATGTCTATTCTATTTCCCCTAGATTTCACCTTACATTTTCTCCTGAAATTCCACCCATCAGAATGGCTAAGATTAAAAACTTAAATGACAGCACATGCTGGTGTGGATGTAGAGAAAGGGGAACCCTCCTCCATTGCTGGTGGGAGTACAAAGTTGCACAACCACTTTGGAAATCAACCTGGCGCTTTCTCAGAAAATTAGGAATAGTGCTACCTCAAGATCCAACGATACCACTCCTGGGCATATACCCAAAAGATGTTCCACCTTACCACAAGAACACATGCTCAACTATGTTCATAGCAACTTTAATCATAATAGCCAGAAACTGGAAACAATCTAGATGCCCCTCAACTGAAGAATGGATGGAGAAATGTTGTAAGTTTACACAATTGATTACTACTAAGCTGTTAAAAATAAAATTTTAAATTTGCAGGCAAATGGATGGAACTAGAAAATATCATTCTGCGTGTGGTAACCTAAACCAAGAAAAACACAGTTGGTATGTACTCACTTATAAGTGGATATTAGCCATATAGTACAGGATAACCAAACTAAAATTCACAGACTCCAAGAAGGTAAATAACAAGCTAAGGGCCCAAGGGAGGATGCTTGAATCCCCCTCAGAAGGGACAATAGAATAAAAATATGTTAAGCATAATATAATTACATCATTTCTCATTTCTCTGTCCTCCTTCTAACCCCTTCTATGTCCCTTTGCTCAATTCCCTTTTATAGTGCATACTCCTTGTCAAGTTAATGTACTCCTATAGATTTTTATTGTTAACATATATATATATTTATACATATATATATTGTAAATACAACCTGCTGAGTCCCTTCAGTGTGACTTGGACATATATAATTTGAGGCTGGGTACATTATATTGGACAATCAGTTAGGGACTCATCCCCTGAAGAGGTTAATTTTTCTTATCTCAGCAGTAGTTGATTGCCTGCACTTCTTTCTCTAAAGGTGAGAACCAGCAATAGTGTCCTCACTTCAATATCTGAGAGGCACCCAAGGATAGGAGCAATAGCTTATATTGTTTGGAATTCACTTGGACAGCTCTGACCAACAACTCAAATGAAGCTTTCTCACACCTGTACTGGGGTTTTTGTTATAGAGTCTATGGCTCTTCCAAGAAGCATTATCAAATAACATAACTTCGTTTAAGATATGTAGATCTATACATATTTAAATAAATACAACAGTGTCTGTTGAAGCTTTATCAAACATCCTTGGAGTTACTTGTCCCTCCTCTCCCCATTCTTTCTGTATTGACCTCCTTCTCCCTTCCCCAATTAGAGCTCCCTTTCTTTTTCCTATTTCTCCCTTCATATCACAAAATAAGTTTTGTTTATGGGCTATTTTTCTATGACAGCAGAAAACTATTAGCTCTTCTCAAAGACCTTCTTCGTTTGATTTTTAAATTCTTTGCCACACTAAGCAGAACCTGAATATATAACATGATCCTATTGAATGGTTGTTGAATAAATGTATAGTAAATGAAACAATAAGTAGATTTCATTGGTGATAAAAATATTTATTCACTGTTTATATTTCATTTTTCTTTTTTTTTTTCAATGCAGTTTATTCAGGAACCTTGAACAATCATCTGACCCTGGGGAAAGCCAGCCCACAGCTTAAATAGCCTCTGGGTAGCCAACCTCAGCGTGCCACGTGGGCAATGCAGATAGGTCCACATACATGGAAGCAAGCCAGATCCTCAGCCTTGGCCAAATGTGGAGTTGTTCGTGACAGAGAGCACTCACCATCGGGAAGGTGGAAGGCGGAAACCAGCTCCTTCTTTAAGGCGCAGCATTACGCAGCTCTCTACAGTTCCCCCTTTTTGTTTTAGACGCAGCAGGCAAGAGTAGAGGTCTGATCTCTGACATTAGAAATAAATTTTTCATATGATCTACAATATATTACTTTCTCCAATTTAATAATACTTTGCAACATTCTTCAGAATCAGCAGTTTCAATCCACTAAAGAACACAATATTGTATGCTTATGAAAGATGCCCCTGCCTCTTATAATATACCAATTACAAAAAACATAGTTGCTTCTTTTTGCTAATGAAACAATATAACACCTCATTACCTTTAAATCTCATTATGCATGTATGACTGTTCTTATCATGCCAGTTGTGGCCTCAGTCTTCAGAGGACATGTCTCTCAGACAGAAATGAAAGGCCACAGTGACCTACTAAATTTATTACAGCTATAAGTACAACTACTCTAAAATGTAACTTAGCCAAACAGTGTAGGAACAGCTTAAAATTAAAGGGCTCTACACTAAAATCCATGAAAGAAATTCAAAACAGAAAATAATATTCACTGTGGGAGGTGGGAATGGTTGTCAGCATAGGCCCAAAGCCCAGGCATGAATGACTTCCCATGAGTGTCTTACTCTAGTCCATTGCTAAGTCTTATTGCTATCACACAGCCATCATGTTTAGTGATATTTAGTAATAGCATTATTCGCAGCAATCAAGTTAACTACGCTGTGTTCCTTTGCTATTGACACTATTTGCTTTATAGTCTCTTCTTTGTCAGTATGTAGCAAGCCAACTGAAATTGGTCCTTTGTTCCACTACTAAAGAGGTGACTACTCTCAAGTAATCCAAATAGCAACTTACTCAACTTCTAGACATGAACTATTATTTTCTTCCCATATATATAAAAACTATCCTTTCAGTTAGAAAAGATAATATGTAAACATCTTAAATATAATTTTCTATTGTCTCAAAGAAAAATTACTATAAAATGCTGTTTCTTGACTTATTTCTTTTTTCACTGTTATTACTTTAATTATTTATTTTGTGTGCATATTAGGGTGCATAGTAGCCACAGTGTATGTGTAGAGATCAGAAGACAACTTTCAGGAGTAGTAGGATGAAGGACTCAAACTCACTTCATCAGGCTTTAGCACTAAGGGCCCTTACCCACTGAACCACCTTGCTACCCATCACACCCTTTTTGTTTTGAGACAGGACCTCATGTAGCTCAGGGTCACTTCATGCTCACTGTGTCCTTCTTCCTCCTGCAGAGTTCTGGGAAAATAAGCATGCATGTACCATTGTGCAACCTGGTGATAAAATTCTTAGAGATATTCCCTTCGAAAATCATTTAAAAAGAATTGTGTGTGTGTGTGTGTTTAACAGGCACACAATTTGCTGTGTAGGAAAGTTGTGTTTCTATGAGTCAGCCCTTATCTCATTAGCTCCCATACTATTTTTATGCCAAATGTGACAGTTTTCATAAATTTCCACAAATCTCTCCAGAGGCCTTTTCAGTCATATACTTGTCTTTTAATTATTTTCTTTTTTTTGGAGGACTCATATTTATGTCATCAGTTTCTTCTTATATCTGCAAACTGGTCATAATTTAATTTTTAAAGCTTAGAAATCAAAGGAATAAAGCATAGAGAAAAACCCCTAAATCCTTAAAACCCAGATGCAAACTGTATGGAATATCTCAGGCTGGTATTTTACAACTTGTTCATTGCTGGACTGCTACTGTTGAGAGTTCAGAGCATATAAATAGCTCCAGTTGAGGGCAAACATCTGCCTCATAAACATCAGACACCTCTAAGCCATTCTGGTCAGTCGGGTTTATTACCTTATTTGATTTTGTAACACAAAACAAAGTCTTTAAACTTCACTGCAATGGGAAAATTTTTTAAACAGAAACTATGAAAATTTGTCTTAGAAATAGGCACACATAAAATTTTGCATTTGGTTTCAGTGGACTTCAAGGAATTTCTAAACCCCTTGAACAAATGTCACATGGCTACCCTGACAGCATATTCTAAACTCCCAATTTCAAATGTGACAGTACGCCTCAACATTGTTCTATTGCTCTGTTTCAGATTGGCAAGTTCCAATATCTAACATGGAATAACAACCTTTTCCTTTGAAGAAATCAACAAATTTTATTTGTGCACACATCAAATTATAACGTACTTATATGCACACACACACACACACGAATCAACACAGAAACTCTCCTCCCCATGCACGAATGATGGTAAAACGGTAAATTTTCTGGTAAAATGGACTGAGAGGCATCCACCCATATCTACTTCCTTTGAGCATAAATATTCTTTAGAAGATTCTGCAGTGCCCCAGAGAGAAGCCTCTTACACCAAAGATGAGCCAACATATTGGGTTAAATACATCCTCGGGTTCTAGATTGCTCTATTAGATTTCTATCAGCTTTTCTATTTGGAGTCTTGTGCTTCCACACTAAGCCCTAAACAGACCATCAGTACAAATCTCAATCACCAACTGGATATACCAACAAAACTAATAATGGCTGTATATGTCATGCATTTTACATACCTAATTTCTAGCTCACGGCTATTCAATACGTGCATTGCTGTCATCATCTTATAATGAGAAAAACCAGACTTCAGATAGACTGAGTGAAATTCCCAACACCAAACATTATTCCCCAAACACAAGGTAGAAATTCCTTGTTGGGAAAATTATTTTCCAGTGTAAAACACACACACACACACACACACACACACACACACACGTAGTACAAATGTCCTTAATGTCCATAAAGTAATGAAAAAGAATGATTGAAAGAGCTGAACAAAGACAACACTAATAGACATGACAAAGTGAACAGGGAAATGTACAGGAGGCTTCAACCCTACACACACAAAAAAATACAACTAAGCAACTAAAAAATGCTTAGAGATGAAGACATGGTCTTCTTCAGGGAAAAGCACACCAAGTAGTTATTCAATGCCATCAACCATCAAAACATAAATGCAAGTATCATTATACAGTCTGAGAAAGTTAATAATTAATGAAAATAGAGGCCATGAATTTGAAAGCAGAAAAGGAGGAATATATGGGAGTTTTGAAGGGAGGAAAGAGAAAGGAAAGCGTAATTATAATCTCAAAAATAAAAGAGAAAAATTTTAGATAGAAACTACATTCTTCTGTCATCATTAGGTAGCCTTGACTCAGTCCTTTCTCTAACCGTCTTTCAACAATAGGGTTGTAGTTATGGTTTCACACTTGCATAACAACTTAAGAATCCGTGCTGCAGACTTTATTTTTGTGCATTTACCAGTTGTGAACTCTAATCTATCAGGGCTCTGCTTCAACTCCCTCACCTGTCCCCTAGCTCACATCTCTACTTCTTCACTAAACGATAGACAGACTGACACAGCTAAGAGTTCATTGTTTAAACATCACTCTCTTGCTGGTGAGTGACTGACCTAATCAAAGCACAGCTTTTTCTTATCTTTCACCTAAAAATCCAAATGGTCTGATTAGAAAGCTGAACTGCTTGGAGAGTGCTGACAGATGCCTCTTACCTTCCTTCTGACCACCACGAGTGCATAGGCATTCCATGAAGCTGCTTGACGGTGGCAAAAACAACCACGTGTTTGGGTACATGACCATGTCAGACATTCATTTACTTGAAAGGTCCCACATTCGCATTCAACAATGGATTTCTTCTGGAAAACAATTAGAAGAGGAGTAGTTTGTCTTGTGAATGTTGTGAGTATGTTATGGGTCAGTTGCTGCAATTTCAGGATGGAGTGACGGCTGAGACTGAATATCGGCAGAACTGAAACACAACCTGAGAAAGTTACAAGACAGGAAAAGAGGAAGGGCAAGAGTCATAGGTGTCACACATAATGGAAAGTCCAAGGGGCCTGGGTTTTATAAAATAACCCTGAATTCTTCACAGTGCATTATTGTTTAAAAGTATAAATTTTCAAAAATAATTTAAAACAAAATATACTTGGAAGGTCCATGTATCAGGAACAGTAATTTTGGATTTAATAACACAACTGAAAATAATTATAGAATTGAAAAATCAATATATTTTGCATTCCAAAATGCGTGTGTGTACACACACACATATGTAAAAGGTTTTCAGTGAAGAACAAAATGTGAGTCTCTCCATTTCCCAGCAGGTTCATATTCTATGAAAACCAATTAAATTAAAAGATAATTTTGAGTATGGCATGAAGAAACTGAGGCTTTGAGGAAATAAATATTTTGAGAGGAGTGCTAACAGGAAATGCATATGATCTTGGGATAAAAAAGGAAGCCAGCAGTGTCATTTCAAATTACATAAGGAGTCTTCCGTCTCTTTCACAGCTAACCACTCAAAGTTTCCTCTCCCAGTTGCATGAAGTTCACGGGCTTGCATGCAACAACAGTGCTGCTAGGAACATAGAGAAGGCTGTGGCAGGGGCTGGCAACCTGTTAGGCCAGAAAGTTCCAGGCTGAGTGAAAGACTCTATCTCAAGGGAAGAAGATAAAGAATGAGACAGTAGGGTACCCAGTGTCCTCTTATGGACTCTGTACACTGGTGCAGATGTGCATGAATCCTTGTATATGTGCACACACTACAATCACACAAATGCACACATCAATAACAAATAAATGCTTTTTAAAAGAAATGATCTTCTTTTGGGTATATGCCTAGGAATGGTATGGCTGGATCTTCAGGAAGTGCTATACCTAATACTCTAAGAAAGTGCCATATTGATTTCCACAGTGGTTTTACAAGTTTACATTATAGCAGCCTTATTTGTAATAGCCAATAGCTGGAAACAGCCCAGATGCCCCTCAGTGGAGGAATGGATACAGAAATTGTGGCACATCTACACGATGGAATATTACTCATCAATTAAAAAAAAAAACAAGGAAATCATGAAATTTGCAGGTAAATAGTGGGATCTGGAAAAGATCATCCTGAGTGAGCTATCCCAGAAGCAGAAAGATACACACGGTATATACTCACTCATATAGACATATAGTATAGGATAAACCTACTAAAATCTGTACACCTAAAGAAACTAATCAAGAGGGAGAACTCTGGCTAAAATGCTCAATTCCTATCCAGAAAGGCAAAGACGATAGACATCAGAAGAAGGCGAAAAGAGGGAACAATTCAGGAGCCTGACACAGAGGACCTCTGAAAGGCTCTGCCTTGCAGACTATCAGTGCAGATGCTGAGATTTATGAGCAACCTTTGGGCAGAGTGCAGGGAATCTTAGGAAAGAAGTGGGAAACAGTAAGATCTGGAGAGGACAGAACTCCACAAGGAGAGCAACAGAAGCAAAAAATCTGAGCACAGGGGTCTTTCCTGAGACTGATACTCCAACCAAGGACTATGCATGGAGATAACCTAAGACCCCTGCACAGATGTAGCCCATGGCAGTTCAGTATCCAAGTGGGTTCCATTGTAATAGGAACAGGGACTGTCTCTGACATGAACTGATTGGCCTGCTCTTTAATTGCCTCCTCCTGAGGGGGGAAGCAGCCTTACCAGGTCACAGAAGAAGACAATGCAACCACTCCTGATGAGACCTAATTGACTAAGATCAGAAGGAAGGAAAAGAAGACCTCCCCTACCAGTGGACTTGGGGAGGGGCATACATGCAGAGGGTGGAGGAAGGGAGGGATTGGGATGGGAGGAGGGAGGGAACCACAGGCAGGATACAAAGTGAATAAAGTGTAATTAATAAAGAACAATAATAATAATAATAAAGAAATGATCGACTCCCAGTAGACCAAGGAAGAGGGACAGGAAGAGAAGATAAGGGAGGGTGGGAATGGGAAAAGATGAGGGAGGGGGCTGCAAAGAGGATACAAAATGAATAAATCATAAGTGGATATTAGCCATATAATATAACTTTACTAAAATGTACAGACCTAAACAAGATAAGCAATAAGGAGGACCCTATGGAAGGTGCTTAAATGTCATTCAGAGTGGCAAACAGGATAGACATGAGAAGTGGTGGAAGAGAGAGAACACAACAGGAGCCTAACATAGAGGTCCTCTGAAAGGCTCTACCCAACAAGGGATCAAAGCAGATGCTGAGACTCATAGCCAAACTTTGGGCAGAGCACAGGGCTCTTATGAAAAAGCTTCTTTCTTATGTAAGAAGTGTGGGACAGAAGGACCTGGAGGGGACAGGAGCTACACAAGGAGACCAACAGAGCCAACAAATCTGGGTCAGTGGGGCCCTGCAGAGACTGATGCACTGACCCTTGTTCAGATGTAGCCTATAGGCAGCTCAGTCTCCATGTGGATTCCCTAGTAAGAGGAGCAGGGTCTGTCTCTGACATGAACTTGGTTGCCTGCTCTTACAGCCTTGCCAGGCCACAGAAGAAGATGATCCAGGCAGTCCTGATGAGACTTGATAAGCTAGAAAGAGGACTCCACCTTTTCGTGGACTAGGGGAAGAGAATGGGGGGAGGAGAGAGGAAGGGTGGGACTGGGAGAAGATAAGGGAGAGGGATACAATCAAGATATAAAATGAATAAATTTGTAAATAATAATAAAAGTTTTGTGTCACACACATAGCAGTAGTCACACTTAACAATGATGTGTTTTAGATTTTCATTGACACTACTGGTTCTGACAGTCTGAGGACCAGTAATACAGTAGTTAATAGCACAAAACAGATACTCCAAGGTTGACATGAAGGTTTTGTTTCACTTGCTCTTTGATGGTGAAGTACAGAATCTCTGCAAGCCCTCACTGAAGCCCTTACATGTCTTGCAATCTAGGAATCATAATAATCTCTATTTCGTTAATAAATAATGTATACAGGCTTATGTGTTGGTCAGCTTCATGTTACTATAACAAATATTTGAAATAATCAATTTATGATGGAGAAAGAGTTATTTACCTCATAGGTTTAGAGATGTAAGTCCATGGTCAGTTGTTCTTGTTGTTTTGGGTTTCTTTTAAGAGTGAAATGACAGTCAGAGGGAGCACATTGTAGAGTGAATCTATATTCCTCAAAGGAGTGAAAGACAAGGCATTGCAGATCCCACTATCTCTTCCAAAGTCATACTGACAAAAAAAAAATCTGAAGACCATTCACTAGGCCTCAACTCCTAAAGGTTCTGCAGTCCCAGGGACAAAGCCCTTAACATATGGACCTTTAAAAGATACTTCAGACTGATTTCCAAAGTGGTTGTACAAGTTTACATTCCCAGCAGCAGTGGAGGAGGGTTCCTCTTTCTCCACATCCTCTCCAGCACATGTTGTCACTTGAGTTTTTTATCTTAGCCATTCTGAAGGGTGTAAGGTGAAATCTCAGGGTTGTTTTGATTTGCATCTCCCTGATGAGTAAGGACGTTGAGCATTTCTTTAAGTGTTTCTCTGACATTCAATATTCCTCTATTGATAACTCTCTGTTTAGCTCTGTACCCTATTTTTTAGTTGGATTACTTGATTTGTTGCTGTTTAACTTCTTGAGTTCTTTGCAGGGTATCAAAGCAGATGCTAAGACTTATAGCCAAACTTTGGGCAGAGTGCAGGGAATCTTATGAAAGAAGTGGGAAATAATAGTAAGATCTGGAGAGGAGGAGTTTCTCCATAAGGAGAGCAACAGAACCAAAAGAACTGGGCACAGGTGTCTTTTCTGAGACTGACACTCCAACCAAGGGCCATTCATGGAAATAACTTAGAACCCCTGCTCAGATGTAGCCCATGGCAGTTCAGTGTCCAAGTGGGTTCCATAGTAAGGGGAACAGGGACTGTCTCTGACATGAACTGATTGGCCTGCTCTTTGATCACCTCCCCCTGAGGAGGGATCAACCTTACCAGGCCACAGAGGAAGACAATGCAGCCAGTCCTGATTAGACCTGATAGACTAGGATCAGAAGGAAGGAGAGGAGGTCCTCCCCTATCAATGGACTGGGGGAGGGGCATGGGTGGAGAAGATGGAGGGTGGGATTGGGAAGGGAGGATGAAGGGAGCAACAGGTGGGATTCAAAGTGAATAAACTGTAATTAATAAAAAATATAAAGAAAAAAAGACACTTCAGATCTACATACACACACACCTACATATGCACATGTGAACACACAGACACACACACACACTCACACACACACCATTCAATTCCTTGAGCATACAGCACAGTAGAAAAATGCTTTTGCTGTGTCCAAACATCTTTGGTATATCCTTCAGCTAACTATATGCAATGACTGGATTCTAAGCTTCCTGCTGATGGGAGTTAGTACCATTCCCACCAGGACCTTGACCCCTTTCACTTATCAAACACAGATGCTTACCACATACCAGAATCATTTATTGGCTGTAACTTCAACAAATGTGTTGAATGGATGTGACTCTCTTCTTGTGAGTGAACAGAAAGCCACTGCGCAGCTCAGAGAACTAGAGGAAAATTCAAGATAGGAAGAAAAGGAGACTTAGAAGTAGCATAGTCCCATCCTATAGCAACCTGACCACATAGGATTGGGACAATGCCATGAAGAATTCCTTTTCAAAGAGTGGTCTTTGAGGAAAATCTGTCCATCAAGGTCAGAGGCAGGCTGACGCTCTAGTGCCAGACAGGAGCAAAGATAATCGTGTCTTATGAGTGCCTTTTATAAACAGACACATTTGTAGAACACGTACCACAACAGGAAGCCACTTCTCAGGTTAGTAGGGAACAGGAAATTTCAGTGAAAATTCACTGAAAGGGAAATCTAAGACTACAGTTTCTGCATCACTGCAAGCTAGTTAGTACAAGGTATTAGAAAAGAATGTCTACCCCAAAGTACTGAACTTTCAGAAATCTAGATCAGAAATCTAAAAATCTGTTCACTTTACATCCCAATTGTAACCCTCTCCCTCATCTCCTCCCAGTCCCACCCTCTCTCCTTCCCCACATCTCCTCCGTTTAGTCCTCAGAATGGGGAGCCTTCTTCCCCTCCCATCTGACGGCAGCCTGTCAAGTCACATCAGGACTGCCTGCATCCTTTTCCTCTGTTGCCTGGATAGGCTGTCCCCACAGAAGGAAGTGATTAAAGAGAGAGCATCAGAGTTCATGTCAGAGACAGCGCTTGCTCCCCTTACTGGGTACCCACATGGAGAATGAGCTGCCTAAGGGCTACATCTGAGCAGGGGCTCTAGATACTCTCCATGCATGGTCCCTGGTTAGTGCAGCAGTGTCTGCAGGCCCCCCTTGTGCAGATTGCTCAGCTCTGTTGGTCCTCTTGCAGATCTCCTGTCCCCTCCATGTCCTTCTATCTCCCAGCTCTTTTATGTGACTCCCAGTGCTCTGCCCAAAGTTTCGCTGAGTGTCTTAGCATCTGCTTTGATCCGCTGCTGGATGGAGTCTTTCAGAAGACATCTATCATAGACTCTCATCCTGTTCCCTCTCTTTACCCACCGCAGATGTCTATTTTTACCCTTTTGAACGAAAATTAAGCATCCTACCCAGGCTACTCTTTGTAATTTAGCTTCTTTTAGGTCTGTGGATTGTAGTATGTTTATCCTGTATTGTATGGCTAATACCGCTTATAAGTGAGTATATACCATGGTTGTCTTTCTGATTCTGGGTTACCTCACTCAAGATGATCTTTTCTAGTTCCATCCATTTGCTGGCAGATTTCACTATTTCCTTGTTTTTAATAGCTGAGTAGTGTTCCATTTTGTAAATGTACCACAATTTCTGTATCCATCTTTGGTTGAGGGATATCTTAGTTGTTTCCTCTGGATCCTTTCTTATCTGACCCAAGAAAGGTCAAAATTTACATTGTTGGTCCAAGAAAGTATAACAGAAGTCATGCCAGTGTTATGCATTGTGGCTTCTGAAAATTCCAGATATAGGCTATCAAGATCCTTTTTCATATAGGTTAACTAAATCTAGTTTGTCTCTTCCAGCAATGAGTAGGGTAGGCCAATTCCACGCAGCCTGATCACACTCCAGTAGTGGCTTCTGTTGGCAGGCTCAGTTGAAGAAGCTGCCTAGGGAGTCAGAGGGGAAGTCTTCCAGGAAGAAAAAAATTTGTGCAGCCATTTTAAGTATTCAGTGCTTGAGTTACAGAATTGTGGGTTATCTCAAATAACTAAGTGTGGTCAGCTTGCATAGAGTTAAAAATCTCAAAAGCCTACAGGTGGAAACTGCATTAAAATGGGGATTTCTGATTTTACCAGCTATAGGAATCACATAGATAGGCTGTTAACCCAGGGACTGTTAAACACAGTCCCAAGGTTCATGAGTGAGAAGTTACTGGATGAGCCTGATAGATGCATTTGTAGCAACCTTTCATGTAAGGCAGAGCTAGTGGTGTGGGAAAGCACACTCTGAGAACTCCTCCCTGAGGATTATCTGCAGTCTAAACACAAGTCTCATTACATTGTTACTTGACCTGAAGGAGGGAACTATGGGAACTTCTGACCATTCCAGGATCTCATGAAGAAAGATCATGGCTAAGATCCAGCTAGAAACAGGACCTGCTCTATGTCTGACTTCTTATAATACTAGGAGCCTGTCTTTTGACTTTAAATGGTCCGGGAGTCGTGCTTCAACTCAGGGCCACATGTCACCTTCAGAAAGTCACCAGCTTGGGAGCCTGTTTCTCTGTACCAAGTCTTCCAGCTGGCTTCAGGCTCATAAATTTCACGTTTCAATATTCCGTATCATTCCTGGGAGCTGTTATTTAGGCCAAGGAGAGTCAATCTAAAAAGATCCCTTTCCCATGGATAAACTTTGGGTTGAATTATCTAAAAACAGACAATGTGGGGAGTTTTGCACATCCTCCAGCTTCACAGTAGATAAAAAAGTAGAAGAACCACTTTATTAAACAAACATTTTATTTGAACAAATCAACCTCCATGAATGTATAAAAATTATGCATTTCTTAAATGAAGCAAAAACATCTCTTCTTTAGTGCTTCTGTGTTTTATATAAAATGTATATCGAAACAGTAGGCTTCTTGGGGAAAACAGCATGTATTCATAACTTTTATTTTGAAGAGCATAAATAATCAAAAGCAAAAATTCTATTATAGTATCTTGTTTTCTTTTCACATTAAGGCTTCACCTTATAGTAGAAATGTCTTCAGTAACGTGTGCCAAAGTCTATGTGACAACCACGTTCAAGAACAAATTGCACTGGCTTTGGGACAAAATAAAACAATAAGTAAATGTATCCCATCTTCTCTGCCCTTCTTGACTTGGAAGAGACCTATGATCAATATTTACCTTTCCTTTGTTATTACCTGGAACCTATGTTCCACCTTTCAAGTTGGAAGCCACGTCTGCTAAGATTAAAATTCACCGATCTTTGGGCCTTTTGTAATGTTAGTGAAAGTAACTTCCTGATTCATACAAGTAAAAGCAAGCAAGCCATCTAAGGTAGATACATGTGGGTTGGGTTTCCTTCCAAAAATAAATATGGGTTCACATCCAAATGGAAAAGAACCTGAATCACTACACTGGAGTTCTGCTCCATGTGACAAAACAACGCAATGAGTCCCTGTTCCCTTTCAACTCCTCCCAAACGAAGACAGATGTGTTCGTTTCTTTCACGAAGAATCTAGACGGTTCCCCTGTCCTTTGTGGAGAATGAATTTTTATGACTAAAAATTGCTACTCAATATACAATAAATGGGTATAAATTATCCATCTCACAAGGACAGGACAGGGTTTATCTGAATGAGTCAATCCATTTTGACATAGAGAAAAGTAGCAAGTTCCCAGTACTAACCTTAAGGAACCATGTCAGATTTTCTTTAAACAGAATGTGGAATTGGTTTTAAAGGAAAACTATTTACATTAGGGTAAATGCAGTTCAGAAAACAGAAAATCTCCTATGTTATAGTGGTGACTTGCTCTGTATAGTTTGAGTGTTGAGTTTTTTAATTCAAAACCTTAGGAATTTCAGACTGAAGCTGTATTTTCTAATTAATAACCAAACTATCCCTTCCTCCTAGGCTGTGCGGCAGGTGCTCAAGGAAAGCAAGGGTGCCTAAATAGCAAGCAACTGTGATGGCTGTACATCCCTGCTCAAATCCTCTTCATGATCTATGCCCCGAGATACTTAGTGTGTCCTATATCACAATCTAATCTAGAAGTGTTTAGTTCATGTTGGGTAGACTGAGGGGACAGCAGTTCAAAATGACATCTCGGGCTGTTCTGATTATAAGGCACCCACTTATCCAGCCTTCTCCCCTTTCCATTTTCCTTCAAAGGCTGGATGCCTATTGACTGGTTCATGCCAAGACCTTAAGCAACTTCTCACCTGGCTCTAAGTCTTAGAGTCTAAGAAGATCACCATGGTGATTGTTCTCAGTTGGTCAATGTCAATTTCCAATGGCCAGCCACTACTCTGCTCATCTTCAAGATACTTGTCTTTACCGCAGACCTTCTTAAACCACCATTGTACTGTGTAGTTCCTACCCAGATCCCTTGGTGATGTTGTGAATTTTCTTTGCTGCTTTAACATTTAGAATTCAGAAAAAGAAAAATCACTCAATTTTTTTTTTGTCTAACATCATCCTGTAGTACAAAATAAAAATAAAAAAACAGTAATAAGTTATTAGCAAAGATATAAAGCAAAAAAACTCAATAAAATGATGTAGGACATAATCATTTTTGTGAAGAATAAATTCCAGTAACAAATGATACCTTTAAATAAGCAAAATCTACAGCTTTTGTAAAAGACTCATATGATGATTGTTTTCAACTCTGTGTTTGTGAAAGAGGATGAACAGCTCATGAGGATCACAGCATAAAAAATGGGCTATGTACTCTTTTGATCCATAATTAAGTAACAGTCATAAAAAAGCTACAACTTGACCGTCTGTTTTACTGTTTAGGGAGCCAAGGCATTGGAATATCATATTACTCACTAAAATCTCCCAAATGGGATTAGAATCCTTAACTCCCCTTATGCTTGCTGTGCTCTCTTTGTCAGTTAACTCTGGTTTCACTGCAGATCAAAAAAAAAATTTTTTTTAAATAGAGAAAATATTGGATATAAAGGATAAGGAAGATGATGGCATGGGAGGAAAGCAGTTTGACAGCCTGCCACATCCTGGGGTTCTCAGAACTAATGAGATAATGAAGAGAAAGGACATTTGTGCTCAATCCTGGTGGGAGTATGAAGGGATGGCTACATTTTAAATATTAAGGGAAGTGAAGAATAAAACAAAATGGGATGGACAAGATGCGGCTCTCATTTCTAAGGGGAAATGATAATAAGCCTTACAGGCCTTGTGTAAGTATTGAAAAGTGCCTGGTCTACTCAGAAATGCCATGTTCTTTCTCAAGTTGAAATAAAGGAGGGGAAATCTTAGGAAAGGAGAAAAATCTGTGCTTATGTTTTCAGACTACTAAACCAAGGTTTTCCAAACTATTGTAACAGAATTAGAAACTATAGCAAATTTTAACATCACTTATTGTTTATAATGTAACAGATTATGTATTAATGACTCGTAATATTTTCTTCTCATGTTCCCATCATAAACTTGTGAGGGTAATACTGTTGCACCTATTTCATTGAAGAAAACTAGGACACTAAAAGGCTAAGCAGTATTAAGTTGGGAGGTGAAGCAAGAATTGCAGCTTAGAGCTGAACAAAGAAAGCCGCTTCGGGATTATTCTTTGTCACTGCATGGTTTCACGTATCCAAATGTGTATAGTATTGCATGAACACTGTTGACAACCTTGATACAGGATGCTAGCTTCCATCGTACTTTTACAATCTCAGAAACATGCTTCATTTCTCCTCTCTGCGTTAAACTGCTGCCATCTGGCCTCCACAAGGGAACCCCTACCAGCGTACTTCAGCTTCCTCCACTTTCACCTACATTTTCTTCCAGGATTGAGGTGGGATCATTATGAAGCAATCAATGCCAAAGATTGTTGTCAATTTTCCACTGCTTTGGCTTAAATAAACACTTAGTGTAAGCTAGGGGTGCAGGTGGGGGGGTGTGCGCTCACACAGATGCACTGTTACGCAGATACACACTCTCACAAAGGCACACTTTGTCATGGTTCACTTGGAAAAATCCGAAAGGAAAAGGAGGGGATAGATGAATACTAAAGCCCGGGAGAAAAGGGAACTAATTTAGAGATAATGAGTGTAAGACTGCCTCTCTAAAGAAGAACAAGTGTGTGTCATTAGATGGAAGCTTAGCCTTTGGGCAAGCTTACATGTGAGGCCCTGCTCCAATTACCTGTTTTTAAGCATAAGTGAAGGGGAAACATAAAGAGTGCGCGATGCTTATTCTTACCAAACTGTAGTAACATTCAGAGAGGACTGACTATTGCTCTTGAAAAAAGATTTTTTTTCCACAATTGTAATTGCGAAAGGTAAGAACCCACCATGAACATACGAAGCCCCACATTTGGTCATGTGGATAGGCTCCAGTTTGGCCCAATAGTCAAGAAAGAGAAGCAATGAAAGTGTTTCTCCAGATTTGCATCTTGCCTAAACATCTGAGGATCTAGATGCCTCTGCATAAAGCAGCAAGCCTTCGTCTGGGGTGACCTGCTGGAAGCACGGGTCAGTTCATGAGAATGGGACCCTTTTGACAGTAGGCCTAATGACAAGGTGGGAAAGCCTGCTGAGGAGAAAGCCTTGGACAATGCATACAAAAGACTGGTTAAGGAACACTTTGAAAGTCATTCCTTCCTCACCTCACCACTATGTCTGAAGGTATGCCTGGGTGGAAGGGTAGGGATGATAAAAGATCCGTAATGAGTGGGCTTATCTCTGAATGACTCAAACTTCCCCCTTTCCAGGTATCAACTCCATTACGAATGATTGCCTCAGTTAATTCCAACGCCATCTGAGCTTGACAAAATTAAGCAGAAGATATTCTTTTCTCAAATATCCAGCTTCCTAAAATCCCTTTTAATGAGGATTGCATGAGTGTAAGTCAGCTTCCTTTCCCGATGCTGTAACAAGTATGCCTTGTAATCTAGCAAAACACAAAGTATTTTTTTTTAAAAAACCATGAAGCCCGATGTGTACTTCCTGTGTACCCTCAAATCCTAAAGTATTTACGAGCCTGTCCCCTAGAAAGTTTGGGACTCAAAATTCTTCCATAACCCAGCTCTCCACAGGGAAAGCCATTTTGAGCATTATACTCAGATATCTTACATCCACTTGTCCTCACCTCCAGGGTCCCCTTAGGAGATGTTGTGTGGAACTATTTGCCAACTTCCAATTTAAGAATATTTAAGAATACTTTATTACGAGTTCTTAAATTTAAAAGAGGACATGTAATTGCGATTGACACAGCTTCAGAATGAGATGCTAATTTCAATATATGCTTTAGACTAGTCTCATCTTAGAGTCTATCACAATGCATCTTCAGAGCCTAGTTGTAAAAAGTATTACATCCCATCACACTGGGCTGCAATTCTTTATTTCCTGCACAAGGGCACTGATTCATAACTAAATTTAAGAATCTTTAATTTAAAAAAAATAAGCTTTAAGAATTTGGAATGACTTTTATCTAGATCTCCTTAGTATTAGCTCTTAGATGTCCTAGTTCTATTTCTTTTAGTTAAAGCACTCTCCCTCTCCCTTCCCTCTTCCCCCTTTCACACACACACACACACACACACACACACACACACACACAATTACCTGTGTATAACAGATACTTGAAGAATAACATTTTTAAAAGAAGTTTCTCATCCCTCTCTTCCAAAGCCTGCTCTTTCAACTACAGGAGGATGTTGAAAGATGAATCATTCCCCCTACATAATCTTTTAATCATAGAAAAAATGTCCATTAATTTAAGTAAGAGTTTCTGTAACTAATGAACTTTTAGCAAAAATTTCAAGTTTATTGGATTGGAGGTTTATGCTTACCTAGTAGGTAGATCAAAGTTGTAATTTCAACCCATTTACTCTTCAGATCATAATGTGGGATAATTTATGGGAACTCTGGGCTTCTTCTTCAGCTCTGACATGAAGTCACTCAAGCTAATATCAGTAAAATGAAGTGATTGCTAGAAAGCACACGGATGGGAACAGTGGACTCTAAACAAGTACACTATTCCCTAAGAAGAAACAAATCTAACCTTAAAAAGTGTCAGCTGCTTTCTAATTTCTTCCCAGAGAGAGAAAGTTATTAGCCAAGATATACAAGAAAAGGAACATGAGTTCTTATCTCCATGGCCTGAGAAGGAAATAAAAATGTTAGAGAGCTACAGTAGAGAACATTGGTAATACAGTGATTTTATTAAAATCCACATTTGAAAAGAATAAAAAGGGGTACAGTTCATTTTCCATAACTAACAATTTGAGTGACAAAGCAGCAACATAAGCATTCTACCACACTAGAAAATTTGACACAAACGCCATAGTCCATGCTTCATTCATTAAAACATAAGCATATTATGAAAAAAAAAAAAACGGGAAAATTGCTAGGTTAAAAATATTAGCATTTTTCATTTTAGATACATTAATCTTTATACTATATTTAATCACTAATAATATCCCTATATAATTGCTATGAATGTACTGCTTATTTTTAAATTTTACATTCTTTGTTTTATTACCACATTCTTCACTCCCAGACTATTAAAAAAGCATTTAACATAAACACTCTCAGTAAGGAAAAAGAAAACTTCCCAGGAATACACAGTACTATATTTTACAGCTCACAAAATTAACAAAGCAGGCAGCGATAACAACAAATGATACCCTCTAAAACAAAGACACTGGTACACAGTGTTCTCAGTCTTCACAAGAGCAAAATGATGGCTGTGAGCCCATGAAAGCAAGTGGGATGATCAGCTGGATACCGGGGGAGACTTAAATTGTGAGTCATAAAACATGCATGGATCCAAAAATCTCTTTCAAAAAGGGGGTCGAGTATGAGTGCATTTTTAAAAGTAGAGCCTGCTCTCCTTGGGCCTGAGGCACTCATTATCAGTTGGTGGGGCATCTAGGAAATCATATCCATGTCTCTTAAGCCCTAAATACCTCAAGGAATTATATGTTCTGAGACTTATCATGTCTGCTCAGTTTATCAGCAATAGGAGCATGGGAAATAACACATATATATTTTACACATATATATGTAATAGTATTTTATGTTATTTAAAGGTATCCCATGTTATAAGAGTGTTTTACACATAGGAGTGATTTTATTATATTACAAGAAGGGACAGATAAGGGATTCAAATTGTCCTGCTCAGAATAGCTGAAAATATAATCAGGAGGAGGAAAAAAAAGAAGTCTATATATAGTACCAATATGAGCCTTTAATCATCCTGATGCCTTGCAATAAAGCATTCTAGTGTCCATTTTATAGATGAGAAATACAACGCTTAGGGTACCCTAAGAAATTCTTACCTACAGAATATGAATCCTCTCTTTTTCTTACGAACATTTCTATTTCTCTTATGCTACCTTGCCTTCAAGTGATACTTGATCACACACACACACACAACACACACATGAACGATCTTGGAAATATCTAAAATATCTTGTGATTAACTTCAAGATATAGCCCCACCCCTTCAAACATATCTGATTCTCTTCCATGGTGTCTTCTATTTTGAACACTGTGGCCCACTGCCTGTTCCATGCTGCAGGATCAGGAAAGTGGGTAGCTTCTTCCATCTATGCTGCCTTTAGCCTAAGCAAATATATAATTTAAGCTGTGCCTTGCATAATGTATGAGGTTGGAATAAATAGAAAACAGGGGAGGAAGAGTAGGGGCAATGAGAAAAATGAGGCACAAATGAAGTACTAGGGAGCTTAAAAGCAGCCAGTAATCCACCTGGCAGTCAACTGTGAGCATTTTAAAGGAATATTTAAGTGAGTATAAGTGAGGAATGGGTCATTCGTCTAAGGCTAGGCCACTTCTCCAGATGTCTTCAACTATGAGAGTGTGAACTAGTATTTATGAATGGGGTAATAGTGAGCAGACCTAAAAAATACACCAAATTAACCATCAGGCTATGGTATCACAATAAATAGAAAGTTAACTTAGATACATTTTCTACTAGCAAGGGGAAGGAACCAGAGAGAAATACAATTGGAGTAATCTCAAAGAAAATATTTACAGTCTGTTCTATTGATGAATTACATGAAGATGTATATGTATATTTACATATGTATACATAAATATGTATAGTATACCTTATAATAAATGCATCTATCTTGAAATTAGTGTCATTTACCACACCTTAATAAAAGATCCATTTTGAACAAAACTGATACAGAACCGAAGGCAGCTAGCTGAGCCCAAGGTTGAAAATAAGACCCAGTCATTCCACAGTATACTTTCCCAAAGATGAGAAAAAGCTTTCCTGCCTGCCTGGAGGATGCTCTTTCAACATGTTTTATCATCATGGTGGGAACAAGTTTCCAAAGTTTATAATCTCATCAAAGGAAGCCAAGTGCCAGAGACTTGGCTCCCTGGGGCCTACTAATCAGCAAGGTGGCTTTTCTCTTCTTCCAGTCCGCATTCTTTGTTTTCCAAGGGACATAATTCTCTGCTTTTGAAATGTCCTGAGCCCTCTTAACCCTCAATCAGGTTTGAGGAAGTGATGATCTCTCTGGGATTCTTTCTTTTAAATTCACCCTTTTGAACTAAAGGTTTTAGTTGCAGCCTCAGCTCAAGATATGGACATCATGGCATTTGGCATTTTGCAGTCTTCGTTAATCATCTGAAATGGGTTGTGGTTGTGAGGCCTCCAAAATAAATGCCTTTTTTCAGCAACTTTTAGTTAAGGTCCTGTCAAACAAGGCTGAATACAAGTTCATCTGATTCTCTTGATATGTATCCAGTCTTTAAGTACAGGGTCCTATAGAGTAAGTTGTATCATATCTAAAGGATTCAAAACTCTTCATTTCAGAAATGAGAAAAGGCCTTGTGACAAATTACCCAAGTGTTTAAGGAGTTTCCTTAGGAGGGTAACTATGAACGCAAGGGATAGGCCTATTAACTTTTTTCCTTACACTGAATAGTATGGTAAAATTAATTTCCCTTTTTCTTATTTTATCCATTCACATTGTGGGAGGGGAATAGAAATACTCCTCCTTCAAAATAATCAGGAGGCCGTTGTCTTTGCAGTGAAACAAAGATACCCGGTGAACAGGTTTCCTTTCCCCACCTCCAGGCTTTGGCTCTCTATCCAAATACCCATCATGAACCAGGCTAGTGTCTTCTCTGTAAATCATGAGATCATGAGATTGGTTGCTGAACCCTTAGGTAAAGCAAAAGAGGAAAACCTGCTCATACCCTATTAAGTTAAAAATCTCAAGTTTTTACCCATTGCTTTGATGAACTGGTATTGCTATCAAATCTAGAGTTGATTCAGCCATCATTCTCTCTGCTGTTTGCCAAGAAGTATTGCTGGAGGAACAAACTGTTCCTTGATAAAAATGAAGTGTTGAATTGTACTGTTTATGCCATGAATTGTCCTGCTACCTGTTGTAATGTCAGCTATATTGCAACACAGTTAGCCAAGATGGGCCAGACATTGTATGGCTTCAAAGGTCTTCTTACTTTGCTTGTTCAGCTCTCACTTAGGGAAGGCAGTAGCTGAAATCTGAGAAGGAAAAATGCTTCTGAGTTTGTTAGGCGCCTCCAAAGACCTCCCAGTTAATTACAGTCTTTATTAAGGGAATGTAACACTATCTCAGTAACACAATAAGGGTCAGTAGTTTCTAAATGATAAAGTTTCCTTTCCTTCTTTCCCAATGCTATAAAGGCATCCTATGTTTGGTATGTTTTCTGAACAATGTATGCAGGACATATTTGGATACTTCTACCTACAAGCATAAGCAAACAGCTGTTCAGCTTCATGTGATAGATCTCGAAGACTGCCAGAGAAATAAACACCAAGCCACAGAATGATTCTCATAAATAGCTGATTTATCTCTTGGCAACTTTTCACAGCACCTTCAGCAAACAGGGCACCCGAGCGTGAAAGAGAAATAATTAGGCACATGCCTTTAAGTGACAGGCTGTAGCATGTACACAAAAGGAAACCTCCTTATTCTCCCACACCCTGCAGCCCACCAGTCCTAATGCCACTTGCAATAACTATCTGCATATGGACTCCAATCAAACTCATGCTTTACAGAAACTCTCCTTATTCCCAGGCCAAAGTTTACTTTCCGGTAAAAAAAAAAAAAAAAAAAAAAACCTCAGGATTTATTCCAAATACATTCTGTGCTTGTAACCATCATACCATGCCGTTCTCTTGCTTAGTCAAAGGGAGAAAGAAATGTAATCTTCTCAGACTCTTTGAAGCCCTGCATGAAGAAAACCATCATGACCTCCTGGCTTTCAAAATATCTTGAAGTCCTGTAACTATAGGTAGGCGCTGGGTGAAGAGAGTCAATGATCAGGTGGGGACTTTCTGAGAGCCAGATGGTGGCTTAACTAACAGAAAAAAAACATATCCAGCTTGCAAATGGACAAGCAGTTTCCCTGCTCATTCCTCTTTTCTAAATTTTATGGAGATTTTGTATTTGTGTATGTGCTCACATGTATGCAGGTGCATGTGTACATATATGCTTATGAGAATACGGGGGCCTGAAGACAACCTCAGGTATTGTCTTAAGCAGCACAATCTACATGGTCTCTCATTTTGGTGGAGTTCACCATTTAGGCTACACCAGCTTGGCCATCGATCCCAGTCTCTGTCTCATCAATGTGCTACTGTACCTAGTTTTTCTGTTTTGTTTTGTGTACAGCTGGCAATCTAACTCTGGTCTTTAGGCTGGCAATGCTTCCCCAACTGAGACAAAAACACATCCTGTGGCCTATGCTGAGTATTTTAGACCCAGTTCACAGAATAATTCTGCCACTTACATGGAATCAGTGATACAGAAAGTATCAAATGTTGCCAAAATTAAAGACAAGTGATCTAGTAAGAGGTGAGAGCTTTCCCAGCATCCTAAAATAGCACTCCCAGCAGGGAGTGATCAGGAATAGTGAAGGTGGGGAAGTGATACCTGAGATTGAGGTTCAGTGGGCTATAACCAGTTTTTTACTTAAAGTTTTATTTTTATATTAATTACAGTTTATTCACTTTGTACCCAGCTGTAGCCCCCTACCTCATTCCCTTACAATCTCACCCTCCCTCCCCCCTCTCCTCCCATGTCCCTCTCCAAGCCCACTGATAGGAGAGGTCCTCCTCCCCTTCCATCTGAAAGCTATATTCACTTTCAAGGATATAATTTTCCCAGAAAATATAGTACCTCTTTTGAATGCATGTTTTCTGTTCCTAAACTCCTTAACTGGAATCAAACAATCTGCAAAAAATATATATTCTGATAATCCTCTGATAATTGAAGATTATCCAAACTGAGCTAATATGGATGGCTCTGAGATATGGTAACTTCCTCCTGGTAGGGGAGGAGGTGCCTCTCAGGGATCAGGAGCTCAGGATACTTATGAAAGTTAAACTCAGAAAGTTAAAGATTTCACATGGCTCCTCTCCAAAGTTATAAAAGCAGTAAGCAGTTGTTGGAGAGAGAATGTTTCTTCAGTAGAAACTATCTGAAACCTGGGCAGGAAGCTCCCAGGATCTTCTGCCTTTAGTCATCACTCACACTGGGGTGGATTTTTCTTTGTTTTGAGTAGTTATTTGCTCACATCTCCCCAGAAAGAGGGACACAACTGATACTCTTCAGTCACACATTGCTGATGAAATAGGCTATTGCCAAGGTTTGGGCCTGCTTTCGTATGTGCGTTGAGGGAGATCTTTGAATTCTCAGCAGGATGTCATTTAGCTGAACACAAATCTGTGTTACCTATGCTTCTTACTCTTTCTCCATTTCTCTCCTTGCTTTGAAGTTTTTGCACGTAACGTCTTTGTTACAAATAGTAAGCTGGGAATCATCCCTCTTCAGTGCTTATTTTGTTTTTTTTTAAATAAAAGAATGTTATCTAGCATTTATAATAACCTCTAAAATTTGATGAGTATCATGCCTCACAACTATATTGACGTATACCTGAAGAAGCCTAGAGAGCTTACGTGACTTGCTCATGATAAATGGTGAAGTATGGAGTGCAGTCCATCAGAGGTGCCATTGCTTACGATGCTATTTGCAATGACACCCCACACATTTGTATGTCTAAAATATGGATTTATTAGCTAAAATTATGAAGTGAGGAGTCTCTGAGTAAAACTGATGGTGTTTAAGAATGTTTACTTGGAAGTGATCATCAACCCTTATAAGAAAACACCAACAAGAGACCACCGCAACTTATTCGAGACATGCTGTAAGGTTAAATTGAGGTTGTATGATGTTATTAATTTCAGATTGGAGGTTTATTGAAGATGAAGGCTGGAAGCAGAGGTTTGAAGAATATCCACAGTGACGGAACAATAAAAAAGGGAGAATATTCTTGTGTGCCTCCAGTCGGCCAGCTGTTTCCTTAGTCCTCCCAGGCACAGCCCCATTCTATGGAATGGGGAAGTGTGCACTTTAATATACTGTTACTATATATTGTCATATAATAGCATAGTATGTTCAGCTGACACCAAAACATATAATTTTCCTCCTTAATCGCCTTTCTCCAATTTTTTTTTTTAAAAAGAGAACCAGGGAAAAATGTTGATAAATGCAGAAAAACAACCAAAGAAATGCAGTGTCATGAAGTTTGGAGAACAGAGGCTTGAGGGAGGGAATGATCAAAAATATCAAACAGGCACCGATGTTACAAAAATGAGGACAATGAGTTGCATTCATGCTTCAGAAGTTTGATTTTCTTCCTGTGATTAAGAAATTACACAATAACGCCAAGGCCAAGGATTCATTCCTACTTACTGCAAATAAGCTTTACTGAATTCACTAACTAAACTGTTCACCTCCTCAGATTACTACCAAGACTTGCTTCACTCATATTTAGAGTGAAAGAACACCATGCTACACCATGGTTGTAGCATCAGTAGTAGCGGTGCAGCTATTTTTGTTGTTGTTTTATTTTTTGAGGTTTTTTTCCTTACATGAATTTTGCATGACAGTATGTGTTCTCTCTTAAGATGAGCTTTAAATCCCCATGTGTCTTAGGAACTAGACAATGTCATCAAAGACACGGGTATATTCCCTTGTCCCAGTCTGTCACCCTTAGTAAAATAACTATCACCAATTTTGATGGCAAGACAGTGATTCTTAGCATACACAGCATCTGCTAGAAAAGATGAGAGGGACTTTCTTTATATTATGTCAGATACCCTTAGAAACACCCCAGTTCAGAGAAAACAGAAATCAGTGGAGGGGCTATCTCTGTGCTGGAGAGGCTCCCAGGAGTCTATGGGGGTGAGAATAGCTAAGACTTCTAACAGCTGGGAAAATGGAGGCTGAAGTCCTCGCCTCCTGTTGCCAGGTGGGACTTCCAGTGGAGGGAGAACATCAACCCACCCATAAAACCTTCTACCCAAAATCTGTCCTGCATGCAAGAAGTGTAGAGATAAAGATGGAGCAGAGATTAAGGGAATGGTAAAGCAAGGACTGGCCCAACTTGAGACCCGCCACATGGGAGAGAGCCAACCTCTAGCACTATTAATGATACTCTGCTATGCTTGCAGACAGGAACCTAGCATAATGGCCTTCTGAGAAGCTTCATCCAGCATCTGATGGAAATAAATAAAAGACCCACAGCCAAACAATAGGCCGAGCTCAGGGAGTCTTGTGGAAGAGTGGATAGGGAGGATGGGGGGGGTGGAGTGGGGAAGGATTGAGGTAGCCAGAGGGGTCAAGCATACCACAAGAAGACCTACAGAGTAAACTAACCGGGGCCTGAAGGGGCTCACTGAGACTGAACCACTAACCGTACTACGCATGGGCTAGACCTAGACCCTTTTTACCTATGCGGCAGATGTACAGCTGTTCTTTATGTGGGTCCCCTAACAATTGGAGCGGCAGCTGTCTCTGACCCAGTTGCCTGCCTTTGGATTCCTTTCCCCCTAGCTAGGTGGCCTTGTCTGGATTCAGTGGGAGAGGATGCACTTAGTCCTGCGACAACTTGATGTGCCAGGATGGGTTGTTACCCTTTTTCTGAGAAGAAGGGGAAGAGGATGAAGGAAGGGGAGTGAGGGTGGGTCTGGGAGAGGAGGAGGGAGGCGGCTGCAAACAGTCTGTAAAGTGAATGAATGAATAAATAAGCAAATGAAAACAAACAAACCATCCCAATTAACATCACTTCTGCCCTTTTAGACCAGATAAAATGCCTACATTTTAGCTCAGCTATTTTTCAAAAACTGGGGATTGTGCCACCCACCTGCAGAGACATTCATCCATTTCTGAAAATACTTTTTGTCACAACAAAAGGAGTGATGTTAGAATGTGTGTTGAGGTCAGAGACACTGCTCAATATCCTCCAGGGCACAGAACACTTCTCTGCAAGGAGTTAGCCTGCACAAAATGTCAGTAGTGCTAAAGTTGAGATGTCTTGTCACTGACTATTTAAAAATGTGTAAAACAGAAGAACTATTCATCTGGCATTTTGCCACAAGGAAAAGTTGTACTGGAAGGATGACTTTGGGGTAAAAAAAGCAACACTCTCTCCTGAAAAGTCTAATATGGGACTTTCCTAAGGAGATGCAAGGGAAATGGAGGTTGTCAAACAAGAATTTGCTAGGAAGTAACTGAATTTTGTTGGGTTTGTTGGTGAAATGACAGGTGGCAGAGTAATGTATTGAAAGTGATGAAAGAAGCCCTGAGGTCAGAAATGGAAACCGATAACTTCCTTTATTCTAATTCAATCCACCCTTAAGCTTTGCAACAAAGTATCCAATCAAGTGATATGGATTAAATTGTGTAGCCCAAAATTTATACACATCACAGTCCTAGCCACTGCTAGCTCAAAATGTGGCATTATGTGGAGGATAGCATTTTTACAAGAATACTGGGTAGAAGACAGGTCATTAATGTATGCCCTCACTCAATATGACCGGTGTCCTTTTATATAAGAAAAAAATAGTCACAGAACTAGGTATATATGGAAAATAATACACAGACACCAGGGAAAACATGGTGACCTTCAAGCCAAGGAGATGGATTAAGAAGATACTTCCATGACCCATTTCTCTTTGTAGTGCCTTCTGATTTGGGTTGAAAAAAAATCAGTTTTTGCAGACAAATAGATGCCTCTTTTGGAGCTGAGGGAAAAAAAATATCACGGGAGATGAGAGGTATCCTTACATGTCCACGGAGCACAGGACTCAGAGATGGGTCTCTTGCTACTGAAGTTGCTTTAACAGCTGTGGATAGTTTCTAGGTCCCCTCGGGAGAGCCTTCAAATCATGAAATTTGCAGATAAATGGTGGGATCTGGAAAAGATCATCCTGAGTGAGCTATCCCAGAAGCAGAAAGATGCACATGGTATATACTCACTCATATAGACATATAGTATAGGATAAACCTACTAAAATCTGTACACCTAAACAAACTAATCAAGAGGGAGGACTCTTGCTAAAATGCTCAATCCCTATCCAGAAAGGCAAAGAGGATGGACACCAGAAGAAGGTGAAAAGAGGGAACAAGTCAGGAGCCTGATACAGAGGACCTCTGAAAGGCTCTGCCCTGCAGGATATCAAAGCAGATGCTGAGACTTATGGACAACTGTTGGGCAGAGTGCATGGAATCTTATGAAAGAAGTAGGAAACAGTAAGATCTGAAGAAGACAGGAACTCCACAAGGAGAGCAACAAAACCAAAAAATCTGAGCACAGGTCTTTCAGGGGTCTTTCCTGAGACTGATACTCCAACCAAGTACCATGCATGGAAATAACCTAAGACCCCTGCACAGATGTAGCCCATGGCAATTCAGTATCCAAGGGGTTTCCATTGTAATAGGAACAGGGACTGTCTCTGACATGAACTGATTGGCCTACTCTTTAATTACCTCCCCCTGAGGGGGGAAGCAGCCTTACCAGGTCACAGAAGAAGACAATGCAGCAACTCCAGATGAGACCTAATTGACTAGGATCAGAAGGAAGGAAAAGAAGACCTCCCCTATCAGTGGACTTGGGAAGAGCATGCATGCAGAGGGTGGAGGAAGGGAGGGATTGGGACGGGAGGAGGGAGGGAACCACAGGGGGGATACGAAGTGAATAAAGTGTAATTAATAAAGTATTTTTAAAAAAGAAGATACTTCTCTGTCTTCAGAAAAAGACAGCATTTGTCCATACCCGAATCTCATACCTCAGTTTCCCATGACAAAAAGTATTCACTATTTAAGCCACACATTTGTGGTTCTTTGTGGTGGAATCTCTGTAGGTAACTGATTGCTTTTCTGTAGAGGTGGATGGAGAAACAAGAAATAGCATTAAGATAAATTAGTACAGATCATGACCAGTTTGAAGCCACTATCCTATGAAAACAGAAATATCATGAAGTTACTATGTTACCACTTAAACACTAAGACACCTAGATACAACTTATGCATTTGGTGAATACACAATTTGACAATTAAGCAACAGAGTTTGGTGAAAAAAAAAATCATCTGAGAATTGAGTTTTAAATGCTGAATATACAAGCAAAGCTCAGAATATGTTAACCTGTCTGTGTTTCAACAGTTCCTCTCAAGTAGTTACTTGGCCTCATTGATAACAGAGATGCAACTTCTTTTTTTTTTTTTACATTTTTTATTACAAGTTATTCACTTTGCATTCCAGCTGTAGCCCACTCCCTCATTCCCTCCCAATCCTGCCATTCCTTCCACTTCTCCTCCCATTCCACTGATCAGTCCACTGATAGGGGAGGTTCTCTTCCCCTTCCATCTGAGCCTACCTTATCAGGTCTCATTTTCTTCCATTTGGCCTGCACTGTCTTCCACTTAGCCTGGTAAGGCTGCTCTCCCATTAGGGGGAAATGATCAAAGAGCTAGCCACTGAGTTCATGTCAGAGACAGACTCTGTTCCCCTTACTAGGGTATATACTTGGACACTGAGTTGCTATAGGCTACATCTATGCAGGAATACTAGGTTATCTCCATGAATGGTCCTTGGTTGGAGTATCTGTCTCAGAAAACATTCCTAGGCCTAGATATCTTGGTTCTGTTGCTCTCGCTGTGGAGCTCCTGTCCCCTCCAGGTCTTTCTATCTCCTTCTTTCATAACGTTCCCTGCACTCTGCCCAAAGTTTGGCTATGAGTCTCAGCATCTGTTTTGATACCTTGCTGGTAAGAGTCTTTCAAAAGCCCTCTATGGTAAGCTCCTGTCTTATTCCGTTTTCTCCCTCTTCTGAGGTCAAACCCATTTGCCTTTCTGAATGAGGACTGAACATCTTATCCAGGGTCCTCCTTCTTACTTAGCTTCTTTAAGTGTAGAGATTTTAGTATGATTATCCTATATTATATGTCTAGTATCCACTTAAAAGTGAGTGTGAGACACAAACTTATACCATACGTGTCTTCCTGCTCCTGGGATATCTCACTCAGGATGCTCTTTCCTAGTTACCACCATTTGCCTGCACATTTCATGATTTCCTTGTTTTTAACTGCTGAGAAGTACTCCATTTTGTAAATGTGCCACAATTTCTGTATCCATTCCTCAGTTAGGGGCATCTGGGTTGTTTCCAGATTCAGGCTATTATGAATAAAGCTGCTACGAACATGGTTGAACAAACATCCTTGTTGTATACTTGAACAAATGCCAGGTTATAAACTGAGAAAGGATCTTCACACACCCTATATCTGAGGGCGAATATCCAGAATATATAAAGAACTAAAGAAGTTAAAAAGCAACAAATCAAGTAATCTAATTAAAAAATGAGGTACAGAGCTAAACAGAGAATTCTCTATAGAGGAATATAGAATGGCACAGGAAAACTTAAAGAAATGTTCAACCTCCTTAGTCATCCAGGAAATGCAAATGAAAACAACCCTGAGATTTCACTTTACACCCATCAGAATGGCTAAGATCAAAACCTCAAGTGACAAAACATGCTGGAAAGGATGTGGAGAAAGAGGAACCCTCCTCCACTGCTGGTGGGAATGTAAACTTGTGCAACCACTTTGGAAATTGATCTGGTGCTTTCTCAGACAATTCGGAATAGTGCTTCCTCAAGATCCAGCTATACCACTCCTAGTCATAGATCTAAAAGATGCTCAAGTATGCAACAAGGACATTTGCTCAACTATGTTTGCAGCAGCTTTATTCGTAGTAGCCAGAACCTGGAAACAACACAGATGTCCATCAATGGGAATGGATACAGAAATTGTGGTACTTTTTCACAATGGAGTACTATTCAGCAATTAAAAACAAGGAAATCATGAAATTTGCAGGCAAATGGTGGGATCTAGAAAAGATCATCCTGAATGAGGTATCCCAAAAGCAGAAAAAAAAAAAAAACATGGTATATACTCACTTATAAGTGGATATTAGAAATATAATATAGGATAAACATAGGAAAATCCTTACACCTAAAGAAGCTAAGCAGGAAAGTGGACCCTGGGTAAGATGATCAATTCTCATTCAGAAAGACAAATGGGATGGACATTGGAAGAAGGAGAAAACAGGGAACAGGACAGGAGCCTACCATAGAGAGCTTCTGAAAGTCTCTACCCAGCAGTGTATCAAAGCAGATGCTGAGACTCATAACCAAACTTTGGGCAGAGTACAGGGAATCTTATGAAAGAAAAGGGAGCTAATAAGACCTGGAGATGACAGAAGCTCCATAAAGAGAAAAACAGAACAAAAAATTCAGAATACAGGGGTCTTTTCTGAGACTGGTACTCCAACAATGATCATTTATGGATAAAATACATGACCCCTGCTAAGATGTAGCCCATGGCACCTCAGTATATCCAAGTAGGTTCCTTAGTAAGGAGAACAGGGTCTGTCTCTGACATGAACTCTGTGGCTAGCTCTTTGATCACCTCCCACTGGCCTCTTCTCAGGCCACAAAGAATGACAATACAGCCAGTCCTGATGAGACCATATAAGCTAAATCAGGTGAGAGGAAGGGAGGGTAGTATTGGGAGGGAATGGAGGAAGGGGCCACAGGTGGGATAAAAAAATGAATAAACTATAACTAATACAAAAAAATAAAATTTTTTAAAAAACTGAAAAAATGGGGTACAGAGCTAAACAAAGAATTTTCAATAGAGGACTGTCAAATGGCAGAGAAACACTTAAAGAAATATTCCTGTGCCAATGAGTTCTAGGCTCTTCCCTACCTTTTCTTCTAACTGATTTAGTGTGTCTGGTTTTATGTTGAGATCTTTAATCCACTTGGACTTTAGTTTTATGCAGGGTGATAAATATGAATCTACTTGCAGTTTTCTACATATAGACATCTAATTAGATGAGCACCATTTGCTGAAGATGAGAAACAGAAAGACATACATGCTATATACTCACTTATAAGTAGATATAATATAGGATAAACATAGCAAAATCTGTATACCTAAAGAAGCTAAGCAAGAAGGAGGATCCAGGGTAAGATCCTCAGAAAGACAAATGGGATCGATATGGGAAGAAGGAGAAAATAGGGAATAGGACAGGAGTCTACCACAGAGGGCCTCTAAAACACTCTACACGGCATTATATCAAAGCAGATGAGACTTATAACCAAATTTTAGGCAAAGTGCAGGGAATCTTATGAAAGAAGAAAGAGATAGTAAGACCTGGACAGGACAGGAGGTCCACAAAGATAACAACAGAACCAAAATAATCTGGGCACAGGGGTCTTTTCTGAGATTGATACTCCAACCAAGGACCATTCATGGAGATAACCTAGAAAACCTGCACAGATGTAGCCTATGGCAGCTCAGTGTCCAAGTGGGTACCCTAGAAAGGTGAACAGGGACTGTCTCTGACATGAACCCAGTGGCTGGCTCTTTGATCACCTCCCCCTAATGGGGAAGCAGCTTTGCCAGACCACAGAGGAGGACAATGCAGCCAGTCCTGATGAGACCTGATAAGGTAGGGTCAGATGGAAGGGGAAGAGGACCTCCCTTATCAGTGAACTGGTACAGGGACATGGGAGAAGAAGAGGGAGGAAAGGTGAGGTTGGGAGGGAATGAGGGATGGGCTACAGCTAGGATACAAAGTGAATAAACTGTAATTAATATAAAAATAAAATTTTACAGTTTTCCACATGTAAACATCCAGTCAGAACAGCACCATTTGTTGAAGATGCTATCTTTTTTTTCCATTGGTATCTTTGTCAAAAATCAGGTGTCCATAAGTGTGTGGGTTTATTTCTGGGTCTTCTATTTGGTTCCATTGATCCACCATTTTGTTTCTGTGCTGGTACTATGCAGTTTTTATTACTGTTGCTCTATAGTACAGCTTGATATCAGGGATGGAGATACCTCCAGAAGATCTTTTATTGTATAGGATTGTTTTAGCAATTCTGAGTTTCTTATTATTCCATATGAGGTTGAGAATTTTTCTTTTAAGGTCTGTAAAGAATTGTACTGTTATTTTGAGGGAATTGCATTGAATCTGTAGATTGCTTTTGGCAGAATGGCCATTTTCACTATGATAATCCTGCCAAGCCATGACAAGCCATGAGCATGGGAGATCTTTCCATCTTCTGATATCTTCTTCAATTTCTTTCTTCAGAGACTTGAAGTTTTTTTTTTTTTCAAACAGGTCTTTCACTTCTTTGGTTAGAATCACACCAAGGTACTTTATGTCTTTTGTGGCTGTTATGAAGGGTGTTGTTTCCCTAGTTTCTTTCTCAGCCCTTTTGTCTTTTGTATACAGGAGGACTACTGATTTTTTTAAATTAATTTTGTCTCCAGCCACTTTGCTGAAGGTGTTTATCAGCTGTAGGAGTTCCCTGATAGAATTTTTGGTGTCACTCAGGTATACTATCATGTCATCTGCAAATAGTGATAATTTGACTTCTTCCTTTCCAATTTGTATCCCCTTGATCTCCTTCAATTGTCTTATTGCTCTAGCAAGGACTTCAAGAACTATCTTAAAGAGATATGCAGAGAGTGGGCACCCTTGTCTTGTCCCTGATTTCAGTGGGATTGCTTTAAGTTTCTTTCTGTTTAGTTCAATGTTCACTATAGGTTTGTTCTATATTGCCTTTACTATGTTTAGATATGTGCCTTGTAACCCTGATCTCTCCAAGACTTTAAACATGAATGGATGTTGAATTTTGCAACTAGATCCATACTTATCACCCTGCACAAAACTAAAGTCCAAGTAGATCAAAGACTTCAACATAAAACCAGACACATTAAATCGATTAGAAGAAAAAGTGGGGAAGAGCCTTGAATTCATTGGCACAGGAGACAACTTCCTGAACAGAACACCAACAGCATAGGCTCTAAGAGCAACAATCAATAAATGGGACCTCAAGAAACTGAAAAGCTTCTGTAAAACAAAGGACACCATCATCAAAACAAAACGACTGCCTACAGATTGGGAAAGAATTTTCACTAACCCTATATCTGACAGAGGACTGATATCCAGTATATATAAAGAACTCAAGAAGTTAAACAGCAACAAATCAAGTAATCCAATTAAAAAATGAGGTACAGAGATAAACAGAGAATTCTGAATAAAGGAATATGGAATGGCAGAGAAATGTTAACTTAAAGAAATGTTCAACTTCGTCCTTAGTCATCAGGGAAATGCAAATCAAAACAACCCTGAAATTTCACCTCACACCCATCAGCATGGCTAAGATGAATAACTCAAGTGACAACACATGCTGGAGAGGATGTGGAGAAAGGGGAACCTTCCTCCACTGCTGCTGGGAATCTAAACTTATACAACCACTTTGGAAATCAATCTGGTGCTTTCTCAAACAATTAGGAATAGTGTTTCCTCAAGATTTAGCTATACCACTTCTAGACATATACCCAAAATATGCTCAAGTATACAACAAGGATATTTACTCAACCATGTTTGTAGCAGCTTTATTTGTAATAGCCAGAAGCTGGAAACAGCCCAGATGCCCCTCGGTTGAAGAATGGATACAGAAATTGTGGTACATCTACACAATGGAATATTACTCAGCAATTAAAAACAAGGAAATCATGAAATTTGCAAGTAAATGGTGTTAACTGGAAAAGATCATGTTGAGTGAGGTATCCCAGAAGCAGAAACACACACAGGGTATATACTCACTCATATACTAGACATATAATATAGGATAAACATACTAAAATCTGTACACCTAAGGAAGTTAATCAGGAAGGAGGACTCTGGCTAAGATGCTCAATCCCCATTCAGAAAGGCAAAGAGGATGGACATCGGAGGAGGGAGAAAACAGGAAACAGGACAGGAGCCTACCACAGAGGGCCTCTGAAAGGCTCTACCCTGCAGGGTATGGAGGCAGATGCTGAGACTCATAACCAAACTTTGGGCAGAGTACAGGGAATCTTATGAAAGAAGTGGGAGACAGAAAGTTCTGGAGAGGACAGGAGTTCCACAAGGACAGGGACAGTTCCTAAAATCTGGGCATAGGGGTCTTTTCTGAAACTAATACTCCAGCCAAGGAGCACTCATGGAGATGGCCTGGAACCCCTGCCCAGAGGTAGCTAATGGCAGTTTGGTATCTAAGGGGCCTCCATAGTAATGAGGATAGGGACTGTCTCTGATATCAACTGATTGGCCTGCTCTTTGATCACCTACCCTTAAGGAGGGAGCAGCCTTACCAGGCCACAGAAGAAGACAATGCAGCCACTCCTGATGAGACCTGATAGACTAGGATTAGAGGGAAGGGGAGGAGGACCACCCTTTTCAGTGGACTGGGAGAGGGAGATGGGTGGGGAAGGGGGAGGGTAAGATTGGGAGGGGAGGAAGGAGGGAGGTATGGGGGGATACAAAGTGAGTAAACTGTAACTAATAAAAATAAGAATAATTAAATATAAATAAAATAAAAATTTAATAATAAAAAAGAAATTTTCAACATCCTTAATAATTAGGGAAATGCAAATCAAAATGACCATGAGATTTCACCTCACACCCATCAGAATGGCTAAGATAAAAAAACTCCTAATGGCTCACTTAAAAACCCTAGAAAAAGAAGAAGCAGACACACCAAGAAGGAGTAGACGGCTGGAAATAATCAAACTCAGGGCTGAAATCAATCAATTGGAAACAAATAAAACAATTCAAAGAATCAATGAAACCAAGAGCTGGTTCTTTGAGAAAATCAACAAGATCGACAAACCCTTAGCCAAGCTAACTAAAAGGCAGAGAGACACCACCCAAATCAACAAAATCAGAAATGAAAAGGGGGATATAACTACAGACACTGAGGAAATCCAAACAATCATTAGGACTTACTTCAAAAGTCTATATGCCACAAAATTTGAAAATCTAAATGAAATGGACAATTTTCTTGATCGATTTGACTTACCAAAGCTGAACCAGGACCAGGTAAATCAACTAAATAGACCTATATCCCCCAAAGAAATAGAAGTGGTCATCAAAAGTCTCCCATCCAAAAAAAGCCCAGGACCAGATGGCTTCAGTGCAGAATTCTACCAGACCTTCAAAGAAGAGCTAACACCAATTCTGTTCAAACTATTCCACAAAATAGAAACAGAAGGAATATTACCAAATTCATTCTATGAAGCCACAGTCACCTTGGTACCTAAACCTCACAAAGACTCAACAAAGAAAGAGAATTTCCGGCCAATCTCCCTTATGAACATTGATGCAAAAATACTTAATAAAATACTTGCAAACCGAATCCAAGAACACATCAAAGATATTATCCACTATGACCAAGTAGGCTTCATCCCAGGTATGCAGGGGTGGTTCAATATATGGAAATCCATCAATGTGATCCACCATATTAACAAATTGAAAGAAAAAAACCACATGATAATCTCTCTAGATGCTGAAAAAGCATTTGACAAAATCCAACATCCATTCATGTTCAAAGTATTGGAGAGATCAGGGATACAAGGCACATATCTAAACATAGTAAAGGCGATATACAGCAAGCCTATAGCCAACATCAAACTGAATGGAGAGAAACTTAAAGCAATCCCACTGAAATCAGGGACAAGACAAGGCTGCCCACTCTCTCCATATCTCTTCAACATAGTGCTGGAAGTCCTTGCTAGAGCAATAAGACAGTTGAAGGAGATCAAGGGGATACAAATTGGAAAGGAAGAAGTCAAATTATCACTATTTGCAGATGATATGATAGTATACGTGAGTGACCCCAAAAACTCTTCCAGGGAACTCCTACAGCTGATAAACACCTTCAGCAAAGTGGCCGGATACAAAATTAATTTAAAAAAAAAATCAGTAGCCCTCCTGTATACAAAAGACAAAAGGGCTGAGAAAGAAATTAGGGAAACAACACCCTTCACAATAGCCACAAATGACATAAGGTACCTCGGAGTAACCCTAACCAAGGAAGTCAAAGACATGTATGAAAAAAATTTCAAATCTCTGAAGAAAGAATTAGAAGAAGATATGAGAAGATGGAAAGATCTCCCATGCTCATGGCTTGGCAAGATTAACATAGTAAAAATGGCCATCTTACCAAAAGCAATCTACAGATTCAATGCAATGCCCATCAAATTACCAACACAATTCTTTACAGACCTGGAAAGAAAAATTCTCAACTTCATATGGAATAACAAGAAACCCAGAATTGCTAAAACAATCCTCTACAATAAAAGATCTTCCGGAGGTATCTCCATCCCTGATCTTAAGTTGTACTATAGAGCAACAGTTTTAAAAACTGCATGGTACTGGCATAGAAACAGAATGGTGGATCAATGGAACCGAACAGAGGACCCAGAAATAAACCCACACACTTATGGACACCTGATCTTTGACAAAGACGCCAAAACCATTCAATGGAAAAAAGATAGCATCTTCAACAAATGGTGCTGGTCCAACTGGATGTCTCCATGTAGAAAAATGAAAATAGATCCATACTTATCACCCTGCACAAAACTGAAGTCTAAGTGGATCAAAGACCTCAACATAAAACCAGACACATTAAATCGGCTTGAAAAAAAAGTGAAAAAAAAGTGGGGAATACCCTAGAACTCATTGGTACAGGAGAAAACTTCCTGGACAGAACACCAACAGCACAGGCTCTAAGAGCAACAATCAATAAATGGGACCTCATGAAACTGAAAAGCTTCTATAAAGCAAAGGACACTGTCATCAAAACAAAGCGACCGCCTACAGATTGGGAAAGAATCTTCACCAACCCTTTATCTGACAGAGGACTCATATCCAGTATATATAAAGAACTAAAGAAGCTGAAAAGCAGCAAACCAAGTAATCCACTTAAAAATTGGGGAACCGAGCTAAACAGAGAATTCTCTGTAGAGGAATACCGAATGGCAGAGAAGCACTTAAAGAAATGCTCAACCTCACTAGCCATTAGGGAAATGCAAATGAAAACAACCCTGAGATTTCACCTTACACCCATGAGAATGGCCAAATCAAAGACTCAAGTGACAACACACGCTGGAGAGGTTGTGGAGAAAGGGGAACCCTTCTCCACTGCTGGTGGAAATGTAAACTTGTACAACCACTCTGGAAATCAATCTGGCGCTTTCTCAGACAACTAGGAATAGCACTTCCTCAAGATCCAGCCATACCACTACTGGGCATATATCCAAAAGAGGCTCAAGTACACAAAAAGGACATTTGCTCAACCATGTTTGTAGCAGCTTTATTTGTAATAGCCAGAAGCTGGAAACAACCCAGATGCCCCTCAACTGAAGAATGGATGCAGAAATTGTGGTACATCTACACAATGGAATATTACTCAGCAATGAAAAATAAGGAAATCATGAAATTTGCAGGTAAATGGTGGGATCTGGAAAGGATCATCCTGAGTGAGTTGTCCCAGAAGCAAAAAGACACACATGGTATATACTCACTCATATAGACATACAACATAGGACAAACCCACTGAAACCTGTGCATCTAAAGAAACTAAGCAAGAGAGAGGACCCTAACTAAAATGTCCAATCCCCATCCAGAAAGGCAAAGAGGATGGACATCAGAAGAAGAAGAAAACAGGAAACAACCTAGGAACCTACCACAGAGGGCCTCTGAAAGCCTCTGCCCTACAGACTATCAAAGCAGATGCTGAGCCTGATGGGCAACTGTTGGGCAGAGTGAATGGAATTTTAGGTAAGAACTGGGAAATAGTAAGAGCTGGAGAGGACAGGGTCTCCACAAGGAGAGCAACAGAACAAGAAAATTTGAACACAGGGAACTTCCCAGAGACTCATACTCCAACCAAGGACTATTCATAGAGATAATCCAGAACCCCTTCACAGATGTAGCCCAGGGCAGTTCAGAGTCCAATTGGGTTACATAGTAATGTGAAGAGGGACTGCCTCTGACATAATCTGATTGGCCTGCTTTTTGCTTTTTGATTGGCCTGCTCCCCCTGAAGGGGAGCAGCCTTACCAGGCCATAGTAGAGGACAGTGCAGCCACTTTTGATGTGAACTGATAGACTAAGATCAGAAAGGAGAGGAGAACCTCCCCTATCAATGGACTTGGGGAGTGGCAAGCATGCAGAGGGAGGAGGGAGGGTGGGATTGGGAGGGGAGGAGGGAGGGGCTTATGGGGGGATGCAGAATGAATAAAGTGTAATTGATGGAAAAAAAATGAAAATTGTAATAAATAACTAAATAACTTTTAAAAAAAACTCAAATGACAACACATGTTAGAGAGGATGTAGAGAAAGGAGAACCTTCCTCCCTTGCTGGTGGGAATGTAAACTTGTACAACCACTTTGGAAATCAATCTGGTGCTTTCTCAAACAATTAGTGCTACCTCAAGATCCAGCTATAGCACCCTTAAGCATATAGGCAGATGCAACTTATTAAAATAGTCATTATCACATTTAAAAACCTTGCAGAGTATATTGAAGAATGCAGGATAAACCTCGCAAAAGCAAGGGACCCTACATTAGCATCACCTAGCCTGCTAGGTCTCACTTAATCATCATAATCTTCTCAAAGGGATTTCATGATTAGCCATGGTGTCCCCATTATACAGATGCAAAGAGTGAGGTTTACTTGGTCAGAGACTTCAAACAAGCTGATTTAACTAACAAAGGCTATCCAGCCCTGAAGCTCACCTGCTAAGCACAATTGAGTTCCTTCTTATGACTTTCTTATGAAAGAAAATGGGAAAGCAGTTCTGCAAGTCTCTCAGAACTGAAAGAAGGACAATTTATCAGTAGCTATGGTTTTATCTGAGCACACAGCTTTTGGAGATTGGCTTGCCAAGCTCTAATTCCTTCACGCTGCACTCAAATAAAGGCGACCTGGTATGTAGGCCTTGGGGGGAAATAACAATTAGTTTTAGGAAAACATGGGAATTGTCTCCTGTGACATTTAGCAAGCAGCCAGGCTAAGAACTTAGTAGGCTGGACAGAAAGGACACATTAAGAGCTGAGAGACAGAATGGTTTTCTCCTGCTGCTCCCTCTCCTTCCATGCAAGGGCACAGCTGGTGGGTAGGCCTGAATCCCAGGCAATATTGTTTTTCTGACCTCAGGCTTTAGTCCATATGGCACTGGCCCCCTAACTAGAAAAGGAAAAGCTGCTTAGTTAGATTGAAAATCAGGTTTATATATACATAGTGTTGACGAAGGCATTACAGGAATAAGAACCATTTGTTAACTTGTAACTTAGTGAGATGCCCTATAAGGAGGCAAGAAGCCAGGAAAGCGCCTGGCTTCTGTTTGCTCAACAGTAATCCCTCAGATCCATGGCCTGAAACCAGACAAAGGACAAATTACATGACTCTTGAGGAGTTTATTTTTCCAGATGGCCAACCTGAAGCTATAATTCACTAACAAATTAAATCTCCACAAGAAAAAAAAATCTACCCTGATCATGTCTTTAATAATAAGCACAAAGTGTGCTTCTTGAACCAATTGTTTGAAACTGTGGAAGACGCTGGAGAGAGCACTGAAGGGGAGCCTTTGCCAGATATTGGGTTTCATCTTTCATGTTTGGTCAGTTGGTAAGAAAACAAAGATGTGGAAACCACTTTCCAGTTTTCTCAGTGACTGCTGCTTATATTTGTCTAATTCTTCAAAGACAATTCTTGCCTTACTATCTCAATAAAGCCAAGCTGCTTTTGTTTCTAGCCCAGTGAGCTGATATTTTTTAATATTTCTTCCTGGCAAGGAAATATATAACTGCATGTGGTAGATAATGTACATACACACGCACACACATACTGCCTGTAGGTAGAAAGTGAGGATATATTAGAAATAATAAAGGAAGATAAATATCAATTCACCATAATGTTTTACTGGCAAGGTTAATTATTATGTGCTAGACAGGAATTGTGGAAGATTTCCTCGTGGTTCAAAATAAAGTGATCTCCTCTGACCCCTCCTGGAGAGAGGATGGAAAATGTTTACAGGCAAAATAGGCATCCATACAGAATATACCCTTTTCTCAAACCTAAAGGACACTCTAACCAGGTTTCATCTAACAGAAGTGCTTGTTTAAGTGATTATTTTACCCTTGGATTCAATTCTTAAGGTTTTACAGCAGTGTCCTGGAAGAGTCTTCCAGACACAACAGGGCCAATGCACAAATGAACTCTCAGAGTTTGACATCACAAACCGGTCTGCCCAGGATCAAGCCTGGCCATGCCCCACCACAGAGAAGGGGAAGAGAACATGGGGTCACACCCCGAAACAAGAAGCTATTTGCAAATGATACCTGCTATCAAAGGTAAAATTTGTTTTCTCAAGTGAGGTGTCACTTTGTATATCAACCACACACCCAGGAATAGTTGATCAAGACAAAACAAACTCCATGGGTTTTTGTGGCCTGTTGTTTTCACTTTGTTTTTGACTTATTGGATATTTTTTTTTTTGTTTCTTTGTTTTGCTTTTGGTTTTGATCAGCTTTTTTTTTTTAAGAGAGGAAGAAAAACAAAATTGTGGGGGAGGTAGGAGGAATTGGAAATGGGAAATAAACATGGTCAAAATATTATATGGAAAAAAATTTAAATAAGATAAAATAAAATAACATTTAAAAGTTCTGATTAAAAGATAGAAAAAAATCTACACTTGTCTGAATGTATAAGAATAAGGGTTCAGAATAGAATTAGAAATTGTATTGGATTAGGAAGATGGTGATTTCCTCTCTAGGGTCTATAACCTCTCCAGCCATAGGTAGTGATTAGGTTTAGAGTACGAGGCTTGAACTTCTGATCTAGTGGGACTTAAGTTAACCCCAGATTGCACCACTGGGCATTGCTTACAGGGCTTGTCACTGATGTGACCTGTAGGCTTTACAACTGGGCAGGACTATTGATTCCTTAACTCCTGCGCAGCTTGCTTAGTACCTTCAGCTACTATGAGGACTAGCTCTCACAGAAGAGATTTCCAGGTCAGTTCCAGATTCTTCCAAGTCCTATGTCTGCCCCATGTGGTCTTACCTTCCAGCTCTGTGAGGGCAATGGCTATAGACTATATCATTTTGCCATTTTCTTGGACTCCCCTCACCAACAACTTAAGAGAAAGTTTCTCATGACTGGTTGGGGGTTTTGTTAGTTGTGGTGGTTTGAACTGGAATAGTTTCACTAGGCTCATATATTTAGATGTTTGGTCATTAGGGAGTGGCACTACTCCACAGGGAATAGGATGTGTGGCCCTGCTGGAGTAGTTGTGGCCTGCTGGGAGAAAGTGTGCCAATGGGTGTGGGCTTTGGGGTTTCTAAAGCTCCAGCCAAGCCCCCGCTCTCTCTTCCCACTGCCTGCGGTTCCTTCTCCAGCTCCCTCATGCTTCCCGCCATGACGACAATGAACTAAACCTCTAAAACTGTAAGCCAGCCCCAATTAAATGTTTCCCTTTATAAGAATTGTTGTCTATTCACAGGAACATACACTAAGACAATAGTCTATGGTTCTTGGGGAGAACATTATCATCCTATATGGCTTAACTATACAAACAACACACAAACACACACACACACACACATTGTACAATCTTAAGTAAGCTTATAAACTAAGTTACTGTCCTATGACTTTCTCAAACATCCTTGGTGTTATCTCTTTTTCACTCTCCCTCTACATTGCCCTTTCTTCACTATCTCCACTTAAAGCTCCCCACCTGTTTTCTCCCTTTCTTCCTTCACAGAACCCGTGTTCTACTCTTCCCCTCCTGAAGCTCCTCCTCTCCCTCTCTCCCTTTATGGATCCTTTCAATTTTCCTAGCTTCTTTAGTTGCTTTAGGTTATATTCTCAAAACTGAAGTTTCAGAGCTAAGATTCACAAATAAGTGAGAAAGCATAGCATTTGATTCCCTTCTCCTGGGTTACTTCATTCAGGTCCATCTATTTGCCTGCAAATTTCATGATTTCAGGAATGTCATTTGAAAGAAAGAATATTACACAATGTGACTTTGCTATAACATCAACAATAACATTTTTGCATTGGTGAGAGAAATCACCCATTAAAAAAAGAATGACATATGAAGCCAAGATCATGGAAGACAAAGCTTAGTATTTTGCTCATCAGTATACCTCCAAAATCAAAATTTTATCTGGGCACAGTGATAGATAACTGAATTCTGGCTAAGGCAGAAGGATCATAGAGAAACTGTGCACAAACCAGTTTGAAGTCATTCTGGGAGATATAATAAGATTCTCTATTTTAAAATGCCCCCACTTCTTTTATGATGATGATGGGTATATAAATGAATTTTACTGATTTAAGTTTTTCCAAGGATAGATAAATATGAATGCATAAATATGTGTGTGCATATATATATATGTATATTATATGACCATTCACCCCTGTTCTCAGTAATCCTCTATAAAAAACACACTACTATCCAGAGTCAGCATACATTAAGGATGAAGAAGATAAAAGTTCTAACATAGAATCCCTGAATGTTCTTTTGAATTGGTAAGTAATTCTGTATTATATACTCAAAACATATCAAAGCACAGCACTAAAAGCCATCTATTGCCAGTTGTTATTTCCATGTTAAAATGGGCCTCTGAAGATAAGTAATAGGATTTACATCCCTTTCCTCATACTTGCTCTACCTCCAATAAAACATGTGCCCATCGTTTGCATAATATCTTTCTACCCACTGCAGTTCCACTCAATAACTATCGTTGCTTGGCGAAGGTAATAGGTATGTTAATAATATTTTTAGGCTAAATGTACCCCAAGTAATCTAATAACAGCAATGCCCATGCCTTTAATAGACAGGCAGTTCCTTAGCATGTACTGACCTTTTTTCTTTCCACTTTGACTTTACTTGTCAATAATCATTCTATTGTAACATTTTCATCCAGAATGCTTTCCTAGATTAAACTATTCTCACCAAGTCTGGTAGGATCTTTAATTTTTGTTTCATTCTGTCTTGTACCTCTTACAATATGCCCTTGTACAAAGTGAATCTTCAGCAAAGACCTGAGTTAAAAATTGTGGTCATGATGGGAAAAGACCTTTGTCCATCAGATGTCCATTACGGCAACAAACACCAGTTAGAAACCATTTAAAAGGACGAGACGTTTATTTGAGCTCATGGTTACAGTCTTAATGGTCCGTGGTCGGCTGTCTTGATTGTTCTGAGTCTACTATGTGACAGAATATCATGACAGAGGGGCAGAGCAGAGGGTGTTGCTCACTTGGCCTTGTCCAGAAAGCTCAGAGTCAGAGGGCAGGCTTGAAGACAAGACATGACTTTACAAGACACACTGCCAGGGGTTTACTTCCCCTAAGTAGGATCACTTCCTAAATGTGCCACCATTTCCCAAAATAACACCACCAGCTATGACCAAGTGCGCCGGGAGCAATTGGATGCTGGATTGGCAGAAGCAAGCAAGTGAGCTTCCTGGGGGCGGCCCACTCGGCTTTGCATGGCTGACAAATGGGTGTACTCTAGTGTAGGCAAGGCCCTGAGGATTTTGCCTCAAGACTGCTTACTGTTGCTAAACTGCCTTTCCAGGCTTGTCTCATACATCTGGCATGCCAGAGACCCTCACTGCTTATTGAGTCACTTTTTTAGGCAGATTTCCTGAAGATTATTTTGAAGAGCTACCTTCATGACATAGTGCTGTTTAAACAAACTGATGATTTCATAACCCCTGATGATGATTTTTAAAAAAAAAAAAATTCTGACTTGATTCAAGTAATTTTAAAACCCTCCTAGCAAAAACTGCTAGGAGATGTGTGGATCTCCCTATGTTAAGCCCTTGATTTATACCAAGAGGGAAAACAAGAATGAAACAAATTAATAATCAAGGACGTTCTAGGTTTAGTCCAAGAATAAGGCCCAAGTGTACACCACTATAAGAAAGACCATATGAATATAGAAACAAAGAATAAATGGCTAGCTATACACAATAAGACAGATACCTGTTTCTTAGAAAAATCTTGATATAAAAAAAACTTTCTTTGAACATATAATGAACATTTAAAAATAAAAAATATACAACTTCTGCTTTAAACTCATAATGAGCATATAGATGATAAACCCCTGCTTTAAACTTAAACTTATAATAAACAAAGTATCTAGCTAGATATTAGGATCAATAGTCCTTCTGTAACTCTTTTTACATAACAATTGTATCTTTTTAATGATGTAATTTTTTTTCCATAGAAAACCTTTGTGCTGGATAGTATAAAAACACATACATGATTAAACATTTGTTGAGGCCACACACTTCATCCAAAAATGTGTCTGTCTGTCTGTTTATATGTCTAATTAACTGTATATATTGTCTGTATTATTTATATATTTATATCTGTATGTTTACATATATGTGGATGAATAGTGTCTGAAGCTTTATCAATTGATCTATCCAGACCTTCTGCCTTTCTGGTCACCAATTAGCTTTCTGGCTAAAACCTTTTATTGTTTAACAGCAGAGGGTCTTAAGCAGTTAAGCCAGGTGGCTCTTTTAACTCAGAGTACTGACAGTTTCTTCCTGTAAACACAAGAGGTTGTAAAAAGAAAAGCCTTAGTTCCTTTTAATTTAATGGCTCAGGAGTGAACAGTGGCTTGTTGGAAGTTAGAGTCTTAATAACAATCCCAACTGCTTATCACTTATTAAACTTAGAAGCATGCAAAAACGTACTCCTATTTGGCAGACAAAGCAGGCAGATATTTACAAACCTCACACACACATGCACACATACAATCAATAGACAAACAAGGTATCTGTGGCCTAGTAAGGCTGCTCTTCTCTCGGGGGGGGGGTAGCTCAATGAGCCTGTCATTGAGTTCATGTCAGAAATAATTCTTGTCCCCCTTACTAGGGAACCCACTTGGATACTGAGCTACCATGGGCTATGTCTGAGCAGGGGTTATAGGTTATATCCATGCATGGTCCTTGGTTGGAGAAACAGTATCATAGAGGACCCCCGTGCCTTGTTTGATATAGTTTGATATAGTTTGTCCTTGTGGAGCTCTTGTTCTCTCCCGGTCATATTAACTCCCCCTTTTATCATATGATTCCCTGCACTCTGCCGAAGGTTCGGTTATGAGTCTCAGCATCTGCTTTGATACACTGCTAGGTAGAGTCTTTCAGAGGCCCTCTGTGGTAGCCTCCTGTCCTGTTTCTTGTTTTCTCTTACATCCCATGTCCATCCCATTTGTCTTTCTAGGTGAGGATTGATCATTTTATCCCGGGTCCTCTTTCTTGTTTATCTTCTTTAGGTGCACATATTTTAATATATTTATCCTTTCTTACAGGACTATATGAGTATATACCATATATGTCTTTCTGTTCCTGGGATACCTTACTCAGGATGATCTTTTCTTGATCCCACCGTTTGCCTGCAAATTTCATGATTTCCTTGTTTGTTTTTAATTGCTGAGTAGTATTCCACTGTGTAAAAGTACCACAATTTCTGTATCCATTCCTCCGTTGAGGAACATCTGTTTGAGAGTTAAAGTATAGAGGGTCATCGCAGTCTCCACAATCCATCTTGGTCCACCCTGTGTGCTGGAGCTGGTCTCTAGCACAAGAGTTCAACATATGAGCCAAACCATAACTTTTTCTCTGACCAATCTCATTAAAACTTTTAGAATTTTTATTGCATGTATTTATGGATGGGGTAGGCAGAGGGAGCTGTGTGTCCAGGCAGTTGAGTCAGAGGGCAACTTGTAACAGTTAGCCTCGACTTACACCGCATGAGTCCCACAGACCAGTTCAGGTCCTCTGACGTGGGAGCAAATGCTGATCCATTTTTACCAACCCTAATAAAAGCTACCTAGATGCAAACACTGTCATGAAGAAATAGAGACTGCTGTATATTTTATTTCTCATGATTAAGACCACAGTAGTTTTGTTATTTAGGACAACAAGGTCCTAGATTGTTGTGGTCTATACCCAATAGCTGTAATACCTAAAAGTTGCTATATATTGAAAACGCACACAGTTCTGGTTGCTTTGCGTGACTTAATCTATCGTGTCTTTATTATAATATATATTGGTTCTGTAACCAAATATTTCATAGAGTACTACATTAAAGCCCCCAAACACCCAGTAACTCAGAGGAATGTTGTGAATAACAGGACCAGGATTGGATTGCAGCTATTCTAATCACCAAACCCATCCTTTTAATCACTTTCAAATCCTCTTAAATTTTAGAGGAAGAAGAATAATCAAATTTCTAAACTTTTGAGTTCTTGACAAAGAAAGAAAAACATAGGTGACAATACCATGATTCTTAAAGGGTAGTATAAAATGTCTATGTAGATGGCCAACAGGGAACCATCCCATGATCCCTTCATGACCTTTGAATGCTAAACAACTGGTTCCTTTTCACTCACCCACCCATATAACAAATGCTGACCGAGTATTCACTGTTTGCTAGGCTGTGAATTAGGTGGTGAAAACATGTATAAACCAAGCCCATTCTCTCAAAGCATTCATTCATATGGTGTGGAATACAAAATTTTTTTAAATGATTAAAATTTATGAAGAGACTAGATGATTATTCCTTCTTTCTGGGGGAATAAAGAAATATTATCTGAATGGAGGCAGGGTTTTAAAAGGCTTTGAAGGATATGTAAATGATCTGGGAAAAATAGAGTCAATACTGGAAAACAAAAAGGTAAACACAAGGACCAAAATCAATAAAGTATCAAGTATATTTAGAGAAAAAAAAATAAGAATACAAAGTGCATGGAAAAAGTTAGCACCTAGTTTTGTCCTGGCTGAATATTGTGGGGACTCATTGGGAGTTTTGGACTTGATTGTACACACAGTGGAGAGTCAGAAAAGTTTTATATTCAATAAAACAATTCCTGTGTTTTATAAATATGGTTCTAAAATCAGTGTGGGCTACAAGATGAAGTTTAATACAATAGAGACAGACTATTGGTTAAAGCCATGGCATTGAGGTTAGGACACGGAACTAGACCATATAGAAAAGAAGAGAAGAAGAAATTTGCTCACTTGTTTGATATTTTGAAATAAAATTGGAGAGAATAGTCTGATAAACTAGTAACTGTGCTTGGGAATAGGAAGTAGACAAAAGTAATTCTCAGATATCCATCATTTATAAATCAGTAAATTAATGTATATGCATGGACATACAAAATAACTTTGAAATACTTAGAAATAGAAATATGAATCACAATTATACATAATTTTATAATAACCATGTATATATATGTGTGTGTGTGTGTGTGTGTGTGTGTGTGTGTGTTGTTCCAGATGTAAATCCAAGATGCTACCTTCATCTTGATGAATATCTGACTGTTATAATATGGGAGTAGAGCATTGATCATAAAATGTATCTGAATTGTTTCATAAGAAAAAAACTGATGATTACAAACTGTTCCTTATGAAGTCATCTAAGAATACTGAGTTGTTCCGAAGTAGAGTTGTTTAAAAAAAAAAGAAAATGAGCCTTCTGAAGTATGTGTTTCCATCTTCTCCATATTAAGGACAAGTGGTGAGAAAGCTTACCTTCATATACATGATACACAACTCTTGAGATATGTGTGTACAGAAATTATTTTCACCCCTTTGATACAATATAGATAACCTATGTTAACACCCAAAACTACTCAGGGAGATGTTTTCCTTAGTTATTTCAAGATTTTTTTGAATTATTTATTTTATCAGTGATTTGAATTTCCTTACTATTAAGATGGCAAATGGCCATCAAAAGTAATAAAGATAAAATAAATATAACCATGTCAATAGATAAAACAAATTCTTGGTTTAGAATATTCTGATACAGGAACTGCAATTATTGAGAGAATGTTGTAATTTTGACCAATCATGTATACTACTTTGTTAGCCCCAATAAAACTACCTCTTTTTCTATTGCTGTCTATGAATCTCAAGAATTTCTAGTCTCAGACACAAAGTTTACTTTTTGTGCCTGTAGTTACCCATTAGCCACAGGTGATAAAAATAAGCAGACAACTGGAGAGGAACAAAAGAGGGTGGGCTAGTCCTCACCGCAAACAAGCACAAGACGCAAATGCTCATGGATAGTGTATCTTATTCCTGAAGCTATGTAACTGTGAGAATCATTTGGAGCTTACTATCTTCGTTCCTTTCAACAAAACAAAACAACCCAGGCATCTATGTTCTATGCTTTGGTGTCAAGGGAGATTGGTAGACTAGAGCAAACGATTTCTTCATATGCGCAGTTCACTGTAAAAGATAAAATTTTGATATATGATTATATTTTGTGAAAACAGAATTCTTATCTCTTAACACTAATAAGCTCAGTATACTTTTAATTGAATATGACTGACCACCAGCCAGTACAGGAATTATCTTTATTTACAGTTACTAGTTCACCTAATACAACATGAAAATGTCTCTCTGTGTCTTTATGTTTGTGCCCTGTTTTATTCCTGTTCTGGAGAAAGTGTCCTGAGCTAGCTAAAATATGTCAACCCCATCAGCTGCAAAATACTCCCCTGGGTGATTCATGTTAAATTAGCATTGTTAGTAAAGGTTTTCAAGAAGAATATACAATTATGGCCAGATGAACACATTCTTCATACAATTTGGGGATTAATATTAGACTCTTAACAACCTAGTAACCAAGATCATAATTACCAACTGTGATTTCCCCCCATTGTCCAGGTAACTGGCCCTGGATATATGGCCAATTTGAAACCTGGGAATCTTGGGAGAAAGCATCAGGTCTACTGTTGGAAAATTGAATTCAAGGGCAGCCTTGCTCCCTGAACAGTCATATTCTTCCTTTCTCTTTGTGCTATTTGTTCCTCCCTATTGTGTGGAGCTATCGTTTGTGCACACATTCAGTGTTAGATTTTCTACACGATTGAGTTTGAAAAAACCAAAGCTTAAGTACTAAATGTTTCCCTAAGGCCTGAATGGACTTAAAAGCACATAGGTGCAAAAAGAAAAGAAAGGAAAATAGGGGAAGAAAACACTGCTTGTTAAGTTGTTGCAATAATCTCATGCTGAGAATAAAGACCTTCAGAGTTAAGAGAATGAAAAACAGCCTTCTAAACAGATTGCTTGCTTTTGTTGTACAGGTGGCAAGGCCTGGAAATATAAGATATGGGGGAACAGCAGGGCAGCCTGCTAGCATTTCATTAAGCTTAGAGAATAGCAGAATTGTGCAGTGGTTTTTCCCACTTCACAAGATACATGGTCTTTTGGACAACTTGGACTTCAGAGTTGGCTGGTATGTTTCCTACAGAAAATACTCTGGAGGAAGTGCATATCTCCCAATATTCTATAGCAATTGGCCCCCCTACCCCTCAATTAAAGCAAAGCTGCTTCACATGGAGCATACATTTGTGATCAGCACTATTTTAGGCTTTCTATCATTCAGTTACTTTGAAACCATTAATGTAAAGTCAGCATCAACTGTCAAGTAACACAGTTTTAGAGAAAATGGTATCTCTAAATACTGCCAATTCAAATTATTTAAAGTTAATGTTCTGTGGCAATCTTCAATCCCATTGATTCAGATACTAATCACCCCTCTCAAACAAATGAACAATAAAACAAACTGAAAACCTAATTACTGTTGATGAATATAAAAACTGAAGGGAAATTTAAATACATAGGTTTTTGCTGCTTTCATCGGTCTCCGGAAGAGTATAAAAAATAAAATGAGTCATCTGGCATTCATAAGTTAGAGTTCACTTTAACTTCAAGAGGTCTAGCAGGATCCTTCATATTACACACTGTTGGTTTTAATTTCCTGGCTACTTACACTCAGATTGAGTATCTGTACTCCAACACATCATATTCCCTTCACTCCCCCCCCCCCCAAAAAAAAAAACAATCATTTTCCACTTTGGAAAATCATTCTGCAACTGGAGAAATTGCAATAGAAATTAACAGCTAATAGTTACGGAAAACTTAACTTTGTTCTGATCCTATGTAAGTCGATTTGCAGTGCAGTGCAGTGTATTGTTAATTCCTACAATAACTGTGTGGTGTAAGACTTATTTGCCTCATTTTAAAAGAATAAAACTAATATTTTATTTTCCTTAAGTACATAATGTTTTATTTTCTTTATGCAAAAGAATAAAGCTACAGGTCTAGAACAGTCAGAGCTTACTCCAGATCACCAGTGTATTGGGAATTTACACCATAACCTCACTCTTTTTCCACTGCTTCCTAATCATGTAGTACTTCCTTCAACTACTGAGTTTCCTTTTCCATCAAACACTACTTGCCTGGTGTTTAAAATGTTTTTAATTAAAATACAATTAAATCGCTTCCCCCTCCCTTCCTCCATCTAGCCCCTCCCAGTTACCTTTTCTACAATCCCTCCTATGCACCCCAACTCTCAATTGATAGACTCTTTTGTATTGCATTTGCTACTTGTGTGTGTTTGTGTGTCTATGTCTGTGTGTGTGCCCACCCACACCAATATAGAGTGAATGGAATCTTATGAAAGAAGTGGGAAATAGTAAGAGCTGGAGAGGACGGGAACCACACAAAGAGAGCAACAGAACTAGAAAATTTGAACACAGGGGTCTTTCCAGAGACTCATACTCCAGCCAAGTACCATGCATGGAAATAACCTAGAACCCCTGCACAGATGTAGCCCATGGCAGTTCAGTGTCCAAGTAGGTTCCATAGTAATGGGAAGAGGGACTGCCTCTGACATAAACTGATTGGCCTGCTCTTTGATCACCTCTCCCTGAGGGTGGGAGCAGCCTTACCAGGCCACAGAAGACAATGCAGCCACTCCTGATGAGATCTGATAGACTAAGATCAGAAGGAAGGAGAGGGAGACCTCCCCTATCAGTGGACTTGGGGATGGGCATGCGTGAAGAAGGGGGAGGGTAGGTGGGATTAGGAGGGGAAGAAGGAGGGGTTTATGGGGGTATATAAAGTGAATAAAGTGTAATTAATAAGAGTTAAAAAATAAAATGTACATGTTAAAAAAAAGAAATGAGAAAAATATAAAAATCAATTTGAAATTTATATACTTCCAAGGGATTGTTAAAATATATAGTTCAGAGCTAAATGACAGTGTAGATCAATTAAAACAAAGCACTATAGAACATATATATAATAGATATTATATATATATATCCAAGCTATCCTTCTTCCACTCCTGTCTATTTCCTTTCTCATAAACATATCCATGATTCCCATCCAACAGTCCAACAGTCATATTTGAAATGCCACTCACTCCTGTCTGTCCTCCAGATAGACCCCCTCATTGTTCTGAACACAGAGATTATTAAGCCAATTTTCTAGGGGTGAAAACCCATACAGTTCTGAGTACAGTACAAAAACGCTCTTCACAATCTGCCTTAGCAGTTTCTCTTAGATCATATACTGCCGGTCATCACTGTGGTGATTTGAATGAGATGCCCTTATAATAGCTGCCATTTGAACACTTAGTTCTCAGTTGGTTGCAATGTTTAGGGAGGCTTGGGAAGGCTTAATAAGAGGTGACCCTGCTGGAGAAAGTGTCACTGGGAACAGGCTTTAAGAGTTTAACAACTCATGCTACTTCTTAGGTCTTTCTCTGTTTCAAGCTTCCAAATCAAGATGTGAGTCAGCAGGTTCCGCTGTTTGATGGCCTGTCTCCCTGACATGACAAATTCATGTGTATCTGAAACCATAAGACCAAACAAAGAAACTTCTTTATTCTATAAGTTGCCTTCGTCCTAGTGTCTTATCACAGCAACAGAAAATTCACTAATACAGCATCTTATGTGCTTTTTCTACTTGACACAAACGTCTTCCCTATGTTTTCCAGCCAGCTGGTGGTGCATTTATCAAATTAATAGAGATAGTTCTCTATCTGCAGATGCAGTCGATTAAGGTTGGCTACCTTTCTGAAGATCTGGTTTCCCTTTGCTTGAATCTGTTAGACGGCTGAAGGGATGCTGCTTTTCTTCCAGGCTGAAGCCATATAGAAGTCATTGCTTCTGTGTCCTGTCTCTTAGAGTACATGGTCCTGCAACTTGGTTCTCATGCTGGGAGAAAACACAAGTCATTTCTCAGCAAGCAAGCTCCAGGTGTAGCTCATCTGCCAGCCAGTGACCAACTGCTCAACAACTTTCAAAGCTACTCCCTTTATACCTCACTAGGCAGCAGCCATCACCACATCCTATTCAGACTAAAAATTTATATCTGTACAAAGTCCCAATTTATTTCTAATATCAGAGATCAGACCTCTACTCTTGCCTGATGCGTCTAAAACAAAAAGGGGGAACTGTAGAGAGCTGCGGAATGCTATGCCTTAAAGATGGAGCTGGTTTCCGCCTTCCACCTTCCCGATGGTGAGTGCTCTCTGTCATGAACAATTCCACATATTGGCTAAGGCTGAGGATCTGGCTTGCTTCCATGTATGTGGACCTATCTGCATTGCCCCCGTGGCACGCCTGGGTTGGCTACCCAGAGGCTATTTAAGCTGTGGGCTGGCTTTCCCCGGGGTCCGAGGATTGTTCAATGTTCCTGAATAAACTGCATTGAAAAAAAAAAAGAATAAAGAATAAAAAAATCAGCTCGTGACTGAAAAAAAAAATTTATAAAGAAAATTGCTAAACCTTGGAACATTTTATTATGCAGCAGAAGGTACCTAAAACAGCAACTAATAGCTTTCCTGACTACTGGTTTCTTCTCATTGTTAAAGAAACAACTCAATGCTTTTTTTTTTTTTTAGAGCAAAAAGTCTTCCCCAGTCCACTGAGGCACATTCTTCTCTTCTGTGCTTTTTTAGAACTTAATACATTAGTTTTTGTAGTGTTGACATCTGAAGTTCCCTGTGAACTGGATTTATATCCATCTTCATATATTAGTAATTAACCCAGATGAGATATTTTAAACATTCAAAGGTGAAAGTCCTATACTATAATAACTTCTAATTTTGATCTTATTTCAGCACCACAACATCTAATGGATATTATAATCCAGATGGGATAGTAGGAGACAGAAAGAGCTGCAGTGCAGAACAGCTGTAGCTTCCTACACTCAATAAATGTATTTCAGAGCTATCTCAATTCATCTTCCATGTGCTCTGTGCACAGATTTCTATGATATCAACATTACTTGGAAAAATATTAGTTCTTGACTCTGGTCCCTATGAGTTCCAAGAAGAATAGATGGTAATTATTTCAATGGCTATGCACACACACACACACACACACACACACACACACACACCTAAATCTCAAGTTTTGCAAGAATTTTGGGATGTGCATGCCTTTAATCCCGTTACTTAAGAGGCGTAGTCAGGTGGCTGTCTGTGTTTTCAAGGCCAGGCTGGTCTATCTAACATGTTCCAGGCCAGCTTGGACTAAATAGTCTCAAAACAAACATAGTTTTACAAGAAAGTAAAACATGTAGTTCCCTAATATACAGCATCTAAAGCCTTTGATCAACTACATATAAAAATTAGGAGTATGATGAGCCCTGACTATCTTACAGTCAAAAAATTTACCAGAGACTATTTTTATGAATCTGTTATATGAGAAAGATAGTGTAGTGGGCTTGAGAGTTATTGTTGAGCAGTTTTCACTGTTTCTGGTTAAATGTATGGTCCTGAAACTATGACCTCAACTATCTAAGAATGTATAAATGACTTAAGGTGTAATATCACTTTTTCAGGCCTATACTTTTTTAAAAAAAAAAAAAAAGGCTATTTGAATAAAGCTTGCTATCGATTTTAATAAAATATATCTAAGTATAAAATTGCTTTTGTAAAATTATTATTCATGAATTTATCATTAATTCTTTGACATACAACTTACAAATTTTAATGCTCAAAGAAATGTCTGACCATGCAGAAAATGCTCAACAAAAGAAAACAATTGATGAACTAATCCATTTGTACTAGACAATACATGAGAAGATGCAATTACTTTTACCTTTGTGACAATGCCAGAAACATGTTGAACTTACACAGAGAGCCTAATTTCCATCACTAAACATACTTGTATGTAGTAAAACCACATCTCACTAAAATAATCTCTACTTCTCCATATATATGTTGAAAGTCAAACATATATGTTTAGTGATGGAAATCAGGCTAACAAGATTCTCTCTCTCTCTCTCACACACACACACAAATAAATAAGAGCAATCTGAAATTTCCCAAATAAAATCAACATCTTTGCAAAAGATGTGGTGGGGTAGAAATTTAGCCCTCAGTTTTCTCACTACAGAGATCCTACAGAGGAAGGACTGTAGCACATCAGCACTCATTGCTGATGCAGGACACATGGCTCTCTGTGTAAGTTCAACATTTTTTAAACATATATGTGTGTGTGTGTGTGTGTGTGTGTGTGTGTGTGTGTTTGCCGTTCAGTAAACTCATGCCAATGTGATTCTATCACAGTATAATCCAGTTTAGTATGGCTTCAGTCACAGAGTTCAAAGCAAAACTGAAAACATGAAAAGCCAATGAGTTCAATATTTCTGAAAGAACAGTGTAAATTCAAAATGTACAAATCTGTCTTCAGAGGGCCAGACAGACTCTGAGAACCACCCTACATCTTTTCAATGCCACATTCTGGGGCCATGGAATGGGTTGCAACAGACTGAGCTCCCCAACACAATTTAAAAGCTGATATCAGCAGTTTCTCTTAGAAAAGCAGCATGCTGTTTTCTAGGGAGAAAGAATGTTTCAACAGAAGCAGGCAAGACCATGGTCTCCAAGAGGCAGACAGATGGTCCTTGAAACATAAGTCTCACAAAAGCATAAGGCTCAAAATAATTCTGACGTTACTGGCTGCATACAATTCAGCACTTATGTAGCTTCCTGATAAGGAATGGAAATCTCCTCCCCTCCTTTATAAAAGGGATAAATCTGAATTTGTTTGCATAGACTAAGGTTCCACAGAAGGCCTGAAATACAGGGAACTCACAAGCTTACTTGATTACAGATGTGATCTGTACCTTGCACCAGCCAAAAAAGACAAAAGTAAATATTTCATAACTTTTAATGTGTGGTTAGCAAATACAGTTGGCCCATGGTTGCCCTGAAAGTAGCATACTGGCCAGAGTCAGCTTAGCTGACTCCACAGCCCAAAAGGCTGCTAACAGCCTGCTCTTTTAACAGTCTTTTCAACCACTCAGCTGCTGTAAACACTTGTTCTGTGCAACAAATGATTTCTCAGTCCCATCTAATCCGATTTGCACATCATTAGTCTATGAGGTGAAATAAGTGTCCTGGGATACAGTTTAGTTTAAGAACAAACAAACAAACAAACAAAAAAAACCTGAGATCTTCATAAATAAAAAGCCCTTCATATAAAGCATGACATCAGGGCTGGCTTGCATTCCTATTCCTACTCTGTGAGTCATGGTTACCTCCAAGTTGTCCTTGAAATGTCAACTTCACTCCAGACACCCCCAAATATGCACAGTACTTTTTTGTGTTATTTATTGATGTTTTCATTCAGATGCCAAATCTTCTGGGAAGAATGTGGAATACTAAGCATCAGAGCAAATGACCTTCATGTGCAAAGAGCAGAGGGGGAAGCTAGTCCAAGAGCCTGAAAATTCCATCACTGAGCTATTCCTCACCCTCACTTGCCACACTGGTGCTTGGGGACCACCAGTCACCTTCTCCATTTATCACTGATAGTGGCCCTATTAATGCCCTATTAATGCAGTCTCCACTTCTGACATACACTGGGGTTTCAGAATTTTAAACTTATAAATAAGCAAAATATTACATGTAGTTGTAAATTTTTCAGTTTGAACTGCCAGTGCAGTGTTGATTGTGATTGTAATTAGGGGAGATTACCACTTTGAAAACTGCATTTTCATTACAACTGTCAGCTGTTGGTTATTAAAAGCTGTCATCATGGTACTACCGCAGTGGGGTAACTCCTGTTGGCCTCGTCTGTTGAGAGGCTGTAACTGCTGCTATGGGACCTCCCTTTGCTAAGATGTCATTTAAGGTAATATATCACTCTCCCAATAGCTACACAACAGAAAGGAAGCTTGACAGGGTAAGCTAGCTCTTCCTGGGAATACAGCAACTTCATTTTGCTTGTGATGTTTTCTTGATACTATTAGATTATAGTCATGGGCCTGAACCCATCTGGAATACTTAGTATTTCTCAGTTCTCTATTATTCTATTTGCAATGTTTCACAAAGCAGATTTTACCTAATAATTTTCAGACACTGTAGACATTTTTTAAATATCTACTTTACAGCAAGAAGACCCCTGCAACCTTTTGGTGAGGTTTTAATGAGACTTAGTTTTTGTTACTATTTAAGGAAGAAAACCTGGTACAGTTGTAGACCCACTGCTTGCTTGGAGCCTGAAACAGAGGAATCATGAGTTCAAGGTCAGTCTGGGTTGCATAGGTAAAACCTGTCTCAAAAAAACAAGACAGAAAGAAACAAAAATATTATGGAAGGGAAGGCTATTTAATAATTGCATCTTATGACAAGAGATTAAGATACACTTGCATTTCTTTTTTAATTAATTTATTCACTTCACAGTCTGATTCTAGATCCCCCTCCTCTCCTCAAGTTCTCACCCTTCCTTCCTTTTACCCCTTCCCTCCTCCCTGTTTCTCAGAAAAGGGAGCCCCCACACACATACCCACCCACTCCAGTTCATCAAGTAGCATAAGGACTGAGCATAACTTTTTCCCCTAAGGCCTAGCAAAGCAATCCCACCAGTGGTTGGGGGAAATCAAAGTGCAGGCAACAGAGTCCATGTCAGTCAACCTCCATCCCTCTTACTGGGGAACCCACAGAAACCCTGAGCTGCCCATCTGCTACATGTTTGTAGGGGGCCTAGGTCCAGTCCATGTATGGTCCTTGGTTGGATGCTTCAGTATCCACAAGCCCCTCTGGGACTTGGTTAGTTGGATCTTTTGGTCTTCTTGTAGAGCTCCTATAACATACAGGTCTTTCTATCCTCCCCCCACCCACCCACACACCCACCCCCACACACACACACACACTTTTCCAGAAGACTTTCTACACTTTGCTCAGTGTTTGACTATGAGTCTCAGCATCTGTTCTGATCTACTGCTGGTGGAGCCTCTCAGAAGACAGCTATGCTAGGCTTCTGTCAGTGAACATAGCAGAATATTGTTAATGGTGTCAGGGGTTGGCTCTCTCCCATGGGTGGGTCTCTGGTTGGGCCCGGCATTGGTTGGACATTCCCTTAATCTCTGCTCTATCTTTATCCCTGCACATTTTGAAGGCAGGCTAAATTTTGGGTAGAAATTTTTGTGGGTGAGTTGGTTTTAACATTTCTCCACTACAAATCCTTTCTAGGTTGAGGGTAAGCTCTTCAGACTCTATAGGCCCTTCTACTAGGAGCCTCTGGTAGAGTCACTCCCATATCCACCCGGAAGCCTACCCTGTCTTGGATCTCCAGCTTGTCACAGAGATGACCCCACCCATGGTTTCTCTTCTCTCTGTAGAGCCCCTGTCCTCTCAACCTTGCTCACCCCAGGTCTGGTCTCCACCCTCACTTCTCTCTACACTCCCGTCCCTACCTTGTTCCCTCTCTTCAACCACTTCCATTGTCTGCTCTGTTTCCCATTCTGAGTGAGATTTAAGCATCCTCCCTTGGGTCCTCCTTATTGCTTACCATCTTTGGGTCTGTGAATTATATTATCCTGTACTATCTGGCCAATATCCACTTATAAGTGAATATATACCATGGATACACTGGCATTTCATTTAAACTCTAAACAAATCCTCTCAAAGAATGTATCATCAGCTTTGCTTTGCAAATAAAAACACTGACCCTCACAAGGGCTTTTACATTTTCTCTTTTTCAGAACAACTTTTAAACAACTTTTGGCTAATATGACAAGAAAGGTAAAATTCTACTAAATTTTATCCAAACTCTATGGCTATATCACCTTGAATGTACCTAATCTTGTCTGAAGTTTACCAAAAACATCGGATGTTTTTTTCACCAGAGATATTACTGACAAATAAACTGATAAGTGAAAAAAAAACTTACAGAAAAACATTGCAGATAAAAGACTTAAAAACCAAACACATCAAAAGTGAGGCAACTGAGTCTTTGGAGGAATGTATGAAGCTGTGGTATTTATACTCAAGTTAAAGCTAAAACTGTGCAAAACAAGGTGGAAATGCCATAATGTTCCAGGAAACTGTAACAGGGATACTATAAACACAATAAATAAATGAATTAATGAATAAATAAAGAAAGAGAAATTTTTAAAATACCAAACAAAATAGCATATTCCACACAGACTGTATGGTCTAGAGGCAACCCAAATAGAAGTCTTATCCACAAGCAAGTGAACAGGAAATTTTGAATATAAAGATGATGGTGTGACTAGGAACCGCTATGTTCCACACAAAAGAGATAACTAGTCTTCATAGAATAGTCACAAATTCAAAATAATGAAACTAGATAGGGTCATTTGAGAGACCCAACATGGTAACTTGTTATAAAAGATATCAAACCAAGACAAACTTATTAGCTCACAACTGAACATGATATCATGAAATAAACTGGAGACCTAGTAGAAAGAGGTAAATATGTCACTGTGTGAATGTGTACAGGTGTGTGTACTTGTGTGTTAAAATTTAAGAGAAGATAGACATTAGAATTAGCAGAGAAATACCTGATGATAAAAAGCATGAGCAATGGTGATTTAAATTAAGATTAAATCAGAGTCCTGTCCTATGGAACACTATACACAAAATAATTGTGAAAGATTAAATAACAAGACAATAAAATCTAAACATAGAATAACAGCTTTTGAAGCAAGGGGAGTAGGAAAGGGTCTTCTGAAAACGATTTTAAACATACATGCAAACTAAAGAACGTGACTAAGAGACTGGCTAGATAAAAATCTTTAAAGTCTTAGCAATATCATCAATGATAAAAATAATAAAATATAATACTAAATAATATTTACAAAAAGTTTAAGAGACAAAATAATAATTGTTTTATACATAATCTCTGCTTACAGATGGTTTGTTTAAGAGATCTGGTTATACTTTCAGAGGACCCAGGTTCAATTCTCAGCACCCACATGAAAAATCACAATGTTCAAGGGGATTCCCATGCCTTCTTCTGGCCTCTGTGGGCACCAGGTACACATACATGGTTCACAGACATACTTGCAGGTAGAACATCTAAAATAAAATAAAATAAAATAAGAGAGGCATTGTGATTGATAAAAAGAAAAAAAATGAAAAGAAATATGTAAGAATGTTATCAGAGCTAGACATACAGGCTGAAGTAGATGGGATTAAGCCAGGCATATCATCAAAAACCTTTAGTCCTGGTAGTTCTCTGAGATGGGTATATATCTGGAGTCCATGGTCTACCTGATCTACATAGAAAGTTCTAGGCCAGGCAGTGCTACATGCAGATCCTTGGGGGGGGGGGGGAAGAGGAGAAGAACCAAAATAAAATAAAATAACAACATATAAATTAATTAATTAACTAATTAATTAATACTTTAAAAAATGGTCCCTACTTTATTAAGAAAAAAATATGAATAAATAAGAAAATACTTAAAAAAGGAAAAGTTACATCAGGAGCCATTCTGTTGAAGGATCTCATTAGGCAAATTTATAGCCTTCACTCACAAATCCTGGTATATACCATAAATATGAGCAAGTTGGTTTAAACTTCCCATGAACCCAAATTATAATTAGCAATGTAAAATTAAGTACAAACCTTGATGTCATTATATACAAACTCTTCTGTTGTAATTCCTTTATGGCATTAAATAGTCATTTTAAATTTACTTTGTTTCTTGGAATGAAAGACAGATAAGATTATCACCGCAAAGATAGCTAAAAAAATGTGTAGCCAAGTCAGTCCTAATTGAAAAGACATATATTGTTTTTCTGGGTGTTTTGTGTGACAGGTATAAGAAAGTAGCAGTAGAGAACACATACAAACTATTAGCAGAAAACAGGTGGTAGAATCCCATTAAATAAAAGCTTGCTGGAATTCTCTTCATTCATGAGTTGTAAATATGTATATAGATATGTGCTTACATGTAAATATGTCTGTCTGTCTATCTGTTTTTTATACATATGTTATATGAGTGTATGTCAATTGTCTGTTTGTAAGGAGCTCCTTTTGCATCGACCATTGAATATGTGTATGAATAAGTACAGATCTATATGTCTGATAGTTTGTCTATGTGTATATATGGGCTGATGCTATGGAACCAAGAGCCTAAACTTGCTACAGTTTCTACAGAGGAGATGCTAACAGAAATCAACACCATTGTCATATGTAAGCTTGTACATATTCATTGAAGTTAAAGTTTTTAACTTCATCCATCTTTTTTCTTGAGCATGTGTGAGTGAATGGTCTTTGCTTACTTTCTCTTCCCTTGTTTCTTTTTCTTACCAATTTATAAACAAGTTAACAACAATTCAGGATCTAACCATAAGTCTGGGATAAGCAGGAAAAAGTTTACTTTAGCCTGTGGAAGCCTCTGCCCCTGTGCAGGATCTAAGAAAACAAAGATCCCTTCCTCCCCCCACTTTTTGTGGGTGCAGTGAGCTTTATTGATGGTATTCAAAAGAGTAGGGCTCCTTGGGACTCTTCTGCTATTCTGGATGTCTAGGATGGAAACTGTCAGGGAGATGCTCAGTGTCAAGGGCTGAGTTGGGACAGGCACTCCTCAGTAGCCAGTCTCTCTTGCTCCTATATCCTTGCTGAGGTGGGTGGTCCAGGGCTTCTTACTCCTTGGAGCCCATGTAGGCCATGAGGTCCACCACCCTGTTACTGTAGCCGTATTCATTGTCATACCAGGAAATGAGCCTTACAAAGTTGTCATTGAGTGCAATGCCAGCCCTAGCATCAAAGGTGGAAGAGCATGAGTCACTCTTAAAGTGACAGAAGACAACCTGGTCCTCAGTTTATCCCAGGATGCCCTTTAATGCGCTCTCGAATACCTGCTTCACCACCTTCTTGATGTCATCTACTGGTGCTGTCAAAGAGCTCCTTTTTTTACAACCCCTTGCAATTTTGCCTAGAAGCTGACTTTTACAGTTCTGGCTGTTGCAGAGGGTAGGGGTGTGTGACCAGTTATAATTTTCCTCCTTAGAAGCAGTTTAGCCAGTCCTTAGACCTAGAGAATTAATCTTGGGCTCCCTCCCCTATTTCTTTTTTTCAATCATCTTTCGTGATCAGTTGCTAATCAGTTGTCTGAGCCATCAGCTTGGCAACCCAAGAGATAAAGCGAACCGGGGAACTCTGCATCTCATCCCATATCCTACCCTGGACCCTGGAAGCTTGCCAAAAAAAAGAGAGAGAGACTGACAATCAGACCCTAAAAGACCTTAACAAAGTTAGAATATGAATGCCTTGAAATGACACTAAACTGCGTTCCTCAGACACAAACTTAATGGAATCATTAGTGTATGTATGTATATATATATATATATATATATATATATATACTTATTTTTTCTGGTTTCCATTTTTAATTTTTTTGTAATTAAAAATTTTTTCATATAATATACTATGATCATGCCTTCCCCTCTCCAAACTCATCTCAAATTCTCCACATACCCATACCCACTAATTCCATGCCCTTTCTTTCTATCAAATAAAAAAGTAACCAACCAAACAAACAAACAGGAAGCACACACAAAGTAGAAACCAATATATACTAACAAAAGACCAATAAGGAAAAAAAAATGTCCAACCACAATTTGAGATCAAACAAATGTCTACAAAAATGCTAATGAATTTGTTGGCCATATGCTGCTGGGCATTGTGCCTTACCTTAAATGTGATTTGTATTCCCAATAAAACTTCACTAGAAAAAAAGTAATTTTTCACTAGTAAGTAAGTGTCAGTCTCAGATAGATTCTTGGTTATGGGTGGGAGCCCTTATCCACTTTTCTCTCTCAGCACTAAAATGCTGTCTGGGTTGTACCTGTGTATGCCTGTATATGCTACTACAGTCTCTGTGGGTTCATATGTGCATAAGCCCTACTGTATCTGGAGGACACTTTCCTTAGAGTCATCCACCCCCTCTGGTTCCTATGATGATTCCACCTCCTCTCCTGCTAGCTCCCTGAGCTCTAAGGTGCAGGCTTTGAAAAGGACAACTCATTTATGCTGAATGTTCCAAATTCTCTCACTTTATGCATATTGTATGATTCTGGGTCTCTGTGTTAGTTTCCATCTCCTGCAAGAAAAATATTCTTTGATGATGGCTGAGAAAAGCACTGATCTATAGGTATAACAGAATATCATTAGGAGTAACTTATAATTATATTTTAGAAAATTGTGGTTTAGAAAAACAATAGTATTTGATTCTCAGCTAGGCTTATAGCCTATCCAGCCTTAGAGTCTTAATGCTCTAGCAGTATTAGGTGTGGGTTCAATCTCCTGGAATGGGGCTAAAATCCAATCAGAGAATAGTTGGCTACTATCACAACATTAGTAACACCTACTGTACTGGCATATTTTGCAGGCAGGTAACTGGTGTAAATCACAGGTTTTTCCCCCCTAGGGGTTTGATAATAATCTTTCTCTTCTGGAAATATAAGTACCTTCAAATATCTTGAATGCTAGTCAGTAGGAGTGAAGCCTCTAGTTAGTCACCAACCCAATAGTAAATGTTGTCTTCAGCAATGGAGCATTACTATCAGTTTGTGGAGACCAGCCCATAGTCCTATCAATAGTCTGAGGTGTGTACAGGTTTCCTTTGTGTCACTTTGCCAATGATTCAACATATACTTAATATATACACTTGCAAGTGAAAGTTTGATCAGCTTTAACCATCTGAGATCAAAAATGCAAAGTTGTTTCCTGGCAAGTTCAGAGGCAAAAAAGCCAATCTCAGCCTAAGAAGCAGGAAACCTCAGAAGAAGGAGGAACAAAGTAGTTCCACTGTGAGTCTGAAGGCATAGAAGCTCCCTGAAAAACTGCTGCAGTAAGTACACTTTCAAAGAAAAAAGAAGCCCAAGCAAACATCTTCCTTCCTCTCCCTTTCACTCACTTGAGACACCAATGTTCTGCTTGTATTCAAAGTGGGTCTTGCCCTTTCTGTGTGCTGACCTACATAGTGGTTGGCCATGGAAAAATACCCAAGAGAGATACTCAGAAATGAGCTTCAGCAATTTTCTAACCACTTTTTAATCAAGTTGACAACTAAAACCACCACACCAAATTATACTAGTATTTAGGGAAATTGAAACTAAAACAAAATTGTCTTGTTTTATTTTGAGGTCATTGATCCACTTGGACTTTAACTTTGTACAGGATGATAAATATGGTTCTATTTGCTGCTTCGTACATGTAGACATCCAGTTAGACCAGCACCATTTGTTGAAGATACTGTCTTTTTTCCATTGCATGGTTTTGCCTTCTTTGTCAAAAATTAAGTTTTTATAGGTGCGTGGGTTTGTTTCTGTGTCTTCAATTAGATTCCATTGATCCACAATTCTGTTTCTATGACAGTACCATGTCATTTTTTATTACCTAGATGTCCCTCAATGGAGGAATGGATACAGAAAATGTGGTACATTTACACAATGGAATACTACTCAGCAATTAAAAACAAGAAAATCATGAAATTTGCAAGCAGTGAAAACTAGAAAAGATTATCCTGAGTGAAGTAACCCAGAATCAGAAAGACGCATATGGTATATATTCACTTACAAGTGGATATTAGCCATATAACATAGGCTAACATATAACTAAAATCTATAGTCTTAAAGAAGCTAAATAACATGACTCTAGAGAAAATGATTAATCCTCATTCAGAAGGGCAAACAGGATAGACATTGGAAGTAAGAGAAGACAAGGAACAGGACAAGAGCCTTCCACAGGAGACCTCTGAAAGGTTCTATGCCCCAGGGTATCGAAGGAGATACTGAGACTCATAGTCAAACTTTGGGCAGAGTGCCAGAAACCTTATGGAAAAAGAGGGGGATAGAAAGACCTAGAGGTGACAGGAACTCCACAAGAAAAACAAAAGAGCAAAAAAAAAAAAAAAAAAAAAAAATCTGGGCCCAGAGCGTCTTGCAGAGATCTACATTTCACCCAAGTACCTAGACCCCCTGTTCAGAGGAAGGCTATAGGCTGCTCAGTTTCTAAGTGGGTTCCCTAGTAAGGGGTACAGGGGCTGTCTCTGACATGAACTCAGTGGTCAGCTCCTTGATCACCTCCCGGGTGCAGCCTTGCCAGGCCACAGAGGATGCAACCAGCCTTGATGAGACCTAATAGGCTAGGGTCAGATAGAAGGGGAGGAGGTCCTCCCCTATCAGAGGACTAAGGAAAGGGCATAGGGGAAAGAGACAGAGGGTTGGACTGGGAGAAGATGAGGGAGGTGGCTGCAGCAAGGATAAAAAGTGAATAAATTATAATAAATAAATAGATAAAATAAAAAAACAAAAACAAAACAAATAATTGCTAGATGCTAGATATTTTCACTCATAGAATCATGTAAAATTTCAAAGTTTGACAAAAATTCCTTTGAGGGAAACACAGAGGAGAATTTCATCTTATGTAGTGACCCATTGGGAAGAATTTAAAATTATTAATCATATTTTTCATTTTTTATTAATTAATTCAATTTACATCTCAGTCATAGGCTCTCCTCCAAGTCCCACCTTTTCTCTCACGTCCCCCTCCCCTATTCATCAGAATTCTGATGAATTCTGGTAAGGGAACTCCATCAGGGGGAAGTGATCAAAAAGCAGGCAACATAGTCCATGTCAGAGATATCCCCCAGTCCTCTAACTAGTGTGCCCAAATGAGGCCTAAGGTACACATTGGCTACTTATAAGTAGAGAACCTAGGTCTAGACCATGCATTGTCCTTGGTTGGTGTTACAGACTCCATAGGCCCCTCTGGGCCCTGGTAGATTGGCTCTGATAGTCTTCCTGTAGAGCTTGAACTCATTGGCACAGGAGACTACCTCCTGAACAGAACACCAATAGTGCAAGCTCTAAGATCTACAATTAATAAATTGGACCTCTTGAAACTGAAAATCTTCTGTAGAGAAAAGAACACTATCTATAGAACAAAATGAGAGCCTACAGACTGGGAAAAGATTTCCACTAACCCTATAAATCATTTTAAAATGTACTTTTTATCAGCATCTATCAAACATTAACTTTACTACCATAAGTCAAATGCATGAATTTTACTGTGCTATGCATATATATTTATAGACATATATAATACAAGTAAACACACATGTGCCAACATAAGGAAATATGTTGTTTGGCTATTTAAAAGCAAATAAACCAATAATAAAGTGTAAATTCTAGAGAAGCCAAAGCATTTAATAATAGAAGTAATAGTAATATAGATAGAAATTATCTTTCTATATACATGTATATGTATATGTGTGTGTGTGTGTGTGTGTGTGTGTGTGTGTGTGTAGATAGACAATAAAGAGGCATAAGGATAAGGTGTTAAGAAAGCAATAAGCCATCTCATTATATGTGTGGTAAGGTCTCATTAACATTTCCAGACATACATGTGAGTGTGTGTATGGAACTGTCTGTAAATGCGTAATCAAAGATTAGTAACATATTTGCTTAGAATGTTCTCACCAAGAGATGGTGGTGAACTTTGAGTTAAGCTTAGCACGGAAGAGAAATAGTTTGGCTTATGTGATTTTTAGAAAATTGAGCTAAACATCAGTGTGATGTATTGAATGTGGAAGTAAGGGCATGGACAAAATAAGATACACTCCTCGTTATACAACTGACATAGTCATTATACTGTGGTGACATTCACTGCAAGATGACAAAAACAGGGGGACAGCTTTTATCTTAATTGTGTACATGCTCATCTTCATATGGCTCTGAGGCATCCATGAAGTGATGACAGAAACACAGAGGACGTTCAGGCCTGAAGCAGAAAGGAGAAGTAAAGACTTGCCACCCATCCATCATCTGCATAAAGAAAACTGGTAGGGCAGAGAGGCTGAGAAAAAGAAAAGAGGAAGGCCTGAGATATTTAAAAAACAAACAAAAAAAACAAAAACAAAAAAAAAACAGAAAGTCATCAAATAAGTTTTTTTTTAATTTTATAAACTTGGCTAAAAGTTTGTTAAACAGTTCATTCTGTTTAATGTTATGAACACCATTGATGATCTTAGTGAAATAATGTATAGCAATTTTTATTTGATTACAGGAATAATTTATAAAAAGTATACAACACAATTTTAAATATTATTCCTCTGGGAGCAATTACTAGCTAAGGCACATCAAATTTTGTCCCTGAGGACTAAAATAAGCCTTTGAATATCAGTTAATAAAAAATTCTTTAGCTTTTTAAGCTTTGTCTAGTAAACATTTTCATCCCCTATGGAAATTTTACAAGAAGAAATTACAGCATGAGTAAAATCTAAGTGATTGATAAATTGTTGTAAACTTAGTTTAGTAAGTATTTTCAAAACCAAGGTTGCAAAATATTTATATAAGAAAGAAAACATTGGTCTAGTCTACAGAAAAGAATTTTCTAGCAACTTAGTTGTTAATGTTCCTCCAAGTTTATACAAGGGTTTCAATCTTTTTAACACTTATCCCGTGAATAAAAGTTCTGACTTAGCTCCAGCTACTTGAATATTTGAAACCACATGAATTTGAAGTATTAATAACAAAAATACTTACTATAAACCTTTTCTCTGTTTTGGCTGAGAAAGCTACTATGCTCACACTTGGCAAGATTCCTTACACAATCTAATAGACAAGCCAGCTAATGAATCTGACTTTTTTTTTGTAGGCACAATATACATTGGTGGTTAAAACTAGCATTACAAATAGGGTAGTCTTACAGAGTTTGTAAAACATTAAAGTTTGATAAATCTTCTATTTTGGTATACTAAAGTATACCAAAGTCGTTTATGCTCAAGCTCAATAATGACTGGAAAAAGAAAATGAATGAAAATCTTTCTTATAATATAAAATCCCAAGTGAATGAACTGTAATTAATAAAAAAAATAAATTAATTTTTAAAAAGAAAGTTTTTTCTTCTTTAATTTTAACCAAAATCTGTAAAGTTTGTTTTGTTTATTTGTTTCATCTGTAAATTTTGACAATGTTCATATAATGCCTGGAATAAGAGACATAAGAACTGACAGAATTATCAGATTGTTTTTCTTTTTTCATTGTGTGTGTGCACATGTGCAAGTGTGCGTGCCTATGTCTGTGTGTTGTGCGTGTTTGTTGTTTTGTTTGATTTTTACATCCTTGTGAATGATACAACTGATTTCAACACTACCTACTGCTGATGTTGATCTTTGGAAACTGCAAAGGTTTTGACTGAAGCAAAGACAAAGGTGCGAATTTAGGCATGGAAGGCAGGAGAGTTTGCTTTTGGTTTAAAATAACTCTCCAGACCAGGAGAAGGTGCCAGACATGTGACCAGAGTTCACCACGCTTTATACATGTCTACAGCAATTTTGCAAGGGAACATTTCAAATGTAGCATTATAACAGAGGTTTCACTGCAGTTCATGAACACTTAGACTTTGGAATTCAGAATATTTTTTCTTTGTATGTATTTCCTGCTAGACTCTGAATTACATAAGAATAAGAACATGATTTGGGAACATTCTGAATCCTACAACCTACCACAGTGAAACAACAGTGAATCAATTATTTGATCACTTAGAAATCAAAATTTCTAAAACAGGTAATCTACTAAGACTCATAACTTGTTCAGTTGCATGTTTAGCATTTATCTTGGGAAATATTTTTAAAGCATGAATAGAGGTTCATATCCTCAAGAAGCTACTACATGGTCAAATGGACTAAGACAGTGCTCTCAAGCCACAATAGCAAAACAGTCAGCATATGACTAAGTTTTGAACCTTCAAGGTTGGGAGGTTCATGGCCTAGTTGCCTAAAAGAGACGAAAAAACAAAAAGTTGTGTGTGTAAGGAGGTGGGGAGGATTTCGGAGGACTTGAAATAAGGGAAAACATGACCAAAATATATTGTAGGAAACAATTTAATAGAAAGAAATAGAATACTCCATGAATCTTCCCTCTTCAGATCCTTTGTTCCAAGGCCCCTCTGCATCTTAGCTTGTAGTACTTTCCCACAATTACTTCCCTCTTGGATTAACTCTACCTGATCTTTTATATTTAGGTAAAACATCATTCTAAATGTCCTGTGACTCTCTGCTCTATTAGAAGAGCCTCATATCATTAATGGTCAATGACAGTTTACAGTTTTTCTTCATGTCATTTATCTCAATCAGTTATTTACTTATTTGTTGTGAGTTTGTAGATGAATATCAATGTATTTCAGAAAACTGGAATGGGATAAATACTTTGTCTCTTCAGACCACTGTTTAGTCAGTATCTCCAGTACATTCTAGTTCATAGTAGTCACTCAGTAATGCTGCTGTAAGTCTGAAATAGAATAGGCATGTCTAGGTACTTTTTCATGAAGTGCATCAGAACTACCTGAATTTTTTTAATATTGTCTCTAGTCCTTGTTGCCTCAAATTCAAAATGAATTTTAAAAAGGGAAGTATAAAGTATACATTTGTGTCCTCTTAGATTACTACACCATCTGTGCCTTAGTGCCTTCTTTCTTTTATGGTCTACTAGAGTACTAAGTCAGTAGCTATTGTTTTTTCCCTGGTGTTGGATAGTTTCTCTTGCTTTTCTCTTGGAAATCTAAATTTATAAAGATTTCAAGCTTTAACTCGCAGTTTTAGAGATAGATAAAAAAATTGAAAGACAGGCAGATGGAAGATAATGATGATAGAGGACAAAGATAGATATATAGATAGATGATAGATGATGGTAGATGATAGATAATAGAGATGATAGATGATTGATATATATACATAGATAGATTGATGCAAATATTAAGTATAAAATATATACATTTGCTTATACATCTGTGGGTCCACTAGAATCAGATTATCGGGATTTGTAATGCAATGGAAAGTAGCAAGCAAGTTCATTACTGTTTGTGCTTAGAGTTGACACACATTTATTTCTTACTTTTCCTGATTCCAAGGTATGCTTTATAGGCAAACCAGTTGTTAAGTGGGAATAAAGGTCAATGTTTAACAAAGGTCTATAAGATGGAAACTGTTGATCTTCGCTGCCTTCATAAAGCCCTACAAAGTTCTTGGTTTTAAGTTTTAATTTCACAGTATTCAATGTTCCATTAGGAGATCAGGAAGTGGGAAAATCACATTAAAATCCATCTATTCTATCAATTAGATACAGAGTCAAGCTAGGATATAAGTTTTCATGACATCTTTAAGGACATTTTTCCTATAGACATTTTGCTGCTATAATAATCTAAAATAGCTATTCATTTTATAATTATGTGATGGAAGCTTGCATTGAATACCTTTAACAGTTTCAAATAAGATAATCATGTTTGTCAATTTTCACCTCAATATCTGCAATAAAATACTGTTTTCAACTTCATGCCATTATACTCTTCATTTAAATATTAACTATAAACAGTACTCATTTTCTTAGTAAGAAAAGAATTTTATAACTATAATAAAGAGAACCAATATCCTGATGGCATGAATGGACTCTCTAAGATAGGAAATGCTAATTTTGTCTTCCTAAATGTCTTCACATACTCCTACATAGCTCTTGGTTTTCAGTTTTAATTTCACAATAATCCATGTATTTTATAATCTCTAAAACAGAATGATATTGGCCAACTACACTCTATTTTTGTGATTAGGCTATATTGAAATAGGTTGTCTGAGCTGTTTTTTAATTTGGCAACCATTTTCAAAGTTGATTTATTCGATTTCTAGAACAAATTTTATCTATACTCATTAGAAAACAAGGACATCTTAGTGATTTGTCTTAACTCACAACAGTACACTCTCTAAATTGAGTCACAAAAGTATAGCAAGAGAACAATGGTGTACTTTAAAGATAAATCAATGTAAGAGAAGCCAAAGGAATCGAATGTGTATGCGATTTAAAGATTTTAACCTGTGGGAATGTCAATTAAAGTTCAGAGGAAAGTAAATGGCTATAATTAATACCTGTTAACTGCTTTTGGCCTTCAGGCTTGCCCTGGCCAATGATGCATAATAATTAGAAAACATTTCATTACCAGCTGGCATCAAAGGATTAAATGTGCATGAAAGAGCACTGCAAACTGCAAAGTTATGAAGCAGGATAACGGCTACTTCCGACATGTGTATTAAATGATGCATCATTTGAAACTGCACAGTGCATAATGATTGAAGATCCTTGCATACCGTCGCTTACATGCCATAACTAAGAGATGTAAAGGTGGGTTTCCTCTCCCAATAATCATAAAAGGGCAAGCCGCGTTTAAGATCTGAAGGAGAGTTGTCTCTCTACTTTTGTGATTTTCATGTCACCACTTTATTTTCAAATACAGAATTCATGAAACTGACATGCAAAAATAATAATAAACTTTACATGTATGTACGTAGGGTTAAGGGGTAGAGAATGTCTTTTAATCCTCTCCCGCTTTTGGAAAAAAACCTTTCTGCTTGAGCTATGGTAAGAGGGACTTAAGTCTTAGGGGTGTGTGTGTGTGTGTGTGTGTGTGTGTGTGTGTGTGTGTTGTAGACGAGCTTACCTATGCATTCATAGGACCAGGAGTCAGCACAGGGAGTCAACATCTAGTATTCTTCACTTTGCTTTTTAAAACAAAGTCTCTCACGAAACCTGAAGCTCTTCATTCTGAACAAAATGGCTAACCAGTAAGCACCCAAAATGAGTCTGGCTTCATGGCTCATCTTCTCAGCCCAAGCAGTGGGATTACAAGCAGATGTCATTCAGGTGTTCACGTGGGCCCCAGGGATCTACACCGAGGTCCTCACACTTGTGCAGCAGACACTCTACACAGCAAGCTCTCTTCCAAACACCAAGGGGCAGAGAATTCTCATACTACTACCATATGCCCATCATTGCTCATTTACAGGTCTTAAAGTGAAGTAAAATGGTTATTAATCAATGTGTCAAATATTGCCTGCTGTCATGAAAATAGTAAATACTGGGTGCAGTATATGAAAAACTTAAAGTAAATTCCTTCACCTCAAATGTTCTTATATAAAATATTAACTTAGAGATTCAATATTAGGGCTGAATAGATAGCTCAGTGGTTAAGAGCACATACCACCCTTACAGAGTTTGGTTCCCAACATCCACATCACGTGGTTCACAATCACCTATAACTCCATCAGTAGGGAAATCTAATGCTTCTGGACTCTTTAGTCACCAGTATTTATCTTTTTTATTTTTTAATTATTTTATTTATTTATTTTTAAAAATATTTTATTTTAATTTTTATTAATTACACTTTATTCACTTTGTATCCCCCCTGTGGTTCCCTCCCTCCTCCCCTCCCAATCCCACCTTCTCTCCCCTTTCTCCACGCATGCTCCTCACCAAGTCCACTGATAAGGGAGGTCTTCCTCTCCTCCCTTCTGATCCTAGTTTATCAGGTCTCATCAGGAGTGGTTGCATTGTCTTCCTCTAAGGCTGCTCCCCCCTCAGGGGGAGGTGATCAAAGAGCAGGCCAATCACCTCATGTCAGAGGCAGTCTCTGTTCCCATTACTATGGAACCAACTTGGACACTGACCTGCCATGGGCTACATCTGTGCAGGGGTTCTAGGTTATCTCCATGCATGGTTCTTGGTTGGAGTATGAGTCTCAGGAAAGACCCCTGAGGCACCAGCATTTATATGTGTTTCTGTGTGTACATATATGTGTACACACACAATTGAAATTAAGTACTTTTTAAATACTAAAGATAAAATATTATTATATAAAAAATTAAGCACTAGTTACTAAATTAAAATTCTATATAAATTTGCTCTACCAGATTAATGATGCCTCTGAAACATGTAAGAGAAGGGTGAAGCTCCAAGTTACTAACTCTTTGTATCTCCAGCATTAATCAATTGCAAAGATCAATATTCACTTGGTTTGCAATTGTTGAGTCTTTTTTTTTGAGATGCTTTCCCATGGGTCCTGATAACTAAAGTATACACCCATTTAAATAAAGTCGACTGACCAGCCTTTCCAAAGTGTTGGCTCTATTACTCATCTGTTCATCCATTCAGTCAAAGACCTCCTAGGTAAAAAGCATTTTGCTAGCATCTAAGAATACAGGATCAAGCCATGCCACCTGCCTTCAAAGAGTTTACATGTTTGTAGAAAAACATTACATGGGAAGTGTCTAGACAATAGGGCTTTACTTAGGTTTGCATCACTGTAACCAAAACCTGATGGAAACAACTGAACAAAAAAGTTTATTTTGATTCACAGTTCTAGGAACTCCAGTCTGTCCTATCCTTGTGAGGAACGCCAGGAGTAGCTCTACACAAAGCACCAGAAACATAAGGGGCAGTCTTGTTCCCACAGCTGCAGAAAGAAACGGGGACCCATTTCTTTGGCACCCATTTTCCTTATTGAAAATTTCCTTTTGCATCTCTGTAACCAAATCCCTGACGGAAACAATTTGAGAGACAAGAAGTTTTTTTTTTTTTCAATCATAATTTCGGAGGAATTTTCCATCTGTCATGGCGGAGTGGCTCCACATGTGGCTACAGCGTGTTTCAGAGGCGCGAAACTGGGGTTGGTAGCGTAATAAACAAGGAGGAGGGGCGAGTATGGTGTTCAAAATCTCGCCTTGCCAGCCTCCCTCCATCCCCTAATGTCTTCACAGCCTCCAAACAGAGCCACAAGCTGAGAACCAAGCGGTCAAAGCATTAGCCTTTCATCAATTACAGATGCAAAACATAAAAATGCATAGATCTGTCTCGGGGTAGGGAAGGTCAGAAAACTAAAGGATGCATTTTCAGAAGTGCGCCGTGCACCTTTAAGTTAGGATTAGGGTGATGTGAGGGAGAAAAGCAAGTGGTTCCATAAAGCTGGAAAATAAATGGTTGTGAGCTAAGAAAGCAGATACCAACTACGGTTTTACAAGAGTGATCCTCAGCCAGGTGTGAGGGCTCATGGCTGCAGTCCCCATGGTCCGGAGGCAGAGGCAGGGTTAGTGCCACCTTTAGAGGCTAGTGTGGGCTCCATAGTGAGACCTCGTGTCTAAAGCAACATTTAAAGAGGAGTACAAGGTTAAAAAGCAATTGGTGGGAGAGAGGTGACAGGGCTATTAACATACACATTGAAAATGAGAGGCATCTGGTTATGCCTCCATAAAGAAATATATAGGTCCTCATTACTCTAAATAGATAGATAGACACACACACACTCACACACAGAGAGAGAAAGATAGAGAGAGATGTACAGGAGAGGTGCAATTAAAATTTATCATCAGGGAAAACCAGAATCATATCCATGTATCCAAACTGCGCAATTTTCAGCACTTAGGCTGAGTTTTCACCTCTGTAAAGCTAAGATGTTCAATTAAATGACCTCAGGGCCCTCAGAACTTAACATTTTATAATTTTAGCATCAAGTCACTTCAGGCACTAGAGTCCAGCGAAACACTTCACCAGGAAAATCATACATGAATAAATAAAAAGCACTTCCATATTTAGATTTTTAACAATATAATTTTAACTGGTATAGGCCTACATTGATATCAGCAGCATGAAGAAGTTTTATTTCTATCTTTTTCTATAAAATAAGTCCTATCTCAAATTAAATAAATTTACCACCTGTTCGAAGTGCAACTTTATATTTGTAGGTGGCAATTGGTCAAAGTATAAAAGTCCTGACAAAAGAATTTGGGTTTTTGTGGAGACTACAGAAAAACACTGAGACTGTGTGCACCTGCAGGTAATAACGCTGGTTAAACTACCTCTGTAATGAATAATCCCCAAAACCACAACTATGATTCATCAGTTTACATTGTGCTTTACTCTATTGTATGAGATATACTTGAACTTGAGTTTCAGGATCATTTACACAAGTAATTCATATAAGTGGTTATTCTTAAAGATCCTACTTCTCTCATGATCATCAACTGTGCTCAGAAAATGTAACTAACATTTTCCTTAAAGAAGAGCGTCAAATGCCAGGAAATTTTGACTCTTTATACCTTGCTGGTACCAATATTAACTCAGATCACCCTAACACCATATGTCATAAAATAAGCGTTAATGAGATGTCAGGTTGTGCAGTTGAGACTTGATACTCTGAAGGTCCCATGTTACCCTGTTAAAAATGGAACTAATTAGAGCTGACCTTGAGTGTGAGTTTCACTAGGTCTAAAGGGGGAAAAGAAAATCTTACAGATTAAAACCAAGTTAGACTGCGATAGTCACATATTTTGGAGTCCATAGCTTGATTTGCATAAATTAAAAAGTGTTTCACCAAAAATAAACTAAAAGGCAAAAGTAAAAAGAAATATCAGAAATCTCAGGCTTCTTTGTATATTAGAGATGCATAGAAAACAGTAACTTTAGAAGTTAGATTGAGGGGAGGGGGAATTTGTCTAGGAAAATCTCAAAACAATAGAAATAAATTTTAAATTTTAAAAAATGCTTCTTTGGGGGCTGGACAGATGGCTCAGTGGTTAAAAGTACTGGCTACTTGTCTTGAAGACTCAGGTTCAATTCCCAGCATCCATATGGCAGCTCACAATTGCCTGTAACTCTAGTTCCAGGAGACCTGACATCCTTAAACATACATACATGTAGGCAAAACACCAAGACACATAAAATAAAAGTGAAATCATTTTTGAAACAAGTTCTTTGTCTTTCTACTTGTCTAGGATTTTTCAATATTTTCCTTTCTCTTTATTTTCCTTTTTCTTTATTTTTCGTTTAGAAAAATAAAGAATTTCAATTAACAACAGGGAAAAGATTATATCCTTCCATGTTAATTAGATTAGTAGCACTCTAAATTAGCATTGACATAGCACTATAAGCTTGCAAACTGTTTTTGAAGGGCCAACAATCTTGGGGAGAAAATTTTCAAAAGCAAATATTTTCCAGGCTGGGGGTTATTTAATGATTTTTTTTTCACAAACAATTTTGTGATATCAGTTATCTTTACAATCTAAGATAAATCAATTTGTCAAGTTGATTGTTAGGCAAGAAGTTATTGTTCTCTCCTGAAAGAAACAAGATATACAGAGTATGTAAAGTTAAAATAATAAAAGGCATTTGTTATTACACAGCACACTATCATGCAGTATGCGGATGTTAATTGAGAAATCACATGCTCACCAAAGCTAAAAGGTAAATATTTGAACTTCAAACACAGCAGTGGTGGTATCCAAGAGGAAATCTGCAAAGACTATGATACAATCATCCGGAAGGCACTGATGCCATCAAAAATAAAACCTGAAAATACATACAAGTGACATTATAGAGACTTAACAGTTATACTTAGAAATATATAGTTATATACCTATATGCATGTAATAACAATTGGTGAAAAAGAGACTGGATTTGAAGAACAGGGAGTGGTATATGAGAGAGTTTGAGATGGGAGAGGGAAGAAGAAATGTTGGAATTATGATAAAATCTCAAATAAATAAATAAAATAATCTATTTTAATAAATTAAAATAAATAAATAAATCTCAAATAACTAAAATTAAAAAGAGAAAAGAAAGCTGTTAGTGCCTAGAAAAAAGATAGACTCAAACCAGGAGAGATTCACCCCCTTAGTCTTAACAACTAATTTTCTTAACAGCTCGTTCAATTTCTTAATGCAGAAGAACTTCTAAGATGCCAAAATTCCATTTCCTGGTAGACCCATGTACATCTGAGCTGCCCATACTCTAGATGCAGTTCTTGCTGTATGGTTTTCATATTTCTTTAGTTTCCGTTGACTCCTTTCTAACCATCAGCGTTTTATTTTATGACCATCGCTGATTTCACAAATGTACATGAGCTGGGAGGATGCTGTGACAGTCTTACAGATAAGGTTTCGTGCCCTGGGTAGATGATGAATCTTAACAGTGTTGGCCCTTCCTGGATTTAAAAAAAAAAAAAAATTCTGCTCTAGTCAGTGCAAACTGGAGAACTGAAATTTTTCCCACGTCAAAAGCAACTTAAAAGCTTTACATCATTCTATTTAATTTCAAACTCCATTATTCTCTATGATAACCCACATGACAATAAGGTTTTTTTTTTAATTCTGATAATTATATATCCTGATTTGATTTTCATTTCAGATATTTTATATAAAAATGACACAATGTGTGGAAAAACAAGGTTTTGTCCCAATTTTCCTAATTGACCTATTAGAAAATCTTAACTTAGGGTAAAAATAAGGAACAAGACAGGAGCCTACCCACAGAGGGCCTCTGAAACACTCTACCTAACAGGGTATCGGATCAGATGCTGAGACTCATAGCCAAACTTTGGGCACAGTGCAGGGCAAATTATGAAAGAAGGGGGAATATAGAAAGGCCTGGAGGGGACTGGAGTTCCACAAGGAGAGCAACATAACCAAAAAATCTGGGCACAGGGATCTTCTCTGAGAGTGATATTCCAACCAAGGACCATTCATGGATATAACCTAGAACCCCTGCACAGATGTAGCCCATGGCATCTCAGTGTCCAAATGGGTTGCCTAGTAAGGGGAACAAGGGCTGTTTCTGATATGAACTCAGTGGCTGACTCTTTGATCACCTTCCCCTGAGGAGGGGGTAGCCTTACCAGGCCACAGAGGAAGACAATGAAGCCAGTCTTGATGAGACCTAATAGACTAGGGTCAGATGGAAGGGTAGGAGGATGTCCCCTATCAATGGACTGGAGAATGGGGTGTGGGAGAAGAAAAGGCAGGAGGGCAGGATTGGGAGGGGAAGAAGGAGGGAGTTACGGCTGGGATACAAACTAAATAAACGGTAATAAATTTTAAAAATTAAAAAAAAATAATCTTAATTTAGTGACATGTTGCTATATACTTAAGAAAACTACAAAAAAATTAACAGCTGAAAAGTCTAAGTGTTGAGAGCATGGAGTATCTATTTTGTTTGTGAAAAAAAATGAAAATCATGTATCCACTAAAGGATTCATTTTTTTCTTATAATTCTAATGATACGTATGTGTGTGAGTGAACATACATGCATATATATGTATGAGGGTAAATAGATTGTTCCACGATAACACAAAAAAAGAACTCAAATGATCAATAATGATTCATAAGATAATCCTCCACCTCATGCGTACTGTGAAATTTTTTTAACATAGCTGCATATATTTATTTAAACATGTGCATGGTTGCTTTTAATCTTCAATGTTAATGTAAGAATATTTGTCTTAAAAGACATGTGCTCTGAAATTTTTTAAAATACTGTCTTGCTTTTTAAAGAAAATGTCTGCAAACTCATACCTGCAGACTTATATTTACCTAACATTTCTGGCATGTTCATACAGTGGAATAATAACAATAAAAATACACATGTAATAATGTTGATTGATATCACACAGGTAACTCTGGTAAATTTTACATATATGTCCTTATATATGTATATGCATATATATATATATATCCGTGTTTAGAGATATAAATATATCTCTATAAATATATATAAATATACATAGATAATATATAGATAGATATAGATTAGATATGATATGATATATTAGCTATAGATATAGATTAGATATAGATATAGATATAGATGATAGAGATAAAAGAGAGACAGAGAGAGATCTCAGACACTGGCAAAAGATCCTTTGTAACATTGGAGAACTTTGATAAAAGTCACACAGTAACGATTAGGAAAGTCATGAAGAAATTTAAGATGATGCAAGTATTCTGATTTAAATGTTGAAAATACGTGGTTAAAAACAATTTAGATATTTATTTGTATTCATGTACTTTTCTCAATCTACATTATTCCTTACTATCAATGTTAAGGTAAATTGTTTTAAACTGTAACCAGTTGAGAGCGCAATCAGCCTTCCTTTCATCAAGGTAGGTTGCCTAGCCACTTGACATGGAGAATCAGGAGGTAAGCAGAATAGCAGAACTTTGTCCAATGAGTCACACATTCAAAAGCCTAGAACACGTACATAGTAGCTTAAAATGTGAAAGAATTTTCCATACATATTTTGTTTAAAGAAAAAACAATCTAATCGCACATGCCTTTAAGTGGGGAACCTCTCATATTAGTCAAAAGACAAGAGCCCACCCAATGACCTAGCTTTGTTGTCATTCCTTTTTTAATGTATGTGGAGTTCAAGTCAATACAAATAAACAATGGTTTTGATCATTTATGAGTCTCAATCCAATATTATAAAGTCATAAATTTATTCTTTTATTTCCTTATTATGTGGAAAGTTCACAAAAACAGTCAACAAAGGGATGAAGCCTCTGTCTACAATTTCTGTCTTTGGTAGTAAGGAGAATACCCAATAGTCAATGAATATGCATGGTCTCAAAAGCCTGGAGAGTATGAGAAAACAGTATCAGAGATGTTTGTGCCAGTGCAACTTGATTGAGATACTGATACAGAATTTAAGAGAGTGTTGAATGACTTAAGCCAAGTTTGTAGCAACTTTCTATAGCATTTTAGAAAATGAAAAGTGGGATGCTACAGCAGATGTTATAGAGCACCAACATAGCACTTTAGACCTTTCATGCAAAGGAGAGATTAACTTCCCAAATTGGAATGGAAGGACTTCTCTACTTGAAGAAAAAATGAGGTAGAATTTGGAAATTGGAAGTTCCCAACTTCATCATCCTCTTCACATACATCTCCATCGAAATTTGTAGGATCCATTATTCCCATCAAATGGCCTACCTTTAACAGAAGACAAACTAAATATTTGATGACTTATTTAAAGTTCAAAATCAGATGTTTAGAGTGAAATTATGAATTTTATTTTTAAAAATATCAACTCTATAGCTTCAAAAATTAGGAGTTTCATTCAATACCTATTCAGAATCTTTTCCATCATGTACGTGAGGCTCTGGGAACTCAAGTCCTCCCTTTTGCCAAAGTTTATAGGAACCACTAAAAATCCTGTTGCATTTTTATGATATCATAGTATAATTTATAATTACATCATTCTTCCCTTTTCTTTCCTCCCTCAAACCCTCCATGCAATCACTTTCTCTCTTACAAATATATGACATCTTTCTTTAATTGTTGTTACATATGTGTGTGTTCCTAAATTCATAAATTCCACCCTCTCAGTCTGTATACTATTTCCATACAGTTGCTTTCAGGGCTAACCATTTTGGTATTGTATAATAAGTTAGTATGCTCTTCCCTGGAGAAGATTCATTCTCCCACTCTCATCATTTCTCACTTGCTTAAAAATCTTTGCATAGGATGGAGGCTTGTGGGCTTTCTTCTATCCACTCTAGCATGTTGTTGCCTTTGTTCAGGTCATATTTAGGCAGCCATGTTGGTGAGAATTTATGGGTGTAGCTTCTGACATTCATAGAAGACACAATCTCACAGAAAGAAAGAAAGAAAGAAAGAAAGAAAGAAAGAAAGAAAGAAAGAAAGAAAGAAAGAAAGAAAGAAAGAAAGAAAGAAAAAAGAACTACCTGACCAGCTCTTACAATCTTTTTACTTCCATTTCTGCAATATTCCCTGGGCCTTAGCTGAAGAAGTTTTTGTAGATTAGCCATTGGAACTGGACTCCATACCTCTGTGGTTTTCTGTGATGGTCATTGTCTACGACAAAGAGAAAATTCCTTGGCATGGGGTTAAGACTACACTTATCTGTGGGAATAAAAACAAAGATTTATTATCTAGTTAGGAATTATTCTAGCATAGTAAAGTAGTATTTGTAGGTTCTCCTCCAAGATCCATCACACGACACTGGCCCTGGGGAATAGGCTAAGTTTTCAGCACAAGGCATGGTTTTCCTCTCCTTGAGTCTTTGGCCCAATCAGACAGCTCTAGTGTAGCACCAAGATGTGCATGCCACTACTGCACCCTTAGAGTTACCAATGCCACATTGGTCATTGTTGTAGTTCATAGGCATCACAGCTGGTTGTTTCCTTTCTTTGGAAACTCACATGATGCCTTTTGGTACCATGAATGCTAGTCCTCAGGAAGGAGGCCTTCATATCAGTTCCAGAACAGTGGCCTTTGGGTCATGTGTATGAGGTTCATGGTGTCTTCATCAGTAGAGACCTACCTTCCACCTTTCGGGGGGAGCAAACAAGAATAATAGCAATAGTCTTTGGTGTTCTGTGAGTCCCTTAGGCAACTCTGACCAACAAGTCAAAAGAGGGTTTTATATATATATATATATATATATATATATATATATATATATATATTTCATGCATATATATTCATGTTCATTTAGGTTTCAAAATCAGAAACTTAGAGTGAAATTATGAGTTTCATTCTAAAAAACATCAACTCTATAGCTTCAAGAGATATGTGTTTCATTCAATACCTATGCATAAGCTTTTCCATCATGTATGTGAGGCTCAAGTTGGGAAATATATATAGAACGTACATGTATTATATTTTAAAGTCATTAATAGTATGATGCCTTGTGACTTTTTCAGGCATCCTGTTATTTAACCCTCCTCCTGTATTTATTTAGCTTTCTCCTCCATAATTATAACCCCCATTTTCCCATGTCCCCTCTCAAATCACTAGTACCCTGATATTCCTTTCTATTGCTCTCCCACATCTCCACAATGGTCCCTTTTTGCTTTCTTGCTTTCTGAAGTTACTTCATATATGTATTCACATGGAAGGTTTGGAGCTAGAAAAATTAGACAAGAAATAACAAGCAACATTTGTCTTTCTGGGTCTGGGCTACCTCACACATAATGATCATTTATATTTGCAGCCATTTACCAATAAATTTCATGACTTCATTTGTTAATGCAGCTAAAACTCTAAGGTAGTCAACAACACATGATCACTCAGAAACTAACCTCTAAGTATTCAACTAAGAATACCTATTGGCAAGATTTCGCACATCTATTATTGTCATATCATGCCATCAACATCTAATGCCCTCTTCACCACTGTAAACAGGGTCATGTGTTCATTTAATTTGATTAGAGAATGTAGTTTTAAAACACCAGAAATCACCCATAAAACTTTCTTATCGTTCTATTCCTGTACCAGCCAAAAATCAACCAGAAAATAAGAACCACTACAGGATACTTACTAAGAAATTACTGAAAGAAATAAAACAGTAACAGCTGAATGGCCAAGTCTAAACTGATAGAGGACAGGTCTATCACTTTAACTTTCAGGTGTGAGCTGAAGCTGCTGTGCACATGAGAACTGGAAGACTTTCAATGATTTGAAGCAGGCCCATCCACAGTATCTGGAATAAATCCCCTTAGTTAGAGGCAGTGGATAGTATATTTTATTAATATTTTTGGAGCACCTTGTAGCAACAATGCTTAGATTAATGTTGTATTAAATAACTATTGACTGTAGCTTAGCCAAGGTGATACATCATAAAGATCACCATAGGGATATAGTCAAGAAATAGAAGCAACTTGACAAATTGCATTCATGAAAAGGAGTGCTCAACTGGAAGGTTGGTATACTTCATGTTGTGGTCTATTCACATCAAAGTCAGGACTAGACTTTTCCAAATAGTGAAGAAGTCAATGCAAACCCAATTCTCTCTTCTGTTTTACCTTTCAAGTGATTAGCATTCCTTCAAACAAACACTGACATATACTTTAGTAATACTGTTTTCTCGTGGCAGTGAGTTACTCAATTTTCTGATAGTGTTCTAGGGTAAACTCTTATCATTACAGTTCAGATCAGGAGACTTAAGCACTACTTTTACAAGCTGAGTAAACAGCATTTGGATCAAAATCTCAGAATTCCATTTCTACAGCACTGACTCTAAGTTGAACATATCTTCATTGCTATACTCAAATGTACATCACGTGAGCATCATGATAATTAGTTTCTCTGCTAGTAGAAAGAAAAGGCTTCATAAAATACATCCCTCGGATAATAAATGCTCATTATACTGATACATATTATTGAGTTTTTCTATGTCAGTTTTCCCTTTAGTCTCCATGGCACACAGCCACTTTTGCTACACATGCAGTTGTTTTCCCAGTGTGGGATGACCACTCTGAAGTCAGTGAGTAGAAGATGGACTGTGTCACAGACAGAAAGTAGTAGACAGTCCCGGTGAGCATAGGAACAAATTTTGTTTCTCTTGGGCTTCTTGGGACTAGTGTTAGGTCAGTAAGAAGAACAAAGAGATCTGAAGCTGAGAGGAACTTCCTCCTGGTAGATGCAGGCAGCAAACTGTCTTACAAACTCTCTTACCAACTACAGGAGCTGTGGTGTGCCCTCACTGAAACACAACAATCTTTGACCTACATATGAAAAGTCAGTGTTTCTAGACTTTCTTTTGGCAGAAGATGGGTAGAAAGGATTATAGGAGCTGTAGGTGTCCAGGAAAGCATAAGAACACAGCCCACAAAATCAGCTAACCAGGGCTCATAAGAGATCACAGAGACTGAAGCAACAATCATGAATCCTGCATGTGTCTGGGCTATATCCTCTGCATATGTGTTATGATTGTGTAGCTTGGTGTTCTTGTGGAACTCCCAACAGAGAAGCTGAGCTATCTCTGACACTTTTACCTATTCTTGGGACCTTTATACCCATACTGGATTGCTCATACATCCTTGCTATGAGGATTTGAGCCTACTGTTAGTGTAACTTGATCTGCTGTGTGCAGCTGGTATTTCCTAGGAGGCCTGTTCTTTTATAAAGAAAAATTGAATAGGAATGGCTCTGGAAAAGGGGAGGACTGAAAGAAGTAGAGGGAAGGGAAATTGTGGTCAGGTTGTAATGTATTTAAAAAGAAATAATAAATATTTATTTTTATACAATATATTCTGATAATGGTTCCCCTCCCCCGGCTCTTCCCGGATCCTTCCTACCTCCTAACACACTCAACTCTGTATCTTCTTTCTCTTAGAAAACAAATAAGCAAACAAAAATAAATAAATAAATTGTGTAAAACCCAACAAAACTGCAAGAAACATATGCACACTCACACAGACATACACTTATAAAATTCATAAAAATACAAAATAGGGTCCACAATATAGAAGCAGAAAACCATTAAGACAAAAAATGTTGAAACATGGTAATACAAGCCAAAAAGCTTACAAAAATGCCATTGAGTTGATTTTGTGTTGGCCATCCATGACTAAGCATGGGCCCTACCTTAAGTGTGGTTAATATGCCCAATGAGATTATGCTGTGGAAAAATAGCTTTTTCTTTGCAAGCAGATATTAATTAGAGATAGCTTCTTGGTTAGGAAGAGGAGCTCATGTCCATTTCCCCTTCTCCCTGCTAAGACGTCCACCTTGCTTAAACCTTTGCAGGCTCTGGGCATGTAGTCACAGTCTCTGTGAATTCATAAGTGTATCAATCCTGCTGTTTCTGAAAGACATTGTTTCCTTTACGTCATCCATTCCCTCTCTCTCTTCCAGTGTTTCCATCTCCTCTTCTGCATTTCTTCCTGAGCCATGAAGGGAAACGTTTGATGAAGACATCCTATACAGGACAGAGTACTCCAAAGTCTCTCGCTCTCTGCACATTGTCCAGTCACGGGTCTGTGTTAGTTTCCCCTCTACTGCAAGAGGAACTTCCTCTGATGATGACAGAATAGAATGTATGTGTAAAACAGAACATATTTAGGAATCATTTTATTACTATTTTCCTTTGGAAGAGGAATATTTAGTTTTTCCTAGGCTTGTGTCTTATCTCATCTCAAGTTCTTGGCCCCTCAGTAAGTACCAGGCATGGGTTCTATCTCATGAAGTATGCCTTAAATTCAATTAGATAGTGGCTGGATGCTCCTACATTTGTACCACTCTGGCACAGCGCATCTTGTAGGGTGTACACCTTGGTTGCTTTTCATCTTTCTTCTCTTATAGTAAGCAGAGTACCTCCCAGTACAGGGACACTAGACAGTAAGGCTGATTCTCTAGTTAGACATCCACTCAATTTCTCTGTATTCAATGAGATAGTTAAGTGTTATCTTCAGCAATGGGGTTTTATCATCAGTTTGTGGAGGGATACCAACAGTCTTGATAATACCCTGAGTTGTTTCAAGATTTCTATGGGGACATGTTGGTCAATGATTCAAAATAATATAACACATTCCTGGCACTGGATATTTAATTTGATGACAAAGATGACTAATTGCCTCCTCCATTACTGGGTGATTCAATTTAGATTTCTTTCCTATGTTTATATATGGTAAGATGCTTTGACAGTAGTAGATTTCCATATGACCCCTTAACTGGCCATTAGTGTTACTCATTCATTTCTGTATTCTCTCTTACATCCCCTTCTCTCCCTCTGCCAGTCTCCCACCCTGCCCTCATCTCACAATAACAATATATTCTATTTTCCCTTTCTTAGAAAATACTCCACATTCCCTTATTTCCATATTCTATACCCAACTTTTGTGGTTACACTGATTGTAGCACACCTATTAAAGGCTTAAAATTAACATCCACATATAAAGGAATGCACGCAATGTTCGTCTATCTGAGTCTTGGTTACCTCACTCAAGATGATTCTTTTATAGCTCAATTCATTTACCTATGGATTTCATAATTTTATTTTTAACAAATGAGTAATATTCCATTGTGTAAATATGTCATTCATCTGTTGATGAACATTTAGACTGTTTCCAATTTCTGGCTATTATGAATAAAGCAGATATTTGAAAAGATATGCAATGATATATGAGATGGAGGTAAAGGAAGGCTCCTAAATTACATTTAGTTCTCTAACTTTTTTCTCTTACATTAAATATGTATTTATATAGTGCAGGAGTGAAATATGAAGAAACACGACTAAAAGAAAAGAAAAAGCACTGAAAAAATACAGAATTCTACATACTAACATAAAAAGTTAGCCAAGAAAAGTCAAATTAAAAATAGGAAGTCTGAAGTGACATCATAAGTTTAATCTGTGGGAAAACGTAAATATAGTCCAAAACTGATACTCTGCATCAAAATGAGGATCTATTCTTGGATGATGATAGAATTAAAATAAATTTTAAGTTCCACATTTTTGAATTTTCAGTTTTTATGTGCATTGCTTTTCTTCTGTCCAAAAATAATTGGCTGACTGATAGAGTATTATGACTTTATTTACTTGATATTGACCTCAATGGACTTTCTGATTTAATTTTCTCTGTGTCTTTCTGTCTGTCTCTCAGTCTCTCTCTTCCTTTCTCATGTGTGTGTGTGTGTTTCTGTGAACTGAACATGCAACCTCATGTATGCCACCCAGATTCTCTATCACTGAACTACCTTTCTCATCTTTGCTGGCTAGTTTTTTTGGAGTAATATGTAACATCAGGCTGATTGGTAAGGATTCTTTCTTTGCCTCCAACTCCCATCTTATTACACTTCCTTTCCCATTGGTAATCATTATTTTCTGTTAAAATACATCCTCCTATTTTTTTCTATGCATTTTTCTCTCTCCCTTGACCAGTCCCCTCTCCAGAGTTTTAGATTTCTGCTCTCATAAATAAAATGATGAACAATGTTGAATTTCAGTCCTAATCAAATTTCAAAGACAAAAGAACACTGAAGATAAAATTCAGTCTTAGATCACTCCAACTCTTTTTTCTCAAGGCTGTCCCCTCCTATCTTGATTGTATTACTTGTATTGTAGCCACTAAAAACGATCACTGAGAAATGGGCCACCAAAAAGAACAGGGTGCAATAGTAAGCATATCAAGCCCTAGGCTCTCTATTTTTGGAGCTTTAGCATCACAAAATTGAGCTAAAAAGAAAAAAGATGGAAGAAGATTTAAGGGAGAAATATGTGAGAGTTTTTTTGTTTTTTGTTTTGTTTTTGTTTTCTTTTTTATTTTTATTTTTTGCCCCTGGATACCTAAGGCACTTGTTTAAGATACAGCCAACTCTAGGACTCAGGATACCGTACCTCTTACAGTCAGGAAAACATGAGTTGAAGCATGTAAGAACTTGGATAAAAGGAAGCAAGGAAGGTCAGTTATCAGAAGATGAATGTGCAAAAAGAGCCAATGGGAGTTAGTTCAAAGGCATTTTAAAAGTTTGTCTTAAGATCTCCCACAGTCTCATTTGCCCTTGCAGGCCTATATCTGAGAGTAGAGAACAGGGGGAATGCCTGTGCCTTCCAATTAGGCCTGCCAGCCAGTGAGTGCACCTTCAAGTGAGTGCTTGCAGATGCCCTGATCCCTCTATGCCAGCAGCCAGACATCGGATCCCTCCCACCCACACACCCACTGTGAGCAACATAAGGATTCTAGGGACAGCATTCTCAACATTGAAGCCCCTGTTCTGTGGGTCTAGCAGTGGAGTCCAGGAAAACAATTCCTGGAGCTCAGACAGATCCAAATTTCAGGAGGACAGTATGACAGGCCTGTAGGCCACTGAGGTATTCAGCGCACCTGCGCATGCACATTGTGCCCACAAACAGTGCTAGCACCCACACCCCCTCCTGTGTTTAAGCCCCACATCCCAGGCACCTACATGCTCTAGTACCCTATCCTTCAATATACACTTCCACGCACACACATGCACTTGGTTGCCCACACTTGTGCACATGTGCCTGTGACTTTCCCCCCTTAGCTACAGCTGAAACATCAAGATCCACTCTCAAACCAGTGGACCACTCTCATCTTCCTGAAGAATACTCCAGACACCAGAGATAGATGGATCCAGTCTGAAGTACAGACTCCAGGAACAAACAACGAAGGTTACAGATAAGCAGAAAGGCTAGAAGTTGGCATAAGAACACATCCAACAAAAATCAGGACATCATGGCTTCACCAGCAACCCCCAAAATCAATGGATATGTTAATTCATCGGAAACATAGGAAAATGATCTCAATTCTAGGATTACCCAGATATTAGAGTCACATAAAGAGAAAATAAAGAAAACTCTCAAAGAAATACAGGCAAATGCAGCCAAACAAATAGTGGCACAAGTAGAGGCTCAATTAGTTGCACATAGAGAGGAAACAAACAAACAAACAAACAAACAAACAAAAATAGAGACCATTGTGGAAAGACAGGAAACCACATTCAAACAGATGAAGGAAATGGTGCAAGACATGAAAACAGAATTAGAATCAATAAATGAAACACAAACAGAGAAAAAATGGAGCTGGAGAACTAAGAGAAAAGATCAGGACCACAAAGGTAAGCATCACCAAGAGAATACAAGAGATGGAAGAGAAAACCTCAGGTGCTGAAGATACACTTGCAGAAATTGATACAGCTCTCAAAGAAAAAGTGAAGTCGGAAAAGTTCCAAACACAAAACAACCAAGAAATCAAGGACACCATTAAAAGATGAAATCTAAGAATAATAGGAATAGATGAAAAAGAAGATTCCAGGCTCCAAGGTCCAGAAAATATTGTCAAGAAAATCATAAAAGAAAATTTTTCCAACTTAAAGAAAGAGATGTCCATAAACATACAAGAGGCCTACAGAACACCAAATAGACTAGACCAGAAGAGAAACTCCTCATGTCACATAATAACCAAATCACTAAAACTACAAAGCAAACATATATATATATATATATATACATATATATATATTTAAAGAAGCAAGGGAAAAAGACCAAGTAACATATAAATGATGACTTATCAGAATCAGATGAAAGGAGAGGAGGACTTCTCTTATCAGAGGATTTAGAGAGGGTCAGGGAGGAGATTAGAGAGGGAGGGTGGGATTGGAAGGGAATGAGAGAGGGGGATACAGCTGGGATACAAAGTAAATAAACTGTAATTAATATAAAAAATAAAAATTTAATTAAAAAAAAGAAAGAAACCCTTGTATCCTATCAGACCATCACGGCCTAAAACTAGACATCAACAACAACAGAAATAACAAAAACCTATATACACATGAAAAGCAAACAACTCTCTACTCAATGATAGCTTGGTCAGGGAAGAACAAGAATAAAAGAAATTAGAGACTTCCTAAAATTCAATGACAATGAAGGCACAACTTTTCCACACTTAGGGGACACAGTGAATGTAGTGCTAAGAGGAAAGTTCATAGCCTCCAGAAAGTCCCTAAGTGTCTTCTGAAAGAAGGTGGAGACATCTCATATAAGCAACTTAACTGCATACCTAAAAGCCCTAGAAAAAAGGAAGCAGACACACCCAAGAGGAGAAGACGATTAGAAATAATCAAACTCAGAGCTGAAATCAATGAATTAGAAGCAAATAAAACTATTTAAAAAATCATTGAGAGCAAGAGCACATTCCTTGAAAAAATTAACAAGATAGACATACGCGTAGCCAAACTAACTAAAAGGCAGAGAGAAACTATCCAAATCAGCAAAATCAGAAACAAAAAGGACATAACAATAGATACTGAGGAAATTCTAACAATCATTAGGTCTTACTACAAAAGCTTGTATGCCATAAAATTTGAAAACCTAAAGGAAAATGGACAATTTTCTTGATAAATTCCATTTACCAAAATTAAATCAAGATCAGCTAAATAGATTTAATTGAATAGTCCTATACCCCCAAGGAAAGAGAAGCAGTCACCAAAAATCCTCCTTCCAAAAAAAAGCCCAGGGCCAGCTACTTTCAGTGCAGAATTCTACCAGACCTTCAAAAGAGAGCTATCTCCACTTTTCTTCAAACTATTCCACAAAATAGTACACAAAAAGGACATCTGCTCAACCATGTTTGTAGCATCTTTATTCATAATAGCCAGAACCTGGAAACAATCCAGATGTCCCTCAATGGAGGAATGGATACAGAACATGTGGTACATTTACACAATGGAATACTACTCAGCAAATAAAAACAAGGAAATCATGAAATTTGAAGGCAAATGGTGGGAATTGGAAAAGATCATCCTTAGTGAGGTATCCCAGAAACAGAAATACACACACACACACACACACACACACACACACACACACACACACACAGTATATACTCCCTTCTAAGTGGAAACTAGACATATAATATAGGATAAACCTACAAAAATCTATACACCTAAAGAAGGTGAACTAGAAGGAGGACCCTGGGTTAGATGGTCAATCCTCACTCAGAAAGGCAAACAGGATGGACATTGGAAGAAGGAGAAAACAGGAAACAGAACAGGAGCCTACCACAGAGGGACTCTGAAAGCCTCTACCCAGCATTGTTTAAAAGCAGATAATGAGACTCATAAATAAACTTTGGGCAGAATACAGGGAATCTTAGGAAAGAAGGGAGAGATAGTAAGACCTGAAGAGGACAGGATCTCCACAAGGAGAGCAACAGAACCAAAATATCTGAGCACAGGGGTCTTTTCTGAGACTGATACTCCAACCAAGGTCCATTCATGGACATAACTTAGAACCCCTGATCAGATGTAGCCCATGGCAGTTCAGTATCCAAGTGGGTGCCATAGTAAGAGGAACAGGGACTGTCTTTTACATGAACTCAGTGGCTAGCTCTTTGACCACCTTCCCTGGATGGGGGAGCAGCCTTGCCAGGCCACAGAGGAGGACAATGCAGGCAGTTCAAATGAGATCTAATAAGCTAGGGTCAGATGGAAGGGAAGGAAGACGTCTCCTATCAGTGGACTTGGAGAGGGGCATGGGTAGAGATGAGGGAGAGGGTCAGAATGGGAAGGGAGGAGTGAGGAGGCTACAGCTGGGATACAATGTGAATAAACTGTAATTATTATAAAAATTAAAAAAAGGAAAAAAACTCAAGTGACAACACATGCTGAAGAGGATGTGGAGAAAGAGAAACCCTATTCTATTACATTGCTGGTGGAAATGTAAATTTGTTCAACTGCTTTGGAAATCAATCTTGTGCTTTCTCTGACAATTAGGAATAGTGCTACCTCAAGATCCAGATATACCACTCCTAGGCATATATCCAAAAGGTGCTCAAGTATACAACAAGGACATTTGTTCAACCATGTTTGTAGCAGTTTTGTTTGTAATACCCAGAAGTTGGAAATTACTCAGATGCGCCTCAGTTGAGGAATGGATACAGAAATTGTGATACATTTATACAATGGAATACTACTCAACAATTAATAACAAAGAAATCATGAAATTTGCAGGCAAAAGATGAGATCTAGAAAAGATCATCCTGAGTGAGGTATCCCAGAAGCAAAAAGACACACATGGGATACACTCACTTATAAGTGGATATCAGACATATAATATAGGATAATCATACTAAAATCTGTACACCTGAGGAAGCTAATCAAGAAGGAGGACCCTGGGTAAGATACTCAGTCTTCATTCAGAATGGCAAATGGGATGTACATCGAAAGAGAGAGAAAACAGGGAACAGGACAGAAGCATATCACAGAGGCCCTCTAAAAGACTCTATCCAGCAGGGTATCAAAACATATGCTGAGATTCACAGTCAAACTTTGGTCAGAGTGCTGGTAATCTTTTGAAAGAAGGGTAGATAGAAAGACCTGGAGGAGACGGGAGCTTCACAAGGAGAGCAACAGAACCAAAAAAATCTGGGCTCAGGGGTCTTTTGTGAGACTGATACTCCAAACAAGAACCATCCATAGAGATAACCTAGAACCCCTGCACAGAATTAGCCCATGGCAGCTCAGTATCCAAGAATGTTCCCCAGTAATAGGAACAGAGACTGTCTCTGACATGAACTCAGTGGCTGGCTCTTTGATTATCTCCACCTGAGTGGGGAGCAGCCTTACCATTCCACAAAGGAAGACAATGCAGCCAGTCCTGATGAGACCTGATAGAATAGGGTCAGATGGAAGGGGAGGAGGATCGCCCCTATCATTGGACTAGGGGAGGGGCATAAGAGAAGAAGCAGAAGGGAGAGTGGAATTGGGAGGGTTCGGGGAGGGGGCTACAGCTAGGATACAAAGTGAATAAACTGTAATTACTATAAAAATAAAATTAAAATTAAAAGAGAAAAAAAAGAAGCAGAGAAAATCAAAAGGATAAAAAGTGAAATGAAAAGCAATTATTCAAGCTGGAAGGATGAGGGCAGACCATAAGTGGCATAGTTCCTCCAGAAAGATTACATCTCCTCAAGGTTATATAACTTCCCCAAACACTGCCAAAACCTGAGCAACAAGTGTTCAAATACATGAGCCTACGGGAACATTTTTTCATCAAATCCAAAACACATACATGTAAAATTAGAGATCCTGAAGAAAAATAATAATGCATCAAATGTGTATTTTATATTATATATGTAAAAGATATTGTGGCAGCAAAAAAGAACCTGACCTTGGAAAAACCATAAACACAGTTAGTTGAGTAGTAGTTGCCAGGAATTGGGGGTAAGAAGGAAAAGGGAGTGAGTACAAAGTACAGCAGGGAAGCAATGGACACATGGCATGCATGTGTCAACAGAAAAAAGTGAACACTTTTGTAAACTGTGAAACTTACACCATTGTCCCGACCCGAGGGAGGTCAACGGGCTCCTAAAGAGGGGGATGGAAAGAATGAAGTAGAACAAGAGACGCAGGGAATGAAGCCAAGTCTGTTTGTCTGATCAAGGCCTTGTTTATTAGAAATTTTTACCCAACTTATATAGGGAGAAGGCAGGAAAGGGGGGAAGGTTAATTTACTGCTGCAGGAGATAGGAAGAGTGCTTTCATGGCTTGAATATTGCACCTGCAAGATACCATAAGGATGTCTTCTTAAGATATCTCACGGATGCTCTAAAACTGACAGACGGATGTCCTCACAAATCTATCACCCATGATTTAGGGTACTAGGTAACTCTTTCACTAAATAGCTTTAGGTCTCCACTAAATGACCTTTGCTCACTATTTGGCTTTGGCTTCAGTAAATAGCTTTGTCTCACTATTTGGCTTTGGCTCCAGTAAATAGCTTTGGCTCCCGGCACACCGTTATTGATTTACTGGATTTAATGACTATACCACACCAGAATAATATACAATCAATAAAGGGAAATAAGAAGTATAGGAGAGAGGAAAGGGAGAATGCAACAATACTTTTTACTCAACATTTTTGTAAACCCAACGTTGTTCTAAAAATTAAGTTTATTAATGTACCTTAAAAGTACAAGACTCTAGATATCAGAAGAAACCATTGGAGGCAAAGAAAATGGAATAGAATAATATATTCTAAACATAATGTACCAAGAATATTAGATCTAAATGCAAGGGAAAAAAACCTCAAGGCCTGCATGTTAAAAGAAAAATCAAATAAGTTACAAGAGGGACCATGGATTAAGCTGCAAGCAGACTTCTCAAAAACAACATACAAAGCAAGGTACAATAAAAAGGCATTTTCATGAAATTCAATGAATAACATTATGAACAAAATGCATCTAGGTAGCTCTCCTGTCAGTTTCAAGCTATAGAAAAAAATAAAATTTAAGCATGCAATATATCAAGAAAATCTATACCCATAAGCTGTTCTTCAGGCATTGACTGGAAGATAAACTTCAACAACAAAAGGCCGCCTGATACACAGACTCAAGAGTGACAGCTAAAGCTAACCTCATTCGGAAAGGTGAGAGATATGCAATGGCACACCAAGGAAATAAAGAAAGATATGAATGGTGAGAGGACAGACTCTTAGACAAAAACTAAAACCACTGAATATAAAAGAGAGATCTCTGCTAGTCTTCAAAAACCACATCGTGGTCAAGCTTATTGACCAAAGGCATTAAGATCATGTTGGTGATTCTCTGGGAGATTATGAAGTTATCAGTATTGTTTACTAGTGTTGAATCTAGTGGTAAAAGATTACTGATAATGTTTATAAGGCAATGCCAATTGTGTTTTCAATGTCTCCCTGGGCATATGTCAGTTTTTTGTTTTTTAGATTTTTGACATTATAATCTAATTACATATTTATTTCTTCCCTTTCTTTTCTCCAAGCTCTCCCATTTACCCTTCCCTGCTGTCCTTCAAATTCAAGTTCCCTTTTTTCACTAATTGTTAATGCAAGCATATACATATTCTCATATATATTTATATACATAATAAATATAACAAGTATATATCCTTATATATATTTCTAAATTTTATTCTTTTTTCCTTTTCTTTTTTATCTTTTTTATTTTTATTAATAAAAAAATTATTAATAAAATTTTTATTTTAACTTTTATTAATAAAATTAAAATTAAAAAACATTTAAAAAATGTCTCGCATACTTTGGCAATAACCAACAGCTCTCTGGTTGGACTTATGACCGATTCAGAAAGAAGGAACTGGGACTGGAAACCTAGCCCACTACCTAGCGCCAGTGAAGTCATGGATCTTGGAGGAGAGTCTACAGCTATTTTCCCGAAACAGCAAAATCTCCAAATAAATTTTAAATGATTGTTCTTACAAACACTGAACAGTTTGTTTTAATTGCTTTTAATTTTTATTTTTAAAATATAACTACCATATAACTCTGCTCAACCATCCTTGCGTATATACACAAAGGACTCTATGTCAGAACACCACAGAGGCATTTCTATCGCATGTATATTTCATTGCTATACTATTCACATAGTGAGGAAATGGAAAAAACCTGGGCATCTACCAATAGGGAAATAAAGAAAGGACGAAAATGTGATACATATACAACAGAAGTTTATTTTTGCCATAAAGAAGAACAAGATCATGACATGTACTGAATAATAGGTAGAACTAGAGAGCATTTTGTAGTAAGCAAAATAATCTGGAGATTGGAAGATAAATTTCATGTTTTCTCTCATATGCAGACTATTTATTTAAATTTATGGAAGGAGTCATGAAACTTTAAAGGTGACCATGAGATGGGAGGGAGAGAGTGTGTAATAAGGGTGGGCAAGAAGACGAGAATACATATGACATAAAGAGAGAAAAGAGAACGCTTTATGGTAGAAAGGAGACCAATAAGAGTGAATCCAAGGAGGTGAGATAAAGGAGTGGGAGAGGTAGTGAATAAAAGAAAGTACAATGATCTGCATGTATAAACATGCCATACTGAAGCATATCACTTTGTGCACTAATTTTGAATTTTATTAAAAATATAAATAAATGAAAATAATAGTGAGTCACAAAATATTTTTAATTTGAAGCCAGTGTATAACCTATTGTAGAAGATTGCTGTACACCTGGATTGTCTGATAACACAAGATAAAGAGTAGAGTGTACCCTAAACAGATAGAATGGCATCCTCTAGTATACGTTAGGAGTTGGAACATTAGGACGGGAAGAAGAGAGCCTGGCTGGTAGCAGAGGTATGGATGAGAACTGCTAGCAGCCTGGACTAATTTTATCAATGAAGATCAGCAGTTGCAAGCCTGACAGTGCATTTTGAAGGCAAATCCAAATGGATTAGTGAAATATTTACATATTTTAATAATATAATCTTATATATGAAAATATGTGAAATCTTTCAATTGTTATATTTTTATATACATAATATGTGATATATGTAGAAATAGAGAATTAAAGCGAATAGATGGCAGTGCTCTTGGTAGAAGCTGCGGTGGAAGCAGTGTTTAAAGACACATGTTTTGGAATTTCAGTTTTTAACCACCATGTTTGAGATGAAAGTGGGAGGAAAGTTTATTTTTTGTAATCCAGTATTTTTTTATTTTCTGCATTTTATTTATTTATGCACATATTTTTATTTATTTATATATTTTAATGAGCCAATTAATTTAGCTATAGTTAATTGCAGGAGCATAAGCAAGAAGCTATTCGTAAGACCATGAGCATCTTGCTGGTGGCTACACCACTGAAGAAATTGTCGCTCTATTTTTGGAGAAACATAAATATAAGGTTTTTTTTTTTCTGTTAGGAAATACCTCTCTGACCTCATTTATTTGAAAGTACAGGTCACATCATTAACTGCCTATTTATCCCCAAGGACAGGAGGGATCTGTGAACCTTTCTTCTTAAATTCCAATTCATCTCTCCCTGAAGGGAGAGCAGCCTTGCCCGGCCACAGAAGAGGACAATGCAGCCAGTCCTGATGAGACCTGATAAGCTAGGATCAGATGGAAGGGGAGGAGGTCCTCCCCTATCAGTGGGAGTTGGAGAGGGGCATGGGAGGAGATGAAGGAGGGAGGGTAGGATTGGGAGGGAATGAGGAAGGGTTCTATAGCTGGGATAAAAAAAAATTAATAAACTGTAATTAATACAAAAAATAAAAAATTAATAAAAAAATATTATTAAAATTGCAATTCATATCATCAGTTATATAACCCTTTAAAACCCTTAGTCTCTGAAACAGCAGAACCCTTTTGGTAAATGCTAACCAAACTAGAAATGCCAATCAACATTGAGCAAACAATAAAACTCACTGTAGGGCATGCAGCACACTCATCACTGCACCAGCAAAGACTGAAGGCTGTTACAGAGATATGAACCTCAGACAATTTTCAGGAGAGCTTGCTTCAATAAATTCCACCAACATAGATTACTGGACAGTGGTCAGGAAAGGACCCATGATTCAAACCCTATCCTGATCTCACATTCTAAATCACATGGAAGACAGAAGTTTCTCACTGACAAACAGACATCCATTATCCCTGTACAACTCTCTACATAAAATCAAGTATCTCTGACCCTTCGCCCCTCCTCCGGATAGACGAGAGGTCTTTTTCTTATGTGATCCCATTGCACTCTCTGTATAGCATGTAGCTCTCTGTTTGAAGACTATTCTTCTGTTGAACTGGACACTCCATGAGGATAATGTCTACCACCATCATGCCCTGACGCCATACAAACAAAGAAGGGGATACAAGTCCATAGATATGTCTACCCTGTGAGGAAAAAGCTATTTCTCTGGCTGAAGATGGGACTCAAACACCTTAGCTAGGAAAAGGAGAAGAGCAGAAACCTTTGAGCTACTCAAGTTGGCTCTTTTATTCTGCTTTCATGAATATCAAGTGCTTTTCAACTTAAATATGACTTTATGGAGGTTTTTTTTTTTTTCTATTGGAAAATACTTGTGTGTTCCTGTTGATTTGAAGTACAGGTCACCTAGGGAAGAGGCTGAAACCTCACTCAGAAGGGCAAACAGGATAAACATTGGACGTAGGAGAAGACAAGGAACAGGACAGGAGCCTTCTACAAGGGACCTCTGAAAGAGGTATTGAAAGAGATACTGAGACACATAGCCCAACACTGGGCAGAGTACAGGGAACCTTATGTCAGAAGGGGGAGATAGAAAGACCTGGAGGGGACAGGAACTCCACAAGGAGAACAACAGAGCCAAATATACCTGGGCCCTGAGGGGCCTGCTTAGACTGATACTCCAACCAAGGAGAAGACCTAGACCCCTTCTCAGAGGAAGTCCATAGGCTGCTCAGTTTCCAAGTGGATTCCCTAGAAAGGGGAGCAGGAGCTGTCTCTGGCATGAACTCAGTGACTGACTCTTTAATCACCTCCCCCTGAGGGGGATCAGCCTTGCCAGGCCACAGAGGAAGATGGTGCAGTCAGCCCTGATGAGACCTAACAGGCTAGGGTCAGGTAGAAGGAAAGGAGGTCCTAGGTGACTAGGGAAGGAGCATAGGGGAAGAAGAGGGAGGGTATGTGGGAGACAAGGGAAGGGGCTATATTTGGAATGCAAAGTGAATAAATTATAATAATAAATAGGTTTTTTAATTTTAGAAAGAAAGTACAGGTCACATATCCTGATTTTTTTTAATTAATTAATATTGTGGGTTTTTTTTTCCCCTGAAAGATGGATTCTCTTTGAACTATTTAGCAGCTCAGGCATCCAAGATTGCTTATGCAGACCCTCTGGGAAGTGGCCAATTTGGCACTCCCAGTAGCAACTTGACCTCACTGCATTTCATACAATGCAAACATGCACCTTATGAATTCACACTCTGTGGTTGTTTCACTACTGACTTAGTAACAGAGATAAAAGCATTTCTTTCTCAAAAATTGGTTTGAAAGAACCATTATTTTCCTTTGTTTACTCTGGGAACTTCACTGCCTTAGAAATTTTATCACGTTTTAGGCCACAACTGTATAAAGTGAAGCATGCCTCCAATCTAATGAAAAAATTCCATTTGTCATGATGCTGATTCAATTTACAATAAATAAATAAATAAATAAATAAATAAATAAATGCCTTCCTGGAAACAAGCATTCTGTGTAAATACTAACTCTTAATAATATATTGGCTGCATTTATAATTGGACCTACTTTTCAATCACTCAACATAACACTTTAAAAAGATACGAGTATCCAAACACGTGTGTCTTTTATTGACTATGTTGTTTTATATGTAGATAAAGTCATGTTTATTTTTTAAGCATCTCTCCTTTGATCGTATTTGTGGTACCAAGAAGTATGCCACGTCACAAAACAAGTGACATAAAGATTGAGAACTTCTCTATTGTCATTGTTTAAGGCCACTCCATCCCATCAGCCTATCACATATTCATGTATACACACACACACACACACACACACACACACACGCACACGCACCTCCTTTTCAGATTTACAAAAGTACTTCAGGCAATCAGCATGTTGTTCAGTCTGTGGGCTTGCCCTTATGCCACAATCCTCATTTCTGCATGTTTAACAGTATCAGACTTCTAATTACAGGAGCCAAAACTAACATGTTTCTAACTTCTTCACAAATGGAGTTACACACACACACACAAAAAAAAAATCTCCTGGATTATCATCTCCCAATGCTCTTTCTGAGAAGAGAACATTTGGAACGGATGTTAAGTTAGAAAGATTGATCTAGAAATATGAACACTCATTCCTTTTCCTGTAAAGAATATAGGTTAAGGGGATTTTTGGCCAGTACTTTTCTGGAGCTTTCAAATGTACTAAAGAACTGTAGTTTGTATTCCCTAATAACTGTCCTTGAAGTCTGAGCCACTGTCTCCATCTCAGCTCCCCAGTCACTGCCTGCTCTGAATAAGAAATGGGAAAGCGCTCTCGTGGTGTCTGAGAAGTGCCGGAGTGCCCTCTCGTGGGTCTTGGTAGTCACTTCAGAAACATGAAGCTCCCATCACTAAAAGCACAGGTTGGTGAACTTATAAATCTTAGTCTCCTGGAGCAGCTGTACCTTGTCCTATTTCTGCCAACCCAGGAAGCCCTGCCTCAAGCTCCGGTGTTACAGCTATACTTCTCTTAGCTCTTCAGACTCTATATGAACTCAAGATCCATCACTCGGTAGTAAGAACAGAAGTTCGCCATTGCTTACTGCATTTTCGTTCACACAGTACATCCTCCCATTTCATTTGAAATACATTAGTTTTGAAAATGTGGCATTGTCCTCCTCTCTAGGCTTTCGAGTCAGCGAGAAGACTATAAATATGTGTGTTCTGGCAGCGAATGCAGCATTCTTCTCCCACTCGACGCACAGTCTTGCACTTCCTCCCACCAGGGTATAAGTTTCTCAAGTTCCAGAGTCTCAGATCACTGAACTAACACCTATTTCTTCAAAACCTTTATGCCAAGTATGTTATTGCACATTGTTTTTTTTTAAATACAGTTTAACCTTTGTGTTTATAATTATTAGAATGCTTGTTTCTCTCCACTGTAGAAACATGTTTGAGCACCATTTGAAGTGGTCTGTTCAAGTCTGGGGACACAGGTGAAGATAAAATTCTGAAAACAGAGTTTTTTAAAATTTATACCTTCGGGTTTCCACTCCTACATTCACATTTTTTTTGATTATATACAATTTCACAGAGGGTTACATTGAAATACCCAGGCCAAGAAGTTGGTTGGCTGGCTCATGCCAAGCACTCATGATGCCTCCTTCCTACCAAGACGTGCATTGCATGCTCATTTGGGGAAGATCAGACTCATTTGATTTCTCTCCTGACTCCTTCCTTCCAGTTTAGATTCTCTTCTGAGAAACCCATAGTCCAAAAACAGTTCTTCTGTTGCTGCCTTTCAGTTCTTAAATTTCATGCTATCATTTTTAAAACTTGCCTCACCAGTTATGGTAAGGATTAAATAACATAATACATGAAAATAAGTTCATATATATGAGGGATTAAATACTCCAGAGATGTAATTCTCAATACTACTGTGATCATTTATACTGTGTGAAGTATTCAAATGCCTCCAATCTTGGTGCTTTTGACCAATTTCTGATACCGTAATCCTATCTGGTTTTGATCTGCCTTGGCGTACATCTGTGTGTGTTGACCTCTTTTCTCAGTCCTTGATTCCTGTCAGTTTTTTGCACTCTAACCTTCATGGTGATGGACAAAGTTTTGCTACTAAGCCTCCCTGCCAAGCTGGCTTCTCACTCTTTGAACATGAGCCCTTTCACATAGTCTCAGGGTTGGCTGAAAGTCTGAATCCTGACCGCATGTGGCAAGCCTTGAGCTCTGGGTTTCCCTGGATGAGATCCTTCTATGCATATGTCTAACAGCTCTCAAATCCTGCATCTGTTTTTGAGAAACAACCTTTCTACAAACCTCTCATTTACCAACTTCCCATTTTACACAGGACAAGGTTTCAGTCAGTCATTCCATTGCTCACCCACTGAAATCCAAGTCCAGCATGCTACTCTTACTTGCTTATTCCTTAAGTCCACAGTGATTTTGATTGGAAACCAAAAAATTATGAAAAACAACAAAAAATGAACACCTACAATTCAAATACTTAAGAAATTTGAAAATTTCAAAGATACAAGAGAACACTGTGTGTGTGTCTCATAGGAGAAAGATTAAAACATGTAAAATAAAGAAGCAGGAAGCAAGAAATTCAGGAATTCAGTGCATAGAAAGCAATTAAAAGAGCTGACATATGGGGCTGAAGAAATGGCTCAGTGGTTAGAAGCACTGACTGCTCTTCCAGAGCACCGGGTTCAAATCCCAACACCCACATAGCAGCTCACAACTGTCTTTAACTCCAAGACCTGACACTCTCAAATAGACAATAAAAATAAAATAAAGATGTTTTTAAAATTACTGACATACAAGAAAACAGCATAAATTGTATGGGAAAGGTGGAATGATTATTCATAAATATCATCCATTCAGGAATAACACAATGAGTCCCACATATTTCATAGTGAAAGAATGAATTCTCTAAATTAAGGAGAGGAATGATGACTTCCTTTATTGTTATTTCATTCCACTCTGGTCTGAATGTAATTATTACCCTGAACCTTCAATGAAAAGCTACTTGGATAATATGAAAATATTCACATAACTGCAATCACTGCAGCATGGTATATAACAGAGAAGATGGTAAAGCAGCCCAATATTCGTTGAGAACAAATAAGTAAAGGTTGTGTACCACACAGATGATAGACTGTTTTCAGCCATTAAGAAAAGGAAAAGCAGATCATATGCTATGATGGACGAACCTGAAAGGTACTGTGCTAAGCGGAACAAGACAGTCACGGAAACACTGTGAATCCATGGATACACTACGTCTGAAGTAGACAAAGTCAATACGCGGGGAGGGGTAATCATGATTGACTAGAAAGGCAGTTTTTCAAGGAGAGTTAAACTGGAGGTGTAGCTCAGTGGTAGACTCCTTGTTTAGCATGGGTAAATCCCCATCTTTAGCCCATAACAATTGCACAAATAAATGAACAGTGTTTCCATTTTGCAGGATAAAGTTTCAGAGATTGATTACATAACAATGCAAACATACTTAACACTACAGAACTATACATTTAAAAGAGCTTAAGAAAATGGATATTACGCTGTGATTATTTTTTAACTATAAAACAGCCATTTGGACCATCTTTAGCCTCCCGTATGTGTCTGTATCTGCCTCTGTGTGTGCATGTGTGTGTGTTCTTGTGTGTGTCTTCTGATGAAAGAAATAAGTTGAACAATTATCTCAAGCAACAACAACCTATTACAATGCCTTCGCCACGTGCAACAAAGTGGTGATGGGGAAGAAGAGGACACTGGTCTCTTTCTTTCTTGCCCCATAGAAAGGAACCTATAAGTAACACCTGGGGACCCAGGAGAGAGGGTCTGGAGCCAAGATGCAAGTATTAAAATCTTTCCCTGTGTAAGAATGAGTTCTTATTCCTTATGGAAACAAGTAAACAGTGCCCCACCTTGTAAATAGCAGGGCAAGGTATTTCTCTCACACTATAGAGTCCATCAGGGTCTTGGCTCACGTTTTTTAATCAGACCAATCCAGAGTCTTAGATGAGCTCTCTCTCTCCCCCTCTCTCTGTCTCTCTCTCTCTCTCTGTCTCTCTCTCTCTCTCTCTCTCTCCCTTTCCCTCCCTCTCCCTTTCTCCTTTCTTCTCCCTTCCTCTTTCCTTCCACCTCTTTTGCCCTTCTGCCCACCCCTTGCTTTCCTCTTTTTTATCCCGTATACATCACGTCTATAATCTTAGCCTAAAGTTCATCACAAGACTCTTGAGAAAATTCTTTCATGATCATCCGGCTTAAAAATTTTGAGCAGTTCACCTGTGTAATAGCTTTCCCTATGGTACTCACTCCACTGACACATATAAATACATTAATTTTATGTAATGAGACACATCCAACTTGATTGCATTCTTTTCTTTTTTCTTTTATTGAAAATATTCTTTTCATACAATGTCTTTTAATTGGTTTTCTTCTTGAGTCAAGAGAGCAGCATGGATATAATTTGTTATCAGTGTGCATCGCAAGCAGTACTCTTAGGAAAACGAAAAGGCATTCTGGGGGTTCCTACTATTGAGTTTTTCTGTCTGTAGGTAATGATTATTTGACTCTCTTGAGACAAATTTCACTTTGGGATAAATAATCTAATTGCAAATAGAGGCTTTATAAATCCTAGCAACTGAGTAGCTGGAACTTAGAGCTCAACATGCAGGGCTTCCTTCTTACTGTGGGCCTCTGAGAGGGTGCTGTCATCATTCCTGCCCCTCATTTATAAACGAGAAAATTACAAGATTGGAAGTTAAACATCCTGCCTATAGTTGCAAAATAAATAGAAGAACAAAGATTATTTTGTTGTTTGTTGAAAACAGATTCTTTTCTCATACAAAATATCCTGATTATAGTTTCCCCTTCCTCTGCTCCTTCCAGTTCCTCACTACCTCTTCCCTCTGGATCCACTCCCTTTCTGTCTCTCATTACAAAACAACAGGCTTCTAAGAGATAACAACTAAACTTGGCTATATATATATATATATATATATATATATATATATATATATATAAAGATGAAGCAAAGTTGGACAAGACAACCCAACAGGAGGAAAAAAGTACCTAAAGCAGGCACAAGGGTCAGAGAGCTACTCATTCTCACAGTCAGGAGTCCCATGAAAATACTAAGCTAAGAGCTCTAATATATATACAGGAGACTGAAAGAAAAACCATCTAGGCCCTGTGCTTGTTGCTTCAGTCTCTGTGAGGAAGAGCAAAGATTCTTAGTTCACATGGCTACAAACTTACTGCTTTCTCCAGCTGCTTCTAGAAAACTCATTCCACTAAAACAGCTGTCCCTTCCTCAGGATATTGTCAGAGCATTGTTCATTCATTTGTTCAAATATTGCTTTACTCAGTAAAAATCTCTCCAGGTACTAGATCAAGGTAAAATTATGAGCAAACGAACCTCTGCCTTTGTTATACTGCTGTTCTACTCAAACTTGATGGGCTCTGCTATCTGCCCTAAGGGGAATTCTGATGAAGCCAAAAATTTCTGTCTCACTTGAGGACCAGAGAGCCAGCACACACAGAAAGTGCATGTGATGTAGCATAGTGAGTTAAAGCAACCACTTGTAAAAATAACATGTCCATTTGTCTAGTACTCACAGACTCTGCTTTCATACACTCCAAGGGTTTCACGAAAGTGTTCTGTGGTGTAGATTAATGCGTGTAAGAGTGTATGTGACTGTGTGTTCAAACTGCCCCCTTAAAAAAAAAAAATCTGATCTTCCTGACACCCTCTTCAAGCTGTGACTAATACCTTAATTTAAATATCCTGAAAGTGTGTGGAGGTCTCCATTTCCCTAACATTTTAATTCCTCCATTCATGAGCTCACAGCAGCTCCACTCCCAGCAAATGGACTGTCACTAAATATGCAAAAACACAGTCACTATCTTGACCAATAGAAACTTCTTTCCTCATCAAAATTTACTTGTAAAGTGTCAGCCTCTTACAGGAAAAAAAAAAAAAACTGCAGGGACATTACACGTAAGTTAGAAGTCTTAAAACTTTAGAATCACCACTGGGCACCCTTCATACCCCATTAAACGTGCAGACTCAAAAATCCCATGTTTGCCCGTGTTCTGGTGGCAAGGGGTTGCTAAGCCTTGCACTCAAGCAGTGTATTTCCTAGGCTGCGCCCTGAAGGAGCACCAGCTACTCACTGCCATTGTTTTCCCCTCAGTATAATAGCTTTGTCAGTTAGTTTCAGTGAGGAAGAAAAAAAAAAGAAGGCCATATCTCATGGCACCATTTAGCATAGACTTGTTCTATGAGGACACCACAGAACAGGCAAGCCTCTCAGTTTGCAGTTAATGAATCAAAGTTTAAGTCGACAAATTGGCTTGCTGAGGCAAAATAGTTAATTAACTTCTAGTCAGAAATATTCATCCTGCTTTCTTGGCATAAACAAGTCTCATAAACTCTATTTAGTTACCCAAGTGTTTTTCTCTTCTCCCACATCCCAAGGCATCATTTGGGGCTCTTAATACATTATGTCAAAGGAGTCTTATAATTTGAATCTATATTTTAAATGTTTTCAGACTCCAAAATCAAAAGGAAAATACATATATGTCCCTCTTCATTAATTAGGGTTCTTTAAACACTGAAAAGTCAACCATTTTTAAACAAACCCCCACCATTAAATGCTGCAGTCTCTAAGACTTTGGAAGCTAATTGAACCAGACTTTGTGTTTTTCAAAATAAACACAGTAATTCCAAATGTGAGGTTAGCTGTGTTTATCCTGTCAGGTGAGGGTGCAGATTAATGCTGTAGCAGTAGCTGGCATGCCCAATTAGCAAAGAGGTTTAATGACAACCACTCCAGAACCTCTTGCCTCTAGCACTTTATAGACACATAATTTCTTTAAAATAGCATCTTATATATTAGCTAATAAGAGAACTATGGCTGCAGCTTTGCTGACTATGTACCTGAGATCCCGTATCTTATATGTTCTCCAGGTAATCTTCCAGAATCACTTTTTGCTCACTTTTTTCCTTAATTATGCTTTTTTTTTTTTTTTTTGAAGAGACCACTCAGGTTTTCTCTGAAAAAAGCATCTCTTTGTTGCCTCTTCTCATTGGCCTATGTTTTTAAAAGGAGGGCCATCTACTACAGTGGATGCTTGTGTTTAACGCCCTCTGACAGGAAGTGCTGCTAAATTTTGTACTTCGCAGCGCTGTATGTTTACTGCCTTCTAGCTCTGTGCCAGATTTCTAAAGCCCAAGTCATTATCATTTTATGAGATGATTTTTTTTCCAAAGGCAAATTATAGGTTCATGAATTAAGCAAGTGTTAGGCCAGACACGGTGCTTATTACTGAAGTGGTTTGTTTGTGTATACGACATGTCAAGGTTATGCCTTTCTACACACATATAGAGATAAAAGGCTTCACACTAGAGAAGGAGACCCTCTTCTGAAATGCCCAGTTCCTAGAGATGCTCTGGGAGTTTACTCACATCCTCACAAGAGATTTACTAACATTTTTAACCCCTATGAGCTAGATGGTTTTTTGTTTTGTTTTGTTTTTTACTAACTTAGCCCTGAACAAGATTGGTCATATTAACAAACATTTATTAGACTCCTACAAGGAAACAGGTAAAGTTCTGGATGCTAGGAGCCTAAGATTAATACAAAGTAGTTAAATGTAGTTACCGTAAAGATATACAAGGTACTTAAAAATATACTTCGTTTTTTGTGAGGCACGCACTCTTAAGGCTTTCCTTGGGAGTCTGGGTATGTATTCGCTCCACCTACCTCTTTCCTTATACCTGGAGCAAAGACTTATCTAGAAAAATCACAGCACGATATGCCAGGTGTTACTGAAGCAAAGCGGTATTCACATAGGAAGAAAAGGGGAGAAGGAAGTAAGCATGGATAGAGATGACAAGCAAATCATGAATAGGAACAATAACGTAAACATACAGTAAATCAATGAACAAATGTACACATACTTTTAAATTTTATTTATCTATTTTTGTGTTCAAGGGTTATTTGGCTCTTCGTATGTCTATGTACCACATGTCTGCCTGGTACCCACATAGGCCAGAAAAGAGCATCTCCCCAGAGACTGGAGATCTAGACTGTTGGGAGCTGTCATGTGGGTGCTAAAGATCAAATCTAGACCCTCTGGGAGAGCAGCAAGTGCTCCTAACCACTGAACCATCTCTCCAGCCCGACATTTTTTTTTAACTATTGATCTTTTAATAGTTACCAGTAACATCAGTATAAACAACAAACTTAAAAATATAAACTATTGGGCCACTAGGAAGAAACCTGAGTATTAGCAAGTCCCCCTCATACTCAAGGTGATTGACATACATGTAAGGTTCTGAAGGCAAGCTTTTACAGAGTAAACTGAAGCAGCACCTGCACTGTTCTAGAGCTTCCAGCTTCTCCTCCTGTTGGCTGTGAACAGTCCGCAGCTGTATCCTTCTGAGAATTAGCTCAGCCTAACAGAGCTCACCTAGGAATGTCTGGAAAACTATGCCCTCTCCAAAAATGCCCTCACGGCCACTAACATATGGAGATGGGAAAGAGCAGTCCCCTCCTTTCATGGTGAGCAAACTCTGGTGTGCCTCATGTGCCAGAATTTCCTTGAGGAATGTACAGGGCCTGTGCCCACCTAGATGCCTTTTCTGCCTCCTATTGCTCCCTTCCACACTTCTTGTGAGAGTGCTCTCTCAGTGAGTTAGCAATCCAAGAATTTCCTTCGCAGGAAACCAACCAAGAACAATGTCACAGTGTGACGGTGCAGCGTTTACAGTGTGTCTGTGCAAGCTCTGCACTGGGAAGTAGAAGGTATGAGTTGGCAAGGCTCGGGGAAGCCTGTCTGTGAAGTACTACATGAACCAATCCACAAAATCATCTCAGTACACACAAACACACCTGCACGGTGAACTTCAAAACATTTAAAGTACTAACATGAGAGGAGAGGAATCATTGAGACTGCACACTCAGGAAAGCACCTTTCCTATCTACAATGGTAAATATTTTATTATTTGTATAATGTCATGTCTGCAATGAATAATACTATTGGAACAGGTCCCTAGACCTTAGCACAGGTGTCTACATGATGCAAGTTCCACTCGGGCTATGAAATTCAGCACACTGGAAGCCCCATGACCTAATAAAAACAAATACCTAAATCATCAAAGTCCGTAGTTGTGAGAAAGTGTGTAAGTGTACTAACCTTGCCTTTTGGCTTCTGTACTTCCGCTTCTGGCTAAATGTTCTTGTTAACTGTCAGCCCAGGATATAGTTTTTGTGCTCACCCTGAGAAAGACTTAGGGCTACGCTGGGATTCTGAACACCAAGTGTAGTCTCAAGCCTGTTAATAAGAACTTCATGTTGTCTCAGACCCAAGACCAAACAGTCTTCTCTAGTGGATTCCACACAACATCATGAAGCATTAGGAATATGCCGACTTTGAAATCCCACAGAGGTTGGGAACTCCATAATCACTTCCAGAGGTAGAATTTTGGGAATCTGGAAGGGAAAGAAAAGGGACCAATAAAATGAAGACCTGAACTAATGCTTACATGGAGGAGAAAGTGGACCCTGTGAGGAAGTGGACCCTGGACTGAGGAGAGATAGTGGAAGCCAAAAGAAGGCTCAATAATGATTGCCCATGGCTTCCCTACTGCTTCCTGACTTGGCTCAGTAAGAGCCTGCTCTTTTGAGTAATAAGCACTTTGAGCATGCTTAATTTTTCTTCTAAGATCTTCCATTTCCTTTTCTGGTCATCATGTTTAGTGTTGCATATCGCCTTGAGTGGGCTTCGGGATGCTCGGGTACCTGGGGTAGCATCATTTCTATGAACAGGAGCAAATTTCCAGAAGAAATTGACATTTGAAATCAGCCAGCTGAGAAAAGAAGTTCTCTCACCCTTGTGGGTGTGTACCATCTAATCCACTGATGCACCCTGAGAGAACCAAAAGTCAGAAGGGTGAATTTCTCTCCATCATGTCCTGGGACATCCACTGTTCCTTCTGTAGAAGGTCTTTAGCTCCTTGTTTTCAAGAATTTGTATCAAGTCTGAATCATTCCACCAATTGCCTAGAGCTTTGGATTACAAACACATGTCCTTAGACTCCTTGGCCTCTATAATTGCATGAAAAAAATTCCCATGAAAAGTTTCCCCTTAGAATATGTGTTATCTGTACATTGCCCTTAGTCCTGCATCTTTCCAGGACTCCAATAAATGCATTGCCATAGAAATTATTGCTTCTTGGTTGGAGAAACAGTCTCGTATAAGACTCCTGTGCCTTGATATATTTGGTCCTTGTGGAGCTCCTGTCCTCTCCAGGTCATACTAATTCTCCCTTCTTTTATGTGATTCCCTGCACTCTGCTGAAGGTTTGGTTATGAGTCTCAGCATCTACTTTGATACACTTCTAGGTAGAGTCTTTCAGAGGCCCTCTATGGTAGGCTCCTGTCCTGTTACTTGTTTTCTCGTATTTCCAATGTCCACCCCATTTGTCTTTCTAAGTGAGGATTGATCATTTTACCCCGGGTCCTCTTTCATGTTTATCTTCTTTAGGTGTAGAGTTTAGTATTTTTATCCTATCTTATAGGTCTAGTACCCACTTATAAGTGAGTATACACCATGTGTGTCTTTCTGTTCCTGGGATACCTCACTCAGAATGATCTTTTCTAGATCCCACCATTAAGGGCAGGAAGAAGATGAGTGAGGGAGGGTGAGATTGGGAGGGAAGGAGGGAGGGAACTACAGCTGGAATACAAAATAAATAACCTGTGATTGATATAAAAATTAAAATTATTTTTAAAAAAAGCTCTGTGTGTTATTCCCTCAAGTTATTCTATTGTATAATCTTGATTTCCAATGAGTAGCCATGGGACAAGATTACAGAGAAACACAGTTCATAAAATGGAAGTCTGACAGTAATTCCTTTTTTTATTTCACAGAATAAAACATTTTTATTTTTATTAATTACAGTTTATTCATTTTGTACCCCCCCTGTACCTCCCTTCCTCCCCCCTCTCAATCCCACCCTCCCTCTTCCTTATCCATGTCCCTCTCCCAGTCCACTGAAAAAGGAGGTCCTCCTCCCCTTCCCTCTGATCCTCGTCTATCACGGCTCATCAGTAGTGGTTTCATTGTCTTCTTCTGTGGCCTGGTAAGGCTGGTCTGGCAGTAATTCAAACCTTCTCTCTTCCAAAGTTCTGAGGCTTTAATTTGGCTCTCTCACATGGCTTTTGAGCTTTCCTCTGGTGAGCCCCAGATGCCCTTTCTGTATAAGAACATAGTTGGAGACCAGCATTCTTCTTCCTTGCTCCAGCACAAGGCAGGATGCCATCACCTTTAGACAGATCATAATATGGTTAGCTTTATCTTCACTGTTAGTAAACGCAGTATACATTTACTAGCTGTAAGATGAATATGTTTGTTTAAATTTCTAAACTACATTTATTAACTGAAAAACACTGCCCACAGAACATGAATACTACTATACTATGCCAATTAATTATCTTGAACACATCTGAGCAGAACAGATTTTTAGAAAGTCACTTAGAAGGTTTTGGCTGTTCTTTCTGAAATGTTTTTGATGGGGTTTTAATGTTTCAAAAGTCTGACAACTGCTTCTGAAAATGAAATTCTGTTTGTCATCAAGCTACAGTTAACTCATTTCAATAAATAGGTAATCTGTTCCTTTAGAGAAGGATTGAAAGCATTCACTGACATTTCAGTGAAAAAGAAATTTTGGTTCTGTTGCTTTCCTTGTGGAGAGTAAGGGGCTCTACAAGGAGAGCAACAGAACCAAAAGATCTGGACTCAAGGGTCTTTTCTGAGACTCATACTCCAACCAACGTCCATTCATGGATATAACCTAGAACCCCTGCTCACATGTAGCCCATGGCAGCTAGGTATCCAAGTGGGTACCCTAATAAGAGGAACAGGGACTGTCTCTGACATGAACTCAGTGGCTGCCTCTTTGACCACCCCCCTGAGGGAGGAGCAGCCTTGCCAGTCCACAGAGGAAGACATTACAGCCAGTCCTGATGAGACCTGATAAGCTAGGGTCAGATGGAAGGGGAAGTGGACCACCCCTATCATTGGACTTGGAGAGGGCATGGGAGGAGATGGGGGAGGGAGGGTAGGATTGGGAAGGAATGAGGGAGGGGCTACAGCTGGGATGCAAAGCAAATAAAATGTAATTAATGTCAAAAACTAAAAATTTATAAAAAAGAAAGAAAAAAGAAAACTGGGCAGTTTGAAGTAGTTGGAGGAGTGAAATCTCAGCTCTTACCTGTGTGTGTGTGTGTGTGTGTGTGTGTGTGTGTGTGTGTGTGTGGGCACGCGCATGTGTGAGAGAGAGAGAGAAAGAGAGAGAGAATGCATGAGAGAGAGACTGGGCGCTCAAAAGACTGCCATGGTGTCTCCACTGAATGGGATCGAATGGCAAATAATTCTTGCTTACCGCCTGATATAGAAAAAAAATGAGACCACAACATGGTAATCTAGTTCCTCCATATGATCTTTCTTGTTTACTTTTTAAAGACCCATCATGCATAGCTGCTTCCTGAACTTCATGTTTCTATGCATTAACAAATATTCTTATTGTGGATAATAGTAAACCAGACATTATTTTCCAAAGTATTCTCAGTCAAAGAAATGCCTCTTCTAGGAGCTAGGGAGTTAGCTCATTGGAAAAAGTGCTTGCCGGGAAACTGTTAGGACTGAAGTATGGATGCCTAGAACCCATGAAAAAGCCTGGTGGCATGGTGACCCACCTGTAATTCAAGACTCTGGAGGTGGAAGTGGGATGTCCAGAGCCTAATCATAGCTGAGAATTCCAGGTTTGAGACCTTGGTTCAATAAATAATGTGGAAAAGCAATTGATAATGAATCTCCACATCAAAGCCAAGCCTCCACATGCACACACAAACACACATACGTGCCACACATATGTAAATATACATCTACACACAAGCATAGTACATACATTCACACACATGAAAATGGGGGAGTGTCTTCTAACTATTTTCTTGATGTACCGAGCAGTTTGCTGGACCAGATTAGCAACTACAGAATATATCATGCAGGTTCCAAAAGTCATCCAATAGGATAACTGAATGAGTCAAATGAAAGCACTGAGATAGCCCTTGGAGGAAGCAGCTAAAGGTAGGATTTTAAGAACCGTGACTTAGTGAAAAGAACACACCCTTAGCCACAGTTGATAGCTTTGTGCAGATTTGAAAAGATTGGTTCTGCTACCATTATTTTGCTAAGTGGAAATAGTATTGAACTGACTCCTAATAACATAATGTTATTGCCATAGATTAAAACATCTCTCAACCCTCAAAAAAAAAACTTCTATTTGCAATAAGTGGCAATCAACACAGAGATCCACAATCTCAGTAGAGGTGCAGAAGCAGTGAGACTGTGGAATGATCAGCCTAAATAGGATATCTACATCACATCCCCTCCTCCAAAAGCCCAGTAATGGTTACAGAAGAGGGTGCAGATAGACGGTAAATGCCAGAAGCTGTGCATGAATACAAGGAGAGAGACTCTGGACAGAGCAGGGCAGTAGCACATATAAATTCACCGCAGTTATGAAAGTATGCACAAGCCCAAGCCAGAACAAATCACAGCATGGAGAGCGGAGGCTGGCAGGAAGTCCCACCCCTAACTAAGTACTATTGGCAATTGATAGCTTGGGGAGAGGGAGAATAAATTTTCTTTAAGGGTGTTGAGCATGCACCAATGGAAGACCACACATCCGAGAACATGTGGGAAGCACAAGCTAGACTTGAAAAAACAACACACAGTTGGGGGCCAGAGAAGGAGCATAGATATGGGAGGGATGGGAAGGAACGAATACGATCAATATACATTTTATATTTTCAACTAAGAAAGCAAAAGAAGAGAAGGAAGGAAAGAAGGAAGGACAGAAAAAGAAAAGAAAAAATGTCTCGAAGATTTGCATGCATGGACCCAAATAGTATAAAGAATGATGAATAGGAAAGTTTCCCTGAAGTTGAGATAGCTATCATATACCAAACTTCTCTGTTCCACATCTAACTCCAAGCTCTCTCCACTCTTTTGGTCCAAATGTAAGCAAAAATATATAGAGAGACAGAGAGCAATATTTTTTTCCTAAGCACTAAATCAAATGACTTGGATCACACTACTGTGCTGTGTACCTGTTACTTTTCTCACTGCCAACACCAAATCTGACCAGAAGCAACTTCAGGCTTATTTTGGCTTGTGATTTCTGTCTGCAGCTTCAACTGAATTCATGCTCCTATCTTTGACAAACTACAAATGTTCCCTCTCCTTCTGTTCTACTTTCTGCTTTCTTTCTCACTGTAAATCCAGGGAAGTAACAGGAGCAGAAGTATGCCTCAACCTGAATCATGCCCTATCTCTTTCTGAATTACTTCTCATTCTAAATCCGGGTGCATGACGGGAACCTTAAGCATTCCTCAGCCTGAATCTTATCCTGTCTCCTACCTTTTCCTCTACCAAAATAATTGGTCTCTTACTTTGAAAGTTCTCAGGATGTGGAGAGAAGCCAGTTGTTTACTTTGTAGAAATGTAACACAATTTGCCTCTTATCCAGCTTCTGCAGAGCATTTCTGAAACCTAACGCACCAGCCCTTCACTGTCCACACTGTTATCAGTACATGGCATTCTGTGTTCCTACCAGGACCAGCCATGAAGCTCTGCTTGTAGACCTACAGTTTCTCTGGCCCACAGTTCCAAATGCTTCCAACAACAAACCAGTTCCAGGGAACTACAAAGCATATGATCAGGTTTGTCATGCCCTTTGTCATTACCAATTTCTTGTATTAATTCGTTTTCTCATTGCTGTGACCAAATACTTCACAAGAAGAAACGTACCTGTTGAAGGGTTTCTTTTGACTAATGGTTTAAGGGTAAGGTCCATCAGAGCATGGAGAGCAAAGCAAAGAGAACGGTTCTCAGCTGTGGCAGCAAGCGTGTGAAGCTGCTTGTTCACATCTGGGTGGGGAAAAAAAGGATAATCAGGACAGAAAATGTGACACAGTTATAGACCTGAAGCCCTGCCCTGGGCAGTGACCCACTTCTCCCAGCTGGACACCACACCTTACAGATCATCCAAAAACAGCACCACCAGAAGGAGCTAGTAATCAAACACGTGTGCCTGCAACATATATTTCACACCCCAACTGTAACATGTAATGAGATACAGTCATGACAAGCTCCCAAGGAAGAAGAAATTGACTTTAGGCAAATTGCGTATATTCACTAGGCATTAGTTTTCCCTTCTGAAGTTAGGACAACTAACCTATGTACTCATGAAATATTAGAAAGGAGTACAGAAATGGATGGCCTGAGTACAGGACTTACGACAATGCCAGGTCTAGGGCAGACACACCGCAAACATTAGCTGACTTTCTTCCCTCCCTTACTCTTCATCCTTTTCATGGAATAAATGGCTTAGGATTCTGTTACAAAAATTTTAGGCATCAGTAAGCACCTGTAAGATCACTGACAGGAAAACTCACCCCACAAGGTTTTACTAGTCCTGCGGGTCAGAAACTTGAGAGTTCTAAGGAAGGGATACACAAGTTGCTTACAAGAATGGGTTTATTGTGTGGATACATGGGAACAAAAAGGGAGTTCTTAGAACAAGGTCCTGGCAGGGGTGTCAGATCTTTTGGCTTCTCTGGGCCATGTTGTTATCTACAAAGACTACATTCAAGAACTGCACAATCAAATGACACACAAATAAGGGGGGAGAGGGAAATCTCATACTGTTTAAAGTAATTTATTATCATGTGTTGGGTCATATTTACAGCTAACCTCAGCTGTGTGCAGACTATGGACCATGGGCTGGAAATCCCTGAAAGTGCAACAATGTACAGTAGGTCCGTAAGACCCTCAAGAATTCTATCTCCTGCACAGGGGACATGAGCTTTCAGTTAGATTGGCTCCCATCAAGAAAGCAAGTGATTACAAGAGCTGGAGAGATGGTTCAGCAGTTAAGGGCACACTAGGTGCTCTTTCAGAGGGCCTAGGTTAGTTCCCAGAACCCACATGGCATATCACAACTGTCTAACTCCAGTTCCTGGGAATCTGATGTCCAGTTCTAGCCTACTCAGACACTTTATACACATGATGGACATTAACTCATGCAGGTACGTGCACACACACACATTCACTTTTAAAATATTTTTAAATAAATCTTGAAGCTGAAAGATGACCCAGTGATGGTTAAAGAACTTGTTCTAACAGAGGACCCAGGTTGAATTCCCAGAACTCGCATGGCAATTCACCACTGTCTTTAAATCCAGTTTTAGAGGATCTGACAGCTTCTTCTGACCTCTCCGGGTACCAGGCACCCAGTGGTACACAATCATACATATATACAGGTAAAACATATATAGACAAAATAAATCTTTTGTATAAAAGAAAACAAATGAGTACCAGAAATGATGGCTAGATAATGAAAATGTGATAGATAGATAGATAGATAGATAGATAGATAGATAGATAGATAGAGTGGTTTTTATTAAGCTATAAAGAAAATAAAATTCACAGGAAAAATTATAGTGAGGTGACCCAAGAACAAGAGGTCAAAACCCACGTGTTCTTTCTAGATCCTTTTTTTAATGGAGGGGGTAGTTTGAGACAGGGTTTCTCTATGTAACATCCCTGGCTGTCCTGGAACTTTCTCTGAAGACCAGACTGGCCTTGAACTCACAGGGATCCACCTGCTCTGCCTTCCTAGTGCTGGGATTAAAGTCGTGTGCCACTACTTCTGGCTTATTTTTGGTTTTTGTTTTCCGATTTTTAATGTACACGTCCTTATGTGAGAATAACTGTGCTTGAAAACTGGGAAGGGTGCCATGCAAAAATGGGAGTGTCTTTAGTGGAAGGGAGAACAGGGTGGTTGAATACATGTGATAATGGCTGCACTAGTGGTAAAATGTTTAGCCCTGGTGAGGGCAGGAACATGAGGAGGAAGGAATAAATGGGAGGTGACAACTATATCAAAAGATGAATTAAAAACAAAAGGAAACCTGATACATAATATGTGTATCTTAAAACAATCCAGAGGTTTTGAACAGATGTACCCTGCACAAGTAAATAAAGCTGTCCACACTCGGAAGCAATGGAAATAAAGCCCCAGTGCCAGATATGAGCTATTTCCCTAAAATGTGTTGACCAGGGAGGCCTCTGAGATCCCCAAAATTATTGCCACCAATGCTGGCTGCCCTCTTGAACTACAAAGTAAAACCCTATTCCTAAAGACACCATCCCCTTCAGCAACAGGCAGAGATACCAAGCTGAAAACTTCCTCTCTACTGGACAGCATTCATGGCTCTGGAGGGTATCATGCAGGCTACTGGGGGAAAACTGTCATCACCAGGGGTGTTTAGCTGTGGTCCCTGCACAACCAAGTCATGACCTGTCTGGCAAGACATGACCACTGGTGAATAGTGGCGATCCTGTTATGGATATAATCAACCACTTTCTGACTGGATTTTAGACTGCTCTACAGAAGGGAATTCATGACTGATACTGTAGACACAAATCCACAGCTAAGGAAAGCATAAGCTCTATTGAGAAAGCTACTGTTGTTGTTTTCCTAAAGGGACATGATGTGTCCATCACATTGCCGTCTAAATACTTTTGTTTATGCCCATAAGTCAGTACTAACGTCAGTTTTGGTCAGAGGGACTTAGTTTTGCAGTGGATAGTGTTTACTGCAGAGACTCATACTGGCCAGAGGGCTGAGAATAGCTTACTGTTCAAAGCCACGCCCTAAATGGAACAGCTATACTCATCCCACCGCGACCCCAGGGCTCAGTGAACATCTCTAAAGAGATAAAGAAGAAATGTAAGAAGTGAGAAAAACGACTGTAATGTAAGGGGATACTTTCTTTCAGCCACAGCATGGCATTGTGCTCCTGAGCTCTCAGCAGCCGTGATTATCAGCATCTGTATGAATATTTACAGAATTCCAAAAGAGTAAATAAATAATGAAATAAATGTTAAAAGCCCATCCAAAACAAAACAACAACTTGAATTGTAACTGTTCTGCCTTTCTGTGTCCACACAGTACGTGCATGTTCCAATATTTGGATTGCAGTGGGTCAGTTTACCCCCATTGTGTGACGCTCTGCTATTTATTACACAGGGGTCATGCAGTCACGTGGAGGTTACTGGTGGCCTCAACTGAGCCTATATGTGGTTAATCCCAGGACATGTCCCGTGATCTCCATGATGCCTGGGCTGTGACTAAGGTGTCAACATTCAAACTGGTGAGTTATGGGCATCTCAGACCACTCACTTTAAGGCAAAAGCTAGCTGAGCATTTGCCCCTAAGAACCCACTGCTGTTTTAAACTTTGCTGGTGTGAAGAAATACTGTCACTTCTTTGTGAATTCTTCACTTCTCAGAATCATTTTATTTTTTAATGTGGTACCGTGAAGCATTCCAGGCAGAGAATACAGAGAGGCCACATGGGAAGTGAGATTTGAGGAGAGAAAATATTTCACCTTTTAGCCATATCATTATGCTGATCTCAGAGGATGAGAACAAAGAAGAGGAGGTATTGCCTAGATTCCTAAACTAAGCAACTAAGTCACAGTGGTAATATTATCAGAAACACATGAAATAGTTGTGTTCCTTTATGATGAAACAGGTATTTTAAAAGTTGCAGAAGGTGTTTGCTTACATATTCAAGCACAGATAGAATGGAGATGACAATGAAAGAGAGCAAATGGATCTCCCTTTTATTTTTTATTTTTTTTATTTTTGAAACACAGAAATATGAGATTTAGTCAACTAGCTATGCTGTGAAGAGGAACAAATGAAAAGGTCCTCTCTCTTTTTCTCTCTCTCAAACCACCTAACTCTATCTTTCTTGGTGCATGTTTTTTACTTTGTTTTGTTTTGTCTTATTTTTTTCTTATTTGTTTTAGATATACTGCCATATGTTATGCTGGTCCCATAATAAGAGTTAGAGGCTGTTCTGTAAGTAAAGAAAACAAGGATGATGTTCATATGTTATCATAGTTTGACTGTATCTCCCAAAGTTTTGATGTTGAAACTCAAAATTATACGTTAACAGGAAATCATTAAGCTGAGATGAATTATAATGGCTTTATGATTGTAAGAGGAAGAGAACTGAACACAGTCTATAGTACCAGGACTCATAAAGCCCTCTTCATGCTCTTGAACTTCTGAGCCTCAAGAAACAAGCAAAGCTCTACTCTGATAAATTATTTCATCTCCCATATTTTTGTTATAGATAGGAATACAGCTTAAGGTATCTACAGATAGTTAAAACCTTTAAGAAGCACACTTTTAGGAAATTCTTTCAATTTATATGTGAAATTTTACCCCACCTCTCTTCCTTGGGAAAAGATTTATAAGAGAAGAGTCTGAGCCTTGAGTCTGTATGACTTAACATTTTCTCATTTTGTAATTCACCTTCCTCACCCCAAACAAGCTGAAATCCTACTTGTGCCAAATATCCTCTTGCCTAGCAATGCTTTTCGGAGATAATGAGAAACAAATCAGGCAATTCAGTGATAAGAGTTTCCAACTACTGCCAGCCAGAGACAGACCCAAGGTGTTCATTTTCTCAATTACTGTAACGCTCATTTTCTTGTTGGATGGGCAAGTGCTTCTAAGCAAACCTTGAGGCTAATTGTATATATCCTGGCATATACAGTGTGCCTGAAGCCCAGAGGATGCAACTAGCAATTATATTTTACTGATTAATGTGCAATCGTAAATTTACAGGCTTGATGGTCCAAAGAGGCTCCCTGCTATGAAAGATAATGAATAGGAAATTGTCAGAATAATTAGCCAAGTCAGACCTTACAAATGTACCTATAAGTTGAAAGTAACAAAAGAAAAAAAAGGGGGGCCTCCACTTACAGATTGAAAGATAAAGTTTAAGAGAAAAACAAGATATTATTCAAATATTCTCCCTGCTCTTCTTGGCTTCATTTCTTTTACTGGTCTCAGTGTCTAAAGATAAACAGATTCTGTGCTGAGCTTCTCAAATCCCTTCTGGGAGGCAGGACTCTTCCACCAACAGCTGTTAGTCCAGCCACATTCATGGTCAGTTCTATATGGAATTTGCTGTCCCCAGAAATGAGCCGCCTTGTTGCTGGTCAAACCACCTTCCAGGGAGAGAGGAGAGCAGCCAAGGATAGTCACAACCAAGTGGAAAGGCCTGGCCCCCTTTGCAAAATGAGACTCAAACCATGAGGGGCCAGCTTCCTTCAAAACTTTTCTGGGGACATTGAATTCTGACATTGTTTTTAGGAGTCGACCTCCTTCCCCATCCTGGCTCCTTCCTAAATAATAGCCCCTAGCAAGGCTTCAGCACGCTGCCTGTAACACGACTGTTTCCCGGCGAATCCAACTTTCAATGGGATTGACCGTACATCGCTAAAAGAGCCGTCCAAAGAAATGTCCCAACATAAGAACAGGCCCTTCAGTCCAATGTAACTACTACTTCGTGCATGCCAACTGCTCGGGAAGGAACCCCAAATCATACTGAAATAAGTTTTACCTTGAAATTTCTCCTTGAGCATTTGTTTTCTTGCCTGCCTTATTAGTTGGTTTGCTTGCCTGGTCTGAATTAAATCCATAAGGACAAAAATTCTCAGAGGAGGTAAATCTTCTGAGTAAATGGATCTTCCTTCAGATTTTCTCAAAAATAAGATGTACGTATGATTTCTTCAAAATACACCAATGGCAAAACTATTTATTTTTAAAACTAGTAGTTTGTTTTGCAACTGCACTCTGTGATTTTGTATACAGCTTAGCTAAGTACATAACCCATAACCATCTTTGAGTCACGTGGTCCCAAAGAAGGAATGAAGGAATTGCCGAGTCGCCTTGGTTGGATGTCTCATTCCTACTTATTAATCAAGACGGTTACATCCACAGTGAGAGACCAAAAGAGGCTCAGTGTAGGGTGTTGTGTGGCATAGATGGGATATTTTCAAGTAACAGGTAAATACAGTTTCAACTGATGGGGGCTAACCCACAAAGGATAAATCATGAAGTCATTTTTTCACAAATACTTCATTATAGATTTTTTTGTTCTGTTTCATTTTTTTAAGTAGCTCTTTAAAACTATGTCCTGAGCTGGGCTCAGTGGTGCACACCTGAAATCCCAGCAGTCAGGGAGGCAGAGGCAGGCAGATTGCTGTGAGTTCAAGGCCAACCTGGCCTACAAAGCTAGTCCAGGACAGCCAAGGCTACACAGAGAAACCCTGTCTCAGGAAACCAATAAATAAATAAACAAATAAAAGAAACTATGTCCCAAATTTTATTATTTCATTTATCTTCCAGTCTATCATTTATATCTGTTTAATATTTGAGCCTACCTTTCCATGTCATGCATCTTCTGTGAATAGTTTAAGTTGTACTGCTGTTTTCATTTATTAGCCCATTATTTTGTTTTGGTTTGTGGGGTTTTTGTTTTTTCATTGATTTATTTAATCATGTTACCACCTGATTACAGCCTCCTTTCTTTTCTCCTCCCAGTTCTACCCTCACATTCCTCTCCCCCATTCCTCCTCCTCCTTCTCCTCAGAGAGGGGGAGTCCCCACACACACACAGTTATCAACCTACCCTGGCACATCATGTCACAGTAGGGCTAAGTGCGTCCTCTCCCACTGAGGGCAGACAAGGCAGCCTAGCTACGGGAAAAGGATCCAAAGGCAGAAAACAGAACCAGAGACAACCCCCACTCCAATCATTAGGGGACCCACATGAAGAACAAGCTGCACATCTGCTACATATATGTAGGCGCCTAGGTCGATCCCATGCATGCTCTTTGGTTAGTGGTTCGGTCTCCATGGGCCAAGGTTAATTGGCTCTGTAGATCCTCTTGTGGAGTCCTTGACCCCTCGGGCTTTTCTCCCACTCTTCTACAAGACACCCCAAACTCCACCTAATGTTTGGCTGTGGGTCTTTGCATCTGTTTCCATCAGCTCGCAGAAAACAGTTGTACTGGGTTCCTGTCTGCAAGTATAGCAAAGTACCCTAAATAGTGTCAGGGGGTGGCTCTCTCCCATGGGGTATCAGCCCATTCTTGGTGCTCAGTCTCTGGTCACTTAGGACCAGCATAATTTAGGTGAACTATTTACCCACACAAACCCTCAGTTTCCTCAGAATTGAAAGTCACCAATAACTGTTGAGAACACTAATAAAAACTGTGAGAGAAAATGCCTCTGGCAGTCCCTATTGTTTATTTGCTGTCAGTGTGTAGTGTTTGACAAGAATTTCCTTCCAGGGACTTTTAAGGAGTATATTCAAGTGATGCAATCATTTAGAACACATTCAAATCCCTTGGATCTTGCAGGGCTATATTTATTTTCACACAAAGAATATTTCTAAATATCCTTATAAATACTGGAGTGTTTAAACCTCTCACTTCCCCTTCTTCAAAATAATAAAAGTAAGGGAACCTTTGACGGGTTAAGGAGATCTGTATGAAGCTGGAGACCCTAAGCGCAAGATGTTCCTTTTTCATTTTGACTCTTTGTAGCGAGGACGGGGGACTAATAAGATAGTGGCAATTTTCCTACTAAGTGCCCAAGTATTTTGTAACGCAAGGATTTAGCAAGTGTGCAAGACCTTAAGCCATCGTTCTAGAAGAAACTCTGTACTGTGTTTAGTAAATAATTCTGACTGCTGGGGACATTTACTTTAAAGCTGAATTTGCTGAAAAGCCTGGGGCACAATTTTAAGGCTGTCCCAAAGCACTGTAATGGGGCGATTAGTGCCTAATGATATAGAAGAAGGATGCAGCACTAGCCTCCATCAAATTGAGAGAAAGGTATTGCTTGAGCTGTTAAGACCACAGAGGCATGTATTTTCCAATGTCAGCATTACAGGGCTCTCTCTCTCTCTCTCTCTCTCTCTCTCTCTGTGTGTGTGTGTGTGTGTGTACAACAACAAAAACATTTCAGCTAGAAACAAACCATCAGTATTTAAAAATAAATGTGTAAAGGTGATTTAAAAAATATCTTGGGCTTTAATATTCCTGAAATGTCCAATTGTGTGTATATGTATAATAGATTTATGTTCAGCAAGCTTTCTGTTACTTTTTTTTTTTATTTTTCCCTAGTTTTGTGCCGTGCATGATCTTAGATTTAAGTATGTTTGGGGGTTCTAGTTTTAAATTTTCCCCAGAGTTTGGCTTTTTTACTTTACATAGTTGTAATGTTTAAAAACTTTAAGAAATTGCTTGTTTGAATTTTTATTCCTTGAAATAATTGACAAGTTTGTTTACCACATTACAATGGTAGTAATGGAATTGCCAGCATAGGCCTATAATATGTGGGAGTTCTCTCATTCAGAGCAGTTGTGTTTGGTTAGGAGAAGCCTCTGTGCATTCTACCCCTCACCCCTCTCAGGCTATTCACACCATGTAAATGAGGACAGCGATTTGGTTAGTGTTCCAGTCCTGAATGGGTTACAATGCTGTACTTTGTGATTTTCAGGTTACAGGCCATTCTTTTTTAAATTTACTTAATTTTTCATTAATTACAGTTTATTCAGTTTGTATCCCAGCTGTAGCCCCTCCCTTGTCTTCCTTTGTGGCCTGGTAAGGCTTCCCCTCCCCCATCATGGGAGGGAGGGTGATCAAAGAGCCAGTCACTGAGTTCATGTCAGACACATGAACTTTTCCCATTACTACGGAACCCACTTGGACAATGAGCTGCCATGGACTACATCTGTGCAGGGGTTCTAGGTTATTTCCATGCATGGTCCTTGGTTGGAGTATCAGTTTCAGAAAAGACCCCTGAGCCCAGATTTTTTGGTTCTGTTGCTCTCCTTGTGGAGCTCCTGTCCCCTCCAGGTCTTTCTATCTCCATCTTTTTTCATAAGATTCCCTTCATTCTGCCCAAAGTTTGGTTATTAGTCTCAGCATCTGCTTTGATATCTTGCTGGGTAGAGTCTTTCAGAGGCCGTCTGTGGTAGGCTCCTGTCTTGTTCCCTGTTTTCTCCTTCTTCCAATGTCTGTCCTGTTCTTACAGGACTATGATATTGATACTCCACCTTTCTGCTAGTCCCAAATGGAGCAGAACAGGGCTGTAGACTTCTGTTTTAGAGACACTTTCTGAACCAAGGTTGAATGGGGGATTGGTTTTCTTTCTGTTTTCCTTGTCTCTACATTCCACCCTGTCAGAACAACAAACCCATTCATTATCAGAAAGCCATTTGAAGGCCTCTTCTTCAGTAGCCTCTCTGAGCCAAGTAGAGGGAATACACTGGCCTATATGTATCATGTGTTGCCCTGGCAAGGGTTCCATATCATGCCATAAAATAAGAATTACACTTAGGGGTGGTTTTGGTAGAAGGTCTGCATTCCTGACCTAGGAGACTTGGAGAAAGTGAAACTTCTAATGGTAAGGGATAAAAGCCTTGAAGAAGCATGGGTGAAACAAACTTGACAAGCAGGTTAAAATGCAAGAACAAAATGAAAGAAGCAGACAAATGACCAGAAGTGCCCCCAGAAAGTGAGGCAACAGGAAATCACATTATCTCAATTGTTCTAAAGTCTTACCATCCAATCCCTTCATTTGATTCCTGAACCCAAGCATCATCAGCATGTTTGATGATATTATGTTGATTTTGTTGCATTTGTTCAGATTTAGTATCATAAATAAGCAACTCCCTTATCTTTGTGTGGTTCAGGATCTACTTTGAGCAGCACCCACAAACCAAGAGCCCAGCAGTTCTGAAAGCCAGCTTCTGTGAGTGGATTAACCAGTCCTGTATCTGTGAAAGTTCTTGGGCCAGTATAGATAATTGGCTCGTAAGTTCTAGGGAGAGTCTTTGAGTAGTAAAAGGTGACGTTCATAAGAACCACTGTCCCTGTACACACAGTGAAGAGGAAGCCAGATACTATTAACAGTGAAGTAGGCACTGCTGTTTTAGCCCAGGCAAGAGAGGTCTGTCATGGCAAGAGTGTATAGTCCCGATTAAATGTGACTCAGGGAAGAACAGATGTCACAGTCTATGCTCCTGTTCAGTGCCTAAGAAGGCAGAGATAAGCTCAGGCCCTAGAGGGATGAATAAACAGTATTCAAGTCTTCAGCAGGAAGTAAATGAAAAGTTGCACTGTTATGTTTCTCATGGAACACAGAAAGGTGGAGACCTTGACTGCCCTCTAAGGGGGTTGAGACACTCTGTACAAGAAGGTTCTATAAAGGAGTTTTGGGTTTTGCCTTGGCGGGCTCTCCCCTGAACATGTAGTCTTTGTACTTTTTGCAATTAGTATTTGATTCTCTGATTGGGCCCAAAATGCATAGCCTGCAAACAAATAGATTTTTGGACTTGGAAGCTCCTTGAAGGACTTCTAAAGCATCGGTGAGCCTGCCCATTTTCCAAGCTTAAGGAATCTAATTTGGTGCGAGTTGTATATAGACTTTAGTGACCAGAGAGTAGGAGATGTTGGCAGCTGGAGTGTCTTCCTGTTGGTGCCACATTGGCACAACTTACATAGGTTCTGTTATTATATTAACAAGCACTAAATTCTCACTGGTGGTTGGGCAATAGGGATTCAGTAAGAAAGAATAGGAGAGGGGAAAACATACGTTTTAAAACCAGAATGCAGTGTGCTGAAGAAGACAAAATGAGCTTGCTGGTAGGAAAATTATCAGACACCTAGGAGTAGGCTCCTCTTATCATATTATGAGGATAGACTTGGAGTTTTCAGAAATCTCCAAGGACTGTTTAATCTCATTCTGAGTGAGACCTATGAGGCTATCCCCATACAAACAAATGGAGGATGAATTTTCTCAGTAGGGAGCTGGTGAGATTTTGGAAAATGGTGGGAAGGCTGTGGGAACGCAGAAGAGCACTTGGACCAAGGGTTGTATCTTGAGACTATGAGTCTTGGGGATGGTATTTACATAGCCAGGAATCTTCTATAATGACAAATACCTAACCCTGATATTCATACCCAACTCCTCATCCCTCATGGACTCATACAGGACAAAGACAGATACAGAGGGAGAAAAGGTCTCTGAAGTATGACTGCCTTGCAACTTATTAGAACATGAGGTGATCTAATGTCACAAGAAAATCTTCAAATGAGCACAGTCTCTGGAGTGTTGGCCAAGGAGAAGGAAAGTGAAACACAGGAGAAATCTGGTCCACCCAGCAGCTGCCACTGGAGCTAGGATTGAGAACTAAACAGAAAGACAGCATCTCCTTTTCCAAACAAGATAAACAGTAAACCCACGCTGTCTCAGGCCTTTAGGTCCCACCAAAGTGTTATCTTGGGAGGAGGATATTGCAATCAAAAGACCTGTTAAACAGGCCGAGACCTCCAACCTTTATGGTGGAGCATGTTTTCTTTAAGAAGACTGGTTATCTGGATTTCATTAGAGTGTTGCCTAAGCCAGATACTGTGGCCCCTGTGGCTCCAAAGAGTCCTCTGGAGGGCCAGTGCAGAAAAATAACGTCCCTAGGTTGTCCTTCATGCCACAGCAGGGAGGCCTTGAAGCCACATCAAGGTAACCTGGCCAAAAGGCGTCAGGCATCCCTGAGCCCACAAGGCATGACTATGAGAATCCCTAGTCAAGAAGAGAAGCTTCTGGTAATACCAGGGATACACCGGCCTGAAGCCTTTGCTGTATTCAGCCCCAGAGGTTGCCTCTTCTAGGATCCCAAGAGGTGAAGTTCCCCATCTTCATGCAGGCCCAGCAATACTGAAGTAAGTGGCAGGTTTGTAAAAGAATTCAGCCTTTAGACCAGGAAAAAAAGGTGGGGCATGTTTTTTAGTACATAAGCAAACAGGATAGAATGTGGGCATGGCAGTAAAAGATGAACCACCTTGCAGGAAATGAGTTTTTGATGCACAGAGCCTGCATGTAGTATTCTGAAATGATTCCGTTAGGCAGGCATCCCAGTGCCGTGCACTATACTGGGTACTAGGAATACAGAAGTGACACCATTTGTAAGCAGAAAAGGCGTTTTCTCTGTCAGTCTTGGCCGTGAGGTTTTCATTATTATGCTAACACTCTCTACATCTACACAGCTAGTTCCTGTGAAATGAGGTGACTCTTCTGCTGAGCCAATGTGAAATGACCTTTCATGGACAAATCATTCTTCTCAAAAGTGACACAACTCAGGAGCAGTAATTCATATAGAGATCATAAAATCGAGAAGAACTATTTTACTCATGAGAGTAGACTGGTTCTCAAGCATAATTCAGACTAATTCTGGTCAAGAATCCATCTAAGAGAGAGGTGCTTAGCCAATGAGCCAAACTGAAATGAGGAATCGAGCCAGGAAATATATTAAATCCTGATGATAAATATCATTGCCAAGTACTATATGCTTCAAGTAATCTTTCAACTTGCCACATATGTATAAAAGAATGAAATAATCTTAAAAATACCCCAGCAAGGTATCGAATGAGATGCTGAAACTCATAGCCAAACTTTGGGAAGAGTACAGAGAATCTTATGAAAGAAGAGGGAGATAGAAAGACCTGGAGAGGATAGGAGCTCCACAAGAAGAGCAACAAAGAAAAAAATTCTGGGCACAAGGGTCTTTTCTGAGACTGATACAACAACCAAGGATCATGCATGGAGATAACCTAGAACCCCTACACTGATGTAGCCTGCAGCAGCTCAATCTCCAAGTGGGTTCCCTAGTAATGGGAACAGGAACTGTCTCTGAAATGAACTCAGTAGCTAGCTCTTTGATCACCTCTCCCTGATTGGGGGAGCAGCCTTAATAGGCCACAGAGGGAAAAAAATGCAGCCAGTCCTGATGACACTTGATAGGCTAGGGTCAGAGGGAAGGAGAGGAGGACCTCCCCTATCAGTGGACTTGGGGAGGGGCATGGGAGGAGATGAAGGACAAAGGGTTGCATTGGGAGGAGATGAGGAAGGGGGCTACAGTGGGGATACAAAATGAATAAACTGTAATTTATAAAAATGTAAATAAATTTTAAAAATTGAAAAAAAACTCTCAACTCTGTAAGCCTCAGTGTCTTCACATGTGGGTTTGACATAAGAACACTGATACTTTACTCAAGATACAGAAGACCTTTTACTGTAGAAAATTGTTTTAGCAATTCTCGGTTTTATATTGTTCCATATGAAGGTGAGAATTTTTCTTTCAAGGTCTGTAAAGAATTGTGTTGGTAATTTGATGGGAATTGCATTGAATCTGTAGATTGCTTTTGGTAAGATGGCCATTTTTACTATATTAATCCTGCCAAGCCATGACCATGGGAGGTCTTTCCATCTTCTGATATCTTCTTCTAATTCTTTCTTCAGAGACTGGAAATTTTTTTCATACAAGTCTTTGACTTGCTTGGTTAGGTTCACACCAAGGTACTTTATGTCCTTTGTGGCTATTGTGAAGGGTGTTGTTTCCCTAATTTCTTTCTCGGCCCTTTTTTCTTTTGTATACAGGAGGGCTACTGATTTTTTTGAGTTAATTTTGTATTCAGCCACTTTGCTGAAGGTGTTAATCAGCTGTAGGAGTTCCCTGGTAGAGTTTTGGGGGTCACTCAGGTATGCTATCATATCATCTGCAAACCGTGATACTTTGACTTTTTCCTTTCCAATTTGTATCCCCTTGATCTCCTTCAACTGTCTTATTGCTCTAGCAAGGACTTCAAGAACAATGTTGAAGAGATATGGAGAGAATGGGCAACCTTGCCTTGTCCCTGATTTCAGTGGGAATGATTTAAGTTTCTCTCCATTGAGGTTGATATTGGCTATAGGCTTGCTGTATATTGCCTTTATTATGTTCAGGTATCTGAGAGTGGGCTAATATCCAGAATATATAAAAAACTAAAGCAGTTTAAAAACAGCAAATCAAGTAATGTAATTAAAAAATGGTGTATGGAGCTAAACAGAGAATTCTCTACAGAGGAATACAGAATGCAGAGAAACACTTAAAGAAATGCTCAACCTTAACCCCTGCACAGATGTAGCCCATGGCAGTTCAGTATCCAAGTGGGTTCCATGGTAATAGGAACAGGGACTGTCTCTGACATGAACTGATTGGCCTGCTCTTTAATTACCTCCCCCTGAGGGGGAAGCAGCATTACCAGGCCACAGAAGAAGACAATGCAGCCACTCCTGATGAGACCTAATTGACTAGGATCAGAAGGAAGGAAAAGAAGACCTCCCCTATCAGTGGACTCGGGGAGGGGCATGCATTTGGGGTGGAGGAAGGGAGGTATTGGGACGGGAGGAGGGAGGAAATTACAGAGGGTATACAAAGTGAATAAAGTGTAATTGATAATTTTTTAAAAAGAGACGGAAGACTCACAGGTCATTCACTTGTATGCCAGCCATAGACTCCTCCCTCTTTATCTCCCGATCCCACCCTCCCTCTCTCATCTCCTCTCTGCCCTCTTCCAAGTCCACTGATAGGGGAGGTCCTCCACACCTTCCATCTGACCCTAGCCTATCGGATATCTTCAGGACTGGCTGCAAAGTCCTTATCTGTGGCCTAGCAAGGCCGGTCCTCCCTCAAGGGGGAGGGGGAGATCAATGAGGCAGTCACTGAGTTCATGTCAGAAATAATCCTTGTTCCCCATACTAGGAAACCCACTTGGATACTGAGCTACCATGGGCTACATCAGAGCATAGTCCTTTGTTGGAGAAACAGTCTCATAGAAGACCTCTGTGCCCAGATATATTTGGTCCTTGTGGAGCTCCTGTCCCCTCTAGGTCATACTAACTCCCCCTTCTTTCATATGATTCCCTGAACTCTGCCGAAGGTTTGGTTATTAGTCTCAGCATCTGCTTTGATACACTGCTCGGTAAAGTCTTTCGGATGCCCTCTGCGGTAGGTTCCTGTCCTGTTACTTGTTTTCTCCTACTTCCAATGTCGATCCCCTTTGTCTTTCTAGGTAAGGACTGATCATCTTCCCCGGGTTCTCTTTCTTGTTTATCTTATTTAGGTTCAGATTTTAGTATGTTTATCCTATCTTATAGGTCGAGTACCCACTTATAAGTGAGTATATACCATGTGTGTCTTTCTGCTCCTGTGATACCTCACTCAGGATGATCTTTTCTAGATCCCACCATTTGCCTGCAAATTTCATGATTTCCTCCTTTTTGATTGCTGAGTAGTATTCCATTGTGTAAAAATACCACAATTTCTGTACCCATTCCTCCGTTGATGGACATCTGGGTTGTTTCCAGTTTCTGGCTATTACAAATAAAGCTGCTACAAACGTGGTTGAGCAAATGTCCTTGTTGTGTACTTGAACATCTTTTGGGTATATGCCTAGGAGTGGTATATATAGCTGGATCTTGAGGAAGCAGTATTCCTATTTGTCTGAGAAAGCACAAGATTGATTTCCAAAGTGGTTGTACCAGTTTACATGCCCAGGTGGAGGGTTCCCCTTTCTCCACAACCTCTGCAGCATGTGTTGTTATCTGAGTTTTTGATCTTAGCCATTCTGATGGGTGTAAGGTGAAATCTCAAGGTCGTTTTGATTTGCATCTCTCTTATGGCTAAGGATGTTGAGCATCTCTTTAGGTGTTTCTCTGCCATTCTATATTCTTCTACAGAGAATTCTCTGTTTAACTCAATATGGAAGCTTATTGATAAATTAAAAGTGTGAGTTGGCCTGACCTTCATAGACTGTTCATATGAAACCATATATATTTAACTTAAAATAGTTCAAGGTTCCAAGCCACACCGACATAACTGACTGTGGGATTATACTCAGCCACAATTCTACTGAGTCAGGCTTCACATGGTGGCAATGATGGCTGATGAAGAACAGAACATGATGGTCTTAAAAATGAAATCAGTGCATTCAGGATGCATTCTACTTTTCTGATGGGAAAAGTGGAAATTGTGTTTCTTAGTTAAAGAACAAGAAGACACGTGCTTGAAACCAGAAAGTCTAATGTATGCCACAGATAAGTGCAGGCTTTCTTCCCTGTTCCTGTGCTCCTCTGATAGAGGGACAGGTTATCTGTGCTCAGCAGGAAGGAGTAAGGACCCATTGTGTTCCTTACCTGTCATTCAAAAGCTAATAAGCAAGTTCTTTGAGAGTCAGGTTTTGTTTTATTAGTTTGACTTTTCAACCTGATTTTGAGGACAGAGAATGCTTTTTTTTTCCCTCAGTTGGGTAGAAAAGGCAAATATAAGTACTCCAGTGGGAAGCCAGCTTCGAAGCGCAAGATCTCAAGAGGTAGATGCCTTTCAACAAGTGTGGGAGGGAGATTTCTGCCCTTGTCAAGACCCAAACTCATAGAAGCAACGCTAAACAGACTCAGTGGGTTGTTTTATTATTTAATGTGTTTGTGTGTGTGTGTGTGTGTGTGTGTGTGTGTGTGGAGAGAGAGAGAGAGAGAGAGAGAGAGAGAGAGAGAGAGAGCTACTTGGGAGGAGCTGAAGGGAGAGGACACTGGAAGGGTTACAAGGAGAGGAGAAAGGTGGCATTGGAAAAAGGAAGGGAGAGGAATAAAATGATGTAATTATATGTTACTTAAAACATTAAAGGGCACCTTACAAAGTTGAATTATCCTTTAGAATAATCTCTGGGAAGTGAGCATCTAGACTTCCAGCTTAGTGTCTGAAATCTAGGGGCAGTAGGAAAGATGCTGTAGCAAGAACATTGCTGCAGAGTTCAAACTTCTCTAAGTAAAAGCACTGTGCTAGCCTGCTTCCTGTTGCTGTGATTGGCACCATGAGTTAAGAAACCTGATGAGGAAAGTGTTGATTTGGCTTACAAGTCCAAATCACAGGCCATCACTGAGGGAAGCCAGGGCAGGAACTGGAGCAGAGGTCACAAAGGAATGCTGTTTGCTGGATATTTTATCCATGCCCAGCAACCTTTCCTATACAACCCAGGACCACCAGCCCAAGGGAGGCACTATGAACAGCTGCCTTGGCCTTCCCATATCTATTATTAACTAACAAAATGACTCACAGAATTAACTATAAGGCAATCTGATGGAGGCTTTTCCTCAACTTAAGGCTCTCCTCCTCCCAAGTACCTCCAGGCTGTGTCACACTGCCAGAAAAAAATACATACATATTTACATACATACACACATACATACATACATACAGTAGAAGAGTCTTCCTGGAGAGAAGATCCATTTGTGATATCAGGCTCTCAGGGTAATCTAAGGAACACAGGAAAACTAGAATCCTTACCCTGGGCTCAGTGAGAGTGAAGTCCTCAGCGCTGTCATGACTCCTGAAAAATATGTGTATTTTGTAAAAGGGGCAAACTGGTTTAGAAAAACTGCTCTTCTCTTAAGGATTTTTTTAAATAATTTCTTTAATTTTACTTTATGTGCTATTAGTGTGAGAATGTCAGATCCCTTAAAATTGGTGTTACAGACAGTTGGGAGCTGCCATGTGGGTTCTGGGACTTGAACCCGGGTCCCGTGGAAGAGCAGACAGTGCTCTTAATCACTGAGCCACTTTTCCAGTCATCCCTTAAGTATTTTTTAAACTCTGACTTTTCTCTGTAATTCCAAGTGATGATGAAGAAACATGAATTAAACCAAAGCAGGCAATGTACGAATCTGGCTTGTAACTCATGTCATCCCTCCGTAATTCACCTAGCTTTGACTAGGTGAATTAAGCAAATATCTAGCGGCATTCTCTCACTCTATGTTCAGGAAGGATTAAAAGATTTTTGAAATGGTTTCTCTGAGTGACATGCACGTTCATTTCAGTGACTTTTTTTAATTGTACACCAGTCACTTCCCTGGCAAAATTCTTTGCTCGACTACAACTTCTCTGCACCATGCAGAAATGAAGTCATTCTGGATTAGAAAACAGTTCTTTCTCTATTGAAGGCATTCTCTCCTTCACTTTCACAAGAAACTTCACGGGGTCCTAAAATTACTATCATAACCCAGACCTGTGAGAGCAGGAAAAAAAATTCAGATTGAGTTATCTACGGTCTAACATTTATATCCAGAATGTGATTGCTAGGGCAATCACAGCAATAGCTAATACTATAGCTCTGGTACTTTTCTATAGTAAAGTCCTATTCTTAAATTATATCTTTCTTTCATTTTCTCAAAAAACAGGTGACAATGCCCAGATACGTATTTTGCAAAAGAAAAAAAAAAAAAAAAACAGATTCCAGCCTTGAAAAATGTTTTTGCCCAGACTCTTCAATTACCAAAAGACATTTTCTCCTCAGCATTATTAGTCAGCCAGGAGAGGGAGGGAGGGACAGAGGAAGGAAAGAACAAAAGGGAAGGGATGAAAGGGAGGGAGGGAAGAAAAATGATCTTTCCTAGATACCATTGGCTCTTCATATCCTCTTTAATCTGTCTTCTAATCTTCGACGCAAGCAGTCATGTGTTCTGGTTCTGGGTTGTATGCACCATCCATCCCACCCACGCCATCATGGCTTCCAAAAAGGCCATGCTATCAGTGCCATCCTAGGGTAATCAAACACAATAAAGTGCATGTCTGGTCTCTTTGAAACTTTTCAAACACATCTTCCCCAAATTTTAAGTTTTGACTTCTGTGTTGCTGTTCTTACTTAAAACCTGAGAGCCAGCCACTTCTGAGATAACAAACCTTTTCTTCTTCTCTGCTCATGTGTTAAGGTCTTCTAGGGTCTATTGCCAGTCTCTTTCTGCTTTGGCAAAGCTCCAGGGTCCAGGGTAGGATCTGGGATGCAATGCGGAGTTCCCAGGTTCCCTTTATCTCCTTGGGTCGCCTAGTGGGTGGCTCAAGACAACAGATCAGCAACCCATCGTAAAGATGATTGAAAAAAAAGATGGAAGAAAGGAAGGAAAGAGGGAGGGAGGGAGGGAAAGAAGAAAGGAAGGAAGGAAGGAAGGAGGGAGGGAGGGAGGGAGGGAGGGAGGGAGGGAAAGAAGAAAGAAAGAAAGAAAGAAAGAAAGAAAGAAAGAAAGAAAGAAAGAAAGAAAGAAAGAAAGAGGGAAGGAGGGAAGGAGTTTGTTCCCTAGGTCTAGAGACTAGCTACACAGCTACTAAGAGGGAAAACTTTTTTGCTGCAGTCAGGACTGTAAAAGGCGGGTTCTAGCCAAAACTCCAAGGGGTTGTAAAAATGGGGCTCTTTGATCTGAGATTAGCTACTGCCCAGGGGTAGGCCAACACGGAGACCTCCACAGGCTAAAGTAAACATTTTTCCTGCTTATCCTAGGCTGATAGTTAGATCCTGAATGGCTAATAATTTGTTTGTAAATCAGCAAGAAAAAATAAAAAGGGGGTAAGGTGGGAGAAAGTAAGCAAAGACCATTCACACACACACACACTCAAGGAAAAAGATGGATGAAGTTAAAAACTTTAACTTCAACAAATTTCCACAAGCTTACATATGTTGATGGTGTTGATTTCTGCTAGCACCTCCTCTGCAGAAACTGCAGCAAATTCAGGCTATCAGTTCCTTAGCATCAGCCCATATGTACACACAGACAAACAATCAGACATAAAGACCTGTACATATTCAGACACATATTCAACGAAAGGAGCTCCTTATAAATAGACAGACAATTGACATACAGTCATGTAACATATGGACAAAACAGACAGACTGACATATTTACATGTAAACATGTATCATTATACATATTTACAATTCATGGATGAAGCTAATTCCAGCCAGCTTTCATTCATAGGCTTCTACCACTGGACTTCTGCAATAGAATGTGTGTGTTGCCACTGTTTATTGTATGGTCTTTATAACTCTGAGACAAAGCTCCCAAAAAAGGAATTACCTCAGAGTCAAAAAGGCAATAAATCACAAAAACATCTTAATTCTAAAATACAACAGATTACATGTTTTAAAACTAAACATTTCTTTTTCATTTGTATTTCCTTTTTCTTCATTATTATTATTTATTACAATTTATTCACTTTGTATTCTGGCTGTAGCCTCCTCCCTCATCTCCTGGTCCCCCTCATCTCCGGGTCCCCCTCCCTCCCTCTTCCACTGTTATGTTCCTCCCCTACTCCACTGATAGGGGAGGTCCTCCTCCCCTACTATCTGACCTAAACTATCAGGTATCATTAGGACTCTCTGGATCCTTTCTCTGTGGCCTAGTTAGGCCACTTCACCAAAGGGAGGTGATCAAAGAGCCAGCCACTGAGACCATGTCAGAGACAGTGCCTGATCCCCTAACTAGGGAACCCACATGGAGACCGAGCTGCCATGGGTTACATCTGAGCGAGGATAGGGGGAAGTATCTAGGTCCTCTCCATGCATGGTCTTTGGTTGATTCATCAGTCTCTGTAGGACCTCCTGAACACAGATTTTTTTTTTTTTTTGGCTCTGTTAGTCTCCTTGTGAAGCTCCTGTTCCCTCTAGGTCTTACTATCTCCCCCTTCTTTCATATGATTCCCTGTACTCTGCCAAAAGTTTGGCTTTGAGCCTGAGCATCTGCTTCCCTACCCTGCTGGGTAGAGTCTTTCAGAGGCCTCCTGTGGAAGATTCCTGCCGCCCTGTTCCCCATCTTCTCCTTCTTCCAATGACTATCAATTTTTTTTACAATGGGGTACAGAGCTAAACAGAGAATTCTGAGGAATATCGAATGGCAGAGAAACACTTAAAGAAATGCTCATTTCCCTTAGTCATCCAAGAAATGCAAATCAAAATGACACTGAGATTCCACCTTATACCCTTCAGAATGGCTAAGATCGAAAACTCAAGGGACAACACATGTTAGAGAGGGTGTGGAGTAAGGGGAACCCTCCTCCACTGCTGGTAGGAATGTAAACTTGTACAGCCACTTTGAAAATCAATCTGGCACTTTCTTCAGAAAATAAGGAAAAGTGCTACCTTAATATCCAGCTGTACAACAGATAGCAATAGTGGAGAACTCCCCCTTTCAGTGGACTAAGGGAAGGGGCTGATGGAAAAAGGGAGAGAGGGTGGGGTTGGAAGAGTTGAGAGAAGGGGCTTCAATCAGGATATAATGAATAAATTATGAAGAAAAAATAAAAATTAAAAAATATATATATATAATATTTTAAAAGATCCAGCTATACCACTCCTGGGCATATATCCAAAGGATGTTTAACCATACAACAAGGACCTTTGCTCAACTATGTTCATAGCAGTTTTATTCATAATAGCCAGAATCCGGAAACAACTAGATGTCCCTCAACTGAAGAATGGATACAGAAATTGTGGTACATTTGTACAATGGAATACTACTCAGCTATTAAAAACAGGGACATCGTGAAATTTGCAGGCAAATGGATGGAACTAGGAAAGATCATCCCGAGTGAGGTAACACAGAAGCAGAAAGACACACTTGGTATATACTCACTTATAAGTGCATATTGGCCATATAATATTAGGATAAACAAACTAAAATCTATAGTCCTAAAGAAGCTAAACAACAAGGAGGACCCTAGGGGAAGAGGCTTAATCCTCATTCAGAAGGGTAAATATTTCTTATTTATGTATCCACTACATAAGGTCATAGTGAGTTCATAGTGACAAAGGTTGGCAAAACCTCAAGGTTAACAGGGTCTAAAAGTTTTTTTAAAAAATTAAGACTGACCTAGCTACACATTTTTTTTCAGCTATCTTTGGAGCAATAATCTTATGTCTTTCATTCTAAGAAACAAAGTAAATTTAAAATGACAGTATATAATGCCATAAGGTGACAAGGTATAAGGAATTACAACAGAACAGTTTCATATAATGACCTCAAGGTTTGTACTTAATTAGACATTGCTTGGTAGTCCCATTATAATTTGGGTCCATGGGAAGTTTAAACCAACTTGCTTATATTTATGGTGTATACCAGGATTCATAATGAAGGCGTATCCTGAAGACACAATTCTGTCTCAAGCCTGCCTCCTAGTAAGGCGTGTAGAGGTTCACAAAGGACCTCTATTGCAGCCATGAACTTTCTAACGTTGTTCTAGAAGTTCTACAATTTAACTTTTTAAATTGCTTAAAATTTAAAATAAGAAATTCCATAATCAGTAATTAATTCATCTGAACAGCAGTATTTAAATACCCAGACAGTGATGATTCACACCATACCGGATTATAGAGAGATGCAGCCGTGCGCAAAGAATGAGCGTCAGAGACTGGAAGCAGTTCTAGGGTGTATCAAGGTAACTACCTTGAAATATATCGGATCCCCTTTAGAAGGCCCACCTGCCTAATGAGAGAGAGCTCCTTTAACAGAATGGCTCCTGACGCTCATGTAACTTGGAAACGTAAATCTACCCTTCTCATTGGGCTCTATATGTCTATACACCACACTGGGTAATTGTATCTATTCTAAAGATACTATTCATTCTTTGAAATGCACAGTATAGTGTATTTGGATCAAGTTTGCCCCTCACTAGCTCCACTCAAACCCCTCGCACACACTCCCACCATTTCCCCCTCCCAGCATCATGTACTTGTTTTTAAACCCACTGAGTCCATTTAGTGCTTGCTCATAGGTGCATGGGTGTGTGTCTGCAAAAGCATGGATACCCTATCAGTGGTTTCATCCCTGAATAAAACTGACTCCTCCACTCTCAGCATCCATGAGTTGCCAATAGCTCTGCTAGCGGTGGGTTTTCATGAACACCTTTCCCACCCTTGCTGGAATGTCTCAACTTAGTAATAAATAGCATAAGAGTCAGCTACTTTATTTAAATTTCACTCGGTTGCTGAGGGTGTTAGAGGGAGGTACCAACCGGTACACCGTTATTTCCACTGCCACCTAAGTGGATACCAGAATTCACTGTGGTAGCTGAGTCCAAGGAAGGTTTTCCGCCGATGCTCCAAATGTTCTCTGTGTATTCACATGCTTGCTCCTCACAACAACCTCGTGCCATAATATCATCTTACAGGTGATTAAAATGAGGTCCAGAGAGGTTAATCAGCATGCATAAAGGCACACACTAGAGACTCGGGAGTTGAATGTGAATGGAGGATTTAGATAGCCACAGGATCCCCTTCACCTAGAAATAAAGAAAATAGTCTTAGCTTGAAGAACAATGCAGAAGATGGTGGGTAAGTCATATCTTAGCCTACTAATTATACCATATTGTAAAAATGGTATTAAAAGTATCTATTCACTATCATGAACACTGAAATTTATGAAAGCTATTAATATTCATTTGGTCCAACATCCCACCCAAAGGAGACAGTATATAGGATGGTAAATTTTGGTCAACTTTCCTGGTTAAATCTTGCTTCAATTTTTTTTTTTTTTTTTACTTAATAGACTTATCCAGAAGGGTCACAAGCAACCAAATAATACACTCCACTACTTAAAGAACAGCACATATTCTATGAAATAGCTGGAAGCCTTATCACCATCTCAAGGAGCTGATTATCAAAAATGAAAACCTAGGGTAGCACTACAGAGAAACATGAATATTTTCTATTCTTTTCCCTTCATTGGGTTAATTAGGCCGGATAGTAAATCTGTTTCCTGTAAAGAACTTAAGCCGTGAAACAATGTGCTCAGGTTTCTGCAAGGGTTTCTCGCATTCTAACAACTAACAATCAGTCAATAAAAGCCCACAATCAACCAAACATCGAACGAAAATCCAGAACATTGGCAACTATAGCATGACCCATGTCAAAATTCAGGGGCCAAGATTAGGAGAAATTAAAACAGAAAATTTTAATTAAAATATTAATTAAATTAAAAACACTTCTCTAAAAAGTGGAGAAAAACAAAGATGTCCTCTTTTATCACTCTGATTTAGTGCTGGTGCCCTAAGCCAGAGCAATAAGTTAAGAGAAAGGAAAGGGCTTCCAAAGGAAAGAACAAAAGCTAAATTAATCCTGCTCCATATAACAGCAGTTCACATATAGAGAAACCAAACTACTCAACTAAAACACTACTCAAACCAATAAAAAGTTTCAGAAAATTTTCACAACACAAAATCAGCATATGAAAATTGAAAAATTTTATACAATACAATGAATTTGCTAGAAAACAAATAATGAAAGCAATTCCTATTGTAACAGTAGCAAATCTGGTACTTTCTCAGACAATCAGGAATAGTGCTACCTCAAGATCCAGCTATACCACTCCTAGGCATATATCCATAATATGTTCAACTATACAACAAGGACATCTGCTCAACCATGTTTATAGCAGCTTTATTCATAATAGCCAGAATCTGGAAACAACCCAGATGTCCCTCAATGGAGGAATGGATACAGAAATTGTGGTATTTTTACACAATGGAATACTACTCAGCAATCAAAAAGGAGGAAATCATGAAATTTGCAGGCAAATGGTGGGATCTAAAAAAGATCCCAGAAGGAGAAAGACAAACATGGTATATACTCGCTTATATAGACCTACAAGATATGATAAACATAATGAAATCTACACACCTAAAGAAGATAATCAAGAAAATGGAAACAGGCGAAGATGATCAATCCTCACTTAGAAAGACAAATGGGATGTGCATTGAACGTATGACAGGAGTCTACCGCAAAAGGCATCTGAAAGACTCTACCTAGCAGTGTTTCAAAGCAGACACTAAGACTCATAACCAAACCCTCAGCAGAGTGCAGGGAATCATGAAAGAAGGGGAGTTAGTATGATATGGAAAGGATAGGAGCTCTACAAGGACCAAATATATCTGGGCACAGGGTCTTTTCTGAGACTGACACTCAACCAAGGACCATCTAAGGATATAACCTAGAACTTCTGCTCCGATGTGGCCCGTGGTAGCTCAGTAACCAAGTAGTTTTCCAAAGTAAGGAGAACAAGGACTATTTCTAACAGGAATTCAATAGCAGGCTCTTTGACCTCCCCCCTCTCCCCCCAGGGGAGGAGCAGTCCTGTTAGGCCATAGACGAGGACTTTGCAGCCAGCCCTGAAAATACCTGATAAAACAGGGTCAAATGAAAGGGGTGGAGGTCCTCCCCTATCAGTGGACTTGGAAAGGGGCAGGGAGGAGACCAGGGAGGGAGTGTGGGGTTGGGGAGGGAATGAGGGAGTGGGATATAGCTGGGACACAGAGTTAACAAAATGTAACTAATAAGAAAAATAAAAAAATTGCTCTTACAAGTCAACAACTGTTCCTGTCACTTAGATGAAAAACATAGACTCAAAGGGAGCAAATGTCCTTTCAAGGTCAAAAGAAATTAAAAGGCAAATCATAGCAAATAGTCAATCAAAAGGGGAAAAGTACTTTCAAATTATTCATTTGACAAGTAGTTAGCATCCAAAGTATGTGAAGAATATCAGCGGTTCAAAAACAGCAAAAGAAATAATGCAATATGAAACCAACAACACATTTAAGCAGAAGATTCTCAAAAGAAGAGATACAAAAGAAACAAAAGGTATATGAGAAAAATATTTAATGTCACTGATCAACAATGAAATGTAAATCAAAACTACCATCATATATCACTTCACTCCAGTATGAATGGATATGATTAACAAGACTAAAGATGACAAGGGCTGCCAAAAATGTGGAGAAAAGGAAACCATTGCAGTATTGTAGGAATGCACATTGGTAGGGCCATTATGAAAAGTAATGTAAAATTTTCTTCAGAAAATTAAAATAGAACTAGCATTGATACTAAACTCTGGACTACTCTCTTTCGTTCACTCTCACTTTCTCTCACTCTCTCACTCTGTGTGTGTGTGTGTGTGTGTGTGTTGGAATCACTATATCAGAGACCTTGCATACCTTTGTTCTCCTCAGCATTATTCAAAATAGCCAAGATACACAAACAACCTAAATGCCCATCAAGCAGGACATAGGTAAAGAAAATGTAATGTGTGTGCATCGCAAATGTGACACCATTAAACTGCTAAGAAAAGATCCTGCCATTCGAGACAATATTATTGGACCTAGGGAGCCTTGTATTAAATGTAACAAAATTAGCCAACTACACAAAGGCAAGTATCATGTGATCTCACGCATATGTAAACCTAAAAAGGTTGACTTAATAAGAGTTGAACACAAAATATGAATCACCAGAGACTAGGAGAGTAGGGAGAGGAGATGTGGGAAAAGATAATAGGTACTAGGAACACTATCTACAAATAATATTAAAGAAATATATGCCTCAAAAATCTAGACGAGAAAATATGTCCCAATTTTACTTGTTATTTCATCAATGTGTACATTTTTATATTTTAAATGTTCATATTTTAAAAGAAAAACAAAAGTGGAGTCAGAACCTTTGAGTTGAAACCATTACAATTTGTGATGTTCTCTGTAACCAACAAAATCTTTCTTAAAAAGAAAAAATAATAAGCTTTTTGTTTGTTTGGGTACTGTTTAGTTATTTAGATTTTTAGATTTTCAATTTCCTTTTTCTTTTCTTTTCTTTTCTTTCTTTTTTTTTTTTTTTTTTTTTTTTTTTTTTACAGTAGGACAAATCTACAGCATCTGTCTTGTCACCACAATGCACATTACAAAGTAAAAGGGAGGTTTAAGGAAGGGGAAAAAAGGTCTGGAATATTAAGTCTCAAGAACCAAATAAAGTCTTTACCCAAATATGAAAACTCTGCCTCTAAGTACTAAGAAACTGGAAGAAATAAATTATAAGGCCTTTCCACTTCAAAAATAATAAGATAACCAGTGGAGCAAAGAATGCACCGGGGGGATGAATGTAATTAAATAGCTGGCTCAAATAATGCACATTTGCAAATCTCACGAAAAAAAATCTTTAAATTATTTTTAGCATAAGCTGAGAGTTAATAATGCAGTTCAAGCCTTTTCAGGGCATCCCTGTGAGGCTCCTTGGCACCACCTAGTGCTAACATCACTAATGACACAACTGGTGTCAAAGAAAATTTAACATCTATGCTGATTTCTCTATTTCCTTAGGTTAAAAAGAAAAAAAAAAGCTTCCATGGGTGGGGGGATGTAGACTCCTTCTCCATAATGTGAGTTCTGAAAATTTTCAGTTCAATATAAAGTATTTCATAAGGACTATATATGCACATTCATATTCCCCACTAGAAAAAAAAAATCAACATATGCCATTCTTTCACCCCACAGAATTATTTGGCACCTCCTTTGTACCAGACCTTGTACTGTGGGCCAGGCTTAACATTCAGGTGAAGAGAAATGCATGATCAATACGATAGAGTACAGCAGGTTTTTATTACCTAAATGTACTTTTATAAACAATAGCATCTGTCCAAATAGAGAATAACAGAAAAGGAAATGATTTGCAGAATAAGAAGCCTTCCTCGAGGCTTTTCAGGATAATGGGAGAGAGTCTTCCAGGAGTTGAATATGGCAAAAGGGTTCTGAGAGAGGAGGTGAAGAGAGGTGTGTACTGAAGCCAGAGTTAACCTGGTCCTAATTCTTCTGTGTCACTTCTCTGTGCTTTCATCTTCATTCTTGTAAAACTGGAATAAGAACAGAATCCTTCATATAGGATAGCTGGGGTATCAAAGAAAGTTAATACATGGGATGGGCATAATAATAGCTGTCCCATGCCGAATGCCCTGTACTGAATGGCTGTAGTGTTTGGGCTGGAATGCAATCACTTGGACCAGCATAAATGGGAACTGAGATCCACTTGGCTTCCAGCACATTACGTAGACCCAGCCTGGTGGTAGCCGTTGCCAGAAATTCATTCATTTTAATCTAAAGACACAATGGGGACTTACAGGTGAATCATTTTCCTCCTTGTAGCCCTAAAATGAAGAGAAATAATTCTAGAACTTTCTCTTGCTCTGAAGTAAATAATGGTCACTTAGAACGGAAGAACTCTGTGGTTCCTACAATCTCCTCTGTCAGCAGAGTGGGCTTGGCAAGGTGAGCAAAAAATGGCATCAAAATGCCATAACTCAAGGCACTATCTAAATGGCTCTATGTGCTTGTTCCTCTTGTAAATTTTACAATATTTCTGTCTTCTATACACCAGGAAATTAACGATGAATAGGAGAGAAATAAAGAGGGAGAGAAAACTAAGTAGGAGAAAGACACAACAAATTCCTTGTATACCTGTGTCCTGGCACTTTCTATTTATTAAGCCCATTTTATTAGCACAAACTCCCATGAGATGGTCATATTTTTCTTCACAGCTTAAAATGAGAACTATGCAAATGAGCCCCAGGGATTTAAAATAGTTTACCCAATGCTCCAAAGCTGGTAAACAAGAGGCCATGTTTCTACCGTACCTTTAACACTACATTTACTGTCTTCCACAAGCCATCAAGATTCCCACGAACTTCAGAAGGATGAGCCAACCAGGCTTAGCTTACCAGTCAGATGAACTATGAACCATGTTCTGGTATCCCGCCCTGTTTGCTCACAGTTGAAGTAGTCATTCTTTCAAGATGCTTGAATTTGGAAAGGTGAGAAAAGTAATCTCATATATTTATATATATGCTTTCCATTCTATTGCTGTGAAGAGACACCGTGACCAAAGCATCTTAGAAAAGAAAGCATTTAATTGGGGCTTGCTTACAGTTTCAGAGGGTTCTAGTCCACGATCATCATGGCTAGAAGTGTGGAAGCAGGCAGACGGCATGGCACTGGAGCAGCTGCTGAGAGCTCCCATCTGATCCACAAAATGAAGGCAGGGCTGGGTCAGGGAGGTGAGGCTGGGCATAGCACGGGATTTTGAAATCTGGAAGCTTAATCCCAGTGACCCGTCTCCACCAACAAAGCCACATCTCCCAAACCTTCCCAAACAGTTACACCACGTGGGAACCACACATTCTAACATATGAACCTTCGGAAGTCATTCTCATTCAAATCACCACAAGCATTTGGACAAGATAAGAGATTAAAAAAAAATCTCTCCCAGAAATATACGCCACAATACACACAAACAACCTGACAATTAATCTTCCCAGAAACATGTGACTTTGGAAAATTGTTAATTGGAATTGTTTGTGATCAAAACACTTTTTTTAACCTAAACTTCTGTTGATAACCCTTCCCCTCATTTCTGTACTTTTTTTTACTTTGCCTTAAGATAAGAACTTTTCTTGACCACCAAACACACCAGTCATTTATTATGTTTCAGTGAAGATCAAATATCACTTCTGCTTTAAATGTTTCACCTGCAGTATGGGATATAAACTTTTCTCTAGGTAAAGATTCAGTTGTCAGTTTTGCAAGAATTCTTTTTTCCTCTATATGGTCAAAAAGGCTAGACTTCTGTGCAAGCAAGACACTTTGAAGAAAGGAATATGGGTCAAAATTCAATAAGATAAATATTTTTCATCAAAAAATTAATGTTCCACTCTATCTCTGAAATATCTTCATACATTTCTTTTTCTGCTCATAGGTATATATGTTTAGGCTATGTCCATAGAACCTGAACCAGCCCAATCTTGTCTGATCTAGGAAGCTAAGCAGGATCAGGCCTGGTTAGTGCTTGGATGGGAGATAAATATTTACAACACGGGACCTTCGAGATTAAAAACAAACAAACAAAAAACCAACAAAACAACAACAACAAAAAACCTCTGAGTCATAAAAACGGAAACGGGGGTACACCTAAGTATTAGGAGGGGATGTTGGAGAACACAGTCAGCTTTACACACACAGCTTTAATGTCGTCGATTCAAAGGCTCCCTATGTGCATGACATATGAGGTCATTTTCTCTCATCAGCCAAGTTTACATCAAGACAATGTAATTCAGGAAAACGCTGGGCAGAGAGCAGGGAATGTTATGGAAGAAGGGGGAACAGGGGATAGAAGGACACAGAGGGGACAGGAGCTCCACAAGGAGAACAACAGAGCCAAAAACTCTGGGTCCAGGGGAGCCTGCAGAGACTGATGCAACAGACAAGAACCATGCATGAAGAGGACATAGAACTCATGCTCAGATGTAGCCCACAGGCAGCTCAGTTTCTATAAGGGTTCCCTAGTAATGGGAACAGGGGCTGCCTCGTCATGAACTCCGATACCTGCTCTTTGATCACTTCCACCTGGTGGAGGTGGTGATGGCGGAGTTTGCCTGGCCACAGAGGAAAAGTTTAATAAGACAGTCCTGGTGAGACTTGATATGCTAGGATCAGATGGCAAGTGAGGACTCCCCCTTTCAGTGGACTAGGGGAGAGGGTTGGGAGGAAGTAGGAGGGAGGAACTGGGAGGGGATGCGGCAGGAGGCTGCAATTGGGATATAAAGTGAATAATTTGTAAAAAATAAAAATAAAAAATAAATTTAAAAAAGACAATGTGATTGGTGAATACTGCTACACACAGGAGAAATCTCAGACAGTGACACATGATTTGTGATCTGTCAAAGTCAGTTTCTTTCTAAGTCAATTTGACTCATCTTTTGCATAACCTTCATGTTTTCTCATTTCTCACTTTTGTTGAAACAGCCTGAGTCACTATTTTTATATAAAATTTACAAAAGAAATGCTCTTTGCAGACACCTGGATGGATGAGTCATTGATCTTTTTAAACCTAGAGTTTCTGAATTAGAAGCGTAAATTTAGACATCCGAAGATCTGAGTCAGAGACATTTTTATAGCTCCATTTTCTTACAAAGACATGAGGAAATCTTAGGGGTTTCCCCTTAGCATTGTGCAAGTATTTTTTCATGTTATCCTGTGAATTAAATATGTTTTATAGGAGTAAATTAAATATAATCTCGTGGGTTACAGATCTGAGCACCTAAGTGGGGAACTGGAATACATTGCTTTTATTGTAGAAGGTACAACTTCAAGGATCAGGAGGAATTAGAGACTTTCTGATTAAAGTAGTTGAGAATTAGAAAATGGGAAGCCACAACCCAGAAACAGTACTCAAATGAGAGTCAAGCCAAATGTCTGATGAGTTCTGAAGGATCCTGCTGGAATTTTACCACAAAAAACTAAGAAGGTTTCAGAAAGAGGAGAAATTACTTTTGATTAGAGAACTTTGGAAAGGTGCCTCAAAAGGCAATGCTGGTGAATCAATAAGACCAAGACCAAATACACACAAGCTTATGTCTGAGAGAAGCAGTAGGGAGGAAATTCTGGTTAGTGAATGGCTCTGTGGTTAAAAGCACTGGCAGTTCTTCTAGAGGACTTGAGTTCAATTCCCAGCACCTGCATGGTATTTCACAACTGTGTGGAATTCTATATCAAGGTAATCTGCTGCCCTCACACAGGCATACACAGGCAGGCAAAACACCAATGCACATAAATTAAGAATAAATAAATAGAGGCGGGGCGGCAAGATGGCGGCGCCGGGAGGACTCTCATTCTGAGCAGCAGCACAGCAGGATCAGCACAGTGACCAGCAATCAGAACTCTCGGCCATAAAACACAGTCATTGTGTTTCCCAGGTGAGAGGATACCCCACGGTGGGGGATTCGATCAGCTTTTAACTCACCTGGCTAAACCGGCTAAACCTCGGAAGAGATCCCGTTTCCGCCAGACGCTTGGCTGCCGACCGCCAGCCCCAGCCCCAGCCCAGAGCCACAAGCCAGTGTCTCTGCTCACGGTCCCAGACTGAACCTTGTGCACCACACTATCAGAGACTGGAATTTTCAGTCAAGAGATAACCCCAGGGTACAGGAAACGATTGGGACCGGCCTTAGGTCACCCAGACATCCCCTGGAAAAGACTCGGGCGGGTTCCACGGGCACCCCAGGAGCCAGCCCGGAGCCAGAGCCGGGGACCCAGGTTCCAGCACAGAGCCCTGCCTGCCTGCGCGCCTGATTCGCTGCCAGAAATAGAAACGGCGGGTCTGATCTCAGAGCACTCAGCTCACCCCCAACCTGAAAAGGTCCCCGGAAAATTACCCAGCTTAGGGAGGCACTCAGGCTCCCAAAAGCCGCAAAGGCAGACACAGGCAGTTTCTGCGCACCAGACAGCTGGCAGAGACTGAGCCGCCATCACACAGCTGTGCTCCAGGCACAGGCAGCTTCTGCGGCCAGCCAGCTGGCGGACACTGAGCAGTGTGCACCAGGGCAAAAAAAGACACTGGGAGTCCGTGTCTCCAGAGAATCCACGGGGAAGGAAGGAAACTGTACTGACCTAAATCACCCAATCCTTCCCTAGAAATAGTCTAGCAGTCTAGTGGGGCCGAGGCGCCAGCACTCAGCTGTGCTCCAGACACAGGCACAAACAGTTGAGGCGCGCCTGATGTCCAACTGGGTCACAGCAGCTGATCATTAAATTTACAACAAGAAACCCAGAAACAGGGCAGCTGCCCTCAGGACTTCCCTGGGTGAGATGAGAACCCTCTCGACTAACAAAGACCACAGTTACCACTCAGGTCTATATCCCTGAGGTGAGCAACTCCTGAAAAAACACCAGCCATCCAGGGACTATACCCAAAAAGCTGAGAAGACATCCTTCAGGAAAAACCAGCTTTCTGCAAAGGGGATTCTCTCCACCACAGGATCCCCAGGAACCACCAGAAAATAACCCCAAATACCTAAGATAGCACAATGGGTAGAGGCCAGCGTAAAAGCTCAAGCAACAAAAGACAGAGCAATATGGCATCTCCAGAACCCAGTTACCCAGGGGCAAGTAGCCCTGCACACCCCACCATAACTGAAATCCAAGAAGATGACCTAACAAGTATGCTCATGAAGATAACAGAGGAAACAAATAAGATTCGTAAAGACATAGAGGAAGATAAACTCAAACAGAATATTGCCATCCGTAAAGAAATAGAGGAAGCTGCAGCCAAACAGTTTATGGCCTTTAGAAAGGAAATGCTTAAAACACTGAATGAAATGATAGAAACAGAGTTGAAGGAACTAAAAGAAAAACAGGAAAGTACAATCAGACAGGTGAAGGAAGTAAACAAAACAACTCAAGACCTGAAGATAGAATTGGAAAAATTAAAGAAAACACAAATGGAAGAAATAATGGAAAGGAAGAATCTAGGGAAGAAAACAGGAACTACAGAGGTAAGCATAACCAACAGACTACAAGAGATGGAAGAAAGAATCTCAGGTGTAGAAGATACAATGGAAGAAATCGATGTATCTGTCAAAGAAAATGTAAAATCCGAAAAATTCCTGACACAGACCGTCCAAGAAATGCAAGCCAATATGAAAAGACAAAACCTAAGAATAATAGGTATAGAGGAAAAAGAAGACTCCCTTCTCCAAGGCCCAGAAAATATTTTCAACAAAATCATTGAAGAAAATTTCCCCAAGCTAAAGGAGAGGCCAATTAGAATACATGAGGCCTACAGAACACCCAACAAATTTGACCAGAAAAGAAAATCCTCCCGCCACATAATAATCAAAACAGTAAGTATACAGAACAAAGAAAAAATACTAAAAACTGCAAGGGAAAAAGGCCAAGTAACATATAATGGCAAACCCATTAGAATCACACCTGACTTTTCAACAGAGACTATGAAAGCCAGAAGGGCCTGGACGGTTATCATGCAGACCCTAAGAGAACACAGATGTCAGCCCAGGCTACTATACCCCGCAAAACTCTCAGTCCTCATAGATGGAGAAAACAAGATATTCAATGACAAAAACAAATTTCAACAATACCTACAAACAAATCCAGCATTACGGAAGACACTGGAAGGGAAAATACAACCCAAGAAAGCTAGCTACATTCAAGAAAACACAGGAAATAAATAACCTCACTTCAGTAAAACAAAAAGCAACCAAGCACACAACCTGATGACCACAGCCAACATCAAAATCAAGAGATCTAACAGCCACTGGTCATTAATCTTTCTCAACATCAATGGACTCAACTCTCCAATAAAAAGACACAGATTAACAGAATGGATACGTAAACAAAACCCAGCAATCTGTTGCATACAAGAAACACACCTAAGACACAAAGATAGACATTACCTGAGGGTAAAGGGTTGGAAGACGACTTTCCAAGCAAACGGACCCAAGAAGCAAGCAGGAGTAGCCATTCTAATATCTGATAAAATAGACTTTCAACCAAAATTAATCAAAAGAGATGGGGAAGGACACTTCATACTCATCAAGGGAAAATTCCACCAGGAAGACATCACAATGCTGAACATCTATGCCCCAAATACAAGGGCACCCACATTTGTGAAAGAAACATTGATAAAATTTAAAGTCTCCCACACATTAATAGTGGGAGACTTCAACACCCCACTCTCAACAAAGGACAGGTCAACAAAACAGAAATTAAACAAAGAAACAATGTCTCTGACAGAGGTCATGAATCAAATGGACCTAACAGACATTTACAGAACTTTACACCCAAACACAAAAGAATTTACCTTCTTCTCAGCACCTCATGGAACCTTCTCCAAAATAGACCATATAGTGGGTCACAAAGCAAGCCTCAACAGATACAAGAAGATTGAAATAACCCCATGTATCTTGTCTGATCACCATGGAATAAAGCTGGACCTCAACAATAACAGAAATAACAAAAAGCCTACACACACATGGAAACTGAACAACTTGTTACTAAATGACAGCTGGGTCAGGGAAGAAATAAAGAAAGAAATTAAAGTCTTTCTATAAATCAATGAAAATGAAGACACAACATACCTGAACCTGCGGGACACAATGAAAGCAGTGCTAAGAGGAAAGTTCATAGCACTAAGTGCCTTCAAGAAGAAATTCGAGACAGCTCATTCAAGCACCCTAATGGCTCACTTAAAAACACTAGAAAAAGAAGAAGCAGACACACCAAGAAGGAGCAGATGGCTGGAAATAATCGAACTCAGGGCTGAAATCAATCAATTGGAAACCAATAAGACAATTCAAAGAATCAATGAAACCAAGAGCTGGTTCTTTGAGAAAATCAACAAGATCGACAAACCCTTAGCCAGGCTAACTAAAAGGCAGAGAGACACCACCCAAATCAACAAAATCAGAAATGAAAAGGGGGATATAACTACAGACACTGAGGAAATCCAAACAATCATTAGGACTTACTTCAAAAGTCTATATGCCACAAAATTTAAAAATCTAAATGAAATGGACTATTTTCTTGATCAATTTGACTTACCAAAGCTGAATCAGGACCAGGTAAATCAACTAAATAGTCCTATATCCCCCAAAGAAATAGAAGTGGTCATCAAAAGTCTCCCATCCAAAAAAAACCCAGGACCAGATGGCTTCAGCGCAGAATTCTACCAGACCTTCAAAGAAGAGCTAACACCAATTCTCTTCAAACTATTCCACAAAATAGAAACAGAAGGAACATTACCAAATTCATTCTATGAAGCCACAGTCACCTTGGTACCTAAACCTCACAAAGACTCAACAAAGAAAGAGAATTTCCGGCCAATCTCCCTTATGAACATTGATGCAAAAATACTTAATAAAATACTTGCAAACCGAATCCAAGAACACATCAAAGATATTATCCACTATGACCAAGTAGGCTTCATCCCAGGTATGCAGGGGTGGTTCAATATACAGAAATCCATCAATGTGATCCACCATATTAACAAACTGAAAGAAAAAAACCACATGATAATCTCCCTAGATGCTGAAAAAGCCTTTGACAAAATCCAACATCCATTCATGTTCAAAGTATTGGAGTGATCAGGGATACAAGGCACATATCTAAACATAGTAAAGGCGATATACAGCAAGCCTATAGCCAACATCAAACTGAATGGAGTGAAACTTAAAGCAATCCCACTGACATCAGGGACAAGACAAGGCTGCCCACTCTCTCCATATCTCTTCAACATAGTGCTGGAAGTCCTTGCTAGAGCAATAAGACAGTTGAAGGAGATCAAGGGGATACAAATTGGAAAGGAAGAAGTCAAATTATCACTATTTGCAGATGATATGATAGTATACGTGAGTGACCCCAAAAACTCTACCAGGGAACTCCTACAGCTGATAAACACCTTCAGCAAAGTGGCCGGATACAAAATTAACTCAAAAAAATCAGTAGCCCTCCTGTATACAAAAGACAAAAGAGCTGAGAAAGAAATTAGAGAAACAACACCTTTCACAATAGCCACAAATGACATAAGGTACCTCGGAGTAACCCTAACCAAGGAAGTCAAAGACTTGTATGAAAAAAATTTCAAATCTCTGAAGAAAGAATTAGAAGAAGATATGAGAAGATGGAAAGATCTCCCATGCTCATGGCTTGGCAAGATTAACATAGTAAAAATGGCCATCTTACCAAAAGCAATCTACAGATTCAATGCAATGCCCATCAAATTACCAACACAATTCTTTACAGACCTGGAAAGAAAAATTCTCAACTTCATATGGAATAACAAGAAACCCAGAATTGCTAAAACAATCCTCTACAATAAAAGATCTTCCGGAGGTATCTCCATCCCTGATCTTAAGTTGTACTATAGAGCAACAGTTTTAAAAACTGCATGGTACTGGCATAGAAACAGAATGGTGGATGAATGGAACCGAACAGAGGACCCAGAAATAAGCCCACACACTTATGGACACCTGATCTTTGACAAAGACGCCATACAATGGAAAAAAGATAGCATCTTCAACAAATGGTGCTGGTCTAACTGGATGTCTACATGTAGAAAAATGAAAATAGATCCATACTTGTCACCCTGCACAAAACTGAAGTCCAAGTGGATCAAAGACCTCAACATAAAACCAGACACATTAAATCGGCTTGGTACAGGGGAAAACTTCCTGAACAGAACACCAACAGCACAGGCTCTAAGAGCAACAGTCAATAAATGGGACCTCATGAAACTGAAAAGCTTCTGTAAAGCAAAGGACACCGTCAGCAAAACAAAGCGACCACCTACAGATTGGGAAAGAATCTTCACCAACCCTTTATCTGACAGAGGACTCATATCCAGTATATATAAAGAACTAAAGAAGCTGAAAAGCAGCAAACCAAGTAATCCACTTAAAAAATGGGGAACAGAGCTAAACAGAGAATTCTCTGTAGAGGAATACCGAATGGCAGAGAAGCACTTAAAGAAATGCTCAACCTCACTAGCCATTAGGGAAATGCAAATCAAAACAACCCTGAGATTTCACCTTACACCCATGAGAATGGCCAACAAGTGACAACACATGCTGGAGAGGTTGTGGAGAAAGGGGAACCCTTCTCCACTGCTGGTGGAAATGTAAACTTGTACAACCACTCTGGAAATCAATCTGGCGCTTTCTCAGACAACTAGGAATAGCGCTTCCTCAAGATCCAGCCATACCACTACTGGGCAGATATCCAAAAGAGGCTCAAGTACACAAAAAGGACATTTGCTCAACCATGTTTGTAGCAGCTTTATTTGTAATAGCCAGAAGCTGGAAACAACCCAGATGCCCCTCAACTGAAGAATGGATGCAGAAATTGTGGTACATCTACACAATGGAATATTACTCAGCAATGAAAAATAAGGAAATCATGAAATTTGCAGGTAAATGGTGGGATCTGGAAAGGATCATCCTGAGTGAGTTGTCCCAGAAGCAAAAAGACACACATGGTATATACTCACTCATATAGACATACAACATAGGACAAACCCACTGAAACTTGTGCATCTAAAGAAACTAAGCAAGAGAGAGGACCCTAACTAAAATGTCCAATCCCCATCCAGAAAGGCAAAGAGGATGGACATCAGAAGAAGAAGAAAACAGGAAACAACCTAGGAACCTACCACAGAGGGCCTCTGAAAGCCTCTGCCCTTCAGACTATCAAAGCAGATGCTGAGCCTGATGGGCAACTGTTGGGCAGGTGAACGTAATTTTAGGTAAGAACTGGGAAATAGTAAGAGCTGGAGAGGACAGGGTCTCCACAAGGAGAGCAACAAGAAAATTTGAACACAGGGAACTTCCCAGAGACTCATACTCCAACCAAGGACTATTCATGGAGATAACCCAGAACCCCTGCACAGATGTAGCCCAGGGCAGTTCAGAGTCCAATTGGGTTACATAGTAATGTGAAGAGGGACTGCCTCTGACATAATCTGATTGGCCTGCTCTTTGATCACCTCCCTCTGGGGGGGAGCAGCCTTACCAGGCCATAGTAGAGGACAATGCAGCCACTTCTGATGAGAACTGACAGACTAAGATCAGAAAGGAGAGGAGAACCTCCCCTATCAGTGGACTTGCGGAGTGGCATGCATGAAGAGGGAGGAGAGAGGGTGGGATTGGGACGGGAGGAGGGAGGGGCTTATGGGGGGATGCAGAATGAATAAAGTGTAATTGATGAAAAATTTTTAAAAAAAGGGAAAAAAATAATTTAAGAACCTTAAATGACTTTCAAAAGTGGAGGAAAACATGGAGTTAGTCAATTGGCATGGAGCACGTCTCGCCCCTGGGGGCAATGGTCTCCTGAACCTACTCAGACCTCGGACACCACCACTGCTAGTTCTAGAACTGATGCAGGATGTTCCAACGAGGGGGTTAAGGCTTCTCATAATATTTCCTATAAGCCCACACCTGTTTGTTTATATCCCCCATTTTTATTCATTATTAGCCGGATAGAGCCAAGTAATTGTGGTAATGATACTTGCTTTTTTGCCCAATGCTGGAATGCTAGTAAATTTAGGTATGCCCTGGTTACTCGCATGCCTCGCTGGATGCCTGTGCCCGTTGATGCCCCTCATGCTATGACTCTCTTCAGACAGAAAAGGGATCTTGGAATTACAGCCGCCATTGTTACTACCATCTCATTGACGGCTGTTGGAGCTACCACTGTGGCATTAGCCATGAGTCATACTGGGCAGACTGCTCAGACCCTGAATAATCATTTAGCCAATGTAGCTCATGCCTTAGTTGTACAAAAAGGAATTAATGCTCAACTAAAAGGAAGCTTGATGGTGTTCAATCAGAGGATTGACCTTGTGCAGGAGCAAATTGATACCCTATGGCAAATCGCTCAACTTGGCTGTCAATGAAAATATGCTGGACTTTGAGTCACTAGCATATAACATGAGAATTTTTCCTGTGCTGCAAATCTGTCTAAACAATTGTCAAGCTATATTTTAGGTAATTGGACTGGAGAATTCGATACTACGATGGAGCAGCTGAGAGTGGCCATTGTCACAGTAAATTCTACCAGAGTGGACACAGGACTAGCCACAGGATTATCTTCATGGATTGCTGCAGCCATGAATCATCTGAAGGAATGGGCGGGCATGGGAGCGTTAGCAGGCCTTCTGGTGTTGGTCTCCTTGGTTTGCCTGTGGTATATATGCAAGATTAGAGTCTCACAACAGTGTGATGCAGCCATGATCATTCAGGCCTTTACAGCCATTGAAGCAGGACATTCACCCCAAGCATGGTTGGATACCATAAAAAGCTAAAATGTTATGCTCGGGATGCGAGGCTAAGCACTGCACTCAGGGTCAGACGCTTTGGACCCAGAGAAGAGCATGTCTGATTGCATGCGGGTTGATACCCCAGGTCCTGCCTCTGAGAAAAAGGTATCAGACGGGTCTGATGCTCTTTGGGTGGATGACACCTAAATGAACATCGGTACAAAGTCCCAATTTATTTCTAATATCAGAGATCAGACCTCTACTCTTGCCTGATGCGTCTAAAACAAAAAGGGGAACTGTAGAGAGCTGCGGAATGCTGTGCCTTAAAGATGGAGCTGGTTTCCGCCTTCCACCTTCCCGATGGTGAGTGCTCTCTGTCACGAACAATTGCACATTTGGCTAAGGCTGAGGATCTGGCTTGCTTCCATGTATGTGGACCTATCTGCATTGCCCACGTGGCACACCTGGGTTGGCTACCCAGAGGCTATTTAAGCTGTGGGCTGGCTTTCCCCAGGGTCAGATGATTGTTCAAGGTTCCTGAATAAACTGCATTGAAAAAAAAAAAGAATAAATAAATAAATAATTTTAAAATGTTTTTTTAAAAGCCTGGTTCGATATACTATCCAACCAACTGCTTACCAATTGTAGTTATGATTCCCAGACTAATACTCCAACCTGGTCAGACTTTCTAATCAATAAAAAGCAATATCCAATAACAACAATACAGTTATCCCACATCTTAATGAATGGGATTAGTCACATTTACTACATCAGCAGAAGCGTGGACAGCTGGCGTCAGGATCTGTTACTTGCACCACACTTTTGGGATCACCTCTCACTACATGCAGTCTCCAGAGGAAGGCTCTATACAAACTCAGAGTGGGATCATCCATATGCTAAGCACCGTCCACCCAAACTCCTATGAGTCTCCCTTCTTCCGTCAGAACATTCCCAGACCCTGGCTATGCTACAAGGGTGTGTCCTAAAGTCCCTGGGACCAACACTCAAAGAAGACAGAGTCATAGACAGTGTGACTTGTGGACTCAGTGAAGGCGGGGACAGAGGAAGGCTTCTACATTAGTTCTACAGGTGAAACTTGAAGGTTCTTGGGAAACTGACAGCAGCAATCTCCTCTAGAAGGATGGACCCTCTTCCTTCCCTTCTTTATCCATTCTCTCACACCCTGTCCACTTGAAGTAATCTATTTGCTCTGAAATAATCTATTTGCTCACAAATATTTGTTTCAGGCACTGTTTTCTGAGAAGCCATCCTGAGATAGAATGATCTATATAATTATTGATCTATGTAATTATGATATATACAAATCCAACAGTCTAGCCTTGAAAAATATCATGAGTGGAAATTGCTAGTGAAATATGCCTGTTCATAAAAAGGGTTGCTCAAACAATGTACGGGTCAAGTAAAAAGGGATTAAACTCAATGAATAGCAATCTCTAATATTAGTAAGCAATGAAACACAAAACCCACTTCAAATAATGATGCCTGAAAATTTGTTTCTCTGAAAATTCAAGTTGTTTCAGAGTTCTGCTAGTGCCAAGAAAGCACAACAGCCAGATATGTTCAAAGAAGAACAAATTCAAGCCCTTAATAATCTTTATTAATCCACTGGTGTTTATAATTATCATCCTTGATCAGCCTTTAATACCTCCATTAATCTTTTCATTGCACAAACTTACCAAATATGATGGGAAATTGTCCCCATGATACTTGAACTATTAAAATTTTGTACAAAAAATATAAATTAAAATTGCCTGTTTAAGGACAAAAAAAACCTATTTTCTGAATTGTTTAAAGATAATCTTGGTGGGTTTTGGGGTTGTTTTTTGTTTGTTTGTTTGTTTGTTTGTTTAAGAAAAAAAAGTCTAAAGAGTCAGTTACTGTTCATTCTGCTCATACCAAACTCTCAATACCCAGACTAATCTCTGTGGAAAACAAAAGTTTTAACCAAGGAAATGGGGCCATGTGAGTGTGTAGTAATGAGTCACAGATTCGTTGGCTCCTATCATTAGGGAAGCCAGGCTTCGTCTGTTCAATGCAGAATGCTCTTTACTTGCCATGCACCATGATAGGCCTGGGAAATAAACGAAGTAGGCATACCCCATTCTTATTTTGTTGTATGGTTTTTTGTTTGTTTACCACTGCCTGGCTTTTTTTTTTTTTTTTTTTTTTTTAACGAGAGACATGTTGTTGGAAATGGTGATCAGTGTCAGGAAGGCAAAATAAGGGGAGAAAACAAGGAAAGAAATCAAACAGGGATTAGGGTCAGGAAACACAACTCTCTTTGAAAATAGTAATTAAGCTATTCCTGAAGGAATGTGTAGGAAGCAGACCAGTGAGCATACACTGATATTACAGTGGAGCCCCAGAGATTTGAAAATTGAATGACCATGAATCTAAGGAGCAAGCCAAGTGTGGCTCAAGAAGAATATGGAGACACAGGTAGACAGGTACTTGGCCAAGTCCTTGAGGCCATGTTAAAGTGTTTGGGTTTTGTGCTAAATGCAGCAGGAATCTCAACTAAACACACACCAAGTACAAGGCAAACGGAAACATACCGTCTGGTCACCCACTGACCCTACAACTACCATGGATTTTAATGTGAAGCAGCTGGTTTCAAAGTCCTGTATTGTAAGCTTGTTCAGAATTAATTTTTGTGAGTTACTTTGATCATAGAGAACAGGAATCCAGGCTAGACGTGAAATGCAAAGGAGCCACGAGACTTGGTGTGCCACTGGCAGAGTTCAGAGCACAGGGAGGGCCATACTCCAGCCCAAGGAAAAGAAACAGAACATGTGATTGCCACAATTTAGTGCCTTCTGGATACTGTGCAAGTTGTCTCCAGCGTAACTGTCAGGTCTCCAGCTAATTGCAGTCACCTCTATTGATAGATGTGGAAAAGGTCACTGCCGCTGGGGACGTGGCTAAGGAGGAAGCATTTCACTGTCATCGAGTTTGAAGACAAGACACGGTCCCCCAAAGATTCAAACTCAAAGGGAATAAATACAAGGATCAAAAATTCCGTAGAAGTATTGCACTCAGGTTTAGGGGCACCAAGCGGACTGGACAGCAGTGAGTCAGGAACCCAACCCCAAAGGACTGATTGATTGGGATTAGGCACAGAAGTGGTATTTCAGGGCAGTCTGAGCCAGGCAAAAGCTAATGTGCAGTGACAAATGAGTGCTGATCTGCACACGTGGAATACATATGTAAAACATACTTTACAGGTAACTTTCCTCATGAGTGAGTCCCTGTTTTCTGTTGTGTACTCACTGAAGACCCAACATGGCTCCAATGAGAGTCCTGATCTAGTCACACAGGTGGTCCTGACTAGCCAAAAGGGTCAGAGAACAAAACCAAAAGTCAGAAATCCGAGAAAAGGGCACAGGGAGAGGAAAGAGGGGATGGGGGTGGGAAGGAGATTAAAAGTTGGAATAGGGTAACCAGAATGCATCATATAGATGTGTGAACCCTTCAAACAACTTATTTAAAAGACACATGTATACATGTATAAGATTGTAAAAAAAAATATGGTTTAAAGATGCAGAGATCCACAGCCAAACTTTAGGTGGAACTCAGTGAAATCTGTGGAAGAAGAGGAGGCAGGACTGTAAGAGCCAGAACAGTTGGGGACACCACAAACACTACTGGGGAGCCCGTATGGGTCTAACCTAGGCTCTCTGCATATAGGTTACAGTTGTATGGCTTGGTGTTTTGTGAGACTCCTAGCAGAGGGAGTGGAGGCTATTTCTGACCCTTTGTATGCTTTCAGGATCCTGGTCCTACTGGGTTGCCTTAACCAGCCTTAATATGAGGGGAGGTGCCTAGTCTTACTTCAACTTGATATGACATATTTGGTTGACATTCCTAAGAGGCCTGCCATTTTCTGAAGAGAAGTGGAAGAAGAGTGGACAGGGGCTAGGAGAAAAGGAAGGAGGGAAAATACTGTGGTTTGATATGAGAGAATAAATTAATAATAAATGTGTAGTTTAAATTTTACATACTAGATTATGTAAAATAGTTTTTAAATGAAATGAATTAACCTTAAATTTTATTTATTTTCACCCAAATTGTGTTATACTAAATTTTCTCTTATTTGAAAGAGCTGGCATAAAGAGCTATCACCCAAAACCAGGGGTCAGAAAATTACAGCCTGAGGCTAAATCTTGTGCACAGCCTGTTTTTGCAAATCAATTTTTATTGGCAGATGGAAAAAAAAAGAAAAGAAAACCTTTCCCAAAAGTCAGCAATAACTTCTGCTCTCCATTAGCTGGATTTTCAGCCATGAACTATTGCTTGTGCACTTATTTTAAAGACATGCGTTACTAACACCTTGCTGTCCCAGAAAAACAACACAAGAACGCAATGTACAGCCCAGTTAAACCGTTACAAAACAGAAAAGCGACTCTTCCTATTACCATAGGGTCCTTTTTATCTCCGAGTCTCTCTCAGAGTGACTCTGCATCAGTTATGCGTTGAGGTGACCAGGTTGTGCCCACTAGGTCGCAATCCTTACACAATTCACTTGTGAAGCAATTAGGCCGAGAGCATTCTATGTAAGGGCGGTGGAAGGCAGAGGCGAGGATTTAGCCGACTCTACCACCAAGCAGTTTTATCTTGAAGCTTCGGGCAATTTCTAGTTGCTTTGTGAAAGTGGTTTGAAAAGAGAAGTTGCCTCCGGGGTTACTAACTACACCGATTTTCTTTCCGTTTGCCTTTGAAGACCACAACCAACAATCAGCCACTAGGTGTCCTCAAAATCAAACTAATCCTCACTTCGGCGCTTTCAGAGGCGAATTCGTCTGGGCGAGATTCCCCAGGGATAGATTGAAACTGTGAGGCTCGGCCCTGCTCTCTAACTGAAAAGGAGTACTTACAGCGGAGCAGGAACAGCGTCTGCGGTTCTCAGTTTTTAGCACCAAAGGAAGGTGGGGAGTGAGGGGGGTTGGAGACCCTCCTAGCGCTGAAAGAGAACAGGCAGCCGCCCTGCCACTCACTTTCAACTGTGAGGAGAATACGCTCTGGGTTTTTTGTTTGTTTGTTTCAGTTTGTGTGTGTGTGTGTGTGTGTGTGTGTGTGTGTGTGTGTGTGTGTGTGTGTAATTTTTACTCTGTTATACATAAATTTTTGTTCATTTCTTAATTAAGTTTTTATTTTTTATATTAATTACAGTTTATTCACTTTGGATCCCAGCTTTAGTCCCCTCCCTTCTCCCCTCTGAATCCCATCCTCCCTCTCTCATCTCCTCCTATGCCCCTCTCCAAGTCCACTGATAGGGGTGGTCCTCCTCCCCTTCCATCTGACCCTAGCTTATCCGGTCTCATCAGAACTGGCTACAATGTCCTCTTCTGTGGCCTGGCAAGGCTGCTCCCCCATCAGGAGGAGGGGATCAAAGAGCCAGTCACTGAGTTCATTTCAAAGTCAGTCCCTGTCCCCATTACTCTAGTACCCACTTGGAGACTGAGCTGCCATGGGCTACATCTGAGCAGGGGTTCTAGGTTATATCCATGCATGGTCCTTTGTTGGAGTATCAGTGTCAGAAAAGACCCCTGTGTCCAGCTATTTTGGTTCTGTTGCTTTCCTTGTGGAGCTCCTGTCTTCTCCAGGTCTTACTATCTCCCCCTTCTTCCCTAAGATTCCCTGCACTATGCCCAAAGTTTGGCTATAAGTCTTAGTATCTGCTTTGATACAACACTCTGGTTTTTAGCAGCCTTTGTTTTCCTTAGTCGTGGCATTTGCAAATTAGAAGGCATTGTTCAGCTAAGTTGATCTGTCCATTTATTTTCATGTGAAGACAGCAATGCATCACCAAGGCTGCAGGCAGAGTCACCTGACTACTCACTAACTCACCTCAATGGGAATAACATTTCATGTATTTGGAGAAACAAGGAAAGAGAAAAGAGGAAGAAAAGAAAAGGCAGAGGTGCTGGAGAGAGTCTCAGGTGTTGAGTACTTGCTGCTCTTGTACAGGACCTGGGCCTGTTCCGAACACCCTCATGGCAGCTCACCTCTACCTATATGACCGAGTCTGCTCTCACTGGGCTCTACTTCGCATGCACATCCTCAGGCACCTATACATAAAATGAACAAATAGTAAAAGAGGAAGAGGAGGAAGAAAGGGGGAGAAAGATGAGAAAGCAAGCAGGTAACTGCCCATATCCAGCCGAAAGTTCAGGAAAATAAGGTCACATGGTGGGAACCGGTAGCAGGAGCTGCAGAGGGCACTTCCCTTCATCTTTCCTGCCTCAGACTCCGGATTCTTTATCATGTGTTAGGAATTTCTAATCTGACCACAGGCAGATGACTCACACCGGCTGACTGGCTGTCTTGGCTTCTACAAAACACCTGTAAAGATAAATCCGAGTAAGAAAACAACACTTGTTTCAGGGTGGCCTTTAGATAGGGGAATTTTCAGGGTGGATTTCATTTTTTCCCCCTAAAGGCTTACAGACCTTGATCTTAATTTCAGACATATTTGTGTCTGACAGCCAGAGCCGAATTACAAGCCAGGAATAACCTCCCATGGACGAAGGCCGGCTTCTGCTCAGGGAGGGAGACACGTAAGTGCAATACAACCTTATTCCAGGCCACAGAGAGTTTTGGTTTTCAAGCTACTCAGACCAACGCTCTCCTCACTTCACTAACATATAGGGACATGTCATTTTCTCTTTCTCCTTCAGGATCAACTGAGAGGATCTTTCTAACTAATGTCTCTACATTCGTTGTGTAAGAAAACAGTGGGTCACATGATTTGATTCAAAATGCAAATGTTAATTAGATAAATACTAACAGTTACATGCCAGTATGTGTCTTCCCATGCAAATGATAAAATAATCAAGGAGCTACTATTTTTGAAGGCTTCTAGAGGGATAAAGCCCTGTACACAGAGGTAAACCATACATAAGCAAGTAATTATTTGTCAATTCTTATTTCTAAGCCTTTAAAATACCCGTAGTGCCTCCTTATGAGACCTATAATCATTAGTTCATTTAATATTTTCAGCAAGCCCATGAGGTGCATATACATATAATTATAAAACTAGTGTTCATGGAGATATACATTTTTCTTTAAAATGAATAAGATTTCTTCTACTGTAATTTGAACAGGTTCCAAATAAGCCAGAAATCTTGAAAGATCTGTGAATTAAAAACAAAACAAACCATCCATGTTTTCCACCATATCTGTCTCTATCTATAGTTATAGATAGATAGATAGATAGATAGATAGATAGATAGATAGATAGATAGATAGACAGATAGATCGAGAGAGAGAGAGAGAGTCTGTCATTGGCCTGGAACTTGTCAAATAAACTAGGTTGAGTCCTAAAAATACACCTGGGCTTTCAAGCCCTATGTCCTAATCCCCCTTTCCAGGTTTACTTTCTTAAAGTAGGTTCTGGGAGTTCAATTCAGGTCCTGGTGTTGTCAAAAAACTTTAACAACTGAATTGTTTCCTCTACCTTAATTCAAATTCAAAATTGCAAATTAAACCTTTGAAAATAATCTTGGAGTTTAAAATTACTAATCTGTATCCAGACAAAGGAAACATACTTGTTGATCACCCTTTCTTTACTTCTTCCTTCCTTCTTTCTTTTTTCTTTCTTCCTTCCTTCCATTTTCTTCCTTCTCCTTTTCTTTGTTTCCCTTTTATTTCAGAAGATATGTTCCATTCCAGCACATTCCATTTCCTGGTCTTCCTAAGGTGCAATGCTAGAAGGCAGAGACTCAAGATTTGAAGCAAGGACAGCCTAGGCATTCCTATGCTAGATTGATCTACTGCTGGAACTCTTCGTGCCATTCTCAGGGAGAGGTTAGAGACTGACAGTCTAGAAACTGGAATGATCATGTATAGATCCAAGGGAGACTGGGTGAAATGCCAATGGAATAGCAGAAAATTTGCTCTCAGAGTTTGTCCATAGTATTGTTCTATTCTCAAGGGATTATGACTTTGATGCTCCTCAAAGTACAAGCCAGGGTTATCTGCCAATCATAGATGTATTAACCATCAACAATGAGATAGAAACAAATTTGGGCATGAGTAGAAATCACAATACCTCATCATAAAAGCAAACGATTTTGTAAGTCCCAAAATAGATGTGTACCATGGATTGGAACAAAAACAATTAGTCATTTTGACAAACAGTTCAGAAAACATGAGTTTACTTCAGCAGGTCTTGACTGGTATCTCCAATCTCCTCATAAGATAAAGGCCACTTCTCAGAGTTCAATTTTACTGTCTTCCTCCTCAGTTGGAGTCTAACTTCCCCAGAGGTGAGGCTCTGCTCCCATCACTGATTAATCTGGCTTCCTAGAACATATCTGGTGGTTGGTATTTATTGAGTGACGGAGAAATGCTCATCCACCATAGTGGGAAAATGGCATAAATTTCATGTCTGAATTTCTCAGGACCACAAGTTTAGCGACCATACAAGCCAGAGCCAGTTCCCTTCCCCTGGCCACCTCATCACTCTGCTACCTGAAATAGTCTTCCTGGTGTAACGCAGAGCACCACTGCCCAGAAAAGGTGGGGAAATTGTTTCTATTGGTTTTTCTTCATTAGCTTCAAAATCATTTGGAAATATTTTTTTTAAAGTTCCACTGAGACCTTGATTGCCAAAACATTAAATATACATTTACACATCATCTGCATGCATATGGACCTAAAAGTAAACACATTTTAGCATTCTCTTCTCATTCATGGGAATGGTATTCCTGTTTATTGTCTTACCTTTTTTAAAAAAACACAGTAAAAGTTTGTAACTTTTCTCATTCTTAAGCTGATATCTAAAACGCTTTCTTTTTGAAGTTGCTACTCAATGTTGGGTTTTTTTGTTTTGTTTTGTTTTTTTTCTTAATTTAACTAAATGTTCTGTCTGTCAACTTAGGTCTTCCTTTATTCTTGTATTTTCTATCTTTTGGCATAAAGGAACCATCTTAAAGCTGTTTGTTTTCTAGTTTTCTATCCATTTTTAAAGATGAAACCCTTACTAGTTCTAGAATTTTTTTATATTTTCATATTGGGAAATAGTATCACATTGTTGTCAACTCCCCATTTTATCATCTGTTTCCTTCCCTGAGTTGTAGCTCTGTTTTAGGTTTCATTCCTTATTACTACCAAGAATGATTTTTTCTTAATTAAATCTTTATTAGGGAAGACAGTTAGAAATGAAACAGAATACAGAACAAAATTGTAAAGTACTGCTTCTCCGCTGGGACACCGCCAGCAGGAGATTTAGGGATTAACGATTCTGAATGCTTGCACTATTGAGAAGAGAGTAGAAATAATAAATCGCATTATTATCCAGTGAACTTCTGCTCATATTAACTTAAAACCAAGACAACGATGAAAAATGAAATAATAAGTTTAAACAAAATAGAAGAAAATCAGCAATTAAAACAAAAATTTATCCATCACCAGCAGAATTTAGGAAGCACTACTTTAGACACGTGTGTTACCATAGGCCTACATCATAGCAGTTAAGATACAGCTTGGCTTGAGCCAAGCCAAATGCCTGCTGAAGACTGGAGCACATAGGAAGACTGTCTAAGAAAGGTAAGGGCTGAGGTTATAGCTCAGTAGTAAGGACACTTGAGCGAGTTCAGTCCCAAGTACCCAGTACTTCATGAAAAGGAGAATGAGGAGGAAGAGGGAAAAGGAAAGAAGAAGAAAGGAGGTCACTTTACTTCATTAAGGTTTCTGAAGGTGTCTTGGCTCTCCATTATGAAGCTTAAGAATCACTAAGCAAATGCCATTACAAAAGGCATTGATCTTTAATCTCTAGATAGCTTCCTACAGCCCCAAGACTCTGTAGACCTTGAAAATCAATTTAATCAACCCTACAAGCATGGACTTTTGGATATCAGTTCCACTACTGTATTAGAAATGAGAGCGAAGAGTGTGGTTGATCACAGTCTATGCATCCTTTAAAGTGTGGGGAGAGGAGCCTGACATTCAAGCAGCCAAGCTCCAGGGCACCTGGCTAGCCTTCACTGGTGTAAGAGCTGCAGAGGACAGAACCCCTTTCTGCAGTCATTCCTGAGAATACTGAATCCAAAAACTGTCTCTTTCTTTCCGGTTGAGGAAGGCCCAATCAGTCTCACAAGCATGGAGAGGATGGAAACTTCACTATGCCGCCGCCCCATATCAGCGGGCACCTCACCCTGGCCACAGTGTGAGCAAGAGTCATTTGTGAAATATTCCCAAGCCTTTGCTCCTTTGCCCAGGGAGGAAAAGTTTTCCCTAAGAAATCTGAAATCCTAAGCAGGAAATCAGACAGGAGGGGGAACAGAGATTTAATTTATTCCTCTCGGAAATCCTGGAACCACTCATCCGATGTATGTAATTAAATGTGGCTCTAGGTTATTAATACTACAGGATATTGTCAAGAAGAAATGCAAGTGCTTTCTGGAACTTGGCCATCATTGCCCAACTCCCCTCGTAGTCCAATTACGATCTCCAATATGAGAAATAAGGAGTGATCAAAAATGAACAAAAGGTTGGGGCAAAAAAAAAGTAAACAACTTACAGAAATTGAACTTTTAACTGCCAACATTAAAACCTAACCAGATGATGTAAGCAAATTAAGATTCAATTGACCATCTTGGGAATTCCTAAGAACAAACAGACTGAAAGAAGAAGGAATGAGAATCACAAAAGCTAAAGATGTTGCAGGCAGGAGGACATATCAGATTTTCAGAGACTGCCTTCCTCTACAAGTTCCTAGTACATGCGTGGCCTTACATGTAAGCACAGAGTAGAGACACACCACCTATAGACACTAAGAACGCCCGAGTAAGTGCTCTTAGTGTGCCAGGCTCCTCCTGCTAGAGACAGACTTTAAGAAATTTGTCCCCACGAATTCAGAGAGAACAGGGTAAATTGAAGGAGGAAGTATGATCTCTACAATAATTTTAAGCTTAAAGGCACAAATGTCTATTGGTAATGAAAACCATTGCATTTTCACTGGAAGCTATAGACAAGGGACAAAATCTGTATCTCTTGGATGCCCTTTAGTGAATGAATTCAGAAATCATAAATATTAGCAAAATTGTTTTCTTTAAATAAAAAAATAATTCAGCACATTCAGAATCATACGCATTCTCAGATTTGAGTTCACCAATTCACTAGAAATCTCTAAACCTCGGATGGCAGAAGAGAAATGGACCTTCTTGAAAAATTTAATACTGATGCAATTTTTACACCATCATTCCATAATATTTTGACAATTTTAGTGCAGAAAAAGTGAAACTGAACTAAGAACAAGTAGGAACATTTGAACGCTTTTTTCTTAATTAGTTCATCTCTTTTATTTTAAACATCGCTTTGTCCCTCCCTCTTCTACCTTCAAACCCTCCCATGTGACCGTACACCTTCTTAGATTCTTAGCCTCTTAATCTTTAGTTGGTACTGTTTAGTGTACATGTATTGTGTGCGTGTCCATATATATATTTATATATCTAAATATGCGGATAAATATCTAAATACAACCTGCTGAGTCTGGTTAGTGTTGCATAGACGTACATATTATGTTTATATGTGTGTGTGCGCATGTTCCTGCTGGTACAATTTTTAAGGAACAAAAGAAATCTCACTTTTTATCTCTCACATTTAAATGTATTCCAGTAAGCAATAAATCAACTGGTCACTTGTCCTTTTAATGATTTACTGGCTTATCAAAGCTATCCCCTTGTTAGCTTTTTATGAGGCTTATCATCTGAAGGCAGCCTCCAAAATTAGAAGCTCATAAATGATTAGCAACATGTCTGGATGTGTGACAGCCGATGGGGAGCACTAACAGAACCTCCTCCCTCTCCACTCAGCCAGGTGATTATTATTGTGTGTGGAGCCATCTTGTTGCTTAGGAATCATTCTGTTGATTTGGCTGGGGGTGAGGAACCAGGGAAATCATGGTCCATGTGGCTTGAAAGAAGCTCGGGAAGCTGCTTATGCCAGTCACGTCCACAAGTCGCCATGCCTATTTTCTGTGATCGGCAGACAGGGGTAGAGGCTGATATTTGTTTTCTGTTTAAATCAAGACACTTTCAAAGGCACAGTCAGATCTCACTTATCTGGATTCAGATCCCACCAACCTTGGAAGTCCAAACACTACTTAAGGTACTTGCTAAAAGTTTCTTTTATAAGAAAATACTGTTCTAAATCTATTCTAAAATTATGTAGTAAAGGACTAGTAGAGATACTTCATAGTCCTGACAGAGGAAAAGTTTTTATACACCTCAAAATTGTCCTTTTTAGCTCAATGTGGATATAAAAATATGTATGGTATTAGAGAGCATGTGGATATAGTTAATTTAGATAAAAATGATAATTGTTGGAAATATGTATAAATATAATGTTGAGTTCTTGTAGAATAAAGACTGTTCTCAAATTTCTTTCCAGGTCTAAAACTTGATATGTCTGATTATCTCAGAACTGCTCGGTCTCCTGGAAGCCAAATTTGCCTAATAAATGCATGCTATAATATCTACAGCCATTTTTAAGTATCTCTAGAAAAAAAAAAAATCCTGGCCAAGATCTAATGCAATTATCACTCACATGTTTGACTGGCAGAAGGACTCAAAGTGAACTCACAGAAGTCACTATTACATAACGCACAAAGCATGAAACTAAAGTGGGCAAGCTAGCAACAGACGCAGAAACGTAGAGATGATACCATGTTAGTATGATTACAACATTCCAAGTCAGTCCGGATGTCTAAAAGTTACATCTAAAAGGCAATGCTCTGGTGCACTCAGAGGTTCACAGAGGGAATCCACCTGTGGCCCATCTGATTCCCAATAGGTGTACGTGGATTACTTCATCAAAAATAGAAAGCTCTTCAGTTTCCTAAGATATTGTAGGCTTTCATTTCACTTCATATTCATATTGGACATGTGGTCCCTGCTCCCTCAAAGGGAGGGAAGGGGAGAGGAAAGAAGAAAAGGGCAGAAAGGCAGAGGAGACAGAGACAGAGAGAGGGGCGATACAGGAAAAAAATGAAGAAAGGAAGAGGAAGATGAGGAAGAGGAAGAGAAAGGAATGTAAATTAAATAGGAGTGAAGTATATGCAGGCAGTGTTTAGGCAGCGCGAGTAATTTGTCACATCCTTTGCTATGTTATCCTGAAAACAGTTTGAGCTGATTACAATAAGCAAACAGTCTGTGCCAGCCTTTGTGGGATGTGTGTAAGAAAGGAAGGATGGCTAGGCTAAGTCACTAAGATGGTTGTTTGTTGCTGACACAAAACCTAGCCTATGCTTCCTGTTCTGAGACACAACCCAGAATTAAAATCTGCTAATTTTAAAATGAGGCGCCACTCTCTTAGAATCAGGGTACGTTCACGAACTGCCCCGTGGTTGGAGGCGGACTCTGCTGTATAATTAGAGCAAAGGAAACGAGAAAGTGAGGACATTGTGAGGTACTTATAAAAGCAACATTATGTATCTCTCTGGGGATTAGAGCAAATCTGCCTGTCAAACGCCATAGCACAGTCATTCAGTCACTCAAACAGTTAGGATGTAGCATCTGTATATGCTAAGAACACAAGTAAATTGTACTTATGTCTCTTTTTTGTACATAATTAGGTTTTTTTTCCCTCAAAGGAGATTTTTCTGTTTTAATTACAAAAAGTCCTCATCATCAACTTTGAAGATAATGAAAAATTCTTTAATACCTTGGCCAGTATAACTTATTGTTATACATGACAGAGTAGACAATCTACAATGACAGTGTTGGTGTTGTTATCCAACCATCTCAGAGAAATGAGTTGGTCTCTGGATCTTCATATGCAGCACAAACTCTACTGAAAAAAACAGCCGTTTGTTTATTGCCTGTGAGTTACTTCTACCAAACACCTGCTCATACTTCAATGGTCACTCTGTCAAGCAGGAAATGTGAACAGGCTGAAGAGTTACTTCTGTATTATATCCCCAGAGATGGACGGACACACAAGCAAAATCTTTACAACAATGGAAAGAGCCACAGGCCTTTCTTACCTAATGCTGAACTTTTATCTAAGAATTTTTCTTTCCAACTTGCTATTTCAAATAAATGTTAACCGTACAGTGTCTTCTCTTTCCCTTCAGGATATACAAACCACAGAATTCCGATGACTCATCCCAAAATAGCTTATGAATATGCCAGGGGCGGAAGGGCATGCTGTTTGGTTCTTTAAGACTTCCTGCCAAACTGAAAAAAAAAAATTGAGACACTGAACACATGAGGATATTTGGGACCAACTGTGAGTAATAATGAGAATCTAATCTTTTATAGTTCTCAGTTTAGCAACAGCTTGCCTAACAGCTTGCCTAATCCTGTTGGCTATACATGTGACTCCTCAAAATAATAATAATCTAACACTAATAGCACAATGTTTTTGTTGTTGAGACTGCTACCATCTGTGTTAATTTGTAGACTTCCTAGAAGAAGCATAAATGAAAAAAAAATGTGAAATAGATGTGCTGTTGTGTGTCTTTAAAATAAACAGCCAGGATCTGATATATGAAATTATAAATCAGCATAAAGCATTGTACTGGCTAGTTTTTATGCCGTCTTGAAACAGGCTGGAGTCATTGAGAAGGGAACCACAAATGAGAAAGTGCTTCCACCATACTGACCTGTGGTGCATTGTCTTATTTGATAATTAATATAGGACCTCACTGCAGGTGGTGCAATTCCTGGGCCCAGAGTGTATGGCAGGGAGGCGGGTGCCTGGTACCCTAAGAGAACAGAGTGAGCAAGCCAGGAAGCAGCACTCCTCTAAGGTCTCTGCATCAGTTCCTGCCTCAACTTCTCTGTAAACAGAAATAAACTCTTTCTTCCTCAACTTGCTTGTGGACACTGTTTCACCACATCCACACTGAAGAAAAATGAAAGTACAGTGAAGTACATTCATTAAGATGTACAATTTGTTAATCAGTCCACAGAACAATTATGCTTCCTTCCCTGTTACGCAATAGGCTCTGAAGTCCTGGCTTTTCCTAAGCAAATTCAGGATAATAATAATATCTGGTCCTAGGAAATTTAAGAGGATTGGATTAGAAGTATCTGCAACAAAAGGATACTGCTCAGAAAATGAACTCTCCAGTCTATTCTCTTCTCACAAATGCTAACTCTGAGAATGCTAAGGCCACTGAGTAACCCTGGAGGGGTGGCCAGCCCACCAGGGCAGTGCTAGAGTGAGCTGTTGTATTGCTGCAGTTATAAATACAGGCTTCAGGGCCAGTCAGGCCAAAGTGCAACCCTATTACCCAACTTCTCAGCTGCATAGCCTCAAGAAAGTCACCTAGACTTCCAACCTCAATTTTTTTTTTTTTTTTTTTTTTTTTGTAGTGTGGTTTGTTTTTATTGTGGAACCGATCAGGAAGAACAATTTACAGTCATTGCCATTCTTCACAGCTGAATGGAGTAGAGGTGCCCGCCTCGTGAAATGGAGCAGCTGCACCCGTTTTCTCTGGGCTCACAAAACATTTGCTTTTTAATCGAGAACTTTAGATGGCGGGGTACAGTTTGTTTTCATGACAGAAGTGGTCAGTTGCGCCTTACCAGGCAGCTGTAGTGTAATTAAGAAAAACTGTGTGAAAGTGGATTAAACATAACAGAAAAGGTCCTTAAAAAAAAAAAAAGGAATTTCATCTTAAATGTATTCTCTTTTTTCCTTTCATCTGTAAAAGTATAAATATCATTATAATTTCTGCAGTTTTACTGTTTTGCAGTATTATTGAGCTCTAGGAAACATGTGGCCCTTTGCTACAGTGTTTGTTTTTGTAAGGAGTGCTAACTAAAAAGTACCAGTTTCAAGAAGGTTTAACTTCTGAAAGATGTACCTTCACAATACCGTTTATAGTAGGGATTTTACAGTTATGTTTCTGTTGATTTTAATGCATTTAAGAAGTCGGTGGTCTTCTGTAGAACAAAATTGAGTCTGCTTTTTAGACTACTTTATAAACAAGTGGTAGAGCATTCTGCTTTTTGAGATTAGAAACTGAAAAGTGAAAAAGCACATTTGTCCTTGATGAATTGGAGAACTGGAATAAGCTAGGGAAGAGCAGTCTGGCTGCAGTGAACCCTTGGCATCAGGCTGTCAGCTGACTTTGAAAAGCATACACTTATACAGCAGACTTTGGAAGAAGAATAGAAATGCCTTAATTTGCATCACAGTCTACAGTAGTGAAATAACTGTCCCAAGGTCGGAGGGAGCTGAATTAGAAAACTGTTGTGTGCCCAAATAAGCAAGATTGGTGTTGAGACACTCAACCATTGTGAGTTTTTATTCTGGTTGCCCAACACTAAAATACCAAGCCTTAACCTTGACAAAATATAGGTGCCAGCTCCAAGTTTGCTCAGATTTTATCATAGATTGATGATTTTTATGCAAACACCCTTACACTGCATTTTAGTTGGGGGGATTTGGAACACTTTAAGAGAGGATGTGAGATGCTTGGGCTACTGCCACTCCTGAGGCTTTTCCTTGAATGGTATTCTAGCTGGACATCACCAGAAACTGATTGTTGTAAGAGAAGAAGTCAGCAGACATTTCCTTTTCAGCCTCACACTGCTACTCTTCCGATTCTTTTGTCCTTATCACAAATCTTAGGAAAACAACTAAGAATCAGGTCTAAGTTATCCTAACTTGTAAACCATGACTGCAACTTGAGAGTCATTTTTTTTTCTATAAGCAAACTGCACAGTGATATGCACCAACTCTTCTTCCCTTTCTGAGGAGACTGCAGCTTCAGATGCTGGCATGGTCAGCCCTGTGAGTATGGCCTCTGTAGAGCATGGGCTGTTGTTCACAAAGCCACAAGGAGCAGAAGGTGTGGTAGACTTTATGCTTTAAGGAAATTGTCACAGGCAGAGTTTTAAGCTAAGAACTGCAAAGAGTGTACAAAGGAGAAAGCTAAATGATGTAAGAGATTTAGCTGGAAATTTTAATAATGGAAAGATCTGGATTCAAGTCAAAGCCAGCTGAATAATCCAGAGGACATTCTCTAGGTCTCCCAACCTCAATTTTTTAACTAAAATAAAAGATAATTAATAATAATAATAATAATAATAATGCCTTTCTCAGAGAGTTGTGACACATTGAATGCATAGTTGATGTAGCAATACCCTGCTGTAAAGACAAGTCAGTAAATACTTCTGCAAGCAATAAAGCTGAGAGGTTCTGGTTTCTCCAAAAACAAATATTAGAGCAAAATAAATGTCAACAATGCCAGGTTTTACAATCCATATGCCTGAAAGCAGCCCAGCTTAAAAAATAAACAATTGAAAAGTTTGTTTGATCTAGTTTTTACATGGGATCAAAATATTTGTGCAGATCTTTCCAGATCAAGATACAGGTCTTCTTGAAACAAATTTATTTGCTATGTTTCCTTTTTCTTATAGAGGAAGGATACAAGCAAACAACTTAAAAATATCTCAAACAACAGCTCTGTGTTCAAAAGCTATTTGGAGTTTGAAAAGACTGCCCAAACTAAGAAAAGCTTGGAGCAGAAGAGGAGGCCCTCCCCTGGGAAGACCAGACCAAGTGGTTGTCCGGTGCCAAATAAATGTCCATCCCTGAAAACACACGTACGGGGAACATTATATGGACCAAACAGGTTATATATAGAAATATATATGTATATATGAACACATATTTGCATGCATCACAATTAGTGGAAAAAGAGGCCATATATTTGAATGTGAGCATTGGAATATATGTGAGGGTTAGGATGGAGGAAATAGAAGGGAGAAAAATTGTAATTGAATAAAATAGAGAAAGGACTGGCAATACCCAGCTGTCCATGGCATTTGCCCATCAAGCTTCAGGGTCTGCCTCCAGGTGGGCTGCAATGAAGACGCAACACCTCTGCCATACATAAAATGAGAACAATAAAACATATCTAAGTTATGAATCATCTTGATGGAAATAGATGTGTGATATAATTTATAAAATATAAAAAATTACAGGAGAAAAGAAATGAAATAAGAGGGAAGTGAGAGACACACGTCTTGGCAAATCAATATTTAGTTTATGACTCTATTTTAATATTATTTTATGTATAGTCATAACTTGAATCTAAAAATAAAGCTATAAAGTTTGACTTTGTACAATGGCAATTCCTTAGCAAAATCTAGCCCTTGTACTCAGATGAACTGAAAGAGCTTCCGTGCATAGTAAAATGTTTTTAAGTTGTTCAAGATTTTAAAAGTGGGAGGCATCAGGTTTTCAACTAAGAAAAGCTGTTAATGGGAAAATAGTCTTCCCCAGGGAAGGACACACTAACAATCCAATAATGAATTATTGGTTATGTAATACTAAATGGTTATCCCTAAAAACACATATGCAAATTACACTTAGGCTGAGCAGTTGTATTTATATATTTAGGAGAGAGAGAGAGTGTGTGTGTACAAAACAATAATGAATGAAAAAAGAGATCATGAATTTGAAAAAAAGAGCAAGAAAAAGTATATGGGAGACTTTAAAGGAAGGAAATGTAAGGGAGGAAATGGTGTCATTAATTATATTATAATCTCAAAAATAGAACTAATTTTGCAATACTAATATTGCAAGTTTGTAATCTAAATTTGTAGGAAGCTCAAACAACTCATATATGAAAGACTAGCAATACTTTTGAAATGTTGAGAAGAAATAGGGTTCCTGGTATGTTAAACACAAAAAAAAAATACATAAATGAGCAAGAAATAAAAGGCAGAAGTGGGTAGGCAGGTATGAGCTGCTAGGGCTGGAATATAAAAAACAGAAAAGAGAAGTTGAGGGGGAAAATGCGTTTGTATGATGAAGCACTTCAGTTAGTCAGAAATGACCTACTCTTGATGGCAAGCACTGATAACATCTAGAAATCAATAGGCAGATGAACAGGGAGAGAGAGAGAGAGAAAGAGAGAGAAGGAAGATAAAGAAAAACCCAGAGAAGCCAGCAAGTCCTTCTGGGGATGACCAGCAAAGATAAGGGCAGCAGAGCAGAAAAGCAAGTGTATGGAGCCAGTGTGCACACTAAAAGCTGGCGCCCCGGTGCCTCAAAGGCCATTTGCACTTAACAACTGTGTTACTGGTTTCTTTGTTTCCCCTGCTGACTTTACCACCTCCTGGCATGTTGTGTGCTCACAGCAGGTTCTTACACAACATTTGTTGATAGAAACCTTGAGAAAGAGACAACTTGGGCTTAGGAGAGAGTAAAGTTAGCCCTGGCACAGGCTTCTTTAAGGTTTCCAGATCTGTGTATTACTTTGAGCCTATTTGGGAGTATCCCAATCAAAGATAGTCAGTAAAAATGGCCTCCCAACCCAGACAAAGCTGGATGCGTCTCTTTGTCTGCAACTATAACTGTTTGACTTATAAACAGAGTGCCCTTTTACTTTGCTTCATGGTCCACTGCACAGCAGGAGAAATGCCTAAGATCGCATCTCTGTTGTAACTAACCTTAACAACAAGCATGCAGAACAGGAAAGACAGACACCCCACAGACCCCAGAACCAGGAGCAAGACACCCATCAGCCCGTGGTACACAGTAGAAATGCAGGCTGGCTTTTAAAAAAAAAAAAATGATAAAAATGCAGGAAGAAGAAGAAGAGAAAGAAAGAAGGGGAAGAAGGAGGAGAAGGAAGAGGAGGAAGAAAAGAAGAAGAGGAGGAGGAAGAAGAATAATTTTGGCAATGTAAGAGAGAGATGGTAAATGACAAGACAATAATGGGTCCATTCTGGAAAGCTTTGCATTTAAAAGACTGTTTACAATAGTAATGTATATAGATTGCTTCTATTTATTTCTTTTGCTTTTTCCTGGAGCATGTTAAAAAACCATTCCTCTCTCAAAAGGGGGCATTCCTAATTCATCAACTTAATGGCCTGCTGCATAGCCTCAAAATATACCATTATTCATTCATGTGGTAGCATAAAAACTCACTTATTTGTTGATCAAACAAATAGCTGCCGACTTTCTCCTCTCTCCAACTCTGTTGAGCTATGTCATAGGATGTTTGCAAACACAAAGCAAGATTAAACAAGATAAATTCAATCAGAATCAGATCCAACAAGACAATATTCTAGCTACCCAAAGAAGTCCTCTCAGGAGAATGTCGCCAAAAGGGGAATAAAAACAGAAGCTTTGTAGGGTGATTTTTTTTTTAATGAATGTGTGCCTGAGAAAGCAGGAAAGTCAAGGAAATTCTCAGAAGCCAGACGTGACGAGAAATCATACAACCACAGACCCAAGTAAGTACCTGAGTCAGCATTTGCCTTGTGAGCCTCTGTGACTCAATTCAGTCCCAATTAGGTAAGAAATGAACACTAAAGCCAGGGTTCCAGAAAGACAATGATGACAAAGACACACTGAGACACTCTCCCATGTCACCTTTATATGCAATGTGTGGGAAAATAAAATCTGCATCAAAAATCTACTGGCAAAATCCTGCAACCAGAGAAATCAAAGGGCTTTTGGTCACCATCTCTGTGTGGATACAAGTATTGAAAATAAAGCTGGAAATTTAGACTGAAAGATTCCCAAGTCTGTGATACTGTCAAGGCCCTGACAGAAGTAAAATGACAAACTCAAAGCAAAAGTTCTTACATGGGCTTCATAACCCCTTCAATTCACAGGGTCTATAAAGCAGGGAGATGTTATGTTTCTATTTTCATACTGGGAACCCAGCATTTCTTACTATTAGAAGCATGAAAAACAGAAATGGTGCTCATGATAATAATAGCACTTTGTCAAATATGTCAGTTATTTTCATATCATGACAACTGTTATGACTCTTACTGAACATCACTTATTAAGATTATATTACTTATTTTAATCATCTTAGAGCCTCTTGTTACTTGATATATTTATTTCTTAAAGTATACATACTCACTGATGTATTTATTTCTTAAAGTATACATACTCAGCGGCCTACTTGGGACACAGAGGCAGGAAGTACAGGATTGACACTAGCCTGGGCTACAAAGCGAAGTCAAAGCGAGCCTGGGCAACTTATCAGGACCCTGTCTTAAAATAAAAGGTGAAAATGTGCTTGAAGATATAGCTCAGTTGTCAAGTGCATATCCAGTATGAAGCTCTGGGTTCAATGCCCAGTTTTATAAAATGTATATATGCCAGTGGATCACAATGGGTCTTTGCATCTGTGTGTGTTTCTAACTATATTTCAGTATGATTGGCTTCTTTTCTATTAATACTTGTTATCGGAAGCATCCCTGGGTATATCTTACTAAATCATCTGTGTTAAAAACAGCTCACAGCCAAACATTAGGCAAACATAGGGAAAAGTCAGGGGAAGGATAGAAGAACCTGGAGGAGACAGTAGCTCAATAAGACCAACAAAGCCAACTAACCAGGGCCCAGAGGGTCTTGCAGAGACCAAAGCACCAACTGAAGACTATGCATAGACGGGACATAGGCTCCCTACACAGATGTAGCCCTGGGGCAGCTCAGGCTTCATGTGGGTTCCCTAGTAAGAGGGGCAGGGGTGACATGGACTCTGTTGCCTGCTTTTTGATCATTCCCTCCTAGCAGGGCTGACTTGCCAGGCCATAGTGGCAGTCCTTATGTGACTTATGAGCTGGGGTGGGTGGGTAGGAGAGGTTCCCCTTTTCTGAAGAATAGGAGAGAAAAGATGGGGACAGAGGGAGGGTGGGTGAGACTGGGAGGTGAGGAGGAAGGGGCTATGATCAGGATGTTAATTAATTAATTAATTAAAAACAATATTGCAAAAGCAAACTCAGAAATGTAAACCTGACCAAAACATGGTGTTGAACTCCAAAAATGCATACAATTATATGTTCAATAGAAAAGTTTTAGAATTCAGAAAGGAATATGATGAGATGTCTTCTTGAAACTATCAGTCAAACTTAATTTCTTTTCACTTTTAAAAGCTAAAGAAACTTAATTAAAATGTCTTTGTTTGGGCTTTCATGATTTATTACAGATATCTGTCACAAAATCTAAAAGTTAAAAAAGAATGGGAAAGGGAACAAAGTTGGACAGGTTATCCTGCTGTATTCACTAGCGCTCATTTGAAGGCCTTTACTTTCTTCTGGTTAGTTCCAAGCCAATCTAAGAATTTATACTGGGAATTGCAGATTTTCTTTTTCATTCTCCTGAGAAAATGAACTGTTTACATTTACTGCTTGTAAATGTAATTTAGTTTTCAGATGATCCTACACAAGAGCCTAAGCTTAGGTATTCTGCAGTTTGTAAAGCGAGGCTGCATGTCACATTCAATTTCTTTCCAAAATGTTACAATGAAATATCAACATGTTTGTGTCCAGGCTCCATTGACTCAGCTGACCCACTACGCCCTTCAAGAGAACTTCAAAGGAAGCCCTGAAAAGGCAGTGCTTGGTCTAGCTGGAGGATCATCCTGTGTCCCTCCCTGTTTACTCTTGCCATGTTTGGGGCTCCTTTCATCTCCAGTTCTCAGACTCCAGAACAATAGCTCTGACATTTGCATATAACCCTCTGGGTCTTAGCTGTCACAAGAGCTTCAAGCTTTGATGATTTCATGGCTACCCTCACTTGGATAATTGCAGTGTACACTACCTGGCATGAGTAATCTGTCTAACGTCAACGCTGAAGTCTCCAGAGGACAGGTATTGAGATATCCACAGGCCTTTTTCATGCTGGAGGCCAGACTTGGACGGATCCTCCACTGTTAGACTTACTTCAAAGCAGATTTCTCTATGACTCATAATATGAGATCTCTGATGCTCCTCTGTGACTCCAATGAATCCAAGCCTCTCCTACTACTTTCAGACATACTTCAGCATAGCAGCATATCCAGTGGGATAGAAAGGTTATTTTTTTTTCTGAATGTTTCCTAAAGGAATACAATAAATTATATCTTTCAACCAAGAGAAAATCTTCCCAAAGATGTGCTTTCCCCAACCCCTACCTAAAATCATCTCATTTTACAGCAGTGTCTTCCCTCTCTCTTGAAACTAGCTCACTTTTCTTCAAGTTCCATCTTTAGAAAAACAAAATGACAGAGACATCTATGAACAAATGAGCAGTTTCCAAGGGATACCATTAAATGACAAAAGGATAGGGCAGAAGAACCTGCAGTCTGTCACCTTTTGTGGAAAACAGAGAGAAAATGGAAAATCACCCACACCTGAATATTTTTGCAAAAGGAAGAAGAGAGAAGAAATCTGAACAATGTGTAGTTAGTTACAAATAAGAGATGAAGGGAAAGAAGTGGGAGGGGGTCCATAAGTTTACAGCATCTGACGGAAAATGTTACAGTTCTGCCATGACATTATCTTAGCAGTGTGCCTACTGAAAGGATGTATCAAATGGATAAGGGGGGGGGGACTACAACAATGAACTCAATATTTCTTCAAATGAACACTTCCAACAGAGCAAGGGCAAGGTGCTAATGAAGTCATTACTCCAGAGTACTTAGGACAGGAGCATATATAGCCGCTCCACCAGAAGACACAAGGTAGATTCCCATCAGCCACACAGCAGTTAGCAGCTGTCTTAACTCAAGTTCCAAAGAATCTGACACCTCCTCTTGCCTCCATGGGCACCAGGCATACACAAGGTGCACAGACATACACATTCAGGCAAAAATATCCATGCACATGCAATAGATGTTTTAACATAAATATTATTGTTGTTGTTTATTCAAAAATTACTCATTCCTAAACTCTTTCCCTCAACCTAACATTTGTAATCAAATCAACTTCTATAAGTGTTTTATCAAAGAACTTATTAAAATCTTTAAAGAATCCTATTTATATCAAAACAGGAATGAACCATCAGTAGGGGTTTACAGGGTTTCAGAATTTTTTTAAAAAAAAAGAATATATTTAGATACATAGAGCCCTGTTTATACTGATGTCGCTGAAAATATTTAGAAAATAACCAATAGGAAATGACAGTGTTAACATAGAAAACGCATCTCTCTTTTGTTTCAGCATGCTTGTAGTTAGAAAGATTACAAAGAATGGGCTAAACCAAAGTTACAACATTAATGCTTTTCATGACCTCTTTGAAAATAACTCACCTCCTTTTTTAATCATAAAGAAGTTGTGTATAAACAGTTCCCAGGCATACACCTTCTGTTGATCTTCTCTTTTTTGCTTTCTCTCTCTCTCTCTCATTTGGCATTAATCTTATAGAATCTTTACCAATGACAGTAAGAAGCTTCCATAGAAGTAGATTGTAAACAGCAGTTCAGTTATAAGAGGAGATAAGTATATGGCTTAGCACACTTTTCTTATATTAGAATTGTTAATGTCTTCTTCCTGGGACCTAGCTGGATGGTATCGAAAGAGAACCCTGTAAAATTCCTACTCCACCAGCAAGTAGTTCACCCTGCTCCCCATTAATAAAGCCAATGAAAAGAGGCTTGGCCAATGCCTAAGCGGAACTAATTGGTTAAGCCAATGCCTGAGCTAGGACCAGACTGTACCCAGTTTGCCAGTCAATAGACACTGGTGTCAGGAGAACTCAGAACAGGAAAAAAAATATATCCTGGATTTATTTGACTCATTGAGTCCTTCTTCAAAAGTAAAAGGTTAGGTTAAAAGAATTATCAATATGAAAGTGAGACACACCTGGAGCATAATCAATAATTTTTTGATCTCCATTGTAGACTCTCCAGAAGAGAATCCGGGTTGTGTCTATTCTTTATGTCAACTGGCTCTATAGGCTAATGGCATAATGACATCACTATATGAAAAAGTTTATTTTTGCTAGAGAGTCTCATTACCACCTACTTCTCTTACATTATCCTTAATAACCTATTTTTAATAATTATTTGATACTTTAAATATTAAAGTTCATTTCCTGCAGGTGAAAAAAAGACAGAAGTAATAGATTGTTTCTATACCTCGTGGACCGTGAGGAAATAGTGAATGGGGTTCAGGTAGGCATAGTGTGTTCGTGTTGAAGGAACATTCAAAGATTAGCAGTTTCTCTGGGTATTGCTAGAGGTTGGCCTAGAGGAAGTAGTGTTGGTTATTGTTTAATTGCTTTTCTTTTCAATACTAAAGATTCAATCACAGTTTGTGTGGTGGCTAATGTTGTCGGCTTGACAGAATCTGTAATCACCTGAGAAATGGGCCTCTAGGCATGCCTGTAGTGAATCTAGATGAAAGAACTGCCCACTATGAGTAGCAATATTCCTTGACTGGGATTCCAGTGACAAATGTAGAAAGGGATCTATTTCTCCGTTTCTTCACTGTAGTTGCATCATGACAAGCTGCTTCAAATTCATGCTGTCTTGACTTTCTAATTCCTTTTCCCCTTAAGTCTGCTTTTGCCAGAGTATTTGATCGCAACAGCAAAAGAAATCAGGATAGTTTGAAAGCCACTCACATACTTTGGACCCCTGGGTCTTTATCTAAACTTTTTCAGTTTTATTATTTTATTACAGATCTGTATAAGAGCAAACATTTAGAGTGTAGCTTGATATTATGCTGGTTGAGTAAAGTGGTGGCGGTAGGTTTCTCTCCAACATTCAGAACTTCACTAGCCCTGGGTAGCTGGCCATGTTTCCGATATCAGGCATGGCTTCCCTCTTCCTGAGCAGGCTTTAAGTTCAATCAGAGAGCTGTTGGCTACAAACAATGTGTGTGTGCCACTACTGCGCCTTTAGGGTTACTATGCCATGCTGGTCACTGTTGTGGTTCATAGGTGCCATAGCTGGTTAGAACTGTTGGTTACCTCCCTTCTTTGGAAGGATGTTTTCAGGTTAGCTACAGTACAGAGATCTCTGAACCCTGTCTGAAATACGTAGTGCTTTCAGCAATGGGGAATTAATTTCTATCCCTAGTGGGGGCGGGGCAACCAAGGGCAATAGCCACAGTCTATAATGTTTTGGGAATGTTCTAGACAACCCTAACAGCAACTCAAACGAGAGCTCCTTATGCCTAGAGTTGCAGGTATTGTTGGCTGTTCCTGGAGGAAACACTGTCAACTCAGATGAGCACATTTCATCTAAACTACATGTCTTATTTAATGGCAACTAAAGGCCAGATACTACAGACTTCTACTGTGAGGTAAAAATGTAACTGATGTCAAGGGGAAAAAATATTTTCTCTATCCATCCGGTCAGCACTGCAAAGGAGTCAGGGAAGGGATGGGTAAGGAGATAGGAAGAGGATCTATCTCAGTACTTCTTCATGGTCAACCTGAGCCAAGCTCAGAAAGCCAGAAAGTCAATAGTTGATCCTGAATGAAAGGTGCAGGCCTGAGTGGTATATATGGAAATTCTATGGATGAACCAATGAAATCTTCACAAGGTTACTGCGTCATATAGTGGATAGAAAAATGGCACACATGTTTATCAACATCTGTTACAATAAGACATTTTTTATTAAAGTGCTCAGGATGCAAACACTGGTTCTAATATTGGGAGCTGCAGAAAGCTAGCCTGAACCTGACATGGGAAGCAAGAGTTTCCGAACACGTAGGAGAATGCTCACCTTTGGAGGGTGATTAAATAGCATGTCAGGTATGCCAAACTTCCTTGCTAATATTTAATATTTAATCCATTCAAAACAAACACTTGTTCATCTTAAAGTTAATAGTCTTTCCAGGTGTACCAATGACTCATTAATCTCTATAAGAATATAAGAATTAATTCCTTATTAGAATTTTTGTGGGCTGTTGCATTTCTAGTACTATAGAAGCCATAGAAGAAAACTATGTCTACTGGGAAAAGCATAAGATACACAGAGTCTATATCCTTAGAGGAGGTTTTAGAAGAAGGAGGATAAGCCTGGAAGTAGGAAGATATCATGGAAGAGCAAAGAACCGTGATCAGAGACAAACGCTTGGTAAAGGGTTTTCAAAATTATTGAGAAAGAACTCACAAAAAGTTTTTTAAAAAAATCATAAACGAAGACAATATTTCATACATCAATCAAAAATTAATATATTAACATATTAAATTGATGATGTTTTTCTTAAATGAATATTCATTTTTCTGAACTAGAAGAGAATATCTGAAATTAAACAACAGACACTTAAAAATATTGAAAGTTTTTACCGGGATTGAGTTTCATTCTAGGGGATGTGCCACAGAATACTTGCTAGTTAGCACTGGGAGTTGTGGGAAAAGTTTCACAACTGAGACATTTATATCAAATACAATGTAAATGAGAAGAAGTGACTTGGAAGGAAAGTCTAATTTCCATACATTATATATTCCTGTGTATGTTGTCCACACCCATCCACAAAAAAAGAAAGGAAAGAAAAGAGAAGAGAAGGAAAGAAAGAAAAGAAAAGAAAAGAGAAGAGAAGAGAAGAGAAGAGAAGAGAAGAGAAGAGAAGAAAAGAAAAGAAAAGAAAAGAAAAGAAAAGAAAAGAAAAGAAAAGAAAAGAAAAGAGAAGAAAAGAAAGGAAAAGAAAAAAACAAAACAAAACAAAAAACGAAACCCAAAAAACACTGAGAAATACTTCAGACCTGCCCCTAGAGGCACTGCAGATGTGGCTGCTGTGTACCATGTGCGTCAATAGGTGGCACAGAGGGGAGAGGGTATGCCTACACTCAAAGGTTCCTTACCCATGAATATCTGAATAAATAACAGTCTAATATTCCCTGAGAAGGTGAGCCTGAGACCACCAGCACTCTGGCGCCAGGGAGCGTCTACAGGGAGCTAGCCTGAGAAACCACTAGCCAGACGCCAGGGCGCCCAGGATAGGAAGCAAGCTAGAACTCTTCCTGGGACCTGGCCCCGGCGGGAGTGAGCCCAAAGCAGATGGCCATTTCGGCAGGCAAGGTGAGGAACGAGCCGAAGGCTACTACAAAGCCAGTGAGTGCCATAGGGCCCAGACAGGGAGCTGTCTTGAAATAAACAGCGGTCTGACATTGTGCAGGCCGGGGGTGGGGACGGGGTGTGCGGGTGGTACAGACCAAGCTCTAGAAGATGCCTGCCAGGCACCAGAATGTGCAAATGGGACCACTCCTGAGACAAGCCCAGACACTCAGAGACCCCGGGCGGCCCAAGTGGTGGAGAAATGGAAGAGAAAGAGAAGCAAGGATGCCGACAAAACAAAGAGAGGCCAAACTGGATTCTTGAGTGCAGTGAGGAACAGCCTGAAGTGAGTAGCCGGTGATCCATCTGGGACCATGGTGGGGCCCTGGCCTGTGCTTGCCACAGGGGGCCACATCTGGGGCCATGGACCTGCAGCAGCAGGGGTCTGTTACCAACAAAGGCCAGGCAGATTGGCCCTACCCCTCACCTGGGCATCGTGGAAGAGCCGGATGGCTCTAGAGGCAGGAGAGCAAGAGAGTGGAGCTGGCTCTGAGCCAGCTTCAGTACTCAGGAGAGCAGGTCCTGAAAACTTTGGAAGTTGAAGGTGAGCAGGCCTGGAGGATGTGATCGTGAAAGAGCTCGTCTCCCTGTGGTAGCATGCATGAGGGAGAGATACACTCTGCCCCTTTGCCCCTTACCGCCTGTGGCGGGTGGGAGATCATGAAGGCAGGAGAGCTAGCTGTCTTTGGCCTTGACTAGCTGCAGCACTCAGGAGAACAGGCCCTGCGCTTCCTCTGGGCAGCACAGTAGAGCTGACTCTGACGGCAAGGGTACAGGTGAGCCAGCCCTGGTGTGAGCTGGCCCTGCCTCTTGTCTACAGCGCACCAGCATGGGTGAGGGAGAGGTGGGCCTCCCTCACCCTTGCCACCTACAGAGGCAGGAGAGCCGGCTCCAAAGTCATCAGAGTGGGAGAACTGGCCCTGCCCCTCACCTGCTGCGGGACTCAGGAAGCCCTGCACCTCACTTGGGCAGCACAGTAGAGCTGGTCCAGGATGTAGGGGTTGCAGGTGAGCTAGCCCAGAAGGAGGGTGTGAACACAGGAGAGCCAGGGGTTTGACCATCTCAGATGCCTCTCATGCATGCCCAGATCCAGGGCTTTGAGTTGGCCCACCCCAACATCATCCCCATCTATGAACTGCTGGAGTGCTTGAAGAGCCCTGTCTTACAGATCCAAAAGTACAGGATCACCTTGACACAGGGCAACAACAGAATATCTGAGAGAAGTCCCAGTGAGGTTCCAGTATTAACAGTGTAGCAGAAGCCAGAGGCCTCATATCAGGCCAAGTCATTGCAATGAACATTTGCAATCAAAGAAAAGGAATACTGTGGAACACAGTGACAAACTACAACTTCCACAATGAGATTTTTTTTCTCTCTGTTGGGGAGGAGGTTGCATGGGTGGAGGATTGAAGGAAGATGCGTAGGATTAGGGTGCATGATTCGAAATTCACAAAGAACCAATAAAAAGTTTTAAAAATAAAAAAAGAGAAGGAAACGTTTCAGAATACTCAGAATACTGATGATTACCACCAGGTGATGTAACCCAATTTTTTTCAGCATTTTTCTAAGAAACATGTATTTCTTTTATAATTAGAAAAATAAAATAAACAAATCAAAAATAATAAATCGTATAACCTTCCAAGAAAGCAAAATTTCATAAAATTTAAAAAGCAAAAATGTTTAAATTATCTAACATATTATATAATTAAGAACAGAGACAGCCTAGTGGCTCAAACATGAGATCCCAGCTGCTCTGCAAGCTGAGAGATATGAGAACTAAAAGTTCATAGCCAGCCCAGGCTACAGATGACTGTAAGGCCTTTGTGCACAATTTGGAAGACTCTGCCTCAAAATAAAATGTAAAAAGAAGTCTGGAGATGACTCATCTATGAAAAGCACTTTTTAAAAAACCAAACGTGACAGCTTAAGTTTGAGCCTCACACCTCATAATGGAAGGAGAAAACAGACTAAGAGTTATCCCCTGACCTCCATACACTCAGGATGGTGTATGTGCCCAGATTTACAGGAACACAGAGTCACACATCATACACATGCTCACTCATACAGTGATAAGAAATCGACATCCTTATTTCTTATATCAGAGATCAGACCTCTACTCTTGCCTGATGCGTCTAAAACAAAAAGGGGGAACTGTAGAGAGCTGCGGAATGCTGTGCCTTAAAGATGGAGCTGGTTTCCGCCTTCCACCTTCCCGATGGTGAGTGCTCTCTGTCACGAACAATTCCACATTTGGCTAAGGCTGAGGATCTGGCTTGCTTCCATGTATGTGGACCTATCTGCATTGCCCACGTGGCACGCCTGGGTTGGCTACCCAGAGGCTATTTAAGCTGTGGGCTGGCTTTCCCCAGGGTCAGATGATTGTTCAAGGTTCCTGAATAAACTGCATTGAAAAAAAAAAAAAAAAAAGAAATCGACATCTTTAAACAACAACTTCAAAACGCAAAAAGAGGTGTTAGAATATACTTCACAATGAAGGTGCAACATGCATGATGCTCTGGCTTCAATCTCTACTCCTGCAAAACGAAAATAAAGTATAAACAAACACAAAAACAAACACAACAAAAATACAAGGGACTTTTACAACTTGATCTGTGAAATAATTATTTTGATATAATTATCACAGGTCAATCATCATCATTTTATCATTATGTCACCATTAGTATAACTTTTTAATCAAGTAAGTATTTTTTTATGATTTCTTGCTGCTCACTTTTCATGTTGTCTCTGCTTAATCGTAATCAAGGGGAAAACTGTTAAAAGTGAGTCAGTCAACTAAACTTTAAAATGAATTGTACATTAGATTGTATTAATATAAAATCTATTTTGTGATTTGTAATTAGTCATCCACTACCAAATGATCAGCCTTGAGTGACTTCTACAAAGTGAGTAGACTGTATTTAGAAATACATATGTATAGACACACACACACATATATGTATATCCATGTAACAACAATTAATGAAAAAAGAGGCCACAATTTTTTTTCAAGGCAAAGAAGGAGTGTATAGAAAGATTTAGAGGAGGAAAATGAAAGGAGAAAGTATGCAAGTTATTGTATATCAAACAGTCTCAAAAAAAAAAGAAATACAATAAAAAATAAACAAAAAAAAATCACTATTCTGGTAATTTGGTTTTGTTAGCATTAGAAATTACAAAATTAGCCGGGTGGTGGTGAGACACACCTTTAATCCCAGCATTCAGGAGACAGAGGCAGGTAGATCACTGAGAGTTCGAGGCCAGCCTGGTCTACAGAGCTAGTTCCAGGATAGCCAGGGTTACATAGGAAAACCCCGTCTCAAAACAAAACAAAACAAAAAACAGAAATGGGCAAAGAGACAGACACCTTGTTGGCAGTGTTGTTCTTCTATCAGTCAGGGGCAGAGCAGATGGCACTCCTTTGTTCATCCTAGCTCGATTCCTGGCTTGGTATCCAAAGCTGTTTATGCCTAGGACACACACACACACACACACACACACACACACACACAAAATCAAATCAAATCAAATCCAGCCAGCACAATTCAGGAGGAGGAAGGTAGACATAGAGACCTGTAGACCACCATGCCACCCACAGACCTGCCCTTCATCGCATGGCACAGGCGGACCATAGACACCAGCTTGCAGCCATATCTCACAATGCTGACCGAGGAGGTCACCCAAGGGCCCTCCAGCCATGTGGCTAGCCTGTAGTGGGAGCCACCACAGTGTGTGAGTACGTGCTGGTCGGATGGGAGAAAAAGAGAAATGGAACTGTTTGAGTGTTATGAAGAGAGATGGAAACTGGAGGTTCGAGGGTAGAGAGAAGTAGCCTGCTGTGAGGGGCCAGTCCTACCCCCCTGGGGCCATGGTAAAGTCCCATCCAGAGCTGACACTGAGAGCTATTCTGAGCCCATGGCCACACAACAGCAGGGGTCAATGTTGATGTCTGCGGGCTCATATTAACACTGGAGAACATAGGAATGTCCCTGGTCAGGGCAGCTGCTGGGTCCATAAGGATGTCGAGAGGCATTGTATAACTGGCCCTGCCCCTCACTAGAGGCAGCACTCTGGAGAGCTCTCATCCCTGGTAGCACTCAGCAGAATGAGTCCTGCAGCCCACCAGGGCAGAACAGTGGAGCTGGCCCTGGTGGTGGAAATGTGGGCGAGCCGATCGCAAGGGCATGGGTGTGGAAGAAATGACCCCACCGTTCATCTGCCATGTAGTGGTGTGAGTACAGAGGTGATGGCAGAGGTGATGCCCCTCACACCCCTCACCACCTCAGGCCGTCAGGAAAGCTGCCCACAAGGTCATGATCTCAGGAGAGATAGCCCTGCCCCTCAGCAACTGCAGGGCTCGGGAGAGTGGGCCCTGCACCTCACCTGGACATCACAGCAGAGCTGACCCTGGTGGTAGAGATGCAGATAGGACAGCCCCAGAGCAAGAGCATGGGAGGCTGGGCCCACCGCTTGTCTGCCCTGAGTTGGTGTGGGTGCAGGCATGGAACCTTCCCCACCTAGCTCCTCACCACCTGCATCAGTCAGGAGAGCTGGCCTAGGGGTCATGAGCACAGGAGAGCTAGCCCTGCCCCTTGCTGACTGTAGCGCTTGGACAATGTGTCTTGCACTTCACCTGTGCAGCTCAGTAGAGCTGGCTCTAGTGGAGCGATGAGGTTGAGTTGGCCCCAAGGACAAGAGCACAGGAGAGCTGGCTCTGTCACTCATCTACCCTGAGATGGCATGGTTGGTGGGGTTGATGACCACACCCACACCCCTTGCCACCTGGGGCAGTCAGGAGAGCTGGCCCTGGGGCTGTGAGATTGGGAGAGCTTGACAAGCACCTCATCTGGGAAGCAAGTAGAGCTGGCCCTTTCGGAAGGGTGCAGACAAGCTGGGCAAGAGCCCTGTCACTCATCTAGTGTAATGCCCCACCATCACCCCTCGCTATGCAGTATCTAGGATCACTATTCCTAGAGTCATGAGAGCGGTAGAGCTAGTCCTGCCTCCTCACTGACTGCAGCACTTCAGAGAGTGGGACCGGCACCTCATCTGGGAAACACAGTGGAGCTGGCCCTGATGGCAAAGGCACGCGTGAGCCAGCCCCGGGAGGATGAGAACAAGAGAGCTGACCCTGCCTCCTGCCTATGGCAGCATTGGTTGGTCTAGCTGGAACACTGCTGAAGAGCTAGCCCTGGTGGTGCCCTTAAGGAAAAGCCAATGGGCTGACCATCACAGCTACCACCCAGGCCCAGATCCAGGGCTCTGAATTGGCCAATCCCAAAACCTATACCATCTGCAAGTGGTTGGAATGTGTGAAAGGGTCAGCCCCACTGTTCCAAAGCTGCATGACCTCCAGGACACAGAGCAACAACAGGATAACCAGGAGTCCAGAGAGGATCCAATATTAGTGGTGTCACAGAAGCCAGAGATCTCGAACCATACCACTGACTCATTGTAATGAACATTTGCAGATGTGTGGACAGAGGGATATACTGAGGGACACACCGTGACATAGTACAGCTTCTGCAATGAGACATTTTCTATGTTTTGGTTTTGTTGATGTTGTTTGTTTGTGTATTTTTTATTTTGGGGGAGGTTGCAAGAATGAAGGGCAGATATGAGGTAGATGAGAGAGACTGGGGTGGATGATGTGAAACTCACAAAGAATCAATAAAAAGTTAAAAAGAGAGAGAGAGAAATTACAAAGTAATAATAAATGAGCTGCGTCTAATGATGACTGTTTTTAATGCTATAATACTATGTAATGAAATTTTATTTTTCTTATGCTTAATAGTCACCATCTCTTTAGGTGAAAACATATTAGTATATTTAAATTAGATCAACATATATAAAGTTAAAGTAACCAAATAATAAATAATAAAAGAGAAAAAGCCCATAGAGTGATCACAAGCATACATATATTATTTGTCAGATTTCACTGAATTTCAAATCCTCCTAGATTTTTTTGTGAGTTTGAAGTCATGCATCTAGCTGATGATACATGTTTTGACAAAACTCAGTCTGAATGAGTTTAAAGTAAGAATTTCAATGAGAATACAAGGAAGAGTATTAGAATTTTTACATTCTTATTTCAAATAATCATAAAGTGGCCTTTAATGTTTCTGATATTCAGCAATGAGGCTTTTCTCCTAAGAAATTTTTAAAAGCAAAAAACAAAAGGAAAAAGACCCTTGTCTTCATTGTTAGCCACCTTCCATCACAACATCGTTTTTTCAGGCCTTAAACACAACCGTTGGTGTTGGGTAAATGTCTCCTAAGAAGAAAACTCACCCGCAAGAATTGAAGGCATTCACTTTTTTTAAAATGGCAAAAATTAGTGAATAAACAAGTCATCAATTGGTAAGGTTTTCTGTAGTGTAAATAAGGGAGTTAAGGAGGCATTAGCTCTTATCACAAAGTTGTCAATAAAACCCTGTGTGATGACAATTAAAGCAGGCAGGGGCTGGGCCAAGAAAGGTGCTTTATCAGGGTTATTTCTACAGAGCTATATAATGTCGCAGCTACGTTAGGTCTCATTTTCCAAGTGTGAACCAGATATGGACAGGAGAGCATTTTGTTGATCGGAGTCCTAAGGCAAAACTCACCTCTGACCTAATGACCACTTTGTCCTCTACAATGGTGATTTTATGTGTCTACTTGGCTGTATTGCCGTGTGAAGCATTCTGTCAGACACTGATCAAATTTTGTCATGAAGGCACTTTATATACAATTAGCTTAGTCAATAGACTGATTAAAGCAAAATTCCCAGATTGTGAGCAGGCCGCACCTAATCAGCTGAAGGCCATTACTGCGAAGGCAGATTTCTTCAACGGAAAGAATTCTCCAGACTGCAACACGTAAACATATTAAAAATGGCTTCTTAGGTTGCTGTCCCAGGAGCACAGCACACACACTTTGGAGCTATCATTCTCTCCTTTGTTTGAATGGGAAGTGTTTCTTGGAGGAAGATCATATTCCTTAAATGTTTGGTCATGGAGTTGTCCTATCTAAGTCCATACAAAATCTTTTCATTGTCAGCATAATTTCAAAAGTTTCAGCCATCATGTTCTTATTCTTCCCCAAGCAATACCAACCTGCTGAGCCATGACAGTAACCTGTCAAATTAAAGAAGCAAAAACAGTAGAAAGGTAAGAAAATGGAGGTCTGGGAAATTGTAGCCATACCAAGTCCATGAAGATGGCCGCACTGGTTGTGGAGAAAGAAGAACCCTCCTCCAATGCTGGTGGGAATGTAAACTTGTACAACCACTTTGGAAATCAATCTGGCACTTTTTAAATTAATTTTTTTTATTTTTTAATATTAATTACAGTTTATTCACGCTATCCTAGCTGTAGCCCCCTTCTTCATTCCCTCCCAGTCCCACTCTCCTGCCTCATCTCCTCCCAAACCCCTCTCCAGGAAGTGGGGGAGGACCTCCCCTATAATGAATATTTTTATTGTGACTACTCTTTCATTTTTGTGTTTATGGTTAGTATGTCTAATGCTCAGTAGAAGAGATTGGACCCATAACCCTAGGACTTGATTCTGAGGCAAAACAATTGCCACAAACTCGGTGCCAGCCTGTGCTACGGAGGAAGACCCCAGAGGAGGCAGAAAACAAGTCTCATTCTCTCATACGAAGAGCTATAGGTGCATGCTGTTACTGCTTCCTTAGAAACTTCCTTTTTACCTTGGAATCATCTTAAATCCATTCTGTGGTGGCAACTGGGATTTTCATTATTTTACAAACAGTGAAATAATAATTTTCTTTTCTTACAGAGATACCACCCGACATGATCTCTATAAACTCAGTGTGTTTCTGACCTTTTTCCCTTTTCCTTTCTCCTTTTTCCTTTTCCCTCTGTTTTTTGCTTACAACAGGAGCATGGGCCTGTCATTGCATATATGTAGAGGGCAGATGCCAAACTGGAGACATCTGTGTGATGAGAGCTTGTGAGTAAGAGAGGCAAAAGTCTAGCATTTTTGTTTTGCTTAGAAAATCTTTTTTTATTCTAAGATTAGAAAAAAAAAATTCTCACATTTTCTTTATTAAAGTTCCTTTGAACAGTGGATGTTGTGGTGCACACCTTTAATCCTAGCATTTGGGAAGGCAGAGGCAGATGGGTTGCCATGAGTTCGAGGTCAGCCTACAATATGAGTCTACAATATGAGTCCAGGACAGCAAAGTCTACACAAAGAAACCCTGCCTAGAAAAAAAAAATACAAGTTCCTTTGAAGTTTTATATATAATTCTGAGGAATAAGCTAAACAAGGAAGACCCTAGGGAAGATGTTCAATCCTCATTCAGAAGGGCAAACACAATAGACATCAGAAACAGGAGAAGACAGAAAACAGGGCAGGAGCCTACCATGACAGCCTCTGAAAGACTCCACTGATGGAGTTATTTAAGCAGAAACTGAGACTCATAGCCAAACTTTGGGCAGAATGTAGGTGATCTTATGATAGAAGAGGGAGATAGAAAGACCTGTAGGGGACAGGAGCACCAAAAGGAAGCCAACAGAACAACAACAACAACAAAGCTGGGCTCTGGGGGCCCTGAAGAGACTGATACCCCAACCAAGGACCATGCATGGAGAGGACCTAAAACCCCTGCTCAGATATAGAATCAGTCTCCAAGTGGGTACCCTAGTAAGGGGAGCAGGGGTTGTCTCTGGCATGAAACTCAGTGGCAGGTACTCTGATAACTTCCCCCTAGGGAGTGCAGGCTTACTAGGCCACAGAGGAAGAGAAAGCAGCCAGACCTGATGAGACCTGAAAGGCTAGGGTCAGATAGAAGGGGAAGAGGACTTCCCCTATCAGTGGGCATAGGGGAGGGGCATAGGAGGAGAAGAGGGAGGGAAGGTGGGATTGGGAGACAAGGGAGGGACCACAGCCGAATACAAAGTGGTTAAATTGTAATAAATAATAATTAATGAAAATGCAAAAAAAGAGGCAAAAGTCTCACCACAGTCCTAAGGAAATGGGGCAAGCATGGTCCTCATAGTCAATGTGATTTGCATATATTCTTCTCTGTACATTCCAACGAATCTCAAAGATCCAGGTATATGATGTCCTTTAAAAGCATATTTTGAAAATCTATGTCTTCAAAGAACTGGAAGGATCACACAGTATAGCAGCAAAGGGAGGTAAAACACACCAGGGCCCAAGAGGTCCCTAGACGAGTTCTGCCCCTTGCTCCCACTATTTCGCCAACTTCTGACAACCCACAGTATCTTGTTCTGGTAATTATCCATCTTTAATTTTGCAGTGGGTGCTGGCTTCTCTGTTCTCCTCTACCCAAGCCTGATGGTTCGATAGCCAGTCCCAAACATTTATGACCTTTCTTATGTCAACATGGATGGATGAGCATGACTAGAGGCAGGCCTTCTGTAAAGCTGCTTGATAGGCAGATCTAAACTTTAAAGAGTGGAAGGCACCAGGTTTAGGTTGAGATTGTGCAGCTACGCTTTACAATAGGTTCACATTTGTATTTTTTTTCTCAGGCGAGAGGAGTGACCCATGAAAAAGAATTTCTGCTAACGTAAAACCCCCACAAATAACCTCTCACCCTGTGTGTCTATTGCTTATAGTGGTGGGGTTTCCTCCTTGTTTCAAACCTATTATTTAGTTGTGAACTATCAAAGAAAACCTAAGTCTGCACATGATCCCACATCTAACTTCCGTTCATTCAGTGCGCTGCTGTTATCAATCTACATTCGCATTGTGTTCCTAAGACTGGGCTATAGAGAAACAAAGCACAGTCATGGGTGCCCGCCCTAAAATTCACCAACTAAAAACCAGGGCACCAAATGACTACGGTCCAACTAAGTAAATAGGACCCAGATCTCTTCCTTCTCCTGTACTTAAGTGCTAAAGTTAAGCATGATACTAAATTTTGTTTTCTCCTAATTTCTAAAATTCTTATTAAATAATTGCCATATGTTAAACATAACTGGACATTTGCCTATTAATTTTCTCGCTTAAACCACATAGCCCTGGGAAGTCAGTGTCACCATATGAAAAGCGTGGAGCACAAGCTGAGAGAGCCTAAACAGCTACAGTGAAGACAGCTGAAATTTTAAATGAGGCCTTCTAACACTGCATAGTACGGTCGTCTTTCCCAAATTCCTTACAAAGTTCAATTCAAAAGGAGAACAACAAAAACACTCAAGGACAAAATATCTTTACATAACATGGTTCGGCACAAGGTGTCGGGGTTTTTCACAATTCAAATGGAATCACTGATTTCAAGCACTGAGGAGAGTCAAATCAACGAGAGTGTTAACGTTCTCACCCCTGTTTGACAGCTGAATCAGTGCTGCCTCCTCAAGTATATATAAACCAAGTTAAAAAGAAGTTCACATGTTGATCTAGTACATACTTACTATGATGTCTGATTTTACTCCCCATACATAACATCATTCTTTGTTTGTTTGTTAATTTTTCTTTTTCTTTATTATTTATTAGAATTTATTTACTTTGTATCCCGGCTGTGGCCCCCTCCCTCATCTCCTCCCAGTCCCACCCTCCTCCCTCTTTCCCCCCTATGCCCTTCCCCTAGTCTACTGATAGGGGAGGTCCTCCTCCCCTACTATCTGAACCTAGCCTATCAGGTCTTACCAGGACTGGCGGCATTGTCTTCCTCTGTGGCCTGGCCAGGCTGCCCACCCCAGAAGGAGGTGATCAAAGAGCCAGTGACTGAGTCCATGTCAGAAACAGCTCCTGCTCCCCTTACTAGGCCAGGGTATGCACTTTGAGACTGAGCTGCCATGGGCTACATCTGAGCAAGGTGTCTAGGTCCTCTCCATGCATGGTCCTTGGTTGGGGGATCAGTTTCTGCAATCCCCCCTGCGCCCAGATTTTTTGGCTCTGTTGCTCTCCTTGTGGAGCTACAGTCTGCTCCAGGCCTTTCTATCTCCCCCTTCTTCCATAAGATTTCCTGCACTCTGCCAAAGTTTGGCTATGAGTCTCAGCATCTGCTTTGACACTCTGCTGGGTAGTCTTTCTGAGGCCCTCTGTGGTAGGCTCCTGCCCTGTTCCCTGTCTTCTGCCCTTCTAAATGAGGATTAAGTGTCTTCCCTAGGGTTCTCCTTGTTGTTTAGCTTCTTTAGGACTATAGATTTCAGCATGTGATTTGTTTTTTTTTTTTAGATGAAGAATTGAGAAATGGAGAAGTTAGAGTTTGTTCATCACAAAACCTGGCTGTGGCAGCCCTTGGAATTTAACGCAACCAGCCTGATTGCAAAATTGTGAGTCCTTCCCAAAGTCCTATGCAGTCTCAGGGAAAAAGAGTGAGCAAGCTTGGTCTTAGTTGGCTTTCTGTGGCTGTGAAAAAGATCATGACCAAGAGAAGCTTGGAAAAGAACAGGGTTATCTGGCTAAATGTCCCTATCATAGTCCATCACTGAGGGAAGCTAAGGCAGAAACTCAAGCACAGCTGAAACCTGGAGGCAGACACTGAACCAGACAGTATATGTGCATGTGTGACGGGAAGTGGCAAGCAAAACACATCACTTATATGGATTTCAGAGAATAACTGTAGGGTCAGTTCTGGGAATCAAATTCAAGTTGCCAGCTTGCCAGGCAAATGTTTTATACACTGACACATCTCACTATCTCCCTATTTTTAAAAAAATTTTAATAGCTATGATCACTAACACGATCTTTCCTCAACTATCCCTCCAGAAAATTATGGCTACAATATAAAGATCTTGGAATATACGAAAGGGAGATTTAACTTAATTGTTCAAAAGTTAAAACTCTTATTCCACTGCCTCTCCCTCCCTACATCTCCAGACTGAAACCTCCCAGTAATGAGGCAAACGGATAAATACACCCACGCCTGGGGCCTTGTGGTCATTCGTGCATATTTATTCAGGTTTCTTTCAATGCCAGCAATCTATATACCACAATCTATACCCCACATTTCTTTCATTTTGCAAAAACAAAGCTATCTTCTGCAGATGATTCAGCAAGCCTCATAATTCAGCAACAGCAGCAACTGTAACCAGGAAACAAAAGAGAAGGTCTATAATGCCTTTAAAAGTAAGCTTTATAAAAATTCTGCATCTGCTCTGATACGCTGCTAGGTAGAGTCTTTCAGAGGCCCTCTATGGTAGCTTCTGTTACTTGTTTTCTCCTACTTCCCCTGTCCAACCCCTGTCTTTCTAAGTGAGGATTGATCATCTTACCCCAGGTCCTCTTTCTTGTTTATCTTCGTTAGGTACACATATTTTAGTATGAGTCTCCACATCTGCTTTGATGTGGAGACTCATAACCAAACCTTCAGCAGAGTGCAGGGAATCATATGAGAGAAGGGAGAGTTAGTATGACCTAGAGAGGACAGGAGCTCCACAACGACAAAATATTCAGGGCACAGGGGTCCTCTATGAGACTGTTTCTCCAACCAAGGGCTATGTATGGATATAACCTAGAACCTCTGTTCAGATGTAGCACATGGTAGCTCAGTAACCAAGTGGGTTTCCCTGGTAAGGTGAACAGGAACTATTTCTGACATGAACTCAATGACTGGCTCCTTTACCCCCGCTCCCCGAGGGAGGAGCAGCCTTGCTAGGCCACAGAGGAGGACATGGCAGCCAGTCCTGAAGATACCTGATAAGCTAGGGTCAAATGGAAGAGGAGGAGGACCTCCCCTAGCAGTGGACTTGGAAAGGGGCAAGATGGAGATAACAGAGGGAAGGTGGGATTGGGAGGGAAAGAAGGAGGGGGCTAGGATTAATATAAAAAATAAAAATTTAAAAAATAATCTGAATAGTGAACACCGTCTTACCTAATTTTTATACAAAGATTTGGTAAAAGAGAATTTGTTTCTGAATGTTTACTAGTGGACACATTTGGGACACGTTATCACTCCAGCACTGTGCTCAAGGAATATGTCATAGATAATTTTATAGATGTCTCACAGCTATCCATTCCCCGATTCATCAGGTCTGAGAAACTGGTGTGTATGTTTCTTCCCTGCAACATTCAGCCCAGCATCCTCCAAACGCCTTTAGCCCGAACATTCACAAATCCAGACAGTTCTTTTAATGGATTATTCTATACACTTTTGAAACTAACTGCAATTAAGTTTTGTGCAAAGTCATATCAAATAAAATAAAAGGAATAAAACACAGATGGGCAGGAAGGGCCGCATTTGTCTTTGAAGTCAATGACTTCCAAGTTCGGAGTTTCTATCAGATCCTTCAGTTCCAATGGCTGGGACAGTTGGGTTCCAACAGTTACTATCAGACTAACAGTGTAACTCAGGACACATTTTTTTTTTTTTAATTCTCCCATCTCCAGGCTGTAAAGGTGCAATAGCTTATATTTATCCATAAAGGCTATCACAAGAATCAAGGAAAATGATGCCAGTATTACAAAAATCCTTGTCCCAGACAGGGCTGAAGATAAATGACAGCTACAGTTACAATCAAAACAGTGAGATCCGCTGATAAAACAGTATTTATCAGTATCATTTACAGTTCTGTTTCCCAGTGCTTTTATTTTTTTTTTACACCCTGCCTCCACCTCTGTTTTGACTACCTAGAAACCCATGAGATTTTTCTTCACGTTAATTATTAATTACTAACACCTCTCTTAGAGAATACATTGGTTTTTAGTTTGTAAAACATTCAGGCTCACTCAGAGGAATATTCAAGAGCTGTGGGGTGACTGCAACCTGATGCGCCCAGCAGGAGATTGCACAACCTCATTTCACAGGCTCAAGCACACTCGCCCACACACCCAGGAAGCACAGGGGTATGTGGAAGTCAGTTCTTTATCTACTGTGTACACTCCGGAGCTGTAAACAAGGCCATGTGAGGGCTCAGCTAGAACGCTTCCTCTGAGTCAGTATTGACCAAACTTCCGAACTGTTAGGGAAGGAAATAAAAGCTACCATACCCCACTCCAGTGACACCCACAAGTGTGTGCCAGGAATTATAGAAGATACATCCAACATTTTGTCAGAAACTGATGCAATATTAAAATGTGTTTTGGCACTTTTTAGTGCTGTTTAAGCATTAGCAACTAGCATGAATTGCAATGGGCCACCACCGCACTGGGAGTACACTATGACAATTGTCTATATCTTCCCATATGAAATGCCAGAATATGTTGAAAATTCTGGTGTTTACTTCGTGTGACTGAACAAAAGCCAATCCAACTTTCTGGTGAATGATAAGACTTCAGTCCCATTGTATCTAATGTGACTGTGATTCGAGATGTGCAAGATCTCTTCAACGGTGGAAAACATTACAGGTCTCACTAAAATCACAGCATTATACTGGGGGAAAGACGCAGGCTCTGAAGGCAAAAGTAGTCCACAGAACGCTGCACTTCCTGGGAAGTTTACAGTTTCTAATCTTGAGAACTCAAGCATATAACCTCTTCCAAGAACTCCATTTTGTTATCTACGAGTTCACAGGATTTACAACATTTTCCTTAGAATCAGAAGCACTCAGACGATTGTGAACAGTTATGTGATGGTGTATTTTAATGTTTAGCTGTCATCAGCTTAGTTAAAACAGAAACTGAGTAAAATCGTGGTTAGAGCATGCTAGAACTGTTTGCTTAAAGGAGACAATAAGTCCTAACATGTGTGCCCACCTTGGCCCACAGCATGCTTCGGTATTTAGGAAGGGAGAGAGGTTCCCATCACCTGTAACTAGATGTCTCCACTCATCCAGAAACTGTAGAATACCTCTTACTGGTGGAAATCTTAAGCTCTGAATTTTAGAGGGCTGAGTAAAAATTAAAAAAAAAAAAAAATCACAGCTCATTTTTTTAAGTAAAAAAAAAAAAAAAATGAAGCAGCTAAATCATTATAAGGCATTTGTATCCTTAATGATGTCCACAAAGTAGACTAGCTCATTGAGGGTTGTCTGGGTGCTCAGACAATAAAGGATGCTAACATTTCCGGCAACCCAAAGTTTGACCTTATATTTGGACTTTTGAAGGTAAACTTCCTGAGAGGAAATTAAGGACGGAGAACCTGGTCCCACTTTGGAATCCTAGTCTTGCCAAAAAACACTGTGAGAAACTCTTGCACTAAATTAATCTTTTAGTTTGTCTTTAAAATACCAAAGCCAACAAAAAGAACAGTATTTTTTAATTTAAAATGGGAAGTGAAATCAAAGTCAAAGACGTCAAAAATAACCTTTTCTCCTTGTTCATACTCCTATACAAATAAGCTCAAAAATAAGATAAAAGAGTTCTGCATTCTCTCCCTATAAGAGCTTTACTTAAACTCTAATCTCCAGACCTTAAAAATAAAAACATTAGACCTAAAGGCATACTATGGCACTCATAATTTACGTATGTGCCATGTAGAGATCAAATTAAACATGAAAAATGTTCACAATGTTTTCATCATTCATGTTCCCCAAGATCATTCAGGTTCTCTTTCCTTTGGGAGGTGAGGTTCTCCCCCTGGGTTCAGTAGACACTTTGGGGGTCAAATAAAGTCCATCCTTTAAGCAGATGAGATGCTGTCTATTTTTAAAAGACCTTGAGAGAAGGAAATTCCACAAGCTTCCCCAGTTATACATTCCAGTGTCTATCAAACCTCACTGTCTGAAAATTTTTCCTTTTCTGTTATCTAAATCCCTCACGCTGTAACTTAAGCCTCTTGCCTCCCGTCTGGTCCCTAAGGATGATCACTATTCTTCCCACATCACCCTTCTCAAACTGACTGTTATAAAACTCTGCAAGCCAGGACAGTTTTGGCTTCTAACTCTCTTTGTTTGCTCCCCCTTAAAAATCACTGTTACCCATTTGAGGTTTCCTTCCAACTTTTCTTCTACTTTGTATTTAAATATTCTTTAAAAATAATGTTCTTTAAAAAACAAAAAGAAAGAAAATTATTCTGTATTTTTATGACATTAAAACTACTCATTTGCTATTTTCTTTGTCACCTGTCCTCCTTCATGAATATGCATGTATCTTGGAACACAAAATACAAACTACTTTATTGAACTTATTACACGTTTTTAGATTCTTTCAACCATCATAATGCAGAACATGCTTAGAATGCTCTACTTTATCACTGTATTGTTGACAATATGAATGTCCAGTTCATGGCCTGCTCTTTTACTCAATAGAGTTAAATTATTAAGAAACACTGAAAGACTCAGATAGAGTCTAGGGATTTGATGTATGCAAAAAAAAAAATAGATCACTGTTAACATCTAAGAAAACACATAAAGACTATTTAAAATACACATGATCCTGGCATCTGCTTGTGCTATGAAATTACATAAGATGGGCCAGGGTGCAGAATTTTTTGATGATCAGAACAGCTATAAAATACCTACTCCCTACCCCCAGAAGCCAGAGCAACAGAGGACAGATGGTCAGTACCAACTCAAAATTTAATTAGGCCTCTGTGAAAGGATATTTGGTGAAATGGTAAACGCAGTGCAACAGCCTGAGTATGACACAAATCTATGGCTATCAATATAAATATTCACAGAGCAGTTTCAATGTAAGAACAGTTAGCAAAATAGCAACAGAAGCTCCCTCCCAGCCGGATTTTACCAGACTATGGTATCAAGTATGAGATCCCTCCTGTAGACTAAGCCTCATATCCAAACAGAAAGTGGCTGACTGTTTTCAGCATTATCAAAAATGAAAATAGAGAAAGGTTTTACTACTGGAATGAAACAAATACAGTATAAATATTAAAGTTTGTGTAAATCAGCTTTTTTCACTGTGACAGTTAATATCCCAGACTTAATAAGGGGAGAAGTTATTTTTAGCCCATGGTTTCATTTCACGGACATGTGTCCTTATTACTATTAGCGTGTGACAGTATAGTACAGGGGGAGAGGAGGGTGTGAACCTGTGACAGTGTAATACATCAGAGAGAGAGAGAGAGAGAAACAGAGACAGAAAAAGGCAGACAATGACAGGCAGATGGGTGAATGGGCAGACAGACAGATAGACCGGACAACTCCCTCTGGCTATGAAGGTAGCGCAGTGAGCAAAAACTTTCCCAGAAACTTTTTCAGAAAGCCCTGAAGTTAACCATCAGCACCACAAAGAAAACATTATCCCTGATATTATTCTCATTCAGGACTTGAATATAAAAGATAGCTGTCTGTAAAGATGAGGACAGAGCTGAGGGTGATGGCACATACCTATGTCCAAGCGCTTGGGAGGATCTGGAATTCAGAGTCACATTGTCAGCCACGTGGCATCCTTGATGTCAGCTTTGGCTTCGTAAGACTCTGTCTCAGGAGTGAAACAAATATAAAAAGATGAGGACAGCAGAATTCTGGGAAGAAGAAACTCAAATGTAAAAGTCTTGAGAAAGTGAGTCTTTGTGGGTGTGTGATAAATGTTTCTCATAGACAATGAAAAGTCACTGACATTTTCAAACGCTGCACATCTAGTCAGGAAAGAACTATGTAGTCTAGAATCTAGTTTTAAAACATTCAGAATAGAATGTGTTAAGTAGGCTGCTGGAGAGAAAAGACCTCAGTGGTCTCATCCAGAACTGGACCCTGCATGCTACAATGCTTACCTGAGTGGCAAGAAAGGGCAACATTGGCATAATAGTGATAGGATATTTCTGTAACCAACAACTTTCTGATTGAATGAGACCTTCTCCACAGGAGTGATTTCATACTTCATACTATATACTTGTTCTAAAGCCCATGACCAGGAAATCATAAGCCACCTGTAGGTGGAAATCTACTGTTGTTATTTCACTGTTACTTCACTGTCAAACTGCCTTATAAATGTTTACCTTTACACCTATAGATTTGTTTTGCTTTCAACTTTGGTCAGAGAAGTGTATTTCTGCATCAGCTTTTCCATATGTCGGGTGTAGGTAACAGCATGTGATCAGTGGCAGGTGAATCACCCAGATCAACCTCCTTTGCCCTTGGCTAAGAGGACATTAGGAAAGAGAGAGCAAGAAGGATGTAAGAGCCATGGGGTGTGAAGGAGATCTGTGAAATGCTGACACGACATGGCTGTTCACACATGAATCCATGGCACAAGGTCAAGTTAAAATTTCAGCATGAATTGGAAAGGGAATCCTGATGCTCCTTGGTAGAGAAGCTCTTAGGGGTTGATGGCTTCAGAGGGCAGGAGAGTCACTCTCCTTTGGGTATTTTGCCACTGGTAGGTTGCCCATGTGCTGCCAAGGACAGTGTATTGGCAGTATTCTGATGGATGGCCCAATACACACGTGCACATGGGCAACACTAAGTGTTCAGGGGGTTAGTAAAAGCAAAAACGTTGGGAGGGAGACAGGATGGGAACTGTTAGAAAAGTGGAGGGATGCAGGGTTGGATAAATATGATTCCAAATACATTGTATAAATGTGGAGGGGAAAAACTGGGGAGGAAGACAAGATGAGGGTCTCTAAGAAAAGTTGCAGGGAGGCACTGTTAGATAAATACGACGAAAATGTATTGTATAAATGCGTAAAACTTTTAAAAATAAGACATTTATTTAATACTTATTTATTTTTTTGTTTTACAAGACATGGTTTCTCTGAATAGCTTTGGCTGTCCCAAACCCACTTTGTAGACCAGACTGGCCTCAAACTCAGTGATCTGTCTGCCTCTGTTTCCCCAAGTGCTAGAATTACTGGCATGCACCACCATGCCCAGCTAAGACAATATGTTTTAAATTAAATGGAAAAAGTATTTGAAATAATATTCTCTACTGCAGATAATAATGATAATAATTCTGGATAAGTATTTAAAATAATAATAATAACAGAGGGACAGTAATACCTTGTCTCTTCTTGAAACAATGAGGACAGCAGACAATAGGAGATGTGTAAGCAGTAAAGTAAAAACTGAAATCAAAATCATTCTTTTTTGAGAGTGTGTTAAGTTTCCCACACTCCAGTGTGGACATGCATGAACATGTCCACAGTCCTAACAGGACTTAGTGGATTTTCAAAGAAAAATAAAAGACATCATGTTAGGGGAAATTCATCCAAGAGGAGTTGGAGGAGGAAACGGGACCAATATGAAAATAGTTCATTGAAGAGTACTGCCTACTCTTCCAGAGGTCCCGAGTTCAATTCCCAGAAATCACATGATGGCTCACAACCATCTGTAATGAGATCTGGTGTCTCTTCTGGTGGGCAGGCAGAAAAAAAAAGGGAAACAGTTCATTGTATTCATATGCAAAATTCTCAAGAATAAAGAAAAGTTATTTTGAAAATATTAACATATTCCTTTAATAGAAGAAGATATGAAGTTGGGAGAAAAATGGGTTGGGGGAATCTGGGACAATATAGGGGGAGGGAGGTGGTAGGTGTACATAAGATTAAAATGCATTGTCTGATTATAAAATTTTAAGAGAATACATAAACTATTATTTTAAAAACAAATCAATGTAAGAAGAAATTATCCAGTCAGAGAGCTATATCTAGTAAAAATGTATTTTAGAAATGAAAGAAAATAAAGTTTTCCAGGCAAATGGAAACTGGGGAAACATATTACCAGAAAGTCTGTGTTAAGAGAAGTTACTTAGGTTGAATAAATGACAGAATGACAGTGTAGACTTGGAGAAAGAACAAGAAACAACAGGCATGGTGAACAGGTATTAACCTTCCCGATGTTTTCATCTTATTTAAAAGACAACCAAACAATTAAAAAATTTCTAAGGATTAATAAACATCTGTGGAAAATTTTTACACAGAAGTCAGGAACTGAACATCAGATCTTTATCAAGGCATAGAATTTGAAATTTTAGGAAACTGGTTTTAAAGAACACTGTTTTTCCAAAGAAGAAAAAATTAACTATTTACAGAATTTTATCAGGAATCTTTCTACACAGTGAGACTAGAAACAAGACATAAGTGTCTTCAGACACTTCAAGGAAATCATTTCTGACTTGAAAGTCTGTATTATTCAACACTGAGGAAGGGGACAAAAACTTCTGATTATCAAAGTTCAAAAGGAAATTACCATTGTGAACTCTGTAACTGTGAACCAGGTGCTTCAAGAAAGCAAGCATAGGATATAAGGGATGTAAGGGAACAAAGAGGAGATGCCTCAGAATGTAAGATGCAGAAATGAAAGCTGATTCTTTGGGGAGGAAATAACTACAATTCTCTCTCTCTCTCTCTCTCTCTCTCTCTCTCTCTCTTCCTGACACATATCAGGGAAGAAGCAAGGATGATCTAAAATGGGGCAGAATGGAAAACAGGGGAATCAAAGTTTAGGATGTTGTTCCAGTTTGAGTTTTCACAAAAGCGGTGCCTCGGCAGGAAGAGGGCGTATACAAGGAACAGGCATGAGAGACTCAGGAAAAGGAGAAAACAAATGCAATCCGTGAGGGCGTTATTCTCACCACCACTGTGGGAACTGACAGCCTGTCTGGAACCTTCTGGGGTGTGTGTGGGACACCTTTTGAAATCAGTTTCCAGAGGATCCACCGTATTTGTCTGTCAGCGTGCATCCCACATTTGTTGAGTCTTGCCTTGGGATGAAAATCCTGGTAGACCTCCCAACTGAGTATAATCACCTGAACAGAGGTTCCCCACGGGCAATTATGGTGCTGTAAACGTCTGAGGGCAAAAGTGTAAAATGTCTGGTGCTTGAGGAAAAAAAAAAAAACGCCAGCATGACATAAGCCAAACTACCCACTGCAGCTACACTGTAATCAAAGATGAGGCCAAGAGGATATGAGTCAGGAAGCCAGAAGCAGCCCGCACAGGCTAGCCTTTGTACCACACTGCTACCCCTATGCCTGACAGTTAATTACCTCTCGGGCTTCAAGGTGGCCGTCAGCCAGTCTCTACATGTGACCTGATAGAACAAGAAAGCCTTCGCTACTGCAACTGGTCCTGAACCGTACATGATACTTATCAACTCCTTCCACCAACCATATTAGATTTCCCTCACAATTGTTGGGCACTTTTTCTGTCCTAATAAGGTGAGTCAGACCTTCCACCCTGAGCAGTCTAAGCCCATGGCTACCTTGCTCTTGTCAGGTTGTCACATTTTCTGCAGTTACTCCTCGTCTTTCTCACTGGAAATGGGAATACCAAGAAAGCCTCATGATTGTTCTTGTTAATAACATATGTTACTTGTGCCCATTAGCAAAACTCACTGTGATATTTCTTACATGCATTTCTTACAGCATGTAGGGATCATATGCATCCATCTGCCTCAATCCCATCTCCTCCCATCAAGGTCCCAGATACAACTCTTCTATCTCAGGTCTAGTCCATTTTGTTGTTAATCTTACATTTCCACATTGGAGAGCAAACAGAATACTTGTTGTTGCTGTTTGTTTGTTTATTTTTATCTGTCTTGTTTTGCTTAGCATGATATCCTCCATTTCCATCCACTCTGCTTCAAAGACCAAGTTTTCATTGGTTGCATGATACCCCGAATCTCCTTTATCTGTTTATTTATTGACAGTCCACTCTGGGGATTCCATCAACATCATGATGAACATGAGCTTGTTTTTGTGTGTGTTCTGCCTTCATTTCCTTTGAATACACATAAGTGGGACAACTTGATCACAAGCTAAGACTACTTCAGTTCACAAGGATTCTACCTCCTGCTATCCAAAATGGACCTGATGAAAGTTAATGATTTACAAGTTTCATGTATTTTGTTGGAAGCAGACAAGCAGCAAGTTTTTAGAAAGAAATATTTCATCTATTACATCTACAACTTCTATCCAAATTTATCCAGTCCATGAAGTGGAAAATGGGGATGATTCTCTGTAGGTTTTTGAGTATCATTTGCTACCTTTTAGCTTTATCTGCCTTTTTTTAACATAAAAACACATGTTATTTCTATTTTTAAGTCATCAAGGAATTCTCACATATGTCATCTATTCCCTTTGTCACTACATCATGTTCAGAACTGACAACTTGGAACGAGATAAAAATTGAATAGTGAATGCATTAAAATAATTAGACAAAAACTTGCACTGACTGATATATGCCAAAAGAACACAGGAGCCAACTAAAAGTTTCCAGTAGCCATATTTGGAACAGCCTGAGCCAAAAGAAAAAAAGGTATAAAAACACTGATGATGAAATAAATGTCTACAATTATAAGTTGATACAATTTAATGAATAAAGAAAAATCTCTCATGCAGAAAAGTTTCAAATAATTTATATAAATCTTTCTCCTTTGAGAAGGAGTTATGTAAATCTCCACTCTTCAAATATAAACTCTCACAGAAGCCTTATGCCAAACAGTCAATAAGGAAAGGGGGATAAAACCGTAGATTTATCATGGAGAAAGCTGTTAAACGCTAGCCCAGACAAATGGCCAAGGTCAACATCGGTGGTGATAAATCATCCTGATATTATGTACCCTTGATTTGAGATCATAGCAATGACACTTTACATCTGTGGTTTTTCTCCAAGCCGCTCAAAACCCCATGAGAAAAACACCAAGCCAATTCTAACAGAGAAGCATTCCTTAGAATGCCTGCCAATACTACCTAAACTGTTAAGCTTATCAGAAAAAAAAAAAAAGTCAGAAAAACTGTCTCTACCGAAAAAGAATCTAAGACATGGCAATTAAATGCATTGTGGTACCCTAGACAAGATCCAGAACAAAAAGGTGATGTTAGATATAACCAAAGAAAATTCAAACAAAATATGGGCTTTGGTTAATAATTATGTATCAGCATTGGCTAATTAACTTTAATAAAAATGTATAATACCAGTGAAATATATTGCATTAGGCAGGGTTCTCTACAGAAACAGAACTGGTAGAATGAATGTAACTATATCATTAAAAGGAATTTTTAGGTGTACAGATTTTAGTAGGTTTATTCTATATTATATAATCAATATGATAGGAAGCAAGAATTTTGCTAGAGGATCAGAGGATGAAAGTGAGTGGTATTCCCATTTCCACACTTTTATTCCTGAACTTATGAATCCTGGACACCAATTAAAAAGTATCATATCTTAAATGCTAATTATACACGTGTGTCTGTGTGTGTGTGTCTGTGTGTGTGTGTGTGTGTGTAATTCCTAGATAATTTTGCCCGAGTGTTACAAACTACTGCCACCTACTAGTGCTGTAGCTAATCCTTCAAAAGACCATTCATTATTCTATCAAACCAGCTGCTTCAAGATGATGGGGAATATGGTAAGACTAGTGAATCACATGAGCACAGGCCTACTACCATGCTTCCTTAGCTGTGACGTGAATTCCTTGATCAGAAGCAATGCTGCTGTGGTACTACGAGGGTGGATAAGGCACCACCAAGGCAATCGATAGTGTGGGAATAAGTGTTATGTGCAAGGAGGGCAAATCAATACCCAGATTAAATATCTATTCTGGGGAAGGCAGAGATCTGCCATTCCTCTTGTGGATGTGATCCATTGTAGTCAATCTGCCACCATGTCATTGGCTAGTCACACCAGGGAGTGACATTACATAAGAGCTCAGTCTGGTCTCTGCTGTGACATATTTAGTTATTATCAGCCTTCATCCTCATTTTAGCATTAGTGACTGGAAGTCCATGTTGCTAATTCCACGCATAACCTCCATCCTTGTTTTCGTCGTCATTTTCTCTGTGGACCAACTAGACAATGGTGAGGATGACTGAAGAAAGAGGTTGACTACTGTCCATATAGTGGGTGAGCAGACCTACTTGATTATTGAAGTCCTCCCTGCTGAGATCAACGTTTAATGAGCATTTACATGAGGCACAAATATATTCACAACTTCTGTCTCTTTGGAAAGGTCCATCCATATACCTCTTTCTTAAATGTCTTTCTCACCAGCTTTCCAGTCATGCTACTTCCAAGTTCCTGCTCATCAGCTGAACCATTGGCTACCATCCATAAAGCAGTATGTGATTATATATCTTATTTTTTTCTCCCAAGAAAAATGGACAATCCGGTATATTACCTGAAGTTTTACCTAAAGTTAAGACTTCCCTTCATGACTACCTTTCAAGGATTTCTGCCAGAGGAACTGTAATGTTGCAACTATTCATTTTTGAGCGGTGCCTGCATAGTATGTAGAACCACATATGAACAATTCCTTATTCTCTTCCTCAACACACCAACTGTAAGGCACAGTCCAGGAGGTCATAAGTGCATGATGGTTAAGAGAACCATTGTGACAAAAGCAGGAGCTCTAGATGTTTGCCTCATTGCTTTATGTAATTTCCTTGCACCTTTAGGCTATGCTAAGGCTTGCTCACAGACACCACTTCCATTTCATGATGAATTGTTGCTGTGTGTATCCAACTTATGGTTCAGTGGATCAGATAAAACCTACATCATGATGAAAATGTCAGATGGTGCCTTGTCAACCTGACAAACAATATTCACCTGGGAAGAGGGAATTTCTGTTGAGAAATTGTCTCCACTGGATTACCCTATGGGCATACTTGTGAGGCACATTCTTGATTAGAAATTGTTGTGGGGTAGCCTTCCTGCTGTTAGCTGTGCTATCCCCTGGCTGAGTGGTTCTGGGATGTGAAAGAAAGCAAACCAAAAAATCTCTGGATAGCAAGCCAATAAGGAGGGTTTCTCCATGGTCTGCCTCAAAGTTCCTGCTTCAAGTTTCTGTTTGAGTTCTTTCTCTGACTTTGCTCAGTGAAGGTCTATGACATGAAGTAGTAAGCCAAATAAACCTTTCTTCCCCAAGCTGTTTGTGGATCAGTGTTTTTACAGCAATAAAAAAAAAAAAAGCAATTACAGAAGTGTGTGTCAAGAAGTGGAGCATTTGCTGTGATGTACCTCCAGCGTGGATGGTTCAACAGCATAATATTGTCAATGTAACAAATCAGTATGAAACATTATGAAACAAATATGTGATTAATATTCCTCAGAACTAACTTATGGCACAGGGCTGGAAACTTAAAATACTCTTATAGTAGGACAGTAAAGGCATATTGCTGGCCTTACCAGGTGAAAGCAGATTTCTCCTTGTGCAACTTACACACATAGATGGAGCAGGAAGTATTTGCTAGAGCAATAGCTATATACCAGGTACCAGTAAGGGTTTTAACTTACTGAAAAACAAACAAAACAACACAACAACACCAAACCACATCTGGTACAGTATTTTCAATAGGAATCACCACTGAATTAAGTTTACAATAATCAACTTTCATTTTTCAAGATCTATAAGTGTGCTATACAAGACAAATCAGGTAAAAAAAATAGTTATTTTTCATCATTGTGACAAAATGCCTGACAAAAAGGATTAAAGGTCAAATCCGGGCTCACATTTCAGGGGCTACACTCCATTACATGAAGATGGTATGGTGATAATAACTTCAAGTGGTGGCATATGAATACGTGGTAGCTGCTAATTCACGCTAGAAGTATGGACTTTCAGCTGTAGCCATAGGCCTTCTGTTGCTTAGCTCAATAATGCCTGTAGAACCATGCTATCTTGAGGACAGGGAGTCAGAGCAGGACTTTCTTCACTGCAAGGACATCCTGGGGACAGTCACTTCGGATAGATGCCCAGCAAGTTCTCAGAGGGGTGAAGCTTTCCTGTGGCTTGTAAGTCCTGAAAAGTTGTAAAAAAGATAAACTACAGCAATGTGGCAGGATACAGAATCAACTTGCAAAAATCAATAGCTTTTATATACAGCAACAACAAACAGAGAGAGAGGAAGAGCTATCATGAGCACACACACATACACAATAGCCTCAAAACATAAATAAAATATCTAGGAGGAAACCTAACCAAAGAAGTGAAGGACTTTAAACTTCTGGAAGAGATGGAAAAGGAAATCAGAAAGTTGAAAGACATTCCCTGCTCATGGATTGGTAGAATTAGCATTGTGAAAATGAACATTTTACCAAAAGTTATTTACAGATTCAGTTCAACCCCAAACAAAATCTCCATCTCATTATTCACAAAAATAGAAAAAAAGACTACATAAAAATTCATATGGAAACATAAAAGATTCAGCTACCTAAACAACACTAAAAACTTAAAAAAGGAAATAAAACAAAAATTCTGGAGATATTGCCATTCCAGATTCTAACATATATTACACAGTCATAAAAATAAAAACAATATGGTACTGGTACAAAAACAGACATTCAAAACAACAGAACAAAATCAAATATCCAAACATGAGTATGCAGAACTTCACCAAATTAATATTTGGCAAAGATAGGACTTAAATATACTGTGGAAAAGAAATCATATTTAGCAAATGGTTCTGGAAAAACTGGATGTTCACTGGCAGAAGAATAAAATTAGACTTGTATCTATCACCTTGCACACACACACACACACACACACACACACACACAAATACAGACAACTAAAGAATACTGATAGTACTAGAAATAGTTTCCCCAAGGCAGGAGCATGCCAATTGGTCATCCAATACCTAATGGTCATCCCTGAAAACATACATACAAGTAACATTATACAGGTTGTGCAGGATATATGTATATGTGTATATGTATGTGTGTGTGTGCGTGTGTGTGTGTATATATCACAACAGACAAATCATAGGTGTGGCTCACTAATACCTAAGTGTTTCTTAATCTAACCAAGTTGATAATGAAAATTAAGCATTACAATTCTACACCTTGTCAACTTGACACCAAAACACGTCAGTTTAATCCCACTATTTGCCCCAGGCTTCACAAAAGCCTATGTCTCTTTTACAAAGCAGTGTGAATTTGTTCCTTCTGTCTGAGTCCCCAAAGTCTTTAACAGTTTGAATATTGTTCTAAGGTGCAAAGTGTAAAGTGCCTCATGTAAGTATTAACTGTGAGCTAGTATAAAATCAAAGTACAACTAATAAACTTCCGCTAGTCAATGGCAAAGAGGAAAAAGAGCAATGCGGCATAGCAAGAAAAATAGAACTGAATCAAAACAAACCCTCATCAGAACAAACACCAGACTCTGGTGATACAGTGCCTGGCATTCTGGGACTCATAAATATCTCACCCAGGATCCAAGAAAGTTTGGGGAGCCTCACCTTCCCAAATCTGTAGCCTGTAGCACATGCAGCCTCTTTCTTGGGCTAGCTCTGCTCCTGAAGCTTTCTCTGGTGGACATAGCATATTGTGACAACTCTAAAATAGCCTGGGCACCCCATTCTGACTTGATCTTCCCTTTCAGAGCTTCACAGAGAGCCCAGCCATGGATTTCGTGGCCCATATGTGTCCCTGATGGGTGTTATCTAGCCTCTGAAGCTAGAACATTGCTGCAAACTTTGTAAACCAGAATTTTCATCTTGCACGCTTGCAAAATCAGCAAAATATGGAATCCATCAACAAGTTCTGTAGGCATCTTGGGATGCAGCCTAAACCACTTAACCCACAGCCTCAGTTTGTTTTTTGTGTACCTTTGTGCATGATAGCACTTCTTTAAGGAGCCCTGCTTCGGCAAGATGCCCTGGAAACTGTCTTCTCAGGCACTGTCTCTCAAATTAATTTGCAGTGTAGGGCTAATGGATGGGGTCTGACATACAATCAGTTTTTCCTAATATGCTAAGTACAAAGTCCTAGTATCTTTGGAATGGTGCTAATTTCAAAAGAAAAAATTATACTGTGCCCATACCTATTTTGTCATTCTGTTTATAATTTTAACTGTACTCATTCTCCATTCCTCAACAAACTGAACATTTTCACATCTTTCTATTCCTGTCCTGTTTTGATTCTTACTACAAGCATCACTAAATGATACACTGATCAATAACAATATCACATCTTAAATGCTATGCTGTCTTGAAATTTCCTCCATCAAAGCCTCACATGGGCTGAATGCAGCCAGAGCCTTTGAGAGAATACAGCATTAATGGCCTCTCTCTCTCTCTCTCTCTCTCTCTCAGTGTGTAATAGCGCCTTTTTTACTCTCTGAAGCCACATGAACAGTTTTCATTACTGCATTTTTGTCAGCATTTTGGAATTCCAAAACCAACCAGATTCAACAATTAACTTGTAGACCTTCTAGGGCTTCTCTAGCTTGTCATTCCAAAATTTTCTTCATTCCCGCTGCAAACCCACTAAGTACTTCCAAGCCTACAAGCCACACAGGTATAAAACCCTACTCCTGGTACCAATTTCTACATTACTTTTCTTTTTTGCTATGATCGTTACATAACAATAAGCAATTTAAGGAAGGAAAGATTTCCTCTGCTCATGGTTTGAGGGTGTAGTGCTTCATCGAAGAGACAACATAGAAGCTGAGGCAGCAGGAATATACAGCTGCTTACTCACCTCTTGATGGATCTGGGTGCAGAGTTGGGAGGAGAAGTAGGGTTGGGCTATAAACGTCAAAGCTCACCCCTATTGCATAAATCTATTTTCTCCTGTTAGGTACCACCTCCCAAACTTTCTACAACCTCCCAAAATGATGCTACCATCTGAGGACCAACTGTTCAAACACATGAGCCTGTTGGATACATTTTGCATGTAAACAATAACATATGTCAATAATAATTACACCTAAGTATGAATTTATTAGAATTCTATATATTCTTTTTAATTTTTTTAGGTTTAAACCATTCTTTAGAATATTTTTTAAATCAGGAGATACCTAAGATATATTTAAGAAAATAACAATTTCTATACATTTTTAAAAAATAAAAAATAGGCTATTTTCTAAGTATTTAATTAGGGAATTTTTTTGTGGGGTGTTTCCATTATCATTTCGATTGGGGGGGCTTGGAGCTTGTTTGTTCGTTGAGACATGATCTCACCATGTAGCTCTCCCTAATTTAGAATTCACTATGTAGACCAGGTTGGCCTTGAATTCATAATGATCCTCTTGCCAAGAATAAAGGTGTGTGTCACCACCTGGCTAAAAAAGAAAAAAAAAATCAAGAAAGTTTATATGAATTAAACAACATCAAGTAGCTGATTTTTTAAGTTTGAAACAAAACAGGAAAGGTTTTTGGGGGGAATATATTTAAAATATAGCAGCAATGTGAGTTCATTCTCTTTTAAGGAATAGAGGGTAGAAAGAAGTAAGAGCTAGAGAGTATAAAGAAGAGCTACAGTATGCTGTCCTCTGGGCATGCTACTACACTGCCAACGATGAACTCAGTACATCTATCCTTGCATACAATAAGCCTGAACAAGAGTGGGTCTGTCAGCAGCCAACCATGGAAGGGGAAGAGAGCACAAAGGCCCTACCTCTCCACATTGAAGTAGTGACTCCCAATTGTGGGAACTGGGAGTCACTGCCCTCAGCTGTATAACCACTGGTGAGATCAGCAGGCTCTGATGCTTGTTGCTGTAAACCATCAAGAGTTGGTAACTGGCAGATCACAGACCCCTGTGGGAAACACATTGATGTCGCAATCATGTTTATATCCAAGGATTAGTGCTTCTCTTGGCTTTTGTCAGAATGTTTTATCGCACTTGATGGTGGTTTACCCAGGTACTCATAACCAGTCAAAGTTAGAATAAAGGGTAGTGGCGTTCTCAGGACTAATTGAATCATCTATATCATCCTCTCCAATACTCAAGGAGCATCAAAACAGAAGAGGTAGAAAAAAATGGGAAGGCCATAGGTTGAAGAGTTTATTGTAAAAAGACTCATAAACTCACTTCAGTGTGGTCACCAGCATTAAACCTGCACAAGATGGGGCCTGCCAACATTTCATCATGGATGAGAAAATGGTTCATGAAGTCCTACCCCTCCCTGAGGGACTAGTTATGGTTGCTGGGGGATGAGGTGTCACTTTCTTCTGAGCTACACCCACTGGTAAGTTGCCTGTGCTCTAGTAAATAACCTTCCATACCAGTTACACGAGTAAGCAGAAGTGAACTCAGTGGACACATATACAAACGAAAGAAGGAGGGAGCTTGGTGAAAAGGAGGAGTTCAGTGGAAGAAAGAGGGATGAGAGAGGGTAATGAGGACTGAAATTTATTATATGTGTGGTGTGTGTGTGTGTGTGTAAATATATGTACATTTATATAAAACTGTCAAAAAATAAAGTTTTAGAATGCATTAATAAAAGATGAATGATATAAACTCAGAAAAATTATACATGTGATCTATCTGTAGACGATTCTCACATGTGTGGCTATTTTATATATATATATATATATATATATATATATATATATATATATATATACACAAATCCGGCTCTACACAATAAAGTAGTTTCTAAAGGCAATACTAGTGAAAGACAGATACATAAACATCTAATGTATATGAAAGCCTTTAAAGTGTTATTGACATGTGACTCTAATATCCTATGTTAGATTTACAAACTACTTGTGTAAAAGGCCAGGGAGTAAATATTTCAGTTTTGTGAGGCCACATAGGCTCTGTTGGAACTGCTCATTAGGATGAACATGTGAATACATAAATGTAGCTGTGTTCCAACACAGGCAAGAGGCCAAGTCTGGCCCCTGAGCCATATGTTCAGCCTCTGAATACAGTGACAAAAGCCTAAGAGAATGAATAAAATGAAATTACACATACTGCATAATCTTAACTACACAAAAAGATTGTGAAAAGAAATGCTAGAGGGAAGAGACTTAAATAATAGTATTGTTTCATTTAAGTAGAAAAAAGACTTTTTATTCCCAATTTCTTGCACTTACAGTTCGAATGTATTAAAAATGAGGAAACAGTCACAGCTACCTGGGAGGCTGAATCCAGGAGTTCAGGGTCAGCCTGAACAACATAAAGAACTAGGTCAATAACAATAGTGATACAAATAATTTGAAAGGGAAAGACAAGAGGAAGCAGGATGGGAGGAAAGCATAAGGAGTAGAAAGGGAGAAGAAAAAGAAATGTCTGTTCTAACGAAGCCAGAGATTCCAAGGCCAATTAAGGTTTGAAAATATTCTTTTTATCATATCTATGTCCTTTTGGAAAAAAATAATTGATGAAAAAATAATTTTTTAAACAGTTCAGTTTGTTGGTGATCAGGGAAATGCTTCAGTCTGTCCAGAGTCTGGGGCTTCGTGAAGCAACCCTGCAAAGCCACACAGTACTGGAAAATGCTGCCTGCTTTTCTAAAGCTCATTTTAATGACTCATGTTCTTAATAGCCTCTGTCCAAATGACAAAAGAAGCGCTGTTGTTAGGCGGGATGTGCAGTACATTACACAAGTTTACCCTGGCAAGCCGCTGGGGCCGATCTGCAAGCCTGTGTCAGCACTTTTCGGTCTCACTAATAGGAATACAGATGGACATGTGAGCGGCTGGGGCATCTCACAGGGCCAATCAAAACATGGAAAACAAAGGCCTTTATCAGATCCATGCTGACCGCAGCTCCCTATGGTATTGCTAAAGCCATATTCTCCTTAACTTTCCATATACAAAAATACCTCTCACCTGAGAGAAACCAGATTTCCCTGACAGCCGAGGGCCCTAGTTTGTTGTTCTGCCGAGTGTCTAATTACCCCCTTAGGAAATGGGGAAATGAAGCCTTTTTTAGTATTTTTCTGAGAACTTAAGCAACAACCCAATGGCTTTGAACACACAGGATGCAAATGAAAGACTGGGGCAACTGTTGGGCTGATACTGAACAAGTATGGAAAAATGAAAGTGTTGTCTAAGACTCTTGTCTGGAAAGAAGCGTCTTTTCCTGAAGCATTTTCCCTGCTTTGCTGTCTGTAAATGAGCCTTCCTCACACACCATAAAAGGGGCCACCTCCTTGTCTTCAGCCCGCACTATCTCCCTCAGAAAGACATGGTTGCTCTTCTCAGAGGGTGACTTTTCCCATAGTTTAACTTATTTTTTTTCTGTAACAGACATTTGCTCTTGCTAAGGGAGAGTCCTGTGTGCGTGTGTGTGTGTGTGTGTGTGTGTGTGTGTGTGTGTGTGTGTGTCCCTCTGTGGAATGTTCACTAGAAACAAATAATCATTTAGTTGAGAACTGAATGACCTGTCTGACCGTGCATGCTCTAGCTCTACTCTCCTGCACTAACGTAATTTCTCCTGCTTTAAAGGTGTGCGACAATCAACCCAATCCCAATGACTCGTCTTTTCCCACAGTCTGCAGGTTTTCTGTGATTCTGCAAGGCTTGGCGGCAATCAGACTTTAGGTTGAGTTGACTCTGAGTCCTGCAGCTACTTGGAGCTAACAACGGAGCACAGAGCCTAAAGAGGAAAGCACAGACAGGTGAGACTAAAGCTTCAGCTGGGAACGAGCGTGAAGCCACATCTGCTGCCTTCCATTGGTCTAACCAAACCCAAGACCAAGCCCAAAATCAGGATGGCAGGGAAATAGAGTGTCAACAATATTCCAGGATGAGGAAGAAAGGAGGAGTTGTGAGAAAATGGTAAATCCTCTGTGTTAAATAATTAAGATTCATAAAGTTTCAACTTCTAGAGAGAGAGAAAGATAATTCTAGCTCATCCAGTATTAAGGCTCTTGTGACAGCAATGGCTTTAACATTGTTTATCATGTATATTTAGTTACGGGCTGGGTGCTACACTTGTCATAGTGTGTATATGAAGGTCAGAGCATAACCTACAGGATTTTATTCTGTCCTACCAAGTAGGTTCCAGGGACTGAACTTGGGTCACTGGGCTTGGCAGCAAATGCCTTTCCCCATTGAGTCATTTCACTAGCCCAGGAGAACGGTTTTATACGGATATTGTTAAAACAGAATTCAGTTTGACCAAGGGTTTTGCTTGCATAGGCACCAGATGATGGCTTAAAATCAAGAAATTATTTCCACATAGAGACTACAATTAAAGTACAATACAATCATTGCTGTGAGTTGTGTATAAAGCATCATAGAAGCAGGTAATAAGCTGAGTTACCTTGCTTCTATGGATACATCCTTACAAATCTTACAAAAATGTCAGAATTACAGGTGGGGATGGAAACAAAAAAGCCTAGGAGATGGAAGACTTCATCAGCAGTATCTACTTTTGAGACAGAAAAGTAGAACTGAATTATGAAAGAAGATTGTCATTGGGTGAATCGAGATATTTGAAAGGCTGAAGTCTGTTATTTGTTTTGAAATATTTCAATATTAAAATTTTAATGACTTTTAAAATAATTTTTAAAGGTGGATAGGAAATATCAGGTAGAAAAGCAAACCTGGTTTTCAGGGGCCATGGTGTGTGAGAGAAAAGACTAGAAGAGTATGAGTATAAGAGGAGTGAGTTCCTAGGGCTGCTGAAACCAGATCGCTAAGATTCCATAAACTTCCCAGAGTTCCATGGGGTTGAGAATAGAGACTTCCAAGTGATGTCACCATTGCTGCTTTCTGAGGGGGAACATTTTTCACCCTCTTTCGCAGCTTCCATCATGACCATCAATCCTCGACATCCTCTGGTTGGTAGATATATCACACCAGTCTCTGCATCTCTCTTCACAAGGCTTTCCCTTTATGTGACCTGTGCCTTCATGTGGCCATCTTGCTAATGTGTCTCTGTGTCCAAGCTTCCTCTACTTGCAATGTTATGTAACTCACTAGGATAAGGGCCCCGGGATACTTTGACTAATAACATCTGTCACAACCCTTTTTCCGACTAAAGGCACATCTTCTGAGGTGCTGGGAATTAGGCTATTAGCCGACATTTCCAGAAAACAAATCAACCAAGAAGAGGAGCCAGGATACTGCTATTGTTGTTTGCTGTTATTCACAGGGGAAGGAAAGTATGCACTGCTAACCTCCTAATGTGCTCCTCGGGGGAATTAAAGGCTTCCGTCCCTTTGGGAAGAAGGGTGGACTTTCTGCTTATTCCATCTCGCCTCTCAAGTACCCTCCCAGGCCTGCCCACGCCACACTCATCTCAAACCCACCCACGCCGCGTGACTCACTCCCATACTCCCTTGTCCATTGCTGCACCATTTCATTACCCAGAGGGAAAACTGTTCCAGTTGCTACCACAAATTCCCAGGTTGCATGCCCTGCCCTGGAACTGTCTTTTAATCCTTAGCTCTTCCAGAGTTTATTTGAACAACACAATCTGGCACCAGCGGTCTGCTTCTCTTTTCCAAATTTGCTTTTCAGACATTATCTCTAATCTGGTCTTAGACCTGAGCAGCTGAACAATCCGTAACTCTTGTCAAGTAGCTTTTTATCCCTCAGACTGTACAGTCTGGCTCTTGCCACCTTCCCTATCTTTCACTGGATACCCTCGACTGCTAGCTATCCTCTACATGCACTGACTCTTGAACTAAACCAAGACCCTTCGAACCTGTAGAAATTGGTCCTTGACAGAGGCTCTAGAGTATTCTTGCACGTAACTGAACATCTGATCATTCTTGGACCTAACTTACATTTTTTTAATTTTATTTTTCTTATTAGTTACATTTTGTTAACTCTGTGTCCCAGCTGTATCCCACTCCCTCATTCCCTCCCCAACCTAACTTACATTTTTAAACATCACTTTCTTTTAGAGGTTTTCTCTGACCCTGCCTCTACACACACACACACAAACCCCTACATCACCTCTCTCAGAGTCTCGGACTTTTTCTATGTATTTCTATTTAGAGTTAATCCATTCTTTATATTCTAGTATATGTCTCCTTTGTAAAAAGTGTGTATGCTTTCAGTTTGTCTGTCTGCATCCTTTCAATCTGACACCTTTTGGCTATCTTGTACTTACCTTTTTCAATAAATTTGATTCATTTACCAATGCATATATGTGTGTTTGCACATGTGTGTGGTGTGTATGCTGTGTGTGGTACATGTACGTGTGTGTACATGTGTGAGTGTGTATATATGTGTGGTGTGAATCTAGTTCATTATAAACTCTTCTCCCATGTAATAAAATGCCTGGCACATAATGAATGTCTAATAAATATAAATAAAGGAAAAAAATTCTTTGCCTTCCAAAATCCTTCATATGGTTGAACACAAGTCAGGAAGTGCAGAATTGCCTTGGCCACTTTTTTGCACCAGTGGTAGATTCTGGCAGCTAGATAATTGTCCTGAATTGCTGACAATGCATTTTATAGTCTCTTAATTGACTTAGCTTCAAACTTCTGGTTTCTTCAACTCGTTTATGAAACAAGGGCTAGTATATCAACTATTGTCCCTGTATCCTCCTGAACTTGACAAGTTGTGTACAGAATAATCCAGCGGCTTCTGCTCCTCTGTGCCTTAGATAACAGCTAGAGAATGGACCACAGCTGTTCTATCTGGCCTGTAAGGCTTGATTCCGTTCTGCTTGTGTTTTATCTTTCTTATGATTTTAGCCCTTTCTTGCTTGGCATGGCTGTAAGCTTGAAAGGTATTTAGAGTGAAGCTGTGTAAATGGATGGAGCCCATGTTACATCTGTCAGCCACGTCAGCCTGTGTAATCTCCTATTGGAAACAACAAAACTCAGGCTACTTGTCTCATGAAGAGCAGAGACCTTCCGCATCAACCACTGAGATTTGTGCCCTTCCCAACTTCAGGGTGGATATAAACAATATCTTTTAGCTTTGTGAACTTTTTAAGAACTTTAGGCAAACATGAGATCGTTTACACAATTAACAGTCGGTATGCCTTGAAGACTCAGTCTGTTACCCCAGTGTCAGTATACACAGAACATTTAAGAAAAGCTACTGGGGGTTGCCTAGATTTTCTCCACACTCTGAATACCATAGTCTTTCAGAATGTGGAACAGGTTAAACAGCTTGGACCTCTGCTTGCTTAACTGGTGTAAAAAATCGACCCAATCTCTTCAATAATCATTATTTGTTTAACAAGTTCCTGTGAAGAAAGTTATGCAGCTATCTTGTGAAGTGACTTCTAAAAGGCTTTTATTTTGTCTAGCTATGATAAGTATCATTATATGGTGTGTCTAACTGATGGCTCAGAGCTCATGTGGGGCACAGTAATGACTATGGGAAAAAGAATTAGACAGTAAATACCAATGACTTAATACAGACTATGTTTCCAATTCAATTTGCTTTGATAAAAATCAAATAATCCCCAGGAACACAAATATTTGTCTACGGTGATTGGATAGTCTTCTAAAAATGGCCTTCTCTGTGCCTCCAAAAGTCATTTGTCCTTTATACAACCCACACATTGTCAAGAGGTGAACAATGCTGAGAAATTCCTGTGGTGTTCTGAGTTTCTGTGCTATCTAGTAGAGAAACATCAGGATCCTTGAGTTTCTTTTAAATGTAGCATGCCTTTTACTCACAGCCTACGTCTTAATAAGTAAAACAGAACAGATTCTTGGACGCTAAAAGCACTGTAAATTCATAACATTTTTTCTTTGAAGTAAAAATGTCTTACACGACTGCACTGAAACATGAAAACAATTCATATGATCATAAGACTTGAGAATAAAAATGTGAAACAGTAGAATAGGCGAAAATTTCCAAAGAAATCATGTATCATTAAAGAGTCTGGTAATGTAATTTTTTTAATGTGGTGTCTTATATTTTATAATATATTTCAAAACATGAATCAACTCTAAGTACATATATATCAATTGTTGTATGCATATATTAACTCTTGTTATATTTTTTAAGTATCTCATTTTATCCTAATGTCAAGCTTCCTAACATCACGACAAAATGTCCTTTTACAAAAAGGTAAGTTATCTACTACAATAAAGTCATAACAGATAAAACATTATCAAAAATGCCACATATGTGATAAATTATAAAACATCACAGGAGTAACTAGAGATGGTACATGCACACTTTCAAAGTTAAATCAACCATACTCGATGCTTTCATGTAAGATTTCAGAAAAAGAAAGAAAACTGGAACAAAGGTGAGAGTCCTTAGCAGAAGCTCTCTCTGTTTATAGGAAGATGAGCCAGGAGCACTGGGCTGTCTAAAAGTCTCAAATGATAGTATCAGAAGACACATTTGATCAGGTTTCCCTGGTCTGCTAGCAAAACTACCTTAGAAAATTCAAATTTTGATGCTCACATCTATCTGCTTCATTGCAAGATTGTCAATATTTTAAAAATATGTATGTAATTTCTGATGTTGCTGGAGATTGAACCCAGGGTGTCATGAATGCTAAGCAGGTGCTCTGCTGCTGTCATGCTGTCACCGAGCTGTAACTCCAGCCTATGTGTGTTTGTATCCAAAGAGCACTTAAAGCTGTTGGGGAAGGGGTGCCTCCATCAGGGGTGCCTGTTCAAAACGAACAACTGCCTTAAATGGAGCATCTAAAGTAACCCACATCCTAGACAAAGCAAAGTACAACAATACTTCACAAATTTTAACACAGATATTTGGATATTTTCCATCTTTTGTAAGTCTGGGCCTGTTCACCATGCACTTACATAGATAATAGAAAAAGTTACAGTGCAGCTCTTTTCTCTGCTGTCCATGACCTTTAAAACATGAACTATGCTAGCCCGGGCAGACACTCCAAGTGTCAAAGGACAATCCAGAGGTTCGACTTTGCCCATTCATTGCCCTTGCCAGTCCTAACTAAGACCAGTCACGTGCACTCACGGGAACCATATGGCTCCCAATAATCTTTTGACTTTATCCTCGTGGCCTTCACATTTTCACATTCATGTCTTAACTTTGCTTTATTTTCAAGGTGAACTTCTAATATCTCTGCTTTATCTTATTTGATAGCTAGTTTGCCATGATCTCAACTGCTGTGCTTTTTTAATGTGACTGCTGATAGCCTGTTAAGACTTTGCATTAGAGGATAAAAAAAAAAAAAATCTACATTGTACTGGAGTAAGAACTAAGCTTAAGAGATTAAAAAAAAAAAGATCACTGCCAGTTATAGCTATCTTACAGAGAATAAAACTAGATGATAAATAATTATTCAAGTCAAGTTTAGGTACCCAGTTTTTCTTTATACCAATTTTTGTACCTAGAAAATGCTTGAACATTTTTTTATCATAAAAACGTGTTGACATTTGTGCCTGATCAATAAGTAGTCTCAGAAAAGAAGACACCTGATACCCTTGGTTTCTGGTTATTACAGGCAGTATCCTAGGCAAACCAGAGCCCCGGACTCCCCTCCTCAACCTTAGGCAGCTCAGGACAAAAATAAGAAATGTGGTCTTTGTGTGTGTGCATGTGCGTGTGTGTGTGCATGGGTGTGTGAGTGTGTGTGTACTTGTGCTGTGGTGTAGATTCTCAGAGAAGCCAGACAAGGAGCCCTTGGAGATGTAGTTATAGGTGGTTGTAATTTGCCCAACATGGGTGCTGGGAACCAAACTCTGATCTTCCAGAACACCAGGAAGCACTTTTAGTCCCTTAGTCTTATAAAGTAATTCAGAAAGTACTTAATTTCCTCATGGAGGCAATCAAGCCTCTATACACTTGGTTCTAACCCTACGTACTTGATTCTTCAAACTAGATGGTAGGACATGAAGAGTTAAAGGCTAAACAGAACTGTTGCAAATCCTGCTGTCTCTACAGTGCTGGAAATAATTCCTCTGATCTTTCACCTCTTATGAAATGAGGTTACATAAGCTTCACAAAGCATCTGTGTGTTAAGTGCTATGAATATGTCTGATAAATAATAGGTTCTCAAGGCAGGTATATGCCCTCTCTTCCTGTACTAGTTTCCATTGCTCGTCATAAAACATGTTTGTGAGCCTCCAAAAACTTTCTAGATGTCTATCTGGAAATGTTCAATTCTCAAAACACCAGCAAGCTTGGCATATCAAAAGCCACTATGCATCATTAGTAGAAAGGCTATTAATAGTCAAGAAGCCCATGCTTTAGTAAGATTAGGCACTGGGTGGTGTAGTGTACCAGAAAGGACAATGAACTCCTTGTTAAAAACATAAATTCTCATCTCACTCTTTCATTATGAAGCTCCGGCCCTGAAAAAGATAGCTAATCAAATTATATCCTTGGTACTTTGTTTGTATTTTTTTTATTTTTTGAAATTATAATTGCATCATTTCCCCCTTTCCTTTTCTTTCCCCTTCCTGCTCCAACCCCTCCCATGAATGCCCCTTGTGTTCTCTCTCTCTCTCCTCTCTCTCTCTTTTTCCCCTCTCTCTCTCTCCCTCTTTCTCTCCCTCAAATTCGTGGCCTCTTTTTCTTTAAATATATATACATACTCTTAAATACATAAATTAAATCAGCCCAGTCCATATGGTTCCTGTATGTATATGATCTCACAGATGACTACTTGGTACTATATAGCCAACCAGTGGGTCTCTTTACTGGGAAAAACCTTTCTCCCAATCTCAGCATGTCTGAGTCACCGTAGTTCTTCATCTAGGGTTGAGGACCTGTGAGCTTCTCTATTCCATGCTAGCGTGTCCAGTGGCACTTTCATTGTTTAGAGCTTGTTTAGGCAGCTGATGACTGATGATGCTCCATGGATGTAGCTTCTCTGACGTTTATAGGAGGTACGATCTCATTTCACCATGGCTTTAGCAGGTTATTCCACGTTTCTGAGCCTCACTTGGCTAGTCTCTAACAACGTTCCTCTTCCTTAGGATTTTTTTTTTTTAATTAACTGATAAATGCTGGTAAAATGTTCCTGGCATTTATTAAGTGCTTATGAATCAATTTTCTTCATGTTTATCCTCTAATTAATATTCAAATTGTCACTTTTTGTGTTTTCAAGACAGTATTGAGTATATCTCAGTAATGATGAGGGCAACAGGGCACTCAGGAGTATACTAGGACTTCAAGGTTAAGTGACTTCTTAAAAGGAAACATATCTGTTCATTAAAAGTCACAGACGTCTCTAAAGCCCTTCCTACTGCAGCACTAGCCACTTACACAGAGACACTAGCCAGGGAAAATCACCCGGGAATTGTGGGGAAATCACAGCAGATCACAAGATCTGGAGAACTGAAAGCTGTGAAAAGAACCTGCCCACATAGCATGTGAACCTAGGGTGGCATCTACACAGACTCTAAACTGCTGCAGGGGGCAGCATGCCATTTGAGTGAAAATCAGCTTTGAATCAAGAACGTAGCTGTGAAAAAAACTTACACAGTGCAGGACATTGTGTAAGTACACAGACACGTACACATATCAGCAGGTCACTCAAAGCCAAAAGGCAGAAAGAAACACACAAAAGCAGAACAATCCAGACCAAGACGTACTCAAATAATATTTCCTATACTCCTATGGCTTGGACTAGATAGAACATACCATACTCTTAGTATCCTGTTCTCTCCATGCTGTGTGTTTTTGTTATATGTAAATGTGCGCATGTGTTTCGCTATTGTTTAGACTGTTATCTCAAAAAATAGCATGCAGATACAGTAAGAAAAATCTAGTAAGTTAGTATGATGCCTACAGAGAACAGGACTCAGAACAGCAGGTAGCCAGTACAGGCCCTAATGCTATTGGAAGGCACTGCCTTCTATGCATAACCTATGCTTTGGCTTTTATTCTGGCTATGGTAGTTTTCAGAATGCTTACCACACGATGAGGTCTGAAATGCTTTGAAAATTGGTTTTCTACATACCAGGGCTCAATATGCTTGGTGACTCCCAGAGCAAAGCAAAAATGGGCTTTATTGATTTAATGGGAGGAAACTATCTTTCTTTCTGTCTCTGTGACAAATCGGAAACAAATGATCTGCTTGAACTTTACTGTTTTCATAGACTTCTGTGACCAATTCTTTATCTTCCTCTTTTTTTTAATGATTACAGTTTCTTTCCCCAAATGTTATTTCTATTTTCTTCACTCCATATCAAAAAATAATCATTTTCCTAATGATATTGGTTGTTCTGGTTTTTATTTTATTTCATTGTTTTTATAAAAGACAGACACCCCCCCACACACACACACACACAGCAGAATCCCTGCCAAAAAGAGAATACCGCTACTACCACCCACCAGCCCACTTCCTCTACTCTTCTCATCCTAGGAGTAAGAAAACCCAGACATTGATCTGGATAGAAAACTGGCCTTGCCTGAGAAAGTATGAAACTCCGAGACAAGAGAGGAAATGCTGCAGACAATAGCAGAAGCTACACAGTTCATAAACTCTCAACTTCAAACCACACCCATTGGTGGAATCTGGTGCCAGTAAACACATAGTGCTCTTTGCACCGTGACTTATGGGCAACAGAAGGAAAACGGTCATCTGTCCTGGAAGCTCCAGAGATGACGAACAAGCAAATGGGACACCCGCTTTTAGGAGCTAGAGACAGGGAAGCCGTTTGCTTCCTAACAGTCATGCTTTAGTGTGCCTTGAGCACAGCAGCTCTCTAGAGCCTCCAATATGATCAGGACTTTCATAGGGAACCGTAAAACAAAGCAGTGAAGGCAGGGACCATCTGTCTGGAAACCTTAACCGACTGGCCTTGACAATTCGCAGGTGACTCTCGATGGTCACTGGAAGCACACTCCAGCAGATCACACATCTGGGGAATTCAAAGCTAAGAAGAGAAAACTGTCTCAGGGAATTTAAATCTCCTCTATGATTACAAATGAAAGCTCAGTGTTTAGTCTTATAATTGTAAAAAAAAAAAAAAAAAAGCCTGATTAAGCAGGAAGAAATGTTCAACATGAAACAAAATAACAACGAAAACTATTCCAATGAATAAAGAAGGCATCATGACAGCCACAGACATACTCAAGTGATTCCCCTTCCTTCACCCTCGACAGCTTCCCCTTATCTGATGCTTTAAGAACTCCCAGAAATCTCTCAGTCTCCTTCCTCCCTCCATTGTGTCTAGAAAACAAGTCCAACAGACAGGCCTGCCTCTCCCCACCTCCTTCTAATGACACAATCTGCCCAGGAACTCGCCACTAGAGTCTATGGAGGCACTCCTGGTTTCATGCTTCCTATTGGCCATGCTAATGTGTCACCTTGGACTGAGTCATTGCCTTCCTTCTAGTTAGTTATAAAATGAAGCAAAATGCTTCCTGTGCAAATAAACAGCTTACAAGTGACCTCTCATAACCTCTGATTTAAGTGTTTTCAATAATCCCCAGCATTCTCTCCCTCTATCACCAGCCAGGTGTACCCAGGGACCAAGAATCAGTGTTCAGCTCTTTTCTTTTGAAAAATCATTCAAAGCCAGGATTGTCCAAGAGACTCCCCAAACGTACAGATTATTGTTGTTGCTCTTGTTCCCCTCCACCGGCGGAAGGTAAGTTCCTGAGGACACTATGCTATTCAGAAGTGGCCCAGAGAGCCCTGAGCTAGGCCTGACTTGAATGCCCCCTCCCTGAGGACTAGCTTTCATAGTACAAGAATCCATACAAGCTTCCAAAGGAGGAAAGAAATCAATAGTCCTACATGGCAATGATGCCTATGAACCACAACATTGACCAGCATAGCATGATAGCCCTAAGGGTTCAGTAGCAGCACACCTACGTTGTGTGTGCTTTCTAATTGGACTTAAGATCCATGCAACAAGAGAAAAAAACATGTCTGGTGCTAGCAACATAGCTAACTAGTCAGTGGTAGGGAAATCATGGTTACTGGAGGAGAATCTTCAACCACTAATTTATTAAACCAGCATAATCCTTAAGAACAATCTATAAACATGTATCCTTATACCCACAGATATGTGTAGTCCTGCACCCTCATCAAGAAAACTTCTATTTGCAACAGATGAAGACCACTACAGAAACTTACAACCAATCAAAATGCAAAAATGTGGATCTCATTCCTGATAGATAAATGCACCAAACACTTCCACACTTCCGTAAGGCACAGGGAACACTGCGGAAGATGTAGCAGAAAAAAAAAATGCAAAAGGTAAAGGATCAGGGAGTTTGTTGTGAGATTATATCTCCAAATAATATCAGATGCTACACCCATAAAGTCTCACCAACATTGCCATCCAAACATGAGCTTAACAAAGATGACCCAATGGACATGCCAAACTGGATGGGGGGTTGGGGGGACAGGAGGCCTCAATCCTACACAAAGAACCACAGGCAACTGAGGAAAGCTAGGAGAAGTGGTCTCCCTCAGGGAGAAGCACACCAATTGGTCTTCTAGTGCCAAATGGTAATCCATACAAGTAACATTATATATACATACATACATACAAGTATGTATACAAGTAACATTATATATATATAAGTAACATTATACAGGTAACATTATACAGACTGAACAGGTTATATTTAGGAACAGGAATGTATATACATAGATGCAGGTAATAAAAATTAGTTTTAAAAGAGGCTATGGATTTGAAAGAGAGGTAGAGGGTGCAGATGGAAAGGTTTGGAGGAAGAAAATGGAGAGAAGCAATGTTATAAACAAGTTTTACGGCTGGGATACAAAGTAAATAAACTGTGATTAATATAAAAATAAAAATTAAAAAATAAATAAAAATAATTAAATTATAACCTCAAAATAAAGAAATAAACAAATAAGGCCAAAGCTTCTCAACTACACTTTAATTAGTACATTCCTCTACCGTATAATGTATCTTTTCAAGTTGTTTTTATGGTCTTGTAAATAATAGATGGATCCACCATTTTAAAAATTATCCTGCAAAAGAGCATACAAATTAAAGAACTTGTTACATCACAACCACTAACAGAAATCTTCCTTCTGTTTTTTTTTAGACTTTTAATGTGAATGCACATATACACTGATATATGTTATTTCCTGAATGTGAGGAGAGGGATATGGCATAAAAGAGAAATATAAAATTTTTTAACTTTTTTATTATCATTTATTACAATTTATTCAATTTGTAACTTGGCTGTGGCGCCTCCCTCTTCTCCCCATATGCCCCTCCCCCAGTCCACTGATAGATGAAGGCCTCCTCCCCTTCTATTTGACCCTAGCCTATCACGTCTCATCAGGACTGGCTGCAATGTCCTCCAATGTGCAAGGCTGCACCACACCTCCAGAGCGAGGTGATCCAAGAGTCTGCCACTGAGTTCATGCCAGAGAAAGTCCCTGCTCCCCTTACTAGGGCACCCACTTGGACACTGAGCCTATGGGCTACATCTGAGCCTGGGTTTAGGTCCTCTCCATGCATTGTCCTTGGTTGGGGTTTCATTGAAGAGAAATAGAAAGTAATTTAGAACTTTTAAGTAATGGGATTTTTTTAAAAGACTGTAGGACTTCTAAAATTATTTATGTTTTATATCTTGCTAACAATACTAACATGAGATTTGGGGAAACAAGGTGATATATTGTGCTTCAAGTTGACAATGAATCAACTGTGCTGATTAGTTTTGTCAACTTGACATAAACCTAGACATATATTAGAAGAGGGAATCCCAGTTGAGGAATTGCTTCCATAAAACTGGCCTTTAGGCAAGTCTGTGGGCCATTTTCCTGATTACCGGTCTGCATGGGAGGACCCAGCTCACTGTGGGCAGTGTCCCCTGGGCAGGTGGTTCTAGACTGTATAAGAAAGCAGGCTCAGCAAGTTATGAGCAAGCAAAAAAGTAAGCTGCCTTCCTCTATGCCTCTGCTACAGTTCCTGCCTTAGCTTTTCTCACTGTACTGTGACCCAAGAAAAGTAAGTAAAATAAACTCTTCCCCAAGTTGTTTTTGGTCATAGTGTTTTATCTTAGGAATAGAAAGCAAACTAGGTGGCAGTCATTAATTCAGAACAAAGAGTTAATGTGAGAAGCAACACATACACAAGCTGAAATATGAATTAAATTTGGTTAATTTTTACCTTATAAATATTATAATATTTAGACATCGAAAGGCATCATTCAATATAACATTCCAGAAGGTCATCTTTTATGATAAGGAGACTGCCAAAGTTTCACATATTTTTATAACTCTTCTTTGAATGTAGCAGGGAGAATCAGCTGCCTTTTTGTACTTCTTCAGATGTAATGTCTTCATTGTAACTTTGTCAGTTATAAGAATGGATTTGGCTGGGTGGTGATGGTGCACGCCTTTAATCCCAGCACTCAGGAGTCAGAGGCAAGCAGATCTCTGGGTACAAGGCCAGCTTCATTTGCAGAGTGAGTTCCAGAATAGCAGGGCTACCCAGAGAAATGCTGTCTCAAAATAAATAAATAAATAAATGAAATAAAAAAACTAAATAAAATAAAAACAAAACAAAATTCAAAAATAAAAAAAAAACCAGCCATGATATTCATAGCCAGATAATCTAAAAAATAAAATTGAGCTAGGGATATGGCTTAGTAGATGAAATGTTTCTCATGTAAGCATAAAGACTGAAGTTCAGGTATTCTGTAACCACATAAAAGCCAAGTGGGCAATCCCAATGATTGTGAGGTAGAGACAAGGGATCCCAGGGGCAGACTAGCTAATGATCTTCATTTTTTTTTTCTTATATTCTTTACTTATATTGAGACCCTGATTCAGTATTACAAATCAGAGGCAAAATGAAATCTTTGCGGCTTTCTGTTTTTGTTTAGGTGCACCTTCTCCTACTGAGACTAAACAAGGCAGCCCATTTAGGGGTCAGGAATCCAAAGGCAGGCAATGTAGTCCAAAACAGCTCCTGTTCCCACATTAGGAGTCCCACACGAAGAAGCAGGTGCACGTTACATATGTGCAGAGACTGCCTCGTGTTCTTAACCAAATCTGCAAGCTCCAGGCTCATCAGGACACATTGCTCCAGTAGATAAAGTGAAGAGCAATGGAGGAACACACCCCAAGTCCACCTCTGGCCTCCATATGCGCACATACAAACCAGCATATGCATATACATGCGCATGCATACCTATCAAATAAAACAAAATTGGTTATCAAGCAATATGAAAACTTTGGTTGAGAATTTCTGTCTGTGTGTATATGTGGTAGAGACAGAGAAAGAGGCAGGCAAACGGAGACAGTCAGTGATAACGTGAGAGGCTGGGTTTCATGGATATTTCTGTGAAGGATTTAAATAAGTTTTATGCCAGCCTGTCTGAAAATTTCCCAAGGTCATGGCTCCGAAGGAAGGACAATTCCCATTTGGATGCAGACACTGTGGCATGTTTGCTTTAAGAGAGAGAGATTGATGATTTTATAGCTACAACTCATAAAGTTGGTGGTCATAAAACACCTAGCTCTCTCCTGGAGGCAGACCACACTTACTATGTAAATACTGCTATCAACTTCCAAGTTAGCTGAAACTACCTTGGACTGTGTGACATGGTGAGAGACTCCACCCCACAGCCATGATCACTTCTCGTCTCACATGACAGATGTGACTTCCAGCTGAACTTGAAAGTTGAAAGAGGATATTCAGTCCCAAAAAATAAATAAATAAATTATAAATAAAAACCCTTAAATAAGGAGAAATGACTTAAATATAAAAATACTTTAGAATACAAAGGGGAACATAATATTTTACAGACATCTTGTTTGTTATGAAGAGTCTTAAAATCAGATAGAGAGAAAAATATAAGACTAATCTATCTTGATTCTTCATCTGGAGTTTTAACAATGACTACACCCCTGGCTGTTCATTTTCTGACAGACCTGTTTTTGACAATTCAGTTTCAACTGACTTAACTCTCCCCTCTCTTGCTTTCCACTGGGGCTTCACAATGCTTTGTTTGCTTATTTAAGGCTCTTAACCTTTCTACCCCTGTTGTTTCCTCACTTTGTTTTCCCATTTCCATCATACTCCCTTAATATACGAGTTAAAATTTTCCTGAAAGAAATGAGGTTTTAAGGCACACACGTGGATTCAAATCTTGGTTCACAGTAATGGCCTCAAGAAATAAAATTAAGCTTTTACAAATTAAAAAAAAAAATGCCTGCCTAGGATGTGGGCCAATTGGAACCCTCCTCCATTGCTGGTGGGAGTTCAAACTTGTACAATCACTTTGGAAATCTGTCTGTTGGTTTCACAGAAAACTGGGAAAAATTCTACCTCAAGACCCAGCTATACCACTCCTGAGCATACATATACACCGAATGATGCTCCACCATACTACAAGGACACTTGTTCAGCTATGTTCATAGGATCCTTATTCATAATAGCCAGAACCTGGAAACAACCTAGAAATAGATACAACTGAGAAATGGATACAGTAATTGTGGTACATTTACACAATGGAATACTACTCAGCTATTAAAAACAAAGAAATCATGAAATCTGCAGGCAAATGGATGGAACTAGAAAAGATCATCCTGAGTAAAGTAACCCAAGCCCATGCATACTATGGACTCACTTATAAGTGGATATTAGACATAAAGTACAGAATAACCATGTTACAATCCACAGACCCAAAGAAGCTAAGTAACAATGAGGTCCCAAGGCTTAAATCTCACTCAGAAGGGAAAATAAAATAGACATCTAAAGTAAGTGGAGGAAGGGAACTGGAGAGGAGAGGGGGTTGGAAGAATGAGGGTGGGGATCAGGTATGGGAAGAGGGAGGGAGAGAGCAGTAGGAGAAAGAACGGAAGTTGCTAGGAGGCCATCTCTGGGCTAGAGGAGGCTCCCAGGAGTCTGGGGGGTGGTGGTGACACTAGCTGTGGCTTCCAGCAGCAGAGGGATATGGAACCTCAAATCCCCACCTTCTGTATCCAGGTGGGACTTCAGCAGAAGGAGGTGGACACCATCCCACCCATAAAAACTTTGCCCCAAAATTTGTCCTGACTACAAGAAGTATAGGGATAAAGATGGAGCAGAGACTGTAGAATTGGCCAACCAATGACTATCTTTTCTTGAACTATCAGTACATTTAACGTTCAACAACATGCTTGGGTCTTAATAAAAAATTAAGAAAATGTAACTAACAAAAAGGTACTACAACATAATTGTGCTCAGTTAAGGTTTTCTTTTATCCTTCCAAGATTGAGAGTTGTTTTTTTTTTTTGTTTTTTTTTTGTTTTTTTTTTTTTTTTTTTTAGGTAGCTGTATTCATTTTTGTGAAACCAGGAAATATCATATTGAGTGAGGTGGCCCAGAAAGACAAACACTGCATGTTCTCTCTCATACATGATTCCTAGCTCCAGATCTTCAGATGTGAGTTTATAACCTGGAGGAACCACAGAAACCAGAAAAGTAAGAGACCATGGGTCAAGAGTGTAGCTCTAGAGAACTGAATCACAGGATTGAAGTGATATAAAGGAGAAATGGTAAAAACTGGGGATGGGGCTTCGGTCGGGAAGAAGGCAAAAGGGAGGACAGTACAGAGACAGATAGGGGAAAGGAGGATAATACAAAGACAGAGGAGGGAGGGATAAATTACACTAAGGATGCTTGAAAAGGCCCTAGAGAATCATATTATTGTATATCTACCTAAAATTGGATATAATACAGAGAAGTATATATATATATATATATATATATATATATATATATCCACAATTTAAATAGAGTTAACCTACTCTCGGTAATAACACACCCCACAAAAGCCATAGGCTATCTAACAAGAATTTCCAGGACTGGGCTTAGAAACAGTTTTTTCAAGTTGTTGGTCAGGATAGTCCAAGCTACTGTCTCAAACAATCTAGGCTGTAAGTGCTCCTCTAATTGCCTCCTTGTTGCTGAGGACACCACATACTTTGGACACAGAACTGAGAGGAAGTAAGCTGAAACTGACCAGAAAGCTTCCTCCCTGAGGACTAGCTTTCAAGTAGCAGAGGACGCTATGCAAGATGCCAAAGAAAAAAGACAACTAATTTTATTTACTTTTCTTCTAGGTAGCTGTATTGTTTTTGTAATCAGGAAATATCATATTGAGTGAGGTAATTAATAGTCCTACCAAACTGTGACTCCTATGAACTCCAAAATTGACCGGCCCAGCAAGATAGCTCTAAATGAGCAATAGTGGTAATTATATCTTAGCAGTAACCAACAGTTATAAGGCCCACTGAACAAGAAAGAAATCATGCCTAGTACTATAACCCTGGTCAGTTTTATTTTTTTAATGTGTCTATGTATTAGAGTTGTTGAAAACTTTTTTTTTCTAGAATCAAAGTCTTTAGATTAAATATTAGACAACTATTAGACAGTATTACATCTCCATGCTTCAGTGTCTTCCTTGATAGATCAAGGATAATAGTCATTGCAACTTAATGTCATTACTAGGATAGCTAGTAATGCACGAACAACGGCTACATCAGCATTTGGCACCATGTAGAAACTATGCTTTTGCCTCTATGATGGAGATGTTAATAACAACAGGAACACAAGGGAAAAAAAACATCAGAAGGATGTATGAGAGCACATCATTGTAAGGCTATTTTGTTTCCTTCATCTTGCTTATCTACATGTAAATCGCTATTAGAATGAGATTTTAATATTTTTGAAATGTTAATGCTGATTTTTTTTTTAAGCAAGCAATTGAGCTTGGGCAGATTACAGTCTGCCCCACCCTTGATTTATACACTTGGGTAAATCATCATTCACCTTCCTGTGTTTCATTTCTCTAGTCTGTGAAATGGGAAAGGCCTAAGTACCACCGAGTAATCATGGGACCCTCAACACACTACAAAGCACTGCTATGCAGCAACCTAGTGGTAAATACTTATTATTTCCCATGTTCTCCACTAACCTAGATTTCTTCTGCAGGTGACCAACATAGGGCAAAATATATGTGCTGACTCTGGCCCTTTGAGTCTCAAGTCATCTGAACACATGAGGGTAGCTTGTACCTATGCCAGAGGCTGACTGGCTTTCTGTAAAAATGCCTAGCACCACACCAAGAAAGCAGGACTCCCATGTGACCCTAAGAAACTGAGAAAAGAAACAGGAAAAGGATAAAACAAGGGTATTTGTGTTTGTGGAACATCTATAATAGAGATTATTATAAATCTTATTGAGGTCACACAACAACCAAGGTAGAAGGTTTTATTGCCTATATTTCAGAGATGAATTCCTCAGAGAAGTTCAAAGTCAGTACCCAAGACCATAAGCTATTAACTTCAAAGCAGGGTTTGAGAAAAGCTAGCTGAGTACAGTTTCAAGTTCCCTGGTGCCTAGCTGAGATCTGAGATTTACTGGAATTGGAATGTTAGTCACTGTTTCAACTTAGCTACTAAACTTCAAGCCTGAAGAGCTCTGCCAAGGCCAAGTGTGCTAAGAGAATTCACTTTACTTCGAACAACTAGCCCACAGGGGGCAATGTCCTTCAACCATGACTACCTCAGTCTGTCAGACATCTTCAAATCTTTAATCCAAAAGCCTGGTATTTCAAAGGTGCCCTGCTGTGATCACTCTTTGCAAGTCTACCAGGGAATTGATGGAGATGGCTACTAAGTAGTGATAATTCTTCTCTACCTACAGAGCAGCAGAGACAAGCGTATCTGAAAAGTGGTCACTTTCATAGGAGACATTGGGGAAGTGAATAATGTGACTGGTTTTGTTTTTGTTTTTGTTTTTTTACTTTCTGTCTTTCTTTCCTCCTGGTGTCTTCCCTTTTTCCACAGACACATTTCTGTGCTCTCCTGATATGATGGACTTCACAGCCCAAGGGCACATGAGAGTAAAGTCAGCATAGTATACATTGCCACAAAGTTTTCAGCCACTAGACTGGAACATACTTGCCTCTTCAAAGGAAGTAACATAAAAAGGAGGGAGCAATAAAGCTGCAGACTTGAAATCCAGGAACCTTTACTGTGTTTGGACAATCCCATTAAATTGGAATACTTGGCCTTGAATAAGCAAAATCATAGTTAAATGTTAAAGTGACACGTCCATTGTCTTCACTGTCTTCAGGATAGACACTTTCTATATGCCAGAAAAAGAACTGCTTGCATTATTGCCTCAGGGCCTAATGATGACCTTATGAAGTAAGCACAGTTATTATCCTCATATTCAATGAGGGAGCTGAAGCACAGAAATGCTGGGCAACTTTCCGAACGTCACAGAGGGGGAAAAATGGTGGGACAAGAATTCTCATTTTCCCTGTGGCTACACTCCAATGCTGGCACCTTCTCAAAGTTTCTGATTGCCTCTGGAAGACAGCCATAGGCACAGCAAGTGCCAATAAATGAGAATTATTTAAACAAATCACTCTCATGGATTCCCTGACCCATTTAAGCAGTCCTGTATTAATCAGCTGCCGTGATGATCAGCTTAATTTCAAGGACAGTTGCTCGCTGATGGATCGCACAGCCCACAGGTGTAACTGCACAGACCTAACAAGATGCATGGATTTAGGGCATTTAAGTTTCACCGTTAGGATAGGGTCTGGCTGTGAGATATGCAGCTGATAAAATGAAAACGTGGAGAAACCGCCTAAGCCTAAGCAAAGGCCCTTCCTAGTTTATCTCAGGGGTTACAGTTCACAAATCTGCCCTTCTTGCAGTGTTCCTTCTTTTTCCCAAGTACTCCTCCTCTGCAAGCCAAGGACTGATAAGGAAATGACAACAGAAAGGCAGGAGCCTCATTGTCTCAAGTGGCTTATTGGCATCTCAAGAGATTTTCACGCAGGGTGGCACCCATTAAGCTGGTTTGTACCCTTCAAAGCAATAATGTTTTTTGTAATTCTACCTCCTATTGAGTGGGGGTGTGCCAGGGAACATACCAGAAATAGTTAAGGAAATATTCCTCTCCTTCTCTCACTGTCTCTCTGTGTCCCTGTCTCTCTCTCTGAAACTCTCAGTCTCCTGTTCCCTTTTCTCCCCCTTTATTTCTTCCTCACTATCTCATCTCCTCTCACTCCTCCAGCATATAAAAGGTGACCCGTAATGAGCACTGGTTAGATATGAGTACATGATGGGACTGAAAAATAAAGTGGGAAAAAAAGGGAGGGCTGTTGCCAAGGGAGCTGAGGAGCCCACCTGGGCAGCTAACCCTACCGTTAGACATCTGCAAAGGAGGCACAGCCCTCAGGATCAAGTTCGGATCCAAACACTGCTCTTCCATCATCTTGGGCAAAGCTCCTTGGGGATTATGATGCTGGTAGCCTGTTATGAGCCTCAGGACAGCTTGGAGGAATGGATGAGACCACACTCAGCAAGCCTTTGGTCAAGGCTCTAGGGCTGTGTTAAAAAGAAAAGCAGGCGCTGTGTTCTCTGAGGTTTGTTCTTGCCTCTCACTAACTGGGAGCTGCCCTTGATCTTTGGACCTCTTCCCAGGCCCAGGAAAGGTAAAAATTCTGATATTGCCTTGGGTGTGACCCCAGCCAGCCTTGTTAATAAACATTCCTTCCTGTTTCTCCAGTGACAAAGGAAGAGGGAAGCAAGGTCCGAGGACAACAGCAGAGGTCGTGCCGGGCACAGACCTCAGCAGGGGAAGCAAGGCTTGGCTAAAGCTGAGTCAGTCTCTGGTTTTTTCCTACTTGTGTGGTTCATTCACGGAGACAAATCATCCTGAGGTGCGGTGAACTCTAACCTGCCTCTTCCTGTAACTTGCAAATGGGTCAGCATTCTCCATTTTGCTTCCCTTAGTTCACTTCTTCATTCCTGGCACCAAGGTGAAGTCCTCCTCCCCACTTTTAATTCCTGCATCAAGGGAACACTGTGCTGGTACACCTAACTTTGTGTCTAATTAAATGCCATTTTAATGGGCTGTTCAAACTCTATGAAAATACTTCCCTATGCTTTAGACTAAAGTGGATTAAATTATAAATTAGCAGAATGACATAGTATATACCACCAGCTAAACTTGAGTTCTGTATGTGCTTAGTATGCATGAGGTTCAAACTCCAACATACAAAAGTCATATATATAATCTATTTTATATACAGATAAACATATACACACACATATATACATATACACATATATATTAAGATCAGATTCTGTGTCTAAAAGAGCTTATACCATTATAATACACCCAAGACCCTTTTTTAATTCTTTTGACTGAAATTCCTTTATATGTATAAAATTTTCATCCTAATAAAATGTAGCCTCTTGTTTATTATTAGAATACTTTTTCCTCAGATCCTTCAAACACCCCAGCTTCTAACCTGTCTTTCCCTTATTTAAATAAAATTGACTTTAGTAGAGTCCCTGTGTTCATATTCTGCTTTAAGTTTGCTCATATCTGTAGCCATAATACAGTTTTTAGCCCAGTTATTCCGGAAGAATCAGTCTTGCTCTCCAGGATGATTCTGACACTTTAGCTTAAAAGTCTCCAGTATTGCTCAAATGTAGCCCATGGCAGCTCAGTCTCCAAGTGGGTTCCCTAGTAAGGGGATCAGGGGCTGTCTCTGACATGAACTCAGTGGCTGGCTCTTTGATCGCCTCCCTCTGGGAGGAGTGCAGCTGTACCAGGCCACAGAGGAAGATAATGCAGCCAGTCCTGATGAGAACTGATAGGCTAGGGTCAGATGGAAGGGGAGGAGGCCCCCCCTATCAGTGAACTGAGGGAGAAGGATGGGAGCAGAAGAGGGAAGGAGGGTGGGGTTGGAAGGGGATGAGAAATGGGGTTACAGCTGGGATACAAAGTGAATAAATTGTAATAATCAAAAATATTTTCAAAAATAAAAAAAGGCTCTCCAGTATTGGTAATGGATGGGACAGGAGCCATACAATGAGACCAACAAAACAAAAAATCTGAGCACAGGGGGTCCTCAGACTGATGCACCAATAGAGGACCACACATAGTAAGGACCTAGACCCCTGCTCAGATATAGCTGATTGGCAGCTGAATCTCTATGTGGGTTCCCAAGTAAGGGGAGCAGGAACCACCTCTGTCATGAACTTAGTTGTCTGCTCTTTGATCACTTGCCCCTGGTGATGTGGCCTTGCTAGGCCACAGAGAAAGATGATCCAGGCAGTCGTGATGAGACTGGATAAGCTATGGCCATATGACAGAGGAGGAGAACTCCCCCTTTTGATGGACTAGGGGAAGGGGATGGGGGGGGAGAAAAGGAGGGTGACATCCTCAGATAGCTGTCAAAATAGTAAGAAGTTGACAGTCTCCTCTGTTGTCCAGTCCAGTTTTAGAAACAGACCAAAAAGGTAGGAAAATGTCATATACACTCTGATGCCTTGGGTGATCCTTTTCACATATTTTTGTAATAAGGCATAACTAAAAAGTGAATATTAGCACTCAGGAGGGAATCTGAAGAAGAATCTAAAGTGCCTGCATATTTGAAGTCTGTGTTTTCTTTTTAAAACTCAGATAAAATTTGTGTTCCAGTGCATGAAGCATCTTGGGTTGATTTCATTTTGCAAGAACTTTTCTTTCAGATTGTTAAAGAAATAAATGAACAGTCCAGGAAGATGTGCCCTGTTTACTTTGGAAAACCACCAAGAATTCCAAGCGCATGTGGCATGGTGATAACCATCTAGAAATGACTCTGAAGGGGCCTTGGAGAGCAGCCCCTCCCAGCTCTGGATACCCTCACTTGCCTTCCCTCTCATTGCAGAAAAGAAGGCCCTGCAATATGGCAACATAAGTAAATTCAGAAGGAGAGATGGGCGTGAGGTTTTGAAGAAAAATAGCTAAAAGTCCTCTCTTCACGCTGCTCATACTTTTAAAATTACTGTTTTTTTTTCCTGTCAGTATGCTTAATGTAAAAAAAAAAAAAAAAAAAAAAGTGATCTCCTTCATTCCCAAGATAAGAGACCAGAGAGTTACCATATGATCCAGTCTTCCAGGACCTCTAGCTTATGCTATACTGTAGCATAAATGTTTCAGAGTTTTCTTCTCATCTGGACAATCTGTAGCGATTCAAAGGAATGTGTATGTGTCTCCACATCCCTCCCCTTAAATGGACTAACAGGAACCAACCCAAACAAGTCACAAGCAATTAATATGAATCTTCTGGCTTGGCTCCAAGCTGCAAAGGAAAAGAATCCTTGTGACTCAGAGTAGTCAGTGTCCAATTCATCTATTTGGGAATCACAAACTCTGATGTATCCTAATGACGTCATTTGGTCTGCTGTATTTCTATAATCTGGAACTGGTAATCACTATTTGTTAGACACTGAGAATTAGAGGCTTGGGATCCAGGTGTGTGTATGTGTGTGTGAGTGCGTGAGTGTGTATGTGTGTGTGTGTGTGCACATATTCTTTTCTGATTGTCTCTTATTTTCTCCCTATAAGCACCATATTACAATTATATCATTGTAATATATATGTACATGTTACATATATATGTACATATATATTACAATGATGTTTGCAGGGAGAAGATAGGAGAAGCAATCAGAATGATAAGAGTAAATTTTTTTAACAGGATGCCATCAGAGAAATTATTTAAAGTATTTTAAATAAAGTATGTGACTTGAGAAGGACCCCTGAAAAGATGCAGTAAAATGTATAGTTATCTCTTTCAATAGCCTGGAACTTGGAGACCATTGTTTCAGGAATGTCTGTGACATCGAATATTGTCACCACTTCAGGGAGTACAATGGACTGATGTTCCCTGCTTCTGTCCCCTCAAATCTAGCAATGTTGGTTATAAGGCTGTTTTCTGTGGATGCATCAAGCTAATGAAAACACCACAAGGAAACTAAGGCCTGCTGACTTCTGGCTATAGGACCCTCTGGCAGGTCATTTTGCCTTAAGATTGCAGTACTCCTTGCCAAAACTTACTAGAATTTAAATAGTACAATTTTCCCTTTTTGCTTTCTTCCTATCTCCTTCACAGGGCTCAGTCCTACAGGAATATATTTAATATAATTTAAGAAGATTAGACTATTTAATACACTTTCAATAACTGGTTCAAGACTAGGAATGAACACCAGGGGTGATATAAGTGAATTTTGACCCATGGATGAGGAAAATTTATAATAATAACTAGGTCATGTCAGAAATGGTAGTGATTGTGGGGATGGAAAGGACAAACATCGATACCTCAAGTTATTTGTTTCCATATCTAATGCTACATTTGCTCTAGAAGTTGTTTAGAAAATTAAAGTATTCCCTTGAGGTGGGGCAGCAGTAATTCTTCAATTCATATGTATGTTCTCAACTTTGTAGTATTCTTTCTTTCCAGTGTTTATTTACCCAGAAGTATAACAATAGTAAGGTGCCCTTCATCCCATTCCAAGCCACAGTAAACAACATTTTCTGCAGGTCATAAGTTAGTGAGAAACTACATAGGCTACCAGGTACGAATGACATCGGCTTCTTCCTCCTCCTTCCTATCAGTGCCATCTGCCTTTGATACTGTGGGCCTCGCTTCATGTTTGGTGAAGATCAAATTAGGTAATCTTTTTCTTGGTAGAATTTTAGCAAATTATGTCCTGTTCTAACAGATCGTCCAGGAAAGGCTGTGAGGTATGGAGCAAACAGCATTCAAGTGGAAGTAGAGAAGTCAATGTGTTTGTCTTAGCTTGTGTGCTGGCCCCATTGTCATGTATGGAGGGGACTCTATCTTTGCTTGGACTCAACAAAACAATCGAAAAGGAGAGCTGATTTTTATATCCAGTATTAATTGTTTTCAACCAATAGAAATGCATTCATTGTAAAAGAAGTAATTTAGATTTTACTATTCCTTCAGCATCTTCGAGTGGGTGAAATTTTGTAGTCCCAAAGAAATATAGTAATATTTGTGTAAATGAATTGAATATATGGTATATTATCTCATTTAATTTAAACATAGGCCCAGGGAAGTATTGTTTTGTGTGTATGAGTGTGATTATTACACAGCTACAGAAAACAAATACACCGACTTTCTGATCCTAACACTATTATCACCATACCATCATTTCTCAGCCTTAGTCAGTAGAAATAAACAGCAGAAAAATGATAATGAAAAATGCTTACCTTCTAATTTTTCTTGTCCAATTTTTATCAAAATTTTCATTTTCTCACAGTGATTATTCCAAGAACCTTGCCTGTTTCCTTTGGGTTTTGAGTCTGTGGCCTTGAGCACAAGTTTTAAGAGACCATTCTTCTCTCTTTCTGATGCTTACTGTCAAGTCTAAAGGATCTCAGGTGAACTATAAAGTATTACACAATTAATTTTGCTAAAACAGTTAAGAAATATTTCCAAAATATGTAAATAATGAGCTGACCGTATTGTGGGGATTATTTAAGCAATACAGTGAACAGCTGTGGTTTATCTGCCTACTCTCTCCCCGCCCTTTGTAAACTGCACACTTTTTCTTTTGAGAATTCTTTCTTCCCTGGAAATTCTAGTGCTTCCAAGAAAATAGTCATGGTCTTGTGAAACCTCATCCTTAGAGAATATTAGATTGGTCTCAAGATAGTCTGAGAAGATCCAGGCCTCCACTGGAAAATGTTACCTTTTCTCCAGATAAAGCATCAATGAACTCATCGCTGGTGGTGAAGGGTACTGCAGGATGTAGAATTCAGGAAGTGTTGGGAGCAATGTTTCTTACCATCCTTACAGAGACAACCTACACAGAAAGAGATGGGAGGAAAAGCAGAAACAAAGGTTGGAAAGAAAACACTCTGCTCTGCCATGCAGAGCAGAAACCCATTTAAGGTTTTTCTGAACACCGGTAATCCATCAGGCTTTATTCATGAACAGGCCAAAACCTGGGCTATAATACCAAATGTGCCAAAAGACTGCTTTTTTCTCACAACCGTACAAAACACTCTTTCTCATTTTCAACATAGACACATGAGGTCATTAAAGCTATTTTGAATCTTGCAGCCTATTAAATTCCAATTGCACATATTATATGTAGCGTTAAATACTTGAATTAGTATTGAAATTAAATAGGTCTACAAATTCTGTTCATTGCTAACCATATTTAGGAAGCTTAAAACAAAATAGCAAGACAGAGAAAGATCTATTCTACCATAAAAAAAACCCATTGTTTTTCCATTTCTATTCACATAGCCTCAAGGGAAAAACTACTACAAGTATAATCAAGTATAAATGAAAAGCAAAACTGAAATAGTAATTTTTACATTTTGACAGGTGATAGCTTATAATAAAAAAGATAATAATATTAGCTATGAGCTTGTTCATTCATGATTAATATTTCACAAGTAGAACTATGTATTTATCTATAGTTATATATATTTGTATATTTGATATTTATCAAATAAACAAATAAATTAATGGCACTAGTCAACCTGACCTTTGTTGTTGCATCTCTGTTCCTAGGGTAAGTGACTTTGAAGTTCTCTCAAACACATCTTTAAAATGAGGGCTCACTGAGTACTGTGGTTAAGGATGTATAATCTGGAAACAGATGTCTGAGTTCGGACTCTGACTCCACTACCAGCTCACTCTGAGCTTAAACAAGTTTTTCATAACACTGGTCCTCAGTTTTCCTAAGATAGGCTGGCAGCTAGACAGACATATATGTACATACCAATACAAATGACACTAGACCAAGAGCCATGGTTTCAATATGAAGTATGTCCCCCAAATCTCATGTGTTAAAGCCATGGTCCCCAGATTGTGGATCCAGTCATCAAAATAAGGATTCTTCCATAATCAGTGATTACCCACTGGTGGATTCATAGCTCTATAGCAACATTTCAATGGGCAGAGACTTTCAGAGATGGTACCTACATGGAGGAAGGAGGTCACTGAGGATCTTGTCTAAAGTATTTTCATTCACTCTCTCCATCAACATCCTCCTCTCCCTTCTTTTTCCCCTCCCTCCCTCCTTTCTGATCTCCTCTTTCTTTGCAGAAGTTAACTTCTCAGTTGGGCTTCTTCTTTCCTGCCCTGATACCCTGCTTCACAACTGCCCTGGAGGCAGAGGCACCAGATTGAGTATCTCCCAAGCATCTAAGATTATAAGCCAAAGACTAAATCTTCCCTTCTTTAAACCTTCTTTCTCAGGTATTTCTCATAGGAGTGAGAAACCTGACTTAACACACTGCCTTGCTTAGGAATGTACAAGGCCACATGCCCCACCCTCAAATGCCCCATAACAGCAAAATATGAATACAATAGGAACAAACAAATTAGGACAATACATTGGTCTAAATTCAATGCTTAGGAATGACCAAGACCACATGCCCCATAAGAGCAAAACACATAGTACAATGAGAACAAAACAATTACAACAATATGTTGCTATAAAATCACCCAACTGGATATTATTCAGTGACAGCAATGAATAAGCTACAGTTGTATACGTGAAAACTGGTGAGTCTCAAAATAAACTTTCAATAAATTAAGTGTGAGAAGAATTTACACTACAGGGTTTTACTTACATCAGCTTCAAAGAGAAGCACAGCTCAAGAGTTTATCCTGCAACACACACAGAGAGATGGAAAAACTAAGGCTAACAAGGTGATTATCTGAATGAAACTCAGGAAAGAAGTTGGTTCCAGAGCTAGGAACAGAACAAGGCTATGTGGAAGGCACACAAAAAGGTTTATAAAATGTTTACTTTAAATTATAACTATGAGAATGGTGTTTATTTTCTGGTCTGCTTATAAAATATACATATTTTACGTCCCTATATTAATTAATATTTATAGCAACTAAAGACCATATTTGAGAAGATAAGATTGACAACAGTGTCTAAGTTTTTGATTAAAGATGGGAAGCATAATGATGATGTCATGTCATGCAGATATGAGAAGAAAGCACAAAACACACCTGTTTATGCCATTGTGTTCTGAGACTTCTGGGATTGTACATAAAATCTACAGTCTTGTTATAGAATCCATCTTGCTGTGTTTCAAGATTTACTCATTCAAGGGAAAGTACAAAAAAAAGATACTTGGATCTTCAGTCACAACTAAGATAACCCTTTAAGGAAAAGAATGACCAACTCATAGCTATACCTCAGTATAAAAATAACAGACCAGATCAAATACCTACTTCAGCATATCCTGAAAGAACAAGGGTGTAGAATTTATTAAGTGTCATAACACTGCTTCCCTCCATGATTTACTTAGAGAGGAAGAAGCAGTGTTTAGGAAACTCAGTCAGGTTGCTTATCATAGGAAAGAAAGGAGTTGGCAGAGTCAGCAGTGAATTGAAGTTTAAGTTATAGAAGCTATAGAAACTGTTCAGCAATTGGCATTAACCAGGTAGAGGAAAAAAAAAAAAAAGACAGTGGATGGGAGTGGAAGTGAAGTGTGGTTAGATAAGCATTGGCACTCCCACACTAGATTAGCCTTTCAGGACAGCCACAGTTACAGTCCTCAGGAGCTCCACAAGAACAAAGGCCAAACAGACCATTTCTGGAATAATATTTTAAATAAACACCTTTTGGGCCAAGCTCCTGGAAAGAACAGAAGCCCAGCTAACACTGAACAGAAAATAATAGTACCAGCCTCATCTCCATCTAATATATTAGCTGGGCATATAGTTGGAAAATTGATGGAAATCATTTAAATAAACTCTATTTGCCCTGTCAAGCCAAGAGGGACAATTATTTCTTCAAAAGAAAAATGGACCAACCAGAAATGTCTCTGTGCAGACTAATCCCCAAAACCCTTATGTCACAAGGACAATTAAATAGAAGCCTGGAAAGAACCTTTATTTCAGGCTCTTATCAGCTTGAGCCAGCTGATAGAGAAAGTGGGTCTTGTGAGTGAACTCTTGAACCAGGAAAGAATTCATGCAAAGTTTCTGTCAGGTGCTGTGACCTGAAAATGTGTTTCCATTCCTTGGCTTATCTTTATGACTGACGAATGACTGCCTCTTATTTGCTCTATATGCTTGGAAACTAGTTATATTGTTGAGACTGTCACAAACAAGAGGTTGCCTTCCTAGGGGAAAAAACAAAACAAAACAAAAAAAAAAAAAAAACAAAAAAAAAAAAACAAATTTAACCTCCCAGGTACAAGGTTCAATTAAAGGAAGAGAAATTTAGATTGTCACACTGTCTTTCTTTTGCCTAACTTCCAGAGAGTCTGTAACCCTATTTAACAAGTAGAACGGCTTCTGAGGGCTAGCTTGGTAGAACACGCCTTCAAATCCCAGCATTTAGGAGGCAGAAGCAGATCTCTGAGAGTTTAGTTCAAATCTGATCTACATAGTGAGTTCCAGATCAGCCAGGACTACATAGTGAGATGCTGAAGAAAAAGGAGGAGGAGGAGCAGGAAAAGGAAGAAAAGAAAAAGAAAGGGATGAGGACGAGGAAGGGAAAGAAAGGGGAAGAGGAGGAAAGAGGACGAGGGAAGGTAATTCTAGACTAAAACCTAGACTTTCTCTAGCATTTGTATCCTCATCTATTGCTGCTCCATAGTATTGGTGGTGCCATTACAAGAAGCCATAACCTCGTAAAGCAGCCACTTGTCACCATTGCCAGTCACTTAGTGACTGAGCCTCATTAGAAATGTCCAATTTAAAAGAAGGGGAAAAAAAAAAGAAATGTCCAATTAAATATAATCCCTTTGTGAATTTCTAAATCATAAATCTGTTTTATTTTCTTCTTTGTACATAAAAAAGTTAAGTTGTGATTGAGGCATATTACGCTGTTTCTCTAAAAGAATGACTTGATGGGCAAAGCCAAGTTCAAGTTTCTAAAGGTTTAAGGCCTGTGACCGAGCTGTATGGTATGACTTGCTGTAGCTTGACTAGGTCATAATTTCAGAGGTTATCACTGCAAAGGGCGACTCATTACCTACAAATGACCAAACAATATACATAGACAAATAATAGAACAATTATCAGAAAACTTCCTGCTCAGATAATTTAGTAACAGAAATACTGGAGTAAGTGCCCACTGTGCCTAGAGGAGATATTTAATAAACAGAACACTCAGATCCATAGCATAGAGGGGAAGGCAATGGTTTATTCAAACGGTGGTATATCAGAACAAAAGTAAAATTAGTTTTCATATTAATTATACCCAGGTGATTATGACACACACCTTCAATCCCAACACTCAGGAGGCAAAGACAGGCTGAATCTGAATCTGAGGCTAGCCTGGTCTACAGAGCAAGTTCTAGGAAAGCTATGACTACACAGAGAAACCCTGCAGAGAAAATTTAAGAAAGAAAGGAAGAAAGAAAGAAGAGAGGAAAGAAAGAAAGAAGAGAGGAAAGAAAGAAGGAAGGAAGGAATGAAGAGTGAAAAAGGAGAAAAAGAAAGAAAATTAAACAAGTTAAGGAGAAAAGCAAAAGTACATAACAGGGATTATGTCTCAGACAAAGTTACATCTGCCTTTTGGACATCTGAAATTACCTTAGTTGAAGTAATTTGAAAAGATATGCCATCATAGTCAGAAAACCTAGATCTCCAGGTTTTTGGCTGATTTGTTTCCTTGTTTTATTTAACTTTCTCTTTAAATTAAGCCATCAGGCTGTTTTGTTTCTAAGACATTGACCTATCAATAAATGAATTCCTTTATCTAAGATATGAAATGCCTTACCGAACAGCATACATGCCTACTCTGTCTAAATGCATATGGCCAAAAGATGTTCACTGTGAAACTATGATCAACACAGATGTCATCTGGAAATTGCCCCTGGATACCATATCCTGGTACCAATCTCTAGCATGATTTGGAGACCAGAATACCCAGTCAGTCATCTGCTACAGAGAAACTGCAGGTGCAGCTGGAGGACTGGGTGGAGGATGTCAGAGCAGGAGAAAGCAACTTTATGTCAACCTCCTAAGGCCCTTGATGTGGAAGGAACAATCACTTACACACACACAAATGATCATTGTGATTCCCAACTACAAGGACCTGCGGTGTGGGAAAGGAAGTTCTGCATGGAATTTGAAAGCTGGATTTACAAGGTAAGAGATCTAAGAGCTTCAAGTGGAGAGGGTTTCCAGCATTTCAGAGAAATATGTTTTGTTTGTTTTCAGTCTAGACTGAGAGTACAAATGCCTTGGAAATATACTTGAGGTCAAAGACACCCCAGGGTTGTTTTCTTTTTCCTCACAGAGCCCTGGGTTATGCTGTATAGGTGGTACCTATACTCAGAGTTCACCTGTAGCAACAATGATGCCTCTCATGTTCTCCATATCCAATCAGCAATCTAGGTAATTGCCACTATTTTTCTTGAATGTCCTGCACAGTTCCCATACTGTTTTCTCACTATTAGATGTTTACCACTTAGTCCTGAGCAAGTGCTACTTAGCTGCCAGCTCTCTCTGAGATATATTTGGTATTGCTTTCTGGAGAGGGAGTATGAGCACAGGCCTACTCTGTCGAAAATTTTTAGTGGCTTCCGATAGATGTTCAGTTTAAGTGCGGGCTATTCTTCTATGGGTTCTGAATTTTAAAAATCACTATCTTGTAATTAATAAAAGTTAAAAAAAATCATTATCTTGATTCAAGACCTGCCTTTGAAGAATAAAATTATGTCATTTTCAGGGAAATAGATATAATGAGAAATCACCTTACAGAAATCTTCCAGATCCAGAAACACCAATATCACATTTTGTCTCAGACGTGTCTCATAGATTTTGCATACATTTTTTTAAAGTAGCCAGTCTTTGCTACCTGCCAACTTGGGAAATTTTCTTAACCTCTTTGATCCTGAATTACCTTATCTAATAGAGAGGATAACAAAAATCCTTCATGAGCTTACTGTTAAGATTCAATGACAGACTCCAAAAACCTGAGAACCATGCCTGTGTCACAGTAATTTGGGATGTTATTGTTTGACCAAGCTGTTATCACTAGCTACGAAAGTGTACCACAATCTACCCTTCAAACTCCCCAGCTGTCTGTCTTGTTTCTGGCCCATCAATAACCTCAATTTTTGTATATGAATTGAGATGGCAGTCCCATACACCAAAAGATTGATATACTTATCTTTAACAACTTCAAATTATCCGTACTGGTATCCTCATTTTCTAGATAATGAGACTCAGACTCAACACAGTTAAGAAACCTGGTGTAAGGAGCTGAACTTATAAGTAGCAGTGAAAAAGCTGAAATCAGTACCCCAAACTCCAACTATATTCTTACAACAATATGACACCTTTATGCCAACTGATTTCCTAAATGTTTCCATTAAAGCAGTTTAGTAACACATGCTTTTCCTGAACCTTGGAACCTCTACCTTCAGAAGAAGAATCTGTGCCCCTTCTGAACCTCAACAGGACTTTACAAGCACCTAGGCTAACTGATTCTAGCACAAGCAAAGTTATACAACTACCAGATCTAGGTTACAAATGGTAACACAAGGGTTACAAATAGCTCACTCTTTTGAAGCTGCCCTCTAGGCAGCATATATAAGAAATGCTATCTGAAGGTGCTATGCTTGAGAAATCAGTAAAGAGATCACATCAAGAGAGAGAGGCATAAAGAGGTCCAGCTGCTCAGACAGCCTTTAAGCAATCCCAACAGGCACTTTGTGGAACAAAGAGGAACTATCTCAGTCAAGTCCCGTCCACATTGCAAAACTCCATGAGATATGCGAATTATCCTTATTATTTAAGTCAAGAAATATTGAGTGTTTTGTTTCTCAATTATAAAATCCAGAAAGGTTGTAGAAATTGTTAATGTCAATTAATCATTTTCATTTCCCCTAATGATAGGCCTTCCACAGTCTTCATATGTACAGCCATCTCTACCTAGAGGTCACCACCAACTAGCATATACAAGCCTTCACCTAAAGAGCTATGCACTAAAAATAAACAAATAAAAATAAAAATTAAAAAAGAGCTATGAGCTGACCTAAATCATTGTGGATGCCAATCACCTTTCCTTAAGTCTATACCTGGGTTCTTAAGGACTCAAATGCGAGCTCATTTATTCTTTGTTTCCTACTAAGCTCTGCTACTTCATCTGTCTAGACCTCTGTCTCATCTGAATGGAGTTACAGTGAAATCTCCAGTTTAGCCTCAATGCAGAAATGTATATACAAATCCAATGAAAGCTCTTAGTTTTTTAATCAATTGTTTTCACAACGAGGAGACAAAATATTAAGAGGAGTAACATGAAAGAGAAGGATTTGTTTCAGCTCATGGTTTCTGAGAATTCAGTCCATCCTTGTGGGAACGCATGGTAGAGCCACTCAGCTCATATCATGGCAGGCAGAAACAGCAGCTGAAGACCACCAGGAAGAAGATGAACCTCACTGATCCACTTTCTCAAGCTAAGCTCCACACCCAAAGCCCACAGAAACTCCCCCAAATAATGCCACCAATTGGAGACTAAATGCTCAAAATATGAGTCTATGGGTACACATTGGCTCAAATGGTAACACATTTAACAAGAGCTTTGGTTGTGTTGTGGTATGTATTGAAATACTGATTACATTGCACAATGAATATTTATTTCTGTTTCCTCATGTGAACTATTTAGTTTCTTTGAAGAAAAACATCAGTATATCCCTAACACCTAATGCTTAGAATATGAAAAATAGGTCATTTTGAATGAATAAACAAATAGCTAAGGGATGCTGAATAAACAACTCATACTTGTAGGAGACATCAGATAGAAGAGATCTTAGACTCACGAGAAATTTAGTGGTGGCTGTATGCTATTGTCCACATCCTATCCTATCCAATTCTTGTCTCTGTCTTAGTGATGCTACCATACCATAGACTTATTTTCAAGACTACTTCATTCACAAAGCCACAAAGCTTTGTTAGGCATCTTCACTTGAAAAAAAGTGACAGTCCAAATCAGATGGCAGAACTATATGGAAAGCAACTGCTAAAACTCTCATAAAGATCCTTTTTCTCCTTCTAGCCATTTTACAACATGTCATCTAGATGCCTGACCTTGCCAAGCAAAATCTAGTTAATCTTTACAGTGCCGTTCCCTTTTATGGGCTCTCTGATATGGCAGTGCCATATGGTGGCAGCGCTGGTGAGAGGACTCTGCTCTTACCTGATGAGCAGGTTTGTGTTTCACTAAGCAAATAATATGGCTCTTGCATCATCCATTCTATTTCCCCAGTGTTTTCTGCTCGATGGAAGACACACCCAAAGAAATTACTGAACAGCAGTACCACCTCTATTAATGAGATGAGAAAACAATTTCTATAGTTAAATTTTACTTGAAGACTGTTCACATATGCACACCATTAACAAAGCCCACTGCTATTGTAGGACAGCAGTACCATCTGAGGGCATCTTGATCTCAAAGCACACGCACAAAAATAAAATCCCAGGGCACCAATCAGTTCTTTAAAGATGTCCTCTTGCTTCAGCCGATTAAAATCCAACAGGTTGGCCTTAGAAACAAGGAATTTATCTCATTGTTGCTGTGATTACAGGTTGTGTGTTTATTATAGCTTTAATCATGTCTACATTCTTTCTCAGAAGGAGTTGTTTGAAGCCTGCAGAATGCTGAGGTTTGGACACATTTCTGAGGTATGCCACCACAGCTTCTGATTGGGCAGCCACTCTCGGACCATGTGGGCCTTTTACTGTTGACTCACCAGAGGGCAGCAACTTGGAAGGTTGATGTCAGCATGCAAGAATGTCAGGCTGCTCTCTCTGGCAACCACCCTCCTTCCCTCTTCATCTCCTCACTCAGGCTAGAGCTAAGCAAGGCTTCTTAGGTTTACACCCTCGCCATCATTCTGCCTGAGCTTTTCACTGCCCTGGATATCACGCTCCAGTAAAACAGAAACAGGCAAAGGGACAAACAAACAAAAAAAACCAGATATTAGTTGATAGTGGTAAACCCTGGTTGTGATGGGGATATATATGAGAGTGGGTAGAGCTGTCTGTGTAGCTCTCTGCAACAAACAGACACACAGAGAGAGAGAGACACACACACACAGGCATACTCTTTTTCCAAAAGAAAGCACTAGAATTCAGGATGTAATCTGTCAGAAGGCATAGGCAAGATTTCTGAATTATGGAGGCATTATATGCTACTGTACTCCTGATTATTTGATTTGCCTCAAATGCCTCATAGCTCTGACTACTCCAACTAAAGCCTTCAGTTGGATTTAGGACTGTCTCTGAAGTGTTTTATAATCCCATGATCTGAAAAAACTACTAGGGTTTTTTGTTTGTTTTGTTTTGTTTTAGGGGAGTGGCTTCCTGGTACTCATGTGGCATGGCAGAGCCGCCAGACAGCTTGCAGACTGGCTCTGTGAGTGTCTTTTGAACACTGCCTAGTTTCATATCGCCTCTGATCTCAGCATCACCCCCTCACTTAACAGAAAAGAGTCATATGTCTAAGCTCATTAAAATGCCCACGTTCACAGAGTCTTTTCAGTGTTTGTGGTTTTACGCAACTGAAAGCAGTAAACCTGTTAAGAGATCCATAGATCCATGGCTAAGGTCAAGCAATCACTCACATGATACTGTCAGGCAAGGTAGAACTGGTGATTCAAAGGAACTAGGTATTTCCTAATTCAACTTGCTAAAGTGCGGAGTCCAAGCATTAAGGCTATTTGATTCCCTTAACAAACTGGGAATGAGATAAAATTGCCTTCTTTGATCTTGTTGTCATTTTATTTCCTTACCTTGATGAATAGCTACAACTTCAATCCCTCCATTTTGTCTCAGTGTCCTCCAGGATTGTCCAATTTGGCCAATACAGTGGGTAAATCCCCCCACCCCCAAAACATATTCTCATAGCCTAATCCTCTAAGTTTGCTAATATGATCTTTATGGGAAAACAACAATTAACTCGATGATCAGAGTAGGCAAGAAATCTAATAATAAGTGTTCTTGTAGAAGTACATAGAGAAGAGACTAAGGGAGAGGAAGATAGAAAGCTCTACAAGGAGGTAACTTCCAGACAAAAACTTTCTAAAGACACTGGAAATTTCAGAAATTCTCCCATAGAGCCTCTGTGGAGGACAAGGTCCTGCTGATGTCCTGACTGAATTTACCACTCCTAGAATGGTACTTTGATTTCTATTCCCTTAAAGTTATGGAGTTTGTAGCCGATAGATGATAGAACTCATCAGTTACAAACTCTATGTCATATGAGGAATAATAGTACTGGTCTGGATGGGAAAATTCAAGTTTTAATATCATGCTTGCAATCCTAGGATTCAGGAGACTCAGGGAAGATAGTCATTAATTACAAGGCCAGTCTTAACTGTCTAGTGAGTTCTGGCCAGCCAGCACTACATAGAAAGTTCTTATCTCTCTTTGATTATGAATGAATATTCAGTATGACAACTGAGAGTTTGAAAGTCTAGAAAATACTAGCATTTCAGCAAAAGTGAGAAGCTGTGTCCTATCAGAAAGCAGTTCCAAACAGGGGACAGGACAGGAGCCTACCACAGAGGGCCTCTGAAAGACTCTACCCAGCAAGGTATTAAAGCAGATGCTGAGACTCAGCCAAACTTTGGGCCATGTGCAGGGAATCTTATGAAAGGCAAGACAGAAAGACCTAGAGGGGACAGGAGCTCCACAGGGAGAGCAACAGAACCACAAAATCTGGGCCCAGGGGTCTTTTCTGAGACTGATATTCCAACCAAGGACCATGCATATCGATAACCTAGAAACCCTGCACAGATGTAGCCCATGGCAGCTCAGTGTCCAAGTGGATTCTCTAGTAATAGGAACAGAGATTGTCTCAGACATGAACTCAGTGGCTAGCCCTTTGATCACCTCCCCCTGAGGGGAGAGCAGTCTTACCAGGCCACAGAGGAAGACAATGCAGCCACTCCTGATGAGACCTGATAGGCTAGGGTCAGAGGGAAGGGAAGGAAGACCTACCCTATCAGTGGACTAGGGGAGGAGCATGGGAGGAGAAGAGGGAGGACAGGCAAGATTGGGAGGGAATGAGGGAGAGAGCTACAGCTGGGATACAAAATGAATAAATTGTAATAAATTAAAAAATTAATTTAAAAATTAATTAAAAGAAAGAAAGAAGTTCCCATCCAGCATTCCTGTTGACAACATGGTTCAGCATGGACAAATCTTGCCTGTTTTACTGAATTGTTACTTTAAATTTCCTGCATTTTAAGTGTTGGTTCAAAATCCAAACCGGCAAATGGCATTCTGTGGGCATGACCAAACATAACTAAGTGCTGAGATGTAACCGCAGTGGCAAGCTGTGGTTCATGAACGAACTGACCCTTTAAAAAATCCTGAAGATGCTCATGACAGCCAAGAACCAAGGCCTGCTTTCCCCACTCTGAGCCTCTCCTCCCCTCTCCCATTGACTTAGGGTCATCCCCACTGACCCTGTGGGCAGAGGGCTCTAATCATGCCTACAGTTCATCTTTCTTTTACTCTGATGGCTTAAATTGCACTCTGTCCATTTAGAAATACAGTTGTGTGTGAGCAACAGACAGGCAGGCAGGCAAGCAGAAATTGCTTTAGAGCAAAAATCTGGAGAGAATTGAAAATCCAAAGTCATTTTTTTTCTGACCTTTTATCACAAGCATTAACACACATTTATAAAAAAGGGAAGGTACTTCAGGTAAAATATAAGCTATAAACTGAAACAAAACTTTAAAATGACACTGCCTCTTCCACCTCTCAATTTCAGTGTAAGTGTCCTATGGTGATTTTTAAAGCAACATGTAACTCAATGAGATGGACTTTTTCTGTCTGGTTCTGAAGGTGACTGGCAAGAAATACAGAACAATGAAAATTCTACAGAAGCCAAGATTCATATGCAGCTGTGTGGGAAGACCACATTGAGGAGGGAACATAGCAATTTTCATAATAGAGGTTTTTGTCATGGAAAAAGTCTGCAAAAGATATACTCCTAAGGCTCCCTCTGAAAGTGAGAGGGATTTAAAAATAATTTCAGCAATATAGAGAGAAATTATCCTCAAATGAAAATCAAGAATACCAGAAACCAATGGAATTCTACTCAGCAATTAAAAACAAAGAAATCATGAAATTTGCAGGCAAATGTTTGGATCTAGAAAAGATCATCCTGAGTGAGGTATCCCAGGATCAGAAAGACACACATGGTATATACTCACTTATAAGTGGATATTAGACATATAATATAGGATAATCATACTAAAATCTGTACACTTAAGCAAGCTTATCAAGAAGGAGGTCCCTGGGTAAGAGGATCATCCTCACTCAGACAAGCAAACGGGATGGACATCAGAAAAGGGAGAAAACAGGGAATAGGACAGGAGCCTACCACAGAGGGCCTCTAAAAGACTTTACCCAATAGGGTATCAAAGCAGATGCTGAGACCCATAGCCAAGCTTTGGGCAGAGTGCAGGGAATCTTATGAAAGAAGGGGGAGTTAGTAAGACCTGGAAAAGACAGGAGCTCCACGAGGACCAAATATATCTGCACACAGGGGTCTTTTCTGAAACTGACACTCCAAACAAGGGCCATGCATGGAGATAACCTAGAACTTCTGCACAGATGTAGCCTGCAGCAGCTCAGTGTCCAAAAAGAGTTCCCCAATAATAGGACCAGGGATTGTCTCTGGCATGAACTCATGGGCTGGCTCTTTGATCACATCTACCTGAGGGGGAGGCAGCCTTACCAGGCCACAGAGAAAGCCAAAGAAGCCAGTTCTGATGAGACCTGATAGACTAGGGTCAGATGAAAGGGGAGGAGAACCTCCCCTATCATTGGACTGGGGAAGGGGCATAGAAAAGGAAGAGGGATGGAGGGTGGGATTAGGAGAGGATGAGGGAGGGGGCTACAGTTGAGATACAGTAAATAAACTGTAATTAATAATAATAAAATAAAAATTAAAAAAAATACCAGAAACCCTAATTCAATAACAAAGTGACAGGCAACGCAGTTTTTTGTTTTGTTTTGTTTTGTTTTGTTTTGTTTTTTATTGGGCAAAAGATTTAAATAGACATTTCCCCAGAAAAGATGATGAATGGCTTAATAAACATTGAAAATGTGCTGGGCACCAGTAGTCATCGGGAAAATGCCAATGAAACCACTAGGCTTCAGTTTGTAAAACGTAAAAAAAAAACCACACACTTGTCAGCAAGAATGAGAAGTGGAGAAACTCACACATTTTTTTTTATTCAAGTACAAAATGACACAACCACCTTAAAAATCAGTTCCACAAATAGTCAGACAGTGGTTATCCATATAGCAGTCTTCTCTAATGAGATCCAACTAAGAGGGGAAAATAATTCACACAAAAGACGTAAGCGTGAATGTTTAACAGAATTACTCATCACAGGCAAGTATGGAAAACTAAAATGCTAATACCATCTATAGGCCTGAAAAATATACTAAAGGAATGATGATTCCTTCTATATAAAATGTTCTATATAAAACTCCTTCCATATAAAATACAATATGTAACGCCATTTACAAAAGATATGTCAGTGGTTTCCTGGGGCTGAGGGTGAAAACAGGCAGGAGGAACATTTGGTTGACGAAATTGTTCCCAAATGATTGCGATGCTAGTTACACTACTTGGTATTTACTAAAACTCACTGCACTGTGCCCTTAAACCAGCGGTTCTCAACCTCTCTAACATCTGCGGCCCTTTTTTTTTTTTCAATGCAGTTTATTCAGGAACCTTGAACAATCTTCTGACCCTGGGGAAAGCCAGCCCACAGCTTAAATAGCCTCTGGGTAGCCAACCCCAGCACGCAACATCTGCAGCCCTTTAAAATACTTTTTGAGATAGAAGTTTGCCAAAGGGGTCAAGAACCACAGGTTAAGAAACACTGTCTTTAAAATGTGTGAGATTATAGTAAGTTATGCCTGAATAATGGAACATTTTAAAACTATAGGAATCATTAACAGTAAAGCATGCTCTGAAGCACACTTTCACCCTTAGGCTATAACCAGCCTACCACCAAGCTCCCTGCATCCTTAGGAAAGACCTCGGGCTTTTTTTCCTTTTTATGTATTTGAAGTAAATAATATATAGTTTAAAATGTGACAATTCTGGTACTCCCTCAGCCACACACACACACACACACACACACACACTTTGTTTTTTTTTTTTTTTTTACTGGTTGTACTATACAATAAAAGTGCAAGAATATGTGGGAATGCTCTGCACTTTTCTTAAAAAATTAGCAATCATTACTACTTGATGTTCTGGGATGGGTTGGTAGGGAGGGCTCCCCTTTTCTGAGGAGTAGGGAGAGAGTATAGAGGGAAGACAAAAGGAGGATGGGACCAGGAGAACAGGAGGAAGAGGGCTACAATCAGGATGTAAGGTGAATAAATAAATAAATAAATACTATTTTTTTTTCTGTCCTCATTCAAAAGCACTGAGTCATACCAGGGTGGTTCTTTCCTGGCCACTGAATTTCATCTAATTTGAGATGACCTCAGTTACTTGAAACATTAGCATTTGTGGGAGGTCATTAATTAGCTTTATGATGGCCCTCAACTAAAAAAGAGTTTTAAAAAGTATGTATTGTGTGTGTGTGTGTGTACATGTGTGTGTGTGTGTATTTCTAAAACTGTAAAAATGCAAGCTGCTATGGTAATATGCCACACTTGAATCACAGCATTCAAGAAGCAGAGGCAGGTAGATCTCTGTGAGTTCCAGAACAGCCTGATCTCCATAGCCAATTCCAGGACACCCAGAGCTACATAACAGAAAGCGTATCTTAAAAAACAAAGTGGGTTCCCTAGTTAGGAGAACAGGGACTGTCTCTGAAGTGAATTCAAAGGCTGACTCTTTGACCTCCACCCTCCCTGAGGGAGGAGCAGCCTTGCTTAGGTCACAAAGAAGGACATTGTAGCCAGTCCTGAAGAGACCTGATAAGCTAGGATCAGATGGAAGGGGAGGAGGACCTCCCCCATCAGTAGACTTAGAGAAGAGCAGGAAGAAGATGAGGGAGAAGGGTGGGATTGGGAGGGAATAAAAGAGGGGGCTACAGCTGGGATACAAAGTAAATATACTGTAATTAACATAAAAAATAAAAATTTAATTTAAAAAAAAAAAAACAAAAAATGTAATGTCTTTCAACCAATCTCCAACATCAAACACGGCTCCCTCTTATTCATAGCAATCTCTCCTACCAATTTCCTAGAGTTCTAGATTTTCATTCCCTTTTATTCATCTACTTTTACCCCTTCACAGTCTTCCATGGCTTCAGGGTAAGGTCTAACTAACTTTCACAAGCCCCTTTCCTGTGCTTGCCTCATTTCTCTGCACTACTCTATGCTCTAAGCGTGCCAAAATACTGGCTAGTCCTCAGAAATGGTGGCCTCTCTTAGAACTTTGTGCTTTTGTACATGTTGTTCCTGCTGCTAGGAAGCACTTAACCCCCTTTTCTGCTGGCTAAATACCATTTGTCCTCACAGACCCATCTCTGGGAAAGCTGCCACGAAATTCCCCAGTTCAAAGAAATGTCCTTTCTGAATGTCAGGCTGTGTGTACTTCACTCTATCAAAAGTGTTCCTTGCTGATTTTTGGCCTCTTTGCCTCCTTGCCTGTCTTAGCTTTCTCACATGAGAAAGCATTGTCACACTGCCTGGGACATGGTAAGAATTCAGCCCTGTGAATCAAATCAATGCGTCCTCTGATCTCTGGGTGTAATCAAGTGTCTTGGTATGAAAGGTGCACTCAACACAATACAGCAGAAAGGACACTGGCTCAGAAGTGAGAAGATGCCAGTCGTATGGGCTCTGATTAGCTCGGTCACATTCCAATATTTGGTTTCCTCTTGTAAGACTGTGATCACTATTGCCCGTTTGGAAGGGCTGCTGAAGGGACTAAACTGGAGAGAGCATCTAAAGTAATTGACAGGTGGGTGCTGCAAGCAGAGTAGCTCTGTCAGTTCTGGAACATCTGCTGAAGAAGGAATTGTATGTCTGCAAAAGCAAGCACCCTACTGGCCATGTTGCAATATCAAATGGACTTTGTTTTCTCACTTTTGCCTTATTTTTTAAAAGATATGTTATATTATGTTTCAAAAATCAGGTGACAAAAAATACACAAACCTGATTCTTAGACCAACTGCCCTCCCCAACCCCCTTCCAATGTTTCAATTTTAAACACTAGCACTTATAAAGACATTATCTTATTTAACATAAAATGTACACTGCTATGTCTATATTGTTAGAAATGTTGTTGTATCATAATATTTAAACAGACTCTGGAACTCTCTAAGTTAACCCAGGATCTTAATCAATGACACAAGTGCATGGGAAAGGGGATGTTATTCTCTGCTTTACATATCAACTTTGAACTGTAAACGAGAGGTAACAGTTTGACTCCCAGCCTCAGCTCTTTCTAAAGGGAACCACAAAGAGGCTGCATGACTAAAATGGTGGAAGGCAGTCTCAATGTTACTTCAGGCCACAGCCAAATAAATAGCAAGCACACGGGGAAAGTCTGTTGCCTTGACTGAGACCAGGGTGCTGCACAGAGCTCCAACACATGGACAGGGAGTCCTCAGAACCACTGCTTCCTACCTGGTTTGCATCACGAGAACAGCATGTTCTTGGAAAGCCTTCAGCTGTAAAAGAACTATGCTTAGAATTGTAATCAAGTTCCATTTGAGGGCTGCATTTCATTAATGTGCTCATTCATTCAGTGTCTACATAGAAATCTATGTAGATTGGTATTATATTGAGGTTGTTTGGGTTTAGTAAATAGTTATTTTTCTTTTAGCTTGTCTATAACAGTAAATGATAAAGTTATTAAAACTTATTAAAAGGTTGGCAATACATGGACATTGGAGTTACAGACCTGCATTTTGTGGGCAAGTGTGACTGTGGCCCAGATTACTTTTATCCTCTTTCCTTGGCTTTGATTTTTTTTTCCCCTCAGACAGTCCTGAGTCAGTAACCTGAAGCCCTTGAACTTTTGTGTATACAGCCTCAGTTAATTGTCTTACTCCACTCAAAAATCTCTGCCATTGCTTTTATTAAAAATCTTCATGTGAATGGAATACTACTCGGCAATTAAAAACAAAGAAATCATGAAATTTGCGGGCAAGTGGTGGGATCTAGAAAAGATCATCCTGAGTGAGGTATCCCAGAAGCAGAAAGACACACATGGTATTTTCTCACTGATAAGTGGATATTAGACATAATATAGGATAATCATACTAAAATCCGTACACCTAAAGAAGCTAATCAAGAAGGAGGACCCTGTATAATATGCTCAATATTCATTCAAAAAGAGAAAACAGGGAATAGAAAAGGAGTCTATCACAGAGGGCTTCTGAAAGACTCCACTCAGCAGGATTTCAAAATACATGCTGAGATTCATAGCCAAACTTTGAGCAGAGTGCAGGGAATCTTATGAAAGGAGAGGGAGATAGAAAGACCTGAAGGGAACAAGAGCTCCACAAGGCGAGAAACAAAACCAAAAATTATGGGCAGAGGGGTCTTTTCTGAGACTGATACTCCACACAAGAACCATGTATGGAGATAACCTAGAACCCCTGTTCAGAAGTAGCCCATGGAAGCTCAGTGTCCAAGAGGGTTCCCCAATAATAGGACCAGGGACCATCTCTGACCTGAACTCATGGGCTGGCTACCTGAGGGGGGAGCAGCCTTACCAGTCCACAGAGGAAGACAAAGAAACCAGTCCTGATGAGACCTGATAGACTAGGGTCAGATGGAAGGGGAGGAGGACCTCCCCTATCATTGGACTGGGGAAGGGGTATAGGAGAAGAAGAGGGAGGGAATGTGGGATTAGGAGGGGATGGAGGAGAGGGCTACAGCTGGGATACAAAGTGAATAAACTGTAATTAATAAAAATTTTTTAAAAAATTATATCTCCATGTGAGACAGGTACCAGACTCCAAAGGAAAATCCAACGGGCTGGTCAAGCAGAGGCAGCAGATTCACCATCCCACACCCAAAAAAAATACTGTCACCCCAACTCATGGTTTGCCATGCATATTTATGTTAAAAAGAGGACGGGTGAGCAATTCTGGACTTTGAGCCTCTTGAAAGTAAAGATTGTCCCATTTTGCTTTCTTAAACATCCAGCCCAGGCCTAGATAACAAGACACTCAAATAACTTCCTTGTGAAGTCTGTTTCTTGAAAGTATTTATATTTTACCACCTCTGGAGTTAATTCGTTCTATGATTTCCTCTAAGCAGTTTTTCTTTCTGTATTCTAGTCATTTCAAGCTACTCTAAACATGCACAGCAGAAGCTGGTGGATAATGCTGTGTTCACAGAATCAATTGCTTCTGTGGTTTCTCTTCTGTCCCCTTAATTTTTGTGCATGTGACTGAACAGTCCCTTGTCCCTTAAGGTAGCTCCTAAATCTCTTTTTTTTTTAATCGCCTTTCAGATCTTTATCTAAACTATCTCATAGGAATTTTGCAGAGGTCAAAACCACACATACATACATTTTCTATTATTGTGCAAATTATTGTATAACTTATTTTCTAGTGATGATTATGATTTATGTTTTAATTAGACGTTTAAGTCAGGATCTCGGCAATGACCACTCGGCCTTCTTTTGTTAAACAAGAGCTCAATGGCAGTGCAATGGCCTCTTTTTCTCCAGTTTTCTTCCCTTTGAGGGTGATCACGAGCACTCTCCACTGTCTACAAGGGTTCTTCCAACCCTGGCAGCCAGCATCCTGTCTTACACAGCAGGGCACAGCTCACTGATTTCAACAACAGTCTTACTAAAACTAGAAACTGTTATCGTTCAGCCCTCCCTAAAATTAATCCTTGAATGTTTCGCATTTCATTTCTACCCTACGGGTTTAACAGTATTTGCAGAGGCTTCAGTTTTAAAAGAGTTATACTATTTGAAATCACAAAATGCCTTTGATATCTACGCTACATTGCCCGTATGTTACAAATTACAGGACTAAAGTACAACTTATTAATTTTCCATAAGTCATAAAACTAGCTCTGGGTTTAATGGAGAAGAGAAACCATCTCCTTCTAAGTTCTAAACCATCTAAGTTAGCTACTAGAGCTAGGAGCCTAGCTTAATACGAGCCCTTCTACCATCATCCATGTGACTGTGGGTGGAGTCCACGCTCGTGAAGCCCAGCTTTAAACAGCTGTAATATGAGGGTAAAAGCATGGCCTTTTGCATGAAGCAAATACAGGAATGAATGTGAAGGAACGGGCTGACTGACAAATGTCCTCTTGGGCTGGAGAGATGGCTCAGAGGTTAAGAGCACTTGCTGTTCTTCCAAAGGTCCTGAGTTCAATTCCCAGCAACCACATGGTGGCTCACAACCATCTATACTGTGATCTGGTGCTCTCTTTCTGGTTTACAAGCACACTTGCAGGCAGAATACTATATACTGTATAAATAATAAATAAATAAATCTTTAAAAAAAATGTCCTCTCTCCACCCACTAGTCCCCTATTTTCAGGTCATCACAGCCATAAAAGAGGCATCACTGAAAGCCGTGGGTTTGCTTCCACTCAGTCCTTTGGCAGGCTGTATGAAATGCAGCTCCTATTTCCTAACAATCGTAAAACCCGCTGTTAAGATTCAACGAGATCATGTTTGAATGCAGTTCACATAGTATCTGGCATATGGTAAATGTTCAATAAATGACAGCAACTCTGATAATGTCGATGAAAAGGAAGAAGAGGTAGCCATGGAGAGATTGCCCTGTTTCGGTTCAAATCTCCTAACAGGAAAAGGAAAAACAAGCAGTTTCCCAGGACCAGAAAGATAGCAAAGTTAGTCACTATTTCCTCAAGTGAGAGAGATGACTGAGTCTCCAGACAATGGTTTCAGTCTTCTAATGTGTGAGACAATTTGGGACCTATTGAGATTTCAGATAACAGGGAAAGGGACATAGCTTATAGACTCAGAAACCTAGACCCCAAAATGGTTCTCAGATAAGTTTATGTTGCTAACCCCAGGACCACACTAAGACACACTGTGTTAAAAAACCTAGATTTCTAAAAACCTAGATTGAAGTATTAGTGAAATTTAAGGGTTTATTTTTGCTTTAAGATGATTATTTGTGAGGAAATATTCACCATTGCCCACCAATTCAAAGTATTGAATAAGCAGCACACAGTCTAATCGCTGAGAATAAAATCAACACAAAAGATATTCCTTCAAATTACATATGTACACATACATACAGATGTGTAAACATAAACACTTAAGAAGATTGATCTCACTGATTCTGACTTTTCTTAAGAAGAACTTGCAGTCCATCCTTAGTACCTCATGTGGCTTTTTTTAAGCCCCTGCAACACGATGTGTGCGTGGTCACATAAAATATTTTTGATCATTAAATGATAAAAAAAAATGAATTTGTGTTTTCTATAACCCAGAAGGATTTAATCTTGTTTTGTCAAAACCACATTCCCAAATATCCATCAAGAATGCCTCAATACACTTCACAAAGTTCAACTAATCTATCCAGTATTAGTAGAGATAATTTCTACAGAGACGACCCACTCATTAAGTCAACCAGCTGTGAGAGTTCACATTTTGACGGGCCACAAAGGCAATACTATTATTTAACTGACATTAAACTAAAATATGTGCCCAAATCACTGTAAGATGCCCAACACTGAATAAATTTAGTCAAATTTTGTTTGCTTTTGAAAAGGCAGTTTTCAAAAATAAAAAAAAAATGAAATTTTCATATCTCATTTGAGGGTACTACAAATTCATGGTATCACTAAGATCCAGAGACTAAATGAAGCTCCTAAGATGGAAAAGTACATGAATTCATTCTTGCTAGAATTTAAAAATGTTTATGAGACATTTGGTAATTTTGAGATGTCTTTGACCAAGTCATGAGTAAACAGAAAACTGAAGAAAAATGGTAGGTGATAAAATGGTAGGTGATTCTTAATATAAAACAAGGGGCTACACTGAAGACAATGAGCATATGAAGTTCTTGTAGTTTTTCTAGTACTTTTTTAAAATCTGCTATGTGAAAATTTGTATTCCATTAACACAATCCATCTTTGATGTTATGTTTTCAACTACTATTTTTTGCATTATTTATTTATTTATTACAATTTATTCACTTTATATCCCAGCTGTAGTCCCCTCCCTCAGCCCCCCTAATCCTCCCTCCTTCCTTCTCCTCCATGCCCTTCCCCCAGACCACTGATAGGGAAGGTCCTCCTCCCTTTCCATCTGACCCTAGCCTATCAGGTTAAGGGGATTCAAATCAGAACGGAAGAAGTCAAAGTATCACTATTTGCAGATGATATGATAGTATAGATGAGTGACTACAGAAATTCTACCAGGGAACTCATACAGCTGATAAACACATTCAGCAAAGTGGCTGGATACAAAATTAACTAAAAAAAAGAGAGAGAGAAAAAGAAAAAAAATCAGTAGTCCTCCTATATACAAAAGACAAAAGTGCTGAGAAAGAAATTAGAAAAACAACACCCTTCACAATAGCCACAAGTGACATAAAGTACCTTGGTGTAACTCTAACCAAGCAAGTCAAAGACTTGTATGAAAAAAAATGTCAAATCTCTGAAGAAAGAAATAGAAGAAGATATCAGAAGATGGAAAGATCTCTCATGCTCATGGCTTAGCAGGATTAACATAGTAAAAATGGCCATCTTAACAAAAGCAATCTATAGATTCAATGCAATTCCTATCAAATTACCAACACGATTCTTTAAAGACCTTGTAAGAAAAATTCTCAACTTCATACCAAATAACAAGAAACCCAGAATTGCCAAAACAATCCTCTGCGATAAAAGATCTTCTGGAGGTATCTCCATCCCTGATCTCAAGCTATATAGAGCAACAGTAATACAAACTGCATGGTACTGGCATAGAAACAGAATGGTGGATCAATGGAACTGAACAGAAGACCCAGAAATAAACCCACACACTTATGGACACCTGATTTTTGACAAAGATGCCAAAACCATACAATGGAAAAAAAGATAGCATCTTCAACAAATGGTGCTAGTCTAACTGGATGTCTATGTGTAGAAAAATGCAAATAGAACCATACTTATCACCCTGTACAAAACTTAAAGTCCAAGTGGATCAAAGACTTCAACATAAAAGCAGAAACACTAAATTTATTAGAAGAGAAAGTGGGGATCAGCCTTGAACTCACTGGCACAGGAGACAACTTCCTGAATAGAACACCAACAGCACAGGCTCTAAGATCAACAATAAATAAATGAGACCTCATGAAACTGAAAAGCTTCTGTAAAGCAAAGGACACTGCCATCAACTACTTTTTTCTTGTTTGAGAATTTCATACATGACATACATACATGTTTGACAACTACTTTTATTTTTTTATTAATTAATTCAATTTGCATCCCAGTCATAGGTCCTTCCCTCCTCTCCTACCGGTCCCACCCACCCTTCCATATCTTCCTTTCCCCCTATTTCCTCAGAATAGGGGACCCCCCTCCAATCCAGACACTCCAGCTCATCTAGTCACATGAGGATTGAGTTCATCTTCCCTTCTGTGTTCCCGTTAGGGGGAAGTGATCAAAAAGTGGTAACATAGTCCATGTCAGAAATATCCCCCATTTCCCTGACTATTGGGTCCATATAAAGCCTAAGACACTGACACCCATTGGCTACTTATAAGTAGAGGACCCAGGTCCAGACCATGCACTGTCCTTGGTTGGTGCTTCAGACTTCATAGGCCCCTCTGGACCCTGGTTGATTGGTTTTGATTGTCCTTGTTCCCACTCTTCCACCATTACTTCTGTCTATTCTCTTTCTCCTTCTGACTGAGATGTGCAGTCAGAAGGTATGGCTTGAGGTATGGCTATTCCCAGTTTTCTGAGAAAGCGCCAGCCAGAGTGGTTGTACAAGTTTGCACTCCCTCCAGCAATGGTGGAGGGTTCCCCTTTCTGCAAGTCCTCACCAGTGTGTGTTTGTCACTTGAGTTTTTGATCTTAGCCATTCTGACAGATGTAAGATGGAATCTCAGGGTCATTTTGATTTACATTTCCCTGATGACTAAGGACGTTGAGCATTTCTTTGTTTCTCCACCATTTGAGATTCCTCTGTTGAGAACTCTTTGTTTAGTTCTCTACCCCATTTTTTAATTGGATTATTTGGTTTATTGGTGATTAATTTCTTGAGTGCTTTATAAATTCTAGATATTAGTCTTTTGTCTGATGTAGGATTGGTGAAGCTTTTTCCCCCAGTCAGTACACTGCCTTTTCATTCTATTGATAGTATCCTTTGCTTTACAGAAGCTTTTCAGTTTCAAGAGGTCCCATTTATTAATTGTAGATCTTAGAGCCTCAGCTGTTGGAGTTCTGTTCAGGAAGTTGTCTTCTGTGCTAATGAGTTCAAGATTCTTACCCACTTTCCTCTCTAGCAGATTTAGTGTATCTGGTTTTATGTTGAAGTCTTTGATCTACTTGGACTTTAGTTTGGGGCAGGATGATAAATATGGATCTATTTGCATTTTTCTACATGTAGACATCCAGTTAGAATAGCACCATTTGTTGAAAATGCTATCTTTTTTCCATTATATGGTTTTGGCTCCTTTGTCAAAAATCAGGTGTACATAGGTATGTGGGTTTGTTTCTGGGTCTTCAGTTCAATTCTGTTGATTAACCAGCCTATTCTTATGCCAGTACCATGCAGTTTTTATTACTATTACTCAAGTATGGCTTGAAATCAGATATGTAGATACCTCCAGAAGTTCTATTATTGTATAGGATTATTTTAGCTATTCTGGGGTTTTCAGTTTTCCATATGAAGTTTAGAATTTTTCATTCAAGGTCTGTAAAGAATTGTTTTTGTATTTTTATGGGGATTGCACTGAACCTGTACATTGCTTTTGGTAGGATAGCCATTTTCACTATGTTAATCCTACCCATGAGCATGGCAGATCTTTCCATTTTCTGGTATCTTCTTCAATTTCTTCCTTTAGAGGCTTGAAGTTCTTATCATACAGGTCATGGTTAGCATTCCCCCTAGATATCTTGTATTATTTGTGGCTATTGTGAAGGCTGTGGTTTCCCTAATTTCTTCATCAGCCCATTTGTCATTTTATATACAGGAGGGCTAAATGGAGAGAAACTCAAAGCAATCCTACTAAAATCAGGGACAAGACAAGGCTGCCCACTCTCTCCATATCTCTTCAATATAGTACTTGAAATCTTAGCTAGAGCAATAAGACAACTAAAGGAGATCAAGGAGATACAAATCAGAAAGAAAGAAGTTAAAGTATCACTATTCGCAGACAATATGATTAGTATACATAGCGATCCCAAAAATTCCACCAAAGAACTCCTGCAGCTGATAAACTCCTTCAGCAAAGCGGCTGGATACAAGATTAATTCAAAAAATCATTAGCTCTCCTATCAGCTACTTTTAACTCAAATGTTCCTTTCAAGTTTGAATCTAACCATCTAAAAATGCTTGAAATTAACTGCTGTATCAATATAACGATAAGGTTAAGTTAAAAACTTGAGAAATTTGTAATTTTTAGCTTCATAAGCCAACTGAAATTTGTTCTGTTTGACTAGAAATTTTGTGAGGTGGTTTTTTAAGAACAAATGGGCTACCACAAATTACAATCATGTGATTTTTTTTTTCCATTTGTAAGAAATACATGCCTATTTGAGTTTCTCTTTGGTTTGACAAACAGGTAGGTTGTGCATTATTGTTGCTGATCCATCCAGACACTCAAGTTCAGACAAAAGCAATTCAAAGTTCTCAGTCATTTTTGTTTATTTTAGCAAAACAATCCATGTGAACTCCACCCAAGCCTGGGAGTCTGCGTGCCCTGGGACAGTTTTACTAGGTACACTCAGTGGTGTTTAAAGTTCTCAAGGATGGCTTTAAGGGTTGGTCGATTTTCTTTTTACAGAGCTTGACCTCACTCTTGGAGCCTCTTGGAAGGCAGTATCAGGGAATCTTATGTTTATTCAAAGCAGCCGTGGAAAGGAAAGTAGTGCTCCAAATTTAGCACATTTAAATTTAAACTAATGTGCTATTAGTCATTGACAGATGTATTCAGAAACTATGTTTCACCCTTATCACAGTTTTCAGTGAACTGAATCACACTGTGTTGGTGTAGGAGGGCTCGTGTGAAGCATGCAGAATGCTGTCTCATGTCCTAAAGACTTCTGAGCTGTGAAAACTCTGTGTGTGCACATGTATGATCATATCCCTGTGTCCTGGTGTATGTTTGATCATATGCATATGAGTGCGATCGTGCTTTTGCCTGACCAGAACAATTATAGCTTGTCAGAAACTCTCTGTGGGGCATATGAGTACATAGAATTCAACACTACTGAAATGAAGAATATCGGAAATCGTTATTTATCCTTGCATGTATGTATATGTACGTGTATAATGTGTGTATAAATATATTTCTACGTATGTGTAAAGTAAAACATTACAATACTGCTTCCATGATCTTCCATAATCTGAGCAATTAAGGGCAACTTCCTAGGCTGCCTCTTCTTCTGGGGGCTCCTTTGAGCTTCGGTGTAGCAGGTGCTGCTTGTGACAAGAGGCTCCGTGGAGAAGTCTGGGTGAGGCACAGACTACCACAGCAGGAGAGCACTTTGGGCAGCCAGGTGGTTTGGGATGTCGCAGGCATGATGTTTTAGGTACATTCAAATAGCAAAGGACTCCACCTTGACATTTTCTTTCAGTTCTTCTGATTATGGAAAGCAAAAGACCTAAATGATGGTGAAATGATTTCACCACTTCTGTTAACACTCCTGACAATAGTAAGAATAGTCTCAGGCTGTCTTTGCTGATCTGACAAGAGTGTAACACAAGCTTTGTCCATGCATTTTTTTTTCTATGATAATCTCCCTTTAAAGACAAATGACACTGGTTTTCAATTCATAATAAAAATAGGAAGTCCCTTTTAAATAAATAGATCCAATTTATAAAAGAAAGGGAATAACTAACTATAGAAATGGTCCTGAAAGTATGGGAGCTGTTGGTAGGTAACAAACACCCAGAGAGGAAGGGTTTGCTTTGTTTAAGCCTGTGGCCCCTGGGAGGGCTAGCATGGTCCACAGGTGGCCACACACCTCAGAGTGAACAAGCAGCATTATTGGGACTGGATTTTTTTAAAAAAAAAAAACAAGGACAACTGGAAAACTACAAATAGGGGAATAGAGCTGGGAGGAGATTAATATGATCAAAACACAATGTCTGCAATTCTCAAAAACTTAAATGATTTTTTTTATTTTTATTAATTACAATTTATTCACTTTGTATCCTCCCTTGTAGCTCCCTCCCTCCTCCCCTCCCAATCCCACCCTCCTTTTCCCTTCTCCACCCATGCCCCTCCCCAGTCCACTGATAGGGGAGGTCTTCCTCCCCTTCTTTCTGATCCTAGTCAAAGCGACAGCTTACAGAATGAATTTTTTCAATTAATTTATTTTTTATTGATTACAGTTTGTTCACTTTGTATCCCAGGTATAGCCCCTTCCCTCATCCCCTCCCAATCCCACCCTCTCTCCCTCATCTCCTCCTGTTCCCCTCCCCAAGTTCACTGATAGGAGAGTTCCTCCTCCCCTTCCATCTGACCCTAGCATATTAGGTCTCATCAGGACTGGCTGCATTGTCTTCCTCTGTGGCCTGGTAAGAGTACTTCCCCCTCAGTGGGAGGCAATCAAAGAACCATCCACTGAGTTCATGTCAGAGACAGTCCCTGTTGCCCTTACTAGGGAACCCACCTGGAGACTGCCATGGGTTACATCTCTGCAGGAGTTCTAGGTTATCTACATGCATGGTCCTTGGTTGGAGTAACAGTCTCAGAAAAGACCCCTTTACCCAGATTTTGTGGTTCTGTTGCTCTCCTTGTGGAGTTCCTGTCCCCTCCAGGTCTTTCTATCTCCTCCTTCTTTCATAAGATTCCCTGTACTCTGCCTAAAGTTTGGCTATGAGTCTCAGCATGTTTTGATACCCTGTTGGGTACAGCCTTTCAGAAGCCCTCTGTGGTAGGCTCCTGTCCCTGTTCCCTGTTTTCTCCCTCTTCTGATGTCCATCCCATTTGCCTTTCTGAGTGAAGATTGATCATCTTACCCAGGGTCCTTCTTCTTGCTTAGCTTCTTTAGGTGTACAGATTTTAGTATGTTTGTCCTATGTAAATCCAATTTTAAGTGAGTATATACCATGTCATTAAAGAAATGCAAATCAAAATGACCCTGAGATTTCACCTTACACCCATCAGAATGGCTAAGATCAAAAACTCAAGTGACAATAAAAATTTAAATTTATGTGTGTGATGTCTGCTTATTTTTCTGTTTTCTTATTATAGGACAGTATTCATTTCAAGTTTTTGATAAAATTAATGTTAATAAAAGAAAAAAGAAAGAAAATACAAGCACATGATAAAAAAATCACAAAATAGTAGGTAAATGACAAATCTGATGTATGCAAAAATAAGCAATTTTCTCATAAGGAGTATTAAAGTCTTTGGTGAAAATTCAATTTGTTGAGGACAAGTATTCATACCTAGTAACAGGCATCTCTAGAAAGCATTTCTAAAAACAAAGGAAAAGCCTGGCAAGCACAACTATGCACTATCCAATGCTGATTGGTTAGTGTGTTTTCAGATGCTTGTGACAGAAAGCAGCTAAGAACATCTCAGCCAGTAAGGAGCATCTCTGTGCCTCCAGCATCGGTTCAGCTGTCCGTGGTCTCACCAGGGACGCGAGTTCTCACCGTCTTCTTTTCTGGCACCCACAGTCTGTCAGTGGCATACCAAGCTTGTCCCTGCAGGGTCACATGATATCTACCATGACATCAACTTCTAATTCAATGACAACCAAAGATGACCAGATTCAAGAAATTAGAAAGAATTCTGTTTGCTTTGTTCTGAGAACAAAAGAAACTAAACCATTTACGTATTTAAACAAAATACGTTTAAAAGAAACTAAACCATTAAACGTATTTAATCCTCTTGTTTCTTAAGCAAGGTTACATTCCACTTTCATACTAAATCAACTGTTGATTTTCCACCCCCCAGAAAAAGAAAGGAATTGACAAAATTGCCTCAGTATGATTCTGATATACTTACTGGGGCCAGAAGGAGTTAATGAAGACCACGGGGCTAGGTAACTGATAAGCTATCTCTTGGCAAGGATCTGAAGGAACTGGCTACCAAGTGGGCACCCACATTGTTGCTATCCATTCAGATTAGCAAAGGGTCTTCCCAGTTCCAGATGCTGGGACTTGATGCAGGCAATAAGCACTACTTGGTCACGGTCAATAGTAGGAACCTGAACTATATGGAGAATACACACAGAGGATGTGTCCTTAACTTACAGGTTTTCTTCTTAAAGTTTCCAGATAGAATAAATCTCAAAATAAGTAAATGGTCTCAGAGCTTCCAAGCCCTGATTGATAATTATTCTGCATTTTTAACCCTTAGATGCTGTGAGCCAGAGAGACACAAGGGGGGAAAAAGGAAGGAGTTGTTATCATTTTAAGGATCTGCTATTTTTTAAATGTCCCATAGTAGTTACTTGTATGGAAAGTTAATAAACAACAGAATCTAGAACATATCCTGATATTTAGATTTTAACTTGCAAAAGAGATACATGGAGGACTGTATCTTACCTGGAGCACAGAATGTGTAAATGCTCCGATGAGTATATTTAGTTCCAAAAAAGCTACTTGAAACGGGCTGTTAGTATCCCACTCATGTCTCTCCAGGCATTTGTGCTTTAAATGTTTTCAAAGATTAAATTTTTAACTGTGTGTTCCATTCGACAATGAATAAAAAAATGCTAAGAAGAATCTGTTCTGAAGTTCGGAGAGACAGGAGAAATCATCCGACAATTAGTGACTAGGCAACTAACAGTATCACAGCCTTTGTATTGATTCTGACTCTTTTTTTTTTCCCTAACAACAATGCTTTGATAGTTAACAATGCCAATTTTTAAGTACCAATTTTAATGCCAACTTTAAAGATGTAGAATATGATCAAAGTACAACAGTATGCATGAGATGCATTATTTTGTACACCAGCTTAAATGATGTTTAATAAAAGGGTATGTATGAACCAAGGTCCAAGGAAGAATAACCTACTAGTTTACAGCAGTTGTTAATAGTCAAGTGGCAAATTGTCTTCAGGGCCTGCTGACCCCAAGGCCCAGGGGCTCTCCACTGAACAACCCTGCTTCTTGCCTGTCTGGGCCACAGCTTCTGAAGGACAAAATCGGGAATCCAAAAATGAAGCTAAGAGATGTGGACAAACAGAAAAGGAAAGTCAAATTCAAATCCAGACCCCAAAAGGAGGCATTAAGCACCTGCTATGTGCCAGGAATTGAACAGACAAGAGACAATGAACCAAGGTAGACACTGATGGGAAGAGGAGGAGGAGGAGGAGGTGAGGGCCTGCCGGCAATCCTGAGACACCCTGAAATCTAAACAGAAGGGCTGTTTGTGAGTTCTTTGGCTTGGGGCTAGAACAGGAGTAGGTGTGGTGGGGATAAACAGGCACACCTGAGGAACAAGGACCACACGGATCAGGGGTGGGCTGGAGAGCCACACCTTTACAGGATGAGTGCCTTTTCCCAGTCAGGTGGGGTTCCCTTACTCTCACTTGTATATGCTGGAGGGAAGACAGGTATCCAGCTCTTACTTAACTGATAGACATCTTTCTGCTTGGATATAGGCCAAATACTTTAAGCATTGGTAGAAGTTACTTTTCTCATGAATGTCAGTAAGCATGCTTATTGGGGATTATTTCAGTGACGATAGCTTTCCCGTGTTACCTTTGGAAAACCCATCACTGTATCAGCACCCTTGTTACCTCAAACCCCGATGCTGAGGTGGTGTGGCCTGTGCTGTTGTCTGGGTCAGCATTATCTTAGATATCTGTCACTAATGGAGATTAAGTATGATTGCTGTGGTTATTGGCCCAGGTGGTGCCACTCTGCATGATTCAACTGCGTGATTCGTCATATGGAAAAGAATGCAATTTCTTTTAGCCCATCAACCTAACCAGCCAGGCTTCATAGTGACCTGCATGTTTCTTACTAGTGCATCCCGCATTTGCCAGTGCTACCAAGAAAACATAGCAGGTGTCTATAATTATCCAAAACTAAAGGAAGTCAGCATTTGTGCTGAAATATCCTTTCTAGCTGGGCTTACCAACAACTCATTTTATAATCAATGCCAAAACAGGTATGCCTCTGCAGCATCCTGAAAAAGAGCGGGGAGGCGGCTCAGCTGATAGGCTGCTTGAGTTTGGATCCCCACCACCCACGCAAGAGGTGGTCTGGGAGGACACAGGTGTAATCTCAGGACTGGAGAAGCAGGGACAGATGGATCCCTAAACCTCCCTGGCCAGGCCGCCTAACTTAATCAGTGAGCTCTGGTTCAGCCAGGGACCCTACCTCACAAAATAAGATGAAGAGTGGGTAGTCGAGAGAGATACCCAGCTTAGACCTCTGTCCTGCACACACATACACATGCGTGCACACCTGCACACACCTATCTTCACACATACCAATGTGTACATGCACATGCACACCACAGAGTCAGTATATTGTGAGGAAAAGCAAGCAGAGACAAAATACAATGTCACATCCCTCTCTAAACCTGTTTGAGAGTATTAAAAAGAAAGCGTAGATGTCCCATAAGGTGCTTGCCAAAGGTGGCCAAAGGTGGCATTTTGATCAGCCCAGTCAGACTGATTCCTGGGAAGTCACATGAGCCCACTTACTAAGAATGATTAAGAGAGTAGCCTACTTCTCAAAAAGACCCCGAACTCATTTCCAAAATGAATTTTTCAGTATTTAGACAGAATTTGGAATTGCTCTGCAGAAAATGTATTAGTCATAGGTCATATTGATTCCATTACAATAGTATATAAAAGTTCATTGTCTTACCCAAGAGACGCTTACCATGAATGTTCAGAAGCTCTGAGCTTAGAGTCAGAAAGACACTTGGATCCAATTTTTTGGTTTAATGGCTGGTAATGTAGTTTAGCAGTAGATTTTTCTTTTTTCTTTTTCTTTTTTTTTTCCTAACACGTGCAACTTGATCAAAACAAACAAACAAAAACAGCTTAATGCTTTGATTCTGCACTTTCTTGGGCAACTTGCCTAATCTCCCTAAATCTCTTCATCTGAGCAGTGGTTTTCAGCCTGTGGGCTGCAACCCCTTTGGGGGTCAAACAACACTTTCACAGGGGTCACATTTCAAATACTCTGTACATCAGATATTTACATTATGATTCATAACAGTAGCAAAATTGCAGTTATGAACTAGCAACAAAAACAATTTTATGTTTGGGGGTCACCACAACATTTGGAACTATATTAAAGGGTCATGGCATTAGGACAGTTGAGAACCACTGATCTAAACTATAAAGTCAATAAATTTAACCTTAGCATCTTGCTTGTTTAAATCTATGAGCTGATCTAAATAAGTACTGATGATATTCTATGACTCATTTTTATTGTTTAAGAGTTTTATATATGCATGTGCTTTGATTAAACATGTCCTCCCATTTCTTCCCTTCCAAATCCTCTCCTATACCCCCACTACTTTTCCCTCTGAACTTCATACATTCTATTTTTTTTAAACCCATTTATCTTGCCTGTGTGTGAACCAGTGTAGGACCATCTATTGGAGCACAGGTAGTCTCTTAACTAAATCCATGATAAACAGAGTCTCCCACCCCCTGCAGCCATGCCATTAGAATCTCAGCTAGTGGGGGGGGGGGGTTATGAGGCCTCTTCCCAGTCCGTGCCAGGATTCTTGCTGGCTTGCTATTGTGAGGGCTTTATACCTTCAGTCACAGCCATTGTGAGTTTATGTGTGCAATGGCCCTGCCTTTCCCAGCAAATACTGTTTCATTGAAGACATCCTCTAGCTCTGGCTCTTATGACTTTTCTGTTCCCATCCCTTTAGCTATGATGACTGAGCCAGAGATAGAAAGTGTGTGATGCAGACATCTCATTTAGAGCTTACCACTGAATAGCCTCTTACTTTCTGCATGTTGGCCAGTTAGTGGTCTTTGTATTAATTGCCATCAACTACAAAAAGAAGCTCTTCTTGGGAAATAGTAAGATCTGGAGAGGACAGGAGCTCCACAAGGAGAGCAACAGAACCAAAAAAATCTGTGCACAGGGATCTTTCCTGAGACTGATACTCCAACCAAGTACCATGCATGAATATAGCCTAGAACCCCTGTACAGAGGTAGCCCATGACAGTTCAGTGTCCAGTGTCCAAGTGGGTTCCATAGTGATGAGAACAAGGACTGTCTCTGACAGGAACTGATTGACCTGCTCTTTGATCACCTCCCCCTGAGGGGCGAGCAGCCTTACCAGGCCACAGAGGAAGACAATGCAGCCACCCCTGATGAGATCTGATAGACTAAGATCAGAAGGAAGGAAAAGAAGACCTCCCCTGTCAGTAGACTCGGGGAGGGGCACATGTGTAGAAAAGGAGGAAAGGGAGGGGTTGGGAGGGGAGGAAGGATGAAGCTATAGGGGAGATACAAAGTGAATAAAGTGTAATTAATAAAAAAATTTGTTAAAAAGGAAAAAAAAAAGAAGCTCTTTCGCTGAGAACATATTACTAATCTGAGTATAACGAGAAGATCTTAGTGGCAATTTCATATTATGTCCACTTAGCAGAATTAAAGTATTGTATTCTCCCTCGGCCTATAAACTAGCCAGTCACATTTGGTCCAGTGACCAGTACCAGGCATGAGTCCTGCCTTGTAGAGTGAGCATTAACTATCATTAACTATCAGCAGGAAGTTATTGGTTGTTCTCATCTGTGCCACTACTGTACTTCCAGGCCAGTCATCACTGTATCTCGTAGAGTTCACAGCTGGGCACAATTGCTGAATACTTTTCTCCCCCAGTAACGTAAATCGGACCTTCTAGCACTATGAAAGTTACCCAGTAAGTATGAAGCTTCCAAGTTAGTGCCAGCTTGATTTATGACTCTATGGCTCAAGTATACGGCGTCTTCAGCAATAGATCTTCCTTTCAAGTTCTGGAGAGAAACCAAGAACAGTGTCTTTTGCATTTCTGGGATCTAAAGGACTATAAAGAGATGGAAGCAAGGGTTTTGCTTGTTTGTTTGTTTCTGTTTTGTTTAAGATGGGGTCTCTCTCTCTCTGTAGTCCGGGCTGTCCTCCAGCTTGCTATGTAGACCACGATGGCCTTGAGCTCACAGGTATTCTCCGGCCTTTACTTCCTGGGTACTGAGATTAAAGGTGTGTGTTACCACACCCAGCTACAATTTAAATTTTGAAAGCAATTGACTGTGTAAGGGATTATAAAGACAGTTACTTAAGAGCCATTATTTGATAATTGAGAGAAATTTAAAGATTTGGATTCTTCAAATGCTCTGTAAAGTATAAAGCACAATCTGTTGTGTGTGTGTGATTTCTGGGCTTACCATTCGTATTACATTACCAATTGGAAGGCTGTTTGTCCTGGCCTCATCATTCTCATATGACTGCTGTTCTTTGTATAAGGTTGAAGCCCTATAAAATTTCCCCCTTCCATGTTATCAAGTCTCATAACATTATACAAACCAGTAGGTTGTATTCATATACTTAGGATTATACATATATGTAACAATTAGGAAAAAGAGGCCATGAATTTGAAAAAGAGAAAAATTTGAAAAAGAGGGGGAAATGATACAGCTGATTTTAACTTCAGAACATACAAAATTAAAATGATTAAATAAACTGCAGAGCAACTCTCCCCCAAAACATCAATTTCCTCCATGTTGGCAATCTCAACCCTCCATCTCACCATCCCAAAACTCAACACAGCACTTTACCCTCCAAATCCATTGCTACTGCCTAGCTTATTGAAGGGCGCCTAACATGTATTCAGTCACAACAATCAGAAAGCTAGCCGCCATCCTAAACGTCTCCATGCAGGCGTGGTACACCCCAAACATCTAAATCAGTTACAACGAAGTTATAGCTCTTGACCTGGCAGAACGTCAGTATCATTTAGGATGTCCTATAACACACCAAACCCTATCCCAGATTCAGAAAGGCTGTAGTACACCATGAGAATAAACTAGAGACCTGTCTCAGGGGAGCAAGGTGAAGAGTGATAGAGCACACTGTGTCTAATGTCCTCCTGTCTTCTATATGCACATAGACATTCATACCAGCACACGCGTGGGCACACACACACACACACAATTAAACCAAACCTCATTGGGAACTTGATACTAACTGAGATTTAGGAGATGTTCCAGCATGCCTCCTTATTTACTGCACTTCACTTCATGCCTGCCCTGCATTCACCATGCGTCCTGCAGCACCCTTACCAACAGGACCCCTGTCTCATGTGAATACTGAAATGGTTCTATACATTCACATCCTGCATCCAGGATATGCATTCAACTCTTTTTCTAGGGGCTTGAGGATGCACTAACCTGAAGCCAAACCTTAACGAACACCAGACAATCACATGACTCTGCTTGCTTCCTCTATTGTGGTGAGCAGGACCCACAGCTATAGCTCACTGAATCTACCTCCTTTCTCCAGCCTGAATCACAACGGTGAGACAGTCTGTGGAGACTGCATCTCTCAGTGTGCTTTCATTTCTGTGCCTCACACCCAAGTTCTGCCACAGTTACATGCCTTAGCCAAATGGGAGTAGTTATTTTAATCTGTTTCATCCTCTTCCTCTTTCCACTTACTCAAAGGTCAATTAAACAGTCAAGTTCCCTCTGTCTCAATGAAGCCAGGAAACAGCATTTCTGTATTTATACAGAGCCCAATTTACCAGTCGTTTAAAATGTAATATATTCCTTCTTAAGGTAAAGTTCTGGGTCTTTTCTAAGCCAATACCTAAAGACAGGATCAGACAGAAATAAATATTAAAATGTTTATCATCCATTCCTCTGTCTATACGCTGTGGTGCAGAGTTGGAGATTTAGCTTCATCTGTGGTTCTGCCACTTTCCACATAAGTGATCCTGGTCATGTTATATGATGTCTGTGAGCCACACTATGATGGTCCATAGGAGAAGAAGGTAACATCCCCCAATGAGGCTGAGGACCCTGACAGACTTGTGTGCCTGGCCCAAATGAGGTGTTCAGTCAACAGCTGCCTTTGGTATTTTTTTTTAAAGTGTCACGACAGACCATTGCTTTCCAGTCATGTTATAATGAACAGATCATTATAGTATGGAGAGAAAGGCACAAGCAAATAAATAGGACCAGAACTGAAGAAATGAAACCTACAGTAAGGCTGACCTGTAAGGAATATCACGTCTAAAGTGTCCAGGAGGAAGAAGAGAGTTGGAGAACTTCCTAAAGGGATGTCATTTTTGGTGGTCTGATAAGTCTGGCAGGTTATATCATCAAGATGTCAGGAAGTAAACTATTTGATTCTATAAAAAAAGACAGTGTGTTTGAAATGGGACCCCAACCAATGGCTGAGAGTGTTTAGAGGACAGAGAGAGGCAGTGTTAAAGACATGGAAGGTTGATCGTCAGGACAGATGCAGCCACGGCAGTGATGATGATGATGATGATGATGATGATGATGATGATGATGATGATGGCTGTGACTTCCAGTGGGCATCCATTATGAACTGGGCACTCTGTTCTTTTACATTCTCTCCTATAGAAGTCACAACACTGAAAAAAGTGGCTTAGGTTCCATGTGAGAAAACTGAACTTTGGAGTAGTTGGGGATGGGACAACAGATATGCCCGAGACTATGCAGCCAGTAATCATGCCTCCACACAGGAGCATGATTGTGGAGCAGTGGGTGGGATGGGAGTTGCAGTTCAATGAATACGGGCCTTTCTCATGACTCTCTTGAATCAATTTGCATAGGGCACTCATAGTGAAACTAATACACGCTTCTTCTCTTACCTCCACTGGGAGCACTGGGGAGCAAACTCTGAGCCTCACACGTGCCAGGTAAGCTTGCCTAGACTTGATCTAGATCCCGGCTCTACTTATTATATTTCTTTACACCCTAAGATTCTTTTTCCTCAGTCCTAATGAGGACTGGTTTTATAGGTACATGTAGGCCTAAGGCTAAGGAGCGCTTAGTTGCCTTGAGTGTCAACTAAAGGCTGGCTATACCATTTCAGACATTTATCTTAACTCTATCCTTTCAACTCATACAGAAGTTATCTCACAAATCCACTATATTATACTTGTCACCTGGAGAACTTTCCAGAGAATCAGGTATGGATAATTAACTCAAAAAACTCAAGACATATTTCATCATTCTCTCATTCTTTAAAAAAATAAAAACAAACAAACAAAAAAACAAGATATGGAATAATGTGTTATAACACAGGAGTGAGTGCAGGCACAGTTCACAAAAGTACACATTACAATGCATATGGCACTTCTGAGCCAGGTGGGTGTCACTTAGGAAGGAGAAGCAGAAGTATCCAAGATAAAGGAGAAAGTAAAGGAGAAAAGAAAGAACTAAAAGAAGGAAGGAAAAAAGAAAGGAGAAAAGGAAGAGAGAAAGGAAGTTATATACATGAAAAAAATGTAAATCTAGAAAAAAAAACATATGGTATTAGTTGAAATGTAGAAGTCTGCAGGCATGGTGGCTCATGCCTTTGATCCCAGCACTTGGGAGGCAAAGGCAGGTGGATCTCTGTGAATTCAAGGCCAGCCTGCTCTACCTCATGAGTTCTAGACTAGCCATGGGATATACAGTGAGACCCTATCTAAAGAGAGAGAGAAACAGAAAGAGAGAATAAAAACAGTGAGACAGAGACATAATACATACATACATACATACATACATACATACATACACATACATACACTTACACATACACATACACATACATGGAGAAAAGCTAAAAAGGAAAAAGAACACACCAGAGTATAAATGGGTTGATTCTGAGTAGTGGAAATTTTACTATACTTATTGACATTTTATATATTTGTTGTTTTGTTATGATTTTTTAAAATTATTTTTAATTGTTTGTATGTGTGTGTTTGTAGATAGATGCTTTGGGGTGCCCTGGAGCTGGAGTTATAGCAATTGTACACCTCCTAACATGGGTTCTGGGAATAAAACTTAGGTTCTCTGCAAGAGCAGTACATACTCTTAACCACCAAGCTATCTCTCAAGCCCCTACTTTTTATATTTGTTTGTTTTTATTATTCATTTTATTTATTTATTTATGATAATTTTTTCACTTTATATCCCAATTGTAGCCCCTCCCTCTTCTCTTCCCAGTCCCACTCTCCCTCCTTCTTTCTCCCTATCCCCCACCCCTAGCCACTGAAAGAGGGAGCCCTCCTCTGCCATCTGACCCTAGCCTATCAAGTCTCATCAGGACTGCCTGCATACTCTTCCTCTGTAGCCTGGCAAGGATGCCCTGCCAGGAGGAACTGATCAAAGAGTGGGCAGCCAAGTCCATGTCAGAGACAACCCCTGCTCCTCTTACCAGGACACCTACATGGAGACTGGTTGCTATGGGCTACATCTTAGCAAGGAGCCAGGGTCCTCTCCATGCATGGTCCTTGTTTGGTGCATCAGTCTCTGTGGGGCCCCCTGTGCCTAAATTTGTTGGTTTCCTTGTGGTGCTCCTGTCCACTCCAGATCCTTCTATTCCCCCAATCTTCCATATAACTCCCAGCGCTTTGCCCAAAGTTTGGCTCTGAGTCTCAGCATCTGCTTTGATCTCCTGCTGGGTGGAGTCCTTCAGAGAACATGTATGGTAGGTTCCCATCCTGTTCCCTCTCTTCAACCACTTCTGCTGTCTATTCTATTTGCTCTTCTGAATGAGAATTAAGCATCTTCCCTAGGGTCCTCCTTATCATTTAGCTTCTTTAGGTCTGTGGATTTTAGTAAGGTTATCCTGTATTATATGGTCCAACTATGTTCAGGTCAGCTTTATTCATAATGAGCAGAATCTGGAAACAACCTAGAATGGAATCAACCAAAGAATGGATTTAAAATATTGTGGTACATTTACGCAATGGAATACTACTCAGCTATTAAAAACAAGGAAATTATGAAATTAGCAGGCAAATGGATGGAACTAGAAAAGATCATCCTGAGTGAGGTAACCCAGACCCAGAAAGACACGCATGGCCAACCATTGGGCAGAGTGCAAGGAATTTTATGAGAGAAGTGGGAAACAGTAAGATCTGGGGAAGACAGGAACTCCACAAGGAGAGCAACAGAACCAAAAAATCTGAGCATAGGGGTCTTTCCTGACACTGATACTCCAACCAAGTACCATGCATGGAGATAACCTAGAACCCCTGCACAGATGTAGCCCATGGCAGTTCAGTGTCCAAGTGGGTTCCATGATAATAGGAACAGGGACTGTCTCTGACATGAACTGATTGGTCTGCTCTTTAATCACCTCCCCCTGAGGGGGGAGCAGCCTTACCAGGCCACAGAAGAAGACAATGCAGCTACTTCTGATGAGACCTAATTGACTAGGATCAGAAGGAAGGAAAAGAAGACCTCCCCTATCAGTGGTCTTGGGGAGGGGCATGCGTGCAGAGGGGGGAGAAAGGGAGGTAATTGGGATGGGAGGAGGGAGGGAACAACAGGGGAGATACAAAGTGAATAAAGTGTAATTAATAAAGAAAAAAAGATTTGAAAAAAACAAAAAATAAATAAAAGCACACATTCTATTTAAAAGAAAAAAATGACTAGGTAAATAAAAAACACTAATTTTCTGTCTTATACTCATACATTGAAATTAAAATGTGGTGTTTTGTTTTAAAAAATCATATTTGCAGATAATGAAACCTTTACTTAAAAGAATAAAAGTGCTGGCTCTCTGGAAAAATCTTAGCACATTTGGAACTGTTTCTGGATTGGGCTCAGCCAACCCTCCTATTTTCTCAGTCATGTAACTGTAACGCTATGGTCCAGCAGTCTGCTGGCCTGTAGTCATCAGAGCTATTTAATAATTTCCTTAACACTCTGAAGATTTTGTCATTTTCTTGACTACCTTATAGACCAGGCTTAACAAGTTTTTGGGTCTATCAGCTGTCAGACTTCTTTCCGGCTGTCCATTTCCACAAAGTGATGTGGTAAAACAGAGGACCACACAGGCGAGGGCTGGTTTTAATTGTCAAACATTTCCCACTGTGTTTGGTTTCCCCCCTCTCCCTGATGGACTCCAGGAGAACTCTTCTGTAGAGAGCTGCTCCTTCACGCCTTCCAATCCAAACAGGAGCCAACGCCCACAGCATATCCCTCAAAGAAACATGTCACAAGCCAGTATTGGCCTATAACATCTCAGAACCCAAGAAGAAAATAGGTGCCAACTTGATCACAAAGAACATAGGAAATATCAAAGGACCCTTGTTACTGTCTCACGGTGGCCAGCATATTAATTTTCTGTTCCAAAATACCTTGGCAGCCATTTTACTCCAGGGAGCCAGAAAGGGAAAAGTTTGTTTTCGAAACATTACCACCAGGAGAGGGGAGGGGGAAACCCCAGTCTTACACACACAAACAGGGCTCTATCTCTGACTGCATACACCCAGGCAAATGGAGACATTCCTGGCATCTTGTTCCCCAAATTCCCCAAAGGGATCTATTCAAAGCTGTAATGTGGGCACCTGGCTCTTCCACCTGCTGTTTGCTTTATTTTAGTAGGTAGACAGATTCAGTCAGATTCATTTCTGTAAAACGATGCTGCCCTAGATGACTGTACTGAAACCCCATCAAAGGTGCTTTGTGAGGGGTGTCTGGATTACTAGAAAGACATTGTGACAGTTTTCAAAGAACTCTGATGAATGCAATGTGAGGCTAATAAACACAGATAAAGAGGATAAATGATATGCAGATAGATAATAGATATAGATAGATAAATAGATGATAGATAGATAGAAGATGGATGGAAGGACAGACAGGTAGATGGATGGATGGATGGACAGATGGATGGATATACTGTGACAATGAAGAAGGGTCAGGGTGTCTAAGAGGAACATTGACCTAGGCATAGGAAAAAACAAAAAAGTAAAAGAATCTGGAGCCAATTTCAGTTCTTTAAAAACAAAAGCATTTTGACCTCACTTTGGGTCAATGTCGGAGGACATAAATTGTATGGAAAAGACCCAAGCCTTCCAAAAGCTTCTTCATAAACCCTTTCCTTGCCTAAAACAGGAGCAATCCCTCCATCTTTTAGCTTTCCTCTTTTTTCAGAAATTTAATTTCTGAAAATAAATTATCTCTATTATATGTGTATTCATTGATTTCTTTTGATTTTGGCAAAATGAATGAATAAATCAGTCCTAAAAAAAAAAAAAGTCTGCTAGAAGGCCAACTGGAAAGATTTTCTGGTGAGGGTCCAGGACTTTGGTGTTTGCATTGCTGCCTCCCCAAGAACACTTCAACACTGTGGTCTTCCCCAGATCTCTCTGAGGACCTAAACAATCTTATGAAAAATCTACACCCATCACTAACACTTTTCATTTTACCAGACCATGGGGAAACCTCAAGATTATACACATCCCGTTCCCTGAAGGAAATGGGAGCCCGAAAATAGAGCTGGACAGTGGTAGCACATGGCTTTAACTCCAGCCCTTGGGAGGCAGAGAGGCAGGCGGATCTCTGTGTTCAAGACCAGCTTGGTCTACAGAGCAAGTTTCAGGACAGTCAGGGCTGTTACAAAGAAACCCTGCATAAGAAAGCCTCAGCTAAGATTTGAAAGGCTCTCAGCACAGGCTTAGAAAGAAAGAAACATACATTCACCTCACAGGAAGAAGTGTGCAAGGGGAACTGATTACAAAAGGCACTGAACTGGTTACTTAAAGTATAACATGCAAGGCCTGGAGTCATGACTCAGCAGTCAAAAGCACTGGCTGCTCTTCCAAGGACCTGGGTTTGATTTCCAGGCCCTAGAGCTTCACAGCTGTCTGTAGCTCCAGTTCCAGGAGCTCCAGTGCTGTTTCCTGGCACCAAACATGAGTGTTGTGATTTACACACATGCACATACCCATACATTTAAAAAAATACAACACTAAAATAAATAAATAAATGTAAATACATACACAATCTACAAGAACTTATTAGAAATGGAGAGCCTGGGGCTTTCTCCTGAACTGACTGAATTTTAACAAGACCTGCTGTTTGCTGGATTTTTTTTTTTGAGACACACCCCCAGATTCTTCAAGTCCCTTTATCTCTCCTGCCCCAAATGAATGTAACACAGCTTTAACTGCCATTATCAGGTAAAAGCAGGCCTAACTGCTTCAACTGGTATCAAGTTGGGAAGAGCTTTTTGTTGTTTAAAAAAAGTGAGGTGTTTCAGAAAACATTATGAGACTACTCATACATATACAGGAAGAGGCGAAATGTGGATTTCGGTTACTGTTAAGTTTGATATGATTCAAATGACTAACAGCTACCAAACACTGGGGAAATAAAGACAAAAAAAAAAAAACCTTTAAAGCAAGAAAATAACTTGATTTAATGATGACATAAAGAGAAACAGCAAGTCAGTCAAGTGCTGTATTTTATGCACAAAAGTCTAAAATATAGCAATTTAAAAAAAGCAGGTACAAATAAGAACGTGGTACATAAAGAGGAACTGCAATATTAAATTGTAGACAAGCATTTACGTGTCATGGAATAAGATGCTTGAGACCATTTAAGGTCTAGAAATCCATTCTTCAAAACATTTTCTGCAAGACCCAACAGGGCAGAGAAACAAGTCTTATTCTCCTTAGAAACAAAACATCAGATAGCTAATTGGTGGTGGGAAGTATAATAGGTTAAAGGGCTCTGTACCTGTGCCCAGAACCTCACAATCAGCTTCCTGTGAAATCCCTGCTTCATAAACATCACAGAAGAAATGGGCCAAGAATAAGCAAAAAATGATTTTGACAGTTTTTCCTCTATTTTTTTATAATTTTTATTTTTTATATTAATTACAGGTTTTTTACTTTGTATCCCAGCCGTAGCCCCCTCCCTCATTTCCTCCCAAATCTACCCTCCCTCCTTTATCTCTTCCCTGCCCCTCTCTAAGTCCACTGGTAGGAGAGGTCCTCCTTTCCTTCCATCTGACCCTAGTTTATTAGGTCTCATTAGGACTGGCTGCAATGTCCTCCTCTGTGGCCTAGCAAGGCTACTCCTCCCTCTGGAGGGAGGAAAGGTCAAAGAGCCCGCCACTGAGTTCATGTCAGAGACAGTCCCTGTTCCCCTTACTAGGAAACTCACTTGGATGCTGAGCTGCCATGGGCTACGTCTGAGCAGGGGTTCTAGGTTATATCCATGCATGGTCCTTGGTTGGAGAATTGTAGCCAAATACAGATTCAACAAGGGCCTCTTTCTGGAATCTTGGCTAATAGAAGTGAGAAATTGAAATTTTATTTGCATTTAACCTAATTATTTATAGTAAACTGAGATTCAGTTGAGCTACTGAAAAACTTTAGGTATATTGAAAACAATTTGAATACACGAACTCATTTTTCTAGGTGTAAAAGTTGTATAACTCTAAAAATTATTTCTAGTAGCAATGTAATGTTCTGACACATGCTATAAGTGGATACTAAAGTCCAGATATTAAGTATTTATGTGAAAAGGATACAAAATTTTTTAATATTTTTATATTTACTATATGTTAAAATTGGTATTTTAAACATATTGATTTAAGTAAAATATATTAAAAGTATGTTAATATTAAATCAGTCCAACAAAAGATACTATATTATATTATTTCATTTATATATGGAATCCAAAAATTTTATTTTTACTTCTGTCTACAAAAGTAAAAATATTTCTATAGCTAGAAAAAAATGATGATAGGCAGAATGAGAGAAGGAAATGAGACAATGTGGGTCCAAAGAGACAAATCAGTGTACCTAAAAGCAACAGCTGTAACATACAGTATACTGCCATCAGTAGTATACCACGTTAAGGATTTCTGTTAAATGAGCTAATTCTCACCACGGGGAGAGAAGATGGGTAACTATGTGACATGTTAGTTTTTTTCACTCTGCCGGCCATCTTACTCTACCCATGAACCGCATAATATCACGGTTATGTGTTGAATATGCATGATAACGCTTTTATGGACATGAATGTTTCTGTGTGTAAGGAAGCCAGGGGGCAACCTTAGGTGTCATCTTCAGGACTGTCATTGACCTTCTCTGAGACAGGGTCTCTCAGTGGCCTGGAGCTCATCATGGAGGCTAGACTGCCTGGCCAGTGAACCACACAACCCCTCCATCCACAGTGCTGGGACTACAAGTGTACACCACCACACCTTGGCTATTTTATGTGAGTACTGGGACCAAACTCGAGCCCCACTCCTTGCTAGACAAGTGTGTACCAGCTAAGCCGTCCCTTCATGACCACAATAACATTTTTAATTAAATGAGCTTATCCATTTCTTTTTATCTTTGTAAAATGTCTGTAATTCTTAATTATATAGGTGGTTTGAGTTATATTTCCTTTAGACAGCTCTACTCATGTGCTATTCTAAAAGAATCTGTGATTTTATTTCATTGTTTATGTTCAACAAAGAAACAGAAAGTCCTTCAATCTGGGGTTACTAGTACTTAGCTTTTCTATCAGGCATGCCTAGCTTAAAAAGGAAAGACACAAACTGAACAACAGCAAGACTGCCATTTCTCCTTACCTTGCCTGTACCCTGGTATGGTCAAAGGTGAGCAGAGCCAAGCTCATAAAAACATGTAAATTCCCAGCTCTACAACACTTCCCATCGATACACAAGTGTTTCAGGAATGCATTCTACAAAGAGAAACTCCCATCATTTTCTGCTCCTTTGCTTCAGATGGGGAAAGGGTCCTCAGCTGTTCCTCCTCCTTTGCTGCTAAGTGTCCATGAAAACTGCTGGTCATTGAGGGACCCCTCAGCCTGTTGCACCCTGCCTGCCTTTCGGAAGCTACATGCACTGGCAGGTCCGTTTCAGCAATAACAGTACAGCTAGCTCTTCTCATCTTCTGCCTACCAAATAGAGAACAAAGGCTCATGGCCTGGGTTTCTGGTGTTAAGAAACAATCTTGGGGGTGTCAGTCCTGGTCAGCTCCCATTCATCCTCCCAGATGCTGCTAAGAATTCCTTGTTACAGGAAACCTTCCGAAAGATCAACCACTAAGGCTCAAAATCAATTTTCCCTACCATTGTTCTGTCCAGTCAGTTTCAAGGAAAGCAGAATCATCCAGAAACTCATCCCCTACCCTGTGTTTTCCCAGCTTCCACCTTACCACAACAGAATCTGTAACAAAAGCCCTAGCAAGGATAAAGATTTTTAACAGGTGATGGACATCAGTCATCCTAGGTCTGAGAAGCTGTGAGAGAGAGATCTCAGATTGGAGGCTAGCCTGGGCTACATAGGAAGACCCTGCAAAGAGAGGGGTAGAGGAGGTAGAGGAGAAAAAGGAGGAAGAGGAGAGGGAGAAAGGAGGGAGTGGGAAGGAGAGGAAAGAGAGGTGAACAAAGGAAGCAAACATGAAGCCAGAAGTTTAGGTATAGCGTGCTTCGTGCTTCGGTCCAGGGTGACTATATGGTTCTGAGCTGCTCCTCTATACCCATCCCACCTCAGGGCTTAAGTTAGAAATAGTTTTGAGATTTTAGTTTAAGTCAGTTTTCTCACATAAGACAAATACAGTGTGGCTTTTTCCTCTAAATTTGTTTTCTTATTTGGAACTGCCATTTACCAGAGCAAAATAAGTGCTCACTGACCACGCACACAAAATGCAATAAAGCACCTAAGGATGGTCTTAAAATTTTAAGACTCCAAGTACTAAAATCCCTGGCTCTATGCATTGACTATAGGCCTGCACTACCCTGCATTTTCACCTGCATGATCTTATTTCAACCAGTTCTCAAACAGAACAGCCGTATGAACACAGGTTTTAAAATAATTTAAAAATAGACATAGACTTCTGTTTTAATATATCCATTGGTGTTGATGTATTTAAGGTGATAAACGGAAAGTTTCTGGCAGTTAAATGGGTTAACAGGTTTTTTTTCACGTCAAATAAAACTAAATAATCTTACAAACAGGTTATTCTGGAGGCAGCTTTCCAAGAACTGCCACTCACTTCCAGTTAACAGAAAATTGTATTCTTAGAAATCTCTATGCTCTTTCCTCACTGCACAGTGCTGGGGGGGAAACTATGGCTCTTTGAGGTGGTGCATATCAAATGCACGTGGCTTAGTGTGAAAATGGGAGGGGATTTTTGCTAATGCTCATGGTTTCCCAGAAGATGTACACAAATGCTCTTAGAAATATTTTGCATAGGTATGAAGTAGGTTTGCAATGCCCGGATAATTTTTGTACAAAGTATTTATTTATTTTATAGCATAATTGAATCATTTGCCTTCCCTTTCCTTCCCAAACTGTCCCATTTATCCTCCTTACTCTTTTTAAAGTTCTTTTAAAAGTTCTTCTTTTATTACTTGTTGTTGAATATATATATGTATATATATATATATATATATATATATATATATATATATATCACTAAATACACAAATACAATCTGCTCAGTCTGTATAATGTTACTTCTGTGTATGTTTTCAGGACTAGGATCCTCCCTGAAGACACCGTGAAGACACCAGAAGGCACCTTGCAAGCTTCTAAAGAATGGAAGCAACCAAGAGTTCTTACCTAGCTATGATGCCTATGAACTACATCAATGACCAGCCCGGCCCAATAACCCTAAGGGTACAATAGTGGAACACATACACTGGCAGTAACCAACAGTTCTCTCATAAGACTTCAGACATGTCAAGAGGAAATGCATGCCCGGTACTAGAGACCTAGCCAACTAACCAGGGCTAGTGAAGTTGTGGATCTTGGAGGATAGCCTACAACCACCACTTTATTAAACCAGCCAAGTCAAGACTGGCAGTAACGTGATGGGCAAATTACTCAGTGCAACGTAAGGTGGACACTAGTGCATGGTGGCCACAGCCATGTTAGAAGCACAGCTGGCTAGGCTCCAGCGACTGTAGCCTAGGCACCCGTGTTTAAGGAGATCTTTTTTTTCTTTTTTTTATTTATTTTTTTATTAATTACACTTTATTCATTTTGTATCCCCCCATAAGCCCCTCCCTCCTCCCCTCCCGATCCCACCTTTCCTCCCCTTTCTGCATGCATGCCCCTCCCCAAGTCCACTGATAGGGGAGGTTCTCATTTAAGGAGATCTTAATTGTGGATAGTTGATGTCATCAGTTGCACTGGCTCCTGTGGTTTAGATGTGGTTGGAATGTGTCCCCAAAGGTGTATTAAAACTTAATTCCCATCATGGCATATTTAGACAGTAGAAACTTAATTTAACAATAATGTTTAGAAGTTAGGCCTTTGGAACATGATAGGACTAAATAAAGGTATTAGGGTAAAGCCTTCTTGACTGGAACCTACCTGATGTCTTCATAAAAGCGAGATAGAACAGAAGAAATACACAATCTCTCTCTCTCTCTCTCTCTCTCTCTCTGTCTGTCTGACACCTACACACACACACACACACACACACACACACTTCCCGTCTCTTGACAACAATGTCTTTTAGCCCTCTTTAGAACACTTCCAGCAAGGCCATTGTTCGAGGAAGGCTCCTGATCTTGGTCCTTCAGAACTATCAGTCAAAGAAAATCTCTGTTCATATAATGCTAGCTACCCATAGGTATTTTCTTAGATTAAAGTAGAAAGAAAAAAAATGTGAGCTTGATGGTATTTTATTTGATCAATTATTTATGATTTGAGAAAACAAATTCTTAAAATTATGGATCCTCATTTACTAAAAGAGCCCATCCAGTATTGCAATGCTATTTTCACTATTGCAGAAAGCTCAGCACAGGGCTCTACAGAGCAATTCCCTGACTTCACAGCTATGGAAAGTCACTTTTAGATTGTTTTTGTGAACCACACTCTCTCAAACCAAAGCTCTGTACATCTATAACTCAGCAGTCTCTAGAGGGAATATATATATATGTGCATTTATACACATATATGTGTGTACATATGGATGCAAAACAGGTTAATTCACTTGGCTTATATACTGGGTGGCTGGATACTCGCAAAATGGCTATCGGCACATGGAGGAGCTATAGAAATGAGTAGCTTTTCCAAGATGTAAGCTGCAGGAAGGTGAGATCAGAGATGAAGAGCCTGACCAAGACAGGAGGCCTGAAAACCTTGCAAATTCATCATCATGGGTCTACATTGAAAGGCTTAGGAAACTAGTATCGATGTCCACAGGGAATGCAAACAGCATCAAATGCCTTTTCAGGAAGAACCAAGCCTCCGCATTCTTGCTGGCCTCATCTTCCTTTTGCTTTTGTTCTTCCCTGGCTTCCCTTCTGCCTTAGCTACTATCCCTCATGCCAACTGTCTCTGGAAATGCCTTCACTGTCATGCCTAGAAGTGTTTTCACAACCTCTAGGCCTTTCTCAGTCCAATCAGGTTGGCAGAAGAATAGCCATCATGGTTCACATTGTCTCTGCTGCCCAGGATACCTTTTTCCACTGCCTTGCTGATACCCCAGTTGTACCTAGTCAATATTATTTTTCTTTCAGATAACAACTCCACACAGATGCGACTCATGATATCCTACATTAGTTGTATTGTGGCTTTTTCCTTAGTACTGTTATCTGTCTGTTCAGTGTTTCCCTTCCCTGATTGATTAACAATGCCATGAGTTTCAGGGTCTTTTCTGCCCTGTTCACTATTGGAACAAGAAGTGCAAGTATGGAACAGTCTGATTTCCCTTATTTTATGCAAGTGTAGAGAAAGGGACAGATCTCAGGAGTGAGATGCAAAAATAAAATTAGCAATTAATACACATTAAGTAAATTATGTCTCAGGCACTAGGCTAAGAAGATTGGCACTGTAAATCGTAGCAGGACACCGCTGCTGTTCAAACAATCACAGTTATCTTATTTCAGTCAAAACACAAATGGCTGGTAAAGCAGGAGCAAATCTTGGTTCTGAAAATAGAAAATGTAAAATTCCCCTAGCTGGGCTTCCTTGTCTGGCCTCAGTGAAAGAGGAGGCACTTAGTCCTGCCATGACTTGAACTGCCAGGGCAGGTTGGTAGCTATGCAGGGCCTCCCCTTCTCTGAATAAGGGGATGGGAAAGTAGGGGGAAGGGGGTGGGAGGGTGGGACTGGGACGAGAGGAGAGGGGGGAGTGTGGACTGGGATCAGGATGTAAAGTGACTGACTGAATGAATGAATGAAAAAATAAATATGTAAATAAATAAATAAATAAATAAATGGGAAAAAAGAAAAGGAGAAAAGAGAGAAAGACAAATTGGAGAACAAAGAAACCTTAAAGGAGCAGCATTTCTCCTTGACTTTTTTTCCTTCGTTGTTCACCATGTCCCTAACTCAACAATCTGCTTTCTGAAGTGCCTTACATCTGAAGACAGGCTATAAAGCCCTTACCTAGAATTTTTGGAAATATTGAGATAACTAGGACTCTTTCTATTCCTTCAAAAAGAATGCAATGTCCTGCTGGAAGCCCTGTGCCAGCTACTCTGAAATGCATACATGATCAGAGGTAATCTGTGCTACCTTCAAAATCATGAACACTTAGTTGCTTGTGTACTCTTATCTCCCCCCCACCTTAAATCGGTGCTCAAAGTAATGACAGTGGCACACTTTGGTGCTGAGCTGGTAAGAGAAACTGAGAGAGTTGGTTCCATGACTCACTTTTGCTCACGCTTTCTTGAAGCTTCATTGTTTGACATCCCACCTTCATTCTCACCACATCTTGGCCACAACACTGCATCCTGAGATGACAATGATTACGCCCAGATCCCTGAATAAGAAACGAAACATTCTAGGTTTGCTTAGTTATGATTACAAAAAAATAAATGCTAGTCTCTGAAGGCTAGTTTGTACTCATGCAATTAACACTCATTGACCAACAAAGATAAAAGAAGGATGATTTTTAAAATGTGTTCACTTTTGTCATTTTTAAAAATACTTTCTATTTTTTGAAATTAAAATATAATTACATCACTAACCCCTTCCCTTTTCTCCCCTCAAACCCTTCCATGTACCTCTCCTTGCTCTCTTTCAAATTCATGGCCTTTTATATTGTTTTTTTATTCAGAGTTCTTATCACTCAAAATGTTGCAGTTCTTAACTCATTAATACAAAAGCTAGCTTTATAGAGATTCCTCTCCCCTTGAGAGCAAGGAATGACAACTGATGCTTGGCCAGTAAGAAGAACCACCAATTCCACCTGGCTTAGCATCTCTATTTGGGGAATGATTGTTTTTAAGGAATAGAACAAAAGCCTGTCTTCTCCAATTTATTTCTTTGGTGTCCTAAATATTTATTATACAGGTCCTCCTTGCTTGGTTAGAACTCTCCTAGGGTATTTTTCAAGGTTATGGGGTGCAAGAACTATTTGAAGTACAAGGTTTCAAGGTAGAAAGATACTATTTCCCTAACTTTTTTTCTCACATTGTTTGTTATTCATATGTAGGAAGGCTATTGAGTTTTATGTGTTAATTTTATAGCCAGCTATTTTGTTGAAAGTGTTTATCAGCTGTAAAAGTTTCCTAGTGGAGGTTTTACGGTCATTTATGTATACAACATAAATATAATATAGAGTCGGCTATATACAATGATATCATAAAATAAATGATATTTTCAAATAAAAACACTTTGACTTCTTCCTTTCTTATTTGTATCCCCTTGATCTCCTTCAGTTGTCCTATGGCTTTAGCTAAGACTTCAAGTACTATTATTTTGAATAGATATGAAGAGAGTAGAAATCCTTGTCTTTCTGATTTTAGTGGAAATGCTTTGAGTTTCTGTCCGTTTAGGTTAATGTTGGCTGTGGACTTGCTTAAACTGACTTTACGATGTTGAGGTGTATCCCTTGCTTCCCTAGTCTCTCTAGAAATTCATCATGAAGGGAAGTTGGATTTTGTCTAAGGCCTCTTCTGTATCGAATATGTGTGTGTTTGTGTGTGTGCATGTGTGTGTATTCCTAAATATATAAATACAACCTTCTCAGTCTGTGTGTATAGGTTTTTAAAGCTGACTATTAACATGTCAAAATGGAAGAAGGAAAGTTCATGAGTCCTCAATTCTAGACAAAAAAAAAAAAAAAAACAACTACGGGCAACTAAGGAAGGTAGAAAATGGGAAAACAGTCTTCCCTAGCTAAGAAAAGCACATCTAATAGCAGATGGCCAGTTCTATGTTTTTCAGACAGGGTCTTATTATATAGCCACAAACTCTCTAAAACCCACGACCCCAAAATCACATTCCTGCTTCACGCTCTCAAGTGTTAGGATGTCCATTGTATGCCACTGTGCCAGACTCAACAGAGTTTTTTTCTAACAGAAGCTGGTCCTAGACAGGGAGTGTAACTACACTTCTCCACTTCCACCTTTCTCTGCTTCTAGAAGGACACCTCATGGAGTTGAGAGTGACATGATAGAGGATAAGCAGGGAGTTTGGAAGGTCTCGGGAAACCACAGAAGTAAGAGAAATTACTAAGAGAAATAAATGTAAGTAGAACATGAATTGCAAAGCAGCTAGTGTTTCTATGTTATGTGTGAGCTCTCTGTCTCCACATGATCATGACTCTAGGCATGTCAAGGAAGTTAAAGGGTATCCAAATGGAAGAAATCAGCTACACTAAATTCTTATGACTCATTGGAGAGAGGCAGAAGTAGGGATAATTAGTCTTCCAGGGTAATGTTTGGAGTCTCTGATAGGTCAGCAATAGGTCAAAAACTTTCTGTGCCCAAGGAATACACCTGTGGCAGAGTTTCTACCTGGAGCCAAAAAGTGTTTCTTATGTCCAGAATAAAGACACGGGGAGTAAAAACACTGAGTAGAAGGTGTATGTGCCATGGAATGCTATAAACCAAGTAAGAGAACACATAGACACAGCACATAGACTTCAATCTGCCCCATTAAATGGGAATATGTGTGTGTCTTAAGAGCATCAGTGTATTGTGCTAAACAGCTCAGCTGGTCTATGCCCAATGACTCCAATGGATATGTTTTCTGCAGGACAGACTTAAAAGGAAAACACAAGCAACTGACAACAACAGAAAAAGTGATGGAGCTAGTGAAATTTCTTGGGAAGGGAGAAGAAGGAGCCACCATTTAAGCCATCACTGAAGCTTCTTTTCCCCTTCCAAGAAAATTTAACATCTAAGAATTCAAACATGATCTGTTAAGTTTTGAAGAAAGTAGAGGGTGCTGCTAAATGAAGGCTCCTTGAGTAGGGTCACATTTGCCTCTCTTCAGGAAAATCTGAAAGACTTTAGATGATGAGAATCACAATTCCCAGCATCGAGTAAGTCTAATCCTGTTGCCTCACCAGGAAAACCTGGAAAATTAGACTGCACAGGCAAATTGCTCAGGACTGTCATTCGGCTTAGTTTTTCTATAAAGCAATCCACAGCTAAAGGTGTCCTGGGGGCCAAAAAGTGGAACCTGGTGGGTGGCCTGGATGGGAGTGTGCACTTTGTAGCAGAAAGACAAAGAGATGGAGTTTTGGACTTGAGAAGCTTCTGAAGGAGGTGCTCAAACTCCAGGGAAAAATGCCAGTCCACATCAAGACTTAATAATCAACAATGAGCATCTACACAGGTGCCAGCCTTGGCTCTGTTAAAGGGAAGCCCTAATTACTTTAGGGAATGTGTTATGATACCCTAAAAAACACAAAGAGAAATACTTCAAAGGTGTGAGTAATAATAAAACCTGAATATGTAGTGACTTAAGCTTGTTAAAGTATTTTCACACAAATGATTATGTTGAATCTTCATAGCTCCGAGGGTAAAAGAAAATTAAATATCCTATCATTACTGCTTTGCCTGCCTTCCAGGCTTATTATGAGGCTAGCAATGAGGGGATAAATGAAAATATCTTTCCACAACAGGGAGAACTGACTTGGCCCCTCTACTCTAGACAAAGGTCCATATTCACAAGGAGCCCACACACATGATGGGAAGGTTGCCACCTCAGACCCTCAGACATCTTTGTCACCAAATGACTCATTCCATCTTTGTAATATTTGTGGTCACTTAACCCAATTAAAGCTAGCATTTCTGGAATGCTCATTCACCAGAAGAAAGCTGGTTTACTTCCCCTGCCCTTAGCTCTAATCTTCTGTTTGATTGCTCTCTTGAAACAGCCACACCTTAATCTAGCAGCTTGATCCTTTGGTATTAGAGTCCTCACATTGTCAGAGGGAGACCACAGAGTTTTTCATTACTGAGAATGGCTTCACTGTCCCAACTGATTCTACGGCTCCTGTACCTAAGGCTCAGGGCTGATTTCAGAAGAGGAAGCAGAACGCAGAAATATTGTAAGTACCAGAGGAATAGAAAGTTTGCTGTGAGACTGTGTCTGACAGAAAAGCCAAAAGCTACATCCATGATGTCTCACCAACATGGCTGCCTAACAACAGTTAAAGAAAAAGAGGCCATGAATTTGAAAGAAAGAAAGCAAAGCAGGGTATGTGGGAAGGTTGTAGCAGAGAAAGGTGGAGATGGGACATTATGTAACTATCTTATAATCTCAAAATATATTCTTGAAAAAAATATAAAGAATGGCTTGATACCCAAAATTACAAGTACAAATTTTCCATCCTCTAACCCTTTTCTCCAGTTCTTTCCCGACTTACCATGCTCACACCCACTCTTCAAACTCATGGACTCCTCCAAGTTCCTGTTTTCACTTCCTGGGTCTATCAGCCTTTCTTAAAAGAAACTACAAGTCACTGGACATCTGAACTAGTCACTCCCCAGTGCCTTCAATTGCACTTATGTTTCTCAATATCGCATTTACGAAGCAAACTCTCACCACAAATCAGTTCTAGCCTGGAACCTAGAAGGGTGAGCACTGAGTCAAATGTTAACCACCCAGATTACTGTCAGAACAAACATACAGTGTGTGACCTCAGGACCTCAAGAACTTTCCTCAATCTTTGTCCTTTACTAATTCTATTCTCTACTCCCCTAGGTAAGTGTTGTAAACTGGTTTCAATAACCTAACATTCATTTCTGTATCTACTGAAGAATTTTATAAAGATTTTTCCCCTTCTTTTATATAGACAATATACTTTCTTCTTCATTTCAAGAGCTGATGGTTCAAGAAGAGAAAAATTAGTCTTATGATATCATAAAGGTGATTTTTCAAGAGTTCCTAATTCCCCTGAGACCAGTAAATAAAAATGTTCCTAAGGCTCATGCAATGTTCTGTTGGTTACAGAGGCTCACTTACTTACATGACTGAATTTATGCAAGGACTTCAGAAGTTCTGTTACAATCCAGATCTCTCCTCTAAGCGCCATGAAAACTTCAAGTCAAACATTTGCACACTGTCTAAATAGAACCTCAAAAATCACATGCCTGGCTGGAGAGATGAGTAACATACTTGATATACAAGCATGAGGACCTGAGTTCAAATCCCCAGGACTCATGAAAATTCTGACATGGTAAAGTACATATGTAATCTCAGTGTTTCTAGAGTGAGATGGAAGGCAAAACCAGAAGAATCCTTGGAAGCTCACAGGCCAGGATGCCTGTGAACTACAGAGGCTATGCTCAAACAAGGTGGAAGGCAAGAACAGTGCTCAGGGTTGTTCTCTGACTATAAACATGCCATGACTCACTTGTGCCTACATGCAAATGAGAACACACATTCGTATACACACACACACACACAGCTAAAAGAAAAAAAAAACAAGCCACAATTAATCTTTGTGCTTCCCTTTCCATCTTTGCCTCTCTGTATCTTTCACACAGAGACAGATGAGAGAATGTGCACGCGCATGCACACACATGCAAACACACACACAAACTTCTCTTATCTCCCCTGCACTAAAACACCACCCAAGTTCCAGTCCTTGAGATAGAAACCTGGCAGTCATCCTTGTCACTCCTCTGCCTCATCAGATCTCTCAATAGTTTGTACCTGCATCATCCCTTAATCTTCTCTCAAGTCCAGTCCCTTGTCCCTGTTCACATGTAGAAAGTAAAGCTGGGAGAGGTCAGGATTATATACTATCATACAACACGGAAGCAGCCAAGCCAATTCAGACTCCCGTCTGCCTTTCCAAAATGCATACTTGAAATTAAAGCATTTGATCTTGAGATTTTTTTATGCCAAACATACCAGTAAGAAACACAAATGAGACTATGGCAACTGATGGATGGCCAAGAAGGTTCACTACAGCCAGGTAAGGAAGTGTCACCTTCATCTAGTGCCAAGTCACAAGTGATAGAGCCACACAGCCCAGCTGGGTTTTGTTGTTTTTTTAAAAGTATCTTAAACATTTGATTTTACCAATAGAGACTTGGTTGGGAGCCAGATGCTGGGGTGAAAGCTTGCTGGCTTGGAGAGGCAGAGAAAGCACCCAGCTGACCTTCTTCCTCAGCTGACATCCCCCCCACCAAAAAAAAAAAGCTCTCCTTTTCTATGTCATCTCAGATAATCCACAAACTGAATGTCTCTCTCTGTTTCACTTGGAATGTGGCAAGTGTCTGAAGACTCCAAAGAGGGCTGATGAAATTGCCTAGCTCCACTGGTAAAGGTACTTACTAGCAATCCTGACTACCTGAGTTTGACCTTTACAATTGCATGGTGGTGGGAGAAAATGGACCTCTACAAACTGTCCTCTGGCCTCCACGTGCATATGCCCACATGCATGCACCATGCACACACACGCAATCAATCAAATAAGATTAAAAGCTTTATTCCAAATAGCCTGAATCTAGAAACAACCCAGATGTCCCTCAATGGAGGAATGGATACAGAAATTGTGGTACATTTACACAATGGAATACTACTCAGCAATTAAAAACAAGGAAACCATGAAGTTTGCAGGCAAATGGTGGGAACTAGAAAAGATCATCCTGAGTGAGGTATCTAAGAAGCAAAAAGACACACATGGTATATGCTCACTTATAAGTGGATATTAGACATATAATATAGGATAAACATACTAAAATATGTACACCTAAAGAAGCTAAGCAAGAAGGAGGACCCTGGGTAAGATGATCAATCCTCACTCAGGCAAAAGAGATGGACATTGGAAGAGGAAGAAAACAGGGAACAGGACAGGAGCCTACCACAGAGGGCCTCTGAAAGACTCTACCCAGCTTTGTATCAAAGCAGATGCTGAGACTCATAGCCAAACTTTAGGCAGAGTGTAGGGAATTTTAGGAAAGAAGGGGGAGATAAAAAGACCTGGAGGTGATAAGAGCTCCACAAGGGGAGCAACAGAACCAAAATATCTGGACACAAGGGTCTTTTCTGAGCCTGATACTCCAACTAAGGACCATACATGGAGATAACCAAGAACCCCTGCACAGATGTAGCCCATGGCAGTTCAGTCTCCAAGTGGGTACCCTAGTAATGGGAACAGGGACTGTCTCAGACATGAACTCAGTGGCTGGCTCTTTGATCACCTCCCCCTGATGGGGGAGCAGCCTTGCCAGGCCACAGAGGAAGACAATCCAGCCAGTGTTGATGAGACCTGATAGGCTAGAGTCAGAAGGAAAGGCAGAAGGACCTCCCCTATCAGTGGACTTGGGGAGGGGCATGGGAGGAAGAGGGAATGAGGGCAGGATTAGGAGGGGATGAGGGAGGGAGCTACGGCTGGACTACAAAGTGAATAAATTATAATAAAAAATTAATGAAGTATATTATTTTCCTAAAAAAAAAAGACTAAAAATTTTGAGGACCTTTATGACCCCAAAGTAAAATTCATTCCCTAATAAAAAAAAGCTGATCTGCATTTAATTCAAAACTCTTTTTGTAGCATATATTAATTAGTTTTTAGTTATCACTGAAAGAAAAAAAAAACACCCAAGAGAAGCAATTCAAGAGAGAAGTAGTTTGTAGTGGAATACAGTCATCCAGGAGAGAGGGCATGGTGAAAAACTGGCCTGTGGCAACGGGGACTTGCAATGGCCACTTCTCTCAACTTAGAAGATCAGGGAACTGAAATATTTATCACTGAAGTGCTGCCTCCTTCCTCCCAAGATAGCACTGTTGGCTGAGATCAAGTGCTCGAATTCATGAGTTGGGGGGAGGGCCGTCTCACATTCAAACCCTAAGAGGGAGCTTTTGTAAATGATGAGTATAATAAGGATGGTGTGATAAAAATAGCTAACATTTTGAACACCAGAGGTCCGCACAGGACTGAATTTTATAGACTTGAATAAATTCAGTCTTCACAACTATTGCTCATATCTACAGAGAAAACTGTAGACATTACAGGGGAAATGAGCATAGCCATACATCTTGTACATATTTAAATGAATAAACATATCTAATCTAAAAATAAAATAAGAAAAATGGTCATTATCTAATTTGTTTATTCCAAATAAAATACCCCTTTAACATAAGACTGTTCTTCACCCAGTGATAGAATGGTGTAAACAGATGAACCTTTGTAACTGACAGTCCTGATAAAGTATTCATAAACATAATTCCAGTTGTGTTTAAAAAAAAATAATCGGTTAGTGGCCATAAAGAGTATAAACTTTTTAGAGGTATTTGTTTTCCAAATGTATGTATTTTATTTTGTGGGTATGAGGAATGCTTTGCCTGCACATATGTGTATACACAGTGTGTATGCCTGTGTGCATGCCATACACGCCATGTGTGTGACTGGTGCCTGGGTCAGAAGAAGGTATCAGATCCCTGGAATTAGAGTTATGGAGGTTGTGAGCTGCCACATGGGTACTGATAATCAAACCTGGATCGTCTTCAGGAAAAGAAAATGCTCTTAGCCCGACACAGCTCTGCAACCCTCAGATCCTTATTTTTTTGTACTCATGGTGCTCACCCCTCACTTGCAAACACAGAGTTGTTTTTCAAACTTAAAGGGTAAAATGAAAAAATAAAATAAAATAAAATAACTGAACGCAATTCTTCATGGTATTCCCCATGGCCAGTAAAGGACAGAATCCTTTTTTGATACATGGGTTGTTTTTCCCAGAGTTCCAGAAAGGGGAGGCCTGGGAAGCAATGCCAGACTCAGAGCCTGAATCAATCAATCTCTCTCTCTCTTTCTCTCTCTCTTTCTCTCTCTCTCTCTCTCTCTCTCTCTCTGTCTCTCTGACTGTCATTAGTACTAGTTGCCAAGTGTTCCAGTTTTACCAGCACCTTGTTTGACCCATGTGTATAGTTCTGACTAACCAGTTATATGAACACATGTTTTAGGGGCTGGAGAGGTGGCTCTGCAGTTAAGAGCACTTAGCACTTACTGATCTTCTGGAGAAGATCTATTCTTAGCACCCTCACTGTGGCTCACAAAGAACTCTAACTCCAGTCCAAGGGGTGATTCAACACCCTCTTCTGGCCTCCACAGGCACTGCACACATGTGATATGCAGATACACATGCAGGCAGAACACCCACACACATGAAATAAAAAATAAGATAAATAGAAAAGTGTGGTTTTGCTCAGTCCTGATGCAACTTGATAAACTGGGGTGGATGGGAAAGGGAGGTCCCCTTTTCTCAGGAAAAGGGGGGTGGGGAAGGAGGGTGAAACTGGCAGGGTAGGAAGCATGGGGCTACAAGGGTGTAAAGTGAATAAAAAATAAATTAAAATAATTTTTAAAAAGAAAACTTGTTTCACTTTCATATCAGATATAAATTATAATACAGGTCTCTCCAAAGCTTTTGGTTTTTAACTGCTATAATTATCAAAGGGAGGCTGTTCTATTAACCTGTGATCTGAAGGAAGTTCAGCAAACAGAGCTGCATGCAGACCTGGGTACTTATGCCATGAGTGAGAACCATTCTGTTTTGTTTTGTTTTTTTATGCACTAAGATAGACAGTTTGTTATCACAGCATAACAAGACGTATCCTGACTAATTTAACCACTTTGTTTATAGCTTAACTTATGCAGTAGCCTTGCTGAAAAATCCAGGGGGGAACATGGATTCAAATGTCACAAAGTCCTTCTAAACAAAATAATTCTATTTGTATTCTCGTTATATTCCTAAGTTTACGTCTTTGTTTTGTAGCCCAGAGTGACCTAGAACTCATGTTTCTGGAACTGTAGTTTGAATGATGAGATTCCTGACATGTGCCACCAGACCTGGCTTCTGTTTTCTTTTTTTACACTTCTGTGTTAGTGATGGTGTTCATTAGAAATACTAAGAAAATGTGTGTGTGTGTGTGTGTGTGTGTGTGTGTGTTCGCTTTATCCTTTCTATCCCAATCACACTGTTCTATCCCAATCCTCATGGTGTACTTAAGTGTATGGCATGCAATAGGTGTTCAATAAAGATTTGACATGGATGAAACTAAAACATATAACCCTCAAAGATTCGAAAATATATTCAAAGAAAAACTTCTCTCATTTCAGAGTTCTGATGACTAGCATGGGATCAGGCACACCCAATCCCAAGGAATTAATTATCTATTTTCCCAGCCCTCTGTAGAAACACAGAAAGAGTGATAATTCTCAGGAACAAGTGTTTTCTCAAGTCACCCTGCAGTTTATGGCTATGGGGGTGGGGAGCAAGGAGAAGAAAAGAAAAAGCAGGGAGACGTGAGCAATTTTGCTGCTACATGCCTTAGCTAACTATGTACTAATGACTATTTAAAGACTCATTAAACTAATCTTTTCCCAAAATCTCTGTTATGAATGAAGCAAGTTGCAAAAGTCACATGGGGTAAAGCAATTGCAATAATCCATGAACTTCACACTGTAAGTCTATAATGTAAAGACTACACCAGTCTGAACCTTGGGGCTTAGGAGTCAGTCAAAAGAAGTAGAGAAAACTGCTGAGAGAGGATTGTGAACATTCTCATGACAAAAAATATTGATGTGCATGTAAGGTGATGACTGTCAACTCCCCTGACTCAACATTTTCTTTTTTAAAAATTATTTATTTTTTATTAATTACAGTTTATTCACTTTGTTTCCCAGCTGTAGCCCCCTCCCAATCCCACTCTCCCTCCTTCATCTCCTTCCATGCCCTTCCCCAAGTCCACTGATAGTGGAGGTCCTCCTTCCCTTCCATCTGAGCCTAGCCTATCAGGTCTCATCAGAGCTGGCTGCATTGTCTTCCTCTGTGGCCTGGCAAGGCTGCTCCCCCTCAGGGGGAGGTAATCAAAGATCCAGCCACTGAGTTCATTCCAGAGACAGTCCCTGTTCCCCTTACTAGGGAACCCACTTGGACACTGAGCTGCCATGGGCTACATCTGTGCAGGGGTTCTAGGTTATATCCATGCATGGTCCTTGGTTGGAGTATCACCTGACTCAACCATTTTGTCTCAAAATATCATACTAGGAACAACAAATATTGTCAGTTTTTGTCAACTATGCCACAATAAAAATAAAAATAATAATTTTTAAAGTACGGTGAGAGATATCTAGTAAATTATAAAACTAAGTTTAATAACAAAAAGAATTCAGGGAGCAGAAAGAATGTGGCCTTTCAGCAAGATCCAGGATTTCATCCTCAGCTACATCATGTGATATTTACATCATCCTATAGCAATATTTTGGCCTCTCTGCACTTTGCCTTTCTCATTAGTAAAACAATGGGAAGAATACCTCTTTTATGACGATTCAATGAGTTATCATAGAAGAAATTCCCAGCATTAAGTAGGGTTACAGTCAGAGGCAGCTATTAGTACTGTTACCAGCTCTAAGAGCCTGTCTGTGGCCTGTTTAGCACTTCCTCTTCATCACTTATGAAGTCTGACTTAGTCTCCGCTAAGCCTTTCCTGGATGCCATAAGTGCTCCTAATGCACAGAGAAGCACCACTTACCTGTGCGGTGAACAGCATGTGCCGCAGCAGCTGTGCGACTTTGAAGAAGTTAATGTATCTCCTCAAGACCAGTTCATTAAAGACCAGAACATTCAAAAGCCCTCTGACAGAAAGTTTTAAGGATTTATGAGGAACTAATGCATGTCAGTTGGTTCCCGCCTAAGCACAGAGGCCAATGCAATGGTTATTAATTCCATTGTGTTGCTCTGGACTAAACAAACAAGTAAGGGATTTTCAGGCTGACTGATTTCCAGAGACAAGGCATGAGTTATGCCAGGTTCTAGGTGCTCTGATGAAAAGACAGCAAGCTCACACGCACAGCATGCCCCGTGGGCATTCTGATGTCTAGAAGAGCTGCCTGGGCCTTCAACCTGCCTGAAAGATATGGCAGTATCCAGCTATGGGAGTTCCTCAATACTTTTGTAGTTGAAAATCTAGACCAAGTCTCTTCTCAATAAGTGTGAAATATGTTTGTTTTTTTTTTTTTTTTTTCTGGGTTGGGGATCCTTACACTGTAATCCAGGATGCTCAAGATTTCATTATGTAGCTCAGTCTGGTCTTAAACTCCCAGAGTCCTGCCTCAGCCTCTCAGATGCTCCACTATTTTTTGTTCATCCGATATTGCCATGAAAATGCAACTGTTGCTAATTCCATTTCTTCATTCCTTTCACTGAATGGGTACTCTGCTCTGGGGATCATGGCAGGTAAAACAGAAAGTGAGTCAGGGAGTCAGTCATGGTCTATGCCTTCGGGAAGTCACAGTGCAGCCTTAGTAAATCCAAGAGCACTAGAAAAGGTAACTGAAATTATGTTTTGTGGACAAGAGACTATTAACATTTTTAATTTTCAATGAGAAGGGCAGTAAAATCTATTAAAGTCACAAGTACATATTTATTAGAAAGTCATAATTAAGAGTAAGGTAATTCTCTTTATCTGGCTACCTTGCTTTGAGAACCATAGTCATCACTTAACCCCAGACTAAAGTAGATCTTATTTCAAGCTACAGGTAATAAAATGTCAATGAATATCCAGAATATCTTAACTAATTCATGACAAGGTTCCCAATAGTAGCTGATGTACTCTCCTTTAATATGTCTGGTGATGATAAACATAGGTGGTGTATATGAGCTAAAAATAAAAGGCCCCGAAGGTTTCAATGTGAGTATAATTATAAACCTCCCTAGATGCGGGAAGTTCATCGTGGTCACTGACTGGAAGCATTATATGGTTCTCCATTAAAATCCCCTAAAGCTTCTTTGAAGTGGGGGTGTGTGTGTGGAGGTTTTGCTGTTACTGTTGAGGAAGTTGTTTGTTTGTTTTGGAAACCAAACACAGGCTATCATGAGTTAGAGACTCCTTAAATAATATATACCTAGGCTTGCCATAAGAAGACACTGTCCAGGACTCAAGAGACTTCCAGGGCACTGGTAGGAAGCCGACAACTGCAAATTCAGAGCATTATTTACAAGAGGCTTTGCACATAATTGTCTTTAGAGAAAGTTCTGACAAATTAACAAACTGTTAAGCGAGTTCTTTCTCAATAAGTACACAGTGGAGTTACCTGGGGTTTGCAACTGTCAGCAAGTCAATCCCAAGTTTAACACATTTGTGTTCACTTTTTTTTATAAGCATAACTCTTGGGAAATGGAAACATTATGAGTTCAAATTTGGAATAGGATCCAACTATCACTTAACTTGAGTAAAAAGAGAGAGCATTAGAAAAATTGGAAAACAGTTCCTTCATACTTCAAAAACAGGAAAGGAAAACCTGGGGCCGATACTGGATAATATTAAGTGGAGAACAGAAGCACGCAAAGTCTCTCTCACACTGAGCTCAGCATGACCCTCAAAGGAGGAAGATGAAGCAACTGCACAGCCCACAAACCAGAGGAAGGACTGCACAGGAAGGGGTGGGGGTGGAGCACGGTGCTATAGACTCTGAAACAGGATGAAGTCAGTCTATATGAGGTTCAAGGAGCCCAAACAGACAGAATGAACATCCAAGTGTTTCCTGGAGTCATTCACTCAGGACCACATCCTGATTTCAAACACCATGGAAACACAGAAAGCTGCTAAACGTGAACACCTTTGAAGACTCTCTGATTGTCACTTTAGAGGCAAGCTGACTGATGCCCCACTTTGAACACCTTCAGGGCAGACCCTGGATCCAGCACCTGATAGGCAGTACCAAGTTCCCCAGCAACATCAGACAAGCAGCATTTGACTTGACAAATTGCATGAGACAGGTAGTGCCAGGTAGCTAGGTGCCAAAAGCCTGGGGTGGTTATTAGAATAATGGTTACCTCCTCCAATTATCTGACTACAGACTCTGTACTGCCAGGAAAACTGCAGCAACAGATTTCGGCCAAAGCAATCACTGCTCCCTAAGGAAACAGCCAGGGGGTTCTCCCTCACTGCCTGCTATTTTCTACGTGGCTACACCAGGTCCTGCTGGCAGCATCCACTGTCAGAAAAGGGGAAATTTCAACAGAGTTCTTACTTTTAACTGGATTTAAGCCACACTGTATCCACAAACATCTCTTCTTCTACCAGTCAGAATTTCTTTGATAGCCAAGTTCTAGTGTGTTTCAGTCTCATAACATCAGGGAACTACTAACATACTAACAAAAAAAGGGGTAACAGTGGAAATGGGTGGGGAGCCTCAAGCTCTAACTCTAATGAACTGCAAGTCCTTTAGCTAACCAGGATGCTTTTCTTTGAACCATAAAATGGGATGCTTTAAAATATGACAAGGTTGTAGAAAGAATCATAGAAGAGAAGAAATAGAGAAAATGCTATAGAAGGCTTACATGTACACACATGCTTAAATGTGTATGTGGGCATATTGTCTATGTGTATATACATGCAATTTTAAATACATTTTTGAATGGCATAAAAATAAGACCCAGACTTGGCAATCACCTGGTTAACTGCTTTGTGCAATCTGAATGTTTTATTCTTGTTAAAATTCACTTTACATCCTGATGGTAGCCTCCTCACTCCTCTCCTCTCAGTCTAATCCTCCCTCCCTATTATCCCTGTCCCTCCTCCCCTATTCTCAGAAAAGGGGAGCCCCCTTACCAACACACCTAAGTGTATCAATTCTCATCAGGACTGAGTGTATCCTCTTCCCCTGTAGCCTGGCAAGACATCCCTGCCAAGGGGAAGTGATCTAAAAGCAGGCAACAGATTTCATGTCAGAGACAGCGCCCCTCCTCACTCCCCTTTACCAGGAAACCCATATGAGGACTGAAATGCCCATTGGCTATATCTGTGTAGGACTATAGGTCTAGTCTATACATGGTCCTTAGTGCTTTAGTCTTTGTAAGCCCCTCTGGGCCCTGGTTAGTTGGCTTTATTCTTTTTAAAGATTTGTTTGTGTGTGTGTGGTTATATATCTCTCTCTATCTCTGTTTCTATGTCTCTCTGTGTCTCTCTCTGTCTCTCTCTCTCTCATGTGTATATGTCTGTGTATTATATTTCTGTGGGTGTTCACAAAGGCTAAAAGAGGGACATTGGACCCCTGAAACTGGAATTACAAGTGCCTGTAAGCCATCTGACTTTTAAATGTAGGTGTTGGAAAGCAAATTCAAGTCCTCTGCAATAGCAGCAAGCACTGTTAGTCACTGAACCATCTCTCTAGACCCAATCTGAGTTTTTTAAAGGGAAAAAAAAAAAACGTTTGAGGGGGCAGTTGGAATCTGAGTTGTTCAGATCACTTTTCTTCCCTAATTCCTCACCGTGGAATCTACATAAGACTGGCTTTTAAATGTCCATGAGGCCAAAGAAAGTATTTTGAGGGAAAAAATAATTAGTTGCATGGCATTAAACTGCTCGTTATTCGTGCTCAGCATACACTGTGCAATCTGTGCCATCTGTAAAGCACTTTCGGGCATTATTTTATTTTCCTTTCCTCACAGTCATATCAATGTGTATTATTTAACACTCAAGGGGGCTGTGTTTCTCTTCTGTCCCACTCCAGGCTGTCACACATTTTGCCTTATCAGTAACAGCTGGCTCATGGCTCTGGCTGTTGTGCAGGCCAGTCTCTGTGTGGCCTCTTGTGTAAGAGCAGCTGGCTATTGGAGGAAGGCCTACACGGAGAGGTATGAGGGAAGAGTCCTAATTACAGAGGACAAAGGAAGCATATTGACAAAAGCGCCTTTGGGTCACACATTACATTTGAAGGGCTGGTTTCTTTGGTTAATGCCACAAAGGGGTTTGAATTCATACACAGCAGAAAGAAACTTTCCCTAGTCTCTGGCCATTCCACATACAATGCAAGTACATTTCATATGTGGCAATAAACTACAGGGGAACTTGCACTCAGTTAAGGTTGTAATTTCCTGTCTCCCCATGATATCTCAGTGATAACTGTCTGAGTCTTTGAAAAGATATCCCAAGTTGTGTCCAAGGAAGAATCTGTGACTGGGGAAAGCCTTCTCATCTATTTGACCACAGTGCTGGAGCTTGAAAAGAAGCACTTAGCACATTAGCCCAGACATTAGAAATCATTTAGAAGGACCACTGGGACAGGTTTAGATAATAGCATGAGTGCCGAGACTTTAATAATACTAAACGGATAGACAGTATTTGTTAAGCCATAAAAGAACAGCAAGCATAGTGCTATACCTCTTGCCGGAATTACCTCACTGGAATCATATAGTCTCTTTATGAAGCAAGTACTGTTAACAATCCAATTTTCCACTTAGGTCACTGTCAAAATGGCGAACAAAATGACAACAGAGGGTACACTTCAGGTTAGAGTGATGGAACATTTTCACATGCTCAAGCCTTCCCGAACCCCTCGCTTCGGAATGTTCTCTCACCCATCTTATCCCACCACTCAAGGCATTTACAAACCCCATTCATTTGCTCTGCTGCTACCTAACAGGGATTAATGACTGGAGAAATACCACAGAATCATTGAGACAAAAAGGGAAGTAGAGAACAACATTTAACTCAAAGGGCTTGAAAATGACCTATGCCTCTAAGAAAAAACACATATTCAAATAATGAAACTGAATGCAAACTTTAGCTAGCTATCCCACGAGCAGCTGTAACTGCTTGCTAGACTAGCCCCATGAACTGGCATGGGGTTAACTTAGAAGAGATCACTTCCCTGAACAGAGGGAGGGGGGATTTGTAGAGACAGGCAGGGTCAGGAGAAGTAGCAAACATGAGCAGGAGCTTTGGCAGGTGTGAGCGTCTCTCTGTCCCTCTGTCTTAGTCCCTCTGTTTTTTTTCTCTTTCTATCCCTCCTTCCCTACCTCCCTCTGACTGCCCTGCTCCCCTTCTCCTGAAGTCTGCCCAGAAGAGGGCTCCGCATGAGCATCAGCCTTGAAGGCACATACTGGTGCTGACTTGCTCAGACAATGGGATATGTGTATTTGATGACAATACCAGGAAAGTTCTATGCTGTTAAACACACTTCAGGGCAGGGGTTACAGTGGTGAGACTACCACAGGATGCAAACTCCGCTTGCACCAGTAACTATCAGCATGCAGTTAAATGAGCTAAACCCTCAGTTTCCACATCTGCCGTCTAAAGTGCATTCAGAACAATGGCTCTCGTTAAGGTGGGGTGTTTTGAGAGATGGCTTAGTGTACTTTATTCAACAGACAGTAGTCATTCTGTGCTAGAATACAAAGAATCCATGTTCACCCTATGGTTCTACTTATCATTCTTACTTTAAAAATACCTGCCTGGGGCTGGAAAGACAGTTCAGTAGTTAAAATGGTTTGTTACTCCCAGGACCCACAAGGCGGCTCACAACCATATATTACTCTAGTTCTGAAGAATCTGACACTCTCCTCCATAGGCACTATGTCTATGTCTATGTCTATGTCTATGTCTATGTCTATGTCTATGTCTATGTCTATGTCTATGTCTATGTCTATGTGGTATAGACATACATGCAGACAAAACACTCACACATGTTAAGATAAAAATAAATATATTTTTTAAATAATAAAAACCCTTTTCCCTTCATTATTATTGTTTGTGTTTTTAAAACAAATTCTTTGCTGGAAACTAAATAGTAAGAAAGTATATGCTAATGAAAGTATTTTTTTTCAATTTTAGAAAAACAGTTTAAAATGAGACTTGATTTTTGAAATGTATACATGAAAGTGGATCATTTAGTACTTTTTAATTTGAATGTGCAGTAGCGTTCCTGGAAGAATGAGGAAGTCATCTCAGGATCCTAAAGAAATTTATGCTGGCAACTTTTGCCTTCCAACCTCTTTTCCCAGCCAAGGTGAAAAATATGGGTTAAACATTTCCTCTCTTAGTGACTCACTTGGCAGGAGAAGAAGTCCAGGTGCCAAGAATAGAAAAAAGAAAGAAAAAAAAAAAAAAACTGGTGAAAAAAGAGACACAGGAAGAAGGGGGAGGTAAGAGAGGCTTTTTTTTTTTTACAAAAAAAAAAATTCCAGTTTACTTTTTAGTTCTTCCAAGATTCAAAATATCAAGCCCTACTGCTTAGGAGAAAAAACAAATAAACATAAAATCTGAGAAGCCCCTTCTCTTAAAAACAGAAGATGCATTGGGTACACTGACCTTCACCAGTGAATTCAGACTTGAAAATACATTCTTAAGGTGACTTGAACATCAAGCAGTATTAATAACTAATGCCATGTTTATAGACTCACTAATAATTCAGTTAGAATCACGATAATTTTTATTAACTTGTTTTATTGAAAATATTTTTCTCACATATTACATCCTGATTACAGTTTCTCTTCCCTCTACACCTCACAGTTTCTCCCCATTTCCTTTCCCATCTGAGTCTACCCTCTCTCTCTCTCTCTCATTATAAAACAAATAGGATATTAAAGGATAATGATAAAATAAAATAAGATATAATAAGATAAAACAAAAAACAATATATTAGATAAGGAAAAAACAAACAAGCCGAAGGAAACAAACTCAAGAAAAGGCACATGAAGGAGACATAGATGCAGAGACCCACCCATTCACCCACTTGGAAATCACAGAAAAACACTAAACTGGAAGCCACAATATATAGCCAAAGGACCTATAGAGTATAAAGATGAGTGTGTACATACATACATATGTATATACATATATGTATACATATACATATGTATACATTTAGATATAAAGTTAAAATTAAAATATTTTTTTGAAGGGAAAAGCCCTAAATCGACATTGTGAGACAAGGAACCTACAAAGATGCCTTTGAGTTCTTTTTCTGTTGATCATCTACTGCTGGGCATGCAGCCCACCCTTCAGAGGAGTTTGTTTCCAAGTGAGACTCCCTTGAAGGAAACTAAATTTACGTTTGCAAGTGTTATATAGCTCCTGGGTTTGGATAGGGCACGTGTCCACTTTTCCTTCCAGCTTTGGTGCAGACCTGTGCAGGCCCTGTGCATGTTGTCTAGGTGTTTTTTAGTTCATGTAAGCTTTGTTCAGTTCATTTAGAGGAACTTGTGTTTTCTTGGTGTCCTCCAACCACTCTGACTCTTTTTTTTTTTTTTTTTAGTTTTGTTTCTAATCTAAGTTTTCTTTTTTTCTTTTTTTTTTTTTTTTTTTTTTTTTTTTATTCAATGCAGTTTATTCAGGAACCTTGAACAATCATCTGACCCTGGGGAAAGCCAGCCCACATCTTAAATAGCCTCTGGGTAGCCAACCCCAGCGTGCCACGTGGGCAATGCAGATAGGTCCACATACATGGAAGCAAGCCAGATCCTCAGCCTTAGCCAAATGTGGAGTTGTTTGTGACAGAAAGCACTCACCATCGGGAAGGTGGAAGGTGGAAACCAGCTCCATCTTTAAGGTGCGGCATTCCGCAGCTCTCTACAGTTCCCCCTTTTTGTTTTAGATGCATCAGGCAAGAGTAGAGGTCTGATCTCTGATATTAGAAATAAATTGGGACTTTGTACCGATGTTCATTTAGGTGTCATCCACCACTCTGACTCTTACACTCTCCTTTTCTTCGGGGTAAGCTGAGCTCTAAGAGGAAGGATTTGATAGACATCCTCCCATTTAGGGCTTAGTATTTCAAGGCCTCCCACTCTTTCCATATTATGTGGCTGTAGATTTCTGCATTTTTTTCCCATCTGCTGCAGGAAGAAGTATCTCTGATGATGGCTGAACAAGGCACTTATCTATAGAAATAGCAGACTAGCATTAGGCATTATTTTATTGTTAAATTTTTTTTAGAACAGTAGCATTTGGTTTTATCCTAGGTCCCTGGACTATCTCATGATAACAATTTTTAAAACACACACACACACATATATGTTTGTGTTAAATAAATATACATATATATGTGCATATTTACATAGGAAACGTTAAAAGCATTCCCACTCAGGTATATTAATAGAACCAAACAAAGCTATGCTTTCATTAGACCACCCTGAAAAGTAATCAGAGCAATTGCTTGATAAATATGGGAAATAATGAGCTGGGCACGCTGGCACACACCTGTAATCCCAGCACTCAGGGAGGCAGAGCCAGGCAGATCTCTATGAGTTCAAAGCCAGCTTATTCCACAAAATGAGTCCAGGACAGCCAAGGCTACACAGAAAAACCCTGTCTCAAGGAAAGAAAGAAAGAAAGAAAGAAAGAAAGAAAGAAAGAAAGAAAGAAAGAAAGAAAGAAAGAAAGGAAGGAAGGAAGGAAGGAAGGAAGGAAGGAAGGAAGGAAGGAAGGAGGGAAGGAAGAAAAACAGTATGTTTTTCTCTTTGGGTAGGCCTTTAGCTAATGTTTCATAATATGTCCTATAGTTTCTACCATTTATGCAAATTAAAATAGTTCATTAACCCAGTCTATACAACTATACATTTTTCATCTTCCCATTTTTAAAAAATGTGTTTTATTCTTTGTAATTCTGTGAGTCGGTGTGTATGTGTGTGTGCCGAAACCTGAGGAAGCCAGAGGTGTCAGATCCTCTGGAACCGGAGTTACAGATGGTTGAGCACAGGCAAGTATTCATCAGTCACGGTTCTCTGCTCTGCTGTGGATGTAATGTGATTCTCCACTTCAAGTCCCTGCCATTGTGACTTCCCCTGCCAAGATGGAGTATACGTGGAACCATGTGCCAAACAAACATATTTTAAAATAGGCAAATCTCTCACTTACTAGATTGTACATTATGAAGGCAAATGCAGTCTTCACCTGGATCAGTGCACTGATATGTGCCCAGCATCTGAGCACTGCAGAGATTCGTAGACAATCAAATGTTAAACACACGGAGACACAATTCTCCAGTCAGAACAGCCCTCTTATCCAGACAATTTCTTGACAGAGAAAAAAATACATAAAGACAGTAAATGTGGAAAAGCCTTGAAGTAACTCATCTTCCATTTACAAACATTGGTGCTTTCTTATTGTAGAGGAGGAAAAAAATAATCTAAGAATAAGAGACAGCCTGTCAGCCGGGCGTGGTGGCACATGCCTATAATCCCAGCACTCTGAGAAGCAGAGGCTCTGTGAGTTCGAGACCAGCCTGGTCTACAAAACAAGTTCAGGACAGCCAAGGCTACACAGATAAACCCTGTCTCAAAAAAAAAAATGAGGGAGAGATAAAGAGACAGAGAAAGAGAGAGAGAACAAAACAGTTTGTCCTGGTGTTTAAAACTCAAGAAAAACACAAGACTCAATTACAAAAAAAAAAAAAGAACATTTCTTTTCCAGTCACCCCATACACTGCAGAATAGATTGTCAAGGCGTGTACACATTTTATAGCTGTGACAATGTATTACCAAATCATGTATTTTATAAACAGAATTGAATAAGAGGGTTTAGAAGTGATCATTCTTATATGTTTATGTATAAGAAAAAGAATTCAAGTCACTCTGCAGAATCATCAGAGCTTTGGGGGAAAGGATTTAAAGACATCTATCTACTAAACCTTCTCTAATGGAGCAAGGCCAAGGTTAACATCATGGTCACTATCTTATCTTGCTACTGAGTCTGGACACCTGCCCAAAGACAGTGTAGATTGAGTCCTACTGGACACATGCTCCTAGAGCCCAGCATTGGTGGCCAGGGAGCAATGTGGAGTCTGGGTACAGCTGGAGAGATGATTCCTGGGGAGGCATGGCCCAGATCCCATGTGTTCATTAACGTGATAAGCTGGGATGTTTAAAGCTATTCTCTGCCCTCCCCTTCTAAGACCAGTTATGTGCATTTTGCTTTAAAGGCAGGAAGTAATGATGTGAACTGCTGGTATCTATAAATTATAGTTTTCTTGAATATTATAAATATTTTCTATATGCCCATGAAGGCAGAAAATGTATTTTGCTCACTATATTCTAGATCTAGTGTCAAGTGCACTTCTGAAGCATTGCTGGTACTCGGCAAATATTTGGTAACAAATTAATAAATTTGTGAATAAAGCTTTTAGTCCCTAGAGAAATGGCATGTAGAGGAGAAAACAGGAAAATAACTTCAGATACTCAAAGTCAGACTCGAAGTCTTGGCTTCTTTTCCCAACCAAGCCCAGTAAAAATGAGCTGGCAAGTGACCTCAGCACAGAACCTGCTAGGCAAGTCCTCTTTCCTGCCTGGCAGGTCTGACCACTTCTATGTAACACAGCAAACTTGGCTGGGAGATTCCCAGAACAAATCTTCCCTGCTAAGACTGAGCAGGCCATCCACCATGGAGTCCGGCCAGTCGTGCTGAGGTCATGGCATACTAAAAAAGTTGAACTTGAGCAGCACATAAATTGAAGCACTGGGGGAGGTTATGCCCTGCTGCTTCCGGGTGACATGTTTCTTTTCCTCTCAAAATGGAAAAGTTGGTTTTAAATCTATGAATGTTCTTCACCAGAGAAAAACATCATTGATTCCTCTGTTATGGCAAGCAGTCATTAAATGTCATTATTTGGAATGTTTTGATCTTCTTGGAGTGACGGTATTAAAGCAAGGTGTACAGAGAACTTCATGTCCTGGGTGCTTTCATATTCTTTTCTAAACAAAATCCCTGGATTCACAGCTTGGCCGAAGGATGATGTTGAATTTGAGATAGTTACTTGGGTTGTGGCATTAGCGAATTATTTGGCTTTGTTATAAATGAGAATAACTGAGTAGCAAGATTAAATGACTTTGGGGCTTCCTCCCACCCCCAACATCTTCCTGTCTCAACCACTATTAGGATAGGCACAGCTGAAACTAAAACAGTAAATTCCAAATATTTTTTGTAATTTGACATGAAAAGATGTTAAGAAAGTCACCATTATTGAAGATATGACTCACCCAGTAACATGGATTTACTGGCCAAGAACAAAGGTCCAGTTTGTCAGTTAAACTTTTAATGTGATGGAGAAGCAAAGAGATAAGATACCTTGTTGATTTCATACATGAACAAACCATCACAGTTTCGTATGTACTTTTACATACATAAACCCACACTTTGGAGATTAAAAAAAGGGGGGGAGAATATTTTCTTGTAAAAGGAAGATGCTTTTGTTTTTGTTTTGTAAAAGTCTTTAGACATTTGGCATTTGTTTTATTTTTAGGTTAGCAAAAGAAGTAATGAGCTTCAATGTGGGGTTTCTTTTTTTAAATGTTTTTCATTTTTCTAAGGAAAGAGCAGGTTGTGCTGCAGCTTACTCTGTAAACAGGTTCTTCCATGGAGTTCAAAGAGCAGTAGAAAAAGGCAGCACGGCTCTGAGTCCAGCATTGGAGGCTTGTGCTCCTCCCAAAAATGCCAGGCTGTAGTGCTCAGAGTTCTCCATCCTCTGAAGAATCGCAGTAAGTCGCAGTGGAGCCTTGTCTAAGGCTGGAAAAAGAGCAGTACAAATGCTTTTTCTGTTACCACAGCATGGCCCCGGTAGTATTACCTGCCTTCAGTTTTTGGCATAGAAGAGCAGTGGGTTATGGGGGAAAATGAAAAAGCATTCCATACAGCTCTCTTTTCCTAATAGAAAAGAAGCAAAAATGTCTTCAATGGCCCCATATAACTTTTTGGTGTTCTACATTATAATGCTTTACATAAATAATTTTTTTCTTCAAACAGAAGGATAAAGTGCATTGAATAATGAAATCTAGAATCTAAATAAAGTAAAGCACCATAAAAAATTGCTAGGGGCAGAAAATATACAATGTAAATAATATCACAATTTTTTTTGTGATATCTCAAAGCTCAGAGAATGTATTGTCTGCTGCCCTCTGACAATAGAAACTGAAAGACTTTCCCTTTGCATTATCGCAAGCCTTGCAAGTGGAACCAAACCAATTCTCTTGTTCCTTTCTAAGCAATGTTTTCTGGTACAGAAAAAGTGTCCTGGGGCTCTAATGCTTGTGTGATATTGTCAAGAAGTCTTCTGCACAGTCTGATAAAGACTTTTTCTGTGCAGGGATTCCAGGCCATGTCCATGAGTGGTCCTTGGATGGAGTATCAGTTTCAGAAAAGACCCCTGTGCCCAGACTTTTAGGATCTGTCTCTGTCCTTGTGGAGCTCCTGTCCTCTCCAGGTCTTACTATCTCCCACTTCTTTCATAAGATTCCCTGTACTCTGCCCAAAGTTTGGCTATGAGTCTTGACATCTGCCTCAATACCCTGCAGGGTAGAGCCTTTCAGAGGCCCTCTGTGTTAGGCTGCTGTCCTGTGGCAGCTCAGTTTCCAAGTGGCCTCCATAGTAATGGGAACAGGAACTGTCTCTGACATGAACTGATTGGCCTGCTCTTTGATCACCTCCCCCCGAGGGGAGAGCAGCCTTACCAGGCCACAGAAGAAGACAATGCAGCCACTCCTGATGAGACCTGATAGACTAGGATCAGCGGGAAGGGGAGGAGGACTTCCCTTTCAGTGGACTGGGAGAGGGACACAGGTGGGGAAGAGGGAGGGTGGGATTGGGCGGGGAGGAGGGAGAGAGGTACAGGGGGGATACAAAGTGAATAAACTGTAATTAATAAAAGAAAAAGGGAAAAAAAAGACTTTTTCATAAATAAACTAAAGAACAATCGGTGTTCTTCCCTGTCTACAATCATTCTCTCTGGTCCATTTGTGTTCTGTTTTCATGTTGGCCTCTTCCTTAGTAGACAATCATGTCATGAGAAAGAGGGAGTGCTACGGAAACATGCAGAACTGAGCAAGAGAAGGCAGAGGAAGGAAAACTGCTGCTACTGGCACTAAATGATAGAAACTCAGATTGAAACTGGAAAACCTGTGGAATTCTCACTTGCATCCAGAGGTACTCTGTCGATGGGGAGGGCGGAGAACCTCTTCACCATTTCAGCTTTACAGTGTTAATATTATTCTTGGCTGTCTGCCGAAAACAACATCAAAATCAAGTCAAATGGCAGGAGAACTTTGTGCCATAGTCATTTATAGTTTGCGTATCTCTACATTCAGGTGAATATGGATTTGCAGATATTGGATACCCAGGTGCCAAGAGGTATAGCACACACCCCTGTCTCCTACCTCCTGCTTCCTCTAGCATGATGAGGCAAAATGGGCTAACATTGGCAAATTTAGAATTCATCTACATGAGCAACACTGCTACATTTAGTGTACTCTGTGCAGTTCCTTGGCTTCATAAAGCTTATCTTGCCCTGCCCCATTTATGGTCTGATTTTCCCAGGAGCTCCTTAATCTGGAATGGGATGATGGCAACTGTGGAGTCAAATGGACTTGGCTTCAAGCACTAGCACCATAGTTTATTTTATTTTAATTTTAATTTTTTTAATATTAGTTACAGTTTGTTAACTTTGTATCCTTGCTGTATCCCACTCCCTCTGTCCCTCCCAATCCCACCCTCCCACCCTCATCTCCTCCCTGCCCCTTTCCAAGTCCACTGATAGGGGAGAACCTCCTCCCCTTCCATCTGATACTGGTTTATCAGGTGTCTTCAGGCCTAGCACCATACTTTACAATGAAACTGCCACAATACCTTGAACTTGTCATTTGCTTATTCTGAGATTCTGTTTACTAATTTGTACAGATGAAGCTTTATTATCTAAGCTCAAAGATTCTCATAAGAATCAAAACATGACTACATTGTTACACAATCCCACCTGGATCCCCACCGTTAAAATAACATTTTTTTTCTAACATTAAAGTAAAAAGTACAAGGAGCTGGATGGCTTAGGAAAGAGAGATTCATTGTATCATGTCACTGATGGCTAAACTTTAGAAGCAAGGAGCCAGCAGCCCAAATTCCCTCTCAAGGTTCTTGAGAAAGCTCTCCTCTAGACCACCCTCCTAGTTTGTGGTATTGTCTTGGCTTGTGACATAACTTCTGTTTTCAAATGGCATTTTCTATTTACGTGTCTCTATGGCCAAAATTCCCCCTCTTGCAGGAGACTGGTCATGTTGAATTAGGGCTTATGCTACTCCAGGATGATCTCATCTTAAGTAATTACATATGTACTGATTGAGGAGATAGGGATTGGGGATTCAAAATGTCACTGGGGGAAATAAGAATCATAGTTCAGCTCATAACAAATAGAGTGAGAGAATTTTGAAAGCCTAAAGGTTTGACAAGATTCATTTAAGAGCTGAGGCCTCAAAGAAACCATACAGTGACCCACGCCTAAATCATTCAGCCACATTTCTAAGCTGATTTTTAGTAGAGTTTAGGAGTTCCCCAAATATCTTCTACCATTCTGCTTTGATTTCAGTGATCTGTATTTCCTTATTCAAAAGTGAATAAAGTGATACTGGCCTCCATCTCTCAGAACCTTACAATCAACAGCTAATAACAACACTGCTACCCATACAAATGCTAAGGTACAGATGAAACAGATTTTATACAACTGAAACACAGCCAAAACAGTGAGTGTATGTGGAGAGGTTAATCTTATGCCCACACAAAAATAAGTAGGGCAAAGAGAGAGAGAAAAGTCTAAACGTATTCAGAGAATTGTACTAGAGCGGATTGATCAGGTCCTTAATGATAAAGAGAGAGAGGCAGAGACAGAGATAAACAATGAGATAGAGAGAGGTTCAGGTAAGCTGATCAGACAAAATGGTCCTCTCTAGTTTAGTTATTAGTGATTATCCACTATTAATCAACAAGGTCTAACCTTTGTATCTACTTTCAATGATTCTTGGCCTCTACAATTTAGATGTGTTTTTTAAAATTTTTTTGTTATTTAAAATATTTTAGTGTATTGTTTCCTAGAATTACTTAGCAAAGGAATTCTAAATTATATGGACAATAAATACTGACAATAAAAATATTCATGCTCTTGTTATAAATTTTCTCAGATAAATCAATGTTTAGGTCTTTTCCAAGTCAAGCTCTAGTTCAAAATAATGAAATCATCAATAATCACTATTTCTACAGTAATTAACATGCATTCACTATGCCAGACAGCTTGTGCATAAATGGAGGAAAAGAATGTCTTATTAACTCTGGAAGAATTCAAAATACAATAAATAGCTTAAGCATACATATGTACTTTAACATTACCAAATGCTGAATTTATTCTGAACATTCTGTCATTTCAAACATATTAGAAATGAATTTCAGTTGGCAGCTGTACAGTACTTATTTGGCATGCACAAGACTCTGGGACTACATCCTAATAAATAAAAGAATAAATAAGATATAGCTGCATAAAACCACTCTTGAATCAATATAACATGAAAATAGGAGGCAGACTAGGAGAAGGTCAGAGACTCTCAGGAAGCAGGAAAGACAAAAGGAAAGAGAGAGTAAGAGAATGTGACTACAGTTAAAATATATGTGAAATCAATTGTGCTTGTGAAGCTTAATGTGACATACAATGAATATACAGTGGTAATTAAAAATAAACTATAAAGGAATTACTGGCCTCTATCAGCAAACTACTCTCTTGCGGTTTGTTATGTTTTTGTTTTGAGACGGGATCTCTCTGGTTGTCCAGAAACTGAGAGATCAACCTGACTCTGTCTCCAGATTGCTGGGATGGAAGTCATGTGCCGCCATGCGTTGTGCTCTTGTGATCTCTTTAAAAGAAGAAATTATGTCTTATCCATATCAAACAAGAAGCCATTACACTTGGCTGTCTGCATCAAACTTGTCAAAGAATTTTTTTAAAAAAGTGAAGAAGCAGTATGATCCAAAAATAGCTAAAAGTGATATTCTATACTGTAGTATACTATGCTATGCTATGCTACGCTACACTATACCATACCATACCACACCACACCACACCACACCACACCACACCACACCACACCACACCACACCATACCATACCATACCATACCATACCATACCATACCATACTATACTAAAAGTGATAGTCATCCCAAACACAGATGCTTAGACATGCCTAATGATTAGGCTGCATGTTCTTCCAAATAAAAGATTTTAAAGACAATGTAAAACACACTTTGCAGATAATCTGAGTTCTATCTTGAATAGGTTCATCAAGTTTGTCCTGGCAAAATATTATAACTGAGGCTCACAGATGCTTTATGCTTTGAACTTTATGAACAAGCAAGTAAGTGAAGAAACCAGTGAATTTAGTGAATGTTAGTAACTTGGGGAAAAGTTGAATTTCACAACTCTCCTCTAGGTGGCAAACTCACACCTCCTACGGCAGTACTGCATTTCCTGTGCCCTCCAGGAGGGACAGACACTCGGCAGAAAAGAGACAACTATGACAGTGTCAAAGCAAACAACAATAAAAGTATCTCCCCCAAACTATACTTTTGACGTCCTTAAGCTTCCTTTCAAAACAAATCACTGTTAACAGAAAACTATTAAGAAATACGATTGTGTTGTCGCCATAAAAGAGAAAATTGTGAAGGGAATTTTCAAAGCCCTTATGCAAGATTTCTTTGAGTGTTTTTTTTTTTTTTCGTTTTCGTGTCCTGTTCCTGGGAGAACATTTCCCAAAGTTCATTTTTATTATCCTACCTATTCATTGCCTCCTAACTGTAGAAAAATTAGCTTTACTAAGCGTGTTATTTTGAATCAAACCCCATATATGTATTGTGGCCTTTTTTTCCAGACCTACTCTGAAATCAAAGAGTAAAATTGAATGAGAGCTAATGTCTTATCCTGTAAGCTGAATGAAGAGTAATCGGTGAGATAAAAATTCATTCAACACTTTGTTCTTATTTCCTTCCAAGCCAGGATATGATTCTTTGCATGATTTAAATACTATCCCCCAATCTCCACTTCCCTTTGTGCTATAACAATCTATATTTTCTTATACAGGAAATAAAGCTGGAAAATATCTTGAATGTCATGAAAGCTAACAAGGGAGCAAGCTAAAATTAATGTAGAAGTACACGGAACAGGAACAGTGTAAATTAAAGATACCCATCCTGTTTCTAAAAGAGGAGGCAATATGTAAAAAGAATGGTGACATATTATAGTCCGGAAGATAAATTAAGTGTGTGTAAACAGTTCTTGTTGGAACTAGAAGCCAATGTAGATGATACAAAACAGGTAGAGTCCTGCCCAAACATGCCAGGCTAAGAGTCACTTAGCCTGGGAAATGACTGGTGGAATAAAGGCTGAGCTTGCGCAGCAGCTATTACCAGCTACCCTGCCTCACAGAATGTACCTAAGCCCTGCATTTCTCCTTGATCTCATCCTAGAAGCTAGAAGTGGGTTGTTCAGATGCATAAATCTAATTAGAATTTCTGGAACATTTATAATTACTTCTCTAATACACAATGACCAATCACTCAGGGCCAGGCCTTATACTAGAAGGGTAGATAAGACATAGTCCCTACCCTCAGGAAACAAGCAAGGAAACCAGATGTGCACACAAATAATTCTATGAGGAAAAGGAGAGTAAAACTAACTGCTGCACTAACTTTTTAGTTGTCTTTATTTATCTATTTATTTATTTATTTTTAGGTTGCCTGCCTTCAACTTCCTCACATATGGATTAATGGTAACTGGGCCTAGCAGAATCCAGATATAGTATTAGCTTCTTCCAAATTTTCAATTCATCCAACATGAATGGATCTCTACGTAACTAGGCCCTGGCAGTTGAGGCCAGGTAGATATGAACATCTATGATGAAGCCAGAAGCCATTTATTAAATGAATGTATGACCTCTTGTTACGAAGAATCAACTACAATCAACTTTAGTTTACATCTTAAGTAAACTAAAAAAATCACCTAAATAATTAACAAATCAATGTAAACAAATTATAGAAGAATTGTAATTTTGAAAGAACTTAACATCTACACACATACTGTAGTAAACAAAACAGCCAAGACAAAACTATTTAGGATATAGACTAGCTCTATTATCTGTGGCAACTAAAATACTATCACATTATACTGTCAGAATTATATTGACCTAAATTAAATTTTCATAGTTTTTCTTTTGTTGATATTTGGATTATTTATCTTAGCTAATTTTCTTCTTATACAAATGTAGATAGTGTAAAGATTTTTAATATTGGCCCTATATGCCATGGGTTGCTTTTTTCTCGGGGTCCATTTTTACAAATACTACCTTCATTTTGAAAGTTTTCCATTTAATTATCACAAGTATGGTATAATTTAAATTGAAAAATTAAAAAAAAAGTTAATTTGGACCCAATTTATGAGATTAAAAGGACTGCCTGCCTTCTATCAGGCCACAATAGATCTGCTCTCATTTAGTATTCATCATAAGTGAAAAGAAGAAAAAGTAGAACTAGAAAGAGGGTTCAAAGAGAGGTGGAAAGACCTTAGTTTCACAGGAATTAAAGTTGAATATAAAAGGAAGCATTTACAATTATTGTTAAATCAACAGCAGAGACCCTGTTTTATGACTTCTTTGTTGGAGTGACTGATACAATTTTCTCCTTTGGCCAAAAACTGTCTGTTCAAATAAGTTCACATCTATAAGGACCATGACCTTCAGATGTGATCATGACTTTCTCTCCTTCTACAAAAATTTATTAACAAAAAAAGTGTTTGCCTTATTATAGGTCTTTTGTTTGTTCTGATTTTGGCTTTTGCATTTTTGTGGAGTTCTTTTTCTTGAAAGAGAAAGAACATAAATTGGATAGTTGGGGAGCTGAGGAGGAGTTGAAGGAAGGGAAAAAATACATTGTAAATACAGTCCCACTCCTATGAGTCAAACTCATCTCTAGAGATGAGGTGGAATGACACAGCAGAAACCCAGTGTGACCTGTGAAGCACGTGGGGCTCAGCCCAACCTCACAAATAAGCTGGCGGCCTTTCTCAAGAATGATATAAACGCACAGAGAACCAGCCACTATGTAAGTGCCAGCACACTACAAACAGCGCACCCACCCTGCTGGCACCACGCACCAAGCGTGACAGGATCAGACTTTCCCACTAACACTGCAAGCATATCTCTACAATCTTTTGACAAGATCTTGAAGGAGAGAACACAGAAATGAGAGATGATAGAACTCAGGCGTATGTAATTCACTCTACAAGGTCTGGAGCAGTTTTCCTTGTCCAGATAAAAGAGCTTTAATTATGAACCAGCAAAGCAATTCCAGGTGCCCTCAACACCATATGTTAGTTGGATGGATCCAACTAACTTAGTTAGGCAATAAACGATGTAAAATTCTTATATAAACTAAGATAACAAACTAAGGGTGGTAGCTACTATGGCTGTCATTTACTATGCACCTACTAAGTACCATTCAGTTCAGTGGGGCTATAGAGCTTACTTTTCAGCAGCTTTGATTATTCTCTTTTTACAGATAAAAATATGTAGTCAAGTTTCCAAACAAAATAGGACAATAGAAAATCTCAAAAGAAACAAATCAAAGGAATGAGAATGTAGCTCAGTTGGCTCAACCACTAACTACTTCAATGATTGAGGAGCCTCAGAAACTGCTTTAAGCTTAAATATAATTTTTAAAAAAAGTTGATTGTTCTCTAGATGTAAAGAGGGCGCACTGATACAGCACATTCACTGCCTAACCAAGCACCTGGCATATGATATGCAGTCTTGGTACCAGAGAACAGGATAGGTACTATGGTACCACTTCAGGCTCCTGTTAAAGCCTAAATAAGCTCTAAAAGACTCTACCCAGCAGGGTATTAAAGCAGATGCTGAGACTCAGAGCCAAACTTTAGGCCATGGTGCAGGGAATCTTATGAAAGAAAGGGGAGATAGAAAGACCTGGAGGGGATAGGAGCTCCACAGGGAGAGCAACAGAACCAAAATATCTGGACACAGGGGTCTTTTCTGAGACTGATTCTCCAACCAAGGACCATGCATAGAGATAACCTAGAACCACTGCTCAGATGTAGCCCAGCAGCTCAACGTCCAAGTGGGTACCCTAGTAATGGGAACAGGGACTGTCTCAGACATGAACTCAGTGGCTGGCTCTTTGACCACCCCCCCCCCCCCACGAAGGGGGAGCAGCCTTGCCAGGTCACAGAGGAATTCAATGCAGCCAATCATGATAAGACCTGATAGGCGAGGGTCGGATGGGAGGGGAGGAGGACCTCCTTTATCAGTGGACTTGGGGAGGGGCATGGGAGGAGAAGAGGAAGAGTGGGTGGGAATGGGAAGGGACAAGGGAGGTGGCTACAGCTGGGATACAAAATGAATAAATCATGATTAATAAAAAATTTTAAAGATAGGTGGCTAGCTGAGAGACTGCCCCAGCAATAAAGGCTAACAGCTTTACATTACTGAGAGAAAAAAAAAAAAGACTAAAGTCTGCTGGTATTGATTACTGGAGCAAGAAGCACCTCTCTACTCATGCACACATGGTAACCTGATGGCTGCCTATTTGTAGAGATAAAATCTTCTTACCAGAGACAGCTTACTTCTAACTTTTTAATCAAGTCTTGTACCAGTTGCAAATAATCATTATAATATGTGATGCTTTGTGGACAGGCTTGTTTTTAATTGTGAGGTTTTTATTGGAGAGGCAAGTTTCAGGGTAAATCTGCCATCTCACTTGTCAGCACTTGTTGAAAGCTTCTGTGGTGTGCCTCGTTTACATATGTGCATTTACAAGTGCTGTTATTAAGCTCAGCTATCATGCAGCCTTAAATTTGTGATGCAGTTTGTTCAGACAGACATTTCCCCCACAGCCTGCTCTATCCTTCCACTTATCAAAGTTTCAGCCTTGTGCAGGTAGGAAGTGCATATACAGCAAAAGGAAATGGGTTCTAGGTCATTATATAGTGCCTAGAGAAACTGGGGTAGGGGCGTGTGAGAGGCCACGAAGCACAGAAAATACTTCCCCACCACCACTGTTACGTATCTTTGTAGGAGGAATACCTGCAGGTGGAAAAAAAAAAAAAAAAAAAAAAACTGTCTTCACATACAAGTCATCAGCACTACAAATTTCCTGCAGAAGAAAACAGAGAGACCGTAAGGATACAGGCTCTTTAAAGAACAAAGCCACTCCCATGAGAAAATGAAAACTCAAGGTGACAGAGGCAGCGATGAAGCAACTTTAGGATGATTCAACACACCAGCCCTCAACAGCACCACCTCCATCTGAACCATGTGAGGCCCTGGCGGGGCATCTGCAGAAACCAACAGCAGACCAGAATCAGGGCAGGAGTCTACTCTACGTCAGTTCCCTTTCGGGTTCTAACTATCCTATTAACTAAAAGTACAGGAAAGAACACAGCACAGAACAGGAAAAAGGGAAGGAGAAAAAAGAAGAAAGGAGTGAATGGAAGAACAGGAGAAAAAAAAAAAAAAAAAACAAATATTTCCAGTGTCAGGTACCATTACCAGAACTGTATGTGCCTAAGGCCTGTGGCCAGGGATTTTCAGTTCAGTTCATTTCCACTGAAACACTTCTGACAACCACTCTGTGGATTAGGATTATACTGTCAAATAAAAAGTTGCCCCCTTGCCCAACAATTAAAAAAAAAACAAAACAATATTATCATTAAACAATTATGGGTTGCCAAATGGGAATGGCTCACTGGGGCCACTGTGTCATGGTTGACCTCACACAAGGCTATAGTCAAGGGGTCTTTATATTTAGGGATGGATCTGCTTCCAAGTTAGAACTCAACATCACCAGCAGGATTCATTTCTTTGAGGGATATTGAGCTGAAGGTCTGTGTGCTGCTAGCTGCACCCCAGAAACTGCTGTTGTAGGTCTCGATTAATATTTACTATTGATATATCATCTGGCAAAGCTGCTGTTAATCCTAAAAAGGTGTATAAACAAATCACCACACAGAGACTGGGTTTATTTAGTTAACCTAGAACACAATGCTGGGCAATAGTTACTCCCTCCTAAACCTCTAAACCCTCATAGTTTCCTAACATTTAGATTTTACCCATTATACTTGCTTTCTGTGAAATCTTAGTCTGATTCATTCTCCACATCGTTTCAAGATCTATCTGTCTCCTGCCTCTGTTCTCCCAGCTCTCCTCAACCTTCTCTCCTCCTCCTCTGCCTCCCACCTCCCTGTCCCCTGGCTCCTCCCTTCCTGCTTCCTTTCTATTGCTCAACATTTTGGCTAGTTGCTTTATTTTGGCATGTTTACACAAAGTTGAGACAGGTGATGCTTAGAATAAGTATCACTATGCAATGTCCAGATTGAAACCAGAGAGTGGGGGAGGGAAATCAGCACTTGAATGAACAAGGGTAAGGTGTATATTTTTCAAAAGAACAGTGTACCAACAAACTGCCCTCCTCTTCATGTCAGGTAAACCTCCTCCATGGCAGCATGTTTCCTTAAAGCCAGAAAAGATCTTTATAAAATAGAAATTACAATGTATTTGTAAACTCATCGGGGAAGCAGCAGCTTCTAAATGCTGCCATGTTTCATTTATGGCATTTACTCAAGTGGGAATGATTACAGGAGGCCAAGAACAGTGTGGAAATCTACTCTGGGTGCCACGGCTTGCTCATGTCTTATGCCTGGTCTAGCTTTAAATTACCATAAAACTCTAACGTTATCCTCTCTTGCTGCATAAATTTTTCCTTTTAGTTCTGAAGTTTTCTTCCTTAGTGGAGCTGGTGGCACAGTAGGAGCATTCGATCCCTATAGAGAAGGCAGAATGGCACGGGCAATTCTGGTCCTTTATGGACCATAATATTTTACGCAGGAAGCTGATTTTCTCATGTGTGAAGCCAGACAATCATGTCACGCCTGCTTACCTCAAGGAGGTAAACAAGGAAGGTAAAATAAGTAGGTATTTTTCCAAAGCAAAGCATAACAGTGGAGACTCCTGAGTCATTCCTGGGTGATGCAGGGAAGGCCAGGGAAGGGAAGTGTGCAGGGGCGAGGGGGTGGAACAAGACAACTTCTCACCCAGATTGCCTTTAAAGGAGCAGTACATCCGCATACAGAGTGTTAAGATACAGATATCCAACACCAAACCGAGCTTACAAGTAGAATTTGCTTAAGAAATGTGTTGTGGAGCACATTAGGAAAATGTGATATGCACAGCAAACCTGTGATCTAACAGATAATGTGAGATGAAAGAGGCTTAAGGAAGTGAGCCACTATGAAGAAAAGTACTAGGAAAACAGTTAAGCTGGGCCTAGAGAAAACATGGAGTTAGTCAATTTACATGGAGCACGTCTCGCCCCTGGGGGCAATGGTCTCCTGAACCTATTCAGACCTCGGACACCACCACTGCTAGTTCTAGAACTGATGCAAGATGTTCCAATGAGGGGGTTAAGGCTTCTCATAATATTTCCTATAAGCCCACACCTGTTTGTTTATATCCCCCATTTTTATTCATAATTAGCCAGATAGAGCCAAGTAATTGTGGTGATGATACTTGCTTTTTTGCCCAATGCTGGAATGCTAGTGAATTTAGGTATGCCCTGGTTACTCGCATGCCTCGCTGGGTGCCTGTACCCATTGATGCCCCTCACGCTATGACTCTCTTCAGACAGAAAAGGGATCTTGGAACTACAGCCGCCACTGTTACTGCCATCTCATTGGTGGCTGTTGGAGCTACCACCAGGGCATTAGCCATGAGTCATACTGTGCAGACTGCTCAGACCCTCAATAATCTTTTAGCCAATGTAGCTCATGCCTTAGATGTACAAAAAGGAATTAATGCTCAACTAAAAGGAGGCTTGATGGTGTTCAATCAGAGGATTGACCTCATGCAGGAGCAAATTGATACCCTATGGCAAATCACTCAACCTGGCTGTCAATGAAAGTATGCTGGACTTTGTGTCACTAGCATACAACATGAGAATTTTTCCTGTGCTGCAAATCTGTCTAAACAATTGCCTAGCTATATTTTAGGTAATTGGACTGGAGAATTCGATACTACGATGGAGCAGCTGAGAGTGGCCATTATCACAGTAAATTCTACCAGAGTGGACGCAGGACTAGCCACAGGATTATCACCATGGATTGCTGCAGCCATGAATCATCTGAAGGAATGGGCGGGCATGGGAGCGTTAGCAGGCCTTCTGGTGTTGTTCTCCTTGGTTTGCCTGTGGTGTATATGCAAGATTAGAGTCTCACAACAGCGTAATGCAGCCATGATCATTCAGGCCTTTACAGCCATTGAAGCAGGACAGTCTCCCCAAGCATGGTTGGCTACCATAAAAAGCTAAAATGTTATGCTCAGGATGCGAGGCTAAGCACTGCACTCAGGGTCAGCCGCTTTCGACCCAGAGAAGAGCAAGTCTGATTGCATGCGGGTTGATGCCCCAGGTCCCGCCTCTGAGGAAAAGGTATCGGACGGGTCTGATGCTCTTTGGGTGGATGACACCTAAATGAACATCGGTACAAAGTCCCAACTTATTTCTAATATCAGAGATCAGACCTCTACTCTTACCTGATGCATCTAAAACAAAAAGGGGGAACTGTAGAGAGCTGCGGAATGCTATGCCTTAAAGATGGAGCTGGTTTTCGCCTTCCACCTTCCCCATGGTGAGTGCTCTCTGTCACAAACAACTCCACATTTGGCTAAGGCTGAGGATCTGGCTTGCTTCCATGTATGTGGACCTATCTGCATTGCCCACGTGGCACGCTAGGGTTGGCTACCCAGAGGCTATATAAGCTGTGGGCTGGCTTTCCCCAGGGTCAGATGATTGTTCAAGGTTCCTGAATAAACTGCATTGAAAAAAAAAAAGTTGGGCCTAGAGAGATGACTCACTGTTTGGGATGATGCCCAGCTCTTGCAGAGGACTCAAGTTTAGTTCCAAGCACCCATGCTGTGCCATTCACAAGTATCCTGTAATTCCAGGGGGATCCAATGTCCCTGGAAGACAGTCACATGTGCATACACACACACACACACACACTTTAAATAATTTAATATTTTTTAAAAGTAGTAAGAAGATAATAACATAAGTATCTGAGAATTTGGCAAACATGGTGAAGCAATACACAATGACTGTGTAAAATATAAATACACCCCATAACTACACTGATTACTTATCCATTGTGCATCTTGATAGTGCTTTAAGAAAGTAGCTGAACATGTTTTCTTACTAGTAGAACAATCCTAACTGCCCTTGCTAGTTTAAAAAGTGAATATTTGGGGGCTGGGAAGATAGCTCAGCTGTTAAGAGCAACAGCTATTCAAAAGAACTCTGGTTCAATTCCCAGCACCCACATGGCAGCACACAACTGTCTGTAACTCCAGCTGCAGAGGATCTGACACCTTCACACAAACAAGCATAGAGGAAAAAACACCAAGGCACACAAACAAAAAAATAAATAAAAATAAATATCAAAACATTCTCTCTAAATAAAAGTGATGATTTGATGACCTCAACTAGCTCTCAAATGAAGAGGGGCAAATGGCCAATAAGTACATGAAAAATGCAATACTCATAGCCATAAAAGAAATGCAATAGAAATCACCCTTGTCAGCATAAGTATCATAAAAAAAAACCAAACAAACAATAACATATGCTGGCAAACATGCAAAGCAAAATGAACACTTATGCACTGTGGGTGAGAAGAGAAATTAGTCCAACTCTTACTGAAATCAGCTCAAAAGTTTCTCTAAAAATTAAGCTCTCCATATGACCTTGCTATATACCATTCCTGGATATACAGCCAAAGGAATCAGTCAGCTCAGCTGCACACCCACATTTATTGTAGACAAGCTTTGAAATCAGCCTATGTGCTCATCAATGAATGAATACGTGATGATTTGCTCTGCTTAGCTTACAAAGAAATAGGTTTGTTGTGACTTCTTCATCATTATACTTTGTTCTTATTCACCCACCCACCTGCCCTTCCATACTGTACATCCACCATTCTGCTGTTCATTTACCTCTTTACTAGTTCCCCATTCTTATGCTTTTGTGTTGCATATCGTCCATTACCATTTTCTCTTCCTCATTACCAAAACTTCTTCAGGCCTCTTACCCTCCCTCACAGTGCTCTTTCTGTCTCATATTCTATACACACATACATCTATACACATATGTGTATATATATGTTTAAATCTAGATTCCATATGACTTTGACTTATTTTTCATAACATATTGATCTTCAGTTGCATCCAATTAACTGCAAATGTCATAACTTCATTCTTCTTAAATTCCATCATATGTAAGTACCACACTGTCCTCACTTACTTGTCTGCTGATGTGCATCTTAGCTGTTGTAAATACTCCATCAGAGCACACAAAGTCCAAGCATCCCTGTGGTGCTGACATAGAAGCCTTCAGAAATACGCACAGGAGTGATGTAACTAGATCATATGGCAGTCTTAATGTTAGTGTTTCAAGGAACTTGGATGCATCATTCCATAGTGTCTGCACCAGCTTATACTCCTACCAGAATACAGTAAGAGTTTCAGTTACTCTACATCCTCATCATTTGCTGTTTGTATTCTTGATGAGAACCATTCTGGCTGTGATGAGATAGAATTTTATAGAAAGAACATAATATGGTGATTTTATAAATCTAGGATTCACTCTACGATAGGTCCCACACTTCAAGACAGATTCCCAACCACAGATTAGTTTTCAAATTCATCATAATTTAAATTGCGTCATCATCTTTATGTCAAATTAAGCCAGTTGAAAAGTTCATTACAATCAACAAGACACATTTTGAGATGAGGTCTCACTCTGTAGGCCAGAAAGACCTAGAATTCACCTGTATAACCTAAGGCAGGCCTTCAATCAAAGCAATCCTCCTGCCTCAGACTCCTGAGTTCTGGGATTTCAAATGTGAACTACTATGGTTGACTAATACTTCTTTGACTTTTAATTTTCAAGTATTAATTTAAAGGCAGTATGTAAAAGCAAAAATCCTAAATTTGTTTCACGTGCTTTTGTTTACTCTTGATTTTAATTAGTTTGATACTTTCACTGTCTAGATTGAGGACCACATCAAAGGTTCTGAGAGGAGAGGGTGTCAGAGTTAAAAATCCTAAAACTGCCGTCATCATAATGATACTGAATTCTGGCTTAGCATCCTCTGTTCAAGGCTTTCACTTCAACTACATCTTGGTTTGTAGTGATATCTAGATTTCTCACTACTAAATGCTTGAGTATTCATCTAATCTACAAATGACAAAAATCAAAAAACTAATTCTGTCTTCATTTTGGTACCTAGTTCTGTTTGTTGAAAGCTTTAATCCTGCCAAAGTTTTCTCGGATGTGCTGATTTAGTAATCAGCTTATAAGGTAGTGAGATAACAGTTTTGTTTTTATACATACAAATATCTTAATGACTTTATATGATTTGGATATGCATTTCTCACAAGCCAGTCATAACCTGTTCTGTTATAAGTGTAACACACACAGGGTGTTAAATAGTATATAAACCCATTCAATTTTGTTTACATTTATTAATTTGGGGGAATAGGGAGGAGTGGGCTGTGGCACACCTGTAGAAATTAACGGACAATTTGTAAGAATCAGTTCTCTCCTTCCTTGATGTGGATGCAGAAACTGAATTTAGGTTGTGAGGTTGGGCACACCCTTACCTCCTGAGCAATCTCACAGGCCCAATAATCTTCAAGTGTGACTTTACAGACCTGTGTTGTGATTTCTTTTATGACAGAAACTACTGTACAAGCTAGAGTGTAAAAGCCAAGGAATGGTGCTATGGTTTGGCTTGTTTGGGGTCTTGTCCTCTTTTGTCACAGGAGTGCTTTAAAGACTTAGAAGAGAGTCTGGAATATAATGGGCACTTTATTCACACTTGTTGATGACGATTTGGTGAAGTGAATAAGCCAACACAGACCCATGTACCATGCCTAACACCAACTCTGAGTGGAGCTGAGCCGTGTAAAATGAATGACCGATGTGCTAAGAGGGAAAAATCCCATAGAGGTAGAGAATTCTTGATTTTATTAAATAATCTTTTGATTACATCTCTCACTACCAATATATTATTTAAATATGTCTTTCAAAGACAGGCATGTTATGGGAGAATTTGGATATTTATCCAATGCATGTCTTTTTTGGTTTTGGCAACCACTTTGAGGCCATACCTGGCCAAAGGCCTATGCTACTGAATTGCTAACCTAACATCCCCCTGCTATTCATGTAGTTGAAAATATACATAATAAACATACATAATTGAGTTAAGAACCAATTAAGTTGTGCATATAAAGACAAGAACAAAGACATATAGTGATCGACCTCAAAGCAAAAATGTTCTAGTAATACCCAGATTTCAGTTTAAGTACTATTTCCTACTAAAAAGACCCAGCACCCCTCAAAGAAGTTGCTCATAATATGTATACAGCATGAAACATGCAAGATAACACTAGAACATATTGTAATACCAGAAATCAAAGATTTTAAGCAAGACCACTTGGATCATGCCAAAAGAATTTAGGAACCAACTTACAGGGACCACTGACAAAAGATAGGGCTTACAGACCAGCAAGAACTCTACAGGATTGAAGCATTCTACAGGACTGAAGCACACTATTTGAATCTATAGCAATAATCTTCAAATCATTAATCATTTTTAGAACATGCTAGAGATAGCTCACTATCTTGAAAAATTACAAATGAATTTTAAAAACAGTGATTGTCTTGACTTTCTTGGATGTAGATGATGAAGTAACGATGAAGAGCATCTCCTCTTTAGAGCTGGTCTCCCTGGAAAAAGAAGACAGTAAAGTCAAGATACTTTGGTTCCCCAGCCCCCTAAACATTATCAAAGAAATCATTGATGGTGATGCATGCCTATAATTCCAGCACTTAGGAGGCTGAGACTGGGAGGTTAAAAGTTTAAGAGCAGCCTGGGATTTACAACAAAGCCAGATTGAGCAACTTTCTGAGATGCTGTCTCAAAGTCTAGGTAGGACAGGAAAAGGAAGGAGAGCAGGAGCAAAGAAGAAAATGGTGACAAGATACAAAATGAGATGTAATGTGAATCCTGGCTTAACAATTAGCAACTAATGAGACAGAAAAAAAAAAACCAAGCCTCTTAAAGGGAAGGTGGGTTATATGTAATTTGAAAAAGCCCCAGAAATGATTCTGTATTTCCTTCTCTCCTCACTTGGAAACACTGTACTAGAACACTCAACTGGCACTGTTACATCGCTGCTCCTCTTGGCCACTTATCTAATTCTTGTCACACTTTTATAATGAGTCTATATTATTGTCACTAACTAGAACATAAATATTTTCATTGATCTGCATAATATACAATACTAGAACTGATCTTACTCACTCCCTCCTACTGATCTCCAAACTGAACTTAAAGTCAGTTTGTCATTTGGTTTGTCTTTCTCCTCACTTAATGAGTGCTCTACTCGACCAAGACATGGCTAAAACACTTAAGTTGGAGCTGTGTTCCCACGAAGCTTCATCCCTCACTGTCTGAGTCACAATCAATCAGGTTGTCCTTCATCCTGGAATCAGCTGGGCTCCAGGGACAAATAAAATGCTTGATTATCTCACTCTGTTATCCAAAACAAATGTACTATCATATCAGTATTACATTTGAAATATCATCGTTCAAGTCTATTAAGAGTTGAGCTACCTGAAAAAAAAAAAAAGTAGTGTAGGAAATAGCTGCTTGCCATTTATTGCTTCTTTCCTGTTGAGCCTACCACAGCTGCTATTTAGTGTAAAGGCCAGAGGCTCTGGAGCTACACAGGTAAGATCCCACCTCCAATGATTAGGTAATATACAAGTTATTTATTTCTCTAATCGTTTTGTCTTATCTGTAAAATTATGATAACAGTGTATGTTACATAGGAGCTTTGTGGAGATAGAATGTAATAATAATTGTAAGGCACTTGGAAGAGGAAATAGAATGTTTGTTGTTTTCTTCTTTCAAATATAGTGAATATTATTCTTTATAAATATAATATTAAATAACAGTAATATCTGGGAAACAAGTTGAGCAGGTTGGTTTTGGTGGGGAAAGCCCATTGAGTTTCCTTGGGGTGTTTCCTGTTTGTTTTTTTTCCCCCTTTGGTATCTTTTAAAACAGGGCCTCACCCTGTAGTCCAGGCTGGCCTCAAAGTTGCCACAATCCTCTTGCTATAGCTTCCTGGATACCGGGATTACAGAGGTGGTGGGTGGGGGACAGGGCATTTAAACCGTCAAGGTTGCTGTGCCTAAAATTCTGTGTTTTCTGACAGGATGAGGACCACCCAGACCGGCTGGACAGGTTGTCGCTGTCCTTGGTACTGGTGACCGCGCTCGCGTCCTGGGCGAGCGGTGCCCCTACCCCAAAAGCTTTCCTTCACCCTGAGAAGTAAAGCTCCCACTTCTTCCTCTTGGGAATTTTCAGTCATTCTGCTTATTGGCTTTTTCTTGTAGTACTGTAATTTTCTTGTGCTTTCTTCAAAGGCAAACAATTCTTTTGCCTTTTCCTATTTATAAATGTTTTTATATGCAGAAACATTTAACTATACAGAAGGTAGCTTGGAAGTTGGTGCAAAGCACATTTTACTTTGCAAGTTTCAGAAAAATCCAAAGCTCACTGTTAGATTACATGAAGCAGTGTGATTGTGGTGAATATTTTAATGACTTTGGTACTTGCTGGAGATGCAGCCTCATGGGAGAATAGTTGCCCAGTATACACAAGAGCCTGGGTTCAGTCATCAGTACTGAAAAAAAAAATTAAAGCAAACACATAAGATTCCCTTCAATAAAACTCTTCCTCTAAAATGATCCCATCATCATCCAGAGTTAATATCCACTCTTCATGAATCTCAAAATACCCTGTAAATATAGCTCTCAGTAAATATATCATGTTAAACTCTACCCATATAAAAAAATAGAACATAGTACATAGTCAATAGTTAATATAGGTATGTTGGACTAAATTTAATTACTAGATCCATTAAAAATAAGTCCCTACAACATCTTGAAAAGACAGACTTCTGGGGCTAGAGAGATGGTCCAATGGGTAAAAGTACTTATTGCATAAATATGGGAATCCGAGCTCAGGTGGCTGTACCTACATTAAAAAAAAAAAAAGATAGGCATTCTCCAACACAGAGCTGTCACCACAATGCTGGGGGAAGGGGAGAGACAGAGGATCTTCTACACTTTCTGGCCACTAGCCTAGCTCAAGGTTCAAAGAGAGATTCTGTCTCAAAGCAATAAGACAGAGTGGTCCAGCATGACACTCATCATCCTCAGCTACCCTGTGTGAGCACACACATACATATGCTCATACACCAAACACACACACACACACACAGAGAGAGAGAGAGAGCCTTTGTGTTGCATTTAACCATGAATTAAATTTCAGAGTAGCAAAGATTAACTGGTTATATATATATATATCCTAGAATGAATCTACTTGTTTCACACCCATTAATATCAACCCGCTGGCTTAGTACTTCCATTTGCTAGCAAAACACCAATGTCATTCATTTCAGAAGCTCTGATTTCCCATTGCTCATGTTTCTTCCTTCATCTCCCATTCTACCTGTGCACACCTGTGCAGCAAATCCATTTGGGACTGGTTCCCAAGGAAAAAACTAACAGGTTATAAACACGTTTCACCCAGAAGGACACTTCTGTTCCTCTGCTGAACTAAGTTAAGAGTGGAGTAACCATCAACAAATAGTTCCATATTGGGAAATCTGACAGAAGGGTTCCAGATGTGTTCTGAAGTCTTTGGTTCGTAAAAACAAAACACTCAGTACCCCTTTAATACTGTCTTCATAAGCACTCTGAACCTATTTTGAGGATAAGAACTGCCCAGCCTTTCTCCTATAGCATATCCCAGAGTTGTTTGGCAACAGACATTCACCTTATGGCTCTCTTCCTATTTCACCAAAGCATCAGTTATAACATTTAAAATTTTTAAAGCAATGCGTTCATTCCATCTCCCCTAGAAAGGTTAGGGAGAAACACAGCACTTGATCTTTGCATCTTCAGAGGAGGGCTTAATGACAGGTTCAGCCTGTTTAATGACAGGCCCAGCACCACACCCAAGTTTTATTGTTTCATTATCCTGCATAAATGCTGTTTATTACACATGATAACTAAGAGTCAAATGCTTGCTGAGGTGGTACAGTGCATACGTGGAACTGGACCCTAGAGGTTTGGGAAGGAGTCCTGGCTAATTATACAGATTGTCTTTGAACTTCTGGAATCCAAGGACCCTCCTGTCTCAGCCTCCCAAGTCGCTGAGTACAAGCACACACCCAGGGATCTTAAAATTCTTATGATCTACTTTTGCGTATGTGTGGGGTGGGGCTGGGGATCTGTCTCTAAAGCATTATTTTTTAACTTCAGAATTACAACCGCAGCTCAAAGAAAAAGAAATTAAAGACATGCAAAACAGGATTCTTGGGATGTCTTACTACTTTTTCTGGCTGCCCAAATAGGAAGACATGGCCAAAAGAAAACTGCTCAGTCTGATGCTAGAAGTGAAACTCCGTAACAAATTCCGACTAGAGATGAACTAGCCTTGTGTGACAGGTGTTGTCACTTTCAGATATGTCAGAAACTGGGAGGATTTTTTTACCCCCCCGAAGGCTCTCGTTCGGCCACCGGATTGCAAGCGGGCGATTAATGTCTCCGCCTACCGGGTGCAAAGGCTCACTTTTTCAAAAATAGCCAACCGGCCGCGTTCCGTTCCAGACTCCGGAGCTTAATGTTCTGCGCATGCGTCTAAGACCTTCGGCGGCTAGGTCATTCCCCCCCCCCCCAGTTTTCTCGTGATGTCACCCTGTATGGGCGGGGTTAGCCCAGCGGGCGTGCTATGAGGGGGCGGGGCCGGCGGCGGTGAGGAACGCAGAGTCGGCAGCGCCTGCTTTGCGGTTCCCAGGCGCTAGCGCTGGAGCCCGCGCGTTCCCGGGAAGAGCGCTGGGGCCCCGGAGAGGCGAGGCGCTCAGAGACCAGGCTGCGGCAATCACACCGCCAGCGGAGGACCATCCCTGCGGTGGACCGGGCTGCGACAGGACAAGGGCATGCTGGGCGGCGGCAGTGACGCGGGCCTGGCCACCGCCGCGGCGCGGGGACAGGTGGAGACCGTGCGGCAGCTCCTGGAAGCCGGCGCGGATCCCAACGCCGTCAACCGCTTCGGAAGGCGCCCGATCCAGGTAGCGGGGGCGCCCCGGGTCCCGCCGGCAGGGGGCGCGCGAGCGCGGTGCCCTCCGCGGCTGCGAGTTGTGACCGGGCACCTCCTGGGCAGCTCGCTGCTGCTGGACTTGTGCGGCCGCCGGACGGGAGGCAGGTTTGGACAGAGCAAAAATCCTGAAAAAGAAAAACGATCGAAAAATCCCTCTGCATTAGATTGGCTTTTTCTTCGTTTGCGAAGCTGGGTCTGGAATTCAGCCCCGAACACACTGGGCAAGTGCGCTACAGCCCCTGAGCAACGTCCCCAGCCTCCCCGGATCTTTGTTATGATAGGAAAGGAAAGGTCAGATAGAGAGGACCACGATAAAAAAGAGTAGATTACCAGTGACAGGGCCTGGATTCAGGGAATTCCACAAAATTGCAGAGCATGGAGGGAGAGAGTGCGCTGTGACCTTCTAAACAACGGTATAAATCTTTTTTCTTTTTTATTTTCTCGTAAACCTAATCGCATTCACAGGACCAAGGATTTCCCAAACTCAGCATTTAATTCCTTGTGTGAGGGCAGTAACAATGTAGTCTTTCAGTGTTCCAGGCAAACAGGCAAAGCCCTCCCAACAGAGCTGCTGAATCCCTTCAGAACGGAAGAGGGTTCCCTAAACATTGTCTTAATTGTTAAGATACATTTGTTCAGTGTTTACTCATCCTGCTTTAATTAGCACTGACTTTATTTCTTGAAGATCTAACACAATGGTTTTGTGCCCTTTTGTTAACTATTATAGCTGCGTTTTTTTATTCACCTCACCGACCCTCTCCGGGACTAAGGAAATAAGGGCTCTTGTTAATAGTGTAGATTTTTGAGAAAATAAGTTTTCATTACTCTTGAGCCTTCAAGAAAAAGAGGCGTTTAACAAAATAATATCTTAAAACAACAAAAATATTGTAAAGTGATTATAAAGACATTGTAAAAATAGATTTTCTTATTTACTATTTTCTTTACTGAGAATGAGAACTTTTAAATATGTTTGTGGCTGTAAAAATAGCCTTTACCTCTCTAAAAGAAAAGAAAAATAGCCTTTACCTCTCTAAAATTGTTGTGTTTTCTGAAGGAAGAAGGACGGTTTCTAAATGTTCATGTGATTAAAAACTGACACATGAGCAAATGAGCCAGTGACTGTTAAGGAAAATTAGATTCCAGAGACTGTTGTATTATTAACTTCAAATGTGGAAGCAAATATTTCATAGTATACAACAATCACAAACAGCTGTTATGGGAGCACATCTCCAAAACACCAGGGTTTTGTTTTTTTTTTCCTAAAATATGCATCTTTGTAATTTGATAGGTACCAGCCTCACTTTTTAGACAATCTTTTTATATTGAAAAATACTACTTAACATTAAAGATTTTGTACAATATAAATGAATGTTAATTTCACATTACAGTGTCTTTTCACTGTATATCTAAACCTTCAGCTGCATATCATGCTAGGTTAAAATGCTATAATGTGCTAAACATTTACAACAAATAATTTCCTTCTGCATTGTAATATAAGTGTGGAATATGACAACTTTCCACTGATCTCCACTTTTAGCTCAAATGATCAGAGTACAACTAATTTTTGAATGCAGACATATATGACATTGAAGAAGCAAACCCTTTTTTAAAAACTGACCTGTTTATTGTTTTCTCTTCTAAAGCATTGCTCTAAGTTCTAAACGACAATCACCACTGGAGTACCTAGTTTATGTGGTGTCTTAGTTTGCTCTCTGTTGCTGTGATTAACACCATGACCAAAAGGAACTTGGAGAGAAAGGGGTTTGTTTGGTTTCCACTTGCCACAGTGGAACCCGGGGGCTGGAACTGAACCAGAGATCACGGAGGAACACTGCTTACTGGCTTGCTGCTCCGGTTCAAGTTCAGCCACCTTTTTTCCACCTTCCAAGATGACCTGTGGGGCAGCACACCTAGAGTGGACTGGACCCTCCCACATTAGTTCTTTCTTAATCAAGAAAATGTCTCGCAGCCTTGCCCACAGTTCAATAGAGGCTTTTTGATAGAGGCTTTTCTCAGCGGAGGTTCCTCTTCCCAAATGAGTAGCTGCGTCAAGCTGACAAACTTAACCAGCACCTGTGGTTGGTTAGACCTAAAGGGATAGAGGGAAACAATATAAAACTTTATTAAGCTTGGTTTCTGGTGTCCTGCCCGCAAGATAGGCTAGGTCAGTGGTTGGCACACGCCTTCTGGGAGCAACCAGCCAATCAATACCTGACTTGACTGAAGGCCCACTCCACAAGATGCAACCAATAACTGGCACTGCTTAGGGTGACCAAGAACCAGAGATTAAATAGTCCAGGGATCGAGGGTAAAACCGAACAGTACTGTTCAAAAAAGAAGTGGCAATAAAAAACTACTTCAAATGACATTCTTCTATACTTAGAGATTAGTGCCTTGCTCAGCCACCATAAGAGAAGCTTTCTCCTGCAGCAGATATGAACAGATACAGAAACTCACAGCCAGACAATATGCACAGAATGAGAGACCTTGGAACACTCATCCTTAAGGGGGTGTCTCTATCAAACCTCTCCCCTCAGGGATTAGGGAGTCCCGCAGGCAGCAGAAGAGAGTAAGAGCCAGAGGGGATGGAGAACACCAAGAAAACAAGGTCTTCTAAATGAACTCATCAAAGCTCATATGAGCTCACAGAGACTGAAGCAGAATGCACAGGGTCTGCATGGATCTGCACTAGGTCCTCTGTGTATGTATACATATATACATATACATTATGTATCTTATGTGTATACATATACATATATGTGTATATTATATATACATATTATAATGTCTATACTTATTATTATATGTATTATCATTGTTATACATATATTATGTCTCCCAATTTGTTTTTATGGACTCCTGAGTGTGTCTCTGAGTCTTGTACCTTCTCTTGTGCTTTTCCCCTTCTGTTTACTTTATTCAATTCCAATGTATTAGTTTTTGTTTTATTTTCTTATATTTTATGTTATTATCCCTTAGACGCCTGATTGTTTCCTAACAGGAGACAGAAATGGAATCGGTCTGGATGAGAGGGGAGGTGCAGAGGAACTGGGAGGAGAAACCATAATCAGGATAAATTATGTGAGGGAAAGGGTCTATTTTCAAGAAAAGGGGGGAAATTAAAGAAAAATAATTACCCACCCAGTTCAAAGTGAGCTAACAAATCACTTAGTAAAATAAACCCCTCTTGCCCAGTGTTCCGTATAAGAAATAAAGCCATTTCCCCGCCCTTTCTTAGTGCTTAGTAGAGAATAAAATGGAATCTATTTTGAGTTCAGCCTAGGCTGTAATGGGTGGAGAGTGGACTGAGTAAGCAAACAAGAAACAAGATACCTGAGGCTTGCAAGCTCCTTTGCCTCCTGCTGGAAACTTCACTTTGGTAACAGACTTCTATAAAATGGCACGGCCATGCGGAGCCCCCAACTCCCGCTACCCAGACTCACCCTGAGCTCTCTTCCTTCTCCCTCAGGTCATGATGATGGGCAGCGCCCAGGTGGCGGAGCTGCTGCTGCTCCACGGAGCAGAACCCAACTGTGCCGACCCCGCCACCCTCACCAGACCTGTGCATGATGCGGCTCGGGAGGGCTTCCTGGACACGCTTGTAGTGCTGCACAGGGCAGGGGCGCGGCTGGATGTGTGTGATGCCTGGGGCCGCCTGCCGGTGGACTTGGCCGAAGAGCGGGGCCACGGCGATATTGCGAGGTATCTGCACGCCGCCACTGGAGACTGATGGAGGGTCCCCTCGGCCTCTCCAAGGACTTTTTTCTCCCCAGCCCCATCTAGGAAGACTGCGAGCATGAAGAGGATCTGCGCACTGCCTGCAGGCCTTGCAGAACTTTGAACCCTACCCAGGAAGGCAAAGCCAATCAGAAATAACGTCCAAAGTGTTTTCTGCAGCTGGATCTGGCTCCTTGTCCTCACTCTGAAGTGAAAGGGCTCACCAAGGAGATTTAGTGTGAAGTTCCCAGGACCCTTTATCTTTCAGGTGTAAAATAACGCAGGAAGTTCTTGATGCTGTGGTGGGAACTGGAGGAAGTGGTAACTGACATTCGGGTGGGGGCAGTGAGCACCTTCCCCCCCCCCCCCCCCGTGAACTCCAAAGGCAGATGATCTAGAAGGAAAACCTGAGACTGGAGCAGAAGCATTGAAGTGGGTCCAAGGCTTTACGCACTGTGTCATCTGTGGTGATTCGCCTGCCAAATGGCATGCTATAGAAACTGAGGATTCACCCCAGCTCCATCAGGAAAATAGTGGAAGAAGACAATAGATCTCTGCTAAACTCTGTGGGTCTGGGTCCCAATAGACTCAACATGTCCAAAACCCAATGGTGAATCATAGTATGCAGTGATTTGCTCTCTGTAAATAGTTTCATAATCCCTTTAGGAATTTCCTACATTTGAGTTGTTCTTTAGTAACAGTGTATTTAACGGGGAAAACTTTTAACAGTGTAACTTCTGGTCCTCAGCAGAGGTGAGATTGACATGCCCTTTGTTTTGGGTTGGTTAGTTGATTTGGGTTTGTGCTTTTGTTTTTTCCTTTTTTTTTTTTTTTTTTTTTTTTTTTAAGGCAGCACTTTCCTCTGTAACTCAAGCTAACCTCAGTCAGGATACCCCTGCCTCAGCCTCCTGAGCACTGGGCTTGTAGCATGCTCCCTGAAGTACAGCTTCTCATGGAACTATGACAGGACACACAGGGCACATTCCTGGTGCTGCTTTTGTCATTAACCTGTTTATTTCTCTGTCCATGGCTTCTGATTGGTTTCTCAGGGCAACTATTCCAGCTGTCATGTTAAATGCTAGGTGTGTTTATCTGGTCATTTACCAAGGGCTATGTCGCAAAGGTTACAGAAACGGAAGTTGAGTAGGAACTTAAATTAAACAACAACTCATGGGCAGCCTTGGTGTCTACAAACCAATTGTGGATGCACTCTGTGGGGCTTCCAGTGGGCTCGATTCATTACAGCACTGAAACAATTGATACACTGTTTGAATAAATAATAAACAGTATAGATAGACCAAGATTTGGAAAATGTGGCATTAAAGTGTATTTTCTAGGCTGGAGCTCAAGGAGCATGAGTTAAGTTCTGAGCACTCATCAGGTGGCTCATAGCCACCTATAACCCCAGCTTCAAGGAGGCACAATACCCCTTCCTCCGCAGGAGCCTGCATGTATGGGCACGCACCACAATCACACAAACAAAATTAAAAAACAAAACAAAAAAAAAGCTAAAACAAATCTGGGGCCTGGAGTGAGGTCTCCATGGTTAAGAGCCTTTGAAGTTCTACAGAGTTCAGTTCCCAGCAACCATATCAGGTCCAGGATATTATGACCTTCGCAGGCACCCATACCTGGCATACACTCATATCTTCACACAAATTTTTAAGATGTTAATGTACTTCCATGGATTCACCACTAACTCCCAAATGTCAAAAAGCTTCAGAGTGCTCACTGCTTGTCCTTTGTAAAATATTCTATATTTCTATGTACTATATTCTATATTTCAATAGCTTATTTTTAAAATCTGCTTGCTTATAGTAAACCATAAGATTTATATTTTGTTTCTGGATGTGGGGTATAGTGAATATTCATCTAAAATACAGATGAGGAACTAGAAAAGCAATTTGAAAGTAGAGACATCAAGGGGGGGGGCTCTGAACTCAGAACACAAAACTTCCCTATTGACTCTTTCCCAAATTAATATATTGCCAGAGAAATATATTGAGAAATATATTGAGTTGAGAAATAGATCACATCTTCTTGGAAAGGGCAACATGTTTATTAATACAGTTTATGCTGGGCATACTTCAAAACTCACTTGTTCCTTCAACATTTAAATCTTCCAGGATGTGCAAAAGTAAGTCAGTTTGGCCCCAAAATGTGGGTCTTTTTTTTTAATATTTCCTTTTTAAAATTTATTTATTATGTATACAGCGCTCTGCCTGCACGAACACCTGCACACCAGAAGAGCTCATTATAGATGGTCATAAGCCACCATATGGTTGCTGGGAATTGAACTCAGGACCTTTGGAAGAACAACCAGTGCTCTTAATCTCTGAGCCATCTTTCCAGCCCCCAATGTGGGTCTTTTAAAGCTTACAAATACTGGAACTTCTTTGGCTTGTGGAACAGGAGACTAGAAAGACTGATACCCAAGGGCCAGATGTGGATTTCTGGCTGCATCATGATGAGGGGGAGCCTGAGAGGGCAGAATCTCACGAAGTTCGCTGTCCCCATTAACTCATGCTGTCCCCATTAACACGTGGGCTAAGCACCTGTTCTAGCCTCCTTCTGTTGCTATGATAAACACCGACCAAAAGCAACTTGGGGAAGGAAAGGGTTTATCTGACTTACAACTGTAGTCCATCATCAAAGGAAGCTAAATCAGGAACCAGGCAGGAAGTTAAAGCAGAGACCACAGAGGAAGGCTGCTCACTGGTTTGCTCCTCTGGGCTTGCTCAGCATGCTTTCTCACATAGACCCGGAGCACACCTGGGGTAGCACCGCATGAACGGAATCATGTTCCATAGATTTGCGCAGGCCTATCTGATGGAGGCAATTCCTCAACTGAGGGTCCCTCTTCCCAGGTGGCTCTTAAGTTCACAAAAATTACCCACCACAGTACCTCCGGTAAGTTTTCACCACTCCACAACTCAGCACTAGACCACTAGGGGTTAAACTGCCAGCTGGTGCTGGGACAGGACTGACACCAGATGCCCTTTTTTTTTTTTTTAATACACTCACTAAATTTATTACAACTATTGAGGTTAGCAATGTTTCTTTTTATTTTTATTAACTACACTTTATTCACTTTGTATCCCCCCATAAGCCCTTCTCTCTTCCCCTCCCTATCCCAACCTCCCACCCCCTCCTACACGCATGCCCCTCCCCAAGTCCTCTGATAGGGGAGGTCCTCCTCTCCTTCCTTCTGATCTTAGTCTATGAGATCTCATCAGGAGTGGCTACACTGTCCTCTTCTGTGGCCTGGTAAGGCTGCTCCCACCTCAGAGGGAGGTGATCAAAGAGCAGGCCAATCAGATTATGTCAGAGGCAGATGCCCTTTTTGCAGCACTTCAGCATCCTGCTGTGTGAATTTACACTAACAGGTCACCCCTCTCAGCACGCCTCTAAATTGGCTTTCTCTCCATCTCTTTGTTATGGATCTAGTCCTGAGCTCTGCTTAAAGAGCAAGCCCTCAGGGAAATCTCTCCAGAGCTGCTGACTTACTGTAGACTGGGTGAAGCCCAACTTCATCACCTTACTTAACCAATAACTACTGAAGAAATAACTGAAGAATGGCCATTTCACCTTGACCTGAAGCACTCCTTTATGACGACCTACATAATCCTCAGTCCTAGAATCAAACCACCTAATAGTGGCTGCTCTGTCTCCGGTGATACGGAGTTCACCCTGATGGCCAAATTGGATCATACTGATTTTTGTAGCCCTATCATGCAACATCTGAGGTGTAGTTGGCCCAATGCATACAAAGATGATTGTAAATAATTATTATCCAAGGGGGAAAAAGTTAAAACTCATGATTGCAAATATCAATGCCTATTTATAGAAAATCAAGTTTAAGGAAACAATAAGGCCCTACATGTGGGCAGGAGAGTCTACCTTGCTGTTTGTATTGTAACTCAATCATATGCATTTGTAGAGTACGAAATGTTAGGATTCCTGAACAAGTGGAGAATGGTTGGAGTCAAGCTAGTTAGCACATTCATCACTTCACATTATGCGAGGTGAAAGGTCAGAAAGACAAATGTCACAAATCCTCCTATGTATGTAGACTCTGAAACTCACTGAAGCAGGTGTTTAAATGGTAGTCACAGAGACACAAGGATGGGAAGCACATCACAAAACTTTGACCAGAAAACGTTTGCTTCCGCCTTTAATTCCAGTAAAAACTGTGGTAAACACAATCATAAGGGTTTGCAGATGTGCAGGTTTTAATGTTGCCTCGACAAAAAACTCCAGATGTTCCCGACACAAAGACCACACTTTAGCTTCCACTGTATCATCCTGTATTCCAAATCATGAATGATACATGGGGAAATAGGTTTGTTTTTTTTTTTTCTAAAGGGCAGAAATACATGATCTCCCTTTTACCTTCTGGGGGTGGCCCTTCTCACATTAAATCTTAGAGATATAAACACTGCACTAAGCATGCTTTTTACTCCCCAAAGAAACTCAAAAACTCAAAATTATCAGAGCAAAGCTTTCATCTCCATCTTGCCTGCTGCAGGGGAGCCTCCTCCTACTCAGCCTCTATTCCCCGGGGACTTCACCGCTTGGTGAGCACCCAGAATGCCCTTTAACTCTTTCCTGTCCAGCCTCTCAGCCTTCCCTTCTAGCCTATCCCCGTTCTTTTATGTAAGACACTGACCCACATAAACACTTTCTACCACAGTCTCCCAATGGTCACACCCAGTCTCCAATGGGCTGCGGGTGGGAGATTTTCACTGCTTTCCCTGCCCTCCACTCCCCTCTCCATAATTAGTCTTACCCCAGTAGCAGTCTGCTTGGAGGGGTCCCTCTTCCCATACCAACTGCACTCCCAGAAGACTCCATCTTTTGGTACAATCCGGTACCCCTAGCACTTTCCTACCACCCCTTTCAGACTTTCTTGCTAGCTCACCTCCATTCCTTCGTGTCACTCATCAACCCCATAGAAAGACACTACCAAGAAACCCCACAGCTACCATACTTGCCTAAGACCCAGAGTGGACACAGCAACCACAGAAGGATCACTCATCTGACAAAAATGAAACCAGGTTTCTATACCAAGGAACACCTTAAACATCAAAACTCCAGATGTCTAGATCCAAGCACAAAGCACTAACATCCAAGACAATCTGCCGCCTCCAGAAGCCAGTAGCCATTGTAATAGGCACCAAGAATTCAGTTTATCTGAAGCACAAGAGATTCAAAATAGCAATTATAAGTACATTCAAAGACCTTAAAAAGTATGAATAAGTGCTTTAATGAATACTATAAAAGCACAAATAGTTGAATGAAATGAAAACATTTTAAGATATGAAAACAGAAATCACTAAAAAAAATTCAAATTGAAAAGAAAAACTTAGGATGTGAAAAAAAATCATAGATTCTTTCTATGGTGAAAAGTACATTATTGGTTATTCCATGAAATGGAACACATGCCTGACACTGCTAATGGGGCCAAGAATCTAAAACTAAAATAAGTCATGGCCTAGTGAAAAACTTACTCTTATCCTGCTAAAGCAACATAGCAGAATAATAAAGGAACAATAACATGCCTCCTAGTGACATATTGCTACACCTACATAGATCAGTGCCTCACTCAACCAACACCAGGGAAGCAGCTTCTTGCAATAAATGGGAACACAGAGAGCCACAACTTAACAATGTGCAGAGAATGAGGGACTTTGAAATACCCAGTCCTAACTGGGATATCTTTATCAAACCTCTCCCTTCCAGAGCTCAGGGAGCTGTGTGGAAGAGGACACAGAAAGATTGGAAGAGTTGGGAGCGGGGTTAGAAGCTGGATGACACCAAGGAAATTCTTCCAGATACAACAGGACGGATAGAGACTGTGGCAGCATGTACAAGCTGAAGCACCAAAAGAGCTAAGTGGACACTGGGTCTAACCACGAAGCTGTCTGCAGTTGATACCCACTGGCAAAATCAGTTTCCTCCAATACAGTGTCTCCAGTCCATCAACCACACCTCCTGGGCATACTCCATGCCCAGGAGTAGTTGGCCAAGACACCTCAGACTCAATGGTATTTTTTGTGAACTGTTTTATTTTGTCTGACATTTTTTTGTTCGTTTCATAGGTCTGCTTATTTGTTTTGATTTTTCTTTTTGTAGGTTGGGGGTTGTTTTGCTTTTTTACTTGTTTTTGTTGTTGTTGCTGAGAGATAGAAAACATTAAGTTGGGTGGGTAGGGAAGGGAGGAGGCTCTAGGAGAAATTAGAAGAGGGGAAAGCATGATCAAAATATATCGTAAGGAAAATTTTTGAGCAAAGGTTATGTATGGAGTGCTCATTTTCATACTGGGCTGTAAAAATGAAAAAGAAATTCTAATTACCAAATAAGCAATAGTGGCCAAAATATAATTTTAAGGATGTATTACTATATAATAGCTTGAAATAAAAATCACAAAAGTGATAATATATAAACCTCTCATTTGATTTATAAAATCCCTTAGCTTCTCCTTTATGTCCTTCCGCCCAAAATATTTGAATTTTCTAGTTGAATGATATTGACTTGTGAAATTTGGTCATCTCTTAACATGCAGATATTTGACACCTGTCGTTTCATTCCAAACTTTTGAAAAAGTGGCACGATCATTTTCCGTGGCAACTTGATACTAGTGGGAAAACACTCCTTGAAAATTATGAACTCCACACTACTGCAGCACACTCTTTGTTAGGTTTTTTTCAATAGAGCAAAATCAGAACCTTATTGGACCTCAATTAACACCTAGTTATACTGAAATGGTGACATATGAAAAAAAAAAATAATTAGGCTCAAGGCCACCCGACACGCAGGTTTGGATGGTGTGTTTGTTAGCAGTGCGTGGAGCTGCTCTGTTCATCAGGACGCAGTACTGTTAAATTCAGCTACGGGCGTGGCTTCGCAATCCATGCAAACAAATGGAGCTAACGGCAGTCACAAACCCCATCCCTCATTCCATTAAAAAATTACAGAAGAGTAGTGACTTCCATGTCTCAGTCAAAGTGTTACAGATCCTAAAACGATATTGGGGAGGAGGGGCTAATTATCATAAAAATTTGCTATTCTCTACTAGATAAGATTACTTATTTCTAAACTGAAAAAAAATGAAAGATATTCCAAAGAGAGGCCAAGATTCATAAAGTCCAAGATAATTTTGGGAGAGAGTTACTTAAGAACGTTTTAAAATATTATGGCAAACAACACATTGTCTAGGACCACCAGTTTATCTTAGACTACACAACAGATCTTCAGCACATATATACTTTTAATACATTCTCTATTTCCCTCCACAGAAAAATATTAAAAATAAGTTACGTATATATTTACATGATAGTCAATAGAGATTTTAACTGCTTTCATCATTACTCCTTGACTATTTATTAAATGAAAAATAAGCTAATTTCCTTTTATATTCTACCAGAAGCTGCTAATTTTTATGGTAGGTTATAGACTTCACTACGGCTGATATATTGTCACCCTAAAAAAGGCAAAGCAGTAGAATTAAATACCCACAAGAGTCACAGGGACATCTGAAGCAGTCCTGTGTATGTCAGAAGCCACTGTCCCCAGATGCACAGAGGCCTGCTCCCCTGGGCATGTGAGCATCTAGCCACAACCCTATTCCAATTTGCTCAATACATTCTTATTATTAGCATATTTATTGATTAAATTTATGAAAACCCAAGTTGGTGTCATTTCAGCATTCAATTATTACTACTGATGATTGCACAGAACAGATATTATATTATATTTTTAAACTAAGATAATTTCAAATTTAAAAATTACTTGAAGAAACAGTAGCAGTTGAACCTCAATAGTTTCAACATATCCTCCCATTCCATTAGTAATCCCTGCACAAAGAGAGAGAAGGAAGAGAAGAAAAGCTGCTTTGCATTATTAATTTAACATGTGGCTGGTAAGTCACATGGCTTCAATAAACCTCAATTTCTTTTATATATAAATATGACAACAATATTAGATTCTTTCTACAATCCTATTATCATTAAAATCCGTGCTTTTTTAATCTCTGCATAGCATAGACAGTGATGTATGCATATGCTTAAATGTATAGATAGGTAGATAGATAGATAGATAGATAGATAGATAGATAGATAGATAGATAGATGTGTGTTTATTTGTGACTATTCTGTGGAGAGAATAAATATGCTTGGGAGAGGAGAATGCTTTATCAGTTCACTGCGAATTCTACCCCTGAACCATATACTGCTCTGGTTCACTGAAAAATTAACAGAGAAGTCAGATGTAAGCCATGTAAGCCGGTACAACAGAAAGACTTGGCTTCATTTTTAAAATCTTTCTCAATTCCCCTTAGTTCAGATTTTTCTGTTGCCTTTTGTTTTCTCATGCTTACTCAGACCTACTTTCTTATAGTAAATTAGGCAGGCAAGTGCAATATAGAAAATATTGTAAGTGTTAGCTGTTCTAAGTTAATATAACACACTGAAATGTGATTTTTGTGTGATCTTATGACAAGGCTTTCTGATCTATCTTTGTATAAGAATTCAGGCAAAGAGAAAATGCAAGTTGGAGCAGATTCCAAGTTCCTATCTGTTCGCAAATCTGCCTTTTTTTTGCTGTGCCTGAAAACTATGTTTCCCTGGGGACTTCATTCTCTTCTGTGCCGATTGGTAAAGTAGTACTGAGCTACACACAGCAGATCAGACCCAGGGTAGCACCTTATCTGGATTTGCAATAAATGTCAGTGAACTGCCAAATTGGAGGTTAATATGAAAAGTTTAGATGTAATGCTGCTACATTTTTTAATCTAAGTAAGCTGTAAATAATTTCACTGTAGCTGTTACATATTTTATAATATATTCAGAAGAGATAATACAAAAACATTAAACAGTAACAATACAGTACACTCACAGATACAGAGACAGGTCAGTAGGCTGCTGGCACAACAGTTTTTTTCTCCCAGGGCTGGGATGATGTGTACGTGGGTGACTCCCTGCTATATCTAGGGGTTAGGATGCTCTTTCCATTTTCCTCCTGCACAGAAGGGTTCTTCACTCTTTCCCAGGAGAACATACCTCCTGGAGTCAAAAACTATCTGATCATCCTCCGCTACCACCTGAAGCCACTGATCCTGAGTGACCACAACAAGCCTACTCTAGGATTTGCAGTGGGTTTCAAGTCTGTTTAAGTCTTAAAGTAAACAGAAAGGGAAGGCTATATTCTTTCTGGGAAAAAAAATTTAAATGACACTCCATTGTACTTTCAAGAATTCATTACATCTATGGCATGATGGTGTTGGCCCCATTAGTTACTGGAAGGCAACAAGTTTAAAAGCCTCTTCCTTTTAAAAAGAACTGGGCCTCAATTTTGGCTCAGAAAACACTAGGAAAAATTCATATTTGCTAATCAGCTCCAGGTTTACTGAATGATAATTGACCTGTGGTGGTTAGGTCAGAAAAGCAACAAATATTAAAGAAAAAATCTGAGACTTTTAAACCATTCTTAATATCCAAGGGTAACTGTTACTCAAAAGTATCATCCCAGAAACTACATCTATGTTTGTGGGAATGTGTGTAATCATAAACATGAGTACCCCAACACACATTTAATACAAGTAGGATCATTCTAGCACTTACTTTCTCCTACTCCCATGAGCTCTTTTACAGCTCCTGCTGCCCACAGGTACAGAGGCACTTCCATTTTCACAGCTACATAATTTTGTATTTGTGGGTGAGTCCTGGTTTGGCTAATGAGTCATGGTTTTTAGAAAACATAAAACATCACCAATGCATCATCATTTGTGTTTGTTCTTTTTTTTCCTTCTGTATACTGTTATAAAGTACCTTTTCCCCCACACTTCCATGATGCACAGAGAGAAATACTTTGAAGTGAAATTTCTGCAGCTAAAGGGACATCCATCTCTACATGTATGTATGTTCAAAATTTTTATGTACATATATATACACAAATCTCCCTAAGCTTATTTGTATATACCCATATATAACATATTTACTTTTCACACATGAGCTTTAAGATTAGACTTGTTGATTCAAAGCTTATGTGTACATATGTAAATATACACAAACATCTACCATGCACTGTTCCCTATAATTCTGTTTGCTTTCACATGTTGTTTGTGTAGTTCTGGACACTGACATGAATTACGAGGATGGAACACCTGAATCTGAGTACATGTGACAACACCTGTCATTCTTCTCTCTGCCACCTACAGCTATATGCTATTGTTTCTGCTTTACAGTATTGACTGCTGACATTACCCTTTCATTTATTACTTGGCCATCTGTAGCTAACGTAATCATATTCTCTGCCTATTTTTTTTTTTTTTTGCATCTCAAATCTATATCTTTTGAGTGCTTAAATGCATAATAAAAGTTTTATTTTAAATTTGGGGCGGTTTTATTTTTCAGTCTTTGTGAGTGTCTGTGTATGTAAGTCGGTATGTGGAGGTCAGAGGAGACCTGGGACCGCTGTCTTCCACCTTGTTTGCTGCCCTCAGAAGATTCTCCACCTACCACCCAGCTGCGGAAACTGGGACTACAGAAACAGGCCAGTATGCCCAGTTTTAAATGAGTCCTGGGTATTCAAGCTTAGATTCTCATACTTGTACAAAAAGCACTTTTATCCACTGAGCTATCTCCCCAGTCTTTATTTTGTGTTTGGAACAAGGTCTCTCAGGCTGGCTTCAAATTCGTAATCCTCCTGCATCAGCCTCAAAAGTGCTGAGATTATAAACATATGCCACCATGCCCTGTTGCTCTGTGGCCATTTTTTTAGTGAATATGTTCGAGGAGGATGGGTGTATGCTTGTTCTTGGGGTGCCTGTGTAGAGGTCAAAGGTGAAGTCAAATGTCTCTCCACTTGACATATTAAGGCAGAACTCACTTGAACCCGGAACTCACGGAGTTAGCTAGTCCAGCTAACCACCTTGTTTGGGGAATCTCCTGGGCAGTGGAATTACAGGGCTCTGATTTCAGTCCTCAGGCTTGTGTTAAGTGCTGTACATGCAGAGTCATCTCAAAAAGCCCTGTGGTGTCTGCTGTCTGTAGGGATTTAAGTTTGAGTGTGTGCAATGCTAGAAAATTTTGTAATAGAAGCTCAGTGATAGGAGTGTCTGCCTGGAACTCTGGGTTCTACTCCCAGAATCCCTCAAAAAAAGGAAAAGGCCCTGAGAGCTAAACATTTTCCATAACATTACATGAGGAAGAGAATATTTTCTCTTCTCGTCCTCACTACAGAATGGGTTTGCTAATCCAAAACATAACACTGCTTTCCTTTTTTAAGAGACAAAAAAAACTGTCGATTTTCTAGGCCACTGGGAGACAGCAAAGAAAACCTCCAGTTTTCACTGATTCTGTTTACAAAGTGACTCACAGATAACTCATTTTCAATAGTCTCCCGTGTTTGGAGCAACAGAAAGAGACATCACCTCTCGGTAGGTAGTCCAACGATGGTCCTGCTATTGTGAAGCCATATAGGGTTCAAGGCTTGAGCCACTCAGACCCAGTCTCGTCACCTGTAAAATAAGGACAACAATCCCATATTCAAAGGGCAACTCTGAGGATAAAATGGGTGATTCAGGTTTCAGTAAAAATGCATATTCATTACCAGTTCATTGTTATAACTTTTTGAAGAGCACATAGCCAAAAGCCTCTTGGGACCCCAATACCTTCATTACTATATTTACACGAATAAGCAAATTCACAATTCCTTCACATGCAACACATAGAGAATAGACTTTAGGCCACAGGGGACAGGACGTCAAAGTCCAGATTTTTAAATTTACTATCTGCAGAGAAAGGCTATCGTAGCCCGCTTGCTCAAAGGACATTCCTGGGAAGCGGGGAAACTGCTTCATCTCCCAGATACCTAGAAAAGCAGGAGCTTCGTGAAGATGGAGAAGGTTCCAGGTGGGGTGGCTGGGAGCCCCAGGGCCAAGCAAGGTTTTGGAAAATTCAAATTCTCTGTGAAGCTTACCCAACGCATGCATTGTTTGGGGATTTGTTTTAACCCTACACTGATATTCAGGATGTCCTTACAGGGCTGGGGGCAGGGGTAGGGGCTCACATATCATTTCATGTAGCTGACCCATTCTTCAGTCCTGGGTTTGAGAGGATCTACGGCAAAGCCACACACACCAGAGGGAAGATGGAAAAGCAGCAGCTGGTCCCGCCTGACCTCTCAGTTACAGCAAGGCCTTAACTAGGCTGGTGTGGCTAATCCCATCCTCCTGTGTCCATTGTGGCCTTTGGAGATGGCACTATAAGCTACCAGCTGTCACCCTGATGTGGACGCTACTTTTCTGCAGCCAGAAGGCTAGGCCCGAGCACATAAATGGGAAGCCACTGAGTCTCGGGGCCGCATTTCCAGGTTCCGAAATCTAGTCCGGGTCCCGTGTCATCTTGCACAGCTGGGCCAGACAGATGGCCCTCTGTCCCGTGAGCCCCGGACCCCAGAGCTCCGCCGCGGGCCTGCTAGCTAGAGGCAACCTGGGCTCGACTTCCCGATTTCGCATGCGCGGAGCCGCGGACCCTCGCGGAGCCGGGACACACCCGATGCCCGGCAGGGTCGACTCAGCCCTCCGTTCTACCGCTCCTTCCTCCCCTTCCCCCACTTTTCCTGTTCCGCGGGGGCCGCGGTGGCGGGGCGCAGCGAGGGAGGGAGGCAGCGGGGAAGGGGGCAGCCAGGAGGGGGGGAGGGGACCGGGGCGGGAGGAGACGCGGGGCGGGGAAAGAGGAAGAGCCGTGGATGCTCCGCCGGCGCTCGCCCTTAAAACCGAAAATAAACACCGTCCCCAGGCTGCGGCCTCGTGTCTGGCCGATCGCGCGGGGACCTGGCCGGGCCACCCTTACCGGTCTCAGCGGCTCGCAGGCCCCGGTTCCCGGGGCTCGCTCGGGCCCTCCGGCCGCCCGGTTCCCACCGGAGGAGCGCAGCTGCGTAGCGCTCGCGTTCAAAACGCCCGCGCGCGTCCTGATTGGCGGGGCGGGTCCACGGCAGGCCTCTCCGATCTTCCCTTTTTCTCTCTCCAGGGGCTGGATTCCGAGCCGGGGAAGCCGCGCCGAGGGGCGTCCGGCTTAGAGGAAGAGGACTGGGAAGCCAGTGGCCGACCCGAGCCCCAGCGGATCACGCTCCGGGGACGTTGCCCGGCCGGCCGCGCTAGGTGACGGCTGCAGCTAGGGGGCGGGCGGTGCGCACGCGTCCCGCGGGCTCAGGCTGTCGCCGCGAGCGGTGGCGAGCGCGGCGGGCGGCACGGGCGGGAGCGGGAGCGTGCCCTGGGCGGGAGGCAGCGGGGACCCCGGATGCCGCTCGCCGGCCCAGCGCGCCTCCCTCTGGGCGCCTCTGGGAAGCTTTTCCCGCGCGACTTGGGGACTCGGGGGCGCGCCCGGGGGGCGGAGATGGGCCGGGGGCGGCGCGTGGGTCGCGGGGTGCCTCCTAACAGAATGGGCCGGGGGGCGGCGCTTCTCACCTCGCGTGTCACACCGAGGCGACCGCCGGGGGAGCGTGGCAGCGCGAGCATGGGCCGTCTGTTCTTGGTGACAGTGAGGATTCGGAGCGTGCTCGGTCGGCGCCGGGTGAGGGCTTTCGTGGTGCGGTTCCCGCGATCCTCGCCACCCAGGTCAGCGAGGTGTGCGCGGGCTGTCGTGGCCCTGCTCTTGATGCTGGAGAGGAGCCAGCGCGGAGGGCCGCAGCCGCATCCTGCACCAGGTAGGAAGGGCCCTCCAGAGCCGAGCGCGCCGCGGCTGTGGTCCCGCGTGCTCTCAGGCATCGGATCGGTCCGACGAAGTAGAAGGGAGACCTGTCCCGGTGGGGACGTGGGCGGGGGGAGGGGAGAGTTCGCTTTTCCACCCACGGGTTAGTTTCTTGGAGTTGGAGTTTTCTCTCCAGCTCTGAAGGTGTCCACTTCAGAGTCCTCCTCCCCGATCCTGTGAAAAGTCTAAGCGGGTTTCTAAACCTGCTGCCTTAGAAAACGAGTGGCTCCTGCATTTCCTCGTTATGATTTAGGAAACTGCAGGCATGCACGCACGCAAACGCTACTGTGGGTAAGATGGGTTTCCAGAGCTCTTTATTTCGCCCTGGGGTGGGATTAAGGGGAATATCTTGTTTTCCAACGGGTGAATTATTTCTCCTCAATCCACCAGGCCCTCACTCCCGCCCACAGAAGTAGCCGAGGGTGTGCGAGAGTGGCAGCAGTAATATAGGTTGACTTAGAATAAGGAAGACTAACGTGCCACGGTTTTAAACATACTCAAAAACTGCTACAGAATCTCCACTCTAAGATTCCTCCGCCCGTATGACATTGGTTGTCCGTAGAGGTGAACACTTTTTACTGGCTGCCCTCACTCACTGAGACTCTTTTGAATAGTGCTTTCAAGGTCTGCAGGCCTAGAACGTGTATCGGAGTAATCGTATTTTAAGCATCCCAGACCACAATTAACATACATTTTAAATGAGGCCTACTGGTTGAATAATAGTGGTACGTTTGTCTTCACATCGCGTGATCTGAAAAACTGAAAGAAAAAAAAAAGTATTTAGATACAGTATGCAAAAATCTTAGAGAACACTGGATTCCAAAAGTGAATCCCCTAACCGCTGGGAAAAGCTTTTTATATTGCAAGTCTTTAAGGCATGGAAATGTAAAACTATTAACACTACCCAGGAGGGCTAGAAAAGCTGGGGTAGTGTCCTAGCCCTTAAAGAAAAAGAAAGAACAGAAAAGAAAAACTATCAAGTTTTGTTAGTTTGGTTGATTTTTTTTTTAAATTGTTTTTCAAGGGAGTATAGCTTGAAACTCTCTTGAATAGTGCTCTGGCTGTTCTGGAACTTTCTCTGTAAACCAGTCTGGCCTTCAACTCAGAGATTAACTTGTGTCTGCTTCCCCAGTTTTGGGATTAAAGGGGATTAAAATTTTTAATTTTTCCAAAAGTTAGTAGAGAGTATTTATATAGGATTTTGTGACTTGTTGCTAGCTTTGATTTTGGTTAATTTGAAAATATTCACAGGATCGGAGTCATCTTTCTTAATGTTGATTTTTTTTTTCAGTATAGCATATATCTATTCCTTGTGATGTGTGGAATTTAGTGTGGTTGTTATTAAGAAGCTGTTTATTACTCTAGTTAATATTTCTTCCTGCAAAATTCTTATATACAAGTAATTTGGTGCCTTTGGGAATCTGTGGTTAGGAAGTAGAATTTTTTGCATATGTAAATGTTATAATTGTGTGTTTTAGGAATATGAAACACAACCTTGCAGCCACTTTAAAGAAAGGGCTGGAGGTGTAGTGTTTCCCTAATGTGCAAAATCCTGGGTTTCATCCCCAAGAGACAGCAGTGGATATGGTGGCGCTTTCCTGTAACTCCAGCACTGAAGGATGGAATACTGGGATTGGGGATGGACTGACAATAGAGGCAGGGGATCTGGGTTTCAAGGTTATCCTGTATTGCATACATAATTCAAGGGAATCCCAGACTCTTTGAAGCAAAAATGAAGCACAAAGTTAAAATATCAGTTTATGGCATCAGATGTTGTAGTTTAGAATATGCACTCTGCAGACCACATGGAGTAATACAGACAGGTTTGCTGAATAAAAATGTTTATTGCCACAAGTAAAGATCAATTCTCAGGAATTACCTGTAAATTTATCTAGAAGTGCTTTCATTATGTAAAAGGCTCATTTATCTACAGGCATTTGGATAATAAAACATATGGCACAGATAGAATGTGTGCTAAAAGTATGTCCAATTTCTCTGCTTTCTATTTGAAACTAATAGAAATATTTGAAGTGTTCATTACCAATGTTTTTATAGCTATCTGCTTCATGTTTACATATTACAACATGGATGCCCTAACTTACATGATGCTAATCATGTTGAATCACAGAGGCTGAAGTGTACGTTTTAGGTAGTCCTTACACAGATTACTGGCTATTGATGCAAATATGTAAGATGTCAGTAGACTGACGTTTTTGAAAGTTCCTGTAGATGTGCTCATTAGAACTTTTAAATTCCTATTTGACTGAAAATGTGTTTGATAAAATTCTCTGTGGGAGTGGGGATACAACTCAACAGTAGTTCGCAAAGGGCACTGGGTTCAGTCTCCAACACACACACCATACACCTTTCTATTGAACATCACTAAGTTCTCCTCTACCAAATACTTTTTTATTCATTGCTTTAGGAACCCTCTCCAGCTGCTCCTCCTCTTCCTGTAGTTTGCAGGTATCTCCGCGCCTTGCAGTTGACATAAACCAGTATTGCAACATGTATGATCCTACTTGATGTTGTATTTTGTTTTAAAAAAGACTTGCATTTTTATTTTGGGAGTTTTAAGACATCACTGTCATCCTAGTGTAGAAAGGCGATGGCCTGTGACTAACCGTTTCATATCAATTTAATACCAGAAATCACTATGATGAAAATTAACACCATTATACCTAACATTAGGATCACTCTTGTTTATAAAGTGACATAAATCATCTGAAAAAAAATATTTTCTAATAGCAAATAGCAAAGCTGAACATTTAGACCAGTGTGTTCACTCATAAACGATGTCTCTTAAGCCTGGTGTGGTGGTACACACCTTTAATATCAGCACTGAGAGGCAGAGGCAAGTGGATCTCTGTGAGTTTGAGTCCAGCCTGGTTTACAGAGCTAGTTCCAGCCAAGGGTACACAAGGAAAGCCTGTCTCAAAACAAAGAAACAGACAGATATCTCTTTTGTTCCTTCACACTACAGTACCCTGGGCCACCTCAAACTAAAACCCTTAGCTAGAATATCCTAGATCCTCTGGGTGGTTTATCCCAGCCTGGAAGTTTCTGTGATACTGTGTTTCTGCACTCCAAATTATGTAAGTAATGAGTATCTTTTCATTTTTTAAATATAAAAATTATTTTCTGTAATTTCAGATTTCCACACAGCTGGTATCTAATATGGCCTTTTATAGGTAACATTACAGGTGAGGAAAACAATTTTTAGACAGGGTCTCAGGTGTTTGGCCCAGACAGGTTTTGAAATAAGCAACTGATGCTGAGACTCATGGCCAAACTTTGGGCAGAGTGCATGGAATCTTAGGAAAGAAGGGGGATGGAGTGGACAGGAACTCCACAAGGAGAACAACAGAACCAAAAAATCTGGGCACAGGGGTCTTTTCTGAGACTGATGCTCCAACCAAGGACCACTCATGGATATAACCTAGAACTCCTGCTCAGATGTAGCCAGTGGCAGCTTAGTGTCCAAGTGGGTTCCGTAGTAAGGGGAACAGGGACTGTCTCTGGCATTAACTCAGTGGGGGCTCTTTGATAACCTCCCGCTGAGGGGGTTGCAGTCTTACCAGGCCATAGAGGAAGACAATGCAGCCAGTTCTTATGAAACCTGATAGGCTAGGGTCAGATGGAAGGGGAGGAGGACCTCCCCTATCAGTGGGCTGGGGAAGGGGCTTTCGAGATGAGGGAGGGAAGGAGAGAGGGCGAGAATGGGAGGAGATGAGGGTGGGAGCTACAGTCGGGGATACAAAGTGAATAAACTAATAAATAAAAAATTATATTAAAAAAATAAGAAATAAGCATCTGAATACCTCCTGGTATTCCTGTCAGTGGGACACCACACCTTGTTTATATAGTTCTGGGGACCAAACCTAGGGCTCCCTGAATGCTGGGCAAGCACTCTATGAATACAGCTGCATGCCCAATTTCATAGCTCAGGGTAAGAGCTTTATAAATGCTTACATTGTGTTCAGTATTCTGTGTAGACCGCACCCTGCGGAAAGAAAATATCTGATGAAGATTAGTACAGGAAGAATGAAAGTTGCCTAAAATTATAGCAATATTATGGTGTTAAATTATGTTACAAACTGCAATCTGGGATGAGATTATTATGTATGGAGGTAGGGTCAAACTGACCTCCAACCACATAAATTTGCCTGTCTCTGCCTCCTGAGTGCTACAATTAAAGGCTTGTGCCACCAAGTTTGTTTGATTTTAAGATAGTCACCCTATGTAGCCCAGATTAACCTTTATTCTCTGTTCTGCTGCCCCAGCTACTGGAAGATTGCAGGTGAATGTTTCCTCTCTGACTGACGTATTTTTTTGTAGAACATTTAATATATTTAAGTCAATGTAAAATAGTTAACCTAAATGTAGGGAATTTTTTGTTTGTTTGTTTTTGTTTGGTCTTGTTTTGTTTTGTGTTGTGTTGTTTTTGAGCTAGAGTCTCACCATGTAGCCTTGGCTGGCCTGGAGCTTCCTATGAAAACTGGACTGTCCTTGAATTCATGGAGACATGACTGCCTCTGCCAAGTGCTAGAATTAAAGGCCTGTTCCCACCATGCTTCCCACACCCCAAAGTTAGGTATGTCATAAAGTGTAATAAACAATTTTGTAATGATTTCCTCAGACTGGGAGAGTGGGGGATATTTACCGTCTTCAACATACATTTGGGTTTTACAAACTAGTCTCACCTAGTATCACTAGTAAGCATTTTTCATTGTCAAAGCCCACCACCATAAAAACTGCCCATTGAGGATGAATTAAGAGTGTTAAGATGAGTCATAGAACTGAGTTGTGAGAGTCTCATCTCTATGAAGGTAGCTTTAAGGTTTGGGAAAGCTGTCCAGAGCTGCGGCCTCAGGCTTTAACTCTAAGGTGCTACTTCACCAGACTTAAGGAAAGGTACTGTGCTGTTCTAACCCATCTCTGAGGCTCTCAGATGATGGTCCCCTCTCAGCCTTGGCCCCCTCTGGGTTAGCTCACCCCCATCCCACTTCAGCTGCTACACTCATACTGAGGTATTTGAATGAACTCAGACTGAGAATCACTGGTTGCCAGAGTTAATTTTTTAGAGGCTCATTTGGGCATCTTGAGACTCGCAAGAGCACCAGTGGGTAGCTCCACACAGACCAGATATTGGTCCCTGCCTCCTCCCTCTCAATCCTCCCAGTTCCTAGAGATGATGCTGATTTAGTTGGCTGTCAAAACAAGATCCAATAGCCAGAATTTAGACCCTAGATCCTCCTACCATCACATGCTGCCCAAGCACTTCTTCCGTTTTAGTCTCCTCTGGATTCATTTCCTCCTCAGGGCTAAATCCTCAGATAAGAGGTAAACAAATAGTGGTAACTGACAGTGTGGGTGTTAGAGGCGGTGCAGGGAAGGGGCTTCCACAGGACGGGGAAGCCTCAGACTTGGACACATTCAGATGTGACAAGTGGACATGTCTATGGCACCAACTCAGGCTGTTTTTGGAAGGAGGTGGTGGTTTTATTTGTAGGAACACAAAGGGAAACCACACTCCCAAGATTCCCTGCCAGGTGCTATGGAGGAGTCCTTGCCTCTCCGCTTCTGTGTCTGAAGTGCAGCTTGCCTTCAAGGGACCAGCAGGAATTTTCCAGCGATGACTTCTCTCTCTGTTTTTTTTTTTTTTTTTTAATGCAAGCTCCCTCCATTAGAATGTGATCTTGAAGTTACTAAATCACACAGAACATCGCTTTGAGTCAATGCAAGACCCACTCCTAGGATGACAAGCAAAATACAGCCCAAGAAAAGCTGTGAATAAATGTTTTTCCTCCAACGTTAGACCTCAACAGATCTGCCATATCCTAATTCCTGCTATGTCAGTGTAATCAGCAAGCCCACGTGAACTTAAAATTGTTGGTGCTAACGAATAGCAATGTCATCCTAAAAAGAACGAAAAATTAAAGACACTCTTCAGCACCTCTCAATACAGTTGCTTGTTGCATGAGCCCCAGAACAGTCATTGTATTTCAACACAACCATAACCAGAAGAAAAAGTGATAGAGTGGGGAAATTATACAAATCTTGCTCTAGCATCACAGTCATTTTTAGCCAGTTTTATTTTTAAATTAGAAAGTGCATATTGGCCTTGCTTATGAAAATGTAAAGACTTTTACCACAAAGGACTCTTTAATTGTTTTTTAACACATTATCAGTTTTGTCCCCCACTACCCAAGTCTCCTAACTCCCTCAAATGATCACTGAACCCAACCAGAACCAGGTGTCTAGGGATGGAACTATCCATGCACTAGGTACAGGTTCTACCACTAAAAAACACTCCCAACCCCCAGGAGGAATTGTGTGCTAGGAAGGGCTATTTTGTAGAAGTTTAGATTGTCCAAATAAAGTTAACCAATCTCTTATGCAAAGTGAAACTATTAAAACTGCACAAAGTTCTGTGTGTGTGTGTGTGTGTATGTGTCAGCAGAAGCAGCAGGCTCAGCTCTTCCTGTGGATTTCTCGGGCTCATTCTTAGGAACTCTCTAATACAGCAGATTTTTGGTGGCTCACAGGAATCTGCACTTTAACACCTGGCAAGGGTTATGTTAACAAGTGGCCCCTAGGCATGACTTGCATATATGGGTCAACATTGCTTGCTTAAAACCTTATTTTGGCTTAATTGTTCTTAAGCTTAGGGACGATGTTTAAAGTTTAGAGTTAAGCATACTTTGGACACCAGATAGGAGAATAGCTTTGAATAATCAAAGAAGGAATTGTTTCACACAATGTGAGAACTTTTGGTATTAGCATTTGCAGGAGGGAATCTCAAGAGATACCAGATTTGTGTAATCAGAGGTTATATTAGAGGGGAAAACATAACAGCGTATTTTAAAGCTCATGGTGTCAGACTGAAAATTTCATATAGAAAAACCACAGTAAAATTGTCCACTCAAAATTCTGTATACTTCACTTTGCTTATGCCAGATGAATCTCTCTCCCTTTACCTATGAATAAGGGTTTCATTTTACTTCATTGTCTAAACCAGCCTTGGAGTAAATATAACCTAAAATGCTGTTAAAACAAAAAGAAGAAGAAGAAGGAAGACAAAAGGGTTTCACCAGTTTAAGTTGTGTATTTAAAAATCAAAAGATTATGGTAAAATGTTACCATAATAAATAAAACTGACAAACAAAATGTCGGGCCTTTGTGTGTCTGTAAAAGCACTCTAATGGAAGGAAAAGATGAATCACTTGAGCTAGAGGAAAGTGCACAGTTATAAGAAAACTCAAGATAGGGTACCTCCCAAATGTAATCACAGGTTTTTTTTTTTCTTGGCCTTACCAGGTGTCTCTGGTTGAATGGCTGCTGATGTATTTGGGGAAGCTTGTGTTTTACTTTCTCTTCTGAGTGCCAATATTTTCTTGCTTCACCTCTGTTCAGTTGCTGGATCATCTGACTAAGCATTTGTGTGATTCTTGCATATAATTTAAAGAAACAGTAGCAATCTCACTCCCTTCAGTTGAAAATCTTCTCCACATATCAAAAGTAATAGCTTTTTGCTTTGAAATAATTAAGAGCCCATGTAATATGAATACTTTGAATTTTACATACCAAGTAGTTTCAGCAGAATATATTCTGCATAATACCATGTTTCTTTAAAAAAAGCTCATTCAGTCATTATTCCAAAAGAACATACTGAAGTTGTATTTTTCTCTCAGAAGTGATCATGAGGATCTTAATAGAGAAATTTTATCCATGTTATCTCATTTAATTATCTTAGTGTTCTCATGTTTTTTTCATGTCTTGTCTTGTGTTTAAAGATTAAGGCTCAGAATCATATTATTATTAACCATGCCATTGGTTAATAATTTCTATATGAATGGCTTTGGTTGCTTCTGGAATTAGGAGCACACATACACACAATCTTATTTTCATCTCTTCTAGTAAGTTATTTGGGGGTGGGGGTTGACTGTTTAGTATTTTGAGACAGGGCCACTTTTACTCTGTAACACAGGCTGGCCTGGAAGTCACAGCTATCCTCTGCCTTCTGAGTGCTGGGATTGGAGGTGTGCTCAAGGGTTCTAGACAATTTTTAGCCTCCTCAAATCACTCATGTTCAGTGTGAGTCTATATGCCCCAGTAAATATTTACTGACTTTTTTGGAAAAGTTCAAAACACAAGGCAATATAAGAATAACTGAAGCTCTTATGAGCTCTCCAGGTCATTGCATCTCATAACTTTAAACTGAAATCTCATAAATATATATTAATTGTTCCTAATTTGATTTAAAAGCAGAAAATTAGAGTCTTTACACTAACACGGGAACAGTTTAAAGCAGAAGAAAGCTCATTGTGGGTGTTCATATGGCCTGCCCTCAGACTTTGTTTCCTTTTACTTGCTAGCTGTTGTGGTTTTAGAATGAAGCAGTAGAAATTCCTCTGCTTCCATTTTGTTGTCTGTAAACCTGAGGCAGCAGCTGATGATATTTATGTAATGAGAAGCAGAAGTAGTTAGAGCATGTCAATCTCACTGCAAACATCCAGATAAGACTAGTCCATCATTAAGTTCCTAGCCAAATCAAACATAAGATGTCATATAAAATCCATATAAAGTTGCCTGCTTTTCATTCTACACCAGCAAAGAAGCCCTGTTTGAAAGCCCATAGGGTATAATTCTATGTACTATCTGGATATCTATAATTTCCTATAGTAGAAAATCAGTATAATTATTAAAACCAGAAGTATTGTTATTAGTCTATTTTTGATCTCAAAAAAATTCAATGACCCTGGAATAGTGATTGCTACAAATAGCACTGGTGACTATTGGATTTCTAACCCTTGCAATTTACTCAAAACAATTAATACCTTATTTTTTAAAATGTGGGTGGTATGTTAGCAGACATATTAAAGTCAGTTTCAAGTCCCCCCAAATGCCTGGAATTCAGAATTCAGTATTTTCGAGTCATTTATGAAAACAATTTGAAGGAGTTATTCAGAATTGGGATTCCAGACACACACATTGTATGACACACCATTCTTCCTTCCAGTTAGCAGCCAGAGAGCAACACTTTAAGGAAAATCTACTGCATGAGGGGCTTTCTAAAAGGGGGTCAGACATAAAGGTTTATCAAAGGGAAACTTTGCAATTGCAATCCCCCGTTTTGCCTAGTTTTCCCAGGACCAATCTGGGATACTAATTTCTGCTTGAAATACACTCAAAGGAAAAGAGGTAGATCACAGAGCAGAGGAGATATAGAAAAACTGACCCATCCCGGAGGAATCACTTCCCATAATATAATGACTATTTTTTTTTCCCTCTGGGAGTTTTTTTGTTGGAACACAGGTCCTTTTGATACCACAGTGCTGTTTTTAGAGGGTTGTATCCCCAAAAGGATAATTAATCACAACTATTAGAAGGGAGTTTACTTATTGACCCTTGTGACATCTGCAGGAATACAAAATTACAAATGAGGAAAGGAAAAGTGGAAATTGAATTTGATGGCCTCCATCAATAACATAAGAGATATGCATGTGTTCTAAAACAACAATTTTTATGTATCCCATTGTATGCCTGGATTTTCATATAATATTCTTTACTCCCTACAATGACCTTTCCTAGGTAAATTTAATTTTTTTTTTATTACAGAACTCAGAAAGTTTACATAAATTCCTTAAACCTGGGGGGAGAGAACAAAGGCTCAGAAAAAAATTGCATAATTTATTTAAACCAAGCCCAGCTTGCTTAAAATCCCAGCCCTTAGAGAAGCAGAAGCAGGGCCAAGATGTGATGTGTGTACGTGCGCATTTGCATGTGTGTGTGTGTGTGTGTGAGAGAGAGAGAGAGAGAGAGAGAGAGAGAGAGAGAAAGAGAAAGAGAGAGAGAGAGAGATTTAAGCTAATGGAGCTAGTGGATAAGAGGTAAGTTCTCTGCCTCTTCATTTTTGTACCCCTTCCACAACTTACTTTAAGTATATGATTGTCATTCTCACCACAGACATTTAACAAGCCATATAGCTGTGGCCAAAGAAAGAATATGGAGAGAGAGAAAATTATTTAAGATCTACTGATAGTGCTAGGCCTTTAATTTCAGTACTCAGGAAGCAGAAAGTAAGCAGATCTCTATGAGTTTATGCCAAGCTCCAGGATAGCCAGGGAGTAAGTTAATGAAACATCACTTTTTTGTTTATTGTTGTTGTTGTTTTTAACTTACAGAAAATATTCATGAACTGCACAACTATGGCTATATATTATCTCTCTGGTTTGTTAGGTATGGGTTTAAGGATGGTTCCTTGAAAGACAAGTTTCTTATATATGTCAAGAGTCTTGTTTACAGGGCCCAAGGTAGTATCAATGGGCTTGCCCAGCAGGTGTGAAGACCATGACTTGACCTACAGTGCCACAAAAAAGTGGGCAGCAGGGACTCCTATCACTGAAACCTTGTAATACTATAACAGCACTTACAGGCACTTCAAATACAGATAGTAAGTAAACTTTTTTTTTACAAAGTGGTAGAGCTATTAAAACTAGTCTTCCTGGAGTGCCTTTGGAGAAAGTTCTCATAAGTGAGGGTAAAATCTTTTTAAATTGTACAGGATCTTCTAAGTGAAGACTTAAAAGGAAAGATGGGAATGTCTTAATATTGTCTTTTCTGTGTGGCACAATTTCTTGTTTTCTTCATGTAGCTCATTTTCCTGATTTTTTTTTCCTTTTCTTTAAGTCATTCTAGCTGGGGTTAAAGACATGTATCACCACCACCAAGGCCTAATTTTTCTACACATGTGAACTACAACCAGAAAAAAAAAATTACTCAGAATAGACATAACTATTAAGTGATTTTTCAGAGGGACTTAGAGACGCACTTTCTGCCGCTGTATTTTTACTGACAAGTATCACAGAAGCTAGTACTTCTTGACAATAGAGATCTTTTTGCATTGATTCTGGTTTCATCACATGTTTGAACACTTGGCTGTCAGAAAAAAAAAAAAAAAAAGGAAGTATTGCTGAGTGCACCCCACAAGAACTGTGCGTTAGTCATTAGGAAGGCATATCTGTCTGGGAGGCAGGAGGGGCCTCTCAGAGCTTGAGGCCTGGGGTTTGAACTCCATCGTGCTGTGCATTAGTTTAAATGTATCCTTGGCTTATTTCGTTGTGGTTTATAAAGGGTAATACTTTCTTTTTCACAAGAGAGCTGTCAAGTTAAAAATGATGGATGTAAAACTGATCAATATGTGCTATGTAACCTAGATTCGGTAACTGATAATTAGTATGACTTTCTTGGCCACTTTGAATGGATTTCTTATTGTGTCTGTTCTGTGTCACTTCTGATTATGTGCCTGGTTACTTGTCATCGAGATGAAGATGCTCATTATGTATGCATGGAAGCAGATTATACACACACATGTATGCATGCACACACACATACAATTTTTTTTCATTTTTCTGTTTTCCCCATGATTAGCAGTTTACAAGACATTTCTCAACAATCAGAATGCATTTACATTAAAATAATCAAGTTAGAGAGTGATTATTTTCTGGAACTGCCAAGTCACCCCATGTCACATACATCTACTCTTTAATGTATTTTATTGGTAAAAATTTTATTTTTAATCACAGTTGTTTTGTACACAACTTAAAAAAAAAACAAAAAAACAACTCTGTCCAAAACATGTGACACATCAGGTTTTCCTCAAAATGGTCTTGGTAAGTTGACCATATGCCCACATTTCGAATCCAGTTGGTAGTTTAGCAACTGAAGTTAAAAAATTGTGACCTGCCTGCAATTATACATCCTATCTACAGAAGGAGACACGCTTGTTGTGGTCCTGTTTGAGCAGGGAAAGAAATTTTACAATAACTTTGAATAAACAGAGCTTATTCCCAAAAGATGTTTTCTTTTTAGCACCTAATAATTAACAAGCCTGTTTGAATGTTTGCTCTTCCTCTCAGAGGTTATCCCTTCTCCATGTGGAAAACTACAGCCCCTGCCATTATCCAACTGAGAAATTTCTTCCTCATCTAAAATATTGTTATCACTCAAATTTGACAAGATCACCATGAAGAAGCAGTTCATTACATGTATAGGTATGCATAGGCATGTATGACTGTGGTCCTGTCTGCACTGTTACTTTGAACAAGGGACACTCTAGTTGCAACATCCTCACCTGGGGAAAGTTTGGAAAGTAGCAGCTGCGCCTCAACAGTTGCTGTTTTGACTCCAACAAGAAATGTGTTTCTCAGTAGTGCCTGAGTAAGAGTTGTGAGGGTTTGGTGGTATCAGATCTGAGTGGTAACAGTATTTTAGATGAGAAAGAAACTGTTCTAAAAGTATACAGCCAGCACTCCCAACCAGTTGTATTCAATCCTGCCTTTATTGAATGGTGCCTTCTGGGCCTCTGGGGAAGGGCTAGACTACACAGGTGGGAGAGGACCAGGGAGGGAGGCTTCATCTACACAACCACAAAGTTGTCCATGTAGACCTTCCTCACATTGTAGCTTTACACCCATGTTTCTGGCCATAACCCTTCATCCACTGTTCTATAAGAAAATCTAATAAACCCATTGGTGAACTTGGTGGAATCTCACCATGGTTTGTCATTGGAATGTCGGAGGAGAGGGTTGTTTATGTCTCCTCAGGAGGGGAAATTTTACCCACACCCCACAAGAGCCCCTTCAGATTGTTTTCAGCTCAGATGCTTTAGTACATGGAAGCAAGGTCTACTTACCCCCTTCACCTGCCTCATTTTGCTTGGCCTTGACCAATTACAGCAAAGCTGGGGAAGTATGTAATCAACCTTGAGGGTCCCAGTACCTGCCACCCTACCCACTCCTGCTTTCCATCTGACTTCTTCTAGAAGTCCCCAACCCCCGCCGCCCAAAACATCGCAGTGAAATTCCCTGTTTCCCCACTGTCTGCACTTTTACACATACGTTTTCACCTCTGCCCAGACTTTCTTCTTCTCCTGAATACACAGAAAAGTCTAGGTTTGGACCAACAAGGTTCAAAGCTAGAGGCTATTTCCTCTAACTTACCCTCTCCCCTTCTCCACCTCTACCTAAGACATTGTTTTCTATATTTTAGTACATCTGGGATGTTGGCATCAGGACCAAGCTGAGATGGTTGAATAAATTTGGAGTGTGGTAATTTTGTCTTGTTTTGTCTTTAATAAAAAGTTTTGTACCATTCTTATGTATTCATTATCTAGAACAATAGGACCAACTTCCAGAACAAAGGGGCCATCCACAGAGAGTCCATCATCTTTGATGACCCCTACTTCAAATGCCTATGCTGCTGTGTACGAACTCAAAACCCATTCTTGATATTTTCTTTTTTGTTAAATTTTTATTATTTAAAACAAAATTTAAACTTAAATTTATTTGATCATATTCTTTTTCTTCCCCAAGCCCTTCCAGATCCTCTCCCCTTCCTTGTCCACCTAACTTTAAGTTCTTTCTTAAAAAAAAAAAAAAAAAGCACTTGGGTTTGTGTGTGCATATGTGTGGGTGTGTGTGTGTGCACATGCGTACACATGATTCATGCGTGCACACATACACACAAACCCTCAGAGTCCATTATATGTTGAACAACTACTTCCTAAAATGAGATCAACCCTGAAGTGGTTGACATACCTGTAGTGTCATAACATCAGAAAAAAATTGATTTTCCTCTCCCAGCAGGTATAAATGACAGGTCAGATGTTAACCTTTACCCTAGTGGCTAGGTTTACATTCATTCATTCATTTTTAAAATATAATAAGATATGCTTGAATCTCACTGAGAAGGGGAAAGTAGAATAGACAGTAGAAGCAGTTGAAGAGAGGGAACAAGGTAGGAGAGGGAGTGCAGAGAGAAATGAGGGTGGAGATCGGCCCTGGGGTGAGTGGAGGTGAGAGGACAGAGGGCCTGCTGAGAGAAGAGAAACTGTGGGCGCGCGGGGGTAGGGGGGCTGCATCTCTGTGACAAGCTGGAGACCTAAGACAAAGTAGGCTCTAGGAGCTTATGGGGAGGTGGTGAGGACTCCTAGTAGCAGAGGTCTTGGAGACGGAAGAGGACACCCTCTAACTAGACAGGACTCCTAGTGGAAAGAGGGGAACACCAACCCACCCACAGAAATTTCTCCTCAAAATTTACCCTGTCTATAAGATGTACAGGGATAAAGATGGTTCCGAGATAGAGGGACCGTCCAACCTGGCCCAACCTGAGGCCCAGCACATGGGGAGAGAGCCAACCCCTGACCCTATTAACAATATTCTGATATCCTTGCAGACCACAGCCTAGCATAGCCGGCCCGTGGGAGGCTCCACTCAGCAAGGGATTGAAACAGATACTGAGACTCATAGCCAAACAGTGGGTGAAGTATAGGGATACTTGTGAAAAAGTGGGGGAAAAGGTGACGGGCTCTCCAAAGAAGAGCAACAGAGCCAACTAACCAGGGCCCAGAAGGCTGGTGGAGACTGAAGCACTAACCAAGGACCGTGCAGGGACTGTCCCTAGGCGCCCTACACAGATTTTGCAGATGGGCAGCTCTCCCAGGGGAAGAGGTTGTGCGCAGTCCCGGTAAGACTTGTTGGTCATGGGGGGAGGGGGACTGCCCTTTTCTGAAGAGTAGAGGAGGAGGAGGGAGGAAGAGGGAGGGAGGTGAAACCAGGAGGAGAGGAGGAAGTGGGCTATGATGGGGATGTAAGGTGAATAAATAAATTAATTAAAAATACAATATTAAAAAAAATCACATCAAAGATGGACAAGATATACCAACAGAAAGAAAGATGAGAGCTCAGGAGAAGGCGCAAGAATCAGAGACCGACTCATTCACACACTCAGGAACCCCCTAAAAACATTCAACTGGAAGCTATAGTCCACACATAGAGAACCAGGTGCGCACGCAGGCAGGCCCCGCGCATGCGGCCCCAGTCTCTGAGTTGTTGTGAGTTTTGATCATGTCGATTTAGAACGCCCTGTTTTCTTGGTGTCCTCCATCCCCTCTCGCTCTGAGACTCTTTCTGCTGCCTCTTCTGCAGAACTCCTGGGGTTCCGGTGGAGACTTCCTGCTTAAGGCTGAGCGTTCCAAGGTGTCTCTGTCTACATTATGTTTGGCTGCGCATCTCTGTTCTCTAAAGGAGGGAGCATCTCTCCTGAAGGAACACGTTCTTTGCTATGTTCAAAGCAGCCCTCTAGGCTTGCAGTGCATAGGGTTAAATACAGGAGTGCGAGAAGGCTTTTTTTTTTAGTGATTTTTTTTTTCTTTTTTGGTTTTTTAGAACAGGGTTTCTTTGTGTAGCCTTGGCTGTCCTGGACTTGCTTTGTAGACCAAAGTGGCCTCAAACTCTCGTCGATCCGCCTGTTTCTGCCTGCCCGGGATTTTGTGCTGGGATTAAAGGCGAGCGCCACCACCCCAGGCTGACGGTTGTCTTCTTAAATCCTCCTCTTTAAATCTAGTAATAGTAACTCGATGAAAGTACCTAAAGTGTGTTCTTCTCTCTGCCGCACAAGATTGCAATTAAATTTTAAATGAGCAATTTAAACTTGCGCGATTGAACCTTAATGTTAGTCCGAACGTCACCTCATGTAAACTCACAATAGTCCCGTAAAATAGGAACCACTTCTGAGCCGTTTGCCCTCCAATGGCTTCATCGATTCACTTTAATATTTTCGTACAGAATCCTAGCACCCGATACCCCACCATTACAAATGTTTCAAAATAACTCCTCGCCAAGACGGGGGTTTCATGCTGGGTGGGGGGCAGAGTCCGAGGCAGACAGGAGGAGGCGTTCCAAAATGAATTGTTTGAGCTGGGGTTGCTGGCATCTCAGCTTGTAGCCCTTCTGAGTAAAAGAGGACGCGATGTTTGCTTCTGAAGTTAGATACCTTAAGTTTCAATTTGGCGATGAAAAATACTCGCCCTCGTTTTTTTTTTTTTTTTTTTCTAAAGCCCGGTTGCTGTACTGGGGAGTAAGGAAACGAGAGAGTTTTCGAGCTGGTGGAGAATGGACTAGCTTAGGAGACCCACGTGCTCCTCTTTTTTGCACGTTTGCTCCCGGAAGGAGACCAGCGCCAAGGGGTGGCCGGGCACGGCGGGTGGGGGTTGGGAGGTTAGCGTGGGCGGCAGGTGGAGGCCGTCTGGGCAGGTACCCGGCATCTCTTCTGCGCGAGGGAGAGGGTGGGCATCGATAGTTTTTTTTTTTTGGGGGGGGGGTGTCCTGTTCATGATATAGTAAGCTCAGATAGCGCCGCCTATAGCGGACTGTGGTGCCACGTCAGGCGGCGGGGGGGGGGGGAGTCGCCCCCCAACCTTAGAGGAAGGAAGGAGGGCCCGCTGGTCACGCGACTGGGCGGGCACTGGATCTCGGAGACGAGGCGAACGAGAGGAGGGGAGCGATCTGGAACAGCATGGAGCCCTCTGCAGACAGGCTGTCTAGGGCGGCAGCCCAGGGCCGTGTGCTTGAGGTGCGGGTCCTGCTGGAAGCGGGGGTTTCGCCTAACGCCCGGAACTCTTTCGGTCGCACCCCGATTCAGGTAGGCAGGCAGCGTCTCGTTTGCAGTGGGGCGATAGCTTTTGTTCACGAAAAGCCAGCACCTCCGGGGAATTTCCAGTATGACCCCCGCCTGTGAAGTGGCCATTCAGTTACATTTCGAAAGCATCACCAAGATTTTTTGTTGTTGTTGCTGCTGCTGCTGCCCTCCCAGCGCCCACCCCCAATTAAAATGCCTTGTTAAAGTGTAACCATTTTGACATCAAGTTTTCAATTTCTTATTATTGATAATTATTCTTTCTCCCATCTACTGTCAGTAGATTGTTTCTGGTTTTGCTTCCAGCAACTTACTAAGTTTCAACCTAAAAGAGAATTCTTTCTGTCACCTCCCTACTAATATCCATTTGTAACCATTATTTCTAATTGTAACAAGAAAATTCCTGTGAAGCAAATTCCTGTGAAACAAATGTGAAGGAAAGTAACACCAGGTGCAAGTTAAAAAGAAACGGTTGGGCTGTGCCTTCTGAAACGATACAACACAGGATACGTTTTATATGCTTTAAAGCACAGAGTGAAAAGAAAACAAAAGTGTTTCCGACCTTGAGAGCCTTTACAAGTCCAGCATGGAAACATTTTGAGATAACACAGGTTGGGTGGTTGTGAAAGATAGGTGCGAGCCTTTAAAAATAATGTGTTTATGTTTACGGTTTAACATCTGAAGTGTTACCAGGGTCCGGGAGTTTGCATTTGGGGTGCTAAAATATATAAGAGAGGACCTTCTTTATTGAATGCAGAAAAGTAAAATAAAGACAGGTTGATAGTTTTCACTATATAGTACAGGGGTGGGGTCGGGAGAAAAGAGATCGTTTTGGTTCAGAACCTTTACCAACTTGGTATCTGAGACCAAAATGCTTACTTTATAAAAGGAAAAAAAAAATTCTGGCTGAGTTGGTACACGCCTTTAATCGCAGCACTCAAGAGAGAAAAGAGAGTGAATCTTTGAGTTCTAGGACAGCCAGGACTACACAATGAAAACCCTGTCTAGAAAACCCAAAATGGAAGAAGAAGATGATGAAGAGGAAGTGGAGGGGGGAAAAAGATTCAATTCAAGATACTTTCTTAAAAGGATTTAGGCACTCTCCAAGTATTCATTTTATTTTTGCTTCTCCTTTTCCATACCATAAAAGATATGAGCAATCTTTAAAACCAATTTTATGAGCAAGATGGAGGACTTTAACATACACATGAAACATAGGTTTTTTTTCTTTTCTTCTTCTTCTTCTTTTTGCAGTTCGCTTTAAGTTTTCCTGAAACCTAAATTAGTTTCACTTTCTTTAGGGAAAGATTCAGCAATACTACTGCAACTGATTATGTTATCTTGATGTAGAAAAACTGAGTAGTTCATGTTTAAAATCACACAGAATTCTGAGTGGTTATGTCCACTGCCTTCTCTCCTCTGCCCGCATAAGCACCCAATCCTGCCACTGTGATTGTTCTGAATAAGAGATTTTGAAATTATAAAACAATCTGTGGCCAATAAAACCGTGTTGGATGAAGTGATGAGAAATAACCAAGCCCCTCTAGCAAATGTTAATGCAAGTAACACAGATGGGGGGTTGTGGGCGAGGACAAAGGGGGCGAATAGAGGGAGGGCAAGCAGGCAAGCAAGGGAGAAAGTCAGCAAGCGGAGTGAGTGTCAGTGGTGAATCCACTTTTCAGGAGCTGTGAGACCACAGAACAGCCAACTGTTTAAATCTTCCTGTTGGGAGCCAAAAATTCCTGAAGATTCACCAACAATAAGATTCAAGCTTATTCTGGTAGCAAACTTCTTGGTTAGCCATGCTGCTGTTGGTTGGTTGGTTGGTGATGTTACATACAAGACTGTTGTTGCTAATATGATTTTTGAGAAATTTCGGAAGTTAGAAATTCCAGTAGAGGAGGAGATGGCAGCTGAAGCAGCTGCTTTACTCCTATAAGAGGCAATAAAGGTGGCTAAGCGGCAGCAGAGGCATGAAGAGAAGGCAAGCATGCTTGGCATTGTAGCAGCAAGAGTAAGACTTGTTCCCGAGGCTAGCTGCCAGTGCTCAGTTTATGATTGTTATTAGACAGACACTAGACAAACGCAACCATTCAAAAACTGCAATAGCATAACAGTGTCTTTAACTTCTTATAGTCTGAGAATATATTCAAACCTGTAGTCAAGTTTATTCTAGTGCAAGCAAATGTTTCTTTATTCTTGACCCTAAATAAAATAGAACTGTGGATTTTCTGTACAAAGTGGTGTTTGGAGCGTTCTCATTTTCTCTAAAGCGATTTCTGCCTAGTTTATTGTTCGGTTAACTTTACAGGGCTTTAATTTTTTGTTGTTGTTACACTGATTTATTTATTTAGTTGAGAGGGGAGTGCCTGTGGAGGTCAGAGGACAACTTGTGGGATGTGGTTCTCTCTTTGCACCATGTGAGTCTGGAAAATGGAAGCTTGACGCAAAACATTTTACCTGCTGAGCCATCTTGCGTACCATAAAGAGCTTTTAAAAGTTACCGCTGCGAGCGAGACAACCTAGGGAAAGTCTTACGTGATTGTTAACACAATGTGACTTTTATTCATGCGTTGACACTGCAAAGGGCGACTTGAAGTTAACATTCCCGTTGGAACTGTTAGCATGACTTCCAGCCTCGAGCCAGACTTTTGCTTAGCAGCAAGCAGAACTCCTCCTGCCTAGCTTATACCTAGTTGTGGTCTTTATTATTATCTCATCGTTTGTGTACAGATGTTTCCCTCAGTGTGTAGCTGCACCACAGGCATGCCTGCTGCCCACCCAAGGTCAGAAGGTGTGGGATCCTCCAGAACAGGAGTCCCTTACTCATCACAAAATACTTTCTTGTTTCCATTTCAATATTCCTAAATGGAGAGCGCACTTGCTTGTCCTATACAAAGCCTTGGCTTGAGGTGAGTGCATCCTCTATGGGACAGGCTTTATTTATTAAATTATTATTATCATTATCATCATTGGTGTTTTGAGACAGGGTTTCTCTGTGTAGCCTTGGAATCTAAAGCAGGCCTGTAATCACAGTTACTTAGGAAGGGGGTTATGCCAGGAGGACTGACAGTTCAAAGGTAGCCTTTCAGAATTTAAAGTTGAGCAGTGTTTTGTTTTCTTATTACAGTTCTAGCAAATTATAATTTTTTCTTTTATGAAAATAGATTTTTTTTTCTTCATTCAACATATCCTGATTACAGTTACTCTCCAGGTTCTTCCCTACCTCCCTTCCTTGACTTTGCTTTTTTAAAAAATGATGCAGGATCTTCTGCAGCTCAGTCTGGTTTCCAGCTTGATATGTAGCTGAAGGTGACTTTGAAATTCTGATCTTCATCTCTACCCCCTGGGTACTGAGAATACAGGTATGCAGAGTTTATGCAGTGTTGGAGTTTGAACGCAGAGTTTCCTTCACATGCTAGGTCTTACGGTTGTTTTATGTTCAACATGACAAACTAGAGTAATTTGGAAAGAGGGTACTTTAATTAAGAAAATGTGTCCATCAGATTGGGTGTAGGCGAGCAAGTCTTTGAGGGCATTTTCTTGATTTCTGATTGGTGTGGGAGGATCCAGCCCAGCGTGGGCAGTGCCACCCCTGGGCAGGTGATGTTTGAACATTAAAAAAAAATCAAGCTGAGCATAAAACATCAACAACAACAAAACAACCAGGAGGAGCAAGCCAAGGAGAGCACCCTCCTTTGTTTCTGCTTCAGTTCCTCCCTGCAGGTTCCTGCACAGCTTGAATTCCTGGCTTGGCCTCCTTCAATGATGAACTGTCATACCCTTGCCTCCCCAAAATACCTCTGGTCATGGTCTTTATCACAGTAATAGAAAGCAAACTAAAACACGAGGCAGGCATTCCCCTATCTGGGCCAGTTAGCTCGCATTTAATGACTAACACAAACACAAAGTTATCATTACCTAATTACAGGAGCCGAAGTCTAAAATGAATCCACAGAGATTCATTCTTTTAGAAGGCTAAAAGCCAGAATCTGTTTTATTTTTCCTCGCTTAGTGGCTGTCATTGGCCCAGGACTCTTACATCTACCCTCTGACCTCTGTGTCCCTGCTTATAGCTTCTCTTTGGCCGCAGTTTTGTGAAAGCGTTGAACCCTGTCCATGACCTCAAGATTCTGAATATAGTGCTGTCTACAAGATCTTTATTATTTTAGGGACAAGCTTTCTCATTTTATACTTAAAGGAATAGAAGTATGACCTTCCAGAAAGACAAGGTTAACAAAAATTTTTTTGTGAGAATCCTGCCTGTCTTTTTTGCCAGCCACTCTTTAGTGATTACTACAAATGTCTTAAATGAGGCAAGCGCTCCCTGGCAGTGTTCTACGGGGGGTTAAACCCTTGTGGGTAGGAAGACTTTCAGGGTGGCACTGGAAGCCTTTAGAGGGTAGAATCTCCGGCCTGTGTTTGAACCAGGTTAATGGCAAGGCTTCTTAAATGGGGCTTCTTTTCCAGGTCCTGCCCACACCCTCGCCTTGACCTCTACTGACTTTTTTTTTTTTTCAGGTGATGATGATGGGCAGTGTCCAAGTAGCCAGCCTTCTTCTCTTCCACGGTGCAGATCCGAACTGCGAGGACCCAGCCACCCTCTCCCGACCTGTGCACGACGCAGCGCGGGAGGGCTTCTTGGACACTCTAGTGGTGCTACACCAGGCGGGGGCGCGGCTGGATGTGCGTGACGCCTGGGGTCGTCTGCCGCTGGACCTGGCCCAGGAGCAGGGCCATCACAGTGTCCTGCAGTATCTGGCTGGGAGCACTCCCCAATTCCACAGCATGGGGTCTGCTCAAGCGCCCCCAGGTGAGCACGATTGGTCCAAGAGCTCCTGAAACAGACAGAGAAGCTGAGCAGGGTCTCTGCTTGGCTTCAGGTCATACAATCAAGGCGTGAGACAACCTAAGTCATACCCTTGCCTCAGATGAAGGGGGTGCAACCCGAGTGAGCCTGAGAACATGGGCGCTGTCCCATAAATTCCCCACTTACTCCAGGTCAAGGCCTAGGCTGGGTAGCACGGAGGCAGGAGGGCCCAGAGGTCTAGATTTCGGTTCCACACACAGACAGAGCAGCAAGCAGAGCCTTAGGTGCTTTGGGTGCTTTGCAAGCCTTCCTGGTGGACTGATTCTGCAGTTTCCCAGCTCAGCTGCCCTACACCCTGTCCTTGGCCTTCGCAGTGGAAAGTTTTCTAGGCAATTCCAAGCAGTTTCGAGGGTATCTGAGATGGTGGCCTTGCACGCTTCCCTCTAAGAAAAAGAGACTCTTCCCCACCTTTCCAAGCTTTACACTTAAGGGCTGGAGGTATGGCTCAGCTGTTAAGAGTGTGCTGCTTATCCAGAGGCAGAATTTGATCCCCAGCCCTCAGATCAGGCCCTTTACAATAGCCTGGAATTCCAGCTCCGGGGCATTTGACGCCTCTGACCTCCACGAGCGCGCACATACGCATGATTAAAAATAAAATTTATACTTTCCACTTCTTGGAGACATGACCAAACCACAAATGGATGTAAGCCTCCTTTGCCTTTCAAAACCTTTTGAAACCAGGAAGCCTTTCTTTTCTTAAATCCCGTTCCTCTAAGCGCATACATGAAATATTAGACGTAAAGTCGTTTGCTCAAGAGAATATTTTTCATTAAAATAAGATACATGAAGCAAAACACGAAAAATAACACAAAGGTTTAGTGTAAAACATGGTTTAGAAGATACTAGAAGTTATCCTGAAATAAGGGCGCAGGAGAGTGCCGCTCTGGTCCTGTGGAAGTGAAAGTGTTCACTGTGGATTCCAGAATCCGAGCAGCAGGCACGAAGAGGGAAGCTCGGGTGTTCGGTGGTCTGATCCGAGCTGCGCGGGCCCAGCCACCCTCTCCCGACCTGTGCGCGGCGCAGCGCGGGAGGGCTTCCTGGACACCCTAGTGGTGCCGCGCCAGGCGGGGGTGCAGCGCAGCTGTCTCCCTGTAGGAGGAAGCCTGTCTTCAGAGATTAAGTTTGCCAACCCCACCTGAGGGGCGTGGTAGGAGAAAGAAGTGGGTTGGGCAGCCGCTAACCAGGGCGTTGGAGCGGGTGGGGTCGCAGTAGCAAAGGAGGGAACAGTCGCAGAGGGGAGGGGACACCAGCGAGGGGGGTGGGAGAGGGGAGGGGCGGAATAGGCTGGGCTTGCGGGGGCCCTGAAGATCTTAAAAGAAGCGTCCATTTTGTTCTGCAAGTGCCCAGACCCCATTAACTGGGGGGAGGGGGGGGAGAGAAGACCAGATCCAAAAGGGTACTTTGCGGGAAGGGGGGTGAGGAGAGGGGGAGGGCTGGATCGCTCAGAGCTTGGGCTGTCTGCTGGGCGAGGAGACAGGGAGGCTACTCTTCACAGCGTGTCCGCCCCCCCCCCCTCCGGCTGGGTGGGATTCGCCCTCGGCTTTGGTTGAGTTCTATTTTTATTCCTTTTACTCCTGTTTTTATTTCGGGTAGTGGAGAGAGAGGGGAGAGAGAGAGAGAGAAGAGGGAGAGAGAGGAGGGGTAGAGAGGAGAGGGGGGAGGGAGGGAGAGAGAGAGAGAGAGAGAAGGAAAGAAAGAAGGAGAGAGAGCGAGAGCGCCAAACCTTCTAAGCGGCTGTCGCAGCTCAGAACTGGTGGGAAAACCCAGGGCTGTTGGGTTTTAAAGACTGGACCCGCAGGAGGCCACCCAGACAGTTTTCTAACGCCTGCCGACCATTTTTTTTTCTTTCTCTTTTCTCTGCAGACCCCTCGGACCAGCCTGGCTTTGCAAAACAATAAAATTAAACAATGCTTTTAGAAATGTCAACTGATTTTTTTTTTAAACATAGAATTGCCTTCTCCTGTCCCCAAATTCCCATTTCAGTTTTCTTTTCCATTTTACAGAAAGTGTTTACGCTGCGCCCTGGTGCTCACATCCCACCCGGTCCTGGTGACTTCGTAACAGTCATTTAGCGAAATAAGAAAGTTCAGAAAGGGTAGTGTGGCTCTCCTAAAATTTCCAGAAGTTTTGTAGATCTAAAATTTTTAACTAAAAGAAAAAAACTAGTTTTATCCACCCGTTCTGATCAGAAATAGATACCTTTGTTTCTTACGCGTATACGTATACCTCCTGCCGTAGACCAGCACGTCAGAAAGAAGAAATAACAAGAAATCTCAAACCAAAGCCAGGTCTTAGGACGCTGAGCTGTGCTTAGGACGGTGGGTGGGAATTCCAGGGAGCCGGATATTCTGCATGCTTGACTTTTGGTCAGTGTGGCTTGAGTTTTTCTGCTTTAATGTCAAAAAAACCTCGCCTGCTAGCTGGCGCGGGAGGGCTGCGGGGACCCTGCCTGAGCTGGGTTCTCAGGCGTAACCGTCCTCGGGGCTCCCCGTGGCGAGGTAGCCGGCTGCCTCCCTGACACCCCCCCCCCCCCGAGTGCAGTGCACCTCCAGGGCACTTACAAGGACGCCCTGCTACCCAGGCTCATCCGACCACGGCGTCTCCCCCTTCTTTTTATTGAATCTGCGTCACGTAAGCCTGTTTTAAAATGTACAGTTACTGGGTTAGAGTGGCCCACGCCTGTACTCCGGTACCCTTGAATCCCAAGGCAGAAGAAAAGCGAGTTCCAGGCCAGTTTTCACTCTCCGGTGAAACTCCAGGTTCTCGGTGTGGGGGTGGGAGTCGGGGGAGGGTCATAAAGAACATTTAGTACATATGCAGCGGTGGACGAAGGACATCTTCATCTGGGCCCAGCACATTTCCATGACCGCTTGATGATCCCCCTTACACAACCTGAGGGCGCTCCCCGCCCACTTCTGCCTCGGAGGCGCAGGTTAGCCAGCCACGCCCTGCCTCCCTCCCACCCACCCACCCCCCCCCCCCCCACACACACACACTAAGGTCCGCAGACCCTGGAAGGCTGGGGCTTCCTGTCCTTCAAGGCTGCCTACGGTGTGGCTCCGTGGAAACCCGCTTCGGAGTCTGAGAAGTCTAGTGTTACCGAGGGCTACGGCGGGAGAGGCGGCTGGCAGACCCGGAGAAACTTCAGAACCAGCCGACTCAGCGCAGGCAGCATCCTGGGAAAAGGCCAGCACGCAGAATCCTGGAGCTTTTCCAGCCTGTGAGTTGATTTCCCTGCACAGGTCCCTCCACCTCCGCGCGGCCTCCGTCGACTCCCTTTCAAATCGGGCAATCCCAGTGGAGCAGCCGAGCTCAAGTATGAGACAAATAAAGACAAATAACTGGTTTCTTTTGTTTGTTTGTTTTTAAATGAGTTGGTCATTATTTCCCTTTTGGAACTCTTTTCTGAGTGACTTGTTTTATAATACTTCAGTAGATTTCTGAATCTTGAACCTCAACTAGCACACACTTACTGGCTTCTGGTACGTTTGTTTTCTTTGTTTGTTGTTGTTGTTTTTTAAGCAAAATTTCTGGTGTTCCAAAACTTAACAGCGTTCGGTTTCAGTTTCTGCCTCCCAAGATTCCTCCTAGCACAGAGAACAGTGTCAGGGAATCTCTCTCTCACTCCACTGGCCAGTAACCCAGAGCTCTGGGATTTGCTAAACACCGGCAACTTTTTTTCAATGCATAGGAGTACAAATTAGTATATGCAGAGAATACTGTACTGAAGAATTATACAGAAGTATCAAGCGATAAATACTTTATTCTTTATTGAACTTGCGGGGGGGGCTGTCTGCTCTGCCCTCCATTGCAGATTGGAGCACGGCCAGCTCTTCTTTATTAGTCCTCCTTCATTTCAAATCAGTTAATAACATTATTTCTGCTGTTAACAACTGAGATGAGAAGACGTTTTCCACAGTCACTTGCGAAGTAACGGTTAAGGTTCTTCTCTACCTGTAATCCTGTAAGATATCAAGACCGATACCTATATATAATATTATATATGTGCATATGTAATGTTCACATGTGCTCAGTTTTATGCTCAGTTTACCTTCGAGCTTTACATGGAAATAGTGAGGACAGATAGATTTGGCCTTGGAAATGAAGAAGTCAGTATTATAGACTCTCAACTATAAATAGAAAATAAGCTTCATGAAGTTACATGATGAAACAAAGAGAGACTGAAGCTTAAGAGGAAAGTGGAGTGAGTTTCTCTGAGTAAGGGAAAGTATCTAAAGTGGGGAACTTGTAGGAAGGCCCTGAGTTCTAGCTGCCACCACAGGACCAATGGTGGACACTTCAGGGCACTGCATTCTGACCATGAAAGCCTGCTTCAAGATAGGTGTGTGTCCAAAGTAAAACAGATTCCAGTTTCAACTGGGAAGTGACACTGTTTTGTTTTGTTGTGTTTTTAATGTGGGAATTGATGCTAAAGCTCCTCACAAACTATTCTTAAAGTACCTTTGTGTGCCCTAAGTAAATTTATTTATTATTTTCTTTTTTTTTTCCTTCCTCTTGTACAAGAAAATGTTCTCACAGCATTGGGAAGGTGTATCTAAAGATTTCTCTGAAGGCAGGGAATGGTGGTTTACACCCTTATTCCCAGGACTCTGGAGGCAGAGGCAGTCAAATCTCTGAAAGCCTGAGGCCAGTCTGGCCTACATAGCAAGTTCGAGGATAGCCAGGGCTGCATAGAGAGACCCTGTACCAAAACAAACAAACAAACAAACAAACAAACACAATTTCTGAAAAAAAATTTATTTATGGTTAGAAGTTAGCAATTATCTATAAACTACCTACTATTTACTCATTTAAAGACGGGGTCTTGCTGTGTAGCCAAGGCTGACCTCAAACATACTTTGAGCACTTGATTACAGGCATGTGGCACCACGCTCAATTTTCCCTATAAAGATTCTCAGGGCATATTTCTTTAACTAAGTAATTCAAGCTCTAAAATGTATTCTGCAGTCAAAGTTGCATACTGGGGAGAAGAGCTGATTCATTAGCATTACCACTGAGGCCTTGTAATAAGAAAGGACGTAGCTCACCAATGGCTGTGCATGACAAATGATGTAGGCTAGGTTTCCCTGCTTCTCATTCCATAGTCACTTTGATTAGGCAGACATAGAAAATACACAGTAACTTCCAAGGCCGGCTGTTGAAGAGAAAAAGGTAGGTTTAAGATGTATGTGTGTCTCATAAGTGGATATTAGACATATAATGTAGGATAAACCTACTAAAATCTGTACACCTAAAGAAACTAATCAACACGGAGGATGCCAGCTAAAATGCTCAATCCCCATTCAGAAAGGCAAAGAAGATGAACATCAGAAGGAGAAAACAGGAAACAGGATAAGAGCCTGCCACAGAGAGCCTCTGAAAGGCTCTACCCTGCAGGGTATCAAAGCAGATGCTGAGACTTATGGCCAAACTTTGGGCAGAGTGCATGGAATCTTATGAAAGAAGTGGGAGATAATAAGTCCTGGAGAGGACAGGAGCTCCACAAGGAGAGCAACAAAACCAAAAAATCTGGGCCCAGGGGTCTTTTCTGAGACTGATACTCCAACCAAGGACCATTGATGGAGATAACCTAGAACCCCTGCACAGATGTAGCCCATGACAATTCAGTGTCCAAGTAGATTCCATAGTAATGGGAACAGGGACTGTCTCTGACATGAACTGATTGGCCTGCTCTTTGATCACCTCCCCCTGAGTGGGGAGCAGCCTTACCAGGCCACAGAGGAAGACAATGCACCCACTCCTGATGAGACCGGATAGACTAGGATCAGAAGGAAGGAGAGGAAGACCTCTCCTATCAGTGGACTTGGGGAGGGGCATGTGTGGAGAAGGGGGAGGGAAGGTGAGATTAGGAGGGGAGGAGGGAGGGGTTTATGGAGGGATACAAAGTGAATAAAGTGTAATTAATAAAATTAAAATTTTAAAAATGATAAATAAAAAAGATGTATGTGTGTGAAACGTATCTAAACACTTTAAATTTAAAAGTAACTGTGCATGTGCTTCTAGAAAAACAGTTTCTAGGAAAACAAAGTTGTTAACTGTTCTATCATGAAAGAATGGGAGAATGGATTTACTTTATACTTAATACAACTTACTGCCAGTTTTTAAAAAATATGTTTAACAAATTAAGATGCTAGAGCTGGGAAGGTGGCTTGCAATTAAAAGCATTTGCTACTCGTTTAAAGGATCAGAGTTCAGTTCCTAACATCCACTCTAACCATAGTTGGAGGGTCACTACATCTTGTATTACAGCTCCAGGGATCCAATGCCATCTTCTGGCTTCCACAGGCACGTGCATACACACACACACAAACACACACACACACACACACACAAATACACATTCACATAAAAAGCTAAAGTTCGGAAAGCAAAAACAAATTAAATAATATTAACTGTGCATGATAGTGTGTAATATTTCAACACATTAAAAGATGTATAAATAAAATCAAGATACTGAACGCTTTTTTGTCATTTCTTTAAGTCTCAAGCCTTTGAGTGTTGCTCTTCTAGATTTTTCACATATATGTATAGATATTATATGTAGACACTGTGACATATAGCCATCTCTCTGTATCACAGAACACCAGAAAATATCCCTTCCCCCTGTGAATTGCTATCAATTTTTAAACCAAGTATATGAATTAGGTAATAAAAATTAGATACAGTACAAGTGAAATAGTGCTGAAAGGAAAATTTTCTAGAAATGACTACTACATTCCATTTGGTGAGGTTTGTGCAACTGTCAAACTGTATAAACAGGAAAAGAAAGAGAAAATGACAGTCAGGTAGAAACATACCCAAACCTTACGTTCCTCATTGGTAAAATGGGTCCAAAAACAACTACTTTACAAGGTAGAGGTTTAGGTTAGATACACAATAGTAATTTATTTCAGAGAAGTACACAGAGAGACACTGATAAACAGAGTTCTGTAACGGACTTTGAACTGGAGGAATTTAGAATACCTGTAACATCTGCCCACCAGCCCAGGATTTAATAGTAACTGCAAGTCCCATCGTTTAAATGAGCATTTCCTGTCAGGGGCTATGTTGGCACCTGGACACGTAATAAGCAAAGACAAAGAAAGACAACTGTGGGGCTTCAGCAGTATCACACAGATTATGCATGAATGCACTTGCAGTCAAACCACGAGAACAGCATTATCTTTCTTCGTTGCTGTTCCTCAGAGGTATCTGGAGATATCAAAGTGGACAAGTTCTTCATGATGCATGGCTCTGTTTGGTGCATTTTATTTCCTGTGAAATAGCACCACATAGTATGTACTTTTTGCTAACTGGCTGTCTTAGTTAAAGTTATTAGTGCCTTTATAAAACACCAGGACCAAAGCAACTTGGGGGTGGGGGGTTTGCCTTACTATCCTGGCTCATAGTTACTGAGGGAAGCCAAGGCAGGAGCTGGGGGGATGGGGGGGGGCAGAAACCTGGAGGAAAGAACTGATGCAGAGGGCCTGGAGAACTGTTGCTTACTGGATTGCTCCACAAGGTTTGTTTAACCTGGTTTTAGCCCTTTTATTAAAAAAAATATATTTTTTTTATTAGTTTATTTACCTTATATACCAAGGGTGCCACATCTCTCCCCTCCTCCCAGTTCCTCCCACTTCCCCCTTTCCCTCTTTCTTTCCTCCCAGAAAAGGAGACCCCCTTCCCCTGTGTTAACCTTCCTGAGCACATCAATATGCTCAGTCCTGACATGATAGCCTGATTTCTTAAAGAACTCAGGACTAACAGCCCAGATTTGGCACCACCCACAATGAGATGAGCCTTCCACTATCAATCATTAATTAAGAACATGCCCCACGGGGTTGCCTACAGCCCTGTCTTATGGAGGCATTTTCTCTCTCCTTCCTCACAAACAACCATAGGTTGTGTCAACTTGACGCAAAACTGGCTAGCCCACTGGCTATAATACCCAATATGTTTTGGAGATTTATTTTTGCAAGTCAGAAAAATTCTCCATTTTTAAAATTGTATCAGGGAAGTTGTCATCATTTCTCTGTTGTGGAATCTTCTTTTGTTTTTTCTCTTATAAATACTGTTCCTCAAATAAAAGGACATTTCTAATCTCATTTAGAGTTTATAATCTAAGATAGCATCCTTATCTCAAGATCCATGGAAACTTTTTTTTTCATATAGTCACTGGTTCCAGGAATTTAGATCCAGATACCTTTGAACTTTGCAATGTTAGAGTATCCAGAGGTTTACCCAGAGAGAATAATATGAAACTATCTTAGCTTTACATAGCTAGATTTAAAAATGTAGGAAGGCAGCCAGAAGCCAAAGAACACACGTGGCCTCTAAAACGTGGAAAAGAACTATTCCCATACCCTCCAGAAGGAATGTATGCTGTCTGTACATTGGTTTGCAGCCCATTTAGATCTGTTTGGCACTTGTGAACTCCAGAGCTACAAGTCAGTACTTTTCCAATGTCTTAAATGATTATGTATTTTAGAATATTCATTGCAGTCGTCACAGGAAATTGACACAGATTGCAAGAAGAGTTCTGTGCTTGCTGGTCGTTACCTAAGAGTGAGCTCCAGTAACTTGCTGTCGTATCACTTCCTTTTTGAGTGTATGGTAACATCACATATCATTAGGCAGTTGGCAAATGCAACAGTGAGTTACTGCTTCACATACATTAGAATAGCCAAAATCTAAAACCCCAGCAAACATCAGATTCCAGTGTGTGAGCAGCATTCACCACTGATGGTGAATCCATAGCTACTTTGGAAGGTATCTTGACAGCTCCCACTAGGGGAGAAAAAAAAAAAAGCCTCTTTATGAGAAATTTTTCCCAAGAAACCAGAAATATAGCTGAGTCATTCACAGCATTTGTGAAATGGAGGTATGGGCTTTAGACACGCACCTGCTGAAATAAAATCCTTCGACCATTTAAATAGGGGTGCAATAAGCTCCATCATACTGATCTACGTAGTAAGATGAAGAAAAAGGAAATATATCCCCTGTCGTCAGGCACATCTAGTTTGATGTGGGAGACTCGTTGTAAGCTCCTGAAAAGCTGCACAGGCTGCACCTCACGGTCTGAGATGATGTGTATCAATCCAAGTGCTACAGGATGCTAAGGACCTGGCATCAGGATGGGAAAGCTACAGACTTGAGGGAAGAACATAGTAGCCATGTTAAAGTCAGGGGAGCAGTCAAGGAAGACATGGGGAGGGCTGGAGTTAATTAAAACTCTGTCGTCATCATCATCATCATCATCACCATTTTGTGGTTCTGTGAAGGGGCCCTAGGACTTTGCACGCACTCTGCAGCACTCTGCCAGGGAGTGCCCTCCCTGCCCAGTCGCTGCACACTTTCCACACAGGCCACTCAGGCCATTCATATTTTTATTTTTCTTTTTGGCCATTGTTGTCTTTTCTAAATGAATCATTTGTCCTCTTACTATTGGTTGGCAGTCCATCTTGCAAATATTCAACATTTATGTATCCTCTCTTTTGTCCATGTGTGCTTTTCAGCTCACTTTTAGTTGGACACTTACACAGATATGTGCTATGAGGTATTATGGTAACTATATCATGAGAAGCATGCACATATTGTCTTTGCTTGTTTGTGTTTTAGATCAGGTCTTAGTAGATAAGCCAGACTGACTTTGAACTCGAGATGCCTCTTACACTCACTACTTCTTGAAGGCTAGGATCCACCATGCCTGGCATTGAACAAGTTTTTAACATCTAAAATCTTTGTGGGTCATTTCTATGAATTTCCACACAAGTTGGCATCATGTGGTATACTTTTGAAACATGCTGTAAACTTTATAACGTATTATAGTGTTTGAAAAATTATTGGTGAAAATAATTAGATGACTGCCATGAAGCTTCTTGTCTCCAGAAGAATCCATCTTTGTTTTGCCTGGCAGCAGGGTACTTCCTACTCATGACTAACTCAAGCGAATTTTGCCTCTGGTATTCCATGACTCACTTGGACAAAGAGCATCTGGGCTGCAGATATATGGACAGGCCATTTTGTTTCTAATCCCCTCTTGCCCTGAGGGTACAATTTGGCTGTCCTAAACTGAAAGAACAACAAGAAAATCTCTTATCAGACATCCTGCCTGGATCAACTCTCAGCTTCAGCTCCACTACTTTCCTTCACAGGGCTATTAATATAAAAGTGAATAGGCCAGCACTATTTGTTGAAGCTGCTATCTTTTTCCTGTTGCACAGTTTTGGCTTCTTTGTCAAAAATCAGGTGTTCATGGGTGTGTGGGTTTATTCCTGGGTCTTTGATAAGATTCCACTGATTCACCAGTCTGTTTCTATGCCAGTGACATGCCATTTTTATTGCTGTTGCTCAGTAGTGCAGCTTGAGATCAGGGATAGGGATACCCTCAGATGATCTTTTATTGTGGAGGATGGTTTTAGCTATTCTGAATTTTTTGTTTTTCCATATGAAGTTGAGAATTGTTCTTCCAAGGTCTATAAACAATTGTGTTGGTATTTTGATGGGAATTGCATTGAATCTGTGGAATGCTTTTGGTAGGATGGCCATTTTTACTATGTTAATCCTACCAATCCATAAGCATGGAAGATCTTTCCATCTTCTGATTTCTTTCTCAATTTCTTTCTTCAGAGACTTGAAGTTTGTTTGTTTGCTTCATACAAGTCTTTCACTCACTTGGTTAGAGTCACACCAAGGTACTTGTGTTATTCGTGGCAAAAATTGTAAATGGTGTTGTTTTCCTAATTTATTTCTCAGCCCATTTTTCTTTTGTATACAGGAAGACTTCTGATTTTTTTTAAATTAATTTTTTATCCAGATACTTTGCTGAAAGTGTTTATTTGCTGTAGGAATTCCCTGTAGAATTTTTGGGGTCACTCATGTATACCATCATATCATCTGTAGTAAAAAATGCAAATAGATCATATTTATCACCCTGCACAAAATTAAAGTCCAAGTGGATCAAAGACCTCAATATAAAATCAGACACACTAAATCTGTTAGAAGAAAAAGTGGGGAAGAGCTTTGATCTTGTTAGCACAGGAGACAATTTCCCAAACACAACACCAACAGCACAGGCTCCAAGAACAACAATCAATAAATGGGTACCTCGTGAAAAAAAAAAGCTTCTGAAAAAAAAAAAAAGACACTGTCAACAGAACAAAATGACAGCCTATAACTGGGAAAAGATCTTCACCAATCCTACATCTGACAGAGGGCTAATATCCAGAATATATAATATATAAAGAACTCAAGAAATTAAACACCAACAAACCAAATAATCCAATTTTTAAAATAGGATAAAGAACTAAACAGAGAATTCTCAGCAGAAAAATATTGAATGGCGAAGAAACACTTAAAGAAATGCTCAACATCCTTAGTCATCAGGGAAATGCAAATCAAAACCACCCTTAGATTTCTTCTCACACCCATTAGAATGGCTAAGATCAAAAGCTCAAGTGACAACACATGCTGGAGAGGATGTGAAGAAAAGGGAACTCTCTTCCATTGCTGGTGGGAGTGCAAACTTGTACAACCACTTTGAAAATCAGTCTGGCGTTTTCTCAGAAAATTGGGAATAGTGCTACCTCAAGACCCAACTATACCACTCCTGAGGATATACTGGAAAGATTCTCCACCACACAAGGATATTTGCTCAACTTTGTTCACAGCAGCTTTATTATAATAATAATAAAGCCAAAATAATAGCCAAAATATGGAAACAACCTAGATCTCCCTCAACCAAAGAATGGGTACAGAAATTGTGGTGTATTTATACGATGGAATACTACTCGGCTTTTAAAAACAAGGAAATCATGGAATTTGAAGGCAAATGGATAGAATTAGAAAAGTTCATTCTGAGTGAGGTAATCCAGAACCAGAAAAATATTCATGGTATATACTCACTTAAACACGGCTATTTGCCATATATTGTAGGATAAACATACTAAAATCTACAGAGCTAAAGAAGCTAAACAGCTGGAAGGACCCTGAGGAGGATTCTTAATTCTCATTCAGAAGGGAAAACAGGATAAATACCCAAAGCAGTAGAAGAGAGGGAACAAGAGGGGAGCCTACCAAAGATGTCCTCTGGAAGACTCCACCCAGCAGGGGATTGAGGCAGATCCAGAGACTCACAGCCAAACTTTGGGCAGAGTGCAGGGAGTCTTATAAAAGAAGGGGGGGTGGTGGAGGGGACAGTAGCTCTATAAGGAGACCAACAAAACCAACAAATCTGGGTCCAGGGGGTCCTGCAGAGACTGATGTATCAACCAAGGATCATGAATTGTAGAGGAGGACCTAGACCCCTGCTCAGATGTAGCCTATAGGCAGCTCAATCTCCATGTGGGTTCCCCACTAAGGGGAGCAATGGCTGTCTCTGACATAAACTAGGTTGCCTGCTCTTTGATCACTTACCCCTGGCAGGGTGACCTTGCCAGGCCACAGAGAAAGAGGATCCAGGAAGTCCTGATGACAACTGATAGGCTAGGGTCAGATGGTAGGGAAGGAGCCCTTCCCCCCTTCAGTCCACTAGCTGAGGGTAGTACAGGGCGGGGAGAAGAGAGAGGAAGGGTGGGACAGGAGGAGATGAGGAAGGGGGCTACAATCGGGATATAAAGTGAATAAAATGCAAAAAAAAAAATAAGTTTTTAAAAAGTGAATAGGCAGGCTAACGCAGTAAGATTATTGCAAGTTCAAGGCTAGCCTGGGCTACTACGTCCACTGAAAGACCCATAATGAGACCAAAGATAGCCTGTGCTACAAATGTGTTACAAAAGAAGAAATGAAAGAAAAAAAAAGAAAAAGAAAAGAAAAGGGATAAAAGGAGAAGTCTTGCTGTGGTCAATAAGCGCTCTTGAGTCTAAAGCAGATTTTGCAGTTCTTACCTCTCTGGGTCCCTAGGGTTTTGTTTGTTTATTTGGTTTTGGATTTTCTTTCATTTTGGTTTGTTTTTGGTGTTTGCCTTAGTTATTCCTTACTAGACTGTTGTTTTTTTTGTTTTTTTTTTTAAATACATTTTCAAAGAGGTTTTAAAATTTGATTCAGAATTACTCGTCACTTGCCTTCCTGCAAAAGCAATGCTGGAAGTTACCGGACTCATACTCTCTGAACCCAAGCTCAGTAGTTATTACATATGTCTAGATCCTGTAGTGAGAAGATCCATTTGGTCTTTTGGCACAAACGACACAACTGTGTCAATCAATAGCCTAGCCTTTTATTTTATTCTGTCGGTATTGGTCTGTATACCTATCGGAATCTTTCTAGCTGGAAAAGAACGGCCCTAATTGCAAGCAGCACGTTCTATGTTTATTCTTCCAATTCAAAGTTTCCATATAATCTTAGTTCTCTTCTTGCAAAAGCTGACTTGCAACTTAGGCTAAAGACCGAAACTTTCCTATACAAATATTCGTAGCATCATCCCTCTGTTGATTTTTTTTTTTTTTTAATTGTTGAAGAAAGTATTTGTCCTTGTTTGCTTTCTGTTGCTGAGGTAACATCATGACCAAAAACAACTTAGGAGAGGAAAGGGCTTATTTGGCTCACACTTCCAGGTCATAGTTCATCACTGAGGGAAGTGAGAGAAGACACCCAAGCAGGAATCGCAGACGCGGAAATGACAACCTGAAGCAGAAATTACAGAATAAGGCTGCTCACTCTCTGGCTCCTGCTCAGCTAGCTTTCTTAGGCAGCCCAGACCCAGCTGCCTAGGAATGGTGCCACCCACAGCGACCTGGGCCCTTCCACATCAATCATTAATCATCGGTCAAGATAATTTGTTATAGACATGGTTATAGCACTTCCTTAAATGAGCAATTCCTTACATGAAATTTTCTCTACCCAGATTGTGTCAAATTGACAATAAACACTAACAAGCACCACATTCTTTCTGGTCCCAAAGAGAGTCAATGATCAAACTTCATATTAATAATAGAAAATTTGGACACCATTTTGACACGTTGCTCCTTATGCTCTGTGATCAGACAAAATTCCTTAATCTTAGGTCTGCATACGGAGAACTTTGCTTTCTCTTACTTTTCTTAAAACTTAAATATATTTAGTAATTTAAAAAAAATTAGAGGGGGCTGGAGAAATGGCTCAGAGGTTAAGAGCACTTGTGCTCTTCCAGGGGTCCTGAGTTCAATTCCCAGCAATCAAATCACATGGTGGCTCACAACCATCTATAATGAGGTCTGGAGCCTTCTTCTGGTGTGCAGGTGTACATGCAGGCAGATCATTGTATACATAATAAATAAATACATCTTTAAAAATTTTTAGACGTTAATATGGTCTATTACCAGTTACCTGACAGTTTTCATTGTGTAGCAGAGACAGGTAGGGGGATGTTTGCCCAGATTCCATTCTCCCCCTCATTTCTAGTTTGCTCCATTTCCATCTATTTCTGAACACACTCGATAGCATCAGTGACAACATTTTAGGTAGGTCAGTGTACAGGCTGGTTTTGTGTCAAGCTAGAGTCATGAGAGAGGAAGAAGCCTCAGTTGAGGGAATGCCTCCATGTGATCCAGTGAGCTCCTGCTTCTGGGTTTCAGCCCTGACTGGGTTCCTGTTCTGGACTATGATCTGCAAGTGTATGTCAAACAGACCCTTCCTCTTCAACTTGCTTTTTGGTCCTGGTGTTTCATCAGAGCAATAGGAATCCTAAGACAGTCATCCATATAGTCTGGTTCATATAGAAATCCTAAGACACTCAGTTATACAGTCTAGTTCATATTCCTACCCTCATTTAGAAGAATTCCAGGCAAGCTAAGATTCTCTATTGTAGGAGTTTGAAAGTGTCACTGAAATTGATGGATCTGCTAATTAGTCTTTTGAACTAAAGAATTGGCAAATGCAAACACACACACAGATACAGAAAATGTGTATAAAATGATCAGACTCAAGTACAAGTTTTGTAAGGACCGAAACCAACTATTTTGATGTTCTCTAATCAAAATTGAAAACCATCCCAAAAAGACATGTATAGTATGTATTCATTTACATGCAGACATCAGCTGTCATTGTAAGTCAATGATAACTGTCTTAGTTAAGGTTTCTGTTACTGTGATAAAGCATCATGACAAAACAGCAAATTGGTGAGAAAAGGGTTTATTTGGCTTATACTTCCATACCACTCACTGTTCATCATCAGAAGAAATCAGGGAGGAACTCTAACAGGGCAGCAACCTGGAGGAAGAAGCTGATGCAGAAACCATGGAAGAGTCCTGCTTATTGGCTTGCTCATCATAGCTTTCTAAGCCTGCTTTCTTATAGAACCCAAGACCACATGCCCAGGGCTGGCACCACCCACAATGAGCTGGACCCTCCCCCATCAATCACTAATTAAGAAAATGCTTTACAACAAGCCTGCCTACAACCTAATCTTATGGAGGCATTTTCTTAGTTGAAGTTCCTTCCTCTCAGATGACCCCAGCTTGTGTCAAATTTACATAAAACTATCCAGCATAATAATGGGAACTAGAAAAGATCATCCTGAGTGAGTTATCCCAGAAGCAGAAAGACACACATGGTATATACTCACTTATAAGTGGATATTAGAGATTTAATATAGGATAAACATACTAAAATCTATACACCTAAAGAAGCTAAGGAAGAAGGATACCCTGGGCAAGATGATCAATCCTCATGTAGAAAGGCAAAGGTGGTTAACATTGGAAGAGGGAGAAAACAGACAATGGGACAGGAGCCTACTACAGAGGGCCATTGAAAGACTTTACCCAGCAAGGTATCAAGGAGATGCTGAGACTCATAGCCAAACTTTGGGCAGAGTGCAGGGAATCTTATGAAAGAAGGAGATAGGAAGACCTGGAGGGGACAGGAGCTCCACAAGGAGAGCAACAGATCAAAAAATTCTGGGCCCAGAGGTGTTTTCTGAGACTGATACTCCAACCAAGGACCATTCATGGAGATAACCTAGAACCCTTCAAATCCCTGCACAGATGTAACCCATGGCAGCTCAGTCTCCAATTGGGTTCCCTAGTAATTGGAAAAGGAACTGTCTATGAACTCAGTGTCTGGCTCTTTGATCACCTCCCCCTGATGGGGGAGTAGCCTTACCAGGCCACAGAGGAAAGCAGTGCAGCCAGTCCTGATGAGACTTGATAGGCTAGGGTCAGAGGGAAGGGGAGGAGGAACTCCCCTATCAGTGGACTTGGGGATGAGCATGGGTGGAGATGAGGGAGGAAAAGTGGGATTGGGAGGGGACAAGGGAGGGGTCTGCAGCCGGGATACAAAGAGAATAAACTACAATTTATAAAAATATAATTTTTTAAAAGTGAAAAAGAAATAACTAAACTACAATCCATGAAACCACACAGTTTAGGTATAGAGTAAGAGACTGTGTGTTGGAAGAGGCATGTTAGGTAGCTCTCCCTAGAAAAGGAAGATAGAATAGATAATTATGAGTGGATGGAGGTGTGTGTGCCTGGAATGGGAGTATCAAGTGGAGAGGGGGATGGAGAAGGGAATATATAAAGAGACAGCTAAAATTAAGGCCTATTAGAGGGGCAGTATGGCAACCTCACATAATAGACACTTTCTGAAATAGACACACATAAGAAGGCTATCTGAATGACATCATTAAATAATGGGGGAAACAGAGTCCCAACTGGCCATGTTTTGTCACTGAATGAAGCTTCTAGTACCAAGATTGGGTTACATCTAACTGAGTTGTTGGCCAAAGAGGTGTTATGGGAACCCACCAAACAACTGAGGCTGTTGCAACTATAGGTTACTCTCCATAAACTGAGGCAAGACCCTATTGCTGAAAACTATACCTGCATAACTCACTGAACATAGAGAACTCAAGCTGGAACCTACAAAGAGCCTTCATCCCTGCTTGCCTTCCTGTCTTTGGTACAGGAAGGTTCTCTGCACACTACCAAAGAAGAAACATAAACATCAATCCAGCCACAGAGTCTTTGATCTACAATGGGGTCCTGCAAGATATGTCAGTGCAATGGTGGCACAAAGTGTGTGGGAGTGACCAACAATATCTGACTTGACTAAAGGCCCACTCCATGAGATGCACTGCTTAGGTGACAAGAACCAGAGACCAAGGTAACCCAGGGACCTGAGGTAAAACTGAATATTATTGTTCAAAAGAAAGAAAGAAAGGAAGGAAGGAAGGAAGGAAGGAAAGAAAGAAAATTCTCTGTAGCAATAAAATGACTTCTAACGACATTCTGTTATATTCATAGATACTTAGTGCCTTGCTCAGCCATCAACAGAGAAACTTCCTGGTGCAACAGATAGGAACAAATACAGTGAACCACAGACAGACATATCATAGAGCGTGAGAGATCATGAACACTCAATCCTAAATGGGATAGCTCCATCAAATCCCTTTCCTCAGAGCTCATGGGACTGTCTGGAAGAGGAGGCAGAAAGAGTGTAAAAGCCAGAAGGGATGGAGGACACCAAGAAAACAAGACCCTTTAAGTCGTCATGATCAAAGCTCTTAAAAGCTCAGAGACTGGGGCAGCATGCATGGGGCCTGCATGAGTCTGCCCCAGATGGGGTCCTAGAGGAGTTGTGAACACCCCCCCCCCCATCCCTAACCCAGAAACAACCTCCAATCGCCAACTACCTGCAAGTGTACACACAGTTTCCTTCAAAGGAGCCTCACTGGGTGGGTGGGTGGGTGGGGGAGACTGCTCCTAAGGGCAGGCTTCATGCTCATCAACAGATGGCCAACAGAAAACGAACTCGGTGAATCGGACATCTTTAGAAAATTCTTGTCTCATCATGCCATGTCAGGGATTCCCCCTTTTTGTTGTTGTTCTGTTTGTTTTACAAAATTTACTTTACACTTTATATTTATTTTTATTTAATTTTTTTTAGGCTGGTGAAAGGGCTTTGGACTGGGCAAATAATCTCCACCCTTTCTATCCCCTTCATGGTTTCTGTATTTTCATTACAGCCCCTAGGCAGTCCATACTGCCCTATAGAGTCTCACCTTGCCCAGCCAAGTATGAATGCCTGCCTTCAGGGTTTTTGCCTTCAGGCGAAAGTTGCCAACAGTGGTATGCAGGGTGCGCCTCCGCGATGGATCTGCTCCCGGAATGTTCTCTGGCAGCAGGGAAATATACACCATGTATTATTGGAGGTAGACAACCTAAGTGCTTGATATCTTTTCCATGCATGCTCCATCCTTTAATACTCACATTTTCTGGTGATGTAGGGAGACACCATGAATTAAGGTACTCATGGCTTTGGCAGCCACTAAAGCCTAAGTATTTTTCACATTAGCAGCGGGTTAATAAATCTACAATTCGACACTGGAGCTCTGGTGACTGCCTATGGCCTTCATTTGTAAGCCACCTTGGCCACCCCACTAGGGTAGTAGATGAGTTGGTTCCCATCCCCCAAAGGACTGTCTTTTTTTGTAGTAGTTGCTGCTGAGGGGATCTCTTGTACCCTGTCCTGTCTCCTGCTGCCTTTACCCCTTTACAGCCTGTCTAGATGTAGAGCCTGTTAGGGGCCCACAGGAACAGACTTTGACTTTCCATCAATTTTTTTTTCCCTAAGTATTGCAGCTCAGCACAAATCTTGCCATATTTGTTTCTGAACAACACAAACAGGGATAATCTCCACTTTTGTCTGCTTTCCTTTTTCTCATCCCCTCCTGTGCCCTTCAACACTTTATGAATTCAATTTGTATGTGCATCTAGATAATTCTGGTCTGTCAGAGCCTCTCATACCTCACAGATCTTGTCACACCATGGGACTCAGCAAAGACACGTAAGCCTCATACCAGCTCTGTGTGAGTATATTTCCTGATGAATCAGTTTCTTTCTTAATGCTCCTGTGAAAACAGATTTATGTGGCCCAGTGCAGTGTATAGAAAGCATCGCCAAACTCAAACCTACTTGCTTCTGCAGGCCTATTCTTTCTCTCTTATTTCCTAGTTTCTGATATTCAGAGATGGAGGAATGTCAGAGGCGACAACAGATCCAGTCCATCAGGGCCTGGTTTCCTTAAGACTGCTGTAGTCTATGCAACCTGTGTCTTAAGGAGGGACGGATAGTTTTATTACTGTTTCTCCACTTTTGCAGCACAGGATCTGTCACTGTCCTTTTAAGTCTTTCCCAGTTCAAGCAGTTCAAGTACTAAGTTCCCCTGGGTTTCTGTGGTTTCTTGTATAGAGCCGTTATTAAAGCCCCATCTGTATATTGAACGTGGATTTTTTTTCCTTCTGAATTAAAGGTTGGACCCGAGGGGTATCTTCGATCACTTCCGTCTTGCGCTCGTTCTTCTCAGTATTTGACTCTTCACAGGTTCCAAGTGTTTGGATCCAGTAAGGGCGTTTTTGAGCACATGTCTAGCTTGCTCTCCCACAGCCAGTGGGATTGCAAGTGGGAGAGTTGATGGCTGACTCAAAAGGCAGCTGGATCACCAAAAAGGCTCCTTCAGCATGGGTGATGACTCAAGCTACAGCCCTGGAGTTTCCTGTGACTGGAGTGCGGCTCCACAGGTCAGAGAGTGTCCGGTAGGCAGCTCAGCCAGTTAGCGAATCTCCTCTCCCCAACAATTGTTGACATCTTCTTTAACCTTGGGGTGAGACCTCATGAATCTTGTAAGCTTTGGCTTTCCTGGACTTTTAGGGTTTATTTACTTAGTCGCCTGAGCCTTCTTCCTCCCTCCAGAAGGGAATGTTTCAGAGGAAATGGCTGAACAGCAGTTGCCTATTATCAGTCTTTTACCTCTCAATATAAAAACTTTGAGAGCTCTTGGTAAATATAACAAAAATAATTCACTTGGATTTTCTTTGCTATTTTATCGTATCTATAGTCATGTCGAGAAAAACTGATGTTTTGACCATATTGCGTCTTTTAATCGTGAAATATCTCTCAGTTTGTATCTCTTTGATGTTTTCTAAAGTTTTCTCTCTCTCCCTCTCTCTCTTCTCTCTCTCTCTCTCTCTCTCTCTCTCTTTCTCTCTCTCAGTGTGTGTGTGTGTAGGCATGCCACAGCACCCATGTGGAGGACAGGTTCACACTCTTTACCTTGATGAGGACAGGCTCCCCTTGCTTCTGCTGTGTTGTGGACTATAGGCTATCTAGCCCTCAAGCTTCCATGTGGTTCCCTTGTCTCTGCCTCCACTCTTTCTGTAAAAATTACAAGTGGAAGCGACATTTCAAACTTCTACTTGATGATTGGTAGTACGTAGGAAATCTTGACTTTCACATATTAACTCCGAAGCCTTAGGATTTTCTACATTAGATGATTACCCTGTCTGTGAACAAGCAAGTTCCCCCCTTCCCAAGGGCCATATTTTAATTTATTTTTCTTATCTTCTTACATTACCTAAAATATCCATTATGGTGTTTAAAAAAGTAGTGGTGAGAAGGACCTTCTTCTAGAAACCCCTTCATTTTTCACTGCAAGTCTTCTGTCGACTGCTATTTTCATTGACCCCCCTCCCTATATATCCCTCTTTCTCTCTCTTTTCAAGACAGGTTTGTTTTTGTTTTTGTTTTTGTTTTTCCTGTGTAACCTTGGCTGTCTTGGAACTAGTTCTATAGACCAGGCTAGCCTTGAACTCACAAAGATCTACATTTTCTTTGTTTCTTTCTTTTAAAATATAAAAGTGTTGTGTTTCTCTATTTGCTGCATTTTACCTTATTATGATGAACACAATTGTTCAAACGGAATCTTGTACACGCACATAGAACACATTGAGAGTATCTGCTCCCCCTTCTATCATCTCCCTGCTTCCCCCTGGTCCCCTTTCCAGTCCTTAACACTACGTTTCTTTAAAAATACACTTTTTTCTGTAATTCAACTTTAAATTTCTCTATTAAATTTATCAGATTTTGTTTTATGTGATTATTGTGCCTTTATGTGTAAATGTGTACCACATGCTTTCTTGATGCTTGAGGAGGTCAGAAGAGACATCAGAACCCATTGAACTGGAACTGGAGTTACAGATGGATTGTGAGCCACCCTATGTGTGCTGGAAATTGAACCCAGCTTCCCTGGAAGTTCAGCCAGTGCTCCCAACTGCTGAGCAAACTCTTCAGCCCAATAACACCTCTTTTAAATTTTGCCTTTTATTTTTGGGGATTATAATTACATCATTGTTTTCCTTCCCTCAAACCCTTTCATATGCCCTTGTTCTCTTTCAAGTTCACGGTCTCTTTATTCACTAATTGTTAATCTCATATGCTCTTAGATACATAAACACCACTTGCTTATTCTGTACAGTGTTAGTATGTGTGTGTTTTCAGTGTTGACCATTTGATATTGCTATTGGTATTGATAACCAATTGATGTGCTATTCCCTGAAAAGATTATTTCTTCTTCTCTCTGCATCTCTTAGTTACCTGTAGTTTTTTGTTGTTGTTGTTGTTGTTGTTGTTTTGTTTTTTGTTTTTTTGTGTGTGTAGGGTTGAGGCCCTGTATGCTTCCTCCCATCTACTTTTTTTTTAGAACGTCTTTTGTTGTTCTTTTTCACTTTGAAGCTGTCGTGTTGTTAAGACTTTATGGGTGTAGCTTCTGACATCTTTAGGACACAACCTCACAGCAATCTCTCTGATCCTCTAACTCTTTTTTTAAGATTTATTTATCATGTGTGTTCTGCTTGCATGTATGCCGAAGGCCAGAAGATATAAGCCACCATGTGGTTGCTGCGAATTGAACTCAGGACCTTCTGGATAGTTTGTTTTCTTAGTCACTGCTCTATTGCTACGAAGAGGACACCACGACCTAGGCTGTTCTTATAAAAGGAAGCATTTAACAGGGGACTTGCTTACAGTTTCAGAGGGTTAGTCCATTATGGCAGGGATCATGGTGACATGCAGCCAGACATGGTGCTGGAGAAGCTGAGAACTACCTCCTGACCTTCAGGAAGCAGGGAGAGAGAGAGAGAGAGAGAGAGAGAGAGAGAGAGAGAGAGAGAGTAGACCTGGTGTGGACTTTAGAAATCTCAAAGCCCACCCCCAGTGAAACACCTCCTCTGACAAGGCCACACCTTCTAATCTCTCCCTGGTAGTTCATCAAGTGGGGAATAAACATGGAAATACTAATTAGCCTATGAGGGCCATGCTTATTCAAACCACCACCAAAGTTAGGACTTTCTCAGACATCCTCGCCCTTAGCTCACCCTCTTCCCTCATCTCCCTTCCTCTTCCCTAAATTAGAGCCCTCTCATTTGCCCCACTTCCCCCATCAGATCACGTGTACCCTGCTATTCCCTTCCCTAATGCCCCCCAACCCACCTTCGCCTCGGCAGTGGTGGCTTTTTTACTTTCCTGGTTTCTACAGTTACTCCAAGATGTACTCACATCTGAGGATTTGGAGCTAGGAACTTCCATAGAGAAAGCATGCAATGTTAGTTTTTCTAGGTCTAGGTTACTTCGTTCAATATGATCTATTTTCTGCAAAGTTAATTTAAGTTTTCTTTACAGCTGGGTGGTGGTTTTCCATAGCGTATGTGTACCGCATTTTGTTATCTAATGAAAGACACTTGTTTCCATTTCCTGGCTGGTAAATAGAGTACCAATGAGCATGACTGAGCAACTATCTGTGGAGAAGGATGTCAAGTCCTTTCAGCATATGAAAAGGAGTGTGGTATAATACACTTATAAGAATTCACAAAGATTTAATTTTATTCATAAAATTTATAAGATTATGACTTTAAAACTTAATATTATATATGTGTATGTATATGTATATATTAAATTCCATAGATAGATAGATAGATAGATAGATAGATAGATAGAGAGATAGAAATAGATTCATCCTATAAATTCTGTTGCCCTAGAGAATCCTGACTAATACTCATATTCTTTATTATCTGTCAACTGGCACCCATGCTGATTCTAACCTTTTCATAGTGAATAATACTCCAGTAAATGAATGCACATATAAAGAAGAAGAAATGAGCAAAATATATTAAAAAATACCTGAAGAAAATATTAATAATAAATTTTCATGCCCCAAATTTCGGAGCAGCACATGAATTTATTAAAACAAAACAAAAAAGTTCACTAGTAGACATGAGAAAGTCATTGGGGTTCCCAATGGGGAAAATGAGAGGGCTCTAATTTAGGGAAGAGGAAGGGAGATCAATGTAAAATCAAAGGGTGACTAAGACTAAGAAGAACTTTTCAGAAATAGAAAAAAAAATTCCTCAAAGTCATGTGAGAGCACAAAAGATTTTAAGTAGCTAAGGGAGTCCAATCAAACACATTACCAGAGCCATTTTAACCAAAGGAATATGCTATTGGCATAAAAGCAGATATGAACCAGGAAGCATAAGTGAATTCATATCAACATCTCTTCACCCAACTGATTCTCAGTAAGAGAGGTTAAAGTATGCATTGGATAAAGGACAGCTTCTTCAGTAACTGCTGATGGAAAAACTGGATTTAGGAACTATATCTTTATTTTACTTTATAGATGGATTTTACTTTGTAGAAGGAGACTTTAAGGTTTAAACTTAATTAAGACATAAAAGAAACACTTCAGGATGTTGGCACAGACATATTTCCTGGATAAGACTTCAAAAGTAGAGAAAACAAACAAGAATTGACAGTTGAAAGTACACTACAGCCAAAAGTTCTATACACCAAAGCAGATAGAGGGAAGAGTCACCGACAGAATGAGGCAGTCTTTGCCATCTATTTATCCTACAGGGGTTTAGATAATATAAAGAACTGACCTAAGAAAATAAGTAGTTCAAAGGATTGAAAATCCGATTAATATTTACCAAGGAAGAAACGCAAATTGCCAACCACTTTGTGGATACAACACACACACACAAACACACACACACAAACTGGCTCATTCATTCATCAGACAAATTAAAAATACAGTGAGATTCCATCCTCCTTCAGCTAAAATGTATATTAACTATAGAAGAACGTCAGTGAAGATTCGGAGACAAAGGAGCTTTTTTTGAGTTTTTTTCTCAAAATTTTATTTTTTTATATTAATTACAGTTTATTCACTTTGTATCCCAGCTGTAGTCCCCTCTCTCATTCCCTTCCAATCCCCTCCCAACCTCCCTCATCTCCTTCCTGTCCCTCTCTAAGTCCACTAATAGGGGAGGTCCTCCTTCCTTTCCATTTGATCCTAGCTTATCAGGTCTCATCAAGACTGGCTGCACTGTCTTCTTCTGTGGCCTAGCAAGGCTGCTCCTCCCTTGGTGTGAGGGTGGAGTCAAAGAGCCAGCCACTGAATTCATTTCAGAGACAGTCCCTGTTCCCCTTACTAGGGAAACCCACTTGGATACTGAGCTGCCATGGGCTATGTCTGAGCAGGTGTTCTAGGTTATATCTATGCATGGTCCTTGGTTGGAGAATCAGTCTCAGAAAAGACCCATGTGCCCAGATATATTTGGTCCTTGTGGAGCTCCTGTCCTCTCCAGGTCATACTAACTCCCCCTTCTTTCATATGAAGTCCTGCACTCTGCCCAAGGTTTGGTTATGAGTCTCAGCCCTCTATGGTAGGCTCCTGTCCTGTTTCTTGTTTTCTTCTACTTCCAATATCCATCCCATTTGACAAAGAAGCTTTTGTACACTGTCAGAAGAGAAAGGCAAAACAGCTAGTATGAAACACAGTATCAAGGTTCCTTCAAGCACTTGAAATAGGACTACCATATCCTCTGTCCCTCTGTCTTTTTGTCTCTCTGTCTTGCTTCATTTTTCTTATTTTTAATCAGGAAGAGACCTTTCCCCCACTGGCTGTTATTTAGCCTTGACTCTGGTAGTTCGAAGAATTTTTTTTTCTAACTCTTTTTTGAAATAGTAACTGTAATGGTTCAATAAACTTTTTTTATTTCAGAGATTTCCTTGTTTGTGATAGTTTGGGATTAGCAACATCTAGGACCCAAATCATACAAAAACAAGATTTTTTTGCTCCTTTGTCATTTTTATGAAAAAATTATTTGTAACAAAGTTGAATCTGTCCCAATATTAAATTCAACTACATAACATTTCATACTGTTACAGTTACTGAAACAAATTATTTAATTGAATTTGCTCTAATTCTGGATACAGCTCAGCCATCGTTACCTTCCATACATCAAATTGCCAATTGTCTTCCTTTTATACTTTGATTAACTCTTCCAAAATTGATGTAACTAAGCACCTCACATTTTTGTGCGCATGTGTATGTGGTGTACATGTATGGTGCATGCAAAAGTGTGCACATGTGTATGTATCTATGCGCAGGGCACAGGGGAATAGCAAGTTCCCTGCTTTATTACTATCACCTGATTCACGCTAGACACAGTCTCCCATTGAACCTAGTGCTAGGCTGGTAGTCAGCAAACACCAGTGACACCCATCTTAACCCACGAAAACATCGGGGTTCTAGGCACAAAGCAATCATGTCTTGCTTCTTATGTGGGCACTGGGAGTTTGAACTCGGGTCCTAATGGTGGCACAGCTGGTGTTTTTACTAAGCAAACTGTCTCCCCAGCCAGAATGTTCATATTTAGACAAAATATTTTCCTTGCCTTTAATTCAAATGTGGTTTTAACTTTGATCTCTACTACCTTAAAGAGACTAGATTTGGCTTCCTAGCCAGGAGACACAATCTCTCATGAAACACCCCAAGGAAGTTCACATCTATTATCTGACCTTTAATAAACGTCCTGCTTCAGTAATCTTTTCTGAGGGCTCTTGGCATCTATTGGTACAGTGGAGAAATCTGGCATAATTTGATCAATGTAAAGACAAAAAAAAAAGATGATCAAATAATTATGTCTGAAGAGATGAAGAGAAGAAAAAAAGTGAAGATGGAGACCACAGAGGAGGAATAAAGAAGGAAGGCAGAGGAGAGTACACATAAGAAGATATTTTTCTTTGGCATCTTGCTCTGAATTAAACCAAGAATACACAGACTCGTGTCACTATTCTGACCTCCCCTTTCTGCATAAAGTGTAAGTTCTGAAAGGGAGAATATGTTCATAAGCAGTGCAAACCAAATGAGTCATTATTACCAATACCAGTACCTAGTTCCAGAAGACTTCTCTTAAAAAGCACAGTAATCCCCCTCCATCTGATCCCAGCTTATCAAGTCTCCTCAGGACTGGCTGCCATGTCCTCTTCTGTGACCTAGCCAGGCTGCTCTTCCCTCGTGGGAGGGGAGTGGAAGAGCTCACTATTGAGGACCTCCCCTATTAGTGGACTTGGAAAGGGGCAGGGAGAAGATGAGGGAGGGGGGATTGGGAGGGAATGGGGGAAGGGGCTACGGGTAGGATACAAAGTAAATAACCTGTGATTAATATAAAAAATAAAAAATTTAGAAAAAGCACAGTAATCACAGCCCTGTGGTTAAAATCACAGGTCAGTCACAACTGAGAGTGAAAATAGATGGGGTTTGAGGAAAGATATCTAGACATTGACACAGTGCATTTTCAGTACCAACTTCAAGAGACAGTGATTTATCATGAGGCTTTTGAAACCAGAGCTTCAAATAATCTCATTTGCTAAGGTTGGTGGCTGAAACAAATCTCTGAGGACAGATAATGATTATTCACCAAGCATTGTAGGGTTAGCTCCTCTCTCTACATCCCAGGTTCCCAGGGATCCCATTGCATCACCCCAGGGATGATGCAATGAGGTCATTGTGTTTTTAGATATTACAACACAGGATAAGAACCTTGGAATCCTTGGATACTTTGTATAGAATATAAATACACTTTCATGGGTACGAAACATGATACAATGTTCTTCTTTACTGCTCAGGATGTAAGCACATTGCTTCACAGAAGATTTGCCTTGAAATAGTACCCAGGTGATGCCCCCCTTTCCAGCTTCCTAGGTATCGGTACTATTTAATAATCTTAACGTATTTAGATTTATTTTATTTGTATTAATGTTTTGCCTGCATGCATGTATATATGCACACCATATCGATGTTTAGTGCCTGAGGAGATCAGCGGCATCAAAGTCCCTGGAAGTGGAATTATGGATGCCTGTGTAGGAGCTGGAAACTGAACCCAGGTCTTCTACAAGAGAAGCAATTACCCTTATGCCCTGAGCCATCTCTTCAACCCCTGAACAATATTTTAGTCACATGTTCTAGAACAAAATCTCAGAAAGACAGACTATATAAATCCATTCTCAGGGTCTCCTTTTAAAATCTCAAGGAGAGTAGGTAACCAGTTCTTCCTGATCTCACTCGAATTCCCTGGGGCTGATGTGAAACTTGCATGACTCATGTAAATTTTCTTGTAAGAAAAATCCCCCTAAACAAACTAAGCTAGAGGCCCTACAATACCTTGATCTGCTCAGAGATGAGAGAAAAAAAAATACGTAGGTAAAAATATGCATCATACAATGGAGCATAATCTGTTCCTCTGCTTTAATGGAACATCATCTCTGCAACCCTTATAGCGTGCAAGAGATGGTTGGTGTTACACTCCCATTGCTCTCTCTGGACATATCTCAGGTTCTTCTCGCTCGTCAGTGCTATGCTCATAACCATTTCTGCTTTCTAAAAGCCACCAACTACTCCATTCTGTGATCTTGAGCTCAGTCTCTCTATGAAATTTTTCCTGTCTCATCCTTGGTGTGTCGGTAGATGGCATTCCTTACTTTCTTGCTTTCTCTGCCTCAAAGGTCTTTTCCCCGAGTGCCTTGTCCTCCACTCTATGTCACTTGTAATTTTACATCCTAGACCACCACTGCACGCAACGACAAGTATCATAATCTCTATTTCATTCATCTTACCTTCCAAACTCCTATACCGGCTCACTTCCTACTTACCTACCATGATGCGTAATCTGTGACTATATCACTTTTTCACTGTCTTCTGCCTAACTAATGTTCCCATTCTTCTTACAAAATTAAAATGTGTATCCTTCCTTCCTTGCTTCTGTCTTTCCTTCCTTCCATTTTTTTCTTTCTTTTTGGTTCTTTCAAGTTAGGGTCTTACTACATAGCTCTGTTCTGGTACCCAATATGTAATCCAGGCTGGCTTCAAACTCATAAAAATCCTCTTTCCTCTGCCTCAAGTGCTGCGATTAAAGTGTGCACCACGACACCTGCTGAAATCCTTATACTCATATACTTGTCAAAATACACATACCAACTAAACAGAGCCCTCTTTTTACTTTACACTTGAACTCACACAACTGAGTGGACTCACAGGATCCTTCCTTACTGCTCTTTTACCTGCAGGTTATCATTTGTTTCTTTACTCTTTTACAGAAAGAAAAAAAAAAAGAGCACTTGATGTGCTCAAAATTGATACATTAATTTTTAAATGTATTTCTTTTATGTGTATGAGCATTTTGTTTTTGTGTATATCTGTGCACCAGGCACATGCATGATATGTGTGGAGGCCAGAAAAGGACATGGTGGCTTCTGGGAGTGGAGTTACAGGTGGTTGTGAGGCACCCTGCTAGTGCTGGGGATTGAATCTGGGTCCTCTAGTGGAGCAGACAGTGCTCTTAACTGGTAGAGCATCTCTTTAACCCCAGTGGTGCATTTTTCTGAATAAAATTAAGTGATGCCTCAAAGTTGTTTCAAGATAATCTGGTAGGCAGAGAATGGGTGGGAAAATAAATGAACAAGATTAGCCACTGGTTAAGCTTGCTTAAATCTGAGTTATGGGTAAATACATTTCATCTCAATTAATCGCTAAGTTCTTAACTACTTGAAATATAATTTTTATTTCAAAATAACTGTACCTGCTCTCCTTTTCAGTTCCAAGCCCTCTCTGTCATTCCTTCCTTTGCTGGTCGGTCTTCTCCCCTTGACCTCTCAATGAGGGGATACTCAAGCCAGGTCTTGCTCTTCTCCTCTCTGCACTTCATTCCTTGGTGATGTTCTTCAGTCTTGTACCACATTATAGGAGAAAATGCCTTCCTTATGTGGACTGCGAACTAATTTCCATCTCTAGCTCAGACGCCAGAATTTAAGACTTTCACACCCGGCTGCCTACTTACTATGTCCATGTGGATATTAATGAGGCATCTATCTGAGTCAATGTCCTGCTGTTGTGAATGGAGACCATGACCACAAAGCATTTAGCTGGGGCTTGCTTATGATTTCAGAGGCTTAGTCCATTGTCATCACGGAAGGTGGCATGGCACCACACAGGCAGACATTGTGCTGGAGAAGTCACTGAAAAGATACAAGATAAAAATATAAAAGTCAATTTTATTTCTACATATGAGCAATGAGCACTGGTTGTCAGCAAAATTGAAAATACATTAATATTTGTATTTACTTCAAAGTAACAAAGTCTAGTTCTAAATCTAGTAAAATGTACATGTGGACTTTCATGGCGAGTATTAAATAATACTAAGTAAAGAAGACTGAAAGAACTTGAGAGAGGTACTACGTTCATAGGTGGAAAGACCTATTATACTGAGATACCAAAATAGAAATATTTAAGATTGTTCTAAAAGTTATATGGAAATGTAAGAAATTAGAGCACCAAAAAAATCTTGAGAGAGTTGGAGAGACTGCTCAGTGATTAAGAGTGCTTGCTCTTGCTGAGGAACTGGGTTTGGTTCCCAGCACCCACATGGTGGCTCACAAACCACCATGTAAACTCAAGATCTAGGAAACCTGATGCCTTCTTCTGATGCCTGTTGGCACTAGGTGTAAACATGCTCCATATGCATAATGCAGGCCAAACACTACCACACATAAAAGAAAATAATTAAAAAAATCTTTAAAAGTTTGAAAAATAAAATTGTTAAGCGGCATGGTTCTGTCTACCTGATTTTAAGATATATTGTACAACTTTGATACTAAAGGACAGAGGGTGATGGTGTAAGAAAGACTGACACATAGGTAAACGGAACAGGACAAGCTCAGATAGACGTGCATGTAAATATTCTCAACTTAGCTAAAACGAAATTGAAAGGAGGTAAGACAGTTTTTCAGCAAATGGTGCCAGCAAAATTAGCTACCAATAGGCATAAAAATGAGCTTGGACTAGAGTCTTATAATTTGTACAATAATTTAGTTCAAATGGATGATTTTTTAATGATAAAATTAAAAACTGTATAATTTATAATGTATGTTAGGTTGCTATATGTGGTCTGAGAAACTGGCTATGGAGGCAGGGTTGCTTATCCTGACCCTTATTTTGGACCTAAGCATGCTTGTCTCAAAGTGTTCTCCCACACTGCTTCGCTGAGAATTGGCATGCCTCTCTACCTCTGGGATGAGGAGGGAAGATCATAGCAAAAACAGCCCAAGAGTACAACATCATGTCCTTGAGAACAGCTAGAAAGTAAACCATTTCCAAAAGCGGTTACAGCTGTTTCTCCCATGGTGTAAAAGTGCCTACGGTGGGAAAGAGAAGCCAGAAGCTCAGATCATCAATGGGAAGAAAGCCCAACTGTAAATCCTTGGTGACTGTGTCCACTTCTCCAGTCAGTTTCTACGGGAATCTTAAGCACCTAATTTGATAACAGCTCTTTCTATTGCTTTTTACTCTTTTACCTGGAAGCCTCATTCAAGGCAACATTGCCCTGTCTAGGGTATCCCTCCATTAACAACTCCAGATAGGGATTCCAAGCACCCACAGCGTAGAAGGAGATTAAAGATTGTGGACCAAGTGAGTGGGCAGGCTGTGGACTCCAAAATGCCAAAGTGTGTGTTTTCCAGACAAGAGGAGACATCCTGGGAGATAGGGATGCACAATTTCAGGACCCTCATGGAGGCTGAGGTCCAAGGGACACACGGTCCCTGGCACCTTCTCTACCCAAACATGACTCCCAAGTTCCCAAGATTCAAGGCTTCAGCCTCTGGACACCAGATTTCTCCTGCCTCCCTCAAGATAGCTCCTGGATACCATAGACACAGCTCCAACCTCCTCTAGTCCATAGTTGTAAGTATTCCCCTGTGGAGACCTGTCAGACAATAGGAGCACACAGGGTCTTGTCTGACTATCAGAAGTTCAGTGACTTCAGAGTCAGCAAGTGACCACACTGCTGACTCCAAAAATGCCAGCAAACCTTCATGTTTCTCATAAGAGAGGAAGGGATCCCAGCTGCCAGATATGCAGGGTTCCAGCCTCAGACCTTCCTAATATTCCCATCATCTCTAGGACAACTCTAGATTCCAGAAATGCATAAATCCAGCCTACAGTTCACCACTCTATTAACCCTCTTGAGGAGATCTGTCAGACCTCAGGATCATACAGATTAGACACGCAAACCCCAATCCCTTGCCTATAGGTCCATCTGGGACACAACCAGCAGAGAAAAGCTCCAGGCTATTTGCAGAGATCTAACCCAAGACCCAGCCCCCGCCCTCCACACAACATGCCTCAGAAGCCCAGCAGTCTCCAGTAACAAGCAGCCAATGCCAGAGACAACAGGATAGCTAAAGGCCAGCGTAAGAATATAATCAACAAAAAACACGGCAATATGGCACTGCTAAAACCCAACTATTCATATAGCAAGCCTTGGATATCCTAACACAGAAAAATGACTTTAAATCTATGCTCATGAAGGTGATAGAGAACTTTAAAGGCGACACAAATAAACCCCGCAAAGAAATACAGAAAAATACACTCAAACAAATAGAGGCCTTTGTTGTTCTCCATTTTTTTGGGAGGGGTCTGAATTTCAGTGGGGCCTGGAACCCATCTTCCAGATGGAAAATGGGGATTCCATTTCTCTCAGGAACCACTAGAGATGCTTTAGGGTGAGGTCCATGCTCTAGGCTGGGGTGTGGAAAAGGGTTTCCACAGAGTGTTACGGTTTAGCTCTTTCAGAATGAGAACAATGGTAGCAGTGAGAACTTGGAGTTCCAGAGCCTATGGTGATACCAAGATGTTAAAGCTCTTGGCCAAGCTTCTGTGCTAAACATGGCAGAGGCCCAGAACCAACCAGAAGGCAGATATGGTGAGACAAAGATCAATGGCTGGCTGCAAAGGCAGTGCTGCACACGGGTGAATGCTGAAAGCTCGCAGCAGCTGGCAGCATGTGGTTAGCCAACGAGCAGTCAAGCCCTGGGTGGTCCAGGAACTCACAGCGGTAGACAGGTAGGAGCCTGGGCAGATAGCCCAAGTTCGGGTGACCAGCAGCAAATCTTTCCCAGAATAAATGAGTCTCGGATGGTCTTGAAGTGAGAAAAGGCATGCTTTTATTTATGTGAAATCAAGGGCAAGGTAAACCTTGGGCACAGGGAGGGGTTTCGAGGGTGAATGTGTTTGATTTGCTGCCGTCAGGGTTTCAGGGATACATGATTTGCCTGTAGTGGTACGGTGCCTCATTTTCCATGCTCTAGCATGGTCCTATCACAAGAAAGATAACACAATACTTGATTATTCTATGAGTAGGGGATACTCTTCAAGTAAAGTCAAAGTTTGTTTGGGAAGTCAAGACACTGAGGCATCTTGCTAGCATAGGGTGTGTATCTCCAGGAAAAGAGAGCTGAATCTGTTTCCTTATCAGGAAAGGGTCGAGCCTGTGATCTTTCTCTGCAACCTATGTGACCCTTCTTACAAAATCTGGGCTCACCCAGATCACGGGGAAGAGAACCCCACTGAAAAAAGAGAGTCTGTCACAATAGACTGAGCTCAGTTTGGCTATCCAGATGCCTCAGATTTCAACCAAATCCAGCAAAGCTCCACAGGCCTTTAAGAAAGAAATGAATACATCATGTAAAGAAATACAGTAAAATACAACCAAACAGGTGAAGGAAATGAATAAAACTGTTCAAAATCTCAAAATGGAAATAGAATCAATAAAGAAAACATAAACTGAGGTCATCCTGGAGATGGGAAACTTAAAGAACAGGAACTACAGAGGTAAGCATAACCAACAGAATATAAGAGATGGAGGAGAGAACCTCAGGCATAGAAGACACAATTGATAAATCTGTCAATAAAAATATTAAACTGAAAAAGTTCCTGACACAAAACATAGAAGAAATCAAGGACACAATGAAAAGACAAAACCTAAAAATAACAGGGATAGAAGAAAGAGAAGATTCCTGGATCCAAGGACAGGAAAATATTTTCAACAAAATCATAGAAGGACATTTCCCCAACCTAAAGAAAGAGGTGCCTTTAAACATACAAGACTCTTGCAGAACAGAAAATAAATTGGACTGGAAAAGACATTCTTCCCTCCATATAATACTCAAAACACTAACTGTACAGAACAAAGAAAATATTTTAAAAGCTGTAAGGGAAAAAAAGCCAAGTAACATATGAAACAGACTTATCAGAATCACACCTGACTTCTCAACAGAGATTTTAAAGACCAACAGGACTTGGGCAGATGTCTTGCAGACCCTAAAAGACCACAGCTGTCAGCCCAGACTACTACACCCAGCAAAATTTTCAATCACTGTAGATGGAGAAAACAAGATATTATATGAGAAATTCAAATTTAAATAATATCAATGCACAAAAGAAGCCCTACGGGAAATACTAGAAGGAAAACTTCAACTCAAGGAGGTTAACTACAATCAAGAAAACACAACATATAAATAACTTCACTACAACAAAACCAAAAGAAGACAAGCACAGAAACATACTACCATCACCAACATTAAAATAAAAGAAACTAACAATCCTTAGGAATTAATATCTCTCAACATCAATAGACTCAACTCTCCAATAAGAAGATAAAGGAAAACAAAATGGATACATAAACAGGATCCAACATTCTGCTTATACAAGAAACACACCTCAGCAACAAAGAAAGACTTTACCTCAGAGTAAAAGGCTGAAAAAAGTTTTTTTTCAGAAAAATGGAGCCAAGAAGAAAGATATTATAATATCTAATAAAATAGATTTTTCAAAAAAAATTAATCAAAAGAGATGGCGGATGCTTCATTCTCATAACAGAAAAAAACCCACCACGAAAACGTCTCAATTCTGAACATCTATGCTTCAAATACAAGACACCCACATTTGTAAGTGAAACAATATTAAAGCTAAAATCACACATCAACCTTATACATTGATAGTGGGAGACTTCAACAGCCTTCTCTCACCAATGGACAGATCACCAAAACAGAAACTACAGAGACATAATGAAGCTAAAAGATGTCATGAATCAAATAGATCTAATAGATACTTACAGAACTTTTCACACAAACACAAAAGAATATATCTTCTTCTCAGTTCCTCATGAAACCTTCTCCAAAATCAACCATATAGCCAATCACAAAGCAAAGCTCAGCCAATACAAGAAAATTCAGTTAACCCATTGCATTTTATCAGATCACCATGGATTAAAACTGAACTTCAACAACCACAGAAATAACAAAGCACTTATATACTCATGCAAACTGAACAACTCTCTACTCAATGACCACTGGGTCAGGGAAGAAATAAAGAAAATAATTAACAACTTCCTAAAATTTGATGAAAATGAAGGCACACATACTCAAACTTACAGGACACAATGCAAGCAGTGCTAAGAGGAAAGTTCATAACACTAAGTGCCTTCACAAAGAAATTGGAGAGATCTCATACTAGCAACTTGACAGCTCACCAGAAAGTTCCAGAAAAAAAAAAAAGAGCAAACACACCCAAGAGGAGTAGATGGCACGAAATAATCAAATTCAGGGCTGAAATCAATAAATTAGAAACAAAGAAAACAATACAAAGTATCAACAAAACCAAGATCTGATTCTTTGAGAAAAATCAACAAGATAGACAAACTTTTAGCCAAACTAACTAAAAGGCAGAGAAACAATTTCCAGATTAACAAAATCAGAAATGAAAAAGGGGACATAACAACAGACACTGAGGAAATCTAAAGAATCATTATGTCCTACTTCAAAAGCCTATACTCCATAAAATTGGAAAATCTAAATGAAATTGACGATTTTCTTTAAAAAAACAGATTTATTTATTTTTATTTATTCAGTATTCTGTCTGCATTTATGCCTGCAGGCGAGAAGAGGGCCCCAAATCTCATTATAGTGGTGGTTATAAGCCACCATTTGGTTACTGGGAATTGAACTCAGGACCTTTGAAAGAACAGCCAATGCTCTTAACCTCTGAGTCATCTCTCCAGCCCCAACAAGTTTCTTGATTGATTTCATTTACCAAATTAAATCAAGAACAGGTAAACAAGTTACATAGTTCTACAACCCCTAAGGAAAAAGAAGCAGTCATTAAAATTATTCCATCCAAAAGAAAAAAAAAGAAAAAAGTCCAGGGCCAGATAGATGGTTTCAGCACAGAATTCTACCAGACTTACAAAGAACTAATACCAACCCTACTCAAACTATTGCACAAAATAGAAACAGAAGGAACATTGCTAAACTCATTCTATGAGGCCAGAGTCACCCTGATACCTAAGCTATACAAAGACCTAACAAGCAAAGAAAATTCCAGACCAGTTTCCCTTATGAACATTGATGTAAAAACACTCAACAAAATACTCAAAAACCAAATCCAAGAACAAAGAAAAAATATCATCCACTATGATCAAGAAGGATTCATCCAAGGCATGCAGGCATGGTTCATTATCTGAATCATATCCACCATATAAACAAACGGAAAGAAAAATAAATACATCATCTCTTTAGTGCTAAAAAATAAATGATCATCTCTTTAGGTGTTGAAAAAGCATTGACAAAAATCCAACACCCATTCATGTTTAAAGTCTTGGGTAGATCAGGGATACAAGGCACATACCTAAACACAATACAGGCAATACACAGCAACCCTATAGACAACATCAAATTAAATGGAGAGAAACTTAACAAAATTCCATTGAAATCAGGGACAAGACAAGGCTGCCTCCTCTCTCTGCATCACTTCAACATAGTACTTGAAGTTCTAACCAGGGCAATAAGACAACTAAAGTAGATCAAGAAGATCTAAATTGAAAATGAAGAAATCAAAGTATTGCTATTCTCAGATGATATGATAGTATACATAAGTGACTCTAAAAATTCTACCATGGAACTCCTACAGATGATAAACACCTTCAGCAAAGTGGGCTGGATACAAATTTAGCTCAAAAACAACAACAACAACAACAACAACAAAAAAAAACCAGTAACCCTCCTGTATACAAACAACAAATATTTTAGAAAGAAATTAGGGAAACAACACCCTTCACAATAGCCACAAATAATAAAAAATATCTTGGTGTAGCTGTAACAAAGAACTCAAGTGTCTGAAGAAAGAAATTGAAGATATCAGAAGATGGAAAGATCTCCCATGCTCATGGATTGCTAGGATTAACATAGTAAAAATCGCTATCTTACCAAAAGTAATGTACACATTCAATGCAATTATCATCAAATTACCAACATAATTTTTTACAGACCTTGAAAAAACAACTTTCAACTTTATATGAAACAAACAAACAACAACAACAACAAAACAGAATAACTAAAACAATCTTATACAATAAAAGAACTTGGGGACTTGGGGAGGGGCATGTATGGAGGAGGGAGAGGAAAGGTGGGATTGGGAGGGGAGGAGGGGGGGGAAGAACAGCTGGTGGCTGTAAAGAAAATCCTGGCTTGGGGGAGGAAACGCAAAGACAGATGGCTTCCTAGAACTCACTGACCACCCACCCTGGCTGGTGAGTTTCAGGTTATTTGAGAAATTCTGTCCCCAAAAGTAATGTGGAGAAACATTGCGGATGATGTCTAAAGAGAAATTGGACCTGCACACATACATACCTGTACATATGCACATCTACACACACACACACACGAGAGAGAGAGAGAAAGAGAGAGAGAGAGAGAGAACAAGAAAGTCATAAAAAGGATGAACAAAATTTAGCAAGGTCAACATTGGAAAGAAAGTTTTTAAGTTTTTAAACAGAATTTGAAAAGGATCAGGAAGGTGAGAACTTCACGTCAGCCATTTTTTTTCTTAAAACATCAAGTGAATCTGAAAGTACCAGTACGCCCATACTTGTCATAATAAAATAAGAATTTTAAGCTGAAAGCTGAGAAAAGAAAATTGATGAATGTCTCAGTCTTAAAGGAAATTTCTCTAGTAATAACTAACAGACGTTCAGACTGGAGAAGCAATCCACCCAGGAAATGTAATAACTAATTGTTTTTGTTGCTGAAAGGAGTTGGCCTTCTCTAGCTGATTACACATCAGGTTTGTGACACAATATAAACAGCAAGACATCAAGTATGACCTCTGAGACATCATGTTCAGTGTGAGAACTTCAGGAAATGTAAGGCATTGACTTTATTCTGTTCTACTTAGGGGTTTTGATGATGGCTTTGGCAAAGATGCCTGAAATTTTTATTAGAACTATCTTACTTCTAATCAAGAGGAAAAAACTTCTGGAGGTATCTCCATGCCTGATTTCAAGCTATACTACAGAGCACTAGTCATAAAAACTGCATGGTACCTGCATAGAAATAGACTCATTTGATCAATGGAATCAAATTTAAAACCCATAAATAAACCCACACACCTATGGACACTTGATTTTTGATAAAAGACCAAAACTATACAATGGAATAAATAAAGCATTCAATAAATGGTCCTGGTTTAACTGGATGTCTACATGTAGAAAAATGCAAATAGATCCCTATTTATTATGCTGCACAAAACTCAAGTCCAAGTGGATCAAAGACCTCAACATAAACCAAAAAACACTAAATTTATTAGAAAATAAAGTGGGCATCAGCCTTGAACTCGTTGGCACAGGAGACAACTTCCTGAACAGAACAACAGCTCTGGCTTGATGATCAACAATTAATAAATGGGACCTCATGAAACTGAAAAGCTTCTGTAAGGCAAAGAACACTGTCAACAGAACAAAAGGGCAGCGAACAGATTGGAAAAGATCTTTCCCAGCTCTACAATCTGACAATGGGCTAATATCCAAAATATACAAAGAACTCAAAAAATTAAACACCAAAACCCCAAATACTCCAATTAAAAATGGGATAGAGAAGGAACAGAGAACTCTCAACAGAGAAATCTCAAATTGTTTTAAAGCACTTCAAGAAAAGCTCAAAGTCCTTGGTCATCACAGAAATGAAAATCAAAATGATTCTGAGATGCCATTTTACAGCAATCAGAAAGGCTAAAATAAAAAACTCAAGTGACAGCACATGCTGGCAAGGATGTGGAGAAAGGGAAACACTCTTCCATGGCTGGTGGGAGTGCAAACTTGTACAACCACTTTGGAAAACAATCTGTCCCTTTCTCAGAAAATCGGAAATTGATCTACCTCAGGACCCAGCTCTACCACTCCTGGCCATATACCCACAAGATGCTCCACCACTGAACAAGGACATTTGCTCAACTACATTCATAGCAGCTTTATTCATAATAGCCAGAATCAGGAAACAACCCAGTTGTCCCTGATCCTGAAGACTGAATACAAAAATTGTGGTACATTTACACAATGGACTACTATTCAGCTATTAAAAACAGGGACATCATAAAATTTGCAGGCAAATGGACTAAACTAGAACATATCCTGAGGTGACCCAGACGCAGAAAGACACACATGGTATGTACTCACTTATAAGTGTCTTTTAGCCATATGGTACAAATTAACCATGCTACAATTCACAGATTCAAAGAAAATAAGTAATAAGGAGGACCCAAGGAATGATGCTTAATCTCCCTTGGAAGGGGAAATAGAATATCGAGTTGAAGAGAAGGAACAGAGTAGGAGAGAGAGCTTGGAGAGAAATGAGGGTGGAGATCAGACTTAGGAAGAAAGGGGGTGTGAGAACAGAAGGCCTGCAGAGAGAAGAGAAACCATGGGCAGGGTCATCTCTGTGACAAGCTGGAGACCCACAACAGGATAGACCCTGGGAGGATATGGGGGTGACTCTAGCTGAGACTCCTATAGCAGGGGTCATGGAGACTGTAGATACCACCCTCTAACTAGACACGACTCCTAGTGGAGAGAGGGGAGCACCAAACCACCCACAAAAACTTCAACCTAAAATTTACCCTCCCTACAAGATGTGCAGGGATAGAAAGAGCAGAGATTAAGAGAATGTCCAACCAATGTATACCAACTTGAGACCCACCCCAGGGAAGAGAGCCAATCCCTGACACTATTAACAATACTCTGCTACACTTGGCAGATGTGAGCCTGTCCTCTGAGAGGCCCCACCCAGCAGCAGATCAAAACAGATGCTAAGACTCACAGCCAAACATTGGGTGGAGCACAGAGTCTAGTGGAAGAGTAGGGTGAAGGATAGAAGGACCCAGAGGGGACAGGAGCTCTACAAGAAGACCAACAGAGCCAACTAACCTTGGTTGGGGTGGAGGGCTTTCAGAGACTGAAGCACCAACCAAGTACCATGGGTGAACTAGACCTAGCGCCCCCCCTACCACACACACACAGATGTAGCCTATGGGCAACTAGGTCCTCATATAGGCTTCCTAGCAAGTGGAGTGGGGCTGCCTCTTACACGGACTCTGTTGCCTATTTTTTTGATCACATGCCCCTTGGCAGACTACAGGGAAAGAGGACTCAGGCAGTCCTGATGCAACTTGATGTGCTGGGATGGGTTGTTGGGGGAGCTCCCCCTTTTCTGAAGAGAAGGGGAGGAGGAGGGGCAAGAGGAAGCAAGGATGGGACTGGGAGGAGAGGAAGGAGAGCGGGTATGAACAGGATGTAGAGTGAATACATACATACATGAATGCATACATATATACAAACATACATACATACATGAACTGTAGATAATGTCCTTAAAGGAACTTCCTCATGCACTTTCTTTCTTCTTCCTTTCTTTTTCTCTTTGCAATTTTAATCTTTTAAAATTTGTTTTATTCTTAAAGCTTTCATGCATGTATATAATGAAATATGAACATGTATATCTCCTGGCTGCCCCCTTCTAGCTCTCCCATATACTCCCAACATGCACTAAGTCCACCTGGTGCTGTTCATATGTGCATGGCTGTGGAGCTATCCATGGGTATATCCTATGTGGTTTCTGGTGGGTATCTGCAAGCCAGAAAATTGATGTCATCACCATCTTACCGTTACTTATTCTTTTTCCTGTACTCTAGCTAGTACTTTGGAACTCTTATTATTAGAAAACTTCAGTTGATTTCCTTAAAGGGGCTTCCCCAGTCTATTTTTGTGCATTTACTGAGTGCCTGGTTTGATGTTTTGCATTTGTGTTCTTTCTATCTCTCTTGTTACTATTTTTTTATTCAAGCTAGTTATGTACATAATAAACTCTTTCCTTCAAAACTGAAAATATGATAATTTTTCAGACTGTATATAACAAAAAATTGAGTTAAAATAATATGAAAAATGTTTAAAATCTAGGACAAAGCAAAGAGTTCTTATATTTGATACCAAAACAAGATCCATAAAAAGAGAAGTTGATAAATTTGGCTTCACCAAAATTAAAACTTGATTGACTTTCCATCAATTAGATGAAGAGATAACCGTGGAGCTGGAGAAAAGATCTTCCAAATTCCATGTTTGACAAAGAACTAGAATCTAGAATAGACAAAGAACTCTCAAAATACAACAGTGAAACACACACAAAATCTAGCCATAACATGGACAAAACATAAAGAGATATTTCAATGAATATCTCTGATATTTCATTGAATACATACAGATCACCAGTCATCTCCATCAATATCACTAGCCTTTGGGAGACTCAACAAAACCCACGAATTAAATAAAGAGATGCTACTACACATCTCTCACAATGGCTAAAAAATGCAGACCTCCGTAGTGACACACCCAAAGCTAGTGAGATGGGGGAGTCTAAAATGATGCAGATTCTTTGAAAACATTTTGGTAGTCACTGAAGAAACTAAAAATTAAAGTCTGACATTTCCCAACAATTGAAGCCCATAGAAATGAGGGTATACCCCCTACAAAGTTGTACATGACCGTTGACAGAGCTTTATTGGAAATGAACAGTAGCTGGAGGCCAGCGAGATGACCTAATGGAATCATACCACATGATGTTTTTACTCAGCAATGAAAAGGAACTGAAGGACTGACTCAAATCAACATCCTGGGTAAATCTCCAGAGCATTGTCTTGAATGAAAGATTGTATACTGTTTAATTCCATTTAAATAGTATTATTAAAATGATGGAATTATAGAAATGTTGACTAGGTTAGTAGTGGTTGTTGGGAATTTAAAAGACAAGAGGGCAGTGCATATGACTATAAGAGAATAACTCGGGATCCTTGTATTAAGTGGAATCCTTGTATTAAGTGGTTTCATGATTGTGTCGACCTTAACATCCTGACTGTGATGTTATAGTATTGTCTTTTAAAAGACTACCATTGTTGAAAACTGACTAAAACCTTTCCAGATTAAATCAATATTATTTCTTAGATCCATATGTAAATTGGCCCTGGAACCTGACTAGAACAATGAGGGAATAAAGAAAGAACAGTTGCACAGACACATGTACAAAAAAGCCAGAATCAGGAGGACCAAGCTTGCTGTGTTGGAGTAACACCAACTTTGCAAAAGTCCAGAACCTCGCATGCTTATATACACAACACAGGGAGGAGGAGATAAGTTAATTAAATTAAATTTCTTTTACTCTAATCTTTTCAGGAAATAGACTTTTAGGATACTTCAAGTCTTCTTTAATAATTAACATTAATTATTGATTTACATGCAATTCTAAAAAAATAATATAGATTTACCCTGGATAGCCTTTAGCCAGATTTTTCACAATGAAACTGGTGGTGAGCCTAGGCAGTCCTAAGCAAATGTGTAAGGAGGGTAATTTTGGAATGCATGCCACGTGTGTGCAGGTGGCAAGGAGCGAGTGTCCGATCCCCTGGACCTGGAGTTATAGGCAGCTGTGAGCCAGCAGAGAATGGGTGCTGGGTACCAAACTCAGGCCTTCCAGAAGAGCAGAAAGCACTCTTAACAACTGAGTGATCTTTCCAGCCCCAAATATTTCCTTTTGACTTTTATACTTTTTTTTCTTGTTCAAATGAGATTTGATACATCCCAGACCGACCTGAAACTCACCTTATCAAGAAATATCACCTTAAACTCCTGATCTTTCTGTTTTCCGCTCCGGGGTGCTGATGTCATAGGTGTGTGATGACACAGTTATTACTGGAGATGGGGCCCAGGGATCCACAGCTGTTTGGCAAGCACTCTACCAACCAAATGGAATCCCATGTTCCAGAGATTGTACCTTCACTTCAGTTTAAGTTGTGATTTATCCACAAAAGTCTGGTGTTACCTAGACCTAAATGAAGCCCTCTGTAGCACCTATCTTCTGTTAATTTATATTAACAGAATGAACACTACCAGTTTATAACCATCTATTATAAACTAATAGCTGGATAGAAAGCCAGCTAAAAAATAAGTTATTTTCTTGACTTGTAGGTACATAATGGGACCACGGAACTAAAATAAATATGAAATCCAATCAAAGGGCAGACATTTTAATGAAATAATATTCCTCACCAACGTCATTTATAACAGCATAAATATTCTCCTCTCCCTTTGCAACCTTTTATAGATCATGCCAGCTGTCGTATCTCTTAGAAAAAATCTATTTCCGTGTGGAGAATTCAATTCTGATCACTCAAATTTTTGGATTGAAACCTTTTTTATATCATTGATCTATTAGGAAGCTCATTTTGACTGTTTATAACAAAAAACTTCTCATTTGGGTTTTGCGGATCAGTTCTTTTTTTTTTTTTTTTTTTTTTTTCTGGAGCCTAAAGGAATCCTCCACTTTATTAAAACCTCATCTATGCAGTTATAAAATTTGTACCCCCACCTACAAGCCCCTCACACACCATATCCAAGTTCTTTGCCCAGACAGACCCTGCTCATCTTGGGCCAGATTCTAGCTGGGTGACTCTGATTTATCCTCCTGTACTCCCAACCCAATAGCCCCTCAGGTATAGTCTGTGTTCTGTTTTCAGTGACCCAGCCTAGCCTAGACAGCCCTGCTGAATTGGCCCACAGTCTCCAGGCTCAGGTCCAGAGCTGCCCCAGCCATCTCCAACCTACATGCTCCTCGTGTGCAACATTCAACTTCTCTGTCCATTCAGGTCCTGAATACCTTGTGTCAGGGGTTGAGTCCATTGGATTCTCCCATCTATGCATTATTCCCAGGCCTCAGATCTATCTATCTCCCAAACTCCAGACTTGGGCCAGGATGCATTATCTGGCATGCCAGTGAAGCCCTCTCTTACCCAATTGACTTCATTCCACCTAAGCTATATCCAATATTAGGCTCAACACTGCCAGCCTATTCTGTGTTCCGCCCCAGCCTGCTTTGTCCATATCAGACACAAAATAATTTTTAAAAGTCCACACACCCAAATCTTATCACAAAAATAAAAACAATATGAAAGATGAAGGCAGTCTCTCTCCCCCCCCCCAAATTCACCAATTCACTGTGACTGCCAATAAAAATTAGCTAGATAAAGCTCTACAGTCAGAATTTAAAGGAACAATCATAAACTTCGTCAGAGAATTCAATGAGTTTAAAGAAGACACAATGAAACAACGTAATGAACTTAAAGAGCATAAACACCTGAGCAAAACACAAGACTGATGGAAATGATAAAGACAGTCCATGATTTAAAACATGGAATTCAGTAAAGAGCCAGAAATACTGAGGAAGGCTCAAACAGAAATCAAGATAGAATTAAAAATCCCTACCAGACTTGTGGAGAAGCCACCTTTTCAGTTGTTGGCTAGAGCTCTCCAAGAGACTCCCCAAAACATATAACCCAGTGCTCTGTTGCCCTTGGTTCTCCCCCAGAAGGGATGATAATTCTCAGTTGCTGAAGACACCATGCATATCAGAGACAAGGCTCAGAGACTCCCTGAGCTGCCTCGTCCTTGAGAATAAGACCACTGTGTACCAGGCTTCTGAAGGAAGAAAGCAACCAATAGTCCTATGCAGACATGATGCCCCTGGGGTGATGCAACACACACACACACACACACACACACACACACACACACACGCACGCACGCACGCACGCACGCACGCACACAAAAACTCCATTCAACCCAGAAAGGGGCCTATGACAGACCAAAGAAGTAGTAACTGCACCAGTGTCCTCAAGAATCTTTCTAGGTTTTGCTCTTCTGTACATGTGACTTTTTGTTTAGCACCTGTTTACCACAGGAGGCTTATGGGCCATCTCTTCCCTCCTGGAGGAGATGGTTCAAGTTGGCGGGAATGTTGTGATTTGAAGGAACACGCCGTACAATTACTGAGCGACTAAGCAATCTCATGAATCCGACAACTCTTGGAACCAGGATAGTTTCTTCACATTGTTGAACAGTTACTAAGGAATGTCTGTGTTCATGGTAGACAGTGACTCACGTCCAATGTCTGGGGCTCCTGGCGGAAAAAAGCAGGGGAGAGGTGTTTTTGAGGAAGGTGCACACAGGAGTCCAGAGTGTCCTAGGAAGTATTAGGTGCATCTGTAAAGGACTTTCTTCTCTTGGTGGCTCTGCTCAGTGTTTTCTATCTCCTCCCTATACAGTTACTTACCTAGAATCAGTTTTTAGATTTCATGTCTCGGGTTATTACCAAGGATATTCTAGATATTGGTGCAAAATTGGAGCTGAGATATATATTCATTCTCTTTCTGACTCACATGTTTCAGACTAACAATCAAAACATCCAGGGATCACCATTCTGAAGCAAGCCTACACAAGCCTCACCCATGATCTCTCTCAACGGCACTCTAAACATAACAGAAAGGACTTTTGCAGCACTAGGCCACCTGACAGTTGGGGGCCAAGGAATATCGTGAAGTCATACCATGCAACCTCACACAGATTTACTGGGGAGACACAAAATGTTGGCTGCCTATAAACTGGAGGAGTGACAACAGTGGGCTAGTCAGAGCAGCAGGCTTTTACGGGGTCTTTGGAGCAGGCCCAGTGAGCTAGTGGAAAAGTACCATCCACTGTAAGTATTTACTTGGCTGTTAATACTGAGTCATGGGGGAGGGGCAGGGGTTTCCAAGTCTCAGATTTTGCCAGAGGCCAGAGCCAGGTCTGTTACCTTTAATAACACCTTCTAAAACGGCGTGTGATGGAAATCTAACAAAACAGGCAAAACCCAACTCCCAAGAAACAAACAGGTCTCTCACTTTCAGCCATTGTTCTGGGGAGAAAGTAGGAGAATCCCATCTGAGGAGATGTGTGTGTTTCAGTGAATTAATTTTCATCATAGTTTTTTAATGATGTTTGCAGTTTACCATCTTAATTATTTTTCACATACACTTTTATCACTTAAATGTTTATGTTTTGGGGCCCGAGAAATGGCTTAGCAGTTAAGAGCACTGGCTGCTCTTTCAGACAACCTGGTTAGATTTCCAGCACTCACATGATGGCTGACAACAGTCTCCAGTTCCAGGATTTCTGATGCCTTCGTCTGGCCTTGATGGGTATCAGGCATACACACAGTGTGCAGTCATAAATGTAGGTAAAGTACACATACACATAAAATAAAGTTTAAAAATATTTTGGTTGGAAATTTGAATTTTTACTCATGTAGTGGCTAATTTATTTTAGAGTAAGTAAGTAGGACGTACTATGTTTCTTTTCTTAGCAATAATCATTTGCTGTTCTGGATGGTGACTTTGGAAAGGATTTTTATTCTATGTACTCCTGCAAAGCAAGCATTTGAAATTTTATTATTGGTCAAGTTAGACTGATCCAGGAAACGTGAATATATCTATGTTTTAAATGCTCCTACTAAAACTAGGAGACAAATAGAAGGTTACTGATCTATGACTGGTTGAAATATAATTGGGTGTACAAGTAACAATTTGCAATCTTAATTCACTTAATTGATGATATAGCAAACTTGGAAGTGAATTATGTGTGCTAATTATCAGGACATTTGTCATGCATTTTGACCACTCTATAAAATAACCACTTTACATATGTGGAATATTTGTCATAGCTAGGTACTATCCAGGTCTGACCCTGATTAGTTTTTGAGATCCAATGAGATCATAGCTTTTTAATCATGTTTGCCTGAGATCCATTCAGGCCTTAGACAAAATTGTTAGACTTCTAATCTTACAAGTACAGGTTTGTATAGCAAGGACAGGTTATGCACCACAACAGCTGTCCCCATGGGCTTCAGTGTTGAACACGTGGTCCCAGCGGATGGCGCGATTTGGGAAGATTGCGGAATCTTTAGGTGTGGCGCCTAACAGGAAGAAGTGAGTCACGAGGTTGGGTGTTGAGGCTTTCTAGACTGTCCCCATGTCTTGTTCACTCTCGGCTTCCTGAGTATAGATGAAAGATGATCTGTCAGCTTCCTGCTTTGACCGCTACGCCTGCCTTCCACAGTGGCTGCCATGATGAACTCTATTCCCCAGGAACAGTAAAGAAAAAAAGAAAACAAACCCGTTTCCCCTAAGTTGCTTTTATCAGAGAAATTTATCACAGCTAATAAAGGTACTGACACATGACCTGTCCGAAACTGCCACGTGGGATTTGACTATCCGGTAACGTGAAAAAAAATAAACAAAAGATTTTGAAAGAATATCAGCTATACCAGTGGGAAAGGCAGTTTCTTTTCTCACCAGAGGGATCAAGTCTGAAACATGCTTCAGTGTGCTCCCTAGTGACTTCGCCTTGAATGTGCATGTATGTCTCCTCCTGGCGGATTCTGTAAAATTCCAGACGATAAGACTGACTCATATTTTTTTTTTCATTTTTAAACTTTACTTTGTATTGTAATTAGAGCATAAATCCTCAGCTATTTTTACTTTAAAATTTGTTGAGTATAGCATGCAACATGTGTTTGTTTTTTTTTTTTTAAGATTGGATATTTGCTAGTTATTGTATAGAAAATATGACTTAAGTTGGGACAGAATCCACATGGTACAAATTTCATGCTGGGGCTTGAGCCTAAGGTCTTGTATAGGCTAGGCAAATGTTCTGTCACCGAACGATATGTCCAGTCTCCAAATATACCATCTTAACCATGTTCCGTTTAGCAGGGCTATCTCTTGTACACTTGGTAAGGGGTATTCACCAGAGAAAACTGCTTGGTCATGGGTTTAAGCCAACAGAAAGTCTTCATTAACTCACTGGTAACTACGACGGGTGTTTGCATTCCAGCACATCCCCAAGCCTTTCTCATTGTGAGCCTTTAAGCACAAAAAAGCATGTCCTGTATTGACATACTTCCTTCAACACTAACAGCCAGAGCAGAACTACATAACCCCAAAAGCAAGGTTAGTACATTTAAAGACTTTCTTAAAACTATGGGCTTTGATGCATTAGGTCTCTGTTTTAGTTTTGCCAGGTGGTGCTGTCTATGTATTGAGTTTTATGGCCTGAATGGTGCTTCCATCATGGAGTCAGTTGTGCTAAGGTCCCCAGGCCTACTAAGGTCTGGGGCCATGTTACACACTGACTGTACATTGCTGTGTGTTATTGCTTGAAATTGATGTGTTGAGGAGTAAACTCAACAAGGGTGAACTTGAGATGGTTAATTTAGGCTATCATCATTGGATTAAAGGATAACTAGAAAATTAGTCAGATAAAACTTTTGGAATATCTATGATAATATTTCCATAAAGACTAATAAGAGGAGAAGACATACATGAATGTGGCCTGTATCATCCTATCTCAGATCCTCTGAGATATTGAATTTTATGGTGGATTTTCAGTTTTTTTAAAAATACTGTTGAAATTTTGATAGAGAATTCATAAATCTGTATGTCATTTTGTATAGAATTGGCATCTTAACAGTATTAAATCCTCTAGTCTCAAAACAAAAATATATTCTACTTCATTTGTGTATTCTTCAATTTATTTCAGCAATGTTTTTGTTTAGTTTTCAACGGGCAGCATATTCTAAGTTTTGCAGTTTTGTTTATTTCCAATAGTATTATTATATTTGATACTATTCATTTTAAATTATTTTTCACAATTTCAGTTAAATTAGTCACTACAAACATGCTAACACTGGTATTTTTAAACAGATATTGGATCCTACATTGAATTACTGAATTATTACATCGAATTATTAGTTCTAACTATAATAATTAGTTCTTTGGGGCATTTTGAAGGATTTTCCCCATATAAAAATCATATTGTATAGGAATAAAAAAATTTACTTGTTTTTCAGTGTACATGTTTTACTCTTGCCTAATTGCTCTTGCAGTTACTGTTCAGTGTTTTATGTTGAACACAAATGATGTGACTATCTTTATCTTTTAGTTGATATTAGATGCAAGTCTTTCACCGTCTCCCCAAACAGCACCACCAAAAGGTAACCAAATGTCCAAATACCTATAAGGATATTTCTCTAATTCAAACCACTCACTTCCCACTTGGTATTTCTTTTTCTTTTAATAAGATTTGTTTATTTATTATTTATATAGTATTCTGCCTGCATGTGTGCCTGAATTCCAGAAAAGGGTACCAGATCTCATTATATATGGTTGTGAGCCGTCAAGTTAGTGGTGGGAACTGAACTCAAGACCTTTGGAAGAACAGCCAGTGCTCTTACCCCCTGAGCCATCTCTCCAACCCCCACCCATTCGATTTCTTCTTTGATCTAATGTTTATTTTTAAATGTGTTAGTTGGTACAAATTTATAAGTTAAAATGTTTTTTTTTGTTGTTGTTGTTAATGATTTTGAATTCTCCCATATGTCCTTATACTGCTTCTATCCCTTTAATGCTTAAGTTATTTCTTTCCTTCATAATTTAAATTTATTAAGCTTTGATATATAGTCTTTGGCCTTTGTGTAGGTGAGAACATTTTAATCTTATTTCGTATAATGCTCTAGTAAACCAATTATACATCGTTGGTTTATAATTTCGAAGTATTTTTACTTCATTATTTATATTCTGGCTAATTGTTCATTGTACTTACTTTTGACAATGGGATATTGAAATTTCCAACTATCATGTTTCACTTAATTCTTCTTTAATTTCTATCATTTTTCACCAGGTATTTTATGCTTTATTATTGGGTAGACATATATTTATAGTTGTTATCTATTACTCTTAGTCTGACAACTTTTATCACTACAACTTTTTCTCAGGGACTAGAGAGATGGCTCAGCAGTACAGAGCACTTGTTGCTCTTGCAGAACACCCAGATTTGGTTACCAGTGCACAACAGAGATTCACTGACAGCTCTAACTCCATTTCCAGGGGATCCTACAACCTCTTCGATGGATATGTCCATGGTTCACATACATACATGCAGGCAAAATAGTCATGCACATAAAACAAAAATTATAATAAAATGTTACTAATTGTTTCTAGTTCTATTTTTCAATGTTCCCCACCCTGACAGTGTAGCCACTCTAGTTTTCTTGCAGGTGATGTTTGTATACTATAGAATTGTATATCTTTATATACACTCACTTTAAACCTACTTGTGTTTTTCATCTACAGCATGCTTTCTGTAGATAGCCTGTATTAATTTTTCATTGCTGTGGCCAAATGCCTGAAAGAAACAACTAAGAGAAGAAAGGTTCAGGTTTATGGGACAAGGCCATCTAGGTGTTGTAGACAGGACAGAGAATCTCTATCTGAGGCCTCAAGTTTATATTGGGCCACAAAACAGTACAGCCTAGAAGCAAGGGTAGGTATTCCAAGGGTTACTGCCACCAGCCAGGCTCCATAGCCTTCAGGCTCTACACATGGGAGTGAGAACTCAGAACACTAGCATAGAAGGGACATTGTAGGCATAAACCGTAACGTTGAGACAGTAAGAGGGTAGGAAACTGGAATGTGTGGCAGATACTTGAAGGATCTACTTACAACTTCTAAACAAACTTTTAACTAGCAAACCTCAAACTGCTTGTCACTTAGGAAAACAACAACAACTACGAAACAGCAGAGCAGTTCAGAGTTTGGGATTATCATGCTAACGATGGACCAAGAGCAAGGGCAGTGAATGACATCAGATAGAATTAGCTATTCCTTCTGGATCCAAAATCCTGATATCTAAAAGTTTAACTCCTGGTGTAAATGTAGTGGCTATCACCTTTTTTCTTTCTTTTTGTGTATATCTGTGTTTTTACCTGTGTCTGAATGTGCATGTGCATGCAAAGACTGGCATGAAGTAGAGTCATCCTGAATGATACATCCACCTGATTAAGTAAGTCAGGGTCTGTCAGTGAAACCCAGACCTCTCAGACATAGCTAATTACTAGCCAGCTTTCTCTGGGGACCCTTTTTTCTGCCTTCCCTGGCTGGAATTAAGGCTACCATTTCCAGCTTTCATCATATATATGGGTTTCTGAGGATCCCAACAACTCTCATCCTCATCTAATGTACTTCAGTTGCTGAACCATCTCCCAACATCCTAGCTAGCTCCCTTTTAGCTCAAGCATCCATCCTGAGGTTAGAGCTATGCTGAGGAGCCTGTATTTGACTGCAAAGCTGAATCCTACAGTCCTAGAATGCAGTTAATTTCTTCCTCAGTTATCCCAAGAAAAGAGGTTTTTGTCTGAAGCTCCTATAACCCTGGACCAAATGCAGTTGTCACGTACATCTCAATAAAAGTCTCAATGAGTAATGTTGTATAGTGGGGGGGAGGGCACCATGGCTGGCCTGTGTCAAGGTGTACCCCCTGAGGATTACAAGCCATACAACACATCTGGTAAGCGGAAGTTTATTTGAGAGAGGAAAAGGGGAGAGAAGATAGGGCCTCCAGGAGGAGAGGTAGAGACAGATGATTGGACAAGTAGACAGGCAGACAGACAGGGACAGAGTCATGAGGGCAGAGAAGAACAGAGAGAGAGAGAGAGAGAGAGAGAGAGAGAGAGAGAGAGAGAGGAGAGGAGGAAGGAGGGAGAGAGGGAAAGGAGGAGAGGGAGCTGGGAGGGGGTTCAGTTCCTTTTATCCCTGAACTCATCTAGCAGCAGGTGATGATGTAAGATGTTGCTAGGACCCTGAAAGCAGGCTAGTGGGATCGCCTGTGGAATAAGAGATAAGAACTCAGTTCTTGGTGCCCTCCTGGTGTGCCCACCCTCACTCTCCAGTGTATATCTTTCCAATGCCACTTTATTAAAATTTTACTTACCTATCCTTCTAGTCTCTACTCATTCTTAAAGAAGACACTCTAGTGTAGGCATTCCTAACCTCAGGCTGCCTTACTCAAAACAGATTTTTTTCCAGTTCTCCAATAAGAATAATGCTGTACTCAGTTTTCATCTTTCCTTTTCCATGCAGCTTGACAACATCCACATTTTGATTGCTGAATTGACATCATGACATTGGATTGTTGCTACAGTTGGACTTACCTCTGTTGCTTTCCTTCATGTTTCCTTCATGTTTCTCTATGACTCCTGGACTGTTTTGTTCTTATGCTGGCTAGTATTTTGTCAACATGATGAAAGATAAGGTCATTAGGGAAGAGGAAACCTGAATTGAGAAATGAATCCATCAGATTGCCTTGTAGGCAAGTAGTGTGGGACATTTTCTTGGTTAATGATTAAGGTGGGAGGGCCTAGTGGGTGTTGGTGCCACGTTTGGGCACCTGGGGTATGTAAAAAGCCAACCAATCAAAGAAAATAGCCGAACGTTACTTTTATATCATTATTACATATTCACTGTCATTTTGATTGGTACATGGATTGGTACATACTTATCCTTCTCAGGTCTCTGATTACATTGATGGCTAAGCTAAGATAATGGTAGCCTTGCAGCTAAAGAGCAGATAGTTAGATCCATTGTTAATGTGTTGGTTAACTTATTAGTTAGTTAAAATTACCAGGTACAAGGTTTTCTATTTAAAGAAGGCAAGCAGGTTTGCCTAGCCTACAGGCTTCATGTTAATTATCTATGTCTTATAATGGATGGCTAGATAGAAAGATAATGGAGTCCTGTTTCAGGTTTTTGACTACTGCTATTACAGAACTGTGCTCTATCTTTGGATCTGGTTTAAAATAATGTGCAAAGTTAGCATTTCTAAGACAATTGGATTTTTTAATAATTGCCATTTGCTGAGACTAAGGAATCTTTATTCACATTTCTATGTTAGTGTTACTGTGACTAAAATGTGTCCTTTAGAAGTAGCATTCAATCCTATGTGCAAATGAGATACAGCATGTAAAATTCCTTAAATATAGGAAGTGGGGAGAGGTGGGATTACACAAGACATAGATTATGAAGTTATAATTTTTGAAATCAGGCAATGAGAGCTGGCATGATGCCTCAGCCTGGCAACCTGAGCTCAAGCCCTGGGAACCACATGCTAGACAGGGAAAATCCATCTCAAAGTTGTCCTGACTTTCACGTGTTCTCCACGGTATGTGCCTTCCTTCTCAGGTGCTTTTCTATTTCTGTGATAAAACACCATGACCAAAAGCAGCTTGGGGAGGAAAAGATTTATTTCATATTACAACTCCACCACTGAGAAGAGCCAAGGCAGGAACTGGAGCAGAAGCCAAGGAAAGTGCCACATACTGGCTTGCTTCTCCAACTTAAGACAATCACCCAGGGATGGTACCATCCACTGTACACTGGGCCTTCCCACATCAATCAGCAATCAACACAATGTCCTGCACACTTCCCACAGGCCTGTCCTACGGAGGCATTTTCTCAATTGAGGTTTCTCATCCCAAATGTCCAGGTTTATGTCAAGTTGACCAGCACAGTTGGGATTTGCCACAGAATTCTTTAAATTTTTATAAATCTCTGAAGTTGACTTTCCTATTACTGCTTTAGCTTTGGAATCCTGAGTTTTACAGAGTGTGAGGTTACAAAGAGAACAACCAACAAATACATCTCACATTCTTATGTGAAGACTTACAGACTGAATTATTCATAAAACTTAGGCCAATTTGAAAACACTGATACATTTTTTTTCTTAAATTTCTCCAGATGAAATTAAATTGAGTTTTTGTTTTGTTTTATTTTATCTTTCTTTTTGTTTCTTAATTCTGGGGGAGGAAAAATGAACACTGCAACAAAATACTTAAGAAACCACTCAGCCTCTTTTTCAGTTCCTCGTTGAAGCCTATGAAATGCGAAAATATAACTGCAGTTCTGTTTCCATGGCTGTTCAGTTTCAATTGTCGACTGATGTTCGACTCTTTTGTTGGCTGTTGAGTTCATCAACAGCCTTATATGGCAAAAACATAAACAAAAACGTATTGCTCATAGTTCTGGTGACTGAAATCCAAGACCAGGGCTATTTCTGATTCATAAAATTAAGGTTTTGTTTTGCTTTTGTGTTTTTAGCTGTGTCCTAACATGGTTGAAGGAGCATATAAGGTCCTTTGGGGTGTCTAAGGTCCTTCATGATCTAATATCTCCCCTTTCCTCAATACTATTGCACAAAGAGTTAGTTTTCTATATGTGAACTTTGGGAGGACCCATATTCAAATTGTAACTGTTGTTCTTCACTCTGTTCCCCTCCCCCCCGACAAGTTTTCTCTGTGTAGCCTTGGACTCTTTGTAGACCAGGCTGGCCTTGAACATTGTTTTTAAGACCAAGTCATATGCCACACTGCTGAGAGTGATGTCTAAAGTGGCCTTCACTTCACAGAACCTAGTTTCCCAAATTATGACACCGTGAATAGCAAAAAGCAGTGAGGAGCTGTCAAGATAGCAGAGTACTTATTATTCTTCTCCTTTGATCAACTCAAAATCCAATAACCAGAAGCTCTAGTTCATTCTATCCTGGGTACTTTATGAACAAAAGTGTATCCTTATTAACCTTTAGTTTGGGTAAGGTGAAAAGATACAAATTAAAAAATTAGTAATAGGACTCTAGCAACACTAAACTACCAGCACTCCTTGGTTAAGGAACAGATTTATTTTCTTATTGGAACATGTGAACGGTTGGTTTCTGCCATACCAAGGCATCCTTATCTTTAAAAAGTTTTATAACTTTCATTGGATCTGTTGGCAATTTCATACACATATATTCTGATTACTCTAATCTCTCCTCCCCAATCTCTCCAATCTCCCTCTCATCCTCCTCCAATCTGCCTGTCACGACCTTTAGCTCCATTCCTGTAATTCCATTTCGAACACCGTGGTCTCCTTTTTGCTTTGACAGGCACTGAGTCTACACAGGATCATTTGTGTGACCATGAACTTGGAATTATCCACTGGAGTCAGGCTGAAAGTGCTCAAAATAACTGACAGCCGAGTGCTTGGTTCTAAACAGAACACTTATATTACACATCAATATTTCTACGGCTCAGAGATCATTGTGGAAGAGGGGGCAGGGAAATGTAAGAGCTGGAAGACAAAGAAACAGGACAGGAAGGGGCCAACAGGATGATTCAGTGGTTAACAGCTCTCGCTGCCATCCCTGACCACCTGAACCCACATGGTAGGACAGAACTGACTCAGACAGCTGTTCTCAGACCTCCGCGCACTTGCAGTAGCATGTGCACGCTTTCACGCACACTAAACCAATGTAAAGTATATGTATATATGCATGTGTGTGTATATGTATACACAAAATGATATTCTGATGATTAACTATGAGGATTTAACAAGGCAAATAAGGTCTCCATGAAATTTTTTTTCTTTAAATAATGATTTTCAATTACAATCATTAAGGATTAAGAACAGATAGTTTTAAACGTCATAGTTTAAAAAGGAAGAAAATGTTTCATTCATTTATTGAAGGAACATTAGGTACAACACTCATATCAGGCAATGCATTAAATATGTCATTGGGCTTTTATTGAATTCCTAACACATCTCAGAATTTCTGTTTCTCCAGTTTTTATTATCTAGTGGGGAGACAGAATATGTACATAGCTTTCTGTTGCATATTATGACAAATAGTTATTGGGTAAGAAAGACTCTATCTAGGTGGTCTGAAAATACACAGGATTGACTATGCTCTGGGCTCACTTAAATGAGGGTCTGTGGAACCAGTGATTCCAGCTGGAAGTGGAAAGATGGCTGAAATGTGAAGAGTCTTGCACACTTCATAGACTTGCACACTTCTTTAAGAAGTACAAACAATACCTCTTCTGTGGTAGTCACTGTGTCAAGAATCTGGGGGTTCTAAAGTGAATACAACCACACACCAGTGGACAATGAAACGGGCAATTAGAACAGTGTGACAACAGAACAAAGTGTTTGGGACATACAGAGGTCAGTGAGTGGATTTGATAAAGGCGAAGAAGGTGTTATCAGAGGTAGGAATGGTGTCAAAAAATCTGAATTCAACTGAGCTAGAGAATAAAGAATGTGATGCTTAATGCCAGTTGTCAACTCTATATGAGATCTGGAGTCACCCAGGGGATGAACTCTGGGCATGCCTATTAAAGATTATATTAACTTTCACTAAAGTGGGTTAGACCAGAGTAGGTGGCACTATTCCCTATGCTGGGGTCCTGGGCTGTCCAAAAATAACAAAGTGAGCTGGCTACAAGCATTCATCAGTCTCCACTTCTTCTCTGTCGATGCAATCTGAACTGCTACCTCAAGCACTGGCCTGTGAAGCAAACTAAACCCATATGTCGTAAGCTGCCTTTGTCAAGGTATTTTTGTCACAGCAACAAAGTTATTTTATACACATTAAAGCCAAACAAAACAAAATAAGGCAAGATCTTATTCCAAAGTGACACGAAGAAATCAAACAAACAAACAAAAAATTAATGGATGCTAAGAAGTATAGCTCCACGGTACAGTATGAGTCTGGGACACATTAGGTTTGGGGTTTGATCCACAGCACCACATATACACTGACTGAAAGGAAGAAATGAAGCACATTTGTGCACTGAAATAACTTAATAAGGAGTGAGAAATAGTTGAAACAAAAGTACAATCGCCTTGTCCCTAGAGGTATCGTAGGTGTGTTACATGTGAGCAGATGGCAGTGAGCCAGGCTGTATCTACTTCTCTGTGTGCATCTGAATGATGAGTAGCCTAACATTCCGGAGCCTGAGTCAACAACCAGTCTGGCCCCTGGACAGAGAATTAGCCTGCAACGAGCGCCAGTCCGTTGCCCTCGACGATCTCACAAACTGGGAAGGCCCGCTGGGACCACAGGCCTCAGGCCACAGTGAGTCCCAGACAGATGACACTCACATGGGGCCACATGTGCAGCCTGACCAAGGAGCATGTCCACCATTCTGGTGCCATAGGGCCCAGACGGAGCTAGCCTGAGATGACCACCAGTCCGGTGCCCAGGTCACGCCCAAGAGGACCCATTTAGGGTGGGGCATAGCACTCCAGAGACCTCTCCTGAGAGGTCTGGCTGCCCCTGTGAGGAGCAAGTAGGTGGTGAAGAAACGGAAATGAAAGAGAAACAGAAGGATATGGCCACAATGACGAGAGAAGAACTGGAGACGGACAGTAGTGAGCAACAGCCTGATGTGAGTAGCCAGTGATGCCACCTGGGTCCTGGCCTGAGCGGCCACTGGGGACAATGTCCTTGGCTCTGTAGCAGCCGTGGTCTGTTACCACAAAAGGCCAGGTGGCCGTCCCTGGTCTGGGCTGCCAGAGGGCCTTGCATCTCCTGTGTCAGCACAGTAGAGCTGACTGGTAGTGGGATGTTTGTCTGTGTATGTGTGCAGGAGCCAGCCAGCCCAAGGGCATGACATTGTGAGAGCTGGCCCTGCAACTTGTCTGCCCTGTAGTGACATGGGTGAGGAAGAGATGCCCCCCATCCTCGCTCCTTGCCAGCTAAGGCAGGAAAACTGGCTCCAATGGTCATTAGAGTGGAAGATCCGGCCCCAGCCCTCACCCACTGCAGCACTCAGGAGAGCAGGCCGTGTACCTTGCCTGGGTAGCAGAATAGAGCTGGCCTTGGATGAGCCGGCTCTGAGGGTGAGAGTGGGCCCTGCCTCTTGCTGGCCGTGCAGTGCCATGGAAAACGGTGAGACGCCATCTACAGCAGGCCCTGGGGTCACAAGGGTGGGAAAACTGGCCCTGACCCTCAACAGCTGCAGCACTCAGGACAATGACCCTGTATTGTTATAAGAAATTTAAAATGGCAGGTTGTTTTTTTCGAACTCGGCTAGCTCCCAAATAATCGAGGCAGAAACTACATACAGTCTTATTCAATAAGGTTTATGACACAACTGAGCGGTATCAATCAATTTTAATCCTCTAAGCTAATCTGGCTACCTCCAGCCCAAGTCCCCAAGATAATTTTTATGGCTTTCTCTGCTCCAGCTGTTTTATCATGATCTCTCCTTATGGCTGAAACCTCTCTTCTCCCTTCACTGGAATTGGAAATCCAGCCCTATTCTCTCTTCTCTCCTCCGTTCAATCACTGGCTGTTCAGCTTTTATTGACAAATTGGATAATAAATTGGGAGCCATGTTTACACAAACTTGAGACAGGAAATTCTTAGTCTAAGCATTACATTGCCATATGCAGATTGCAACCAGTCAGAGAAATCAGCATTTGAATAACGTAAGGATAATTTACACACTGCACAATAACAACACTATGCCAACACTGTACCTTGCCTGGGAAGCAGTGTAGAGTTGGCCCTGGTTGCAGGGGCTGTGAGCGAGCAGGCCCCAAGTGTAAAAGAGCAGGCGAGCGGGCCCTGCATCTGGCCTGTGTAGCACAGTAGAGCTGGTCCTGATGCCATCGGTATTGACCAGCTAGCTTTGAGTGCACGGAGTGGGAGAGCTGGCTCTGCCTCTTGTTGGATGTGGCATTGGATGAGCCAGCTGGGGCAGGGTAGGAGAGCTGTGGGTGTGGGAGAGCTGACCAGCTCAGATGCCTCTCAGGCCCTATTCTAGGGCTCTGAGTTGGCCCATCCCAATATCAACCCCATCTATGAACTGCTGGAGTGCTTGAAGAGCCCTGTCCTACAGATCCAAAACTACAGGATCACCTTGACACATGGCAGCAAAAAGATATCTGAAGAGTCCCAGTGAGGTTCCAGTATTGATAGTATAACAGAAGCCAGAGGCCTCAGACCAGACCAATGACTCATTGTAATAAACATTTGCACACAAAGAAATATGGACAAAAGGGTGTACTGTGGGACACGTTACACACCACAGCTTCCAGGAGATTTTTTTTCCCTCTGTTGAGGGCTAGGTTGCAAGGGTGGAGGGTGTGTATGAAGGACTGGGAAGAAAAGTGGGATTGGGGTGCATGATGTGAAATTCACAAAGATCCAACAAGAAGGTTTATGGTCCAAGTGATATCCCTGACTAGGTCTGAGCTCTGGAATAGGTCTAAAGAACAACCAGACAGAAACGGTTTAACTAGTGGTTCTCAACGTGAAGTTTCTATACTAACAGCAATAGCCAAGACCAACCCAAAAGCAGAAGCATAATCTGGTCATTTGAGAAGTCAGCAAATACATGTTTATTGAAACACGTTATCCAGAACAGCCACATTTTAGAATCAGCCAACATGTTTATCAACAAATGAATAGATAAGGGATGTAGTAATGACAGACAATGGGATTTTATTTAGTCAGAAGAGAGTGGAATTGTGTCTACTGGAGGAAAGTAGACAGAATTGGACGGCATCACATTAAGCCATACTCAAAGGCAATCACATTTCTCTCATATCCAGAATGTGGATTAAAATATCAGGGGCATCATTTGGGAGAAGGGAGATGACTGGGAGCACAAGAAAATAGAATGTGGGGTGAATGTTGACGTACATGATATGTGTATGAAACTGACAGAAAACCCACTGTTTTCTAGCAAATAACACACTAAGAAAAAACAATCAAGAGCCCTGGTCAGAACTCAGGGAGTCTCCAGGGACGGCTAATAACCAGAGATGGAAGCATCGCAACACAGCCAGACGTTACAATTGCACTTATCCTGATGCTCAACATTAATGCTGGAGCAACTGTTTCATTTATTGCTTACAATCAACAGTTTATTTTATTGCAGTCAGTTGCACAAACACAAGCACATTCACTTTACAGACTCTTTACAAGAGCCACAGGGCACCTGTAACAGCAGTAATTTGAGGAAGACACTATGAGTTCCTGGTGACAGATAACAAAAAGCATCCTGGAGAATTAACAAAAAAGTTAGGCTTCTGGTTTCTTTTTTTCTTAAACAAAATAAAACATTGCCCACTGATAATTTGCCAACTCTTTAAAAGGAGTAGAAACAAATGGTAATTAAAAAAAAATCTGATATACTATAATGAGTCACACTATCTTAATCCTGGAAGTAGTTCGAGTTTTACACACCTTAGCATTAAACACTTGCCTTCTTTGTTACTGTGTGATGAGCCAAGATCGCCCCTAAGCAAAGATGTAAATTCCTCAAAGTACTTTATTTATTTTTTTGGGAGGAGAGGGGTTACCTGGCTTACATATCTTGAATTACATACACAGCACATTTATATTGCCATCTTTGTTTCACCAATAAGAGTTCCAAAGTTCTCTAAGTCCAGTTTAATTTTTACAACTTTATTTGATTATACTTACTTAAACAAACAAACAAACAAACATGATTTATACTTACTTGATTGTTCCATAGCCTAAGAATAACGGAAACATGGTACAAGTAACTTTTTTTCTTTTGACATTCAGATTTGCTATGACAAGTAATGTCCTTCTTTACACATGATTCTTTGAATGACTCTCCCATAATTTCTTAAAGAGAAATTCCTAGAGTACCAAAGTGCATTGAATATTTATTTGTAAGCCTCAGATACACTGTACCAAACTGCCCTCCAGAAAGATGGCGCCGATTTCCAGACAGTCGCATTTCAAGCTCATGCTTATTCGTTAGCTGTGTAGGACAGTGGGTGTTCTCAACAGTCTTCGCTGCTGTCGATTAATCGGGAGAAATGAGGCTGATTCGGTCTTGGGCTTTGCCCCTTACATTTCTGCTGGCCGTTAGCTTTTCTTCTGGGTCCTGGAGGTGGCGGTACTTGGTGGAATCTCTAACAGTATACTCTCTTTCTTAACACATGCTCTTCTTTCCAGGCAAAGGCATGAAGGCTGCATATCTTCCCCATTTTTAAGCAAAATCCCCCATGGATTAGAAGTAGAAAGTCTTCTTATAGCAGCCATGTTGCTTTAATGTCTTGGTGGCAAAACAGAAAACTGGGCCATGTTCTGAAAGGAAGAAAGTACGCAGAGGTGACAGGCGCTTCAGGCAGCAGAGAGCATGCTAACTCCCCCCAACACTTCTTAAAGAGCAACAAGCCAAGCCTTGAGACTTTGGGGATTATAGTAAGGATTTCTGGGATGCATATTTAGCAAATCTCTTCAGATACTCCCTCTGCTGACTTAAAATTCACTACGTAGGCCAGGCGGACCCTGAACTCACAGAGATCTGCCTGCCTCCGCTTCCCAAGGGCTGGCATTAAAGGCGTGCGCTGCCACACTCTGCAGCTAGGTACTGTTTTAATCTGGAGCTTGACACACAGCAGGCAGTTTGCTGTTTCTGGAATGAACTAGTGAGTGAATGAATGGCACACATTTCAGTGCTTTGATGACTGAAAGTACGATTCAGAGCAAAAATTATTAGTACTGTGTTCCTTGCTATTCCAAAGTGGAGGCCACAGCACTCAATTCTGTCTAAACGGTAATTCTTCATTTCTTCAACCTTTTACTTCATTTGCAACTTAATGAATAGTACTCTTAATAAACCACTTTAAAAATGAGTATTTACAAGACCTAACATCAGCTTCAAAAAGATCACGGATTTGTATCATCTAAGCATGTCCCAGCATTTCTTTTTAAGGAACTGACTTTGAGTATAAAAACTACAGTGAGCATAAGGTTAGTGGGAGATGAAAAAGTTCACAACTGGATCATGTCATAAGTCCAACGCTGACTCGGAAGAGACCACAGTGAGTCACAGTTCCAGCAAACCAACATCTGAGTGCATCTGTTCGAAACTGCCCGTTTAGTTCAAACCACCATTTTATAATTGGTAGATTGCCATCTCGTGTCTCTCACTACCCCTCCCAGAATTAGAACAATCACCAGGTCTTTTTGTATCTTAGCTGTGACAGAATACTTCATGGGAGGAAAATTATGGCAGCTTCTGTAGACCTGTCTCATCCTCTTGCAGTGACTGATCCGGGAGTACAGATAAGCTCTAGGCCACCTGGAGGCACTTCCTCTTTAGATACAAGAGAAAGCTGAAGGGAAATGAGTGAGTCTCCTTATTAACTCTAGTTAATCAAGTCACAAAATGTTCAAATAAAAATGGCACTCTCTAAACTGCCCAGCCAGTATAAATTATATCCTTAGGACAAATACCAGAGTTGAGAATTTACCAATCTGCAACTTGTTATCTGCTTATCATCAAAAATTGTCTTAATTTCATATAATATTGGCCTGAAGCAGACACTTCCCTCCATTTTGTCATTGATATATTAGAAGAATAGGTTGAAGAGGCCTGTCTACACTTTGAATGAATGTAACAATGAGAAAATGGCTGAATACATGGAAAGCCATATACAGAGGAAACTCATCAGCCTTCTGAATGAAGACAACTCCAGGACAATGTAAAGAACCCGGGGCACTAGATACCAAATCTCCTGCCTCAGGTTCTAGCATTATCAATTGCAAGTAGAGGGAATAGTAGCAAGTGTATAAATGCTTGTTAAACAAAATGCTGACTTGCATAAAATACATGAGCTGGACCAAGCTGAGAGGGAAAATATGGTTAAAGGCCACAGAAGTGTCTGCCCACAGATGTAAGTAAGGACACTTGCCTTTAGGTTATGGAGAGTTTCTGACCATTCCATTGACCCTATTTGAGGTATGGTAGTAAGGAGTAAACTTTTGGCTTTATTGGCATTTTCTTTCATGGTCTTCAAAACCCCATCCACTGACACCTAGACAAAGAAGAACACAGACTTTTACTAGCATTAACCAATTTTCACAGAACAATTACCCGAGTCCCTGTTTTGCTATTGTGTGAAATGTCTGTGTGCCTTCCAAATTCATCTGAAGAAATTTTAGTTGTCTTTGTGAGGGTGTTGGGGAGAGGGGACATCAGTTGATAAGCTCAGACTCTTAGGAACGGTTGTCTGGGATTACAGTGAGCTCCTGACCACGGTGGTCTGAATGAGAATGGCCCCACAGGTTCATCTATTTGGATGTTTGGTCCCCAGTTGGTGGAACTGTTTGGGAAGGATTAGGAGATCTGATCTCGTCACTGGGGCAGGTACTGAGTTTCAAAAGCCCACACCATTCCCTGTAGCTCTCTCTGTCTCGCTCCTGTGGATTACGATGTCAACTACTGGTCCAGGGCCATGCCCGTTGCTTGCTCCCACCCTTCCTGCCATGATGGGCAGACAGGGACTCACTCTCTGAACTGGTGAGCCTCCAGTATACTCCTACTTCTGTAAGATATCCTGGTTATGGCTCTTATCGCAGCCATTTAAAAGTAACTAACACACGAACTATGAGTCATGTGAGGTTCAGTGAGAATATGACTGTGAAATGGGTTCTCACCAGACATAACAGTCGGTCACTCTTGATCTTAGATTTCTTTTTGGTCTAGAAGCTACTTTTAATGGGGTTTTCTTACCACTGTCTGAGTAGAGTAAAACAAACCTGTGCTGTGAAGTCTGTTTATCCCAAATTTAATCCCCTGAGCCCAAACACTGTTCTTTACCATAGGGCAGCCCAATGTTATTTCTGAAAAGCCTGAGGAAATATTATAGATGTCAAGTAGTAGTAGCAGCAGCAGCTGTCTTCCTGGTCCACAGAAAAGTGAATTTTAGCCTAAATTGTATCATACTAGATAACTAAACAAAAGCTAAGTATTCTAAGAGCATTTCTGAAGAAAAACAAAAATGGTCAAAGTCTGATCATTTTTGAATCCTAGTAAATGGACTGGTGGTTAACCCCACAAATTACACCCAAGATCCGGAAGGAATGCACAAACCAGGACACACTACCCCAGAACAAAAACTTCAACTCATTCTACGTTTCCAGTCACAAAACATCATGACACTTAATTTTCCTTCTCTATCTAGATCCAGCATCCAATACCTAAGACAGAGACACACGTGTAAGATGAAGCTATTGGAGCCTTGAGTGTGGGAGACTCAATAGGACTAGGGCCTTGGTTCCTTCCTTCCTTTTCCTTGTTCCCCATTTTTTTTCGGGGGGGGGGAAGAGCCTCACTCTGTAGCAAAAGCTGGTTTCAAACACATGATTCCCGTTTCTGTTTCCCCCCAAAATGCTGCTATTCAGGTGTGTGCCAACTATGCTTGGCATCTCAGTTTCTTTACAAAAACCACTTCTAGGACGGGGATGTAGCTCAGTGGTAGAATGCTCACCCAGGATAAAAAGGGCCCTAAATTATATCTCCAGAAACTGGCGGTGGTAGTGGTGGTATGTGTGTGTGTGTGAGAGATGTGCCTGCACTTGTCTGTTAGGATGTGCATGTCACTTAAGATACTTAACTAGGAACTAGAATTTTGCTTGAGTGTATTAAGTAATTACTACGTAATTGTATTCTAATTACTTAACTACTTTCTGTGATGTTTCTGGATTAAAGTTATGAAACATGACTGGGTATAAACTGGTATGATGATGGAAGAGGATGGCTGGGTTCATAGGTACGCATGTTATTATCGACCTTGGTTCATGAATGAACTGGTTCCTTCGAGGAAGCCAATCAAGCCCAGAATCCTTGCCAAGCTTTACCCTGATTAGAAGACAGTTAAGATCCAAGAACAAGATGATCACATCTTTGCGTCCTCTGACGGATTGCTTCCACAAACATGAAGACGTGGTGAGAAGGCAGGAGGGCCACAGCAGCAGAAGCTCTGCCACAGTGTGGCACATACGCAAAGTTACGCTGAGTCATTAAATGCAGGGGCGTCTGGCAGCCAGGGACTCACCTTATTTATTCCTTTTTACTCATTTCCATATACTTTCCTTGTGACTCTGAACTTTCTCTGTTTCTGTTGTTGGGTTCCACTCAAAATGCCCTTCCTATTGACCCTGTGACTCACAGCAACAACCTAACCCTCACTTCAAGGGCAAGGCCAAACCTTCAAGCCTAGTTTCTTTGCACACCCACTCCATAGAGTTACTGGTGATAACACTCCTGTGAGTCAGCATGCTCCTAACCGCTTGTGCTCTGACTCGTGCCAGCCTTCCACAGGCTAATGTTTTGAGTACTTCTTTCTCACTGAGCAGTGATATTCTGGGAGATTGTGGAATCTTAAAGAGGCAAGTTGTAAATAATCTAGAAACCCAGCACAGAAGTAGCCCATGGCAGCTCAGTGTCCAAGTGGGTTCCCTAGTAAGGGGAACAGGGACTGTCTCTGACATGAACTCAGTGGCTGGCTCTTTGATCACCTCCCCCTGAGGGGGGAGCAGCCTTACCAGGCCACAGAGGAAGACAATGCAGCCACTCCTGATGAAACCTGATAGACTAGGGTCAGAGGGAAGGGGAGGAGAACCTCCCCTATCAGGGAATTAGGGGAGGGGCATGGGAGAAGAGGGAGGGAGGGCAGGATTGGGGAAGGGAGGACAAGGGAGGGGGCTACAGCTGAGATACAAAGTGAATAAATTGTAATAAAAAAATTAAAAGTGAGGCAGATTGTAGCTGACAAAAGTAGCTAGCGGAGATGAGCTTCTGAAGGTTGTCTGACCATTCCCTCAGTCCTGCTCCTAAACAACATGAACAGTTCTCACGTCTCTTTCATGGGTTGGATCTGCAATGTCTATCAGAGGCTCCTGTTTTGGATGCTTGTCCTTCAGCCTTTGGAGCCTTTAGGACAGCAGTTCTCAGCCTTCCTAATGTTGCAACCCTTTAGTGCAGTTTTCATGTCATGGCCACCCAAACCACAAGATTATCTTTGTTGCTACTGCATACAAACTGTAATTTTGCTACTGCTATGACCTGTAATCACCTGTGTTTTCCAATGGTATTAGGTGATTCCTGTGAAACGGTCACTTGAACCCCCAAAGGGGTCATGACCCAGAGGTGGAGAACCAGTGCTAGGAGGTTGGGCCTGATGGGTTGTTGCAGGGAACTGAGGCAATTGCCTTAGGAAGCTACTGCCCCATCCTCGTTCACTCTAGCTCTCTTTCCTTCCTGGGCTGTGGCATAGGAGCTGATATGGTGGCCTGCCCATAAGCTGTTCTGTCAGATGTTTTGGTTACAGTGACAGAAAAAAAAAAAAAAAGCAGGGTCATTCTTTTGCTCTATGTCCTGTCCCTGGTTTCATTTCAGAGAAAACAACTAAATTAAATAACTTGCTGAGTGTCTCAAGGAAACTGAGGTGAATTTAAGCCACTCCAGAACCTTGTCATGTCAGGCTGTACATTTGTTTAAAGCACAATGACACGAAAGGCTGAGTGGATGCCATGCTTATGTGTCTCTCCCGTGACATTTAACATGCCTTGTCTTTACATCTTCCCACTGACAGAACTTTGACCTCTGCTTTCCAGCCCTCAATGGCCTAACAGCTACCACCCTCCTTCTGCAGAGGAGGCGTCTAGCTTGAGCAGAAAATTTCCGACAGGAAGCAATCTGCTGCCAGGAAGTGACGGGAGCTGATGTTTCCCATTAATTGAAAGCAGCTTCTCTGGATCATGGAGGTGGGAGTAGCTCACAAAGCTGCCAAGCCAGATATAGTGAGCCTCCAAACACTCCTGTAAACACACAGTGATGCTGTCACTAAAACCAAAGACCCGGGGTTCACTTTGCTGCCCACCGTGTACACGCTGGCAGACAGACAACAGGACCGGGCGACACTGCATTATGTATAACTGGTGAAACAGGGGCTCTCCGAGATAGTGGCCCTCGAAGAGTCAAGCCCTGCAGATGAATGTACTCGGCTACCCTCACGGTTTTCTCAAAACCCTTTCATGCTTTTTCATCCCCTCTCCTTTTTAAAATGAGACAAGGAACAGGAAAATGATCTAGGACTTTTTTACAAGAGGAAGGAGCTCGAAATAACAGAGACTCAGCAGGGCCTGGTGGCCTGAGCCTGTAATCCTGGGTCCTTCAGAGGCAGAGGCAGGGAGGGCTACGGGAAGCTCAAACCAAGACAGGAGACTTAGTGAAACCCTGACCCAGAATAAAAACATAGATTAAGAATGTGGCTACCAGAGTACTTTAGCATACGCAAGGCCCTAGGCTCAATTCCCAGTACTGTGGAAAGAAGAAATAAATAAAGGAGAGAGATTTAAAAGGCCTATCACTAATACAGAGCATGGGTTTAGAAAAGTTCAAACTGCTAAAAAATTAAGTGATCAGAAGAGAAATTATGTGATCACAAGAGAAATGTCAATAGTATAGAGACTGAATAAGAAATATCATTTATTCACACAATTTGTGGTATAGTTGCTTCTGCTTTTAAGAAGGCCCCCAAAGAGGGCGGGGAGCGAGGAGTGGATAGAGCCATGTGTGGCTGTGGTTGGCAACTGTGGAACCTGAGGCCTCTTTATGGAGTTCAAGTTTTATGTAACGAAAATACTGCCTTGGGCGTTCTTGTCTAGCACCCTCATTGACCTGTCTAGAATTCTTACCATGGTGCATGGCCCTGTCACACTCGTTCTGACTTCCCCCTCCTCTGTGCGTCTCTCAATCCTGCCATCTTTCTCATCACACTTCCACGTCATACCCACAGACTTTAAATGTTTGCTTCAGGCAACAGGACAAATATTCATAAAACTCAGCACTATTTCTTTATAAGCCTTTGCTTTTTTGTACCGATTTGCTTAGCCTCTGTGGTGGTTTGAATAGAAATGGCCTCCATAGGCTCACATGTTTGAATCTTGGTCATCAGGGACTAGCACTTGAGAAGGATTAGGGCGTGTGGCTTTGTTGTAGAAAGTGTGTCACTGAGTGTGGGCTTTGGGGTTTTAGAAGCCCCAGGTTGGGTGCAGTGGCTCTCTCTTCCTGCTGCCTGGAGTTCGAGATACAGAACTTTCATCAGCATCATATCTGCATGCTTCTGCCATGACGATAACGGACCAAACTGCTGGGTCAAGGTGTCTCTTCACAGCAATAGAATACTAACCAAGACAGCCTCCATCTTCCTCAAACATAATGTTGGCAGCTTAAGAACATGGATATTTGCTGGCACCTTCTGAGGCTGAGCACAGCATTCAGCCACAGTATGAGCAGAACAGGAACTCAGAATTTTCATATTAGAATTTCCTTCTTTGTGAAAATACAAACGATAGGCAATAACACAGGGTACATCTTTATCTTTAAGGTAAGGCCCAAGTCCTAACGATTCTCAATACAGCCACCTGCCTACAATGTACTTCAGTGCTGATTCTCAGTACCTTCCCACCCTCTGTGGAAGATCTTACATTCCAATAGGAGCTGCAGAAAATATCTAATAAAGCCTAATGAACACTTTAAAATATGCTATACAAAGGTCTTTCCCGAGACAAATCCAAACTGAACCAACGATGCGTTCTCTTAATGGCTCACGACACTCGGAGGCCCACATCACCCGTGATTAGAAGGGACTCCCACTTACTGCTTCTTCATGCTCCTTCCAACAGTCGTAATCGGTTGCCATGGCAATGCTTGCATAACAAATTCCAGCCTCCTTGGCGAGCACCACCTCTGGAACAGTGGTCATATTGATAACGTCTGCACCCCAAGTACGGAATATAAAGCTTTCAGCCCGGGAGCTGAAACGAGGCCCCTCAATTGTGACTATTGTCCCCTTTGAATGGCATCGAAGTCCAAGCTTCTTAGCTGTTTCTATGAGGACCTGGAAAAGGGAGAGCAGAAATCACACAAACCTACGTGCAGTCCACGATTTTATTCTTTTTCTTTATCACCTACAGTAGTAGGCTTTTGCTATACTGTCCTTAGGGAACCCAGATCACTGAAAGATACCATCCAGCCCCGTACTTACGTATTCAAGTCTACTGCAAGGCTTACCTTGGAGCTTTTAGAGAAAACACACCAGACTTTGATTTATAGACATGAATCTCAGGAAGGCTAAGCCAGGGCTTTAATCTGGACCTGTGTCTTAATTCCTGACCCATCACACTGGCTCAGCTAAGGAAACACTTCTCATGACAGATTAAAGTGCTGGCCAAATGTCATTCTCCAAGATGCAGCTGTCTAGTCACTGTTCTTTTACACGGACCCTGTGGCCTTTTGGAAAGCTTTGTCAGGAAGTCTTTTCTTTCTTTCTTTCTTTAGCTTGCTGCCCCTTTGGGGATATATGGTGAAATGAGCATGGCTCTCCTGATTTGTTTTTCCTCTCCAGAGATCAACTTATTTGGGTATTCCTTACTGCAAGGCCATGCACAGATTTTCAAAAACATTAGTTTTACTGGGGCGGGAGAGAGGGCTCAGTGGGTAAAACGTTTCTGCTTAAAATAACCAAGAATGGAGGTATTCTTAGCAAAGGGAAACAGGCTCATTATGAAACCACTGCATTTCAAACCTAAGGCTGAAGGATGAAGAGGGACACCCCCTTCAGCCAACTGTTTTACCCACTCTTACCATCCTAAGCCCTTATACCCTCTTCTGGTAGGCCTGTCAGAGAGACTACTAACCTCTCTCGTTTTGGGGCAAAACGGTTCAGCCATCGGGATATGGCAGACTCCTCTGGCGCTGCACTGAGTTCCGTCATAGAAGGTCTGAGGCCTTTGAGATGTCCTAGAAAGATAAAGTGGTTTGTACTTCTGAGAAAGCACCATCTCTGTCCTCTGAGGCTGAGCGAACCCACTGTGTCTAGGCCACTCCACATCCAGTAGGTGTAGATAAGTGAAGGTAACTGTTGTAGAGCATCTTTCAGGCTCTAGCTCTGGGCTAACCGCCACCTACTCCTAACCAGGAATGAAAGTGTACCCACTGAGATGTCACGAAGGGCAGGTAATGACCAATCAAAGAGAAACATTCCATCATAATGTGTACAGAAGACTGCAGAGAGATCTTGGTGTGCCATTGCCCAGACTCGCCACTAGTTTCCAAAACTGTATTAGACTCATTTTATTTGTTAGCTTTTTCGTAATTGTAACTTGTGAGCACTGACTCACAAAAACCAAGATCTCCCCAAAGTCTTAAACAAACAAACAAAAAACTTGTTAAAACAATTGCTTTGTTTCAAGTCCATACAAGGTCCATACCCACACTTGACTGTCATGTGCTTAAAGTAAAAATAATTGCTGCCTCAGCCCAAGTCACTTTTTTTCCAGGCCACTGATCCACTGAAGAAAGCAACTAGACTGTCCCACTCCACAGGAAATCTGTCTCTTGCTCAGTTTGTTTCTCCACCTGCTATAAATAATTTTCAAGTTTTTTTATTTCAAGTTTTTTGCTGTAATTTTTGTTTTTTCAATCTATGAAAGAGAGGCTAAAACAAACTCTCTGCCAGCTCACTCAACTTCTTCCTGGAAGCTTTCAGAAAAAAATTACAAACTACTTTTTTGTGTGCATCCCCTTGTCCACGCCTTTTCCTTCAGAGGGAGAGATGAGGGAGGGATGGGACACAGGAAGGCCGAAGGCAGAAAATCTAGTGTCTTTTTCCGGGACTAGGATTCAGGCAGAATGGAAAAAAAAAATCTTTCTGCTGGTTCTATTTATCCAGCTGGTACACATACTGTCCCAAATTAACTCTTCCTTGAGCCATGTCATACCTAGTAACTCCAGCTGGCACCAAAGCCACCACTCTTGGAAGAAAGCAAGCCTCACCTCTACAATCCGAGACTCTTTCATGTGCTTGAAGAAGTCAGAGTTAATCCCACAGCAAGCCCCACTGAGGCTGAAGAACGGGGCACATGAGGGCTCTAGCTTACACCAACAGGGTTTCCCCTGAAGTCTGACCAACAAAACGGTGCTATCTTATCACCTCTGCCCGGTTTTGCCCGGTTTTCGTCCTTGATGAGTCAAGTTGTAGCAATGTGCCCCCTTGCAACTGGGATTTTAAAGCAGGGACACTAAAACTTCCAGTAACTATGGCAACAGGCGTCCATGCAGGAACACCCCTGGCATTGACAGGTCCACTGATTCTCTGACTGCCCACATCTACAGTACATATCACTAGGTTACTTGATACTTGTTGGCTGGCCTTAATTCCCTCCTTCAAATAGAAGAGTTTATATTTTTCTTTTTTCGGTTTTTAGATACATGGTTTCTCTGTATAGCCCTGGCAGTCCTGAAACTCACTCTGTAGGTCAGGCTGGCCTTGAACTCAAGAGATCCACCCGCCTCTGTCCCCTGAATGATGGGATTAAGGGTGTGCACTACCATCACCCAGCTGACATTTTTCTTATTAAATGAAGTTATCTAATTACCAGTTACACAGATATAGCAAATTCTGTATATTTTGCATTCTACCATTTTCTAATAAAACAGTATTTGCTGTGCCTAGCACCATATGCCTTTGATTCAGGAGCCAGAGACAGATGGATTTCTTTGAATACGAGGCCAGCCTGGTCTATATAGTGAGTTCTAGGACAGCCAGGCCTACATAGTGAGACCCTGTCTCAAACAATAAAATAACAAACATAAAAAAATAGTCCACAGTGCTCACCCTGTCACTTATAAGCACAGTAGGAGAAATAAGTTAATCAAGATGCCCTGATAACTCCCAACAGAGACACCTCAAAGTCAGAAGCTGGCTGAGGACCCAGAGAACCTGACCCCAGGGAAGAGTGGTAAAGTAGCATGAAAAATCAATGCTCCACTCCCCATGAAGATATATCTCCTTGTGGTGCCTGCACCACTAGCTTAAGCGTCACTGTGCTCAGTGAAATGGTTAATGACCAAAACATAAACTGCTATAAACAGAACATCCCCATCCATCGTAAACTGAAGAACTATCCACGCTAAATGGATCAACAGAACAAGGGGCTTACAACCGCAGCCGAGAGATGTGCAAGGCCACCCTAAAGCAAAGTGCCTGCCATCTTTGGAGCACCTGACTTCCTCTGAGAATCTGTCAGAGAAACGAGCTGGATCTTCTAGAGTTCAACCCGAAGTCTGGAACAGTCTGGCAGACACAGCCTGGGAGCAGAGAGTGCTGACAAAGCCCAAAAGGTCACTTCCCATTTCTAATCAAACCAGCTTGGCTGGATTCATAATTATAGTTGAACTGCGTAGTTCAGTTATAGGCTGGGTGAGACGGGCATGAGGTGTAGCTGGTTTGAAAAAAAATTTTTTTAATCAACGTGTCTTATATAAACTCCTTAATACCCCAAACTCCATATGCAATATTTAAAGCAAAATCCTTACAGCAACATATAGGATTTGTACAACCTTTAGATTTCTATATTGAAATCCTACCCCTGGAGGTCATACTATCAGGAGGCTAAGACCAGGTCATGAGGAACAGGCACATAGCATACTCATGACTGGTCCTGGGGCCCTCACAAAAGACAATTCAGGGAACTAAGTCATTCCCTGTTTACGAGAGCACGCAGCAAGACGACGTCACGAAAGCCAGCTCGTCTCAGACACAACATTCACTGACACCTTTTCTTGACCTCAGCATTCTGACTGAGAAATTTCTGTTGGTGAGCAGCCAATCAGCCTATAGCATTTTGTTGTAGCGGCTGAAAGACTAAAGTACTCACTTGCACCCTTGCTTAAACATGGAAACAGCAGCGAAAACGTCAGTGGCTACCCCTCAACGCAGTCAGATGCCATCGCATCTTAACAGTTACGTTTGGGTAAAGCTGACCCCAAAAGATGGCCACAGGCTTATTCCCAGAACCTGTGATTACTTTACCGTACATGGCAGAAGGAAACAAAGGTAGCAGATAACTAGTATGAAGCTTACTTCAAAGTAGAAAGGTAATTCTGGATGAATTATTGGGGAGCATTATTATTACAAGGGTCCTTCCATGTACAAAGGGGTAGCAGATGTGTAGATGTCAGATAAGAACTTCATCCGTTAGTGCTGGCTCTGGATGGACGTGGGCCATAGGCCAAGGAATGGTAGAGGACAAAGGGTCAGGAAAGGGACTCCATCATAAGCGACCCCCAGAGAGTAACACGACATTGCCAACAGCTATTTTCTTTAGAGCCCCAGTGAGACCCATGTTAAACTACTAACTAACTAAGAAGATGATAAACTTGCAGTAAGTCCCTAACTTTGTAATTTATTTGTTACAGCATCAATAAGGAGTAGATATACTCATTTCCATAGTTTTATATATGATCAACCCCAGCTATGGCTTCTCTAGCAGTAAAAACTTACTGCCTAAGGGGTCTGTTCCTTCTACCAAAGTAAAGAAATTCATTTTGCCTCCTGATTAAACATGGATTTCAGGGAACTACGAGCAGGCTGGCTTTACTGCTCACTGGCTGTCTTTTGCCAAGATAGGAGTTTGCCATTTTGACGGGGCTCAAATCAAGGAAACCTTTAAAACTGCTTCAGGCTTCCAAGCAGGGGTGGATATTCTTCTAGATTTGTTTCTGTTCCTGTGACCAAGCAACTTAGGAGAGAAAGGGCTTAGCTCCCAATTCCAGGCTATCGACCATCACTGTGGGGGAGTCACAGCAACAGAAGCTTGAGATTATGTGGATGGTTATAGCACATCCACATAATATGGCAGAGAGAGAATGCATGTGTGCCTGCAGGGGGCTTTCCCCTCTCCTGCTATTCAGAACCCCTGCCTAGGGAATGAGTACTGCCCACAACTGACCAGCTCTCCCTGTAGTCAAGACAACCACCCATAGGATACACCCAAAGGCCAAGCTGACCTTGGTAATTCCTCATTGAGACTCTCTTCCCAGATGGTTCTAAGTCGTGTTAAGGTGGCAGGAAAGACTAAGCACACAGGTGCTAAAACAAACAAACAAAAAAAGTACTTTGGGAGGGGAGGGGGATCCAAGATGGCAGCGACCAGCGCGCACTGTTCCTGAGAGACAGAAGATTTAAAACTCCAAAATTAGTGAGTGAAGGGGCAACTGAAGCTAGAAAATCAACCTGTGGCTTCCTGAAAGAGGGGACATCACAGGAGCAGAGAACATTTAGGTTCAGTTCAGACTTCTCTGGGAACGGAGAGGCACAATTCCCTTGTATGGGCCTCCCTCCTTCTCGGGGTCAGAGACAACAGAGGCAGGGCTCCTAGCTACTCAGCCACAGCGGCCAGCTGTACCCACCCCCGAGTATCCACCCACCACCCAGCATCTGCCCGCCACCAAGTACGGGCCAGCAAGTACCCGCCAGCTGAGTCCCAGCCTCGAATGGCCACACCGACTCCACAGACCTGCAAAGCCACCCAGATATACCAGATGCCGGGCAACCTAGGTCTGTGGACCACTTCTGTGTCTCCCCAGGACTTCCCAGCAGGCACCTGGACACTCCAGTTCTGCAGCCGCAGCTGGACTCCCCAGTTCAGTTCAGCGGCTGTTACATCACTGAGCTGATTGAGCTCAAGCTGCCACATTTGACTCAGCAGGCCCAAACCCAGTAGTAGAGACCAGGAGGAACCCCTGTGCTTTTCAATTTGACCTGCTAGAGAACAAGTGTACCCTCAAGTACCTACAGAGCCCCAGATCCAGGTTGCTAGCAGCCAGACATCAGATCCCCTCCCACCCACACATATACTATGGGAAACAGAGGGTTACTTGGGACATTGAAACCCCTGTTCTGCAGATCTACCAGAGAAGTTTAGGCAAATAACTCCTGGAGCTCAGCTAGAGATAAATACCAGTAGCCTATAGGCCACTGATGTACTCAGTGAATTTGCATCCGCAGATCATCACAGGCGCTTGACCCCTTTGGTGCCTATAAGGTACCCATCCCTCACACTGAAGGCCTCTACATTCTCTAGCACCCTGTCCCTCAGGGCATACTTCCACGCATGCACACACGCATTTGTCCTTTTGTGGACTTTCCTCCCACAGGTACAGCTGAAACACCAATGCACACGCTGAAACCACTGGACCTCTCTCATCTTCCTGAAGAATTCTCCAGACACCAGAGAAAGATGGTACCAGTCTGAACTGCAGAATCCAAGAACAAACAGTGAAGGTTACAGATAAGCAAATGGCCAGAGGACTGCGAAAGAACACATCAAACAAAAATCAGGAAATCATGGCTTCACTAACAACATCCAAAATCAATGGATACTCCAATTCACTGGAAACACAGGAAAATGGCTTTAAAGATATGCTTATCCAGTTATTAGAGACACATAAAGAGGAAACAAACAAATCTCTCAAAGAAAGTGCCACACAGATGGAAGCAAATAAACACGAAATGAACAAAGCTCTCAAAGAAACACAGACAAATATAGCCAAACAAATAGAGATACAAGTTGAGGCACAATTAGTGGCATATAGAGAAGAAATGAAAAAAAAAAAAAAAATAGAGGCCATCATATACAGACAGGAAGCCACATTCAAACAGATGAAGGAAATGGAGCAAGGCATAAAATAGAATTAGAATCAATAAAGAAAACACAGAGAAAACCCTGGAGCTGGAAAACTTAGAGAAAAGATCAGGAACCACAAAGGTAAGCATCACAACAGAATACAAGAGATGGAAGAGAGAATCTCTGGTGCTGAAGATACACTTGCAGAAATTGATGCTTCTCTCAAAGAAAAAGTAAAATCGGAAAAGTCCCAAACACAAAACATCCAAGAAATCAGACACCATGAAAAGGCGAAATCTAAAAATAATAGGAATTGATGAAAAGATTCCAAGCTCCAAGCTACAGAAAATATCTTCAAGAAGATCACAGATAAAAATTTCCGCAACTTAAAGAAATAGATGTCCATAAACATATAAGAGGCCTACAAAACACCAAATAGACTAGACCAGAAAAGAAACTCCTCACAGCACATCATAGTCAAAATACTAAATCTACAAAGCAAAGAAAAGATATTAAAAGCAGCAAGGGAAAAAGGCCAAGTAACATAAAGGTAGACCTATCAAAATCACACTAGACTTCTCATCAGAAAGTATGAAAGCCAGAAGGGCCTGGGCAGATGTCATGCAGACTTTAAGGGACCACAGATGCCAACACAGACTACTATACCCAACAAAGCTTTTAATCAAAATAGATGGAGAAAACAAAATATTCCATGACAAAACTAAATTTAAGAAATTTGTGATAGCTCATACAAGCAACTTAATGTCCCAACTGAAAGCCCTAGAAAAAAAAGAAGCAAAAACACCTAAGAGGAGCACACAGCTTTAATAATCAAACTCAGGGCTGAAATCAATCAATTAGAAATAAATAAAAGTATTCAAAGAATCAATAAAACCAAGAGCTGGTTCTTTGAGAAAAATCAACAAGATAGACAAACCCTTAGCCAAACTAACTAAAAGGCAGAGAGAATCTATCCAAATCAGCAAAATCAGAAATGAAACGGGAGACATAACTATAGACATTGAGGAAATAAAAACAATCATTACGTCTTATTTCAAAAGCCTATATGCCACAAAATTTGAAAATCTAAAAGAAATGGACAATTTTCTTTATAGATTTTGTCTACCAAAATTAAGTCAAGATCAGGTAGAAAGACTGAATAGCCCTATATCCCCCAAGGAAATTGAAGCAGTCATCAACAGTCTCCCTTCCAAAAAAGCACAGATGGTTTCAGCGCAGAATTCTACAAGACCTTCAAAGAAGAGCTAACACCAATACTCTCCAAACTATTCCACAAAACAGAAACAGAAGGAATATTACCAAACTCATTCTTTGAAGCCATAGCCATCTTGATACCCAAACCACACAAAGACCAAACAAAAAAGAGAACTTCAGACCTATCTCTCTTATGAACACTGATGCAAAAATACTCAATAAAATACTTGCAAACCCAATCCAAGAACACATAAAAGATATCATCCACTATGACCAAGTAGGCTTCATCCCAGGCATGCAAGGGGAGTTCAATATACGGAAATCCATGAAATCCATCAATGTAATCCACCATATAAACACACTGAAGAAAAAAAACCACTCCTTAGATGCCGAAAAAGCATTTGACAAAATCCAACACCTATTCATGTTTAAAGTCTTGGAGAGATAAGGGATATAACGCACATACCTAAACATAGAAAAGGCAATATACAGCAAGCCTATAGCCAACATCAAACTCAATGGGGAGAAACTTAAATCAATCCCACTGAAATCAAGGATAAAGCAAGGCTGCCCACTCTCTCCATATTTCTTGAACACAGTACTTAAAGTTCTAGCTACAGCAATAAGACAAGTAAAGGAGATCAAGGAAATACAAATCGGAAAGGAAGAGGTCAAAGTTTCAGTATTTGCAGATGATATGATAGTATACCTGAGTGACCCCAAAAATTCAACCAGAGAACTCCTTCAGCTGATAAACAACTTCAGCAAAGGGGCTGGATAAAAAATTAACTCAAAAAAAAAAAAAATCTGAAGCCCTCCTGTATACCCAAGACAAAAGGGCCAAGAAAGAAATCAGGGAAACAACACCCTTCACAATAGCCACTAATAACACAAAGTACCTTGCTGTGACTCTAACCAAGTAGGTGAAAGGCCTGTTTGAAAAAAACTTCAAGTCTCTGAAGAAAGAAATTGAAGAAGATATCAGAAGATGGAAAGATCTCCCATGTTCATGGATCAGTAGAATTAACATAGTGAAAATGGCCATTCTGCCAAAAGCAATTTACAGATTCAATGCAATTCCCATCAAAATACCAACACAATTCTTTTCAGACCTTGGAAAAAAAAATTTTCAACTTCATATGGAGAAACAAAAAAATCCAGAATTTCCAAAACGATCCTGTAAAACAGATCATCTAGAGGTATCTCCATCCCTGATCTCAAGCTGTATTACAGAGTAATAGTAATAAAAACTGCACAGTATGGGCATAGAAGCAGAAAGGTGCATCAATGGAACCAAATAGAAGACCCAGAAATAAACCCACATGCCTATGAACACTTGATTTTTGACAAAGAAGCCAAAACCATTCAATGGAAAAAAGACAGCATCTTCAACAAATGGTGCTGGTCCAACTGGATGTCTACATGCAGAAAAATGAAAATAGATCCATATTATCACCCTGCACAAAACTAAAGTCCAAGTGGATCAAAGACCTCAACATAAAACCAGATACACTAAATTGGTTAGAAGAAAAAGTGGAGAAGAGCCTAGAACTCATTGGCATAGGAGACAACTTCCTGAACAGAACACCAACAGCACAGGCTCTAAGAGCAACAATCAATAAATGGGACCTCATGAAACTGAAAAGTTTCTGTAAATCAAAGGACACTATTGATAGAACAAAACGACAGCCTACAGACTGGGAAAGGATCTTCACCAACCCTATATCTGACAGAGGGCTGATGTCCAGAATATATAAAGAACTAAAGAAGTTAAAAGGCAACAAATCAAGCAAGCAATCCAATTTAAAAAAAAAAAATGGGGTGCAGAGCTAAATAGAGAACTGTCTGTAGAAGAATATAGAACGGCAGAGAACCACTTAAAGAGATGCTCAACATCTTCAGCCATCAGAGATGCAAATCAAAATGACCCTGAGATTTTACCTTACACCCATCAGAATGGCTAAGATCAAAAACTCAAGTGACAACACATGTTGGAGAGGTTGTGGAGAAAGGGGAACCCTCCTCCATTGCTGGTGGGAATGTAAACTTGTACAACCACTTTGGAAATCAATCTGGCGCTCCTCTCAGACAAATAGGAATACTGCTTCCTCAAGATCCAGCTATACCACTCCTAGGCATATATCCATAAGAGGCTCAAGTACACAACAAAGACATTTATTTGTTCAACCATGGTTGTAGCAGCTTTATTCATAATAGCCAGAAACTGGAAACAACCCAGATGTCCATCAACGGAGGAATGGATACAGAAATTATGGTGCTTTTACACAATGGAATACTACTCAGCAATTAAAAACAAGGAAATCATGAATTTTGCAGGCAAATGGTGGGATCTAGAAAAGATCATCCTGAGTGAGGTTTCCCAGGAGCAGAAAAACACACACAATATATACTCACTTATAAGTGGGTCCTAGACTTATAAGAGAGGATAAACATACTGAAATCTATACACCTGAGGAAGATAAACAAGAGGACCCAGGGTAAGATGATCAATCCTCACTTAGAAAGACAAATGGGATGGACATTGTAAGTAGGAGAAAACAAGTAACAGGACAGGAGCCTACTGCAGACGGCCTCTGAAAGACTCTACCTAGCAGTGTATCAAAGCAGATGCTGAGACTCATAACCAAACCTTTGGCAGAGTGCAGGGAATCATATGAAAGAAGGGGGAGTTAGTATAACCTGGAGAGGATGGGAGCACCAGAAGGACCAAATATATCTGGGCACAGGGGTCTTTTCTGAAACTATTTCTGCAACCAAGGACCATGTATGGATATTACCTAGAACCTCTGCTTGGATGTAGCCCATGGTAACTCAGTATCCAAGTGGGCTAGTAAGGGCAACAGGGACTATTTCTGACATGAACTCAGTGACTGGCTCTTTGACCTCCCCCCTACCCCCTGAGAGAGGAGCAGCCTTGCTAGGCCACAAAGGAGGACATTGCAGGCAGTCTTGATGAGCCTAATAAGCAGGGTCAGATGGAAGGGGAGGAGGACCTCCCCTATCAGTGGACTTGGAAAGGGGCAGGAAGGAGCTGAGGGAGGGACATTGAGATTGAGAGGGAATGAGAGAGGGAACTATGGCTGGGATACAAAGTAAATAACCTGTCATTAATATAAAAAAATAAAATTAAAATAAAATTAAAAAAAGTAATGCACAAACAAAACATCGCTGAAAAAGTGAAGGGGGACACATAGGCTTGTACTGCCAAGAGAGATGAGTTCAAGGTTGTCACTGGGCTCTTTCGGACACAGAACAGGAGAAAAAAAAAAAAAAGCAGAAAAATTGAGCAGAAAAAAAAAGTTTCTTAAAATTAGCTTGATGGCATATTTGTTAGTTAATACTCTTCCTTGAAGAAAGTTGAAGAGTAACACCTGTCCTCCAGGAAACCTCTTGAGGTGTTTTCCAAATGTGGCCTCTGACCCTAGCAAGTCCCAACACGATTGCACATGACTCAGTCAACTTTCCGAAAAACAACATGGCTTTGCTCACAAGGATGGAGGGAGGGAGAAAGGAAACAACAAAAATGACCCTAGAGGGCACCAGACAAGCATGTGGAGCACATACAGACACATAGACAAAACATTCATTCACAGAAGAAAAAAAAACTTAAAATAAAAAACTCAAAACACAAAAGCAACAATCACAAAAATCTTAACTCTGATAGGGGTAGCCATCTGATAATACTCTCGTAAAGATTAGGATTTCAACACAAAATCGGAGGGTCATAGAAGACTTCAGAGCACAGCAATGAGGGTTTTGCTCATGGCTCTGAAAGAGACAGTGATGTAATTTCAGGGTGTGCATCTGTAAAAGGGGACAATACTTACTGATAATGCTATTGTTTCCTGATGTCCCACACTTGTTCCAGGTCAATGTAAACAGTTTTATCAGGTTGCACAATCACTGCCCTAGGCTGTCTACCCAGGAAACAACAGCCACAGATAGGTATACTATAGGTAGAAAAAAAGTACCACTCTGTTTTTATGCTTAGGATTGCAAACTGTTTAAGCAGGAGAAAGCTGGCTGGAAAGACTTTGGCATTTTAAACTCCACTGAGGGGTCAGATTACTGTTTTAAAAGGTCCATTTCTAAAAGCAATAGTCATAGTTAAGAAACTGAAGATGTGGACTGAAGAGCAGGATGTGACATTTTCTTTCACTATGGAGTTATTCATGGGTAACTTGATTTCCTTTTCAGAAGACCAAATATGATAGCATCATAATCATTCATATTCCTCTGGAAAGAGATAAATAAGCAAAGGTTCGGGGCTTCCTAAATATAAACTTAAGAAAGAAAAACCATTCCTAAAAAAGTGGCAAGAGTTCACGAAGCCTGGATCCATAAGTTGGACAAGCCACACCGAACGAACGACAGGAAGGGCTGAATCAGTCTGTAAGGATAGCTAACCAGAATGTTATTTCCCCTGCTTAAGTTTCTGCTTCTCAAAGCCCCAAGGACATACTCATGGGAGTATTTGTGGCTGCCATTTCTTGGTTTATGTCACAGCTACAATCAGGTATATGGAAAGCATCTACTGAAGGGCGGTCAGGCAGAGAAGGGGAGTGCTGTCCAGAAAAGGTGCCGGCAAGAAGGTGGGCACGAGCTTTCGCAGACAAGAAGTTGTGATGTAGAGACAAGAGTGACGGACGGTTCCTGCAAGGATCAGGGAGGACGGCCCCAGCGGTGTCATGAATTAGCGAGCATAGGAACAGAAGACGGTTACAAAATCCAAGCTATCTCACTGGGGTGGGCAGAGCTGTAAGACCGAGGCTGAGGGGTGGCTGAGGTGACAGTCTTGAGTCACCTGAATTTGAGTCCCCTAAGGCCCACTTGCTGGCGTAGCAGCATCCTTGAACATAACTGGGGCAATGATCACTGCATGCCGGCAATTAACGGAAAAAGCATTACCTACAAAGCCCCCTACCCCCCACCCATACCACAGCTCAGTTTTTGCAACAGGACATGTGGTAACACTGTGAAGAGCTATAACTACACTGGATTCTTCTTGGGGTTCTCAACCTCACTTTAAGCACAGCTAGATACAAAAGAACTCGGACACAGGTTACGGATGAAAGGGCGTGCAGAGGCAGGCGGTGAGAGGGTGAGAGTATGCCCAACAGTGTCTGCATCCTTATAAAACTGAAGATGACATTCTTAGCACAGAGTGAGGAAGACACACAAGACGCTGAAGGAACAGGATGCTCCTGCCTTGTCTGGACCTGCCTCTGAGAGGAATGGGGCAGAGCAATGCAAGAACCCCTGGGAAACTTCATCATGAAATGTCATTCCTCCCTTTTTTTTTTTTTTGTCTCAGACAGGGTTGATGTCATTATGTAATGCAGGTGTGCAAACTGTCCTCAAACTCAGTGTTCCTGCCGTGGCCTCCTGAGGGTTGAGGTGCAAACCATCACGCTCCACTGGCGAGTTTATTTTGTCAAGATGAAAAGAGGACGATGTAGCACGCACACCAGAGCATACCCCCACCTCACCACAGCCTTAAAGGATGACATCACAGGGGAAGCCCAAGGCAGGGCTGCATCTCTGGGATGGTGAAATAAACAGCAGAATCTACCAGCCCATGTGTTTACTGCGGGACTTTCCTGGTGAGTCAGAATGCAAAGCAACAGCATACCCAGGCCTCTCCTATTCTTCCTGCAAGAAGATAAGCTAGGAAAAAAAAAAGCAAAAAAAAGCAAAAAACAAAGGCCAAAACCAAGCTTGAGAAGGAGCACATCAGAACCTGACACCCCCAAAAATCTTCCAGTAGAAGATAAGGATACTGAAGGACAAAGGCATCTGAGGGGCAGAGCCAGTCTTCACTGCTCACTGGGTGGGTCTTTGCATTCTTTAAGCAGTACCCAACCAGGGTCCAGAAGTGCAGCTAACACGCCAACCACACTTCAAAGAAACCACGTGATACCTCAAGTGAATGACCTTATTTGCTTTGATCTTCAGTTTTGTTTTTTTTTTTTTTAAGACAAAACCCTAAACTGCAAAACATTCTTGATGAAGGCTAGTATTAAAAAATAGAAAGTTCATTTTCCTTCCTTCTCACTGGCGTTCTTGTTCTACCCGGTATTCTGAGACACAGAAGTGATGGTGCTTCTATGAATGTCGCTTTAACCTTAAAATAAGGACCTACATCAACAATTCTGCATATATCCTTTCTTCCCTGTGTCATCAACGAATTCAGTGATAAAGCAAAGACTGACAGCACAGGGAAGGAGACATGTAGAAATTGCTGGAAGTCCCCATCCCTGGGCCTCTCGAACTCTTGAATGGTTCTACTGGATTACATTTCTTCCACCCAGATAATAGTATCTGTCATAGTATCTGTACTGGCTGCTTTTGTGTGTCACTTGACACAAGTTAGAGTCCTCAGAGAGGACGGGTTCTCAGTTGAGGAAATGCCTTCATCAGCTGCAAGGCATTTTCTCAACTAGTGATCAGTGGGGCAGGGTCTAGCCCATGGGTAGTGCCATCCTTGGACTGGTGGCCTTGGCTTCTATAAGAAAGGAGGCTGAGCAAGCCATGAGAAGCAAGCCAGTAAGCGGCACCCCTCCATGGCTTCTCCATCGGCTCCTGCCTCCAGGCTCTAGCCCTGCTTGAGTTCCTGTCCAACTTCCTCCAACGATAGACTATGATCTGGAAGTATAAGCCAAATAACCCCTCCCCCCTCCCAACCTGCTTTTTGGTCATGGTGTCTTCACTGCAGCATTAGGAACCCTAACAAAGGCAGTATCTAAAAGTGATTAGCTTAGAAGACGGAGGGAGCAAGTGTCACAAGTAACATAGAAGAGACAACAGAATGCCCCAGCACTGGGGAGAAGCCAGCAGAATCCCTCAGAAAGACCCCTACGCAACACTCTAAAATCAACCCTCAAAGCTGGTAAGCAACAATAGGGCAAAGGCTAAGCAACCCTAAACAACCATGCTTCCAAACTCATCTAAGCCTTTTCTTAGAATCCAGCTTGTTTACACAGGGCCCTTGCCAAGGCACAGGCAGGGAGGAGGGGTCTGACTTCATGAGAAACCTCATCCTTGGTCCTGTGGGGCTTGGAGGACACCACACCTCCAAAGACACACATATCTATTTTTGACTTTTTATTGATTCTTTATGAATTTCACATCATGCACCCCAATCCCACTCATCTCCCATCCTTTCCTATCCACCCTCTGCCTTTGCAATTCCCACCACTCCAAAAGAAAATAAAATGGGATATAATAAACAAATCTTGTCATGGAAGCTACAGTGTGTCAGTGTGCCCTGCAGTAATACCTTTTTGTCCATATATCTTTACCTGTAAGTGTTCATTGCAATGAGTCCACTGGTCTGGTTCAAGGCCTCTGACTTCTGTTACTCTATCAATACTGGATTCTCACAGGAACTCCGCTCAGACATCCTGTTGTTGCCCTGTGACAAGATCCTGCAGCTTCCGATCTGCAGGACTGGCCATTTCACATGCTTCTGCAGTTCATAGATGGGGTGGGCCTACTCAAAGCCCTGGACCTGAGCCTGGCGGCATCTGAGTTGGTCAGCCCACCAGATCTCCCACACTCACGTCACCAGGGCAAGTTCTCGAGCACTGCCTCAGCTAGCTCACCCAATGCTGAAGCCAGCGAAGGGGCGGGGCCTGCTCTCCTGCCTGGGGCCCGGTTCAATGGCATCCACACTAGCAGGGCCAGCTCAACTATAATGCCTAGTCTACAAAATGAGTCCGAGACAGCCAGCCAGGGCTTGTTACACAGAGAAACCCTGTCTTGGGGGAAAAATCTGAAATGAGAAGATAGTAGGTAGGGCTTGGAGAGATGGCTCAGTGGTTAAGAGCGCTGTCTACTCTTCCTAATGGACCCAGGTTCAATTCCCAGTACCCACACGGCAGCTCACAACTGTCCTAATGCCAATTCTAGGGGATCTGATACCTTTACACTAATGCACATAAAATAAAAATTAAATAAATTAAAAAACCCATTTCATCTAAAAAAAAAATGGAAGAAGATAGTAGGTTTCTTTGGTATTAAAGTTCTAGTCAAATATTTTGCTCTCCGTGATCACCTTAGTGACAACTGAAAAATAATTGTGTTCTTTAAATACCCCTGAGATGCCCTCCACCCACCCTATTCTGCGCGCACACACACACACACACACACACTCAATTCAAAATGGATCAAAAAAGTATCTCAACATCAGATCTGGATCCCTGAAAAGTGCTGGAGGAAAACAGAGGAAAAACACATTGAGATACAGGCCTGGGTAAGGCAAGAACTTCCTTAAAGCAGGACTCCAGTTAGCAAAGGGCAAATAGGACTGCACCAAGCTAAAAAGTGCGTGCACAACAAATCACACTACCAGAAAGTACTCACAAACTGGGAGAAAAATCTTTGCCAGCAAGGAATTAAAAAAAAAAAAAAAACAAAATATATGAAAAAACTAAATAAAAGAAAATCTAAACAACAAACAATCCAATCAATAAACAGGGAAATGAACTGCATGGATATTTCTCAGATGTAGAAACAACTAATAAATACGTGATAAATGTTCATCATTTTTAGCCATCAGGGAAACATCAATCAAATGTTTAGTGAGATTTTATCTTAGCCTAGTCAGTATGGCTAACATCAAGAAAAACGGGCTGGAGGTATGTATGGCTCAGAGCAGCACTGGCTGCTCTTTCAAAGGTCTTGCGATGAATTTCCAGCAAACACGTGATGGCTCACAATCATCTACAATGAGATTTGGTGCCCTCTTCTGGCTTCCATAAGTAAATAAATATACATAAGTAAATAAAATAAATCTTAAAAAAAAAAAAAAAAGAAAAACAGGCAACAAAGGTTGGTAGAGATAGAGAAGGAAGACAAAAAGCCCTTATAAATTATTGGTGGAAATGTAAATTAGCTCATCCACTGGAGGTTCCTCAAAGAAAGCGAAAACAGCAGAACCTACCCCAACCCTGGGCGTACACTTGATTTTTCTAATTCAACAGATTAAAGAGATGCCTGCACACGCAGCTTTATCTATGGCCAATTCATTGAAACAACTCTGATGCCCATTTACCTATCGAGAAAATGTGATATATCAACAACAGACATTGGTCAGCCATAAACAAGTCAATGGTCATTTACACCAAAATGAATGAACCTGGAGGAATTTGTGAGGTAAAACAAGCAAGACACTGAAAGACAATGCACGAACTCATGTGTGATCTGAAACATAGACTCAGAAGCTGAGGAGATAATTGGTCAAAGGATATTACATTTTAGTTGAGCAGGAAGATTTTTTAAATTTCCTGTATGGCATGGGAATGCAGTATTATCTATTATATAGTGGAAAAAAAAATCAGTGTTTGTATCCAAACTGACTTGTGAGGTGTATATGTGAAGTGATAGGTGAACTATACAATGACCACACACATCAATTCTATTCATCAATATATAATTCCTATTTGTCAGCTCAGTTTAAAAAACAGATAAAACAAAAAAAAAAAACCATAAAACCTCTACAATGAAAAGCTTCACGTGATTGCCTTTGCTCTTCCTGTCTCCCCACGTTTCCCACACACCGTCCCTCAGAGCTGAAAACGGTGAGCTACAAGGCCGCTCCGCCACTTACCTGTCAATGAACTGATCTATGATGACCAGGTCCCCAGGCTGGATCTCTTCTCTCAAGGACCCGCAAGCTGTGGTTACTATGATATGTGTACAGCCCTCTTCCTTCAAAGCCCAGATGTTTGCCTGGTAGTTGACTTTTGAAGGCATGATGGTGTGTTGTCTCCCGTGTCTAAGGAAGGAGATTGAAGTAGGGCATCAGCCATCAGAGGAGGGAATTAAACGGTTACAAAGAAACAGGGCAAGCCCACCTTCCTGCTGGGACTCCTCCAATCCCTTCTCCTGAAATGAATAAACTATGCAACCGTTCAATCTATGACTTCCTGCTGCCTTTGGAGGACAGATCAGCTCTTTCATGACACTGTTGTGGGCTCCACTGAACCAAAGTTCTTTTTATAAGGCACGGTTTTTCTATAATCCCTGGTTGTCCTGGAACTCACTTTGTAGACAAGGTTACCCTTGAACTCAAGAGAACCACCTGCCCCTGCCTCCTAAGTGCTGGGATTAGAGAAACACACCACTGTTCAGCCCTGAACTGTAGATATGATTCCGACCTGTACCACAGGCTGTGGCTGTACTTGGAAACAGGGTTCTTTGTTTTGTTTTTGAAAAAAAAAAAAAAAGTTATTTTGATTAATTTTCCAATGTATTGTTCAATATAATGTCACTTTCTGATGGCAAAAGTTGGGTTCCACTGAAACTTGACAATGCTACAGAGAGCTACTACTCTTCCAAGAAGTAGGAAACAGCTAGAGAGAGAAAGCACAGGTTTCTAGAAGTGTGGCAACTCAGACCATTGGCCCAGGAGGCCCAAAGCATTTATGTTAAGATGGGCATGAATGTTTCTTACCTGGTAACAAAAGCGAGAAATGGGGAATACGACATGGACACCAAATGGAGCAGTGTACGTACTATATCAACAGCAGACAAAGGGCTTTAAGCATAATTATAGAAGAGGGAGCCACTATTTTACTTGAAAGTTTTCTAGACTCTGTAGATAATAAATGTTTATCCAAAAATGTTTTATACATAGTATAGAACATAAAATGTTTTGTATATAATTGTTTCTCAGTTAAAGATGAGCCCAAAGCTGTAGTGTAAAACTGTTGTTATAATGTTCTTGTGGAATGTATACAATTTACCCTTGTTTATTCAAACGCTGATTTCTCTACCCAACTATCTGGTTTCAATCCAGACATGGCATTGTGATGCTTAAGCATCCCGTGTCTCAAGTTTGTGTAAACATGCCACCGTTTGTTCTCTATATTGTCAATTAAACAACCAGCCCAATGCTGTGTAATGGAGAGGATATGGTGGGACATCCTGGTCCGGAGGGAAGAGAGAGAGGAAGAAGGATGGAGGAGCAGAAGTCAGCAGGAGAGAACTTGGAACCAAGAGGAGGGATGAACCGGACCTCTCAGATATGTCTAATTATAATGGGTGAAATCTGAATGGTAGGAAGCTATGCAGGCTTGGAGGTTTAGGATGGAGTAACTATTGCCCAGCATTGTGCTCTAGGTTAATTATATAATCCTAGTCTCTGTGTGGTGATTTGGGTATACAGCTGGATTAGCATTAACCGCTGATTAACTAAAGGATAAGTTAATAGTAAATATTAATACCCACAACAGTAACAAAAAGCGTTTCTTCTGTTAAGACTATCCTTCTCAATTTCCAATTTCCTTAGTTAGTGCATTAGTTTTCCAAATACACCAGACATCTTTTTTATAGCCACAAACCAAGTAGGCATTACTTTTTCAAAGGGTTTACAGGTTAAAAGCCATTTCATTAAGATGCTGTGCACATCAGACCTATGACAAGACCCATAAGGGATTGTTAATACACCTTTCTTTAATCTCAGCACTTGGGAGGCAGGCAGTTCTCTGAGTTTGAGGCCAGTCTGTTCTACAGAGTGAGTTCTAAGGAGCCAGGGCTACACAGAGAAACCCAGTCTCAAAAAACCAAACCAAATCAGCCAAACAACCAAACAAAACATCAAAACTAGGGCTGCAGAGATGGCTCAGTGGTTAAGAGCACCGTCTGCTCTTCCAGAGGTCCTGAGTTCAATTCTCAGCAACCACATGGTGGCTCACAACTATCTATAACGTGATCTGATGCTCTCTTCTGGCGTGTAGGTGTACATACAGATAGAGCACTCATATACATCAAATAAATAAATCTTTAAAAAACCAAAACCAACCAACCAAACAAAAAAAGAATTATTACTAAACATATCAAAAAGGGCCATGAGATTCCTCACAATCCCCAGAGGAACCAACTCCTCTACCTTGGAGTTTTAGCTACCAGAACTTTGATGAACCACTTTCTGTTTATTTAGGCCTTCCTAACACAGGCTCACTGGTCTTCTCTGCTTCCATACTTAACTGTTACCCAGGCTCTTGACCATCTTTAGATCTTAGCACCAAGGCCAAGAAGTAGGTACTCTAGGCACTGTGTCTACGCCACACCTAATTACTACAGTAATGCTTGGACTGGTCTCTTGGTGCTAACTTCTAAAACTATAATCTGCCACAAGAGCATTGACCTTGTCTGTCTTCCTCAGTCCCACCCATCAGGAAAGCAGTTTACTCTGTTGGACAAACAAATGCATTTGGTTAAAATTATCTAAGCACTTGAAACACATAATCATGAACCTGAGAATCGACACCCACTTTGGGAATTCCAGGCAATGGCTCAGTTATTAAAATCAATTTTAAAATTCACATTGGTTGCATGGCATTCCAATGTTCTTATGAGCAATAGTCTATAAAGATGCCGAAGCTATCCGGGCCTCTTGAATAACTAACGTAAGTGATGTTCCACCAGAGTAGTTTTGTCAAGAGTTCATTTCTTTACCTGCGATAAGACAAAGTGGCTGGGAGCAAGTGACACACAGCCTGACTTTTGTTCAATGTTTGAAAGGTTTGTTTGTTACAGATTTACTTAGTGTTGAAAAGAACACTTAAAATCTACTTTATATACATACACATTTGAATAACCACCTACGTGACTACTATTCAAATAGTCACATTTAGAACAGAGAAGAAATATATCCAAGCATTTAAGTAAAATCTTTTGGGCTTTGGGAGGCAACTGCTTCGGTCTAAAGCTCTCTCATTGACTTCCCCTGAGGCCTCCATGAACACCCAGGCCAGGATTTCCCCCCACCATCAGTAAAACACATACTGAAATATCCACCTGCTCTACAGAGTTGTTAAATAATGCCTCACTAGCACCCTGTTTATATTTTAAAAGAATTTTTGATGCCTTCTTTTGAAAGCTAACAAGCTGTGGACCAACACGGCACCCCAAGTTTCCAGTTTCATAGATAATTCCTAAAGGAGTGGGGGCCCTCATTACACAGAGACACATGTATTTTCCTAGGGGCTGGCTTTTCCAGGAGAAATTAAACACCTATGTGACTTAAGCAACTGTTTCTTCCCTAAGCTTGGGGGGAAAAAATCAGACAGTTCTGCAGCAATAACTACAGACCAAGGAAGGAGACCTGTCTGAAATCCATATGAGGGGATTAAAAACTACCATTAAAAACTACATTTAGTTTTGCTGGCTCCCAAGAACCTTCCACTTCCCCGTGGAGGACAAAGCTTTGAAGAATCCTTTCTTCGTGTCCCATATAGTCCACATGTCTCAAGCGTGGGTCGGCCTGAGGCTTTTTCCTCACTGCTAGACCACAGAAGGCTTCTAGACGCCACTCCTGAGTCACACTGCCATCTTGCTGTCAAGCTCCAGGATCTGCTTGCTAGCCTGAGCTGCTGTGGAGGTCTCACGCGGTCAGGGGCACTCTCTAGTGTTACCTTCCGTGCAGCAGAGCACACGGCTCATCCTGTCTGGAGAGCGAGTGTAGAGACACGGGTAACCCGGAGGGACCTGAAACCTCCTCTCCACAGGAATACAACCAACTACACAAGGACTTGTCATGAACAAAGTATCTTATCTGATAAGGAGAAGAAAGAAAAATCATCAGCAGTTTTGTTTTGTTGTTAGGACAGAAACTGAAGCTTCAATGTCAGTCAGCTGACCTATTTTTACAAACTAAATTGGGGAATGAGATCTTTGACTTCCTAAATACTTGTAATCTGAGCTTTATCTCAGAACCTCTTGGGTTAAGTAAAGGCAAATGATGTGTTCTGGCTCTACAAACATATAATTCATATCCACAACATTCATATTTCCCGAAGTAGTAATATTTAAAACCAAAAAAAAAGGGCCAAATTAAAATACTTTACCTTGCAAGGAGTACACAATCGACGTTTTTTATCTTCCCCAAAATTAAGGCGTCAGAGGGCTGCATGCAATAAAAAATAAACAGCTGCAGCTTAGTAATTTCAAAACATGCATAAACAGTTCTTAAAAATGTGACTCTTTAAACCACAACAGCTCGGTGGAAATACAGTTTGGAGGTACAGCTGAGGGAAATGAGTTTAGGTTTTTACTGCGCAACATTATCATCCACCAGTATTGATTGAGCTCTGGGAGGGCACAGACTCAGCAGGCTCTGAGGCTTGCAGGGGCTTTGTAGCAAGTGCCCCAGAAGACTCGCAGCAGACTGGCATGAAAGTCAAAGGCTGACCGGTGGCACCAAGAGCTCAGTGATTCAATAGCCTGCTTGTGGTGACTGGGCTTCAGGCAGCCAAGGGATGACTTGAAGTGACACAGGGAAAAAAAAACCCAAGAACCGAGATGAGCAAGAAAGCCCGTGAGGCTACCAGCAAGATGCCCGTGTCACGCTAAGAACCAGGCTGAAAAGGAGGGTGTGACCAGGGCGCAAGCTCTTCTCAAGAGGGTCAGAGGAATGCCAGTGTTTGGAAGCAATTTGGAATTAGGAGACACCCTACTCAACCAGCCTAAGGAGCCTTCCCTACAAATCCTACCAACTCTGTTCCCATCCCACGGCTCTGGGGCAGAAAACGTCTCTTCAGATTGATTCACCATCCATCAGTCACCAGCCCATCTGTTAAATTACTGTGGTGTGACCTGGTCTCTAAATTAGAAAGATTTGAATTGAAAATGAGCAACCTGGCTTCTAGAAATGTAATCCGAGAAGCCACTTGTGTGTTCAAAAGCCGTATCGAAACAGTACTCTCCTGTGGCCTCATGGACACCTGAACTGATGAAACCCAGAGGCAGGGCTACTGGCTCTGCCTGAGCAGACATCTCTCAACTGTCCACGCAAAACCAACGTTGCTCTTGATTAAAGAAAAGAAACGAAGCCCATAAAAAGCAATGCCAAAGCCAACACCGTGTCAGCCGGACATTAACCTTGCCAAATGGAGTATCCACATATTTTTCAGTTCTTCCTTCTAAAATTTCTGGATCATCCAAGCCTGTTCCACCAATGATTCCAATCTAAGGGAGAGAAGAGAAGAAAGAAGATTGTCATATCTGGTCATGCTTCATTTTAAGCAAATAGACTTATTCATTTCAAGGTCTTTCATTAAAAAGAAAGAATCAAATCAAATCAAAACAAAAAACCTAAACAAAACAACACAACCTTCTTCTATATTCTTGAAACGGCCAAACATAGACCCGCTGTTTTGCGTCACATGTATTCCCAACTTTAGCTTAGAAACTGAGCCCAGAAGCTGTAGGAAGACCTTCCTGACCAAGGTTGTTTCCCTACCACTTTTACTACAGAATAAAGAAAGCTTGATATTAAAAACTTAGGTATGTTTTTCTTTTTAATAATGGTTTTTTCTTACTACACAGGTTATAAAATAAGAAACTTTCTTTTTCTGCCGCTATAATCACAGAGCTGGAGGGGAATGCAGGTAAAAGATGACAAGTAAATCCACACTAATTTACATACTTAGTCAAAACACTATTCATATGCACACACATACAGGAGACAGCATTTAATACACTGCATTAATTCCAATGTTTATAAAAATAAGCCAGTATTTGAAGTAGCTTTAATTTTTAAGTTCAAGCATTTTATTTCAGCTTCCTGAGACTTTCTAGAAATCTGTGCTCTTGGAAAAAGTGAAGAGCAAACCCAGCACCCACACAGTGGCTCACAACCATCTGTAGCCCCAGTTCCAGGACACCTACTTTTGGCCTCTGAGGGCAATGTACACACACATGCAGACAAAACACCAATGCACATAAAACAAAAACAAATAAACCTGTTTTAAAAATTGGGTTGATCTAACCCTAGTCTAAGAAACAAGAGCAATTACAAAGTCAAATATTAAAGTCTTACTATCAAAAATAAGGAACATCATTATGAACTTTTTCCTGTGTTGACTCCCTTAAAGGAAAACAGGACTTAAATAGGTCAATGGGGCTACAGCATGAGGCCTTAGGAGAAACCACATGGAAAATGACCCCAGCACTTTTTACAATGAAAAGGTGCGAATGTATTGTCACTGAATAAAATTCCTACAAAGTAGAACAGAAGTTTCTGACTCTAGAGAGTAAAATTACAAATAAAGAATTTGTGAGATTTTGCTGCATGTAGAATGGCGGATTTACGTTTCCTGGTGGCTAAAATAGTTGACGTTGGTGCCACCTTGTGGTACATTATTGAAATTACAGCAAATTTTGTATTCTACAACAACGAACTGGCAAAGACCAACCAATATATTGGCGTTTTCTAATCAACAACAGTTATTTCTTTAATACACTTAAGTTCAACAAATATATTAAGTCATTCTTAATATATTTTTACAAAATCCTAGCACTTCTGCTGGTGTGGCTTCTCCATCTTTCACAAATCTGGGCTAACAGACTGTCTCGCCCACGTCCTCCCACTGGGCATCAGAAAAAGCAGTATATGAAATGACCATCATTGACTCTTGAGAGATTTAGCTATAAGGCTTGGCGCAGGAGAATCAGAAGTTCAATGTTGTCTTCCAATATACAGGGAGTTTGTGGCCAGCCTGAGGTACACAACATGAAAAAGCTAAAATCAAATAAAAAACGTGAAACTTTTTATTTATGACCTCTTTGCCCAATCATTTCACGATGCTCCCTGGACCACAGCATCTCAGAATTCGAGTCAACACTGAACTTTCGGGCTTGAATACAAAATAGATCTCATTGTGTTTTGGAATCACTCTCAGAGTGCAGACAAGCTGGGCCAGGATGAGAGCAGCAACTGGAACAGAAGAAGCTCCGGAAACTCACAGTCCTTTATTTCCCAGCTTGAGCTTCAGTCCAAACCCTCCCAGGTACATGACGGCACCGCATTGGGTAGCTGGCAACTCAGCCCTCAGAAAGGAGTGGGCAGTACTTGGGCAAGCTGACCTGGAGGGCCACAGCGGTCTATGAAGCCCGCCCAGTCATCCAACTGGATCGCACAGGAAACCAGAGCAGACACTGAACACTGCTCTGCCGAATGGAACTCAGCTGCCTGCAGAGCCAATGTGTCCAATATCACCCCCTGCTGGTCGTTCAGGCAAAGTACAGCTGGATGAAGCTTCCAAGCACGGTTTAGCAAGGGCTGAGCACTTCACTGGCCTCACCCTATCTGATTTTCACAGCCACCCTCTTAGACAGGTCCTGAGAGACTACTTCCACTTAAAAACAAAGAATGAGAAGAACTCCTGTTTCCTGGCTTCAGCACCATGTTCTAACTCCCAGCATCCTCTTGGGGTCTTCCAGGAGTCCAGTCACTGTCTCTACGATCTAAAGAAACTCACCCTAGCTCAGGACGAGCTTTTGCCCAAGATCACAGAGCACACTACACAACACAGTACGCAGAGCCTCTGGGTAGCTACGCGAGCATCTGAGGCAGTGGTTCTGCAGTTCCTCATGTTGTGCTGACCCCCAACCATAAAACTAACTTTGTTACTTTGTTCGTAACTATAGTTTTGCTACTTTTATGAATCATAAGGTAAAAAAAATTGATAGGCAACCCCCAAAGGCGGGGGACCCGCAGGTGAGAACCAATGACCTAAGGACACTGCTGATAGATCCATTGTCCACACTGAGGAGGCAGCAAGCACCTTACCAGATCCCAAGTTCAGGTGACTCTAGAATGCCAAAATGGACTCGAGGGCTCAGATAGAACGGATGGGTCACACTGTACTTCCAGGAAGTCTTCCTATACTAAACAAGGTTCTGAAACAAGGGACACCTTTAATTGCTCATCATTCTCCCCAGTTTTCCACCGCTCACCTCGAAAAGAACGCCTGCTTCCAGCAAGGCTGAAGGTGCCTGCTTCACCGCACCTTGTGGCTATTTTCCCGGAAACAGGAGCTGTTACCTGTGCCATCCTGTGCGCTTTCACTGTTACCTCAAAACCAGGACTTCACCTACCCCACTTGGTCTCAGGGACCATCCTGCTGCACCCCGGATGGCCTGCCTCCCCAGTGTACTCTCAACACACCAAAGACATGAACTAATGCCAGGAAGATGGGCAGCTTTTGGGTATGTCAAGCTCAAGATGAGGAAAGACAGCTAGGGCGGGATCTGCTACAGTCCCTCATCTGGGTTTCCAGTCCTTCAGCTCCAGTTACCACCAACAAATACCGAGGTGCTATGTGTGTGTGGTCTTGTAGGATCCCACTGATACCAGGAAGTCCAGGTTTACGGGGACAAAGAGGCCAAGTACCTGAGCTTGGGAGGTCTGTACAAAACCTGCAATACGAATCAAAGGGGTTGTATCACAACTGGCTCTATTTCTGACAACCCCTAAGTCAGCTTCCTCTACAGGGAATGCCTATGGGCTGAAGTGTGCCTGGGTCCAAATTTATACACACGTTATGATGCTCAGTACTTTAGTGACAGGGTCAAACCTAAAAAAAAATACTGATGGGCTTAGGAAAAGAAATTGCAACAGACAGCTACACCCAGAAGGAAGACCACAGAAGCCTGAGAACTGAAGTTCTCAGAAAACAGAGGCCGCTCCCAGCTTAAAGATTCTACAAGGCTGATGGACTCATTAGGACTTCTGGACTGTAAGGAGATGAGATGCTGCAGCTCCAGAGTCAAACCCTAGGCCACACCTTTGGTTCTCCTGCCTGCCCACGTCTCACCCACCAAAGAGCTACCGGCAGCGGACACATGGAATCTATTGATTTAGCAGTCCACCAAGCTCTAGCAGCTTGACGCTAAGAATGTCATCAGATGAAATCCGAAAGGCGTCCTGCTCTGCCGTAAACGGTCTAATCTCAGTTCCCACCAACCTATTTGACTTATGACTTCATTTTATTCTGCAACAAAAGAAACTTCATGAAACTGTTTATACACTGAAACATTTTCTTCGGGGCAACTCATCTTGGCTCAAATATCTCCTATTCCATTTGAGAGATTTAAAAAAAAAAAAAACCCCAAACGTGGTCATCCAAAACCTAAAAGCCCAGGAGGGTGACCACAGAAGAAAGCAACCCTGTTGGCAGATTATTACAAGGCTCCAGCACTGGGAGGCGGTGTTTGCTGCTCAGGCTCTCCGGCCTGCAGAGCTCTGTTAAGGCCATACTAGCAAACCAACATAGGCACAGAAGTCCCAGAAGCCTGGCAGACCACAGCAGCCGTGGCTCACGTCACAGACCTTTAGACACCCCAAAGCCGGTACGGCTCCCACCTGAAATCGACTAGCGGTTTCTGAGGAGCATTTTCGTCAAAACTCACCATATTCATTCCAAGCCTCCCCTGCTTATGGAACGAGGGCAGGATGTGGCCTAGGCTCCTTCCTACTCAGCTGATGGGTATCAGCATCCACTCTACGCCAAAGTCAGGCCCAGAGCTGCAGGAGATCTGATTAATGGGCAAGGCACACACTTTATTCAAAGCTTGTTGGTTGGTTCTAGTGTGTGGCTCTGCTTCAAACACAGATTTCTTACAAAGCGAGCTAGACGAGAACGGCAGGCTGTATAATGTCCCCCGTGCTAGTCAGCTGACTTTCTGTCACTGGGGCAGAACAACATCTGTGAGGAAAAATAAGAAGGACAGTTTACTCTGACTCAGAGTTTTCATCTGTGGTCACCTCAAGGCTGAGCCTGTGACTGGGTGCAGAGGCTCACCCAGAGGAAAGCTGCTCAAATCACTGCTGTAAAATGGGAAGGCCTGCAGTTCCAACACCCGCTACCAGTACGTCTCAAATGACTCAGCTTCCTTCTAAGCTCCCAACAACACAGCAGGTTGTAATGCCTTCAGCTCTTGGGCTCTTACAGAATATTTAGAATCCAAACTACAAAAGGCTCCCCCTAAGAGATGATTACAGCCTAGACCCCAGAACCTATATATGCTTTTCCATGTAAATAAATTAAGACAGAAGACTATCCTGAACTATCTGGATGGGCCCTAAATGGAATCCAGAGAGTGCTGGTAACAGGAAGTTAAGAGGGAGAAGGCCACGTGGTGATGGAGGATGTGGTAGGTAAGGCTGGGACACAAGTACTGGTGTCTCTAGAAGCTGTAGAATCAAGTCAAATAATGCTTCCTACCTGCAAGAGGAACCGGCTCAAGTGCAAACGTGTACAACCACTTTGAAAATTAATCTGGCAGTTTCTCAGACATCGGGGTATAAACCCAAAAGATGTTCTACCATACCACAAGGACATTTACTCTATGTTCACAGCAGCTTTATTCGTAATAGCCATTAACTGGCAACAACCTAGATGTCCCTCAACCAAAGAACGGATACAGAAATTGTGGTAAATTTACACAATGGAAGACTACTCAGCTGTTAAAAACAGAGACATCATGCAATTTGCAGGCAAATGGATGGAATTAGAAAATACACTGAGTGAGGTACCACAGACCCAGAAAGAATCTCACTCAGGAGTAACAGGCATCTGGTGTACACGGAGGGACATACCTGGTTGGGAGAGCGGGTGGGAAGAGGAGCAGGGGTGGCAACCAGGTGTGGAGAGAATGGATATTGTTGGGGAGGCGTCTCTAGGACAGGGGAGATTCCTAGAAGCGGGGGATATAGAGCCTGAAGTTGCCACCTTGGGTATCCAGAGTTGGGGCTTCCGGTGGAGGGAGGAAGACATCAGCTCACCCATAAAAATCTCCGACCCAACACTTGTTCTCCTTACAAGAAGTGTAGGGAAGCCAGAGACACGTGAATCTCTGAGTTCAAGGCCAGCTTGGTCTACAGGATGAGTTCCAGGATAGCCAAGGATAGATACAGAGAAACCCTGTCTTGAAAAGCCAAGAAAGAAAGAAAAAAGAAAAGAAGTATAAGGAAAAAGATAGAGCAAAGATTGAAGGAATACCCAACCAATGGCTGGCCCAACTTGAGACCCAACCCACGGGAGATAGCTAATCCCTGATACTATTAATGATACTCTGCTGTGCTTGCAGACAACAGGCCTAGCGTAACTATCTTCTGAGAGGCTTCATCTATCAGCTGATGGAAACAGATGGGAGACCCACAGCCAAACATCAGGCGGAAGTTGAGTCTTTTGGAAGAGCTGGGGAAGGATGAAGGGAGCCAGAGGAGTCAAGGTATGGGGCTCTCCTGGATACGGTTTAAGTCCGCAGCCTCCGGACAGCCACTTATTTGCCCTCGGTCTATGATGATAGACTCCCTTTTCTCAGCGGGTTTTAAAAGTCTCCCCTGATCTGGATGATCCCAGGTCTTATAAGGAGGTACTGGAAGATTAGAGGCCAGACCCATCCCAATAAGAAAACTGCTCTAGCAAGCATCTAGGAATCCCTAGAATAGCCCCACCCTGCTAAAGAGTTTAATCCAGCAGTGACCTTCCATTGTTCTTGGAGATTCCTGCCACAATGGCAATGCTGTATTTTCCTTGTGATAGGATCATGAAGTATCCCTGACCCCTGACTCCAACGAATCAAGCACATTCACCCTCAGAATCCCTCCCTTTGGCCAGGGTTTATATTGCCTTTGAGTTCACATGAATAAGGTAAACGCTTTTTCACTTCAAGACCCTCTGAGATCCGTCATTTAGCCTCACCCAGCCTGTGTCTCAGCTGCAAGCTGACCAGGCCTGGGCTTTCAACCGCACCTCTGCCATGTCTTAGCACAGCGGAGTAAGGAGGAGCTGTAACACTTTGGTGTTACAAAGTCATAGAGGTTGGATTGCCCGAGCTTCCATTGCCATGGCAATGGCAATCTCATGCTAAAAGAGCTAAACTGGAACACTGTGGAAAATCTTCTCCACACCCCAGAGTAGCGTTGGGCCTCACCCTAAGGCGCCCTAGCTGCCCCTGAGAGGAATGGAACCCCCATTCTCAGAACCCCTATTCTCTGTCTGGAAGCTGAACTCCAGGCCCCCGCAAAATGGAGAACTACAAAGGACTCCATAGGAAGACCTACTAAGTCAACGAACCTGGGCCCATAGGAACCCACAGACAATGAACCCCCAACCAAAGAGCATGCATGGGCTGGACCTAGGTCCCCTGCACATATGTAACAGATCTGCAGTTTATTCTTTATGTGGGTCCCCTAACAGAGCAGGGTCTCTGTTGCCTGCCTTTGGATCCCCTTCCCCTAGCTGGATTGCCTTGCTCTTCTCAGTGGGAGAGATGGAGCTTAGTCCTGCTGTGACCAGGGCAGGTAGGTACACATGGGGGGGGGCACTCCCCTTCTCTGAGTAGATGGAGGGAGAAGGGAAGCAGGTGTGAGGGTGAGACTGGAAGAGGAGGGAGGCTTCAATCAGGTTGTAAAGTGATTAAATAAATTAACAAATAAAAAAAGAGGAGTAAGCCCCAAAATGAGAGGCTCATTTTGGACTCAAGGGCCCACAAACTGTGAGAACACATTGGTGTTTGAAGGCAATCAACATGAATTGCTTTTGCAGCCACTGTGTACAAACACAGTGAGAACGAATCATGCCCATACTTTCCAAAGCTCCCCTATGTCAGCACTGTGTAAGTCTGCAGGCATCTTAAATCCTTAGCTAGTTAGCACCCATATCGCTGGGCCATACTCTATAAACTTAACGAGCTGAAGCCCAGGATTTTGCTATCTAACAGGGTACCAGATGAGGCAGACTCATTGCATCCTTTGAAAACCACTGAGGTACCGATTAGAATACACTTATAATCACCATTAAGGATCTAGGCACCATCACAAGCAAATATTTATGTTATCTGTTTTCTCATCTTTTTTCTATGTGGGTCAGATTTTTAATTAGCATGCAGAACCAGTTTGAAAATCAAATGAACTGCTGAATCATATCAATTTCTGTTCCTACCCTACCACCCCTAGCAAAACACAAAGAACAAAAAGTAACTCCCTCAAGGCATCTTTGGCCCTTTTTCTGCCTGCTTTTAGATACACAAAACCCAGGGTTCCTACCTCTCCTCACCAGGAGGTCGCTCAGACAATGGCCCAGGGGTCTTTAACTAAATATGAAATAGCTTCCCAGGGCACATGTGAGTGTGCAACATATTCAGCTGTCACAGTGGGGAGGAGATACTGTTTGCACTTTGTTGGAGTTTTAGGATGTGTTCTGTGTGCTGCAAAGCTCAGGACAATCTTAAAGAAGAATCTTATAGGAGTCAACCATGCTCAACACAGCCCAAAGGAGGGTTTGTTTGTTTGCTTTTGAGATAGTTTCTCTGTGTAACAGAGCCCTGGCTGTCCTGGGCTCATTTTATAGACCAGGCTGGCCTCAAACTCACAGGGATCCACCTGCCTCTGTCTCCCAAGTGCTGGGATAAAAGACAGGGGCCAGAGTTTTAAAAGGCATTTTCCTAACCAGGACACTCTGATTTGCTGTCTCCCTTCATACCAGTGTTTGAGGTCGACTACTGACCTACAGAAGGTCCACATACCCTCTATCACTCTAAACGTGGTTAACATTATTTCCTTATCTCCCAGAAACTGGCCAGGGGCAATCCAGATCACTGAAGCAGCTTTTCAAATATCCCCTCCCTCTCTGGATGCCAAAGAGTCTGTAGGCCTTCTGTAGAGTCAAGCATACCACCAGCCCATGGCTAAAGCTGGACAATGTTTCCCTGAAGTCTCTCCGGACAATAGTAGCTATTAATCCCTGGCCCCTGCCTCCTGCTACCTCCCATCCATAGCTGCTTCATGGGCAGGAACTGTTACACTGTCTCTATTATCTCCCACTGTGGGAACCTGGACATACTCTGCAGCAACTCTACTGCTGTACCTCATGCTTTCCTTGGCCCCCCAAGCAGAAACATGCTAGCAGAAGAAATACCGTATTTACCCTCCAGGCTTTTATTTGGAAGTAATTCCTCAGCACCTTTGGGGTTGGAAGCCAGACACAGAGGCCACCCTTTCCTTCTTGCTATACTCCCCACATCTTATCTCCACTCTGCCTGCAGATCCTCACTACTTCTGTGGCTGCCAGAGCAGACTGGCACAAGTGCAATGGCTTCTGGCCAGAGGCTCTCCTTTGCCCAGTACAGGCAATTCTGTACAGAGCAGCCAAGCAATCACTTAAAAATATAAATCAGACACTACCTCTCTATTCAGAATCCTTAAATGGCTTCCAAAGCATTTAGAATCAAATCCAACTTTTTTTTTTTGTTGGCTTGTTTTTATTATTTTTTTGAGATAGGGTCTAACTGTGTAGCCATAGTTGACCTGGAACTCACCACACAGACCAGGCTAGCTTCAAACGAAGGGCTATGCCTGTGCCTGCCTTTGCCTCCAGGGTACTGGGTTCAAAGGTGTGTGCAAATATAAATTCTTTCTCATAGTTTACATCCTGAAGGCCTACACCCAGATACTTCTCATATCACAAGCAGAGGTATCTATTTCAAGGCTGTCATGCTTATTTCTTCCCCAGTCCTAGCAGGCCACTAAAATCTCAGGTTCTTTATCATCATCTCAGCTATCAGTTTGTCTTCCATGAAGTTCCTACAATAAAATCAGACTTACAAACTTATTTCTTGCAATTTGCAGGCCCTTAAGTTCAAGATAAAGGCCAACTCAGTGTCTGGGAGAGCCTGCTCTTTGGTTCATAGGTCTATGGCAGAACCATGAGGCTCTGTTACAATGGTGCTATTGCCCTCATGGAAGCTCCGTGATCATGACATAATCCCCTCCAGCCACCCCATCTCCTCAAACAGCGACATTAGCAGCACAGCTTTAAAACCATCACCTAATGGCCCTTTCTGTCCGCTCCCAGGACTATTACTAACTAGTCCATACATATTATTTAGTCTTCCAGCCCCAGTAAAAGACGAACGTAAAGAAAAAGGGTCACTGTTTTACTCAAATATGTATTCTCAGAGCCTGGTAGGTCTCCAGTACTTCTGGGTGGGATTCTGCCAGTAGACAGCTAAGTTTCATTGAGTTACCAAGCATTACACTGCCCATATAAAACCGGAGGCTTTTCATCTGAATGGTCATCTGTATTATCTCTCAAACCAAGGGCATCAAATTTAAACTCACAATCCTGGTAATGTTTCCATTTTTTTACAAAGGAAGGTATCAGGGTTGGCTGGCATTAATGGAACGAGAACTAAGCTGGATATGTGCAACATGCTTACTGAATTTAAATCCAACATCTCAAAGTAGCTGTGACTAGCACTGGTCTTCTATTGGAGGACCCTAGGGCTCACTGCCTATTAGAGCACATTGCGGACAGAAGGCAGCCAGCACTGGAGCAAGAAGCCAGGGCTCTCAGTTCCGATTTTTGGGTCCTTGATACCAACGTGGGAATTTTTCCACTGAGAAACTGAGAGACCAAAAGATTAAGAATAAGCAGTTATTATTAATGTTTAAGGCCTGAACTAGCTGGGTGAGGTCCAGTAATGCCCTGAGGGGAAGAACCCGCCTTACTGCATTCTTTCCACACTCACTAGAGATACAGTTGCTAGGAAACTGGCCCATCCCCCTAGGGAGGGATACCAGATCATTAATGGTTTGGGGACCTTCCTATAGCCAATCAATTCAAAATGCAGCATTTTGACCAACAGATGCTTGCCAGGCAGGAATCGCCCCTGCCTTGGGCATGCTGGGAGGGACCAGAATCTTTAAATCACCCAACTAACCAGAGCACGGGGCTCTCTCCTCTCACCGCTTCGGCGGTGGGGGACGTGACCCCAAACTGCAGCTTGTAATGATTTATAATAAAAAGATCCTCATGTGCATTGCAACGGCAGTCTTTTGGGGTATCGCAATCCGTGCACAACAGTACCCAACTGAACTGTCATTTCTCAGTAACAGAAGAAATGGTGCAATGAGCCAGGCCACATGCCACCTGCCAGACACCAATGAGACTCCTCACCCATACTTGGAGAATGCCCAGTGGTTTTTGCAGTGATGGCCTGTGCATATGTGCAGCCCAAGCTCTCTGTTTCCTAAGGTAGGATGACTCCTTCACTCACATAGTAAAGCAACACAGAGGCCATGTTTCAGGTCTAAGAAACTATCTCACATCTACTTGCTGGGAACACCGGGTTTAAAGTGTAACTGTCTTTATCTAAACCCTGTTTGTTATATAGGACACTGAAGTTGACCTTTCAGGGCCTCAGCTTTACCTCTGTAAGAAAGAGTGTGCATGGTCTTGTGGTCTCAAACAAGCCACCCCTATTACCAGATGATGTACAGATAATAAAATACAGTCCATGTCTGGTGAGTGTATACATACACGTATCATGGATGTGCATATGAAGAAGCCATAGGCAGACATCAGCTGTCTCTCTCATGTAATCTTAACCTATCTTTCAATGAGAAAGGAGAAAGGCATTCTCACTGAATAGGGAGTTCACCAATTTGGCCAGGCTGGCCAGTTTTCAGGCTCAGAGTCTACCTGTGTCTGCCTCTGTACTGTCAGGACTGTAGATGCTACCTCTGCAAGCAGCTACCCGACCCCGAATCCCATGGGGGTGGAGGGTCCAAATTCATGTTCTCACATTTGGGTAGCAAGTACTCCAAAGACTGGGCTACTTCATTCCCTAGTCCTAAGATACGTTTTTCAATACGTTATTTCACTGTTTATGGGCCCTTTGTATTTTCTATTTAGAATGCTGCCTGAACAGTTTGTGGACTATGGTGTTGGCACCAGTTCTTACCAGCAATGCTCTCACCTGTTCCAGCCTCAAGGACAGAAATCAGCAGGCATCCCTACCACCATTTATAGCTCTAAGTTTTATTTCAAAAGCTTGCCAAGATAAAAAAAAAATACATTATCATTCAATATTTACATAGCTGCGCCTGCTCCTAAGTGGACCGCATTCATTTTACAAGGAAACTGTGTGCCAGGCAGAATGCTAACCAGATCAAGGCGAATTCTTTCTGTTGAAATATACTGGTCCTTGCATGGATAGTATTATCCCAATTGGGCCGAGTGAGTGAGAAGTACCAGCCATTTTGGCTTTACTCACACTGTAGGTCAGAGATGAATCTATCTTCTAATCATAGGCCTCTACCTCAGTGAAAGTATTTGGGTTCGACACGACAAGATACCCTAAGGACAGTTTATTAATCTGTCCCCCACTTTATACGAAGTTTAGGGAGAGGTGTGACGCTGTGGCCTAATGATAATGATGGACATAGTTTGGAATTATCTCCACTCCTAAAAACTCAAGTATTCCCAATACAGACATTATGATTCTAGCCTTTCCAGCCTACACTGTAGCAAAATTCCCACTTTATAAATACGTGTTGACCTTTTCTGGCCCATTCCTGCTGACTGGAACGGAGGCTTTTTATAAATGTAAATAATCCTTTTCAAAATGTTAAAAACAAACAAACAAACAAACAAAACAAAACAAAACAGGCAGGCTGCAGGCTAACTGCAGGTATTGGCCTCTTTCAAGGGAATCAAAAAGAATGCCTGGAGAACACAGTGCATTTCCTGTACCACAAGCTAGAAATTCCTAAAGTGAATCAAGTTTATTGCGCTCTTGGCTAATAATAAACAGCCTAGAAAGGACTTAGACTTTTCCACTCCATACTCATCAATCAGGACTTGTTTAAAAGACCCAGGGGAAGACTCAGAACTCATGGTCTCCTCTAGCCAGCGGTTCCCGGGCGCACAAGAATCCCTTGGGTAGAGATCTCTGGGGACCGGGGACTCGAGGCCCAAGAAAATAGCTCTAACTTTCACGGCTGCAAAACGGTTTAAGGACAGAGGCCTCCAGGCTGGGAGCGGCCCTAACAGATGGGAGCGGTCTGCACGCCGCCGTTAAAAGTCTCAAAGCTCACACAGCTCTGCGCTACCGGCGTAAAACAAAGCAAAAGGAAATCTAAGTTGGGGAGCGGGGCGGGGGGGAGAGGAGGAGGAGACGAAGCCAGAGGCGTGCAAAAGAGCAAGTGCACAGCTCTCCCACGTGGGCCAAGTCAAGGGAGCGGAAGCGCGAATCCCGTAAGGCTAAAAGGACCGGCGCAGCAGCCGCAGGAGCTGGGCCACGCGTCAGCTCCCGCCGGGGCATCTCCGGAGAGGAGTTACGGGCATTAAGAAAGGGTGGCATCCCGTTTGCAGGCTGCGCATAGCTCCCCTCACCCCCAGTCCCCAACCCATCCGAGCACCGGTTACCACCGTACAGGCCCGGTATGCCGATGAGTTCAAAGGCTGGGGGAATGGGGGTGTGCTGGCGGCGGGTGCCGCGCCCCTGTCCCTCTCCGCTGTGCCACGAGTGGGGGGCGACCAGGCTGGGGATCCACCCAGGAGGCGCGGCCCCAGCGGAGGCGCCAATGGAACCCGGCAGGGCTGACCCCTCTGCAGCTTGTAGGGTGATCTCACCTTCACCGCCGAGCAGGCGGCGCCCGAGGCCATGTCTGCACCGGGGAAGTCCACAGCAGGCGGCGGCGCGGGACCGGGAGTCGGCGGCGGAGCCAGCGCAGCGCGGGAGTGAGCAGTGCGGGGGCCCGCGGGCTCTGGCTCCGCCTCTTCCTCCCGGGGAGCTCGGGATTGGCTGCCCTTCTGGCACCCTCCTCCTCAAATCAGGTTCCCGCCTCCCGACCCCTGGGCACACTTTTCGGTTTCTCGGGGCTTCTGTGGCTGTGCCGTTCCACGGCGTGTCCGCGATCGAGGTAGACAAGCAGTCACTTGAGGACGTGCTCGGCGCCTAGTCTTTTAACTTTTTCACAAGAACTTCGGGAGGTGGTGCAGCTCTGGACTGCACTGGCTGCTCCGGTGGCCTGGGCTGAAAAATCAGGCCCTGCGGCATTCCAGCCCGGCTTTTGGGAGAGCGAAAGGAGGCTGAAGGGTGCTACCGGAGCTTCCCGCCCCCAGAGCTCTGATTTACAAACTGATTTACTCACCTTCAGTTTGCCTGCCTAGTGCTACCAAGCAAGGGGCATTTCTTTTTCTTTCTTTATTATTATTTTTGTTATCATTATTTTAATTCTTCATACAGTGCCTAGGGGTACAGATTTGCAGTCCCAGCCACTCATGATGCCAGAGCCCAAGTATGGCAAGTTCAAGGTCCGGCTTGGCTACAGAGTGAGTTCAAGGCCATTCTGAGCAATCATAAGAGCCTAACTCAAAAAGCAATAAGAAGGCTTGGTATTTAGCTCTGCACTAGAGTGTTTATCTAACATCCAAGGATTCCCAATAAAACAAAACGTCCCTTGCCAAGGCAGCATACAGTACAGCAGGATTTTCAGAGTCAGGACCTGTGTTGCCATGATGAATTACCAGCAGGACTCACTCAGACCCCAGTGACCTTTTCCCTGGATACTCACCCTCACAGGCTCTATCCTTTCTCCGCTAGGATGATTATTATAGCCTTTGATGGAATAAGCTGTCTCAAGCAAAATTTGGCTTAGCAGCTATCTTGTTTTATTTTTTTAAGATTTTTTTTATTTATGTCTATGTGTGCACGCATATGCTTGCAACTCTCTCTCTCTCTCTCTCTGGGTGTGTGTGTGTGTGTGTGTGCAGCTTGCTGCAAGCCTGATGGCTTCAGTTTGATATCAGAACCCACATGGTAAGAGATGAGAACCAACTCCTACGGATTGTTCTGACCTCATGCATGCTTGAAGGCATGTACATACACGAGCGAGCATGCGCGCTCGCACAAGCACACACACACACACACAGTAAATCTACTAGAGAAAAGCCAGGAGCTTGAGAATACTTGGTGAATGAGAGCAATTTTCTCAAGGCCTCTCCGCTGATGGATCTGTTGGGCCTTTGGAAGCTTGCTATGCAGCGTGGACTCGGTTCAGAGTTTTACATCCTGTAGATGAGACAGATCTTAACCCAACTTCGTGCAAGCAGGTCTAGGCTCTTCTCATCGATGCCTCTCTGTGGAAAGCTAGCCACACATAATAGATGTATTATATAATAGATTCCTAGACAGAAAAGAAGTTTGAAGTGGGATATACCGCCCTTCCTGGAGTTCCTCCTGTGAGGTGCCGGCCACACTCAAGCGGTTCCTGTAAGACCATGGACGCCTGTGAGGATGGACTTGTTCCGAGCCTGCTCGGACTTTCCCAGTGATATACCTTACATTACATTTCACTGAATAAATCTGTAATTCTGGACTAAATTGAAACAATTTCCTGCGCTCTTCTAAGAAATGTGGCGCCCCTTAGAAGTTGTTGGGTACTGTTTCCTTCTCCATATATGGGGATGCGTGGTTCAGGAAAAGCTGCTCCACTCCCACCCCACCCTCCAAGGGGTCTTAGCAGCTTCCTTCATTGTACGTTACAGAAAAGAGATGAGTGTGTGATTTTACATTACAAATGACAACCATAGGATTTTCTATGGTTGATTTTCTATTTTCTGAAACTTTTATTTAAAAGAGGTGTGTGTTTGAGTGTGTGTACTTTTTGTGATTTTGGGATATTGAAAGTTCCAGCTGTGCTTCCAGAGGTCAGAAGACAATTCATAGGAATAGCTCTTTTTTTTTTTTTTTAATTTTTATTTTTTGCTGCCACCTGTGAGAACTGGGATTCAAACTCATCAGTTCTGGATACAAGGCCCTCTACCCACTGAGTGATCTTGTTAGGTCAAATATTTTATTTTAGAAGACCATGTCAAACTGGAGTTGTAGAAAGTTTAGAAACATAATATTCTGGGCCAGGCATGGTGGTGCATACCTTTAATCCCAGCATTTGGGAGGCAGTGGCAGGCAGATCTCTGAGTCTGAGGCTAGCTTGCTTTACATAGTGAATTCCAGGCCACAGCTACATTCTAAAAAAGAGAAGAAACCAAACCATACGTTCTAATAAATACAATCCAGCCTTGTCAGAAATAGGTTTCACTGATTAATAAAAGAATCAGCAGGATATGATAAGTTGAAACAATGAGCAGAAAGAGAACGCTAAAATAGTAAAATACGAAAGTGATTATATATATATATATATATATATATATATATATATCAAGGCAATGCATCTATTTCCTATGGAATCCTTTCTGATCAGCAGATACAGTTCACATCTGTGACTGAAGAAGAATGGGATACCAAATTTCATTTATTATTTGTTATTATTTATGTGAGTTTGTGTGTGTGTGTGTGTGTGTATGTGTAGAGAACAATTTGGTGAAGTCATTTCTGTCCTAGTTTTATTGGGACCCATGAATTAAACTCAGGTCAGTAGGCTTTCATGGCAAGCTCCCTTCACCACTGAACTATCACACCAACCTATAACATCAATAATCTGCAAAGTAATACCTAAAATCATAACTGTTGAGCTCTTACCAATAAGAGACAATAAGGCAAGTTTTATCCCTTGGGGAAGGAGCCAAAATTGAGCAGCCTGTGAAACTCAAAGATGCAGGCAGTAACTGAAGAAATGACCGTGGCCGCATTCCCATGTAGCTGTGCATTTATAGGCACTAACATGACAAAACACTTTTGTCTGGTGATTTTTCCAGACACTTAAGATTACAAAGTCACCTTGAAGAGATGTAGAAAACAAATGGAGAACTCAGCTGCTCCTTTGCTACTCAGAGTTTGCAGATGGGATTGCTCTTAGGAAGACTTGTGGGTTCATGCTTCGCTGTGGTGGCATGAAAGGGTTGGTGCTAACAACTTTGCCCTATTGTGTATATATATTATATACACTTTTGGATTTTCTTTTTCTTAGTAAGTATGTAATATAAGAATGGCAAAAAAATTAAATAATATGTGGTTTCCTTTTTGGGTTTTGGGTTATTATGGGGAATACCATGAGACAAGAAATGCCAAGGCTAAATCTGGGAAAGTAACTAATATCTGTTATACCTTTTGATTCCCATTCTTGTTACATTTCCCCTCCACCAACCTATAAACTTATTTTATGAAGATAATTCTAAACAAGTACCCAAGACACGCTATAACCATGCCTCTTTTTCTCAGAGTCTCTATTATGTAGCTTTGGTTGTCCTAGAAGTCACTATGGAGAGTAGGTGGGCCTCAAAGTCACAGAGAGCCACTTGCCTCTGCCTCCTGAGTGCTGGGATTTCAGGCCTGCACCACTACACCCAGCCAACATTTATGAAACTGCTTTATAAAACTATACAGACATTCAGTGGCTTATCCTTTTATGCGTTGTGCATGTTTGGAGCATGCATGTGAGTATGCCAGTGTGCCTGTGCACATACATGTGAAGGCCAGAGGAGGATGTTACCTGCATCCTCTGTCACTTTCTGCCTTATTGCCTGATCCAGTGTCTTCCGCTGAGTTGGAAGCCTGCCAGGAGGCCTAGGCTCGACTGGCTGGCCAGTGAGCTCCCAGGATCTACCTGCCTCCACCTGGCAATGCTGGGATTACAAGTACGTGAAGACATATAAAGCATGTATTGGGGATTCAGATTCAAGTCTTAATGCTTGCATATCAACTTCTCCTACCCACTGAGCCATCCCCTGAGCCTTGACTTATATAATTTTGTTTTTAACATTTTTAACTTTTATTAATTACACTATATTCACTTTGTATCCCCCCATAAACCCCCTCCTCCTCCCTTCCTAAACTCACCTTCCCTCCCCCTTCTTCACGCATGCCCCTCCCCAAGTCCCCTGATAGGGGAGGTCCCTCTCTCCTTCCTTCTAATCTTAGTCTATCAGATCTCATCAAGAGTGGCTGCATTGTCATCTTCTGTGGCCTGGTAAAGCTCCTCTCCTCCCCCCTCAGGGAGGTGATCAAAGAGCAGGCCAATCAGATTACGTCAGAGGCAGTCCCTATTCCCATTACTATGGAACCCACTTGGACACTGAACTGCCATGGGCTACATCTGTGCAGGGGTTCTAGGTTAACTCCATGCCTGGTACTTGGTTGGAGTATGGGTCTCTGAAAAGACCCCTGTGTTCAAATTTTCTGATTCTGTTGCTCTCCTTGTGGAGTTCCTGTCCTCTCCAGATCTTACTATTTCCCACTTCTTTCATAAGATTCCATGCACTCTGCCCAACAGTTGGCCATAAGTCTCAGCATCTGCTTTGATAGTCTGCAGGGCAGAGCCTTTCAGAGACCCTCTGTGGCAGGTTCCTAACTTGTTTCCTGTTTTCTTCTTCTTCTGATGTCCATCCTCTTTGCCTTTCGGGATGGGGTGTGAGCATTTTAGTCAGGGTCCTCCCTCTTGATTAGTTTCTTTACATATACAGACTTTAGTAGGTTTATCCTATATTATATGCCTATATGTGTAAGTATATACCATGTGTGTCTTTCTGATTCTGGGACAGCTCACTCAGGATGATCCTTTCCAGTTCCCATCATTTACCTGCAAATTTCATGATTTCATTATTTTTCATTGCTGAGTAATATTCCATTGTGTAGATATACCACAATTTCTGTATCCATTCTTAAGTTGAGGGACATCTGTGTTGTTTCCATATAACAAATAAAGCTGCTACAAACATGGTTGAGCAAATGTCCTTACTGTGTACTTGAGCCTCTTTTGGATGTATGCCTAGGAGTGGTATGGCTGGATCTTGAGGAAACACTATTCCTAGTTGTCTGAGAAAGCTCCAGATTGATTTCCAGAGTGGTTGTCCAAGTTTACATTCCCACCAGCAGTGGAGGAAGGTTCCCCTTTCTCCACAACCTCTCCAGTATGTGTTGTCACTTTTGTTTTTGAACTTGGCCATTCTGATGGGTGTAAGGTGAAATCTCAGGGTCGTTTTGATTTGCATTTCCCTGATGGCTAATGAGGTTGAACATTTTTTTAAGTGTTTCTCTGCCATTTGATATTCCTCTACAGAGAATTCTCTGTTTAGCTCTGTTCCCCATTTTTTAATTGGATTACTTGGTTTGTTGCTTTTCAGCTTCATTAGTTCTTTATATATTTTGGATATTAGCCCTCTGTCAGATAAAGGGTTGGTGGAGATTCTTTCCCAATTTGTAGGAATTCGTTTTGTTTTGATGATGGTGTCCTTTGCTTTACAGAAGCTTTTCAGTTTCATGAGGTCCCATTTATTGATTGTTGCTCTTAGAGCCTGTGCTGTCGGTGTTCTGTTCAGGAAGTTGTCTCCTGTGCCAATGAGTTCTAGGCTGTTCCCCACTTTTTCTTCTAACAGATTTAGAGTATCTGGTTTTATCTTGAGGTCTTTGATCTACTTGGACTTTAGTTTTGTGCAGAGTGATAAGTATGGTTCTATTTGCATTTTTCTACATGTAGATATCCAGTTAGACCAGCACCATTTGTTGAAGATGCTATCTTTTCTCCATTGTATGGTTTTGGCATCTTTGTCAAAGATCAGGTGTCCATAAGTGTGTGGGTTTATTTCTTCTTTATTTCTTTCCTGACCCAGCTGTCATTTAGTAGCAAGTTGTTCAGCTTCCATGTATGTGTAGGCTTTTTGCTATTTCTGTTGTTGTTGAGGTCCAGCTTTATTCCATGGTGATTAGATAGGATACAAGGGATTATTTCAATCTTCTTGTATCTGTTGAAGCTCACTTTGTGACCAACCATATGGTCTATTTTGGAGAAGGTTCCATGAGGTGCTGAGAAGAAGGTAAATTCTTTTGTGTTTGGGTGTAAGGTTCTGTAAATGTCTGCTAGGTCCATTTGATTCATGACCTCTGTCAGAGACATTATTTCTTTGTTTAATTTCTGTTTTGTTGACCTGTCCTTTGTTGAGAGTGGGGTGCTGAAGTCTCCCACTATTAATGTGTGGGGATCTATGGGTGGTTTAAGTTTTATCAATGTTTCTTTTACAAATGTGGGTGCCCTTGTATTTGGGGCATAGATGTTCAGGATTGTGATGTCTTCCTGGTGGAATTTTTCCTTGATGAGTATGAAGTGTCCTTCCCTATCTCTTTTGATCAATTTTGGTTTAAAGACTATTTTATCAGATATTAGAATGGCTACTCCTACTTGCTTCTTGTGTCCATTTGCTTGGAAAGCCGTCTTCCAGTCCTTTACCCTCAGGTAATGTCTATCTTCTTGACTTAGGTGTGTTTCTTGTGTTTAGGTGTGTTTCAATGTAACAGATTGTTGGGTCTTGTTTATGCATCCATTCTCTTAGTCTGTGTCTTTTTATTGGAGAATTGAGTCCATTGATGTTGAGAGAGATTAATGACCAGTGGCTGTTAGATCCTTTGATTTTTATGTTAGCTGTGGTCATAAGTTTGTGTGCTTGGTTGCTTTTCATTTTATTGTAGTGAGGTTAATTATTTCCTGTGTTTTCTTGAAAGTAACTAGTTTTCTTGGGTTGTATTTTTCCTTCTAGTGTCTTCTGTAAAGCTGGATTTGTGTGTAGGTATTGTTGAAATTTGTTTTTGTCATTGAATATCTTGTTTTCTCCGTCTCTGAGGACTGAGAGCTTTGCTGGGTATAGTAGCCTGGGCTGACATCTGTGTTCTCTTAGGGCCTGCATGTTATCTGTCCAGGCCCTTCTGGCTTTCATAGTCTCTGTTGAGAAGTCAGGTGTGATTCTGATGGGTTTGCCATTATATGTTACTTGACCTTTTTCCCTTTCAGCTTTTAGTATTTTTTCTTTGTTCTGTATACTTATTGTTTTGATTATTATGTGTTGGGAGGATTTTCTTTTCTGGTCTAATTTATTGGGTGTTCTGTAGGTCTCTTGTATTCTTATTGGGCTCTCCTTTAATTTGGGGAAATTTTCTTCAATGGTTTTGTTGAAAATATTTTCTGGGCCTTGGAGGAGGGAATCTTCTTTTTCCTCTATTCCTATTATTCTTAGGTTTTGTCTTTTTAGGTTGTCTTGAATTTCTTGGATGGTCTTTGTCAGGAATTTTTTAGATTTAACATTTTCTTTGACAGATACATCGATTTCTTCCATTGCACCTTCCACACCTGAGATTCTTTCTTCCATCTCTTGTAGTCTATTGGTTATGCTTACCTCTGTGGTTCCTGTTTTCTTCCCTAAGTTCTTTCTCTCCACAATTTCCTCCATTTGTGTTTTCTTTAATTTTTCCAATTCTATCTTCAGATCTTGAGCCATTTTGTTGATTTCCTTCACCTGTCTGACTGTGTTTTCCTGTTTTTCCTTCAATTCCTTCAGCTGTTTGTTTGAACAATCCTCTGTTTCTTTTATTTCTTTTAGTGATTTAAGTATTTCCTCTCTAAAGGCCACAAACTGTTTAGCTGCAACTTCCTGTATTTCTTTACGGATGGCCATAATCTGTTTGAATTTATCTTCCTCTAGGAAGATAAATTTTATTTGTTTCTTCTATTATCCTCTTCATGAGCATAGATGTTAGGTCATCTTCCTGAATTTCAGTTATGCTGGGGTGTCCACGGCTACTTGCCCCTGGATAACAGGGTTCTGGTGATGCCATATTCCTCTGTCTTTTGTTGGTTGAGCTTTTACACTGGCCTCTACCCATTAGGCTATCTTAGGTATTGGGTGTTAGTTTCTGGTGGTTCCTAGAATCCTATAGTGGAGAGAATTCCCTTGGTAGAAAGATGGTTTTTTCCTGAAGGAAGCCTCCTCAGCTTTTTGGGTATGGCCACTGTATGGCCGGTGTTTTTCAGGAGTTGCCACAGCTCACCTCAGGGGTACAGACCTGAGTGGTAACTGTCGTCCTTGTTAGCTGAGAGGGCTCTCCTCTCACCCAGAGAAGTCCCGGAGACAGCTGTCCTGCTTCTGGATTTCTTGCTGTGAATTTAGTGAGCTGCTTCTGTAGCCTGAGTGTCCTGTGACTTGGTCAGTTTTGTTAGGGATAACTGGTTGCCCCTTGGAGCAGTATCTGGGGGTTGATCTCAGGGATTCTGGGCTCTTGTAGGTCTGACGTTGGAGCTCTGTGCCCCAGTACCCACAGTAATCTGTGGCAGGTGAGTACCGCTGTGGCAGGTGAGTACCGCTCTCCTGGTAGCAGCAGGCTAGCTGGTACACAGCAGGTCCCCGGGTTGGGCCGGTCTGTGGGACCTTTTCCAGGAATATATTGGGTGGTCTAAGCCCGTCCCCATTTGCTTCGTTCCCTGTGGGGATTTCTCCAGACAGGGACTCCAAGTGTCTGGTGCCCTGGTGTACACAGTTCGGTCTGTGACGAATAGTTGGTGCACAGCAGGTTTCTGGGCTGGCAGCATGCTCGCCCGCCGGTCTGTGGGACCTATTCCAGGGATATACTGGATGACCTAATTCAGCCCCCATTTCCTTCCTACCTGTGGGGTTTCCTCCTGACAGGATTCCTAGTCTCAATGCCCTGGGGCGCACAGTTCTGTTTGTGAAGAAGAGGAAAGTTGGGCGCCTACCAAGTCTCTGTGCTCGTGGCTGGAGCCCAGTTCAGTGATGGCGTCAGCGCACACCCGCTCGTCTGTGAGTCCTTTTCCAGGGAAAGACTGGGTGACCCGAGGCCAGTCCCGTTTCCTTCCTTCCCTGTGGGGTTTTCTCCCGACTGGGACTCCCAGTCTCTGGTGTTTTTGTGTCCACAGATCAGCCTGGGAAGGTGATGGGGACACACAGGAGTGTGGCTCTGGTCTGGGGACCTAGTGCCTGCGCGACCCGGGATCTCTTCCGGGTCTGGCTGGGTGGCCTGAGCGTGGATCCGACTGATTCCCTCGTCGTGGGGGTTTCCTCTCACCTGGGAAACACGATCGCTGTTGTTTTAGGGCCCAGAGTTCAGCCTCTTGGTTGCTGTATGGGAAATGTCCTGCTCCTCAGAAGCAGTGTTCTCCTGGCGCCGCCATCTTGTCCGCCCCTGTTTTTAACATTTTATATTATGCCTCCCAGCTTCCAGCTGCTAGTCAACAAGTACTGAGTGCTTGTCAGGAGTGGCTGTCACCTCAGGTCTGAAGCAATAGTCTTTCAATATCCCCTTGTAGAGGAGAAGCTGTGTGACATGGACAGAACCTCTCATGTAGTCTCTGGGTGCTGAGTCCTGGCCTCAAATCTCTGACCTATACAACCAGGTAGTGACCAAGAACAGTTGACCGAGGAAATCTGTTCAAACAAATTAAAAAATGAATCGCTATGCGTGACCGCCAGTCTGGTTTGGAACAGCCCTGCATTCTTTCCAATTGTAATAAATTAACGTACAACTCCAGATATCTAAAAATTTTTTATTAATTCTTTGATAATTTCACATACTGTATTTTGATCATTTCCCGCTCCTCCTTCTGTCTCTTCCCAGGCCCATTTCTACCTTCCTACCCCACAACTTCATGCTCTTTCTTTTATTAGTTAGCCATTAACTCCAATTTATGCTGCCCATATACTCCTGGCTATATACTATACTACAATGGCTGTGTACTGTATACTACATTAGAGTGTAATCAACCTATCAGAAATAACACCTTTAAAAAAAACTGACTCTGCCGACCCAGAAGTTATTAGCTATCCATAGATCCTCATGTAGCAGTAGGGGCTTATAAAATCCTTATTCTATGCTGGGATGTTGACTGGCTTGGTCATGGGCAGGTCTTGTGCAGACAACCACAGCTGCTGTGAGTTCATGATTGCCAAGGTCCTGTCATGTCCAGAAGACACTTCTTTGCTCTTGTCTTTCCTGACCTCTGGCCTTTGTAATTCTTCCTTGCCCTCTTCTGTGATGCTCCCTGGGCCTCTGGGAGAGGACTTGATACAGATGTCCTGTTAGTGACAAAGCACTCCACTGATACTCATCCTCTGTGCTTTGACCAATTGTGAGTTCTGTTAACTGACATCCACTGTGGAAACAGCTAATTGAGGCACCTAGCTGATGGTGGCTTCCAGGTTCTCCCACATCCTCCTAGCCAGCACACACCGTGCCCTACCCTGAACGCCACAGCCCAGCTGCTCTTCCCTCTAGAATCTAGCCATTTTGGCTACATGGTCCTTTCTTGGCCCTTTTGTCTCTTGACTCAGGCTGCCTCTTGGTTGGCTGTTCTCTTCTTGTTCTCCTCACATGGCCCAACTTGGTCTAGCCATGCTCACTCTGGAGTCACCCAGATGTCTCTGTCTCTGCCTCTAGATATGCTTTCCTTTTTATCTACAATAAGCCTTCTCCTCCACCATACCTAGGAGCAGTCATGTCCTTCTTTTTATTTTTTATTTTTCATTTTCATTCATTTGAAAAAGAAACTCCTTATTGATGGGTAGAGAGATAAAATTAAGAGGGCAGCTTGATACTGTCTATTTAGCTGAATATTAGTAATTGGTTCTCACCTGGGTCTGTGAACTTCCCATACTTGAGTTTTCGGCCAAACTTACATGATTATGATTATGTTTATGATTATTATGATTATGTTTCCCTCTGTGGGGTAGGCTTTAAATTCAACCAGACGTGCTTTATTTTTTATCATCACAACAATGTGCCAATATTGTACTCATGGGCATATATTGTCATCAGTAGTTATTGCATTTCACAGGGTTCACAGCTGGGTAAGGCTGTTGACGACAACCCCTTATCCTCCAACAGCTTACGTAGAACCTGGAACTATGAAAGTCAGCTGGCATGGAGGAAGCTTCCTGGTCAACATCAACTTGAGTTCTTTATGACCTGTGACAGTGTTTCAGTAATGGGGTCCTGCCATCAAGTTCTGGTGGGCAATCAAGAACAGTGACAACAGTTTATATTGTTTTGATGGTCTCTGGGACACCTCTGAGAAGCAACTCAGGGAAGTTATCCCATACCTGGCACTGAGATTTTTTTTTTTTTGGCAACCTATGATCCTTAGATAAACATAATCCCCTATGTAGGGTAACTGTTATTAAACTCTTTATATAAATACATATTGTGGGGCACAGGAACCGTGTGACCAGGGAAACTGTCCTGGAGCTAGAGTGAGGTCAGGATGTGTCCAAACCCCCCAAATCTCAATCTTGAGGCCAGCAAGAATAAGGATCGCTCCCTCCCTGTTCTGTGCCTGCGTGCCCCAGCAAACATAGTCTTGGACCCTCACCTCTACCATTCTCAAGGTAGTCACATAACCTGGGGACCAGGACATGTCCAGCCAGCACCTGGAACTCCTCCATGCAAATGAAGCATCCCAAACACCTCAGCCCCAGACAATGATTACACTCATCTGAAAACCCTTATCCCCTTCCTCAAGATTTATATAGCCCTATTTCCCCCAATAAAGAGAGCTGTGTCACTGGAAGAGCTGTGTCTCTAAAAGGACTGGAGCATGGAAAGAGCTGTATCAGAGATGGCACCCTCCCCCCAGGTACTCACTGCACGATTGAAGTCCTGCTGACCCACTTGTGTACAACACTGGTGCCTAGATGCTCTGAAGGGAAGAAGAAGACCCTGGACCCTGGAATGACAACATATATATTAATTTAGGCTTCCACATGGCCTTTTCAAACATCCTCTGTCTCAGATCATCTCCACCTCTTCCCTTGCTCTACCCTCTCATCCCTCTCTCCACTTACTCCTCCCACCCCAGCATTTCTCTTTTCCAGGCCATATCACCTATGCTCTGCTCTCCCTTGAGGTCTTTCCCCTTCCCACCTGTGTTCTTGTTCTGATTTCCTGGATTCACAAGTACTCCAACTTAAACATACACATCTAAAGATTCCATGGTAAGATCCAGGTATGCGTGAGAATATGTAATCTGGGTTATCTCACTTAGAATAATGTTTTCCATCTCCATCCATTTACTTAAAAATTTCATTCTTTCTTTATAGGTGAATAAAGATCCATTGAATATAAGTGGATTTTTTATATATAAATCCATTATATATTAATATATATAATTATACCATATCCTCATTTTCCATTCATCAGGTAATGGATGTCTAAGCTCTTCTCACATCCTAGCTATTGTGAATAAAGCAGCTACCAATATGAATGAGCATGTGTCTCTGTAGTAGGGTATAGTATTTTGGCTGTATGTCTGAAAGTAGTATATTTGGGTCATAGGATAGATCTATTTCTAGTTTTCTGATGAACGCAACACTGATTTCCGTCCTGTCTGCACCAATTTGCACTTCTGCCAAAGTGTATGAGGTTCCCAATTTTCTACATCCTTGCTAGTTTTTTTTTTAAATTTTATTTTTATTCATTCTTACTGGGATAAAAAAAAGTCCTAGAGTAGTTTTAAGTTGCATTTCTCAAATGGTGAGAGGTGAAAACATGCTTTAAAATATTTTGTAGTCATTTAAATATATTTTTTTTCTTTTGAAATCTCAATGTTCAGTCCCATAGAGTTTATTTGGGTAGTTTATTTTTATGGTGTTAAGCTTTTAAGTTTTTAGTGTGTTCTAGACACTGGCCATCTGTCAGATGTATAGCTGGCAAAGATCTTTTCCCCATTGTGTAGGCTGCGTTAACAGTTTCCTTTGCAGTACAGAAGCTTTTTAATGTCAGGAAATTTCACTTGCTCATTGTTGGTCTTATACCTGGGTCAACAAGAGTTCTAGTCAGAAAGTTCTTACCCGAGTCTACATTGTGACCTGTGTCTGTCTTCTACTTTTCCCTCTAAAAATTTCACGTCTGACTTTGAGATCTTTAATCCACGTGGAATTGATCTGTGTAAGGCTGAAAAGGATCAAGTTTCATTTTTCTACATGTAGATATACAGTTTTCCTAACACTGTTAAAGATGCTGTCTTTTCTTTTATATATGATTTTAGTGTCTTTATAAAAACTCAGGTGGCTGTAGATGTGTGGACTTATATCTGGGTCCTCAGTTCTACTCCATTGACAACATTCTTGGTTTGGTGCCAGTATAATGCTATTTTTACAACTATGCCTCTGCAGTATCATCTTAAATCAGCTATGATGATACCACCAGCACAGTTTTTATTGTTCAGGCTTGTTTGGCTCTCTGAGCTCTTTTGTTCTTCCATATGAATTGTATTATTGTTTTAAAAATTTCTGTGAAATATTGAATTAGGATTTGACGAAGATTGCATTGAATCTGTAGACTGCTTTCGATAGTATGATCGTTTTCATAATATTAATCCTGCCAATCCATGGATATGGGGAGTCTTTCCATCTCCCAGTGTCTTCTTCCATATCTTTCTCTGGTGTTTTAAATTTTACATTTTAGAGGTCTTTTGCTTCCTAGGTTTGGTTTATTTCAAGGCATTTATTTATTTGAGGCTGGTGTGAAAGGTATTGTTTTCTCGAATTCTTTTTTGATATTTTTGTCTCTGGTATATAGGAAGACTACTAAAGCCAAACATCTTTATAATCTTTATTTTTATATCTATGAGTGTTTCGCCTGCTTGGGGTGGAGTTCAGGGAGTTGCTAGCCACCATGCGGGTGCTGGGAACCAAACCTGGGTCTTTAACCACCAAGCCATCTCTCTATGTATAACCCAGACATCTTAATGGCCTCTTTATAAATTCAGAATCTCTCCTTCATAGTTTTAATGAAAAGGGAGAAGATATTGGGAAATAACTAGAAGACCTTTCTTCTAGTGGGTGGAATTTTCTCCTTTCTTTTCTTTTCATCTTTTTCTCATTTCTTTCTTTTTTTCTTCCTTCTTCCTTCCTTCCTTCCTTCCTTCCTTCCTTCCTTCCTTCCTTCCTTCCTTCCTTCTTGAGGTAGGGTTTCTCTGTGTAGGCTTGGCTGTCAGGCTGGCCTCGAAATCACAGAGATCCACCTGCCTCTGCCTTCCTTCGTGCTAAGATTACAGGCATGCACCACCACTCCCAGCTAGAATTTCTCCTTTCAATGATCTGAGCATTTCGAAAATATTTGTATTTTGGAACGAATAAACCAATGGAAGAAAAATTGGATGACACCAACAGAACATGGGGTGAGATCCCAGAGAAACACAGAGACACGGGACCAGAAGCACTTTCAGAGATCATTGTCATATACTCAGACAGAGACTTGAGGCTACAGGAAAGGAGGGAAGAATAGAAACACTAGAATACACAGTAGTAGTTGTGGAGAACCTCATGGAGAACAAGTTCTTGTGGCCCCGATTTCTAAACAAAGTAGGAGATAGGGGATACATGGTTAAGGGGTACATGCACACGGTAGGGGCATGGCACGGCTGTGTTGGTCTGGAGCGCAGGGTCCACTCCCCTTCAGGGCATCCAGGACATCCAGGCATCGATGTGTTCAGGTTCTGAGCTTGACGGGATGAAGCTTAGCCAGGTGGTCGGGTCTGCAGGATCCTGATTCAGCAGTGAGTTTGGTGCTGTGTGTGTGTGTCTCACCATCTTCGATACTGCACTTTCAGTGTTACATCTCCTTTAGTGACACAAATCTCCCAGCTCTTCTTATTGGAGGTGGGGCGGAATAGGGGCTGTATAAACCCTGGGGAAGTGGATAGGAATTTTTGGGTGAGTGACCATCCTTGTCTGGGATTGGTAATGCTTCGTTCGAATGAAGAGGAAGTCCGGGTGCTAGGCTTTGTGCACCTGGGCATGCAGGCACAGAACAGGGAGGGAAGGATCCTTACTCCTGCCAGTCTCAAGATTGAGACTTTTGAGGTTTAGACACATCTGGACCTCACTCTAGCTCCATGCTGGTTTCTCCAGTCACACAGTTCATGTGTCCCACATGGATGTGTGATGTTTCAAACTAGGGACCATGACCCTAAAATGATACTAGTTTGCAAAGGTTTATATTCTACTTGGCTAGGCTCCTGTAGAAAAAACAAGATAGGCCCTAAAGGAATTGAGGCCATTTTGGGGGAAATACAAATTCATGTTATCAATCACAGGACTCAAGACTTGCAGGAGAAAAATGAAGCTTGGAGGAAGTTGGGTGATAAGTGAAAGTGGAGGCAGGGTCGAGGACCAGGAGGACTCAGAGGAATCTAAGAACAATAAAGCTAGGGCTTGATGTGAAAAGTGGAAGTTGAGAAGGACCCAGAGGGAAGCCAGTAAGCTCAAGGCTTTAGATAAAGGAGTCACGGCAAGAAAAGTTACAGCAAGATACAGGAAGTGGGCAGCTGAGTGAGATAACCAGATAGGGAAGAGAGTCTTGGTGTGTGTGCTGTTCACAGTCATAGCATCTCTAGGTTACTGTGATTGGTCCAGTGATTGGCCCAACTTAGGGCAGGAGGTGCATCATGGTTTGTACTGAGCTCTGCTTGATACTGTTAGTCATACAGGTTGTAGAGGCAAATTGGCCTCTGATGAGCAGAGGGGACCCAGGAGAATGCCATCCTTCACGGTTGTCCTGTGGTGAGTTGGGATTGGAAGACTATCCATTGTTTAGAGAGAAGACAGATACAACTTAAACAAAGGCAAGGAAGTGGGAAAGATCACCTTCGATAAGGTTGAGGTTGTAGTGGAATTTGTTAGTACTTAAGTATTTCAGAGTATAGTAGAAAATGTCCACGTGAAATCACAGCCTTTAGGAGACTGAGGAGTTGGATTGCTGGGAAATCAAGGCCAGCCTAGGCTACATAGAAAGTTTCAGGCCTTTCCAGCCTGTACAGTGCAACCAGCTAACTAGCCAACCAACCAACCAACCAACCAAACAAACAAAAAAAATCCACAACCAATCCCCCACTTTGCCTAAAATAATAGAATTCTGGGTAACATGGAGGGTGAGACAGTCCCTCTATTTGTCAGGTCCAAAAGGAAACTCCAATTCCCTAAACTCCAAAACGCAGACCAAATATCCAGAAATGAGCTCAGCCTGGACCATAGGAGAATTTCTAGCAGTTAGAGAAAAGCCAGCATTCCTTAGGAACTTGTGAGGCCATTTCCCATCTACCAAAACGTGTAATTTCCCTTACCTCTGGCAGAAGGGACATATATGGCTTACCTGTTGTACCTGTCAGCGTATCAAGGCTCACAGTGGCCTCCAGGCTTCCTTGGCATCACAAATAGCTGTACACATTTCAGAGTACAAGCCAGCATTCTAGTCCTTCTCACCTCCTCCTCCACCCTAAACTCTCTTCAGCTCATGGGCTTTCTTCCCCAAGTGCTCAATTCTCCTTATAACCCTGTTATATTCTCTCTCACACCTCTCCCTCTCTCTCCTCATGCTTCTTTCTCTATGTTTTCTCTATTCTCCATGCCCTGCTATTCTTCCCTCTTTCACAGATAGCGCTGCCAAGGTCCAGTCTGTTGGTCATATTCAGTGTACTTTTTTCTCTCTCTGCTCTGGACTCTTCCAGATACCTCCTGGTTGTTCTCTCTCTCTCTCTCTCTCTCTCTCTCTCTCTCTCTCTCTCTCTCCTGCAATAAAAACCTTCCCCTCAATCATACCATGGAGTGGTCATGTCATCAGTTTATATACTCTTATAAAGTAGAAAACCAGAATAAAAAAATAGACTCTCAGGGAGAGAAAGAGCTTTAGAAATTTTCCTGGTATTGATTTAATACATTAAAAGATACTTTAAAAGTACAGGGGGGAAAAAAGACCATAGATTCATGGGAAAGAAGCCAAGCTGAATACGATTCCAATCATGCTGTTCTCCATCCTTTGGGAAGGGAACCAAAAGCATCCTCCAACCCTGCAAAAAGAGACCACAGATCCTACCCTCAGGAGAAGCACACAGCACTCACAAGCTTCAAAGCCAATTGTGTGTTTTGGTAAGCAACAATTTCTCTAGTAGATGGGTCAGCATTGGACCCAAATCCCATTTTGTTATTTTGCAGGACTCAGTGGGCAGGGGTATGGGTACCAGCACGGGAAGAATCTTGTAAATCTAAGCCTCCCTTGGGAGCATGGATTTGAAGAACTTCTGAGAGACAAGGAACCTCAATTTAATCTTCCATAGCCTCAAGACAAGAGAGAGCCTTGGGAGGCAGTTGTGGAGAACAGGAAGGCAAGCTGATAAGTGGAAGTGGACCTGGCATGAGTCTTGACTCCATTAGCAAAGTGCACATGGAAGAGTAGCCCTTGGCTGCCAGGAGCAGATCTCTTTTCACATAGCGCATGGTATAAATAGACTTATGGGACAGGGGTCACCTGATTATGTCAACAGAAGCTCAAAAGGCCTTTGTCAAAGGTCAAAATACCTTCCTGACAAAAGCCCTGAAGAAACTAGCAATAAAAGAAATGTCTCAACACAGTAGAGTCTGCATACAACTTACATTAAATTAATGGTGAAAAAGTGAGAGCATTTTCTCTAACTTCAAGAACAAGGGAAGGGTGTTCATTCTCCCTTCTTACTCAATATGATGCTTAAGGTTTTAGGTATAGAAATAAGACAAGAGAGGGAAAGAAAGAAAGCAGTGTGTACCTATTTGTATAAAGATGATCTCATACTTAATAGACGTTCAAGACTGTACTAGAAAGCTCTTAGATGTGACAAACACTTTCAAGCCAAGGAGCAGGAACAAATTAACACACAGAAGTCAGCAGCTCATCTATACAGTGTAAGTAAAGAACATGCTGGGGGGAGGGCAGATAGTTTTCTGTTCATAGGAGCATAAAAACAAAATACCTAGGAATAAGACTAACCAAGAAGGCAAAAGATCTCTACAATGAAAACTTTAACACACACACACACACAAAGAAACTGAGAAAGACCTACTCTGCTCATGGTTTGACAGGCACTATACTGTAAAAATAGACGTACTACCGAAAGTGGTATACAGATTTGATAAAGTTCTATCAAAACTCCACTAAAATTCCTTTGGAGAAATTAAAAAATAAAATGATAAACTTATACAAAGCAGAAGACCCAGAAGGGCCAAACTAATCCGAAGCAGAATAAAAATGCTGAAGGTGCTATAATACCTGAGTTTGAACAGACCACAAAGCCATAGGCAAAGACAGCTTGGTACTGATCCGGAGACAGGCAAGCCATGGTATAGAACCTACAGCCTTCCAGTGTCTGGCTATGCAAGCCTGAAAGCCAGAGTTCAGATTCCCAGGGCTCACGTACAACCTGAGCAGGTGTGGTGACTGCCTATACTCAGAAGCAGAGACAGGATCCCCAAAGCAAGTCTAGCTAGCTGAGTAAGTGAGCTTGAGGCTCAAGTGAGAGACACTGCCTCCAAATGTAAGCTGAAGAGAGATCAACAAAGACACTCAGTGTCTGGCTTCCATATGTGCAGGCTCATATGAACACACACATATCCAAAATAGTCCTCATAAAGCACTGGGAAAAATGGAACAGAATAATTTTTTTGTTAATGTAGCTATTTCAATCAATGTGTGTGTGTGTGTATAGTGATAACATTCATGCAAATTATACAAAATATTCATACAAAATTATGCTTTGTACTGTGATGTTCCAGCTTTATTTCTTTTCATTGATTTCATTGTTTTTGGCTACTTAGGGTCTTGTATTTCCATATAAAGTTTCAGATTTTTTATTTTTCTATGGAGAGTGCCATTTGGATTTTGATATGGATGACATTCAATTAATAGAGTACCTTCAGTATGATGGACATATCTATGATGTTAACTTTTTCAGTTCAAGAACACACAAAGAACTTTCATTTACGTATGCCATCTTTAATTTCTTCCACCAATGATTGTTGGTTTTTAGTGTATAGATCTTTTACCTGTTCTTAGTTGGATTTAGTCTAATAATTTTGTTTTTCCTATTTTTGTAAAATATATAACCCACAATTTGATTGAAAGTTTTTAATCATGACAGATATTTTCTGTTTTTTTTTTCATAGATTTAATTTTAAAGTTTAATTTTTTTACATGATAGTAGGATGTCCATTTTCCCCCATGTTGGGACCAGTGATGATGAAAATGAGTGAAGTGTCTTTAACGGAAAAGCTAATAAAGTATCCTCTTCCCACCGAACTACGAATATTAGACATATCTTGCTCTCTTTACTCTTGTCTAACCCTTATTTTAAGAGTTTCAAGTATACAAAGCACTTGACTTAAAAGGAAGCATTGAGCTGTCCTCTCCATGACTGGCTACATCATTTCTGCACCCCTCCTCCCTCTCCCTTCCTCTCTTCTTTCTTTCCCCATCTTTCCTTTCTTCTTCCTATCTTATTTCTCTATCCTCTTCCCCTCTCTCCAGAAGTTGCTTTGGCAACTGAATGGGTCACTGAGAAACACTTTGAAACTTATCTCCACCCAATCTTGTCTTGAAATTCTTCCTTCTTTTTCTTTTTCTTTTCCACATTGACCAGTTTCAAAATTCATTCATCTTGAATGGTTCAGCATAAATTCATATTCATTTAACTGAGTTAATTATTTTTGTTTTGGTTTAAACAAAACATGTAGGGGGGGCAGTTGGTTAGGAGACATGGCTCCTGATGTTCTATGACACAATGGGATAAAGAGTCAAGTAATTCAGAATAGAGAGGATTTTCAGTCCTTAACAAAGAAATGATAAATGTTAGAAGTGGTAGACATGTCAATCATAATGATATGACCATCACCCTGTACTGATGCATTGCCTTATGCAATTATTTCATGTCATTCAAAAATAAAAAAAGAGCATTAGGCGCTATGGAGTCTGAACAGCAGAGGGCAGTAAATTGAGCCCTTCCTTAATGGGCTTTCAACATAGTCTAGCACTTCAGTAGTATTAGTTTCCCATGTGAAAGAGAAAGATGCAGAGTGTGAAAAATGCTTAACGTAAAGGCCTGTTCTAAAGTGGTAAATGTGTTGTGTTGTAATATACATCAGTTAGTTGTAGAATAATGCTTCAGCCCTGGGTTCCTTCCAGATCCTGACCGAGGTTCATAGACGTCAAGTACCTATGACCAGCAGGTGGCAGCATTGCTCACGAGTCAGGAATATAAAATCAGATTTTTGAAGGAGAAATAGCCTCTGAAAAGCTCTACCCTGCAGGGTATCAAAGCAGATGCTGAGACTCATAGCCAAACTTTGAGCAGAGTGCAGGGGATGTTATGAAAAAAGGGGAAAATAGAAAGACCTGGAGGGGACAGGAGCTCCACAAGGAGAGCAAACAGAACCAAATAATCTGGGGGCTTTTCTGAGACTCATACTCCAACCAAGGACCATTCATGGAGATAACCTAGAACCTCTGCACAGATGTAGCCCATGGCAGTTCAGTGTCCAAGTAGGAACCCTAGTAAGGGGAACAGGGACTGTCTCTGACATGAACTCAGTGGCTTGCTCTGTGATCACCTTCCCCTGAGGGGGGTGGGGGGAGAAGCCTTGCCAGGCCATAGAGGAAGACAATGCAACTAGTCCTGATAAGACCTGATAGATTAGGCTCAGATGGAAGGAGAGGAGGACCTCCCCTATCAGTGGATTAGGGGAGGGGCATGGGAGGAGATGAGGGAGGGAGTGTTGGATTGGGGGGGAATGAGGGTGAGGGCTACAGTTGGGATACAAAGTGAATAAACTGTAATTAATAAAAAATAAATTGATTTTAAAACAAATAGGAAGAAATGCAAATAAAATGCACTGTGAAGTGGCAATTAAAAGCTTTAGTGGATTAAAGACAGATTTTTGGTTTTAGAAAAAAAAATATGTCAGAGTAGGCCTCTGGAAGGATACGAGAGGGGCTCTTGCTTAGGCTCCTAGCAGCAGGGGTCTGGAGGGACACCCTCTTACTAGACCAGACTCCTGGTGGAGGGAGGAGAACACCAACCCACCCACAAAACTTTCATCCAAAGCTCACCCTGCCTATAAGACCTGCAGGGACAAAGATAGGACAGATAGGGCAGAGATTGAGAAAATGTCCAACCAGTGTCTGGCCTGTCCCGAGACACAAGCTATAGAAAAGAGTCAAATCCTGACCTATGTGCTCTGCAATACATGTAGCTAATGGGCAGCTCAGGCTTCGTGTAGGTGCCCTAGTAAGGGGAACAGGGGCTGTCCCTGACTTGGTCTCTGTCGTCTGCTTTTAGATCACCTCCCCTTGACAGGACTGCCTTACCAGGTCGCAGGGAAGAGGACAAATTTAGTCCTCATGCAACTCGATGAGCTAAAGTGGGTGGGTGGGGCTCCCTTTTTCTGAGGAATAGGAGAGGGTGTTGGGGAGGGAGGGTGAGACTGGAAGGAGAGGAGGAAGGGGGCTACCACTGGAATGTAAAGTAAATAAACAAAGAGTGAAGAAGGCAGGAGAAAAAAGCAAACACAAACAAACTTAACTTTTAATAAATTTAATTTAGTTTATTAAAAAAATGTATAGGGAATGAAACTTTGTTTAAAAACTAGAGAAATAAAATTATCATTAAACAAAAGATTAAAACTTCTTATGTTGTAAGTGCAAAACAAAGGGACATAGAATTTTAACCACAAGTACATGATCTGTTTTGAAGCAAGTGGCAACTAAAGTGTCAAAAGTTACATTTAATCCTTAAAAAAAATTGGACTGTAACTGATGGAAATCATTTGTGTTTTGCCACAAACTTTTGGAACACTCCTTTATCAGCCTGTGACCAGTCAATTCACTGGTGTCAGCTGGAGAAAGACCGTTCACACAGACACAATACTCTTGAACTGGTGATTAATTGTATGGACTGACTTGCCTGCTGTCCTGAATAAATTATCCAAGTATCCACACAGGGCCTCATGTAGTCTCAGATCACTTTTTTTTTTTTTTTTAACATTTAGTTACCTTAGTTGGATATTTGTAATCAGATAAAACCAGGAACAGTGTCTGAAGTACAAGCGCTGGTAGTACAAACGAAAATGCAGACACACTGGTTTCTGAGAGTGACCGGCCCTGACCCGAAACTTCAAACATGCCTGTGAAACTTCTATCCGGGTATAGGAGCAGATGCCAGACCTGCACAGAGCTTCTCTTTAGAGCCACCATTTTTTAGTCATGTAGATAAGTAATACCTGCTTGAATGGGAATGAAAGACATTCCGCTGCATTTTTATGTATGACAAAAAGAAAAAAAAAACATATCTCCCAGCCTTTGCTGTTTGATTTCTCACGGGAAGCACAACTTGGATTTCACTGCAATGACAAAGAGCACTAGACAAAACAAGAGGGCATATTTGGTTAAACTGCTGTGTGCACTGAAAGAAACTGCCTAGTAGGGTTATCAGAGGGTCAGGCCTCTCATGTCTGTTTTCACCAAGTCTGAATCAGGCGAATGTAGATTCAGGAAGGCCAGTTGGAGGTAGTCTTTGAACTGCACTATTTTCCCAAAATCACTCTTTGGGAGACTATTGCAAGACTGCATTTGATTATCAACTGAAAGACACGTAAGAGAAGGACTAGCAACGTTGAGGAATGGCCAGGTAGGAGGGAATGAGCTTTGGATTTGGTTTGATTCCCTGGTCCGTGCGAAGGAGTTGCATGGAAAGTTGTAAATATGTCCAGGAGGTGGTGACACACACCTTTGATCCCAGTCCTTAGGAGGAAGAAGCAGGTGAATCTGAGTTCAAGGCTATAAAGCCAGTTCTAGGACAGCCAGGACTATACAGAAAAACCCTGTTTTGAAAAAAACAAAACAAACAAACAAAAACAGCTGAGGAGGAGGAAAAGGAGGAGGAGGAAAGTTGAGACTATGAAGGGAGAATGACAAAGCACTTCTGCTTTGGAGAAGTTTTAGCAGGCGTCAGTTTAGTAAGAGCAAGATATTATACGTGATCTCAGGGCGTGTTAGGTTTAGCACAGCCAGGGGTGAAAGAGACTTTCTACGTGTTCACAGATAAGAAAAGGGCAAAGGGAGGCTCTCAAGATGTGTGGCTGAGGCCAGGCTAGAGGACGTATACCGAAGACATCAGAGTGTGGAGCAGTGTGTTACATTTGCAGAAATGCCATTGTCGAAGTGTGATTTGAGCATGGACTACGTGTTTAGAGGGCAGTGAGAAATGAAGTCCGGCTAGTGGTCAGAGGTCAGAGTGCAGCATTGTGGGAGGAGCCTGGGCAGCATTTCTGAAACAGTCAAGTTTCCTTTGGCTCACCCAGTGATTTTTGTTTTTAAAATAATGTATTGGGCTGAGGAGATGGATCAGTGGATATAGTCTTTGCCATGTAAGTTCAAAGACCAGAGTTCAGATTTCCAGAACCCATGTAAAAGCTGAGCAGATGTAGCTTACCTGTAATTTGAGCACTTTGAGCCAGAGGCCACAGAATCCCTGGGACAAAGCCGGCTACCCTAGGCTAGATGATCAGTAAGCTCTGGATTCAATTGGGAGACCACGCTTTACTATATGAGGTGGAGAATGACCGAAGAAGACATGAGACATAAAATTCAGGCTTCTACATGTCTGTACACAGACGAATACACAATTGCACCCCCTCCCATACAAAATAAATGTCAACTTTTAAAATTTGGTATCTTTTAAGTAGGAAAACCTGAAGTTTGAGGATTTCCAGGGAAGTTGCACTGTCTAGTGCTTCAATTCTGTAATCTAGTATAGTATCCATGGGCGACACTCAATGTCCTTCTGGTCCCAGACGCTCTCCATCCCATTCAGCCATCGACATTATCTTGAATACTATGTGCACTGGCATCTCGGATCTTTCTACATTCTCTCGGAGGAGCTCCGCTTTTATGCCACAGGACATGCACTGCATGTTTGCTCTTTAGCCAGTTGATTCGGACTCATATTTTTGTCAGGAGGATAAATTGAAGGAAGAGATAAATTGAAGGAGGATATAATAAATTTTAATCTTTTAACAAAAGTTTCATTTTAAGTAGTTATCGTTTACATGTAAGGACGGTTGAGCATCATTACGTTTTACTGCTAAATTCTCTTAGACAATAGATTCTGTTCTTTAGAAATTTAGTCTCTGATATTGTTATGGAGGAGTGGCTCATTTTCAGGCAAGTGTGCTTTATTGCTTTTACGTGAGCCCTTTAAGAAGAAGTCTCATTCTAGTGTGGCATGTCCTATAAACATCGGCAGATGTCCCCACTGGAACTGATAATGCGGAATTAAGATTCAGGTATTGACACGCCTGGAAAAGGACTAGAGGGAATGTATGTATTTACTAAGGGAGTGGCTGGTAGAACACAACATTTATTAAAAGGTAGTAAAATAGTTCATGTAGACTGAAATTTGCATCTGAAATTGGCTCTTAATACTAAAGGTTACCTCTCATATGGGGTAATGTATGACTTTCTAGAGGCAAGATGTTATTTTAAACTAGGTTGATGTGCAGACAGACCCAGAGGGTTCCATCCCGGGTTGTGCTTCAGTACCCTGGGAATTAGCACACACCGAACAGAAGCGGCTGTGCTTTGATCCGATTGTGGGATGATGCAGGCCAGGATGAAGTGTCTCACACCGACTAGGGAGTGGGAGACTGGAAGTTAATGATGAGAAGTGGATGAACTCATTCTGTATTCAATGCATGGCCTTTGGTTGGTTTCCAGGGGACTATACTGTAACAATGCTAGTTGGTTTTTAGTGGGAGACTTATGCCAGCTATATTAGGGTTTTCAAGAAAAAGAGAACCAATAGGACACACACACAAGTGTAACCTGCTTGGTCTGTATAATGTTACTTGTACGTTTTCAAGGCTAATCATTTTGGTATTGGATAAGCAATTGATGTGCTCTTCCCTGGGAAAGACTGTTTATTCCCATTCTCATACTACAATGTAAACTGGGGCCTGGGAAGCCAAAATACAAGAGTAAGATCTGTGTGCAGGTAGGACCTGACATTGATCTGAAGTCTAGACTCATACAGAAAGAAATTCTATAGTCTCCATTTATTGTTCTGAGTTTTGAATTTTAAACACTGTTCTTAGAGTCTAACATCGAGTGCTAGAATCCTAAATGCTCTAAGAAGTTATTACAACCATGTAATCGCCAGGCTTTTATATCAGGAAAGTTCAAATGCACGAGTTTAAGTGTATGCTTTGTATAAATTCTCTGAACTACATTAAAAGGAAACACTCGATGGACTCTGGGTATTGAATAATAAAAGAGAACACATAAGGTTTGGAGGGGAACGTAGTAGGAAAAGGGCTGGAGGGAAGTGAATAGGGAGTGTATTTGATCAAAACACATTATATGAATATCTAAATATTAAATAAAACATTTGTAAAATCCCAGAAAACTAAAAGCTACTCAAATTCCTCTTAGCTCACTTGCTGAAGGTGGCAAGCTATAATTTGGCAATAGGTTTCTGTATTAATTTGTAGTCTGGCCTGGTATTGACTTTATTCTCACTACATTCTCTGCATGAATGCATTCTATAGAATATCTACATTAGGTCACAAAGATCTAGTAAAAAGAACCAATTTTATGGCCTGTTGATGGCTTAACATTGTTCTGGATTGTTTGGGGAGGATGAGAAATATAGAAAGGGTCAGTCCACTTTTAGTGAAATTGATTTCTCTACTCAATGCATTGACAGAGGTGGGTCATCTTTTTATTTGTAAACATTTATTTATTACATGTATATGAGTATATGGTTCTCATTTATTTGTGCCAGGTTTCCTTGGAGGCCAGAAGAGGGTTTCGGATCTCCTGGAGTTATGGACGATTATGAGGCATTGTGTGAACCTGGCCCTCTGCAAGAACAGTAAGTGATCTTACCAGCTGAGCCATCACTCTGGTCCTTCAACACTTTTTAAAACTTGACCATATATTGGTGACTAAATGGTACATGTATTTATTATAGCTAAAATTTATTGGTAGTAGGCAATAATAGGAGATCTGATATTGGGACCCTGTTACTATGTGGAGCTTGGGAAAGTGGATCAATCTCAGTGCTACCAACAAGCTCTTCACTCATCCATAAAGAAACAAAGATAACGAATGAGACTGGAGAAGAGCAGGCTTTGACCAGAGAATATGAAGTGATGTGATGAAAGCATCATCACATCATATCATATATATATGATATATATGCTTTCATCACATCACATCATATATATATATGATATATATATACATATATATAGTTCAGCTTCTCATACATATCTGAGGGTGCAGATTACATAGACCAGTTCATGACCATTAATTCAGCAAATTAGTTGTGCCAACACAGCCTTGAGGAATCATACTCAAGGAAGCCAAAGGTTTATAAATGCCAGGCTAGCATACATGGGAAAATGGAGACCTCAAAATGAATTACTCAGAGCAGACGTGGGAAAGATCAGAAAGACAGAGGCTCAGGAAGGCCTATAGTGTGAACGGTTTCTTGGCATAGAGATTTGTTACTGCCTTGAGCATACAAGCAGTCCTCTGCAGACGCTCACGGAGTGAATGAATTAAAAAATCTTCCCTGCCACTGTAACAAAGCAAAACAGAAAGATAAAAACCACAAACTCTTAAAGCAGTTTTAGAGAGAAGTAGTAAAGCCACATGAAGATCATGAAGGAGAGGAAGTAGAAGTTAAAAAAAAAACACCTCAAATATTTTGAAGAAAAAAAGATTTATTTCATTGAAGGATTCAGTCCCCTGACCCCTAAATACTCCCTGTATGTGATGTTCATAATTCTCTGCCAATATGACTGGATTTTGAATCATCTAGGACACACACCTTTGGGTGTGTCTCTGAGGGTATTTCCAGAGAGACTCAGCTGAGGAGGTGAGACCCACTTTGAATGCTAGTCCCATCTTACTCCACAGCTGGGGTCCTAGACCGAATGGAAAGTACAAAAGGACGAAGCTGGAGGCAACTTGCTTTCAGCTACTTCCTGACCGCACACACAATGCTACCGCCAATTTGCCCTTCAAGCCACCATGGCTTGCAGCCCCTAAAGCCATGAGCTGAAGCAAATCTTCCCACAGCTAGTTGGTCATAGTTCTGAGAAAAGTGTATAATAGACTCTGCAGAACAGCGTGTTATGTAGCTGTTCTTATAAGTTATCTCATTGAATTGTTTTATCAGTGTGAAACAGTCAGGAATATGTATTTAATTCTCCTTTGGGGGATGGAGAGACAGTTTAGCTTAGCATTTAAGAGCACTTCCTGCACTTTCATTGGCCCTGGGGTGAGTTCAAAGGACTCATGTCAGGTGTAACTCCAATTCTAGAGGATCTGTCCTCCTCTTCTGGTCTCTGCAGCTACCCACAATCATAATAATGAATGAACGAATTTTAAATTCTCCTTTTGCTTTTGTAACTGTCCAAGATTGGACATTAGGTTATATGGCCCTCAAGCTGCAGGTATCTATCAATGAATGACACAGGTTTTGTCCTTAAGGATTGTACAGTCTAGTGAAGATCAGACTGCAGTTCAAAGCAAGGATCAGAATACGGGTAGCGTGAGAATTCACAGCCACAAGCAACTTAATTTCAACTGGGAATGAATTCCAGTGAGTTTTTGGAAAGGATGAAATCAATGTTTTCTTTTTTCCCCCAAATTTTTTTTTTGAAAATGTCCTTTCTGCTTCTAGCATCTGGATGGAGCTCAGTAGGTGAGAATGTACTCTAACCTTCTATCAGACATTGATATTAAGACCCAGCTCCATTCCCAGAGACTTCAAGAAGCATGCCTCCATGCCCCTCCATGCTCACAGCCACACATCTCCATGGTCATGTCAAGGAAAACCAACACACTGACTCAAAACAACGCACTTTAAGCCTTAAAAGTCACGGTCTGAGATATTGGTCATAAATCTTTGCTCAGGTCAGCTGTTACAGATTTTATGCCAAATAATATCTTCCTGAAAAATGCCCTTTGTCTTAGTGGACACTTTCTTTATGTTCTTCCTAAGTAGAAGTTTTAAAAATGTAAATGTAGGACACTAGGCTTTCTAGAAGACAGTGTAACTTCCAGGTGTCTATCTTATATATCTTCAAGTAATATATGATATCATGTGTTTTATACGTACATTTTCTGTTCAGCAAGCAATACCGCTTTCTATATATTAAATTCAATCTGTCATAAATTATATGTAATTTCCCCTCAGTATAGTATTCAATATAGTTGATGTAATTTACTGTTTTGTACTTTATAGGAGAAATCCCATTAGGAGCGCTCAAAGTGCCTTTTAAAAATAGGTCAAGTTCTTTGGTTTGGTCATTTGGGGGAATTCTAACAATGGGAGCAGTGGTTGTCTCTGGCTCTGTTGCCTGCCTTTGGATCCCTTTCCCCTAGCTGGGCTGCCTTGTTTGGTCTCAGTGGGAGAGAGAACACTTAGGGGGAGATTGGGGTAGGGTGGGACTAGGAGTAGAGGAGGGATGAGCTGGGATAAGGATGTAAAGTGGTTAAATAAATAATTAACTAATGGAAAAATAAGTCAAGAAAAGGCTCTCCCTTGTCACTCTGTCTTAGCTGTAATTTACTGTTTGCATTTCTTTTGGATTGCAATATAATTACATACACTTATACAACATTTAATGATTAAATCAGGGCAGTTAGGCTGGGTTGTAGGGGTGGGCATCTATGCATCTATAATCTCAGCACTGAGGGAGAATAACCTGGTCTTCAAGACCAGCCCAGGTTACATAGAAACCTCGAGAAAAATCAAGGGCAGAGACTCACAACCGCTCTAAGCTCTGAGAAAAAGGAGTGTGGAGGGCTTGGTCCCCCATGGGACATCTAAATCCCCTTCTCCCACCAAGCTTTGGGAGCTACACAGATGTGTAAGATCCTGAGATTGTAGAAGAGTGCTACTTTAAAACAGGGTCTTGTGGACACGGCAGCCATCACACTTATCACTTACCACCACGATTATCTGCAAAATCTGGAGCCCAACACCCTTGCATCATGCTGGTGGGAGGGCTCAGGAGGCCTCAGCCCTCACTGAGGGGCTGTGGGAAGTTAATTGGTTGCCATAGGAGGGCCGTCATTTATCACTGGGTGATAAATTGTTCCAATACATAAGCCTCCCCTCGTGCGAATACAAAGAACCTTAATTAAAGTTAGTGGGTCAAAAAACAAACAACAAACAAACAAACTTCAAAGTAGCAGGGATAGTGTGAGATGAAGAAAGGATCCAGTTGGGGGATGGATGAAAGAGGGCAAGAATGGTAAGTGACATGCTTAGAACACAGCATACCGATATATGAAAATTTCAATGAATAATTAAAACAGCAACAAAACAATACTCAGAGCAGTCAGCGTTCTCGTCTCTTCAAATGTTATTGTTTCTGTGTGTTAGGAACTGCAACGGTTGGGTTTTGATTGCCCTTCTCAACTGCCCACGAAGCGACACCAGTAGCCGGAAGTGACTTCTGCCAAGTAGGGAAGGCCAAACAAAGCAGGCCTGAGTGGCCAGGGACGCTTCCGTTCTGTTACAGGAGCCGCACTGGCTGACCTCCTGTGCTGGGAAGACGGCATGTCCGGAATTTCAGTGGCTAGGGCACTTGCTTGATAGTCTGAGGCAGGATAAAGTGATGGTTTCTGTTACCCGCTGGCCAAACATATTACGCTGTCTGAATTACAAACCAGCCAAGTCAAGCAGCTGCAGAAACTCAACAGTGGACGTAAAGCATCTCAAATGAAAGGCCGTCTCTGAGCAGTTGCTGTTTCCTTCTCCTATTTTAGATCTCTCATTGCAGCTAAAAACGTGAAGGAAAAGACCATGAAGTATTTAAATCTTAACATCTTAAAACATATGAACACAAAGGGTTTTGTTGTTAGGCGTGGATTAGAGAGCATGGATTAGAGTCATTTAAAATGGTGAACAGATACCTGAGATCCACCGAGAGAATGTCATCACAATCTTGTGCTCCTGAGCTGTGAAAGAGAATCTGATGATTGTACCCTAAATTCATCCGCAGGGGGTGTGTCTAGGCAGGAAGCACCCGAGTGAAAGTAAAACTGATTTTACGTCATCTGGGAAAAAGCCTGTTAGAAATCCCCATAAGGTTTTTATTCGTCACAGGGGAAACCCCAGCTCTTGCAACTTTCTCATTGCTGGTGCCTCTGTGTCAGGAAAGGCACGGTGGCCGGCAAGGTCGCTGTCGTTCTTACGAGGAGCGGGACGTCCTCGCGGCAGTGTGCATTGTGTTCACCCTGTAAGTGAACACACGTGGCCGTGGTCTTTTCCCAGCAGGCACTACAGAGCTGTGGTTCCGACAGCCGGCTGCATAACCCTCCTCGTGGACCTGCAGCGGAAGCTCTGTGGGCAGCAGAATGCTAATGCTCGTCCCCAGGTGCCTTTCTAACTTAAATCACCCTCACAGGGAAACCGCGGGGCTATGTAAAGATAGGCTTTCTATCCCTTTCATGTCCTCAGGGCAGAAGAAGTTACAGAAAATTCTCTTTAAGATTTTACTTGGTAGGATTTTTTTTTTTTTTGTTTCTAATTGTGTTTGTGTGTGTGTGGACACACACACAAAAGGACACTCTCAGCGACTGGAGCCACCCTGGAGTAGGAGCTGCTGGCAGGTAGTTGTGAGCAGTCCTGCAGGGTGGTAGTAACTGAGCCCTGGTCCTGTCCAGAAGCAGCGTGAACTCTCAAGTCAGAGCCACGTACTTTTAGCTCTGAAAAATCTTAAAAACAACAACCCACTTCCCGCAATTCAATCAACATCACCAGCACGGCACAGCACAGCCTTCGAAGGCTAACAACTTGTGATTCTACGAGTGAGGCTGGGTACCTGAGGCTGATTTCTCTCCCTGCTTTTCTGGAGCTGTGTGATCTTGAAAAATGCCATCAGCCTGTTTTCAATCTGTTTTCCTCACTTACGCAATACCATTTAATAAGCTTGCACGAGGATTATGCTGGATTAAATATCCAAAGCTCTCAGAGTAAGGTCTGTTACAAAGTAAGTGCTCAGTAAATATTAGCTGCCCGATTATCAGACTTTATGCTATCATGTTAGAAGTATGGTTCATTTCATAGTAGACTGTTGTTACTGGGTGTAATTTTAAGCTTTTTTCATTTTTCTGTATGAATCTCTTTTCCACATGGCTGTATAAAATCCATATGCATAATCTCTAATAATTCCATGGAGTTGTTGAATTTCAGCTATTAAAAATGTCATTCATCTTTTACGGGCTCATAGTGCAATGAAATCTTCTTTTAGAATGTGTGCTTTATTATTATTTTATAACTATAGATGATTCTGCAGTGAACATCTTGAAACATTTTTGAATTAATTGTATTCTTTGTGGGTTTTTTGTTTTTTGTTTTTTTTTGCTTAGCAAGTGGAATTGCTAAATATAAAACATAAACATTATACAAAATGACATTTCAGTATAACTTTCCAAAAGGGCTGTTCTAAGTTACAATATTTCAGGCAATGTATCAATATTTCAAGCATCTTTTCAATGGCATTTATATAACCATTGGATGTGTATAATTTTTAAACTTTCGCTAGTTTGCTTATTTGCAATTTATATTTCTTCTTGAGTGCTCTTATATTCCTTGTGTTCGTGTTTTTAAATCAAATGATGTCTAATGTGTGCACTATAAGGTAGAAGTATTGATTTCCTCCTCTAAAGTTAAACATTAAACATATATCAAGTCTTGGCCAAAGCTAATTTAATTTAGTTCTTTCCAGGAGTTAAAAAAAAAAAAAAAGCAAACAAACACTGTTTATGGTTACAAAGTGTTAGCATACTTATGATAGTTTCATCCAGGTAAAGCTACAATCCAGAAATGCTAACAGAAAAGATTGCCTCAGTCTTTACTTGACTAAAATACAACAAAACGTCATCCTTTCCTTTTCCTGCAGTTAACTTTGGCTTATCAGACACCAGTCACCTGATCCATACCAGGCACTGTGTTGGACTCCCTGAGTGAAAAGGAAAAGAATCCTGCTGCAGGTACGCACCTAATCACATGATTGCAACCTAATTTCCTAAGACCTATGATTCAGACCATGTAACTGCTGTGAGAGCCAGGTGGCTTGCAGTTCACAGTTGACAGGGCTGTAGCCCCCTGCCCTTTGACATTACCCTTACCTCAGCTGAGGAAGACTCAGAGATGCATGCAACGTGGCAGCAGATTTGACACAACCCCTGGCTGCCCTGAGGCACTTTCCTCCGGAACCTTCCTTTGGGTGTAGACATCACACTGTCCTGGATGCTGTCAGATCACGTAGATGCTCTTGCTTTCAAGTTTTCTCCGTAAACACCACCCTCCCTCTCAGCTCCCAGGGCTGGGTGCCCTAGCTGGAAGCTCTTGATACTGCAGTCCCTGATGGTCTCCTTCCCCAGGCAGTCTCGTTTGAGCACACAGCCTCAAACAGCATCTTCACAGAGATAACAGTTTCCACCCCCACCCCCCAGCCTCTTCGGAGCTCCAGGTTTGAATATCTACTGGTTTGTATAAATCACATCGAATGTTAAACCAAAGATTGCTTGTTTTATTTTGTTTTTCTCAAGTCTGCTCTTTATAGCGATTTCCTGCCCAGCATATGGTGCCATTACGCTTGGAGTCACACAATCAAATATTCAGGTATCTAGATCTGCCTGCCCTTCCTCTCTCTCTTCCTTCTCTCCTATGCTTCCTTCACACCTTCTTTCCTTCCATCTTGGAGATTGAACCCAGGGACTGGTACATGCTAGACAGGTATGCAGCCCCTGAGCCCCAGCCCTGGCCTTTATTTTTTGTCTGTTTTCTTAAAATTGTCATCTTTCCCATCAGTAAGTCTGGACAGCTCAGTCATCAAAACATACCATGATTGAGAGTATCTTACCACCTCCACTTCTGACATTATTGTTGTTAGACAACATCTCCCTGTGTAGTCCCCACTGACCTGCAATATGCTATATAGACTATATATGATATATATGCTCTATAAACAAGGCTGACCTCAAACTTACAGAGATCCACCTGCCCGTTCGACCTAAGTAATAGGATGGAAAGGTGATGTGCACCACCATGCAAAACCAAATATGTTGTCATTATATTTAGCTACAAAGTGAAATTGGTTTTCTAGATGGCTTTCCTATTTTTATTCCAATGTCTTCCTAATGAATTGTCCATACATGCGTGGGTTATTTTTCAAAATATAAATATGTTCAGTTAACTTGGATTAATACTCTCCCGTGACTTGGTGTGAAACCAAGAACAAGGGCAGTCCTTAATCCAAGCTTACTGTGGTGGTTTAAAAGAAAAATGGGCCCTGTAGGCTCAAATAATTGACTGGAACTATTTGGGAAGGATTAGTAGGTGTGGCCATGCAGGAGAAGGTATCACCAGGAGCCTGCTTTTGGTTTCAAAAGTCCATGCAAATCTCAATGAACTCTTTATCTTGTGCTGATGGGTTCAGACGTGAGCTTAGTCACTGCTCCAATAACATGCCTATTAGCTGCCATTCTTCCCTATCATAATGTCCATGAACTCCTTGGAACTGTGAGCCCCAAATTAAATGCTTTCTTTTATAAGTTGACTTGGTCATGGGTGTTTTAGCCACAGCCATGGACACTTCTTAACTAACCGTGAATCACTCCATTCAGTCTACTTAGCCAAAGCTGCCTTCCCTTGCTCCCTCTTATGCACCAAGTTTGGCCTCTGTTTAGGTCTTACCACTTGTCATTTATTCTGCCTGGAATGATATTCCCCTAGTTCTTCACAATGCTCACTTTCTAATCCCATAGTAAGAGTCCAGAAAGGGTGCCTTCAAAGCAAAGATATTCCAAGACCTTCCTGTGTAAACTGAAGCCAATCTGCCTAGTCATTTCTCATTCTTTTTGATATTTCCTCCATGTTTCTCTTTACTACTTAAACTCTAATATTTGTTTACTCTATTATTTGTTTCTTCTGGCAAAATATAAGCCCCCAAAATCAGAAGGTTTGGCTATTCTATTTAAATAGCATCCCTAATGCATACATAAAAATTCTCTCACTTAACCAAACTTTTGCCATTTAGGCTGGGCTGCTGGCCAGGGAGCTCTTGAGATCCTCCTTCAGGAGTTATAGGCAGACACAAGCCATACCTGGCTTTCTATAGGTGCTGGGGGTTGGAACTCAGATTCTCTGGCTTGCACAGCAAGAACTTTTACCATCTTCCCAGGCCTGATACCAATTTATTGTTCATAAAAAAGGCATTGCTATTCAAGTTCTACCTCTATTTGTCTTGAGTACCTCTGAATGTTAATTACTGCACACTCTGCCTTGTGTAGTACTTTTCCTTCTCTGCTGGGCAGCTGTTTCTTGCAAATTAAAACATTCTGGGGTGGGGAGGCAGTGAGGGTTTGTCTGGGGTGGGAAGAGGCTCAAGACCCAGGCACATCATTAAAGTTACAGGCTTGGAAAGTTCATAAAAGTTACAAAATCCACCAGCACTTGTTGGGAGAAGAGGAGTCTGTCCTCTGGCACTGACTCCAAGTTGTGCTGTGGGGATCGTTAGAGATGTAGCTTTTGTGAGGTGATCCTGTAAGTAACCCCTCATGCTTCTGTAAGTACATCCATATAGAGCCAAAGCTGACCGAGCCAGACTTGAGTGAATCATTTCTTAGGTCTGACATTGGTGTACTCTCTGGGATGAATAAGCATTCTCATCTCTCCCCGGAAAAAGTCCCACAGCACCCGTGAATGGAATGATCTTTGATGATTCTGACTGGTTCAATCAGCCGTTCACACACAGTCAAAGAACAACTAATCTATAGTGCTGTGGCATGGTCTGGCGCCTTTGTACTTGATTATTAATTATTTTGCTCTCTGAGATCAGCTTGCTGTCTGCAGACTATCATGTACTCCAAGTAATGCTGTGTAACTTTGCCTCCAAAATTACACCTGATTGGCTGAATGAAAGGCCTACACTTCTGGGCAGGATAGAATTGAGAAGCAGAGCTAAGGTTCACAGGCTTGGAGGACAGAAGGATTATGGGAAGGGGAGTGACAGGTAGGAGAAGAGAAGAAGGAAGTGGGACTGCTATGGGTTAGCATGGCTGGCATGAATTTGCTCTCAGGTGGTGTTGTAGAGAAGCCGTCCAGATAGAAAGCATAAGCAAGTATTTATGAAATTATGGATGGGAAGTAGCCCAGATTAGGAAAGATTAAGGCAAATGGCATGGGAGATAGGGCTGGGAGGTAACAAGGTAGTTTAGTTTTTATTTGCCCAGCCCTATGAAATAAGGCTTATTTAAAATTCTGTCAAGTGTCTGTGTCTTCTGTTATTGATAGCAAGCTAAATAAACCCACCACAACAATTATAGGCTTATTTTTTTTTTGAGACAGGGTTTCTCTGTGTAGCCTTGGCTGTCCTGGACTCAGTTTACAGACCAGGCTGGCCTTGAACCCACAGAGATCTGCCTGCCCCTGCCTCCCTGAGTGCTGGGATTACAGGTGTTCACCACCATGAATAATAAACATTATTAGCCAATTAGCCATTTTCATTTTCTACAATACTATAGTTTGCTTATTGGCTAGTTGGTCTGGTTTGAGAGTTCAAAAACTTCAATTTAGTAAAGTCAAAGTCTGTTTCCTTTGTCATCCTCTGTCTTTTATATGGCACTATGGTTTTTAAAACATCTTGAGTATCTGACATTAGAGGACAATGAAAGTACATGCTGTGGGATGCTGTATAGTCATTAAAATGATTCAAGTAGATATTGAAACAATCATTCTATAACATGTATTGTTGAATAACAGAAGAAAAACAATATTGTGCTATATAATATCACTTCAGCTTTGCTAATTTCCTCTGTATATACACATACATAAATAATATATTTATATATAATTTTCATTAAAATTTAAGTAAAATTATGTTATTTAAAAACCTTTCCACAAAAAGGCACTCTGAAATTTTATGCTTTATTTAAAACTAGATATCGCACGCCTGTGACAATGACAAGTGGACTTATGTTTTAGGGCTTGCCTCTTCTTGAACCTTGAACTTTATTTTGGTACCCCTACAAAGTCAATATGTCCCAAATAAACTCACTAGCACCATTAAGCAAATTTTCTTTCCTTATATTTTATTTCAGTTAATGTGTGTCCTGGGAATTCAATTAAACTTAGAAACTGACCCTCTGACCCTAACTTTTCCCCTATTATTTCCAGGGATAAAGCCCTACTAGTGCTAACAGGAAATTTTTTTTCTCATTCTATTCCTTCTTATTCAGATGCACATTCAAGAGTACACTTGTTCACTGATGGGGGAGGTCCTCCGCCCCTTCCATCTGACCCTAGCCCATCAGGTCTCATCAGGACTGTCTGCATTGTCTTCCTCTGTGGCCTAGTAAAGCTGCTCCCCCATCATGTGGAGGTGATCAAAGAGCCACACACTGAGTTCATGTCAGAGACAGTCCCTGTTCCCCTTAAGCTGACATGGGCTACATCTGTGCAAGAGTTCTAGGTTATCTCCACGAATGGGGCTTGGTTGGAGTATCAGTCTCAGAAAAGACCCCTGGGTCGAGATTTCTTGGCTCTGTTAGTCTCCTTGTGGAGCTCCTGTCCTCTCCAGGTCTTTCTATCTCCCCTTTCTTTCATAAGATTCTCTGTACTCTTCCCAAAGCTTGGCTATGAAGGGAGAGGAGGGAGGGAGGGAGGGAGGGAGGGAAGGAGGGAGGGAGGGAGAAAGGATGGTAGGGAGGCAGGGATTGGGAAGGAATGAGGGAAGGGGCCACAGCTGGGATACAAAGTGAAATTAAAATAAATGAAAAAAGCAATAAAGTAAAATAAAATAAAACCTCTGAAGAGAGAGAGAAAGTACACTAGTTCCTGCCTCTGTTTCTGCAATAAGATCTCTGTAACAGGTCACATATTGTCTAACCTCTGGAAACTGTGCACATGAACAACTCTAACAGCCCTGCTCCAGTGAGATTCTCCCAGGAAATGGCCAAATATGCGTCTTAACATTTCCATGTTCCAGGAGGACATTGTAGAAACCTTTGTTACAGTTCCTGTTGAATGGCTTTACCCTTGTTTTCAAATGTATGTCCCCAAATGGACCCTTGGAGTGGATGGTCCTAATCACCTTTCTTTTCCATCCTGCCTATCACATAAAAAACATTCAATAAACGTTTGTTAGAGAAATGGAAAAAAAAAACCTAGATTTTGCATTGTATGCATGTTATATAAAACCACGTATAAAATATAGAGCTTAGGTATAGTACACATATTTACATCAAGCAACAAATCAGAACATGTGTTCTGTCTAAGCAAACACCCATCTATCATCCGGTGTCTATACAATTCTTTGTTGGCCCTTCAACTAATTCACTTCAAACTAAAATTTAAATGATTAAAACAGTTACAGAGTAGCAATGAAAATAATTTTATGGTGGGGGGGTCACCAAAACATTAGGAATTATATCAAAATGTCACAGCACTAGGGAGGTTAAGAACCACTGAGTTCATGGAAAATGACTGGATAGTTCCCAACAATTATTCTTTAGAGTCCATATCTGTGTTTCTTATAGTGTATACCACATCCTATAGGTTCATGGAATGAAAGTAAAGCCAAGAGCTTGTTGACCATGACACCGCCCTCCAGACAGTGTTGCTCCGTGCACAGAATGAGCTTAGAGAGCTGTACTTTCGGCATCAAGTGAGTTTATTACCTATGTGCAGCAAGCAGAAGTAAAAGAATAAACTGAGGGTAGCACATAGTCCGTAGAACATCATCAAGTCATGGTATCATCAAGTTATGGTATCCAGCAGACATGACTGGCGAATTCGATGGAACAGTCTGCCGGGGTTCCTGCCTGAGTGACAGGCTGAGCGGAGCGGTGCTTCTCATTTTCATCCTGTTGGATAAACAGTAGTAACCTCAGTTGGGAATGGTTTACCTTGTATCTGTTCTTAATTTTTAAAATGTTTACTACATTTTACGTATTTATCTGTGTGTTTGTGCATGCGTGTGTGCCTGTGGTGTGTGTATGTGTGTTCTCACATGCTACAGCATACCTGTGGACATCACAGGACAACTTTTAGGACTCTGTTCTATCCTTCCAGCATGTGGGTCCCAGGGACTGAGCTCAGATTATCAGGCTTGGTGGCAAGCACCCTTCCCCACTGGACCACCTTCTTTGCCCAAAGGCACAAAGTATTTAATGTTAGGAGACATTTTCAGTTTCCTGTCCTCTCTGTTACAGAGTCATTGAGTCAGCCTGACCTGGGACAAGGGATCTCAGCTCAAATAAACATGATGCATTTGAGGCAAGGGCAGTGTCTCTTATTCTCATCATTAAGCTCTCATCAAGCATGAAGAGCACATGACAGCTTTCCAATATAATTTATATTACAGGTGTGCTCTCAACAACTCCCAGTGCCATGGCTCAGATTATCATTGCCATCTGTTGATTGCTTATGCCAGTAGAGTTCTGAGTGAAATATAGGACAGGAGAGTGAAGACTAAGTACTGATTATAAGAAAATTAGTCTTTATATATTGTAACCTTCTACACACCATACACACTGTTATAGCTAATCTTTGTAAGAACTTTGCAGCAGGTGTCATCATAATTGAAAGACTAACAAGAACATAAGCTCAGGATAATGAAGGGCTTACTCAAAGTTACTCCACAACTATCTCAAAGGTCTATGGTCAAAACTTAAGTCTTTCAAATTCCAGGTCTGGCATAGTTTTCATGTATCTCAGTGCTAGTAAAGAAATATCTAAGTGAGTGGGACATGGGAAAAGCAGCTGGAGAAGATGGGGTGGATGTCTTACACTAAAAGAACAAGAATGAAATTTACTACTAAATAAAGCCTGCTCATGTTACCCGAATTTGGAACTGTTTTAGGATTTATTGCTGGGAACTCAGCTATCCCAAATCTATCACAAATGCTCTCTGATCTTCTTCCCCTTTCTCCTTCCTGCTCTTCTCAGAACTTGGCTCACAAGAAAATGCAGCACATCCCCTAATGCCAGGACCAGTGTGTTGGCCTCAGTGGTTCTTTGGCTCATGATACAAGTTTCATTATGGCCTTTCTCACCTGACCCTCATGTTAGTGAGTTACATTTTTCCTATTCCTCAACTTTGGGCTTAAACATGTAACTTGATTTGGCTGTAAGGATCTTGGTACACAGAAAAAAAAAAAACACCCAGAAATGTACTTGAATACTCATCTTATCCTTTTGTGTTCCAGAATAAGAACATGGCCTGGATAGTGGTTTCCTAGAATAAACATAGGTGGGACAGATTTGAGATGAACTTACAGCAGGGAGCCAAGATCAGCTAATGTACAGCCTGAAATAGAGTCTAGGTTAGCTAAACTATGTACCTACAGACCTATAGTGTAAAAATAAATAACTTTTAATGTACACACATGCACACACATTCATATTATATTTCCAGACCACTAATATAAACATGCTTTGCCCTAAAATTTACTGGACATGCTGAAGAAGAAAACTATTCTTCCTTTTCCTTTCTGAGTTAATAAGTAGAGAAAGTCAGAAATGAAGCTCCAGGATGAAGGAGCCGGACATGGCCTGGGCATGAGGAATGGAATGACTACTGGGTTTACTTGCAGGACTAGAATAAGCAGCAGGGTGAAAGGCAGAGGGAAGCCCTGTCAGGGAAAGGGTGCTTCTCCAGCCAGCCTTGTAAGCATCCCCCTGGAGGCCAGGCCAAGGTTGCCTGTCACTGGAAATGGGCTAAGGGACAAAGGGATAAAGGAATGGCTGTCTTGGCTCTCCACCCTCCTGCTTTACAAGTGAAATTAGTGAATTGGTACATAGCTGTCATGTTACTAATAGACCTCATTTCATTTCATATCCTTGTAGAATGCTGCCTTCAGCTAAATAGGACTTAGGCATTGTTAGAAATACTGGTGTATTTTGCTTATGAAGTAAGCTGTAGATTAAAGGCATTGCAACAAAGGATTAAAAATGAAGTTGCTGAAGGCAATTTTTCGTCCTCAGTGTAGATCATTTCTTGATGAAGGAATTACCACAGCGATACATTCTTCATAGTTTTGCAGGTGGGACTCACTATAATAGTTAATGAAACACATATGAAGCTTATCATGAAATATGCTGGTGTGGTGTGTCTGACACCCTGAGGGAACTTGGCACTGGTACTGAGGCTCTGCTACATGCTGACAAAGCTGCCAGTTCCTGGGAGGAGGCTTATTTCGAGAGATACAATGACTTTGTGGGATACACAGCAGGACTGGTGCTTTAACAGTGCTTGGCTAGAGAGGTCCACAGTTATTCCCAGTTTAAGTCATAGATTTCTTCACGATACTTCGTCCCATTTATTCACTTTGAGTCTTTAGACTTCTGACATGGAAAAGTATGTTATTGGTGAGGATTCTTCTACCTCTTCAGCTATGTAAAAGATTCATCTTATGACTGAGTTGAAGTCTCAAAAAATGTTATTATGCCTCTAAGTGGGTTTTTTTTGTATTTTTCAAAGTCATATGTTATATGATTATAAGTGCAACTTATTAGTGTTATACAGCCATTTGGGGAGGTGAGAGTGATGAAGTGGTAGCTACATAAACAGAAACTACGGTCATTGAGATCTCTCAGCAGGCATTGCCACTAGCTGCACAGACATAGAGACCTGATTTCAATCCCTACGACCCACATAAAGGCAAAGTAGAGGACAGAGTCGACAAGATGTCCTCTGAACTCCATGCCTTGTCATGTGCCACATGTATGACATATACAATCGTAGTAAAAAACATTTTTAGAAATAAGAATCAGAACCATTGTATCTTATTGCTTCCCTTCAAGTTATGAGACCTCACTTTGATCATGTATTTGCATATTGAAGCAATTAACTTTCCTAAGTTGGAACTCAAAATGTACATTAACATTAAGGGCTATAATACTACATCCTTGTATACAAGAAACAACCACAAGCTTTTTTGAAACCACACATTTGCCTTTTGGCTCTGAGGCTTGGAAGCATAATGTTGACCTAAAATCAAGGGGCTGGTGAGTTGCATGGTTTTTGGAGCCTGAGGGTAAAGACTTCCTTCATTTTCCAGTTCCCAAGGCTACCCAGGTTCTGGCACCTCTGAAGTTAGCAACAGCCAGAGATACAATGACTTTGTGGGGTACATCATGACTTTGCTGCATCACTTTGACATCAGATCTCCGGCTCCCTTTCCAGCATTCAATAACTCTGAGATAGCATTGGATCCACCTCCTAAACCAGGATATTTTTCCTGTTTTGAGGACTGATTTATAAATTTCCATCTGGTGTTTTAAAAATAGTATTGTAGGTTTTACTTACAGCCAATGGTAACTTGAAAATTAGATTGTCTCCAGCACCATATGACTTAAAAAAAACAAAAAACAAACAGAAACAATGAACAGGAACTGAGATTTCTATTCTTTCTTTCCTTCTTTCTTTCTTTCTTTCTTTCTTTCTTTCTTTCCTTCCTTCCTTCCTTCCTTCCTTCCTTCCTGTGGGGGGAAAAAAAAGCTCTGTCTCATATTTCTGGAATCGCAGGTTTGAGCTCAGCAAACAGCCATGCTTTCAAGCAGTCATCTCGATCCCTATGTATCCAGTTCCCCTTTCTTTTGTGTATGATCTTTGTATTCAGATGGGTGTGTACATGTATACATGGAGACCAGAGGTGTTTTCCTCATTGATCTCCACCTTATTTTTTTTTGAGACTGGGTCTCTCACTAAACCTTGAGTTTATTGATATGCTAGGCTGGCCAATCAGTGAGTTCCAGGGATCCACCTGTATTACTTGACCAATGCTGGACCTACAGACATGACCTCCATGGCTGTTTTTTATATACATCCCAGGGATCTGAACTCAGATCCTCATGTATGTGCAGCAAGCACCAGCTGAGCCCTTTCTCTAGTGTATCCAATACTTTCTTCATTGTTTCCCCTTTCCTTCAATGTACCAGACTTTCTTCTTCTTTTTAGAGTTTTTTAAAAAATTAATTAATTCAATTTAATTCAGTCTTAGGCCCCTCCCTTCTCTTCTCCCAGTCCCAACCTCCCTCTTGCATCCTTTCTTCCCTATTCTTTAGAATGGGGGGGCTACCCAGACACCCCCAGCTCATCTATTCACATGAGGACTGAGTTCATCTTCCTCCCCTGTGGTCTTGTAGGGAAGTCCCATCAGGGGGAAGTGATCAGAAAGCAAGCAACATAGTCTGTGTCTGTGCTGGTTGATCAATAGAATTGAATCGAAGACACAGAAATAAACCCACACACCTATGCATACCTGATTTTTGACAAAGGAGCCAAAATCATACAATGGAAAAAAGACAGCATCTTCAACAAATGATACTGGTCTAACTGGCTATCTACAGGTAGAAAAGTGCAAATAGATCCATATTTATCACCCTGCACAAAGCTCAAATCCAAGTGGATCAAAAACCTTAACATAAAACCAGATACACTAAATCTGCTGGAGGAGAAAGTGGTTAAGAGCCTTGAACTCATCAGCACAGGAGACAACTTCCTGAACAGAACACCAACAGCTCAGGATAAAGATCTACAATTAATAAATGGGACCTTACGAGACTGAAAAGCTTCTGTAAAGCAGAGGACACTGTCAACAGAACAAAATAGAAATCTACAGACTGGGAAAAGATCTTTACCTGGCTTTCTAATAATCCCCTGACTCCATCTTATTCTCTCTGCTCCTATAATAAGTCATTACTTGCATTCATTCATACTTCCTGATCTTACATCCTAACTTGCCCCTGATCCCATGGTCATATTGCCTCTAGTGCCATATTTTCCAGAAAAAGGAGAAGGAAGTGGAGAATAGGAGGGGTGGGGGAGAGGAAAGACACTACTTAATCGATGCCCTATTTTCATCAGAACACAATTTACAAATAGGCTAACCATGTTCCCAACAACCTGACTGTTGGGTTTCAGATTCATCTCACAATACTCCATCTTTGCTGTGCTCTCCAAGGCACTCTTCAGGGATTGACCTAACTGGGGAGAAAAGAGAATGAAGAATGGGTAGACATGCAGACACTACGGGTATAGGCAAGCTGGGAAGCGGCTTGAGCTTGCTCTGAGGGAGGACGCTAACTACAGCAACAGCAGCACCTGAGCGCTCAGCTTGTTTATTTACATCTGAATTGAGGAAACAGGTTTATTGTATAAAGCCAAATGAAGAGGTAGCTTCGTGGTACACAGTTAAGCAAGGAGACAGTTTTAGTTAATCTGTCAGGGTGAGGGGTGGGGGTGAGGGGTGTCTGTATAGGCCAGTGGTCTCAGTTTTCAGTCATCTGAGGGAAGAAAGCTATTTTCTGTTACTAAACCTGAATACCCAGAATTAGACACATTGTGAATAATAGAGGTTTATGCTAGGAAGCCCAAATGTGTCTTTGTTTGTCAAGGGCAGTCTTCCTGTATTAAACAAATACATGGGTCATGGGATGGTGAGCCAGAGCTAGCTTGGGTCTCTCTGCCCTCTCATGAAGCCATTACTGCCAGTATAGGGGTCCTATCATCATAGTCTTGTGTAGTTATTCACCCAAAGACTTCACTGTCTCATTTTGTCAACATAGGAATTCAGGGATTTACTTTCCACCACATAAACTCTTAGACACATCCCACCACAATCTTGAGAAGTTCCGAGTTTCCTTAGGCTCTCTGTTTTCACAGTGTTCTCTTTGCAAGAACAAGTAATGCTTTGGAATGCTCAAAACCTCTTCTTTTTCATCTCCTTTGGCTAATTTATCAATTCTTTAGAGAAACAGAACTGAAGAGCATGAATATGTGGAATTTATTGCCTTACGTGCTGTGGTCCAACTAGTCCAACAATGGCTTGTTTCCAAACAAACAAACAAACAAACAAACAAAAGCCAAGAATCCTGGAGTTGTTTAATCCCCAAAGCTAGATGTCTCAGGTGGTCTTCAGTCTACATTGGAATCCTGAAGTAGGTTCTAATACCAGAGAAGGAATACCTCAACAGCAGGATAAATGAACTTCCCAGTGAGAGTTAGGCAAGCAGTTAAAAATCAAAAGTTTCATTCTTCCATGCCCTTTTTATACAGGCTGATACTTGGGGGTATGGCCAAGATTTAGGGTGGGTCTTCTAGCCTCAGCTGATCCAATCAAGAAAATTCTTCATTGGCATGCCCAGTTGCTTGGGTTTTAATTTATTCCAGATGTAGTCAAGTTTATAACTAAGATTAAGCATCAGATCCCCAAGCCTTCAGGTACCTTTTATTTGTATCTTTAAAATTGTATTTATTAATAAGGTGTGTATGATAATGATGATGATGGTGTGTGTGTGTGTGTGTGCACTCACAGGTATACCCATGGGTGTGTACACTGGTTAGTTTTGTCAACTTGATACTAACCAGAGTCACATGGGATGAGGGAACCACAACTGAAGAATTACCTCCATCAGATTGGCCTGTGGGCATTTTCTGGATCAATGACTGAGGAAGAAGGGCCCAGCTCTTTGTAAGTTTGTGCCTCCCCTGTGCAGGCAGTCCTAGCTTGTATAACAAAGCTGAGAAAGCCATGGAAAGCAGGCTGGTGGGGAACGTGCCTCTGTGGTTTCTGCTTCAAGCTTCAGCATATCTTCTGCACTGGCTTCCCTTGATGATGGGCTCTCTAAACTGTAAGATTAAAAAACAAAACAAAACAAAACAAAAAAAAACCCCTCTTTCTCTCACCAGGTGAGGTGGCGCACACCTGTAATCCCAGCACTCTGGGAGGCAGAGGCAAGCAGATCACTGTGAGTTCAAGGCTAGCCTGGTCTACAAAGTGAGTCCAGGACAGCCAAGGCAACACAGAGAAACCCTGTCTTGAAAACACCAAAAAAATAAAATGCCCTCTTCTCTCTGCAACTCTCTTTTAGTCAGTGTTTTATTATAGCAATAAAGAGACCAAACAAAACAAAGTGTGTATGAGTACAGACACATGCGTGGAGTCGAGAGGACAGCTTTTGGGAGTCAGTTCCCTTTTTCTACCAGAGGATTTGGGGTTGGAGTTCATTCGGGTTGTTAGGCTTGCTTGGCAAGCGTTCTTACCTGCTAAGCAATCTTTAGCTCAGGTGCTTTCCTGAGCTTTCCCTTGACACCACAGCACACTGTATTTCCTCTGGTAACACACATTAACCTTGGTCAGAATTTCCTTGGTTAGCAGCCTTGATTCCACAGTGTGAGCTCCATGGGCACAGTATCTTAACCAGTTTTCTAGGTTGATGGTCAGCAAATCTATGTATGTATCTATCATCTATCTATACAAATTGTCCCCTCTCTTCTAGAATCTAATAAAGAAGGCAAGTTGTTTATGTATTTATTTGCAGAGGTAAAACTATAGAATCAAGAATCAGAGCCTTGGGTTTTACTTGAATCCTCAGTTCAGCCTTCAGTAAGTTTCCCTGGTATTGGTGGAAAACTAGAACTTTCTGACATCTTATCATGTTTATCTAAATTTACCTAAAGACACTTAAAACCTTGGAGAAAGTTTTCCCAGTAAATGTTAGCGTGAAGACCATTATACTCACTAGACAGTGAGTCAGCACCTTTCAAGCACTTCCCCTGGGGACTAGGAGCTACTTAAGGACCCAGCCACAATGGTTCCCAGCACTATTCATGGTGATTCAGACAAGAAGACTGGAGGGTTTGTGATTACTCATATAAAAGTAGGATGACAGCACCATTTCATTCAATAGGGATTTAAGAACAATTCAGAACAGAAATAGAAACTGCAACAGCATTAGCAAATCCCTCAGTCCTTGCATGGGTGAGCTGGAAACTCTGCTTTGGCAGCTTGGAGTTTAGTGCAGCTGTCATGTGGACAGCAATTCTCCCAGTTTACTATGTTACTGAATTCTCTTTTCCCAGGAATTGTCTAGTCCAGCACAAAGCCGTACCGGAAACAGAAGAAATGAGCAATATTTTGAAATACAAATTCAGGACACAGGTAAGAGAAAAGTCTACTAGGATTGACAGAGCTCTGGTCCAAAAATTTCCAGATGTCTGGAAGAAAATTAGAATTTAATCAGTTGTTTGTGATCATTAAGTTATATTGTCAACTAAACTAGATTTTGAGTCACCTGGGACACACACCTCCAGGTATGTTTGTGAAGGAGTGTCCAGAGAGGATTAGCTGGAGGGGAGACCCAGCCTGAATGTGGGTGGCACCATCCCATGGACTGGGGACCCAGACTGATTAAGAGAGGCAAGGAGAAGTAAGCTTGGTACCAGCATTCTTCTCTCCCTGTTTCCTGCTTCAGACACAATGTGAGCAGACACATCTTGAGCAACTCTTGCCAACACACTTTCCTTGCCATGATGGATGCTTCTCAACTCTGGAGGAAAACAGAGTTGTTTCTTAGGTTTCTTAGTTTCTTAGGTTGTTTTTGTCAGGTATTTTGTCCCAGCAACAAGAAAAGTAGGTAATGTAGTTACCACAATATTCACACACCTAGATATTTCTGAAACCTGAAATTAATAGGAGGATCTAGTTGTTTCTCAGATATTTGTATTTAAATCAATAGGTGTTTGTGTATTTCACATTGATGGATAGGCTGACATCCAGTCTTACCACCCTAGGGCATAAATAAGTTATCTTCAGTGTTGGAGACAGAACAACCAAATCCTTTGATATATAACTACACTCTGTTGGCTTGTTAAACTAAGGAAGTAAGGATATGGATATGAATAAAGGGAAGAGGAGCAGGTCATGTGAGTGTTCAAATATGCTTTTCTAAGAGGAGTTCCCTATCACTCAGTGCTATGCTCCTCAAAGCTGAGTGTGGTGGTTTGAATGAGAATGTCCCCCACAGGCTCAAATATTAGAATACTTGATTCCCCCCACCAAACACACATCCATTGGTAGCGTTATTAGGGGAGGTTTAAAAGGTGGCCTTGGTGGAGAACTATGTCACTGGGGATAGGCTTTGGAGTTTTAAAGTCTCATGCTATTCCCAGATGTGCCTCTGTTTCGTGCTTGAGTCTGAGATGTGAGCTCTCAGCTTCAGACTTCAGCCACTATGTATGCTACCTGTTGCCATGCTGTCCTGCCATTATGGATCCCAACCCTTTGGGCCCTTAAACCAAAATAAACTGTTTCTTCCATAAGTGGCCTTGGTGTTTTATTGCAGAAACAGAAAAGTGACCAACACATTGACTCAATGCTTTTTTTTTTTTTTTTTGTCCATTGGTTTTCTTAATGCTTTCTTTAATTCCTCATCACCTTCCCCATCATCCTGCCCTTCCCTTCTCCTTCCATTTGTCCTTCGTTTATTGACACCCAGTCATCTATCCAATGTGCAGAAGCCTGAGATTTCTCTTTGGCTTCTGAACTTAAGGGCCCAAAGGAAATATGACAGAACGTTTATAAAATTATATTTGGGTCACAGATTATTTTTGATAGTTGATAACAGTGATGAATTCTCTTGTCAGAAAAAAAATGCATGCAATTTTGCCAGATTGAAATTCACAAATAAACTCTAGATTAGAAATATATTCCTTGAATTACAGAGAAAATAAAATTACATCTTGGTAGCGAGTCATTTTGTTCAGTTGGTCAAGGACTATTCTATGCTGAACACCAACAAATCTGAGTTTCTCTACCAATTTACTTAGATTGAGATTACAATATATCATAGACTGGGTGACAGAAACAACAGAAGTGTGCTTTTCGCAGTCTGGAGTTTGGGAGGAGAGTGAGTTATCATCATATATTGGTCCTGATGAGAGTTTCTTTTTGACTTGAAGAAGCTGGTTTTCATGCAATGTCTTTATACAGTGGTGGGAGAGAGCTTGACCATATGTTCTCTGACCCTTTATATAGGGACACTAATATAAGGGTACTACTCTCATGACCTTATATTACCTCCAAGCCCTCCAAATTTCACCACATGAGGGCTAGACCTTCAACACATGGAATAGGTGTTGAGGTGTGTATAAGAGGAGACACAGTTCTGCCCACTACAGCTTCCTTAGGAATTCTGCCTGCCCTGAGGCACAGAAAAGGTGACTAGAGTTTTCTTAACAATAGAAAATCTGGACTAGTTATAAACACAAGTCATTGATGCTTCAGGATGGTGTCATGAAATTATGTAGAAACATGTTAGTGATTCTTGTACCAAAATGGTATAAAATATTCCTGCTGTTGCTATAGATCAAAATAAATACCAATGCAAACAGACTAATTTACATAATAAAGGAGGAGAGGAGAGAGGAAAGGAAGAGATGGGAAAGGAGAGCGAGAGAGTGAGTGAGCAATAGAGAGAAGGAAAGAGAGAGAGAGAGAGAGAGAGAGAGAGAGAGAGAGCACGATCATACATAGTCATTACCCTACCACTTAAGGCAAGCATCTATTTGCAGAGCACGTTGCTTATGATATTTTTTTTTACCTCTTGCAAAAAATGCATGGAAAACTTGTTGAATTTCAAAAGCAATTTCAGCATATATTTTTTATAATAGATTTTGAGAGTTTCATACAATGTATTTTGATCATACTCACACTGTTTCCCTAATTTTTTATTTTTATTCACTCACTCATTCTCTGGTTCTTTTAACAAATATTTGTTGATAACTTACCATGTGTGAGGACTTCAAGAAAAAAAGAGGGGCAGGATGACTGACAAGTAATGATGAAGAGCTCCAGCTGGCATTAAAGGTAGACAAGAATAATAAACAAAACTGTAAGCTGGGTATGGTGGCCCAGGACTATAATTTCACAACATGTGACACTCAAACAGAAGGATTATTGACAACTTGAGTTAAGCCTGGGCTATATAGTGAGTTCAAGAACATTGTCCCAATTACACCTTGACCAAAACCAAACAAATAAAAAGCAGAATGGCAATCAAACTCAGGGCTGAAATCAATCAATTGGAAACAAATAAAACAATTCAAAGAATCAATGAAACCAAGAGCTGGTTCTTTGAGAAAATCAACAAGATCGACAAACCCTTAGCCAGGCTAACTAAAAGGCAGAGAGACACCACCCAAATCAACAAAATCAGAAATGAAAAGGGGGCTATAACTACAGACACTGAGGAAATCCAAACAATCATTAGGACTTACTTCAAAAGTCTATATGCCACAAAATTTGAAAATCTAAATGAAATGGCCAATTTTCTTGATCGATTTGACTTACCAAAGCTGAATCAGGACCAGGTAAATCAACTAAATAGTCCTATATCCCCCAAAGAAATAGAAGCGGTCATCAAAAGCCTCCCATCCAAAAAAAGCCCAGGAACAGATGGCTTCAGCGCAGAATTCTACCAGACCTTCAAAGAAGAGCTAACACCAATTCTCTTCAAACTATTCCACAAAATAGAAACAGAAGGAATATTACCAAATTCATTCTATGAAGCCACAGTCACCTTGGTACCTAAACCTCACAAAGACTCAACAAAGAAAGAGAATTTCCGGCCAATCTCCCTTATGAACATTGATGCAAAAATACTTAACAAAATACTTGCAAACCGAATCCAAGAACACATCAAAGATATTATCCACTATGACCAAGTAGGCTTCATCCCAGGTATGCAGGGGTGGTTCAATATACGGAAATCCATCAATGTGATCCACCATATTAACAAACTGAAAGAAAAAAAACACATGATAATCTCCCTAGATGCTGAAAAAGCCTTTGACAAAATCCAACATCCATTCATGTTCAAAGTATTGGAGAGATCAGGGATACAAGGCACATATCTAAACATAGTAAAGGCGATATACAGCAAGCCTATAGCCAACATCAAACTGAATGGAGAGAAACTTAAAGCAATCCCACTGAAATCAGGTACAAGACAAGGCTGCCCACTCTCTCCATATCTCTTCAACATAGTGCTTGAAGTCCTTGCTAGAGCAATAAGACAGTTGAAGGAGATCAAGGGGATACAAATTGGAAAGGAAGAAGTCAAATTATCACTATTTGCAGATGATATGATAGTATACGTGAGTGACCCCAAAAACTCTACCAGGGAACTCCTACAGCTGATAAACACCTTCAGCAAAGTGGCCGGATACAAAATTAACTCAAAAAAATCAGTAGCCCTCCTGTATACAAAAGACAAAAGGGCTGAGAAAGAAATTAGGGAGACAACACCCTTCACAATAGCCACAAATGACATAAGGTACCTCGGAGTAACCCTAACCAAGGAAGTCAAAGACTTGTATGAAAAAAATTTCAAATCTCCGAAGAAAGAATTAGAAGAAGATATGAGAAGATGGAAAGATCTCCCATGCTCATGGCTTGGCAAGATTAACATAGTAAAAATGGCCATCTTACCAAAAGCAATCTACAGATTCAATGCAATGCCCATCAAATTACCAACACAATTCTTTACAGACCTGGAAAGAAAAATTCTCAACTTCATCTGGAATAACAAGAAACCCAGAATTGCTAAAACAATCCTCTACAATAAAAGATCTTCCGGAGGTATCTCCATCCCTGATCTTAAGTTGTACTATAGAGCAACAGTTTTAAAAACTGCATGGTACTGGCATAGAAACAGAATGGTGGATCAATGGAACCGAACAGAGGACCCAGAAATAAACCCACACACTTATGGACACCTGATCTTTGACAAAGACGCCAAAACCATACAATGGAAAAAAGATAGCATCTTCAACAAATGGTGCTGGTCTAACTGGATGTCTACATGTAGAAAAATGCAAATAGATCCATACTTATCACCCTGCACAAAACTGAAGTCCAAGTGGATCAAAGACCTCAACATAAAACCAGACACATTAAATCAGCTTGAAAAAAAAGTGGGAAATACCCTAGAACTCATTGGTACAGGGGAAAACTTCCTGAACAGAACACCAACAGCACAGGCTCTAAGAGCAACAGTCAATAAATGGGACCTCATGAAACTGAAAAGCTTCTGCAAAGCAAAGGACACCGTCATCAAAACAAAGCGACCACCTACAGATTGGGAAAGAATCTTCACCAACCCTTTATCTGACAGAGGACTCATATCCACTATATATAAAGAACTAAAGAAGCTGAAAAGCAGCAAACCAAGTAATCCACTTAAAAAATGGGGAACAGAGCTAAACAGAGAATTCTCTGTAGAGGAATACCGAATGGCAGAGAAGCACTTAAAGAAATGCTCAACCTCACTAGCCATTAGGGAAATGCAAATCAAAACAACCCTGAGATTTCACCTTACACCCATGAGAATGGCCAAGATCAAAAACTCAAGTGACAACACATGCTGGAGAGGTTGTGGAGAAAGGGGAACCCTTCTCCACTGCTGGTGGGAATGTAAACTTGTACAACCACTCTGGAAATCAATCTGGCGCTTTCTCAGACAACTAGGAATAGCGCTTCCTCAAGATCCAGCCATACCACTACTGGGCATATATCCAAAAGAGGCTCAAGTACACAAAAAGGACATTTGCTCAACCATGTTTGTAGCAGCTTTATTTGTAATAGCCAGAAGCTGGAAACAACCCAGATGCCCCTCAACTGAAGAATGGATGCAGAAATTGTGGTACATCTACACAATGGAACATTACTCAGCAATGAAAAATAAGGAAATCATGAAATTCGCAGGTAAATGGTGGGATCTGGAAAGGATCATCCTGAGTGAGTTGTCCCAGAAGCAAAAAGACACACATGGTATATACTCACTCATATAGACATACAACATAGGACAAACCCACTAAAACCTGTGCATCTAAAGAAACTAAGCAAGAGAGAGGACCCTAACTAAAATGTTCAATCCCCATCCAGAAAGGCAAAGAAGATGGACATCAGAAGAAGAAGAAAACAGGAAACAACCTAGGAACCTACCACAGAGGGCCTCTGAAAGCCTCTGCCCTTCAGACTATCAAAGCAGATGCTGAGCCTGATGGGCAACTGTTGGGCAGAGTGAATGGAATTTTAGGTAAGAACTGGGAAATAGTAAAAGCTGGAGAGGACAGGGTCTCCACAAGGAGAGCAACAGAACAGGAAAATTTGAACACAGGGAACTTCCCAGAGACTCATACTCCAACCAAGGACTATTCATGGAGATAACCCAGAACCCCTGCACAGATGTAGCCCAGGGCAGTTCAGAGTCCAATTGGGTTACATAGTAATGTGAAGAGGGACTGCCTCTGACATAATCTGATTGGCCTGCTCTTTGATCACCTCCCTCTGGGGGGGAGCAGCCTTACCAGGCCATAGTAGAGGACAATGCAGCCACTTTTGATGTGAACTGACAGACCAAGATCAGAAAGGAGAGGAGAACCTCCCCTATTAGTGGACTTGGGGAGTGGCATGCAAGCAGAGGGAGGAGGGAGGGTGGGTTTGGGAGGGGAGGAGGGAGGGGCTTATGGGGGGATGCAGAATGAATAAAGTGTAATTGATGAAAAATTTAAAATAAAAGGGAAAAAAATAATTTAAGAAACTTAAATGACTTTCAAAAATGGAGGAAAACATGGAGTTAGTCAATTGGCATGGAGCACGTCTCGCCCCTGGGGGCAATGGTCTCCTGAACCTACTCAGACCTCGGACACCACCACTGCTAGTTCTAGAACTGACGCAGGATGTTCCAACGAGGGGGTTAAGGCTTCTAATAATATTTCCTATAAGCCCACACCTGTTTGTCTATATCCCCCATTTTTATTCATTATTAGCCAGATAGAGCCAAGTAATTGTGGTGATGATACTTGCTTTTTTGCCCAATGCTGGAATGCTAGTAAATTTAGGTATGCCCTGGTTACTCGCATGCCTCACTGCATGCCTGTGTTCGTTGATGCCCCTCACGCTATGACTCTCTTCAGACAGAAAAGGGATCTTGGAACTACAGCCACCATTGTTACTACCATCTCATTGGCGGCTGTTGGAGCTACCACCGGGGCATTAGCCATGAGTCATACTGGGCAGACTGCTCAGACCCTGAACAATCATTTAGCCAATGTAACTCATGCCTTAGTTGTACATAAATGCATTAATGCTCAACTAAAAGGAAGCTTGATGGTGTTCAATCAGAGGATTGACCTTGTGCAGGAGCAAATTGATACCCTATGGCAAATCGCTCAACTTGGCTGTCAATGAAAATATGCTGGACTTTGAGTCACTAGCATATAACATGAGAATTTTTCCTGTGCTGCAAATCTGTCTAAACAATTGTTGAGCTATATTTTAGGTAATTGGACTGGAGAATTCGATACTACGATGGAGCAGCTGAGAGTGGCCATTGTCACAGTAAATTCTACCAGAGTGGACGCAGGACTAGCCACAGGATTATCATCATGGATTGCTGCAGCCATGAATCATCTGAAGGAATGGGCGGGCATGGGAGCGTTAGCAGGCCTTCTGGTGTTGGTCTCCTTGGTTTGCCTGTGGTGTATATACAAGATTAGAGTCTCACAACAGTGTGATGCAGCCTTGATCATTCAGGCCTTACAGCCATTGAAGCAGGACATTCTCCCCAAGCATGGTTGGATACCATAAAAAGCTAAAATGTTACGCTCAGGATGTGAGGCTAAGCACTGCACTCAGGGTCAGCCACTTTGGACCCAGAGAAGAGCATGTCTGGTTGCATGTGGGTTGATGCCCCAGGTCCCGCCTCTGAGAAAAAGGTATCGGACGGATCTGATGCTCTTTGGGTGGATGACACCTAAACGAACATCGGTACAAAGTCCCAATTTATTTCTAATATCAGAGATCAGACCTCTACTCTTGCCTGATGCATCTAAAACAAAAAGGGGGAACTGTAGAGAGCTGCGGAATGCTATGCCTTAAAGATGGAGCTGGTTTCCGCCTTCCACCTTCCCGATGGTGAGTGCTCTCTGTCACGTACAATTCCACATTTGGCTAAGGCTGAGGATCTGGCTGCTTCCATGTATGTGGACCTATCTGCATTGCCCACGTGGCACGCCTGGGTTGGCTACCCAGAGGCTATTTAAGCTGTGGGCTGGCTTTCCCCAGGGTCCGAGGATTGTTCAAGGTTTCTGAATAAACTGCATTGAAAAAAAAAAAAAAAGCAGAATGGCAATTGGCTCTGGAATCAAGGATGGCTATACCAGGATTTATGATAGGGTTGCTATTGTGGTAGAAAATGGCCAAGGTTTAAGCTATGTTCAAACAATGAAATTTCAGCCTCATCTCCCTGCCACCATTGCCTCTATTCATATGGCATTCCACTGAGCTACATGACTGACAGGACCATGTTAGGTCCCAGGGATGTGGGATGTGAAGAAAAAAGTTGAGAGACATGGACTAATAGGACATATAGATTTCTGAAGGACATTGGGGGAACCCCAGATGATATCATTGAACAGACAATAGTTTTGTTCCTGTTGGAGGAATCAGAAGTCTGTCCAGAGGCATTCTAGGCAAACAAAAACAAAAACAAACAAAAAAAAAAAAACATAGAAATTTTAACATACAATGCTATGGGGAAAAAAAAAGAGGAAATGGTTATATGTTGTGGATATAAACATGTTTTTGTTTTGGTCTCAGGTGTGGGATGTGGGACTGATTTAGATGGTCCACAGCATCAGACTATTTGCTTCATTTGGGCTCTGAGAGGAGCTCTTTGATAGCTACAGATAGTTTAAATATGAGGACTCTGGAGAGAGAATAAATGCCAGAGCCTAAAGAGTGTGGAAGTCAGAAAAAGAGAGCGTGGCAAAGAGAAAGATCAAGGCTGCCCATGCTTCCCCCTTGCTGTTCTTGGTTACTGTTGTGAGACAAGAAGATGGAGATCTCCTGAAATGAGGACTGGACTGGCTCCAAGAGACCCAACAACCCTAACCAGCAGGAAGCAGCTAAGAAAGAACTGTGCCCTTTCTCCCACTAACCTTTTCTGTCTCCTACCTGGTGTTGGGGTTTTGGAAGGGATTGGGGTGGAGTAGGTAGAAAAAGATAAAAGAAATGTAAATTTAAAAGTTTTTAAAAAGTACTCCATCCCTCCAAGGGAGGAGCAGTCCTGATAGGCCACAGAGCAGGGCTTTGCAGCCAGTCCTGAAGATACCTGATAAAACAGGATCAGATGAATGGGGAGGAGGTCCCCCCTATCAGTGGACTTGGAAAGGGGCAGGGAGGATATGAGAGAGGGAGGGAGGGACTGGGAGGGATTGAGGGAGCGAGACACGGCTGGGATACAGAGTTAATAACATGTAACTGATAAGAAAAAAATAAAATTAAAAAAAAAGTACTCCAACAGTTTTATCCAGGAGACACCAAGGTGTGTGTGTGTGTGTGTGTGTGTGTGTGTACATGCGCGCATGTGATGTAGCATGCCCATGTATAGTAGACAAGTGGACTGGATATGCTTAATATACAGCTGGGGACTAAATTTTGATGGGAAGTGTGCACTTTACCAAAACATTTTTCTCCTGTTTTTTTACATGAATCCTCACAGTCAATCCTTTCTCCACAGTCAAATTCCAATTACAAGAATAGTCTGGCTTAAAATGCCATCCCACTGGCTTCTCTCCCACCCCTTCTCCTTTTCTGGACAACTGAATTTTCAGACATTAATATGAACCAGTGGCTGAAAAAAATTCCCTCTGTCAACGTGTTTATCTTGTTAGTGACATGAATAATCAAATTCAATTGGATTAAACAAGCTGTAACCCACTGTCAAAAGCCATTAGCAATATAAGAGCCTCAAGCCATGGAGAAGAACCCATTCTGTGTATCTCGGAGTTTTTCTCATGAAAGGAGAAACTCAAAATAAAAGAAACAATATGTTTCATTTACAAGCCCAGGGTCTGTCAGGGTCACTTTATTAAATTATTAACTCTATGGTTTAATTATTTTAGCCTCCTCCGTCTCCTCCTGGAATTTGGGAGCAACACTGTCTATTTGTTAAGTTTTTAAGTACAATGCTTCCTTGTTGAGACTGAAAACCTTGATGTACTATACAGTTCATAAGTGATCTCTATTTTTCCAGGGAAAAAATGACGAATCACAATAAATGCTAATGGGGAATCAGCAAAGGATATTGCCCTTGGCCATTTGAGAGCTACTTTGTCCACAGTCTGGAGCCTCTGCTGTATTCTTTTCAGGCTCTATGGCATCACACACCTGCCAGTTTCCTGAAGTTTTTCAGGTAGAATCATTGTCTACTGTAATTAACAAGGTGCCAATGACTCCTGGGAATGTCAGGAGTAGAAAACATTGGGAGAGCTAAAACAGAAATGAACATACAGAAGTTAACCCCCACCCCCTAAACAAAACATCTGTAACAAGACACAAACGGACCTGCACTTAAACAATTCCATGCTGCTTTCAGCTGACTGCTCTCCTTTAAAGATAGAAATCATAGGCCAAAGAGATATGGGATACCTTCTATTTAATAACTTCTTGACTGCCAGGAGAACAGAGATGAATTATCCCACCTGATGTAATTCCCATATGAGAACTGTCCCCGTTGAAATGATCGACCAAGCTGGATACAAAAGATACAAAAGCCCACGTATCACTCCTTGTCCTTCTCCTTTGCACATAATTATCTCAGTCACATGGCATTGATGGGTGGAAGTGAGGGTGATGAAAACAAGGAAATAATGGGTGAGATTTAGTGCTTCTTATGCCTCCGTGCTGACAAAAGGCTAGAGGGCCGTGCTATGTTAGGTTAGGCATGCCACGTGGTCTTACCCTCCAGGGCTTAGTTGAGTCCAGGCAGGAGGAGGTGAGCCCTCTTTTTAAGGGAGTCATCTTATTGACAAGATTCAGGCAAATACTTTAAGTTTAATCTTCACCTGTATTTTAAAAATACACCGTGTTCTTCAGCGGCTAGCCTGAAAAGTTCATCTTGCTAGGCGCACTGCCAAGGGTCCTTAAACATTGCTTCTGTGTTTCGTAAGATGCAACATCTTTGCATTGAGCTCTGCAGTATAGGGGAAGCAGGCGGCAGGTACCCTAGATTACAGTACAGGAGCAACCCAGCATGGCCCTGATTGTCTTCTCTACCCTGCGTAGCACTGAAATCTTACCTATCGTGATTGTCTGAGAGTTTCGCAGATCTGGTTTCCCAACTTAAATATCCAGAATAGTCTCTTATCTCTGGACTTACGAACAAAAATCAAGGTCTTAGTGGAGTAACTGAATGTGTGCATTGGAAATTAAAACTGAGTTCCCACTATCTTAAGCACAATGACTGACAAATTTCAAGCAAAAAATTTGTAGAATTTCTTCAAAAGTCTTATTCTGCCTTTCCAAAAGTTACAGTAATTCATGTTATTTTGTGCTATCTGGCTTGGTCCTATGTTGTTTTCTCTTCTTTTAAAAATCCATGTCCTATCAAATTTCATCTGTATAACCCTCAGTGTCACCCACTGACCTTCACTAAGATGGTTAGCTCTTTCTACCTTGGTGTTAGTAATGATATTGAAGGATTTGATTGTGGTCTTTATGAAGTATATTGGAGGAAGGTGACCGACCCTCACTCTTATGGTCTCGGTACCATCCAGAATGACGTGTCTTGGTTACTCTTAGGCACCTTCTGACTGTTACGTTTTTTCACTGTAGAACCGGGGGACATTGTTCAATTAATCTCTCATTGGATGGTGGAGTAACTGTGTTTGACTTGAATGGGTCCTCCACCCAGTGGAAACTTGAATGCCAAGATATAGCCTCTGTAAATATAATCAAGTTCCCTCCTTGGAAACTTGTGGAGGGTCTGGGATATCACATGTGGTATTTCACAATGCCACCATTTGTATTATGATACCCCCTGAAATACTCTCCAAGTGTTTTTAAAACGTAAGGAACAGCTTAGTAGCCACGATTGTTATTTTAGGAATAAACAACTTGTATAATCCACCAATCTTCAAATATCAACAGACAAACATTTATTGAGCATCAAGAGTGTACACATTAATATGAACCAGTGGCTGAAAAAAATTCCCTCTGTCAACCGGTTTATATCCTATATCCTATAAATGCCTATATCCTATTGGTAATTTGCTCCCTGATGTCATCTGTGCTATAAGGTGACCTTCAAAGAATTAAAACATACTCTGAAATGCTTATTGTTCATGTTCTAGCAGGTAAATGACACAATTAAGAAACATGTACCCATTACTCTAGAACCCACTTGGACACTGAACTGCCATGGGCTACATCTGTCTCTGACATGAACTGATTGGCCTGCTCTTTGATCACCTCCCCCTGAGGGGGAAGCAGCCTTCCCAGGCCACAGAAGAAGACAATGCATCGAGTCCTGATGAGACTTGATAGACTAGGATCAGAGGGAAGGAGAAGAGGACCTCCCCTATCAGTGGACTGGGAGAGGGACATGAAAGGAGATGAGGGAGGGAGGAGGAAGGGAACTATGGGGGGGTACGAAGTGAATAAATTGTAATTAATAAAAATTAAAATACAATAAATAAAATAAATATGATCCAAGTATAAAAAAAGAAACATGTGAACACTGCTAGCATAGCTGATGCTTTGAGAATCAACTCTGAGCAACAGTGGTGTGTGTGTCTCTGCACTGACCAGCAGGGTCTTCAGGGTCACTCAGCTTTACTAAAGTTTGACAAGCTGCTCTCTGATTCAAAGCTCCTAACCTCCTTTTCCTTAGAACATTTACTTAGAACACCTGTAACTGTACATTCTTTCTGTGTATCTCCGACATATAAATCTTTTTTAAGCACCCTCTTGCTAGTTTTACAGCTCAGGATGGCCTTTCATGAGGACCCAGCCACCATCCTTTTGAAATGAACTCATGCAGGAGTGTAGGACTCCCCACTTCCTCTATTCTGGGAAGTAGGGGAATAACTGGGCAGCAATTAGAAACACAGATGACTTAATCACAGACAAAAGCATTTGCAAACTCAGCCTCAGACAAAAGCATTTGCAAACTTCAGCCTCACCAAGGCCACCCCTTCAGCAACATCCCCTGGAGCTCTTCCAGCTGTTCATCCCAGCCCCCAAAAGGTCTTTTGTTTTACTACATTTGAGTTAGGCTGAGCTCTGGCCTCTTTCCCATACTGTAGTAGCTTCAAATGAAGTTTTCATTGCTGATTTCACTTTCTGTTTACTAGTATGCTCATCAACCTTCATACAGTTTACATAGAGGTTTTAATTGAAATGACTCACAGGAAAAAATATCTATATGCATATATATGTGTGTGTATACTTCTTCATGTTAGCCTTTAAATGTTTCATGTATGTCCTGTGGGGTGATCATTAGATGAGGCTGCACACTGCTGAATTAGTGACTTGTAATTCTGGCATTGCTTTCTTTAAATTGTACCTCCCTGTTTTATTTATTTACTTTGTAGTAGTTATCACTACCAGACATGTTATTGTTTTGTGCCTTCATTGCACAAAATGAAAGCCCACAAGACCAGGACTCTTCATGAGCTTTGTCCACTTCTGTCTGAAGTGGCTGTTTCATGGAGGATTTGTTCAATGGCTGTTAAACAATGGAAAGATTAGTTATTAGCATTTTACTATTGTAATAATTACCATCTTACTATTGTTATTGTAAGCATTAGGTTGTGTTTTATTGATTTAATTAGATCTTATAAAAGCTGACCTAAGTTTGAGTCAAATGCCTTCGACTGCTTCACAGTGAGTAGTTCCAGGAGTTATTTTCTATAATCATAACCTAATGTGTTGTCATCAGGCGGTAGTGAGGAAAGTATATATGAGTTGCTAGAATACTGCTCAAGATGCCACTCAAGACTTTGTGCAAACCAATGCAGAAATTTAGTTTCATTGTCATCTGGAAAATTGGCTGAATTTTCAACCCCAGTGGGTAGGGTTTCTCCCTTCTTGTTGGCTGTCATAAACCATAAAATAAAATGAGATTTGTCAGCACAAGCAAGGGTAGCCAGCCTCTATGCTGTGTAGTCATCATAGTCTTAGGTCTAATTACTTTGCAGTTCCCCCTTGCTTTTTGCTGTTGTTGAACTTTAAGTTCATATTGTATTCTATTTCATTAACTTCAAAAGACTCCTGTGTCTTTTACTGGAGATGTAAAAACTGTTATAAAATTTAATAGATACACAGAAAATTGTTAATAATAATATTTTATGGAGATAGTGACAGTCATTAATATTTAGAAATACTTTCTTAAAGCTTTGTGTTAAGTGAAACATCAGACACAGAAACACCAATGTTGTATGTTCTCATATATATGTCTAACCTCATGGAAGCATAGGATAGTATTTAGCAGAATCTGGAAAATGTTTTAGGGAGGTAGGGATGGGGAGAAGATGCCCATTGGCTACCAGGATACACCAAAGAAAGAATAACTTCTAATGTCCTAAAGCAGAGTAAGATAACTATAATTAATAATATTTGAATGATATTTTCAAATAGCTAGCATAGAGGATTTTGAGTGTTCTCTACAAGAAGACATGATAACTATCTTAGGTGACATACAGTTACCTTGATTCCATCATTACATGTACATTGTGTTAAGTGTCACACTGTACCCTATAAATAGATATGGTTACTATGGATCCATTAAAATTTTCAGGAAAAAATATTTTTTCTAAATACAGTCTGTTCAGTTCTTCCAAACTTGTACATTCATTTTCCAGCTAGGAAAACTGGACCACAGAGTGGTCACATCATTTATCCAAATTTAAATGGCTAGGTTAGGTGATGGTATAGTGATTACCATAGCTGTCTTCTAAATTTAAATAGCTAACTGAACTTAGGAGGCAGATAGAAGCTCATTTTTCTAATTCTTTTTCTAAAGTTATCACTTTTAGCTGACTTTCCTTTACTTGATTCAAATTTTCTAATCAGTTACATATTTGTCATAATATGCCTGGCTCTTAAGTACACCCTTACTAATGGAATTACACCGCATATACCCATTTAAGGATGTACTTAAGAGCCAGCACACTTGATCCTCAGACTTAACTACAGAAACAAAGCCAGACAGACTCACTCTGGAGTGAGGCCTTCAATGCTAAAATCCATTTCTATCTGTAGGGCTTGTGAAACTTGCTTAACAGTCCTGCACATGTGAAAGAAATGGGGTTATCTGTGTCATCAGATGGCTCTGAGAATCTAGATCCCCAGGACAATATTGGAGACGTAGTCATCAGTGAGTAATTGCTAAATGTTCTCTTAGCCCAGCTTCTAGGGGATGAGCTCAGAATGAAGCAGATGGTGCTAAAACCTGGGACAGCCATTTATACCTGAGTCCAGAGCAGCAGAAATAGAAGGAAAAAGGGCAGGGATCAAGAGAGAGTAACATTTTGTTCATTCATCTACTTCATTGTGTTGGGTTTTTTTTTTTTGGGGGGGGGGTGGCTTGAGAGAGGGTTTCTCTCTGTAGCCTTGACTGTCCTGAACTTGCTTTATAGACAAAGGCTAGCCTTGAACTCACAGTGACTCACTTGCCTCTACCTTCTCGAGTGCTGGGATTACAGGTGTGCACCACTGTGCTCGGCTGTGTATGATTTTAATTGGCATCAATTGTGCAAAATAATGGGTTTCATCCTATTCTTTTCTGACCTGTTTTAAACTTTCATCATATCCACCTCTATTATCCTTTCTTAATCACCCCTTTCCACTTCCTGTGCCACTCAACGTTTTTGAGATTGGCTTACTTCACTTACCTGAGGACCCTCAGGTCCATCCATTTTACTGAAAATCCCACAACTTCACTCTTCTTTATAGTTAGCTAAAACTTCACGTCTAGATACAGCATGTTTTCTACCCATTCATCTGTTGGGAGGCAGCTAGGCTAATTTTACGCCATGGCTATTGTGGGTGCTGTGGAAATGTAGCCATCCAGGTACGCCCACAAAAGGCTGATTTTGCTCTGTAGGTATGTGAGCATGAGTGGCATGTATGGGTCACGTGGTATTTTTACATTTAGTTTTTAATTTTTATTTTTGGGGAAACTGACTCCCATAGCTGCTGAGCAAAGTTACATTCCAGAAGCAGTGTGTAATGGTTTCTTTTCCCCACATCGTCTCTCACTCTTCTTTTCTGAATGACAAACATTTTCACTGGGATGCAATGAAGTCTCCATGGAGTTTGCAAAGTACATTTGATTGATGCTTAAAGTTATTGAACATGTAGTATTTTTAACATCATGCACTCGTTACTTGATTTTTTTTCTTTCTTGTTTTCGTTTTGAGACAAAGCCTTGTATTACCAGGTAGCCATGAACTCCAGCACTCATGCAATCTTCCCTCAAGTTACTTCTGTTATTGTTAGTTTGTTTTTGATTTTTTTTTTAGACAGGGTTTCTCTATGTAGCCCTAACTGTCCTGGAGTCAGCGCTGTAGTCCAGGCTAGCCTTGAACTCACAAGATCTGCCTGCCTCTGCCTCCTGAGTACTGAGCCTAGAGGCGTGTGTCACCACTTGCCTTTTGTTTAGAAACTATGGCTACTGAAAATTTTATTTGCCCATAGGTACAAATTATATATTAGAAACCACTCTCTTTCTGTAGCTTCTCCATTTTTCTTTTGTCATCTCTGAACCCAGGGCCCCATGCTTGCTAGACAAATGCTTTGCCACCGAGGAAAATTTAAAATGACACCACCCCCAGCTGTCTTTTTGAATACCCACTGTGTGTGCCGTGTGCTTTGGTAACCACAGAAAACCTTATTGAATTCCATAAGAACCCCGTGTTTTTATTGCTTGCATATTGATGAGGAAACCAAGGCTCGGTCTTAAGGACTATGCCGAGGACCTAACTAAGGAAAGGTTTAGGTATGAGTGAGAGTGCAGAGAAAGTCTGACTCCTCCACCAATCCTTGTCTCTTCACGTGGAATAGTGTCTGTGCCACAGCTGAATACACGCATTGTTTTATTTAAGTATCAAACCAGCCTCCCAAGGTGAAACTGTTAGCTTTGTGGACAGAAAAAAAAATTGATACCAGGTGAGTTTGTGTGACTCAGAAAGGTTGAACTTAGGAGACATAAGATGTGGGGTTTGGAACCAAAGCAAACTGACTTCAGAGCTTATCACTATGCTGTGCCATCTTCGTTAGGTTTAGATAGTTTGCTCTTGACATGGATCAGGCCTTCAAAGGTCCACAACATGAGCATACCAACTCTGCCCATGTTAAAATCACCCACAGATATTCAATGATGACTCATTGTCAGTGTTAAAATTTTATATTCTCCTGCTTTCCCCTTTATTGCCACTTTCTTCCCCATTCATCCTCGTCTTTCCCCTTGACAGTTTTACTTCTGTTCTCATGTATGCAAATGATTTAATGTAACTATATAAAAGCCTGGACCCACAAGTAGGAAAAAAGATACATTTTGCCAAAGGACTTACTGTACTTCTTTGAAATTGTATTTAATATTTATTTATATAGTGCATGTGTATGTCTGTACATACAAGCATATGAGTGCCGTACAATGCATGATGATAATAATGCTCACATGCATGTTTGTGTATGTGTGTTAGAGAGAGAGAAAAAGAGAGAGAAGGGGAGAGAGAGAGAGAGAGAGAGAGTAAGAGATGAACTTGCAGGAGTTGATTGTTTTTACCATGTGGTCTAATTCAGGTTATTACGCTTGGCCTGACCATCAGGCAAAGAGCAAGGACCTTTACCCTTTATCTTGCCGGACCCATATTGTATTACTCCCCCTCCCCCATCATTTGCATTTTTTTTACCATAATATTTTTATTGAGTCTTAGGGAAATCACATCATGCACCCCAGTCACACTAATTTCCCAGTCTTTTCATGTCTGCTCCCTACCCGTGTGACAGCATCCCCCCCCCAAATGAGAGAAGCAACAAGTACTTTCTAAGCCTTAGTGCCTACTTAGTGTTGACGTGGCCGGATCTTGTCAATAGTATTTGCCTATTAAGCTTGTTTTCTACATTTATTGGCGTCCAAGCTCAATATGTGGTAAGCCTCAGAAACCTGTGGCTGCTTTGATGTGCTTTGAAACCTTCCAGGTGTTCAAATGAGAAGTGACAGACTGGTCTTAACTTTTCATTGAAACAGAACAGGTCTGATGCTTTCCTCTTTGGGAAGAGAGAGGGAAAAAAGAGAACACAGGGTCTACATTCTCACTGTCCTACCAAATAGTGCTTCCAAGCCCAAGCTGCTCTGTCCAATTAGACTTTCTTTACTGCACAACCTATCCAACCCTCAAAATCCTCCAAGGTCCATGCAAGCCCTACTTTTCTGTGAACTTTCCTTTGTGCAATCACCAATGACATTTAAAAAACCAAGTGATTTGAGTGCTCTTAAATTGAATAAGATTATTGTCAGATCTCCCTTTGTTTATATTGTATACACATAGTCTTTTATACACATTATAGTTCATTAGTTCTTTGAAACCTACTACCGTATAGTATGATCTTTCTTAGACTTTCTGTGTCTAACGTAGTTCCTAGAACACAGGTGTTTGAAAAGATTCTATCAGAGCAGGAATTTCCAGTCAAGGTGTCAAGACAATTCTGTAATCCACAAATCAGTGAGTAATTTTGTCTGTGACAAGGTCTATCTTATTTCTCAACAGCATCTCTAGCATCTGACGTGATGCCTAAGTAAGTTGCTGAACCAACATTTTGACCCATTTTTTTTCTCACAAGGTTGATGCAGAGACACAGTGTACTCTCCTACCTGTATCACATTGCTGTGAGGGTGCTGTCATTTAAAAATAAATGCAGTGCCATGCCAAAGATTTAAAAAGAAAGCCAGAGTCAAACTCAAGACGAGGTGACCTGCTCTACCAGTGTACTCATAAATTTCTGCTTTCAGATTCTCCATGATTTAATTTGGCACACACCAAGGTTCCCATGACTTTCCTACCTTCATGCTTTATGGACTCACATTACAACTAATGGTTAAATGGAATTCTTGTAAATAACATGTCTCCTTTATGTGAAGACTGAAAGCAGCTTGATGAGCTAATAGGCCAGGTGCGCTGCGCCTAACTCACACTCTCTTTGTCTGGCAGCTCTTCAACCATTGCCTTTAAATTTAATGTTCTTTGGCCAGCCTTTCCACACACCTAGGGGAGCTTGTATTTTTCTGAGTACAAACACACCCACAGCCAAGCATTCACTCGTTCACGTATTTTTGTTTTACATCATAGTGGATCCTAGTGATATGTTTCTTCTCCCCCAAGGATCTTTGTGTATCTTTCAGACATCTTAGTGATACACAGTTATTGAACAAATAGACCTCAAGTCAGCCTATAGAACAGAGTATAACTTCTTTAAAATTACTGTGAAGGAAGGGCCTTTGGGAAAGTAAGAGGTGTAGAAATTCACCAGAAATCAACCCACAGAAACTGTGTGGAGTTTTCCTTACTATCATCAATAAAACATGGTTTTCCCTTCAAAAGGAAATTGTCTGCCTGAACGCATATAGTGACATTCTTCACAACACTCTGAAGACAGAAACAACATCTATCAGTTGATAAATGGACAAGCTAATTGACACAGGAAGGAGTGCTTTCCTCATATACGTCACAATGATGACTCCTGTACGCAGGCTAAGTGAAGGGACAGTCACATACTACTGCACATGAAGTGATTCTGTTTACATGAAACGTTCTTGAAGGGACAATCAATGGAGGCAAAATAGTAGACGAGAGCTCCGGAAATTGTCATGAGTGTTGTTGAGAGTTAAAGGACACAGGGCTTCTGAGGTCATGAAATGTTTTTCAAATTGACTGTGGTAACTGTTGCCAATAGTTGGAAATATCATATCCACTGAGCTGGAGGCAGTGAGTAGATAAACCCTGCAGTGCAAGAATCTGCTAAGGATTCTGGTACAAAGTACCACAAACTGAGGAGGTTAAACAACCAGACATCTGTGTTATTTATTTATTTATTTATTTATTTATTTATTTATTTATTTATTTATTTATTTGCTCTGCAGGCTGGGACCCTGGGATCAAAGCGATGGCAGAGTTGGTTCCTTCCGAGCGGTGTGAGGGAGGGGTCTGTTCCGGTCCCTCTCCCGACCTTGTAGAAGCCCACACTCTGTCTACGTCCCTTATGAACATGCCTATATCTAAATTTTCCCTTCTTGGAAAGACACTGGGGAGGAATTCTGACCAGCTAAAAAGGGGAGGCTTAACCATTTGGTCGGTGAGGCAAGTGGGTCAGTCTATGTGTGGACGGACAGAGGCATGCCGGCCGAGGCGGTCAACACGATACCCGCCACCATTTTTCTTTGGCTGAGGGAGAAGGGTGCTTGATGTTAACTGTTTCTCTTGCATGGGGGATTGCAGCGTGATTGGCTTATTTTCCTTGATATTGTAAGAATCCTAGAGCTGGAACAGATGCAGTCACTGTGCTTTCCTGATAGGAATTAGAGAGAGCAAGCAAATTGCAGACAGCTCATGTTTGGGAAACACATAATACCCTGCATGGGTTGTGAAAATAGAGGGGAAAGCTCACAGGATAAATGGAATACCGTTCCCTTGTTTGTTCTCATAAGGCAGGCCTAATTTTATTATAGAATAAAACACCTTTTTTTTTTAAATCAACCTGAGCCAATTTCAAAGCACAATTTCCTAAAAAATGTGGTAGCCGTCTCGGGTGGAGCTCGGTGGGGACACGTCACTAATAGTAGCTCCAGGAAGGCTGGAGCAGGAGGATGGTGAACTTTAGGCCAGCCTGAGACTCCACAAACATAGAAACAAAATCAACCAAAAAAAGTAAAAATCTTAACTGGGTTTTATTGTTTTTATATCGTCAGAACATACAGGTGCAATAATTACTTCCAATAAGTCCTTAGTTTTTACATTCCTGCTTTATGCATTTCCATAAGTCTGAGCTTTAGAATGAGCCTATAGGATATACTACCCATTAAAACTGAATAATATTACTCCTCCTTATTCTTTATAGATATTACAGCTTATAGTATTTTCATTATCTTGCCACAGACACATTTCTGGATCTGTTTTACTCTGGGGCCTAGGTTTTCTACAACTTTTAACCTTCTTTCACACAATTTTAAAGTTGCCATGCCATATCTCAGGCACGAGGCTAACTTAGGGTCTGCAAGCAGCCAAAGAAAACAGTGATCTCTTGCTTTCCCATAGATTTGTAATTTCTTAAAATTAGGATTAAGCTGTGGGGGGGGGGGACTTTCAGTAGCTAGAATAGTCTAACTATTAGGGTGTAATGGATAAGTTATATATTTTATTATTTTTGCTCAATTTTAAAAAATAACTTTTACTTCCTTGCCTATATTTTGGGAGCAAAAAAAAAAAAAGTTAAGGAATGAAGAAAAATAATAGATTTCCAAAGGAAAAATATTACAAATAAAATTTTACGATAGATCAAGCTTATTTTGACATGTGTCCTCAACTTCAAAGCATTCTGCTCTGTTCTTTCATTTCTGCTCACACGCTTGTTTGCATTTCCTCCTCTGTGGCTGTTGATTTGAGATTAGATGATTCCCCTCCCCCTCCCCCAACACACACTATTTTTTTAAGTTGTAGATGGCTCAGTAGCATTCTTTCTGTAAGACTGAACCACAGACAGGATGATGTCAACTCTCAGTTAATGAGCCAAGGATGGTTATATACTGTTATGAAACCTGAATGTGTGAAGACCATGTTCTTCAAATGACACACACACACACCCAATAGCTAAGGTATGCTGATTTATGAGCGATATAAGCAAATGGTCACATATCGGCTCTCTTTTCTTGCATAAACGTACATCCACCTGGTGTCATACTTGGGCTCTCGGATGCAAAGTTCCTCTTACATATCACATTCCAGTCATCCAGCTTCTCCATCCCAAAACATTGGCCCACGTGATCCTCTCGTTTTACTCACCAGCACATGCTGGGAGTAGTAGCTGAAGAATCTACGTGGACACCGACCATCTCTCTGATTCCCAAGGTTCCAAGCCACTCCTGTGTCTCTTTCAGATCATGGCAATGACCTCTTCCATAGAATCTCTGCTTCTGGGTTGCTGCTCTGCAGTCAAAACCAAAACAAACAAACAAACAAAAAAACAACTGCAGTGACTCTAACAGCATATGTGGCATAAAGCACATAATTAAAAACTATTCCCACATCTACTGAACATCCTCCTGTGCACAGCGTTATGCAGAACGGAGAAAAGCTAATAATGGCTCACAATCCCTCTTCCATGGACCTCCTTTCTCTCTATCAGCTCACTTTGCGCTCTCTCCACACTGCTTATCAGTGATTTCCATAGGACCCTTCACTTGCTTTCTTCAGGTTCTTGCTAAAATATTGACTCTTTTTTTTTTTGTAGAGTTTTTATTTAAAACGGATCCCTGCCTTGCTGATATCCATCTTTCTACTTCTTTATTGTTCTTATCATTTTACTTAATTCATATATTTTATTTGTTTCTCCTTATTTCATAACATCATGATTTTCATTGTTCTTTCTTTATGTTCATTGCTGTACCTACAGCGTCTAGAATAGTGTTGGTTTGAAATTGAATGCCCTCCAGACAGGGGCTACTTATGATTGCCTTAAGGCTCCTCAAGTGAACACAATTTTAATTTGGGTTAAAACCAGAGATTAGGACCACTGTCTTCCTCCTCTGGGCTAGCAAGGAAGCTTGGTCAACTTTAATATATGGAAAGGTTCATCATGGTGTTCCAGGACAAGAGAGCAAGTGCTGAGGACACACTTGAGAGCAGTGACTCTCAACCATCCTAAGGCTGCGATCCTGTAATACAGTTCCTCATGTTGTGGTGACCCCCAACCATAACATTGTTTTCATTGCTACTTCACAGCTTTGCTAGTGTTATGAATTGCAAAATAAATATTTTTGGAAATAGAGGGTTGCTAAAGGGGTCGCAACCCACAAGTCGAGACCCACTGCTTTAGAGGCACTGCACTAACCTCCCAGCGCCTTTCTGCCCTCTCTGCAGCAGCCCTGGGAGCTGATGGTTGAATGTATGGCTTCAATCAGGACCATGAAGAATTGCAAGTTTAAAATGTGGGCGGCTTGAGTTATGCTCTTTCTTGGAGAAATAATGTTTCACTAAACAAACAACTGGTCACTGATGTCACAGAGGTCACATTAAACACTGAGTGCCTGACTGAGATCCACAGATGGCAACAAGGAGCCACCCTTGATAATGCAGTGACATGGGAATAATGCAAGACAGTGGTTTCCCTCGGAGGAAGTCTGTATGTGGGAGTCATGAGAACATGTGGGCAATGACGTCTCTACTCTTGCCTCATCTCCAACGAGGCCTTGCCATCCCAGCTGTGGTAAGTCCTATCGCCAGCTTTCTTGATCTCATTGTAAGTTGTTACAACTGCAAAAGAGGATCTTTACTTTTTAAAAAGAGACACGGGACGCTGTGCCTACTAACCCCTCATCAACATGCCAGGCGGCTTAAGAAACTGTGCTGAATCAGAAACAATACAGGCTTCCAATTTGCACATGTCAAAGTTTCTTAGCACCATTCAAAGTTTGCTTTGACTACCAAAGCCCATGATGGTAGGTTGGAATTTCCAGCAAATCTGCAATGAAATATCTGGCAGGAGGCTTCTTGTTTTGGTTCCCTTCACAAATTTTCCTGATATTTTTTTTCTGACTTCTCCTGATACCCATTATGTCATGCTTCATCATGTTGAGCCAAGCATGGTGAAAACAATATTGAGGAAACTAGGAGACCAAAAGTCCATGTAGAGCTTGTCCTAGTACATTAAATAAATAGCTCCTAGGTTTGTGGTATGTGTGGCTATGGGTGTTAAGATTGAAGACATCTGCAGTGGTCACTCTAGGGAGCTAAAGCATTAAATCTGGTTGTTATGCAACTGATGGAAAGAAACAGTTTAGAACGGACAGAAGAAACAGGTTAGGAAAAATCGTGCATACTCTGTGATGGTTTAGTTATGAAGTGTCCTCCCAAAAGCCTTGGTTTTCGGCCATGGTGCTAGTGAATGATGATTGGACCAGGAGGACTAACTTAATAAGTACAAGTCTTCATGGCTGAATGGTCTATTAAGAGGCTGGGCCTAGTTGGGAGAAGTGGGTCACAGGAGTTTTCTGGGAAGGATATATCTGGTTTCTGGACCTTTCGTGTCTTTCTGGTTGCTTCTTGGGCACCAGGAAATGAGCAGCTTTATTTCACAATACACTTTCTGCTGTTATGTTTGTCCTTGTTGTAGGCCCAAAGTGAAAAGGCCAAGAAATACCTCCATCCCTTAGGTAGTAAGTAAAAATCCAAAATATTTTAAACATGTTAGCAGAGCTGGTGCTACACACTTTTAATTCCAGCACTTTGGAAGAAGAGTCAGGAAAATCTTCTTGAGTGTGAGACCAGCCTGAGCTACATATTATGAGTGCTGGACTCATAGTGAGGACTACATAGGGAGACCCTGTCTCAGAAAAATGTTTTATTTGGACATTTGCTCTGTGATGTTTAAAACTGCAACAAGTGCTTCCCCCAAAATGTGCATATCTGTGCCCGGGAGGAATTCACTGCCCTGGCGTATTTCTTTGAAGAAACATAACAATAACATCACTCACAGCTGTGTCATCCCTGGAACAGGCATGGACCATCAGGAACAGGTCCAGTCTCCTACCCTCACTATAATTTATTTTTTCCTTAAGAATGTCTGAAAATGACAGTAACTCAAGGAAAAGCACAGATCTGCCCTGAAGCCAGCTCCTCTGGCTTCCCCCAGGCCCTGCATTCAGAGTTTCCCAACAACTTACAGTATGTCTGCTGGCAGAGGGGAGTAAATGAATAGTTCATGCTTCCAAGAGAGTCTAAAATGACACAGTCAAACTCTCACCCCAAAACCAAGAACAAATTTGTGCTTTCTTTTATTTTCAGTTGAGACATTGGTATTTCCAATGAAATCATGAATATCAGGAAAAATGGATAATGGGTTTTAGGGAGACATGTGTGTGTGTCTGTTTCAATGAACTTAATGGCATGTTTTAGAGTCTAACTCTGCTTTGAAGGGTCATGAAAAACTCAATGTACACACATCATTAGGGACTTTCTGAACATCACCAATTAGCAAATCAAAAATCACCTGTGGTCAACGTTCACATTTGTAGATACCTGCTTGGGTATTTAAACATAAAAAGTACCTGAAATATATGTGTTTGGTTGAGGTTGCTTCATTGTACATGTGTTCAGACAGCATTCCATTCTAAGCTGTTGCTGCCAGCCTTTACCTGTACTTGACTGAACATAAATTATTTATTGTCAACTTAATTTCTTTGACTCTGGACCAGTTTATTAAAAAAAAACTCAGAATTTTGTCTTCATTATACTGTCTTCTTTGTGATCTCTCGCTTCAGTTATATAAACATCCAAACACTTAATGAGCTCAAGGACCACACACTTCCTGATGCTTTCCCCTGTAAATTATAAGCCAGCTAAATTTCTTTTAAAACACTCTATATTTTCTATCTCTTCTCATAAAACCCTTATTTCATCAACTCTTTTCCCCTCCCATAATTGTATCTTCCTAACTGGCTTGAGGGACAGAAATAGACATTGTAAGATCTTACTTGGTTGAATATGTTTCTCCCGAATATTTTGGTGGCTCATCATTTGTGATCAAAATGAGAAAAAGTAGAGATGAGAGAAAAGGGTGTGTAAGAATTAAATAGATGAAAATCAGCAAAATCTATTTTTATCAGTGACAGTAAAAGCTACCTTTTCACCTGTCTTTCCACGACCCCCTCCACTCACTGATCCATCTATTCAGAAAGCTTTTGGAAGGTGAGAGGAGTTGAATAAGAGAAGCTTCCTGGGGAACCGACATCTTCAGAAGTAGGATAACAAAGTGTCAGGTACGGTGGTAGCCACAGGCAGGAAAGACTTCAAATGGTAAAGGCAGTGGGCCTTAAACATCAACTCATTGGCTCCATGGAAGGATGAGGGAGAGAGGATGTTCGCATTTAAAGTCGGAGAAAAGAGTGTAACAAACATCCTGAGTGAAGAAGGAAGAATGTGGAAGAAACTGTGGGCAGTGTGATTGTCAGGGGCAAGAGCCCTTTGAAGAGAGAAATCTGATGACGGAGCTACAGTCTCCTCAGGAAGTATTCCCAGCTTCTCAATGGTATCTAGATGCCTGTGCTGCCCTTCCAGGCATCTTGAGTTCATGTCCTCAAAGCCAAACGCTTGGCATATGACCCTCAAGTCTGGTTGGGGTAGAGATTGTGAATCCGCAACTTTTACTTTCATACCACTTTATTTTTCATTTTCCCAGTTGTATTTATATAACTTTGTCTACTTATCTGTTATTTCTTGTGGCAATCTTATCTCCCGGAATAAACTAACTGACCTTCTGGCACAATTTTCCTTCTGCCTCAGTAACTCCACGAACTATTTCACTCACGACAGCAAAGTTCTTTATTTCTTTGAACATAGTAATTTTATCCTTGTTTTAGAAGGCTGTTTTCCCCAGATGAAGAATTCCAAGTTGGCAGCGGTTTTCTTTTAGCATTGTAAGATGTCAGTTCATTTTCTGGTTTCTATAACACTTCTGTTGAAAACTGTGAGAAGTCAGCTGTTGATCCTTTTGAAGATAATGTGTCTTTTTCCTCTAAGTGCCCCTGGAATGTTCTCTTTGTTTCTGGCTTTTAGTAGTTTTATTGTAACATGTATAAGCTTGGCTGGCTTGCTCTGTAGTTAACCTACTTGAAGTACAAAGAGTTCTTTACATTTCTGTAAAGAACTTTCATCAGTATCTTTCATCAGTCTAGAAATGTTTGGGTCAATATTCTAGTCTATAGGAACCTCAGTCACACATCCTAAGATATTTTTTTCTGAATTCCAGATGCCTCTTTTGTTTGTTTCCTGTATTGTTTTCCTTTGTTTTGCAGAACTCTAATCTGAATACTTTGTATTTGTATTAACGTTGTATTAGCTTTAATCAAGGTAACAACTCCAGTATCTTGATGTTTATTATTTAACCCAATTCTTGAATTTTACTCAGGCACCCGAATCCCACACATCTCCCCATCCCTTCCAACCTGTCCTTTCACCTTTGCAACCCTCCCCCGCACAAACAAATACATAAAACCCAGCTTGCCTGGAATCTGCTGTGTGTCATACAGTATAACTTTTGTCCAAACAGCTTTACTTGCAAATGTTCATTGCAATGAGTCATTGGTCTAGTTCGAGGCCTTTGGCTTCTGCTACACCATCAATACTGGATCCTCATCGGAACTCCTCTCCGATATCCCATTGTTGCCCTGTGCCGTGGAGATTCTGCTGCTTTGGATCTACAGGACCGGTCCCTTCATGTGCTCTGACAGTTCATGAATGGGGTAGAATTATGGTTATTATACTTTTATGTTTTATAATTTTTTTCTTGAAAAATATTATTTTTGGTGACTCACGCCTATTATTAATTCTTTGAGAATTTTGTACATTGACTTTTGATCGTATTTATCCTCCTCTCCTCCTCCACATCCCATACCTACCCAACTTTGGGACCCCAGTTTTCAAATCTCACGGAGTCCAGTTTATACTGCCAAAATACTGTCACTCTTTGGTGTGAGGCTGGTGCCTGGCGAGTGGTATACTTGCAACTTTTTCACTTTGATATTTTATTTTTCATTTTCCCAGTTATATTTATATAGCTCTGTCTACTTACTTATTCCTTTGTGTGCCAATCATATCTCCTATAATAACTAACTTCCCTTCTGGGACAATTTCCCTTCTGCTCCAACGAGACCGTAAACCTTTTCACTCTCCTATAAGGGATCACACCCTTAAAGAAAACTCTCCCTTTCCCAGCAGCTACCAATTAAAAGTAGCACCTCAGCTAAAGGCTTTCTGCTTCACTCATGCCTTGAGCTTGCATAGGTCTTATGTGTGCTGTCACAACCGCTGTGAATTCGTAGTCACCCATCACCCCCGGCTCTTACTGTCTTCCTACTGGCCTCTTCTGCAATGATCTGTGAGCTTTGGGAGAGGGAGGAGGGGGAGAAAGGATGTCTCATTTAGGGCTGAGGATTCCACAGTCACTTCTCTCCACCTGACCAGTTGCAAATCTCTGTGTTAATCTCCATCTATCACAAAAAGAAGCTTCTTTGATGAGGTTTGAGAGATGCGCTAGTCCATGGGAGTAACGAGAATTCCTTAGGAGCTGGATTAATAAAATGTCCATTTGGTAGAATAATAACAGTATTTTCTTCTTATGGGCCTAGGGCCTATCTAACCACAGGTTCTAGACCTTGTGGCTGAACTTTTAAGTTCTGAGATATTCTGTGTAAGGAATTACTGTTTTCACCATTCAACATTGTTTCAGCACGTGTGAAGGCAGCTTCCACAAACACAGAGAGAAGTAAATAAAATGTCTTCAGTTTTTCTTTACCACTTTCATATAAGCAAAATAATAAATCTTTTTCCATACAAAACAAAATAAGGATAAAACAAAATGTACTCAAATAAAAATACAGCTCTTCAACATGAGATGCCATTTTAAAAATAAATTAATATTGCTTCGATATCCTTTCTCGAGTATAAGACATAAGAGTTTATATTGCTTTTTCAATACTAAAAAAATGGTCAGACACATACAAGTTTTTCTTGTACGTAAATCTCAGAGGCTTTTCCAGCTTAGCCGGCACATCAGGCTTGTTTCTCATTTATGTCCTGCAATTATTAGCTGTCGGGTGTTGCTTTTCCAGGCTTGTAGTTTTGATCCCAAGACTAGCCGGTACTTCAGCTCCAGAAGACAATGTCCTCAGGTGAGCTGGACACCATCTGAGACTCAGTGCGTTTCTGAAGGGTTTTGTTGTTCTCATGAACCACAGTGGAACTGAGATAATCATTGTTTAATTCAGTCCTGTCAGTTGATACAAACACCAGCTGCTATAATTGTAGGCATTAGCACACAGAGGTGTTTTTTTTTTCCCCCAACTGTTAAGAAAAAACATTTTAAAAGGAGCTCAAAATGATCTGGAAGCCTGAGAAAAAAACCACAGAAGGCTTTTAAAAAGACAGAAATTTTAATCTGTTGCTGAGTCACAATTTGTATTTGTTTCTCCCAGACAATTTTAAACTTAGTTTTTCTTTTAATGAATATATATATATATATAGTCATATACATATATATATATATACTTATATACTACATAAGCTAAAGAGTAGAAATTTCCGACATGTTTGCAGACATGAGGATTGTTTTCTCTGTCATTGAATTTCCTGGTGGTGATTAGTGGTGACAGTAACAATATAACAGGAGCCATACAGACATGTAAAACATACATTTTGCATATGGTTCCTACAGAATGCTAACTTAAGGGGTATAGATACGATGGCCACACCTGCACATTTATGTTAATATACTCTTCCCCTTCAAGCGCTTTCTTCGCTCCGTATGGTGAATGGTCACCTCCATCATTCCATCAACACAAAGTCCCTCATAAGTGCCATATGCCCCGCCCACTCCCTCACCCTCTGTCGTACTTCCCTTTCCCGGTGTGCCTACAGTAGGCTTCCTTCCGCCTGATGTTTCCATCAAAATAAGATGTTCTTCTCTCTTCTCCACCTCAGTGGGCCTTGAAACGCAGAGTTCCTCGCCTCAAAGCACCCAGCATCTGCACATCCCATCATTCCGGATCCTTAGCCACACACTAGCAGCTTGCTCGCTTCTAGCCTCATGCTTTCTACCTCGGCATATTAGCAATCTCAAGACTTTTAAAAATATTCCAGTAGTAAGAATGTTTTGCCCACCCCACTTTTGTTCACACCAGCCCCTCTGTTGAAGTCATCTGGCACATTACTCTTGCCAACACTGTGAGATCTTGCTGATCTACCTTTCAAGGCTGAGTTAGCTGCTGATTTTTTTTTCCTCTTTTTGTCACCTGATGCCTATTAACTAGTAGTCATCACCCTTAGAGGTTAATAGAGGCTAGGTGTATAGTGTGTCCTCAATGAGCTTCTTATTGAATGTCTCTTTTTAACTGCTAAATTTCCTGTACCTTTTGTTTATGGTGATTTGATTTTCCTAAACAAAATATAGGTAAATCTGATCTGAAACATGAAAGCATTATCATGGAATAAAAATAAGCTCTTGGAAACTATGGCCTTCTGGGAAGTGTTGTTGTGCCATTTTTATCTCCTGTTTTAATAAAAGTGCAAAGATCGTGGTACAAAATCCCACTGACAAAGTGTCATACCACAGCACCATTTACCCCTACTGATGTGTGGGATGTGAGGGTAGTCCACATAATAGTACTTCAAAATTATTGGTGTGAGTAAAAGACCTCTTGGGTTCTCATCTCCCATGTATGTCTTGTCTGCTTGTGTCTTTTAATATCTGCGTGAAGGGTTCTTGGAAAGTCAGTGCTGCTTTGTAGCATTTCCCCCTGTATTCTGCGGATGGTGTTAGTTACCGAAGCATGTTTCCTGGACCACTGCCCTCAAAGGGTATATTAGAGAAAATTTTCCTTAAACACACACATTAGGAAAGTGATCTTTTCTTTGATACTCTTGGAAATTGCCATTTGGCTAATGTGTTGTAGGTTTTTAATAATTTTTTTGCAGTCACCCTCTCCTCTAACATGCATTTTGAAAACACCTGACCAGGTAACATATGCCATGGATTTAATTTTCTGTAGATATGAGACTGGCGTGTAGAATATGCTGAGGAAATACAGCCATTTTATTTTATACTACTATAATGACAAAAGTTGAAGATTTATGTTGGGAGAATATTGTTAAACATTTTGTAGAGAGAGCATCAGTGCTGGAGTTAGGAGAGGTCACTGAAGTGGCAGGATGTGCTATTACTGTGAGATGGGAGATGCGTACCAAGGTGGAAGAAGATGAGTGCTACATTTCTCTGAACTAGCTATTGGTAATGCAGTGAGTTAGCACCAAGGTTGTTTGCTCAAAGTACAGGTCCCATGCTGTGTACAGAATGTAATCTTTAAAATAACTCTATGGGAAGAACTAAGCAAGTAAGTTCTGTTTGGTAAGAAAAAAAAAAAAGTAAATCCTTTGCCCTAATGCTAAGAAGATTTGAGGCTACGTAAATACAGTCTTTTATACAATGCTAGGAAGCAACAAACTTCAATTATAAGAAGATTACCCTTTGTCTCCAAACAGACAATGGATAAAACAATTTAATATGCCTTATCTGTGAAGAAATATCACTTTTCTTTTCCTCTCATATCTTTCATAAAGTTTTAAACACAATTTAAAAAAGTGCGACAACCCCCCACTGTGTCCCTGAAGATGAAAGCATAAGATGAAACTGTGTCAGCCCAGCCAGTATTCATGGTGACTCAAGTGCCTCCTGTTTTAATAAAAGTGCAAGGATCGTGGTACAAAATCCCACTGACAAGTCCCGCGCAGACGGATATTGCAAGTATATTAGAAAGTTTGTGTTCCATCATTGAGGTTATGATCCAAGTTATGATCTGAGTTATGATCTCTTTAATTAGAAGAAAATATTAGATCAAAATGCTGACCTAGCCTCAAAACTCTGAATAAAGCAAATTTGAGTTGACCTGTAAACAGGTCATGTTGAAGAAAATACTGTCTAACGAGTTCCCAAAATAAATTTCTTAAAGAGAGTCCTATTTTTGTCCAGACTTTCTGTTCTCAGCCTTTCAAAGAGTGACAAAACTTATTTGTCAAATGCTTTCTGAAAGAGATCATTTTTTTTTTGGGGGGGGGTTATAACTGAGGCTCCAAATAGCAGCATCCATGATAGTCCCATCATCCTCTATCTCTATGCTTCACCTAATCTGTAAGTCCTACAGCTAGTTCTGACCTGCAAGCAGGGATGTTTTTTTACTAATTAGCAAAATAAAAATAAAAGGATAAATATGTAAATCAGAGCCTCACCTCACTGGTCAGTAATTTATGTGACCTCTTTGCTGAGTCACATAACAGCATTTTGAATATCGAAAGAATGGTTCCTTTACTTGCTGTGTGGTTGGCCTGGCAACTGCTACAGTGATGACACACGCTAAAAATTTATTTTGCATTAACATTTTTCCTCAGCAGGGTCTAAAAACAGAACCTACAAAATAATAAGTTGTCCTGATCTGTAGCATGTCAGTTTCCATGATCTACATCAGTGGTTCTCAACCTTCCTGATGCTGTGACCCTTTAATACAGATCCTCATGTTGTGGTGACCTCTAATCATAAAATTATTTTGTTGCTACTTGATATCTGTAATTTTGCTACTATTATGAATCGTAATGTAAATATTTTTGTAGATAGAAGTTTGCCAAAGGGGTCGTGACCCAAAGGTTGAGAACTGCTGTTCTAGGTCCTCTCACCAATGACTGATTTCAAGATACCAAGTTGAGGCCTTTGAACACAATAAGGAAGAGTTGAAATACACCACGTACCAAATCTCTCTTTTTCAGTACTCTGTGTCCATGAAAAAAATATTTCCTAAATTTTATTTCCATTAATACTAATTTTCAAGATTGGTAAGATAATTTTGAGAAGTGCATCTCTTTGAAGCTGGCCTGGCTTATGAGTATATTGAATATTAGAAGAATAACTATTCCTGGATTTATGAGTTGCAGAACTCTACTTTTTTGTAGTTTGTTTAACATCCTATGGAACACAATTTGGAGAATACAGCTAGCAACCAAATGAAACACGCACAGGGCTCTGCATCACTACCTCCGGTCGCCTGGAGGTGGGTGGTTTATAATGCCAATTTGGTGTCATAATTCTCCCCGCGTGTTAGTGATGAAAGTCTTCTGTCCTCTTTAACAACAGGAATAATGGCATTATTTAACACTTACTTATTATTTTGTGCCAGGAAGTGTTATGAGAGATTATGTGAATTAATTCACTTAATTTTAAAATTTTTAAAGTTTATTTTTATTTCACGTGTATTGGTGTTCTGCCTGCATGCACGTCGGCATAGGGGTGTTGGCTGCATGTATGTCTGTGTAAAGGTGTTAGATCCCCTGGAACCAGACTCACAGACAGTTTACAACTGCCATATCAGTGCAGGAAACTGAATGGAGGTCCTCTGGAAGAACAACCACTACTCTTAAAGGCTGAGCCATCACTCTGGGCCTGAATTGATTCACTCAGTCTGTACCACAATCTTTGAAATATTTATCTTAGTTATGTTTCTGGCTGCTGAGACAAAATACCTGGCTAGGGGATCGATCTCTTTAAGCCTCGCCCTGTTCTGCAATTCTGGACAGTTTCGGAGCACTCACATTTTAAACCTTGTTTTACATTTTTCCTTTTGCTAGAACGCTAGTTTTGTTGTCTGCACTTCAGGATTTCAGCCTTGGCCTAAGAGGTGAGTTCAGAAAATCTGTATGTGGGTGTGAGAAATGTCACCATAGGCATTTCCTATTACTGTGCCATTAAACTTTTTAATGGTATTTAAAAGCTAATATTTAATTTTGGATTGAACTAATATACATTTTAAGGGCTAGGCGTATAGTTCAATGGCGCGGCACTGGACTAGCATGCGCAAAGCCCTTGGCCCAACCCCCAACTCAGCAATGAAACAGAAAACCAAGTATAAAGTAAAATCAATTTAATAACAAAAGTGATAGCAATGACAATGGGCAGTTACCAACTGATGAGCAACTCCTGTGAGACAAAGGTTGTAATTGGCCATTGGAATGTCAGCTCAATAAAGGTAGGGGCTTGACTAAATAGTCCCCTGATATTTTAAGCACTATGTCATGCCAGGCACATAAGAAACACACAGTAATAATTTGTTTTTTAAAATAATTCACAGACACATAATTCTATCCCTCATTTCCTTTTATCCTCAGCATTTTTCCATATAGGAGATTTTAACGTCATTGCAGATGAGGAAACAAGACATTTGCCTAATGTTTGATATCTCGTAAGGCAGGAGTCATGTGAAGAGGTCTGCTTCTAACGCTTGTGAATTAGTGTGTTATTCAGCCACGTATCTATATGGCAAGAAACAAACAACAAAGTCTTTTACAAGCCTAGTACCAGCGAAGCAGCTTGCATGTAGGTCTCAGATGTGAACAATTCTTCAGAGTATGAGAGGTTATTTAAACTAGTCTCATTCTGGTCTAAAAAATACCCTGTCCTACTTTAAAGACTGTAAGAACAGAGTGCAGAATTTTGAATCTAATTAATAGACAATATGGGTGAAAACAGGTCAATTTTAAAAAATATTTACTTATTCATTTTTATGTATATGAGCTCTCTATCTGCATGTGCACCTTCAAGCCAGAAGAGGGCATCAGACCACATTTTAGATGGTTGTGAGCCACCACGTGGTTGGTGGGAATTGAACTCAGAACCTGGAGAAGAGCAGACAGTACTCTTAACCACTGAGCTACCTCTCCAGCCCAACAGATCAATTTTTACATGTATATATTTTGTTCGGTTGTCACAGCCCAAGTTGGCCTTAACTTACTATGTGCCTAAGACTGGCTTTGAGCTCCTTTCTACTCTTCCTATTTCTGCCTCCCAAGTGTTGTGATTACAAGTGTGAAATCCTAGACCTAGACAAGGAATTATTCATAGAGTCTGAACAGCACAGTAAATCTTGAATTTTGCAGATGATATTACTAATGAAATCTGCTGAGCTGTCCCCACTGCAGGTGAAACCTGCTAGCCTCTATCACTCCATTTCATTCTCATACATTCTAGATGAGGTCAGCAGGTAGTTAAATTAAGTGGCTAATATTATATTTCTTAAGTATGGCTCTCTAGTCATGCCCGTTCTTTTCAACTGCACTCACTTAACTAGATAATTAATACATACGTGGTGTTTTGACAGTGACAGGTTAATTATCTTAAAAACAAGCATATTTTAAACATATGTAGAAGCAAACTTCTCAGATAAATGTTCTAAATTAATTCTGCTAGAAATAGCATGAGGGGGAGGTGTGTGCCTATATGGTTTCAAGTAGACAGAAGATTGGAGAGGAAAGGAGGAAAGCCAGCGCTGAATAACACAAAGTGGTGACTACTGGAGTAAGTGTTAACTTGATGGGATTATGAAATCGTGCATCTCAGAGTTGGAAGGGATCTCAAGGGACAAGCTGGAGCAGTGCCCAGCCCTCAGGCAACATCATTATCCTCATTTCCAGATGAGGCAAGAAGGTCCAGGAAGGTTACACAATCTTCTTGAGGCCACTGGCTGACAGGTAGGCGAGAAAGTACCAGAAGAAAGACTACCAGTTTTTCTAGCATCCCCCATTCCTTTGTGTCCTGAAAGCGTTTAGCATCTGTACGGATTTAGAACACACCCTAGAAGTAACAACACCCGTACCCAAGGAACCAGATACAGTATTTCCTCTGGGAGGTTCTTTCCAGAAAGGACTTTAATCCTCAAGCTGTCAAAGACTCTGTGAGCACTTTTTACTCTTTGTTTGTTTGGTTTTAATCAGTGTTCAACTCTTTTTCTCCTGTAGTGGCCTAACAGCGTGGAAAAACATGAAATCCCACCCATAATGGCCTGAGTTTTTGTTTTGGTTTGGATTGGTTTTTCGAGATAGAGTTTCCTTGTGTAGCCATGGCTATCCTGGACTCTCTTTGTAGACCAGGCTGCCCTCGAACTTACAGAGATCTGCCTGCCTCTGACTTCCTGAGTGCTGGGATTAGTCATGCACCACTGATCCCAGCTACCAGAGATTTTTCTAACAGCAATGAGTATATCTGTGCATGGCTTAGCCCAGAAAAGACAGGGTACTAACGACAATGTAACAGGCCTAGTGAAGGAAGGCAAGTCCTATAATTGATGACCTCTGGAAGGCATGTCATGCACTTTCAATGGGTTGTCACATGAATGTGCTTTTAGAACAAGCAAAGTCAATGATCCTGAAATTCTTTTTTAAAATTTGGTATATGCATAGATTGTATATTAATGCGTATCATTAATCATTAATGCGTATCCAGCTTGGTGCTTGAATGTCACCCAAATACTCAGGTGGTCAAGGCCTGGTCGCCAGTCTATAACACCATTAAGAACCCGTGAAATGTCTGTGTGTGAGCCCAGTTGGAAGACATTTTGTTATATTTTGTCTTTTTTTTTTTTCCAGAGCTGAGGACTGAACCCAGAGCCTTGTGCTTGCTAGGCAAGCGCTCTACCACTGAGCTAAATCCCCAACCCTGGGATTGACTTTAAAAAGAGTATTTGACCCTGGTCTGTTTCTTTATTTTTTATTTCTGGTCCCCTGAAATGAACACACATCAAAATGTACGATGTCACCATAGGCCGAGCACAACAGGAACAATCAACCAAACATTATAAGCTTTTATAGAATAAACCAAATAACAGCTCAGTCTCCATGTGGATCTCCAAGTGAGGGGAGCAGGGCTGCCTCTATCATAAACCTGATTGCCTGCTCTTTGATCACTCACCCCTGATGATGTGGCCTTCCCAGGCCACAGAGGAAAAGGATCCAGGCAATCCTGATGAGACTTAACAAGCTACTGGCAAATGGCAATGGTGGAGAACTCCCTCTTTCAGTGAACTAGGGGAAGGGGATAGGGGAGAAGAGGGAGGGAGGGCAGGACTTGGTGGGGAGTTGAGGGAAGAGGCTTCAGCTGGGATATATAATGAGTAAATCGTGAAAAAAATTTTAAAAAAGAATTAGCCAAATAAACCTTTCCTTTTTCTAAGTTGATTGTTTTTTTTTAGGTACTTTGCCATAGTATCTGAAAACCAATGAATGCCATGTAATGCTTTGATGAATTCTTTAATTTATATTTATTTGGTTTTTCAAGACAGGGCTTCTCTGTGTAGCCTTGGCTGTCCTAGACTCGCTTTGTAGACCAAACTAGCTTCAAACTCACAATGATCCACCTGCCTCTGACTCCCTGAGTGCTGGGATTAAAGGCATGTGCCACCATGCCTGGCTAATTTCTTTGTTTGTTTATTTTGATGAATTCTTATAAGATGCACTTACCAACTCCAAACCTCTTTATTTCAATCCCCTCTTCCTGCTCTCCAATAACTACTGTTTAGTATTTAGGTCATCAAGAGCTCAGTCATCTCTCACAAGAGAGCTTTAATTTGATGTCTTTCCTCCACTTTGGGACATCAGAGTGCAAGTGAAGGAAAGTAATGCCACTTCAATTTATTTAAAACATGTGCATTATTTTGGTTAAGTAATATCTTCTAAATAAAGCTGAGCTACCCGTGGCTTCTCTCTGCGGGCACTCATATCTCGATCTAGAGAAACATTCAAAACAATTGAGAAGCAATTTAATTCTTCAGCTCCCCGAAAAATGCAAAGGAAATACTAATTATTTCAGTCTTCCTTTTTTAAAAATGCTCTGAAGATCTTTCCTTTTCTATTGCTTTCTATAACTCGCACAAACATTGTCTATCTGGTTGAGTTTTATTTCTCTCCTGTTTCCTGGTGTAACTCTTTAGCTACCTGGCAGATTTTTCTATTGATCACTGAGACCTTTCAGCTGAAGTTTGTACAACAGAAATGCAATTCTAAAACCAGTTCAGGGAGCAAGAAGACACTCTAAGAACAGAGATAATGGTTTCATTCTTGGCAGGAGATAAATGTGTACCTTGTAGGTGATCTTGACACACTGTCCGAAAGCTTTAGTTACATGGGTCTGTGGGCTGAACTACCTCTGATTCCCAAACGTATGAGAACAGAGTAGTTATATATTTATAGTCAGATGGTTTCCAGTGCTCTTCAGGGAATTAAATTTCTTAATCTATCAAAATTGCTTTTCATGCAATACACACACACACACACAATTTAATGCCAGCTTTGAAAATGCACCTCAATTGAATTCAGTTTGATCTAAAGATATAGCCCAACAATTTTCCTCATGAGAAAAGGGTTGTAACTAGATTTTTAAAGCATAGTTTTATTTTCACTGACTCAACAAAAAGAGCAATGCCTGGAGTCTGGAGAAGGTGGTTTATGTGTGTCTCTATCCTGAGCAGCACTTGGGAATTTGCACAGTATTATTAATTCAGGAGTCAGTAATTATCCTTTTAATTAGTGGGATTATTAGTCATATGCTATTGGTAACTGAGCCCAATTACAATGATGGTTGTAGGGCTCATCATATGAATGTGTACGCTAGAAGCTGTTATACAAAGACACATTTACAATTTTACAAGATTAAGCCCAATTAAAAATCAGTCACATACATTCAGTAACTTTCGAGATTAACCACACATCACCATTTTAAACTCCACTTCATTCTAAAGAATATGTCATTCGGAAATTTTATAAAAGTCATGTTGGCCAGTGAACTTGTTTTACAGATGTTTTAATCAAAACCTACTTAACAGTGCTCGGAGTTCAGGGAATTTAGTACATTTCCAGTACTTCTGGGACTGTGTACCTCTAAAAGGCAGTCCAGATAAAATAAAAGCTGATGCAGAGCGGTAATATTTCCTGCAAATGATTTTGATTTTGGAATCATAGGTAAGATTGTATAGATATTTGGTGTGTGTGTCAGGGTGGAGAGTATCCTTGAACTCAAGATATGTCTGAGAAGGGTCTTGAACTTTTTGTCCACCCTCCTGAGTGATGGGATTACAAGCAGGAACCAACACAATCAGCCCTGTACAGGTATTCAAAAAAATTAACACAGAAATTCATGTATCCATGAAAATACACTGCAAACGTCTTCCTAAGAACTCTGTCAAGCTTCACATTCTGGACTCAGGGTTTTTTGAAAAGTGTAATTGTGTGTTGACATAGTTATTGTGTCTACTTTCAAGGGAGAATCTGTTGGTTACATTGGCAGTTTTGATCTGGGATTAATCTAGATTTCCTGGATGTAATTCCCATAAGAATGGATGAATGTGTACATTCATTTGACGGACAGAGTCGCTCGGATTTTCTAAGAGACATTCACAGGGAATTGAATGTGAAATAAGAGAACTCCTGCAGATAAAAGCAGCCATGCAGAATCCTCCTGGGGCTATTGTGAGAGCTGGGCTGTGAGTCAGACTTTTAACTCTCCCACCTCAGGTTTGCATTCTCTGCTCCTGGGAGAGCAGTCATCATCCTCCACACGGGAAAGTAGATTATCGGAAAGCATTGCCTGCTAGAGCATGAATGGATTGTACCGACAGAAACTGGGGTCCCATTTGTCTGTTATAGTTAATTTTATGTGTCAATTTGGCTAGGCCACAGTTACCCAAATTTTTGGACAAATATTATTTTTTTTTTGTTTTTTGAAAGATGAATCTAATATTTACACTGGTAGACTTTGGACAAATGTTCCCTGCCTGCTGTGAGTAGGTATCACTCAGTCAGGTGGAAGCCTTGGGAGAAAAGATTGATCTCTTTGATCAAATCTTTGACGAAAAGATTTTGTCAGCAGATAACTCTTCCCAGGTCTCTAGCCTGTCCTGCAGATGTTGAACTCCTCAAGCCTCTCCAGTTGTATGAGCCAAGTCCTTAAAATAACACATCCTGTTGGTTCCGTTTCTCTGGGGAAGCCTGACCAGTGCTGTGAACAATTGGCCACACTGGGCAAGGGAAAGGGTGAAAATCCTAAGTTACAAAATGAAGCAAGCATGTGCTTGAGACATCATTGAAACAGTTAGGTCACACTGAACAGATAGGTCACAGTGAAGGCTCAAATCCTGGCTGGTACCTTGTGGGGCATTAAACTGTCCTGATGCATGGGCTCATGATCCTAACTTAGCAGGCTTGATTCGGACCTAGGCCTTTACAAACAATGTTTAAAGAGCTCACCAGCTCCCGTGTAATGCTATTTATAGCCATATGCTCCTAATCATTGGGTAAAAACAATAGCCATCCCTTAAGCCTGTCCATAGAAGAATGCCCCTCTGCCTTAAAAGAAATAATCTTACTGCGCAGTCATCTAGTGAAAGAATTTTCAATAAGAACAATACTGTTTAGCTCTTTGTAAGGAACACTAGTGTTCCAGGTAGGACTAGATCTTTATTCATGTTCTCGTTAAAAAACCCATGTCTTTCACTAGGAGCTGAATGATAATCATTTTAACAAAATTTGGTATCTAGATTTTAAGGGCACAAAGACAGAGATATAAACAAATACTTTTAAAATAGCACAGCTATTTTATTGAATTTGAAGGTGCTCAAGTCATGCGTAGTATTTGAAAACCCTTTATTCAAACCTTCTAAGTATTAGCTTCCAGTTTTTTGTTTGTTTTTTTTTTTTTTTTCAAAAAATGGTAGAATTAAGACTTGTATTCATACACTCTGACTTTGACATCTGTAGTCTTAAATACCTAATGAATGATCATCACAATATAATTTTGTATTATACCTAATCCAAGAGATTGTGAAACCTTTAAAAAGTCATTGGTATGCCCCCTCCAAAACAAAACAAAACATAGGATTCGCTTTTAAGCAGTATCCTTTTTGGTTCCCACATAGTTAGGACCAGCGTATCTCAGAATCCAAAAATAGCCATTGACATTTTCAACATTAGGATATTAAACTGGAAAAATGATTGAGGGCAATCCTCTCTCACTGTGTTAGAGTTGTTTAGGGAACCAACCCACTTGGACACTGAGCTGCCATGGGCCACATCTGTGCAGGGGTTCTAGGTTATCTCCATGAATGGTCCTTGGTTGGACTATCAGTCTCAGAAAAGATCCCTGGGCCCAGATTTTTTGGTTCTGTTGCTCTCCTTGTGGAGCTCCTGTCCCCTCTGGGTCTTTCTATCTCCCCCTCCTTTCATAAGATTCCCTGTACTCTGCCCAAAGTGGGGTTCCTTAGTATTGGGAACAGGGGCTATCTCTGACTTGAACTCAGGGGCTGACTCTTTGATCACCACCTCCTGAGGGGGGGTGCAGCCTTACCAGGCCAAGAGGAAGACAACGCAGCCAGTCCCAGCTAGGATCAGATGAAAAGGGAGAAGATTGCCCCTATCAGTGGACTGGGGGAAGGGCAAGAAAGTTCTGAGAAGAGGGAAAGAGGATGGGATTGGGTGGGAACAAGGGAGGGGGCTACAGCTGGGATACAAAGTGAATAAATTGTAAAAAAAATAAATTAATTAAAAAAGAAAAAGTTGTTTAGTAGGTATAGTAGGAAGTGTTAAGGAGAACACACTGCAGTTGCAGAAGACTTTGGAGATGAGCTCATTTAAAGCCCTGCTCCAGGAGGAGGGGCTGATGCCCAGGGAGACAAATGTGGGTAAAGATGCTCACTGAGTTAACAGTGGAGTTGAAACAAACCTCAGACACACTATGTTTCAACAACTGTGACTTCTCACAGTAAATTCTCTAGCGATCATTTTGATCACCACAACCCACCTTTCTCGTCAAAATTGCTCCTTTCAAGGATAGGACTGACCTATTGGGTCAGGAGTCCATCTGATTTCATAAAATAAGAAGAAAAAAAAAACGTCAATTAACATAGTAAGATAGATGCTTTATGGCGATAACTGCCCACTCTAAGGAGAAACATTAATTTTTAATAATAGCTGACGGGGATAAAATAGGATAGTATGACTTCTCATTCACATCAAGTACATGGTGAAGTGGGAGGAGCTTCCTGGTAGGTGCTGAAGAGGGAGGAGCTTCCTGGTAGAGGTTGCACTGTTCTGAATTGAGTTTTTGTTTTCCAGCCAACTTCCTTCCAGGTCTCAGTCTTCATCATCCTGGCAGCAGGTGGAAAGCGCAGGCAGAAGTGGGGAGGGGTATAAGGTGCTTCTGAACCGGCCCGGAAAGTAGAATCCAGAACACAGTTACTTGTTTACATTAATAGGACTTGTGATCCCGATTTGTTCTTAGATGCAAAGAAAAATGGATTTGCTAACCCAGAGATGTCTGAAACATGAAGGGAACAAATTAATAGAGAGCAAGAAGAAGAAATGGGTGCACTTGGAAAGAGGTGAAATGCAGAGATTCTGGATGGCCTTCAAGGCTTTGCTGCCATAGGTACCACAACATCCCTGCGATAGCTTGTATCTGCCAATTCTAAAACCAGCTGCTATTGGTTTCTGTCATTCACAGCCAAGATAGTCCGCACAAATATTCTCTCAGGTGGTATGAAGATTTCTAACAGGTTTGGAGGATACGTGTGTTCTCAACTCCCATCATCACTGATTTGTATATATTTCCGTGTTGACATTGGCATCCCGGAGATGAGTATTTAAAATTGCTTTAAACCCCTTCATACAGAGGCTGCAGCTGAAGTCAGCATTAAAAAAAAAGCAAACCAAGACAGCATGAGCAGGCTGTGCCTTGAAGAGCTGGTTATTATATCACGTGCACTGATTTATAGGTTCAGTCTGCCTTTACCTAAATGTCTAGCTATTTAACAGCTGTCATGAATCAGCCGGATAAAGGATTAAGGGGGGCGGGAGGGGGGAAGTAGGTGAAAAAAAAATAACACTTTAATCTTACTCTTCAATGGAGGAACAAGTTAAGTCAGGTCTCCGAAGGTGATTTTGGTGTTCTTATGCTTCTTAAATGGAAGCATTGTTTAACTGGAGGCAAAGCAACTTCCCCAGGCCCACTGGGCTGTGTTCACCTTGTCAGTGAGGGAAGAAGGCCTGGCTATAGGTTAGAAAGCAGTGCATCAGCATACACTGAACATTGAGCAAACAGTTTCAGGTTAAATGGTCTTAAACAGTTCTCTGCAGAAGTTTGGGTGAGAATATGAAAATTCAAGAACAGGTAGCACCCAATAGCACATAAGGTGCAATACAGAAATCCAGGCAAGCATTTGGTTGGAATAGTTACCACACAAAACTCCAGACAGCATTGGGTTACACTGGTTCCTCGGATTGCAATCAATCCTGATACCTGTCTTAGACAATGGTCAGGAAGGATTTACAGAGTGGAGGCATCTTTTTTAAATTTGGGAATTTGTGGAGGAAAAAAGGACTTGCTGAGAACATTTATAACTCTCTTCTTAGATGAGGCCAGCGTACCTTTTTAAAAAATGATACCTACTCTCTTTTATTTTCCTCTAACTTAGTTCTTTCCCTGCAATGACTAGTCTTTGTGTCAGTTTCTTTCTTTGCATACAGGACAACTGAATACATCACTAACAGTAAGCATGACAAAAGCTGTCTGTTGAGTGTTACCGTTACGAGCATGAGAAGTCCTCACTACCACTTTCTGTGGTGGGTGTGATTTTATTTTATAAATGAGAAAAGCAGATGGCTTACACATGCTAAGGGCCACCTGCCTTTCCAGCTATCTGTAGTCTCATTCCCAACATTGTATCCTCTCTGCCAAATGGGTGGCACAGTTCTAAGCCGGAAATTGTCTTAAACTTTGTTATGCCTCCAAACGCATAAAATGTAAAGTGATATTTGTTTGTTTGGTGTGTGTGTGTGTGTGTGTGTGTGTGTGTGTGTGTCATGAACATGCCACAGTGTGGGGCATATATGAAGTTCAGGGTACAGCTCCCAGGAGTTGGTTTTCTCCTTCCATCATGTGGCTCCTGGGTTATCAGCATTGGCAGTACCTTTTGAGCCATCTTGTCAGCTTCCCTCCGAACATTTGTGACCATTCCCTTCCAGCTCAGTTACTGTTGTATTCTCTGTGTCTCCTGGTGACTTTTAAAAGAGAAACTAGTTTGCTTAGTATGTCCATACATTGTTAATGGCACCTGGTGAGAAAAAAAAAAAGTGGCATTCTTCAAAAATGAGGCAATGTTTGTACTGCACCTGGAGTGAGGGAAGCTCACCAGAAGGAAGGAGGAAGTAGACATTGGAAAGCTGTATCAATTTGTGTGAAAACACAGAAGGGAAAGTGAGAAATTGGTGGAGAGGGTATTGCCAGGGATATTGTTAGAATGTTAGTTTGGAGTGGGGCTTTGTTACCTTGCTGAGGTGTTTTTGTTCCTTGGGAACATGAGGAAGACTTTGAAAGCCTTTCGAAGGGCTAACTTGACCACACTTAGTGCACCCTATCTGAACATTACAGATAAAAGCTGGATATCAACAACAGCAGAAACAATAGAAAGCTTACAAAACTCATGGAAACTGAACAACCCTCTACTCAATGAAAAATGAGTCAAGACAAAAATTAATAAAGAAACAAAAGATGAATACACAGAATATCCAAACTTGCGGGACACAATGAAGGCTGTTCTAAGAGGCAAGTTCATTGCACTCAATTAAAAACATATATAGTAGGTAGCCCAGGTTTGATTTAGAGGTAGATGATTTAATCCTGATGATTTGCTCCCCGCCTCAAGAGCTCCACTCAGCAGCATTATTGTCACGGTCAACAACAGATCCTGCTTCATGGCACCATTCCAAATCAGCTAAATCAAAGTTCCTAGGACCGAACGTCAGGGGTTGGCATCTTCCCAAAAGTCTTGATGATGGATGATGGAGAACCCCAAGTGTAATATCATCTGACTGAGAGTAAGATCAAATGGACAACATGGAGGCAACTCAGGACAAAGGACATATATTTCTATAAATTAATGTAATTGCATCATGGATAAAATGTTTAAATTGTCCTTAAACTCCTAATGTGACACTAGAGGCAGGGCTTAATCTTTATCTTTTCCAGATAAAGATTAACTGAAGAAGTGCTATAATCCAATAAGATTAGCATCCCTTCAAAAAAAAAAAAAGATTCTCTCCACCTCTGTCTCCTCCTCCTTTCTCCTCTCCCTCTCCTTGTTTTCCTTCTCTTCCTCATCTCCCCTTCCCTACCATAGGAGCATTAGAATAAAGAGGTAGCCAACTGCAACTGGTAACAGCTCTCTTACCAGACACTGAACTGGCTGACTTAGGCTTTTGACTTTTCAAGCCGCCAGAGCTGTGAGAAAAGCGTTCTATTATTTAAGCCACTGAGACTATGGACTCTGTTAAGGCAACTGGACCATACTAACGTGGCTGACATATGCCTGTAGGGTTTGTCAATTAGAAGGCAGTGCTACCATTAAACTACTGTGGATTTCGTATGCTGTCTCGGAAAATTCACACTTCTACTCACCGAGTAAATGTGGTTTAGTTTTTAATCATAGCTAAGTATAATTCTAATTTGGAAGAGATAAGTGACTCAGAGGATGTTAATCAAGTAATAAAACACATTATTTTAAATATACTTAGGTGGAGCCAGCATCTAATGCGCATCTGTTACTTCCAGGTGTTTTCGTGAACTCAAATGGCCTGTGCAGAATACAACAAAAACATGTTCAGAATCACAGGACAGAGATGCTTCAGCAGTTGAATATGATTATATCAGTAACAAAGAACCAAATAGGTGTTTTTTGTTTTTGTTTTGTTTGCTCTTTGGTAGTAAATTTTTTTGGGGGAAGTTGGAAACTTAGGTTAGCTTTTCTTTCTAAAATATTTTTAAGATTTTTTTTTAATCTTGCACGTGTGTGTGTGTGTGTGTGTGTGTGTGTGTATAAAAGTATATGCTATCTGTGTAACAATTCCTATAGAGGCCAGAAGAGGGTGTCGATCCCCTGGAGCTGGAGTCAGGCAGGTAGGTGAGCGGCTTAATGTGGGTGCTGGGAATGAACCCAGTCTCTCCCCTCTACAATAGTGGGGACACCATATTAGCCATTGAGCCATCTCTCTAACCCTAACTTTTCTTATTAATATGGAATAAAGTGACACCTATCAAAGCCGTCATAAAATACATGCTAGTTAAGATGGGGGCTTATAGCATATTTCTTTGCACTGCCTTAAAACTTTTGAATGTCAGGAGACCGTGTGCCTCGAGACTGAGTCAAAAATTATCCTGAAGGCATGATTGGTAGTGAGTACATTCCAAAAGAAAATTATGTCTTTGCAACATTGGTTTATATATAAAAAGAAAAGATTCACAATGTCATAACCAGGAAATCTCTCTAACACATCATTAATATCAGCATTGTGATAGGAAATGAAATATATTATTTAAAATTCAGTGTGATTTTTCCATGCTTTTCAAAAGGCATCCAATTCTCAAGAAACATAAATACTTACATTAAATAAACATTAAAAAAATAGAAACGTTACATCCACATCCTACCCAAAGGTTTGAAAATACTCACTTTTATTTTTACTATATTAATTTGTGAATGTATACCTAAGACTTAAGACCTAATGGTTTTATATAGCTGAGACATTATCACAAGTGTTTTAGAAAATTATACCAATGAAACAGACAACCTAGTGAGTGTTTATCTAGGGGAATGCATATACACGAACATATTTATTATATAGACAAGTGGGATTATTTTAAGGTCTAATGAAGAAGAAATTCTTTTCAAATGAGGAATCAGAAAACTTTCTTTGTGGAAAAGAGAGAATCTGAGCTTAGTATTGGGACGTAGAGGTAATTTAGACATCGCATTTCACTGAGAGGCGTTGAATGGGTTCAGTGCCAACTCCTGTAAGTTTCTTACCCACCTGGTTTTCAGGGTCTTGCAAAGTTTTGGATGGAACGCTTAACCTTAAATTACATGAAATCTAGAATTTGGTCCATCTAACATTACTTTTCAATCCTACATTAATTTTCATCACTTTTTACTGCCATTAACATCACTAGGTCTTAGCTGTTTGGCTGTTGAAAGACATGAAGTTATGCAGAAACTTGGTAAGTCACATGTTCAGTTTAACCCTTGGTATCTTCATTTGAAAGCACAGTTAGCAAATGGTCCACATCTCACGGGATAGCCGAGAGATTCCACTAAGAGATACAGAAAAAGAACCTGGTCCACTCATCAGTTCTGTGGTCTATCACTGTTTCTTTTTATTCCTTAGTTGCTGAAAGCCCTTTCCTGCTCACCTTACTGACTTTCTCATTGCCGTGACAAAATACAAGACAGAGCAACTTAAGGAAAGAAGGGTTTATTTTGGCTCAGGGTTGGAGGGTGAGGCTCCTCGCGGTGGGGAAGTTTGGTAGCAGCTGGCTGCTTTGCATCTGCATCCAAGAAGCAGAGATCCATGGACATTGGTACTCAGCTTGCTTGCTTCCTTTTATTTAGCTCAGGACTTCAACTCATGAAGTCATAAAGTCTGACTGCACTTAGGGTGGGCCTTCACACCTCAACCCAGTCTCTGAGCTCCCTCACATCTGTCCAGAGACTTGTCTCCAGGGCGAGTCTAAATTTGTCAAATTGGCAATCAGTGTTCACCATCATAAGCCAACCCTTTACCAACCCGACATCCAACTATGTTACTTTTAAGCCACAATCCCCTCTCTACTCTTTGTCCCCGGAGGCTCATAGCATCTCATAACACAAGATGCATTCAGTCCAATCTCTAAAAGTCCCATAGTCTAAAAGTTCAAATGCCGTTAAAAGTAAGTGTGAAGTGTCTTCTGAAGGTCAGGCAACCTTTCAACAGTTGGCTCCAGTAACGTCAGAATTACACGCTACCCAAATCAAATGGCTTTGCTTTCCTCAAAGACAGGAATCAGGGCATAGTAGGGGGAAATTTGAATCAAAATAAAACTAAAACCCAGCTGAGAAAACACCAAATCCTGCAGCATCATGTTGGCTCCTTGGGGCTGTGACAGGACCAGTTGGGCTCCAGAGGGTTCAGCTTTTCTCTTGGGCCACTGCTGCTTTCTGCATGCGGCTTTCCTCAGCAGATGTCCTACGGTCCTGGCATCTTCAACACCCTGGGTTTTCCAATGGGTTAGGCTTCACCTCACAGCTCCGTGTCACAGGCTCTCAGGGACTCCTTGCAGGGACTCTCATCTTGCCACACCTTGTTTGGCTGGCTTCAGTAGCCTTTGGAAACCTTAGCACGAGCCTCTATCACTCCCTTGTTCCTGCATGTTTCGTGCCCTCAAAACCAGTTCCATGTGGGTACCACTAGCTTGAGATGTGGTCTGGGCCCCTCGAACCTCAGTTGCATTGGTCACTCTGCATTTTCTAGGGCTGACTCTGGGGAAACACTTCTCCAGAAGGAAGGAACCGCTTCAGTAGCATTCTCAGTACAGGCTCTTTCTTTCAAAGGTATTCCAGTTTTAACAAGATGGATATTTCAATGGGGTGTGTCTTGCACTCTGGGTACCTTTCCTATTGTCTAGGTTTCTGTTTTAATGGTGCTGACATCTTTAATATGTTTAGCTGCTTTCTCAGCACTCACTTGTTTGAAATATTAGATTCTCTCCCTTTTCACTGCATGACAATTTTTTTTTTTTTTTTGCTCCCATGGTTGCTTTCTCTCACTGTAGACTTGGGTACATGCAGTGAGCAGAAACCATAACACACACTGAACAATATCCTGTCTTGACATTCTCCCTGCCAAACACTTTAGTCCATCGCTTAAAAATTTAGCTTCACTCAAGCTGTCAGGACCTGAACAAAACATAGCCAGGTTCTTTGTCAGACTATAACATGAAGAACACTAGCCAAGTTCTCAGTGGAATCCCTGTTTCTCTAGGAAGTTTCATGAACCAGACTTCCTCTGTCTGTGTTTTTCTTGACATCTTAGCCTTTCAAACTCCTGCCACTCCAGCTTCAATTAAGCTATAATCACAGCAGTGTATGGCTCCAGATTCTTTCATGCTTCTCTCTTGCAAACCAGTTCCTTAAAATGCTAAGCACCACATGGTCAGGTGCAGTTTGTCTTTGCTACTTTGTGGGTTCTTCTCCTTCCCACTATTTATTTCCCCCTACCCCTGCTTTCCCTCCATCACTAGATAGGAGAGAAGGAAGGATAGAAGGGGGAGAGAGAAATTTCTGAATCTGATTTCTTTTTCCTTGTTTCTTCTTTGAGCATGACTGCTAACAAACCGAAACCAACCCTCTGAATGGCCAACAGCCACTAAATTAATCTACTGGGGCCCTAGCATTCATATACTCTCTGAAGAATTCCAAACACCATACAATAGCAGAAACTATCTGCAGCTGGAAAAACTAGGCCTCTCTTAGCACACGAGACAAATCATAGTCAGCTGCTGCAAATTGTTCCCATATCCCCACACCTGAGATTAGAATGAAAACATATTCTAATAATATAACCGTGTTTTTTTTTTAAAGAAACCAAAATTGCCACTACAGTCAGGCTTGTCATCACAACAATAACATCAGTCTTGGTATCTATTTTCTCTTTTCTGTGATAAAGTGCTTGACAAAAACACCTTAAGGAAGGAAGCATTTATGTTGGCTTATAGTTTGAGGACATAGTGTGGTAGCAAAGGTCTGAGGGCAGGACAATGAGGCAGCTAGTCACAGTACGTCCATAGTTAGCAAACAGAGATTAATGTTGATGGGCAGGTAATGGTGTTCTAAGATACACACACACTACCCTGGAAACAGTATCCATCTGTAACACGAGCCAGTCATTTGCATTAAACATTATGGCAAGGAGGGAAAGGTGAAGCTATGACAATCAGAGTTGCTTTTCATTTAAGACCACATTTATTACTAAGTTGAAAGGAGAGAGTATTGAAAAGATGTGATCCACATCATACTAACTCGGGATAGGAGCCCCACAAGGACCAAATATATCTGGGCACAGGGTTTTTTTTCTGAAACTGTTTCTCCAACCAAGGACCATGTATGGATATAACCTAGAACCTTTACTTGGACGAAGCTCGTGGTAGCTCAATAACCAATTGGTTTCCCATAGTAAGGGGAACAGGGACTATCTCTAACAGGAACTCAATGGCTGGCTCTTTGACTCCCCACCCCCCAAGGGAGAAGCAGTCCTGCTAGGCCACAGAGGAGGACTTTGCAGCCAGCCCTGACGATACCTGATAAAACAGAGTCAGACGAAAGGGGAGGAGGTCCTCCCCAATCCGTGGACATAGAAAGGGTCAGGGAGAAGCTGAGGGAGGGAGGGTGGGGTTGGGAGGGAATAAGGGAGCGGGATAAAGCTGGGATACAGAGTTAATAAAATGTAACCAATAATAATAAACAGTAAAAAAATTAAAAAAAAAAGAAAAGATGTGATCCTATAAGGACACGAAATACAGCAGTTGAATTCATACCCACTTTCCCTGTTCTAGCAAGAATTAAATGCACAGGCTGATACATTTTATTATGCCTGTATTTTAAACATAAAATTTTTGAAATGGTTTCTGTATGTACTTAAGGCATGTAGATATCACAGACTATACAAAATTAGTGAAAAAAACCATCACTGCATTAATAACGTTAACACGTATGTGTGCCACTCCTGCCCATCCCACACACACACACACACACACACACACTTACACACCCTTTTTTCCTGATAATGCCAGATTACACCCCATTTAGCACAAATCCTAAATGCATTATGATTTTAAAGTAAAATTTTTCTTACTTAGAACAGCATTAAATAGTAAATAAAAACACTCTAAATTGTAGAGTGCTCTTGTGACTTTCAGCAGCATCTTTTTTTCTTCCTTTTGAACAAAAGAATTTGCATTTCCTTTTGTACCAGACCTCAAAAGTCAGGTAGCTCACTCTGCTTTTAATAAACACAAGCTACAATGTGGTACCAGATTTTCAGTTTCCAAATGGCATCCTATCCCACACATAATCCTATGGCACTCACTGTGTAGATACAGTGAAATCCATGCATCTTTCACCATTGCCAAAGCCAGCGCTTCTTGACTCTGTGAAATGAAGCCATACTGTCTGCTGTAGATGCTGAGGTCTACGAAATTCTTTTTCAAAGCCGTGGAATCATGCTCCAGCTGCCACAATGGCCGGTAGCAAGTCACAGATAAATTCCAACCTCAGATGCACATTTGGTCAAAGAGAACTGCTTGCCTCAGCTGAGCAGAACTTTGAAGGGTCAGCCTACCTTCCAAGTTCTGGATGCGACTGGCTGTTGGCTTTGCTGCTACGGAATTGCAGGACCGATTTCTGTTTGCCAAGTTCTACTTTCATTTTCTCAGGCACGGTCCTCCCAACAGTACTGCCAATAAGCTCTCCATGTCCCAGTCTGTCTCCAGCTCTCTTTTCTCTGGATTTGGACATGAATGTAGCCGTACTGAAGTTTTTAACAAATTATGCCCTGCATTTTTTGAGTTGACAATTTACTGTGCTTACGTCCAATAAATGTTGGATCATTTGCTTTCTTTTTCCTGTAGTTATAGCTGCAATTACAGCTACTTTTATCCATTCCTAAAAGAGCCTGTCATACTAGTGCTATACACCACTGAGACAATTTATGCGTGCTTGCTAGCCAAGTTAGCCCGAGAAACCACAGTCCTTAAAATATGAACCCCCTCACAGTCACTTTTTGCTCTTATAAGCATTTTCTTCATGGAAGGAAAGAAATACCAAAGCCAAGTTGAATCCGTTATCATCCTAAATATGTTTAAGGAGACTACTAAATGTTTTTTCACCATGAAATGTTTTGGGGCTAGCTTTTACTTTGAAGTTTTCAACTTCTATCAATTAAATCCTATTCTTTAACATGACTTGCTATGTCTCATGTTGGCTATAAAAACGGTTCTCAGTCATGTTCTTTGAAAGGAAAAAAACTCCTGTAAAAATGCAAATGTCTCAGTAGCAAGTTTCTACTGCGCAAGAACATGTCTGCTGGTGTCAATGGCACTATCGTGAGTAAGGGTACATTCTGCCACTCATTTGAGAAATATTTGCTTGACTCAATCCTAACATTTGGCTACCAGAGTTAGGAAGATAAAGATGAATACCTCTGAGTCACAAGGTGTGGGTCAGATATGTTTCCTCATGAAATGAAAATTGTTCTCATGCAAGCCACTTGATCATCTTCAATCCTTGTGGATTTCACACTCATTCCAGAACAATTTCTGGATACCAGTAAATACTGAGGGTCAAGCCTGCCATATCCATGACTACACCAATATTTTTATTGCGATTTTTCTGTCGGGCAACAACCTTTCCTTTACCCTTCTTTCCTTGTTTATCTTCACCCTACGCATGTTCATTAGCATTGGCCAACCGTATCCACCCAACCTATTGAATAGGCCAACCTATTCTTCAACTGTATCCACCCAATCAAGCTGAACTACAAAAGGATAGAGAAACAATGCAGAGGACTAGGTTAAAATTCACCACCTCCTCTCAGAGAGCAGCCTGGAAAGCCCAGAGTGTAGCTGAACAGAACACCTGGGTTCACGACAGGCTGATTCTCATGCACCTGCGCTCTCATGTTCTTGGTGCCGGACCACTGCATCTGTAGCTGTACCGAGGCAGAAACTCGCATCACATATTAGCACATGTGCTGTGGCTTACAGTCATTTACAGAGCAATATGGTCTCTCAACCAGATCCCCAAAGTTCAGAATCATTTTATTAGGACTTTGACTATGTAGAGACCCAAGTACCTCCTATAATTCAATGTGTTGTAGTCACCAATTAAAGTCTTCTCTATAAACAAGTGAACAGGAAGGCAAGCAGGCCAACTGTCAGGCGATAGAAAATGGGAAGGTCTGGGATTCTATGAAAACTGCTGCTTAGTTTTGCAGCAGGGTGTGGTAATTGAAATCAAATGCCTATAAGAAAAAGCATGACAGACATTACAGACGTCTCTCAAATCTTCACACACTGCATGCGGGCCCTCGTCCACCCTCTGAGCTTCTCTCCCTGCGCTCTCCTTACCCGCTCCTCTCTCATCCTCCTGGTCTCACTGTCATTGGATGTGCAGTCTATACTTCAAGTCTACTGTCCTTTGAGCCACCATTCTCCTGTCCTGGAAGGGCTTCTCCCTAAGTAACTACAGAGATCCGCTCATGGGCCTTTTCTTAGCTGTCTCCTTGTTACTGAGGTTTCCTAGGCCACCCTACTTGAAATCACACACCCCATCTCCTTGCTCGTTACCCTTTCACTGATTGGTTTTGCTCAAAAGCACTTATCACCATTAACATACATTTTGTTTTATTTTTTTTTCTGTCACTTCCTACAACAGAATGTGAATTTATTAGTGACAGATATTTTAGGTTGTTTGTTCTTTGAAATATTCCCCATGACAACACCAATACCCTGCCATTCTTAAGATTATTTTTTAATAATTGATAAGAAAATGGATGAGCCTACTAGCCATCTTTGTTCTGTGATTTGAGCTTTTGATTTGTGACTTATTTACACTGAAAATTTTGTGGCACTATGGAAGGAAGGAGGGATGATATGGTTCCAGCAGTCAACAGCTAGAAATTTTGTAATGAAGTTAAGTAACTAAATGATTTGTTTAATGGTTAGGCTCATACATTCCAGCAACTGCAGCAGACAACACAGTTTTAGAAAGTTGTGGAGCCTTTAGGACTGTGGCCCAGTGAGCAGAACTGGGTTCTGTCTTTGGAAACTACACTCACCTCTGTTTGGGCCTCTAACATGCTGCTTCCTATTTATTTCTCCAAGATGTGAGGAGCCTTGCCGCAAGCTCCGACCACCACAGGCAGAAGAAGCACCTGACACTGTGCTTTCCCTGTCCCACACTAGGCCTTTTCTACAGGAGCCAAAGTAAATCCTTCCTTCCTCAAGTCATTTCTGCTAGGAAGTTTGTGACGGTGCTGAGAAAAATAACAAATATAATCATTCAAAATAAAATCACAGAAAGTTTCTGGGAGTACGGTGTCCAGTTTTAGCCAGGTAAAACTAAACACAACCAACTACAGCTGACCTATACGTGCCGGGGCATTTATTGTCTACAATTTGATGGAATGCTTAACCAGTAATGACAAGGCCATCAAGTTTATTCCACACAGAATAGACCCTCGTACTCATTGTGTTCTGCTTTACATAAAAAAATGTTTAAATGTAGGCATTTTTCTTTTGCTGGTCAGAAAATTAAAATATATACAAGAAAGATCATTTAAATAATATTAAGCCTGATCTTTGGGAAGGAAAGAAATTAATTCACACAGATGCTTTCTCTGAAAGTCTTGCTACATCATTATTCTTACTCACGGGATTCTTTTGGATGCTATTGTTAACTAATTCATGTTCTTCCTTCCTTTTACCTTTCCTCCCAACCCCATTTTCTTTGACAGGGTCTTATATAGCCCAGTCTGGCCTTGAACTTGCCATTTAGCTGAGGATGACCTTGAACTTCTGATCTTTCAGTCTCTACCTTGCTAGTGCCGGGATTACAAAATTAATATTTCTTTAAATAATCAATTCTGCTGAAGGAGCTTGTTGAATGCATACAACCCTCAATGAGTATCTACTACGAATGGAGAGCAGCGATAAATGCTTTGGAAATGAACAGAGAACCGGTTCATACTCACAAGGCGTGCTGCAGTTTTACAGAATACATCTTAGGACAATTCATGCTAGACTGTAAACAAGCGATTTCCTCCCCTGCAGCCCTCCAGCCTTCCAAGCCTGTGACTCAGTTTCCTACACCAAGGGGTTGTTGCCCCAGTCGTCACAGTAGCCAAGGGAAGGAAATGCTTGCTCACCTTTGCTGTGTTTGGAAAAACTACTCCACATCAAAGAAGTGACTCACCCCGCCCCCTTGCCAGCCCTGAGCTTGCTTCCCACCTCCCACCACCCCTTGCTTGGCTTGAGGGGCCTCCACCAGCAAGTCTGGGTTTGTGGCGTCTGGCATGCTCGCCTCCCCGAATGACGAGGCTTCCTGAGGTGGGTTGTTCTGCAGGTTGGAACCTGAAGGTGACCATTGCTCCACCTGACCTCTGGTTCAAGTTACGTGATTCAACATCAGGAGGCAGGGCCAAACAGTTTGTCCTTGAACAGCACAGAAGGAAATGGAGTAAGTTTGTGCCTCTACTCCTTTTAGAAGTAAACGCAAACCAAGTTATGGGCGAACCAGAAAGGGTGTGTCTACTTTCATTGCTGTTGGGAATCCCACAAGCCATCAGATTTTAGTGAGCTCAGCAAGTGCCAGCAGGGTATGGGATGGGTGGTGGGTGCTTGGAAAGTAGTTATACCTGAGGGATATGCTTTTTCTTTGCATGGAAATGACTGTAAGCAAATAGTTTCTCTTTAGTGTTTCTTAGAAAAGGATCCATGTATATTTTAATAAAAGTTTATCACGAGATTCAACGTTAGGTGAAATGCAGACGTGGAAAATAGAGGGTTTGGAACTTATTAGAAACCTGGGGCAACTCACATTTTAATCAAATGAATGTATCTTGGTGCTAAAGGAACCGGTGTCAGATTGACTATTCTAGAATCTCTTCTCAGCAATATGACTGTTGAAGGTGGGGCTTCTCGAATATTCTGTTCAGTCACTAAACTAGAGTTAATAGAGAACATTTCTTAAGCTTTATGTAAGTTCAATAATGTAAATGCAGATTATTTCCTATTTTGGGGGGAAAAAAACCAGAGTAAATCATGCCACCTTCTGCTGCCAAGAGATGCTGCAGAGCAGATGAAGTGAAGGCTTTCCCCAGAGTGCTGTGTTAGCATTATCTAACTTCCTCTTGGCCATAAGCGCCTTCATTTCCCCTGCCTTTGAACAAGGACTTGCTGCTCTTATCTTTTGGTGCAGTCCTTGACTATTTGCATACAGGGCTTTGCAAACCAGCATTCAAAGTGCTTGCAGCACAGTTACTTCCAGTATTGCTCAGAAGGACAACCTGCTTCTGCTTGTCTTTCTAATCCTCAGATACTTTGTATTAATGTGCATTTTGCTTGGCTGTTTAGAATACAGAGCTATCATTGGTGACTTAGTAAACTTTGGGATGTACTCAATGCAGATAAATGCTAAAACCAGATCCCTCTAAGACTGTATTGGCAGTTGGCCTCAGGTGCTTGGTCTTTTCTTCCAAACAGCTTTCATGCTTTCTTTCTTTCTTCCTTCCTTCCTTCCTTTCTTTCTTTCTTTCTTTCTTTCTTTCTTTCTTTCTTTCTTTCTTTCTTTCTTTCTTTCTTTCTTTCCTTCTTTCCTTCCTTCCTTCCTTCTCCCTCTTTCTCTCTCTTTCTCTCTTTCTCTCTTTCTTTCTTTCTTTCCTTCCTTCCTTCCTTCTCTCTCTTTCTCTCTCTCTTTCTTTCTTTCTTTCATGCTGATTAATAATGCTTCTGGAAATTTGGAGACGAGGTGGTGTGAATGGGTTTATGTATTATCCAGATTACCTCATGATTACTCATAGTTAACTGGAAATTTTCCAACCATTTCCTCTTGATCTTAGCTTCCTGAGGGATTTGACCTGGCATCTGCTATCAAAGCCTGTTTGAAGAGAGCATGCTTTAGTACTGGTTCATAAAAAAAATATATATATATTAAATTGGGACCATTAGTAAGAAGATGTGAAACAGAATAAAGTCCTTCCACAGGATATCGGTCCAGCTTCAACACCAAGTCTATCATTGTAGGATTCCAAGAATAACCTCAGAGAATCCCAGAACTATCTATAAAATAAAGCAGCAGCAACCACAACACTGCACAAAAAAAAAAAAAAAAAAAAATTCCTCAGTAGTAATATAATGGAAGCTGCTGGCCATTTTGTTTTTGTTTTTGTTCTTTGTTTTTAACTTTTCTAGCAAGAGCAAATATTCAGAGAAATTATAAGATTTTTCTTCAGGTGTCCTTATCTGACAAGATAGTATTAGAGAAAAATCATAAAACAGTGCTTTGTAAGAAACCAAAAAATTGCTATGGTTATTTAGAAAAAAGAGTATTTGGAATTCAAGAAACACCTAAGATTATCCCAAATACAGTGATTTTTTTTTTTAAATTAGAACAGAAGAAAAAAAAAACATTGCTTATATCACAGCAAGGACTCATATTACATTTTACTTTCTACTTTTGTTTGTTTATGCTTGAGTGTGTGTGTGTGTCTGTGACACACAGAGAACTATTAAGCCTTTTTATTTCAGTGAATACTTATTTGTTCTTCTTAAAGAAGAAGTAATATACAAAGGGGAAAATATTTAATGTTCCGTCTTATTTCTAATGTTTTACTAAAATTTCAGGGATATTGGATATAACATAAAAGAGAAATGAAGGAAAAATGCCTTATTATGATACTTGGAACACATTTATATACTTTCCTGAAGATTACAAAGCTTAGAAAATTGTCCATGTTGCTATTCACTAATTCAATTTATCTTTTAAAACTCTGACTAATGGATCACTTTTTAAAGGTTTATATTTTTTTCATATTGATATGGAAAACACCATTTATTTAAAGGTAAGCTGTCTTAGTCCAGCGCTGGGATTGCCTGTGTCAACATAAGCAAGGAATGAAAAGGGTTACCTGGACAGTCTGACCAGGGAAGGTAGCTGACGATGCTGGATAGCTCAGTCTTCCACATTTTGCGGTCAGTTTTACTTGCCAGCCCTGCCTGGGTAATTACATCAGATTTCCACACCCTTGGCTGTGTGGACAGAGGGAAGGTTTTTAGCTCATGCAAGAAGGCTAAGGAAGTCTGACTTGCATAATTGGTGTTCTGTCTTGAAAACATCTATCCATGAGCACTTAGGTGGGTAATGTGCCTGAACTTGTCTTTTGCAGTTTCTTATGCTGGATAATATACACCATCCATGACTATGGCTTTATGTGAGACTGTAGAAATAAATACATATCCTTCTTAAGCTCCTTTTCTCCCTCCCTCCCTATGTTTAAAAATTCTTCTAAATATTTTTCATAAAATCATATAATTTTAGACACTACTGATAATTCTAGTATTTCTCACCTTTATTAATTTTATAACACATATTTAATTATTTGATTTTTAAATAATTTTCTTTTAAATAAAGCCCAGATTACTCACGTTGGATACCTTGTAAAATGTGTATTCCAGGTTATTAGTTCAGTGGGTTGATTATTTTTCCCTGATAATAAGCCAAGTATGTACATGGACCTACTCAAACCGTGTTATTTAACTTTGGGAAATGCTGTTCTTGACTAGTCTTTAAACGAGAAAACCGGGGAGCAGCAAACTGTACCAGGTTTTCTACAGGCAGAGAGAGTTAATGGCTGAAACCATGCTTTTAGACTCCTGAATACAAGTCTCTCTCACGAACTACAGTGATTTAGGTTGGGCATCTATTTGGCAAAATTGTAATAAATATTCACTTAATAAAATATTATAGAAAAATGAGCAAATTGTAAAGCAACCAGAATGGCCTATCTTTCTATTTAGGTATCCTTTAATTATTCTTAATTATCTGTAGATATACAGATGCTTCAAGACAATGTTCCTCAACCAAAGTTTTCATACAAGGGTTTGCAAAGACTTTCCAAAGCCATGGATAGCCCTCAGAATGTTAGAGAGACAGGAACTTCCCATAAATTCTCTAGAAGAGGAATCTGTGGGAAATGCATTCCTATTGAAAATGACATTTTGCTGCCATCAAAAATAAGGTATTAGGGCTAGAGAGATGGCTTAGCAGTTAAGAGCACTGGCTGCTCTTCTACAGGACCCGAGTTCAATTCCCAGCACCCACAAGGCAGCACACAACTGTCTGTAACCCAGCTTCAAGAGATTTGACACCCTCACACAGACATACATGCACGCAAAAAAACTAGTGCACATAAATAAATAGATAAATCATAAACAGAAAGTGATTCTTTCCATGCCCTTGGAATTTCGTTAGGTCGCCTTTTTCTGGAGTGAGCTGCCAGCAGTGGGACTGAATGTGTGGGTGAGGGGCAGCATTGTAAACTGCTGCTGTGGGTGTGGAAAGTGGAAGAATTTCATGCCTGCTGTCAATTCTCTGCTTTTCGCACAACCGAAGGTATATGGAACAAATTTCAACTGCTAGATCTTCCAAAACACTTTTTTTTTTTTTGCACGATAGATGAACATGTAATTTAGGACACAGAAATTGTGCAAAAGAAGCCCAAGAATTGTGTCACAACTATAATAAAACACCTCTATTTGCATCTACAAAGGGATATTTTAGCAGTGTCTCCATTAAAATGTCAAAAAAGAATAGGATTAGCTGCTGTCCTCATCAATCAGTGCCCTGCTCAGCCATCATCAGAGAAGCTTCCTAATGCAGCAGGTGGGAACACGTACAGTGACCCAGAGCCAGACGTTACACAGAGAGTGGGCATTGGGACATTCAGCCCTAAGTGGGATATCTCTGTCAAATCCCTCCCCTCAGAGCTCAGGGAACCCCACGGAAGAGGAGGAAAGAGGAGTGTAAGACCCAGAGGGTTCATCATGAGAAAGGTCCTCTAAATCAACATGAACGAAGCTCGTGTGCACCCGCAGAGACTGAAGCAGCACGCACAGGGCCTTCCTGGGTCAGCACCAGGTCCTCAGCATACATACTATGGCCTCCGGTTGCAAGGTTTTTACGGGACTCCTGACTGTACAAACCAATGGGTCTTTAATTCTTGCACCTTCCCTGGGGATCTTTTCTTTCAGCTAGTCCTGTCCAACTTTGATGTGATGATTGTTGGTTTTGTCATACTGCATTTTATTTTGTTGTATTTTAATATCATCTCATATTAAAAGAAGCCTGCTCTTTTCTAAAGTGAGACAGAGAGGGAGTAATCTGGATGGGGAGGGAGGCGGGGTGGAACTGAGAGGAGAGAAAGGGGAAAATGTCATCAGGACATAGTATGTGAGGAAAAAAATCTATTCTCAATAACAGAAAAGTGTTTAAAGATGTAAAAAAAAAAGGGGGAAGAATTGATTTCATTCTAAACTTCAGCTTATTCTAGCAATAAATAACGTTCATACACAGACCTATAGGGAGAAAACACACAGGCCCATCCATCTCTTGAAATATCTTCAGCATTGGTTTTCATTTATTATATTTATCAGTGTTTCATTTTTATATGAGTATATTGAACATAGCACAATAACATAATGTATGTGCTGAACAATTTAATAATGAAAATTATAAAGTGTCTCATGGTAAATATTTTAACACTGAAAAACTATTAGAAAAATTAAAACTAAATTTATTTATATCTTTGCTGTAGAAAAGTATAAATAGGGTCGCCAACTGGGTCATTTAAAAGTAAAATATTATTATATGAATAAATTTAAGCATAAAATATGGTGAGAAAAAATGAGCTAGAAAAATAAAAAGAAGATATGACGTTCCAATTTCTATGGAAGATCTCATTTCTCGATTTCTGTTTTTATGATTATTGATAAAGAATCAAATCACTTTGTTATCTAAATTTTATGGCAGGAATTTAAAATTGTGGAACAGTTTGATATGAGAAGATTAATATTAAGATAAGCTATATCCTCACTCCGAAAACAGCTGCATAACTAGAAAAATTGTTAGTTATGTTTCCGCAATTCCACAGTGGCTTGTGAACTTCAAGCCATACAATGTTAGCAGAAAATGTAAAACAATTTGAAAATCAATGAAATAACTTGGAAAAATCATAATTTATATTATTTATGTCTTGATTAAAATATTAGATTACTCAAGGGGTTACAGAAAAGTTATAATTCCTTGGGGTTTGCACAAACCGAAAGATTGATGACTGCTTCTTTCAGGACTGCAGTAGATTTCCCAGATGGAGAATTCCCCACAGAGAGACTTTGACCTGGTATCGCTTTCCCAGGAATAAATCCAGTAGCTGTCTGCTGAGCACACTGCTCTGTGCTGGGCTGCCGGAATATTTAGGGCAGACTGTCAGGCAGTCAGGCGATGAGCCGGGACGTCCTGCTGACTTCCTGTTTGTTTCACTAACAAGTGCAGTGAGTCCAGATGAGTGCAGGAAAGGCTACACAGGTGAAAAGAATCTTCCTCGGCTTCCCAGACAACAGTGGAACTTCTGTATTTACCAGATAAAGGAAGTAGCTATTTCTTATAAAAGCTAGAAAAGCTTAAGGCAAAAACAAACAAACAAACAAACAAACAAACAAAAACTAGAAATAATTTGAATGAAAACATGAACTTAAGAGGTATGTGTATATGTAAAACAACTGCAGTTTTTAAAGTCATGTATAACCATGTTGTTGTTAAAAGTTTGAAGTTTAGCTTGGCATTTAAGTTCAGGCTAAAGTTGCCCCTAAAGAGAGAGAATTCAAAACCTAACACTTCACTGTGGTAATGTGTAAGATAGTTTTATCCCAATTAAATGTAAACTATTGTTTTATCGCATCAAAAGCTTGTGACTGAAAGACATGAAGTTTTCTCTTTTATGTTTGTAATTGTTGGCAGAAAAATTTAAAAAGCAGAGAGACAAAATTTCCCCAAGTATTTAAAAATAATTGAACTCTAAAAAATTTTCAATGTGTAAAACCGCTTACAATATTTTCCTTAACACAATGAGCCTCTCGGCCTTATTGCAGAGTAGAGATCATTTTTGGCTTCCACTTTAGCACATTATAAAATACAAATTTTATCCTGTTCTATCAAGTCTTGACTATATCCAAAAATGGTTAATCTTCCCTTTATTTCCCATCAGCATTTTATTTTCACTTTGCAGCAACCAGGACAAAAAAAAAAATTAAATCTAGAACATGTACACTTAGAACTCTTCTCCAGTGTTGACAGTCTGGAAATGAATTCGGTATCAATGCAATTCCTTTACAAAGTCCTCTTTTCCTCCATAATCACAACACTGCCGCCTGCCACTCATGTTTCAGAGAAGCCATGGAAACTATAATTATCAGATGAAAAATACTAGGGAAATCACTTCCATTTAGAAAAAGCAACATCTGTGCTAGACCGGCAGGGGCATATTATAAGTATCATATTGCTAGGAAAGTCAGATGGCCAAAAAACTCTTCCAAGTAATTAGGAAAATATACACAAATTACTTTTGAAAACTTAGGCACATTTTAAAATACAGTTAATAATAATAATAATAATTGTTATTATTATTGATGACAGGCCATTTATTGATGAAATGGCACAGTTCATATAGTAGTTATTACATAAGCTGATGACCTGAATCCCCACCTAGGAACACACACACACACACACACACACACACACACACAAGATATTGAAAAACCCAAGAAGCCCCATTGTTTCTTTATATTACTTACATAAATGAATAAGAACATTGAAACTGAACTGGATTTGACATATTTTTCAGTGGGGTCACAAAGATGAAATATGCCAAGATTTGTTCCTACCCATTTTGAGGGGAAAAATCATGGGATATTTTTTTTTTATCAAAGAATAAAATTTGACAGAAAAGATGGATGACTGGGATGATAAATTTGAAGTATGGGTGGATACCTCATGGTATTCAGGTCATTGCTTAGGAGAAAGGAATAAGTGAGTTATACCTTGCCTTTTGTGATAAAATCATGCAGCAATTGATGCTGTTTGATGTGATGATGTGCTTAATTTGAAGTATTTATCTATGATATTTACAGTAACTTTGCTCCAAGTTGATTAAGGTTTAATCATAAGTGACTAAGCAAGCAGGCATGGAAGAAAGAATAAGTCATAACTATTACTCACTTATGCATATTCTTCCAATATTCAGGGATTTGGATTTGCTTGCACACTCTGTGACTAATTTGATCTGACTTTTGCTATGAAAAGATAGATTAACTTGAGAAGAAATAAAGAAATAGAAAATGCAGAGAACATTATTAAGTTCTCTGCTAAGTTTTCACACAAATCAACAGACCTGTGCTTCCCAAAATACATTACGGGGTATTGACATCTCTGCCAGAACTCTAGCCAGATTGTAGCTGGGCACTGAGATTTTAGAGTCCCAGGTAAGGAAGACGTTCAGAGACCTGGACTCAGAACTGCCCCCTCCTCCACAGCCTGCTAGAACAAAAGCTCTCAGCTCGTTGTGCAGCATGTGGGATCCTCTTTCCTTCTGCGGGTTTAGGCAAGTCTTGTCTCACCTCGTGGCTTGGCAGGCTGTGGGGCAGGAGAAGCGAACAAATTAAGCTCTTAGGTTTCATAGTGGAATGCTGTCTTTGAGGATGATTGAGAGCTAGCTGAATCATTTGGAGGTTTTAAAGATGTAAATAATTTACCTAAACACTGTTTAAATATCATCAATGACAAGTCCTAATACTTAGCCTACTTTTAGCCAGGATAAAAGAAACCAATATTTCATTTTCAGATTCTGATTGTTTCATGTTAGGTGTCAAGCAAATTTTTAGTTAAATATTGCCAACTACACAGTATACTGTCTTGTTCTATTTCAAATTTAATAACTGAAAAGTTATCCTAAATTATTTTCTGGAGACACTGTATGAGAAAACTTTACTGTCACAGTAAAGTATTAGGAGGATAGCATTTTAAGTTTTCTGTCACATCTATTGATTGTACAAACTATCAATAAGTATAGACTCACAAATAATGGAAACAGAAATGCCACCTTTTACAAAACAGTAAGATAGCAACAGTAATTCATTATGAGAGTTTTAACTATATAAGTAACTTATAGAGGCAATAGACACTTTGCCATGAAAATTTGTTAAAAATCCCCTGAAAACTGGCAGTGTTTTTATTTTTCCTCCTTTCCTTTCTCCCAACCATTTGCTTTCTTGCTTTCTTCAAATATAAAGCACAATCTCTCCTTTTCTTCGACCGTATATGTGGACAGGACATTTCATTATTATATTGGTTTTCATATATTAGAAATATGAATAAAATAAATGTTATTATGATAGTAAAATATCCATGTAGGGATTTTCTTAATGTTTGCCTCACAAGTCTGGTTAATTTTACAGCCAATACTGTATTTAGAAACAGCTTTGAGTGTGAAATTTTCCTGAGATGTCATTGTTCTTGATCACACATTGCTGGAGATGAATGTTCTTTTTTTTTTTTTTATTTCTTCTGCCTTTGTTTTGTGTTTATACCCAGCGATCGCATGTGAATATTCTGACGACACTTTAATGCTCTCATCAAGGTACAAAGTATTATACTAAGAGTAGCAGAGAAAATAAAGAGAATCATTTCCTAATGATCAGACTCCATCAATTAGTGAAAAGAAACACGTCAAATTGAAAACTGGTTGGTGTTTTACCCAAAGGTATCAAGAATTGACATGCTTTTTATTGCATTGTATAATTTAAATTTCATTTCAAATAACTTCTGTGTTCAGTATGTGGTTGGAATGAATACTCAGTGTTCAGATTAAATTTTGTGTAATTCTTATGTTTTATATGCTCTGAGGGAGAGTATCTTCCCAGAACATTCATCTTAGACATCTGTTCTTACACGTTTAGAAGATGATATTAGATTAGGACAATGTATTATAAGATTAGTCACGCTGAGTGTTTCCATCTCCTTCATATCCCAGCGGTCATCATGTCTATATCTGTGTAAATTCAGAGTGTAAAATTGGAGAGGAACGTGGTATCAGAAACCATGAAGTAGACGTCTTTCCTTTACAGACGGACACACTGACGCTCAGGAGCCAGAGGGTGTGTGTTTGCAATGATATGGGTTTTGGTGCGAAAAAGAATCAGGTGAGATTTCTTGTCACTGACTGGGTAAGCTTGGAGAAGTTCTTTAAACTTTCTGAGCTCGGGTACTTTCCTTCCTGAAATGGATACAATCATCTAGAAATCCCACAGCAGATTTAATTATTATCGAATGTCAAATAGAAGACATTCGATTCCTTGTTGTTTTGCCTTTTCAGGCTAAAATCAATTAGAGACAGAAATCCCCCTAGAGTCCGAGCAGAATAGCCTCCTACTTTGTGCTGTTTATCTCACATTTTGCTGTTGAGTCAGTTAAGGACGCTTCAGCCTCTGGAACTGAAATCCCTCTCCCTGGCTCATTTATGAACTTTGTCAACAAATGAGGCGCCTTTATCCAAAGCCACTTTATCCAAAGCCTCTTTAATTTGTCCCAGTTAAGGAAGAATGTGTCTAAATTACTTCTGAGTTCCTAGGAGCTCAAGCTGAGATAATAACCCTCAACTAAGCACAGACCTGATTGAATGGCCAGTGATAGCCTTGTCTTTCAGTAGGAAGCTACTTCATATTAACTAACTTTATTTTCATTTTTACTTTCCCTTGAGCACTTCAAAGATCTGTTAGCCCTCTAGTCTCGTGGTACCTTTTTTGGCATCTCATTCCAAAGGACCACTTTCTATCAATGAGGCAGTACAGTCATGACCACAGTATCAGCTACCTCCTTGGTGAAAAATCACTTTGCCTTTCGTTTGGATTCTCCATCCCTGGAAACTAAGTCTTGGAGTGTTACAAGTTCATGCTCATCATTCATTGGCATTGTCAAGCTTTCAGTAGTGTTCAGCAGGGGTGTGGGTGATAAGGTACTCCATAAAAACTCAGTGCTAGATAGTGCTCAACGCCAATACTGCTTAAAACCCCAGCTTTGCAAGTCTCTCTGGTATCAATTTTTTTCAAACTCCAATCTCTTTGAGTGATTTCCTTTTTTCCTACTCATTAGTCCCTCCAATTTCTGACAATGAGAAGTCTTCCTGTGCCTTACATTTCAAGTTCACAACTCCAGTTGCTTTTCTCTAGTATTTATACCTTCAATTTCCTCTTCTTCTGCTTTCTGCTTTTGCCTACAAACATTCTTAGTTCCCTTGTAGCTTAGGATACTTATCTTCAAATCCATATCTTAAACACCTGTGATTATTGCTTAGGATTGTTTTGACTATTCTGGGTTTTATTTTTGTTTTTTGATTTTTGTGGGTTTTTTTGTTTTTTGTTTTTTGTTTTTGTTTTTTTTTTTTGGTAAAAACACATAGAAGATTATGTCACCTAATAGCAATGCTTCCACTCATTTATATATATTTTTTTCAAATTCCATGATCTTTTTTTTTTATCAGTTACATTTTATTAACTCTGTATCCCAGCCGTGTCCCGATCCCTCATTCCCTCCCAGTCCCTCCCTCCCTCCCTCATCTCCACCGTGCCCCTTTCCAAGTCCACTGATAGGGGGGACCTCCTCCCCATTCATCTGATCCTGTTTTATCAGGTATCTTCAGGACTGGCTGCAAAGCCCTCCTCTGTGGCCTAACAGGACTGCTCCTCCCTTCGGGGGTGGGGAGACCAAAGAGCCAGTCATTGAGTTCCTATTAGAAATAGTCCCTGTTCCCCTCACTTGGAAACAACCCAGATGTCCATCAACGGTGGAATGGGTACAGAAATTGTGGTATTTTTATACAATGGAATACTACTCAGCAATCAAAAAGGAGGAAATCATGAAATTTGCAGGCAAATGGTGGGATCTGGAAAAGATCATTCTGAGTGAAATATCCCAGAAGGAGAAAGACAAACATGGGATATACTCACTTATATAGACCTATAAGATATGATAAACATAATGAAATCTATACACCTAAAAAAGATAATCAATTGAGCGGACATGGGGTAAGATGATCAATCCTCATTTAGAAAGACAGATGGGATGTGCATTGAACGTATGACAGGAGTCTACTGAGCGCATCTGAAAGACTCTAACTAGCAGTGTTTTCAAAGCAAAGACTCATGACCAAACCTTTGGCAGAGTACAGGGAATCATAAGAAAGACGGGGAGTTATTCTGATGGGGAAAGGATAGGAGCTCCACAAGGACCAAATATATCTGGGCACAGGATCTTTTCTGAGACTGACATTCAACCAAGGACCATGTATAGATATAACCTAGAACCTCCACTCAGATGTAGCCTGTGGTAGCTCAGTAACCAATTGGTTTCTCATTTATATTTTATTAAGTACACTTTGAAAGAGAGACAGATGGGCTGGTTAAGAAACAAAGTCTTTAGCATTATTATTTAGCTCTAAAAAAAAACTCCTTCCTTAGCTGTGCATATGTGGTATAAAACTTTACTGATATACTGAAAGTGATTATAAGTAAATATATACACACAGAGTTTTGTACAATGAACTTTGCCATCTGATGGTAGGATAGGGTGGGTTAAAATTAGGCGGACCGATGCCTATAACTCTCACTAGCAGGAAATAGATTGTCAGGGTATCTGACTCATGCTCTCCTTCTTTCTTGCACCGTACACACAAGAGTTTGAACTCTGGGTTGATGAGTGCTGACACAGACCACGTCCTTTTAACTTTCTCTGTTTTCCTTCCTGTCTAACGAGAGCAGATAGAAGCCTAATGAGAAGTAGAGTGAGGTGACAGACACGCCAGGCATTTGGACATAATTGAGCAAGAGTCACTAATGTGTGGCCTCCATGTCAGTATTTCTTTTTTTATTGGGGAGATATTATTCAAAGATCTGCTTTGGTGAGGTCTTGCTTGTTCTGCATATCTTACAACAAAATAAAAATTGAAGTAGCTAGTTTCAAGTTTAACAACTTAGGGCAAGAAGGAAAGCCAACTTATTTTTAATTAGTGCAGTTAGTGTATTTTTCCACGAAAGTTGTATGCAAGAAAAAGAAAGAATGAAAAAATGGAAAAGAAGCAGTACAGATAAGAAAAGTGCAGATGTGGTAAACATGAGCATTAACATAATAGCCAGAGTTAACTTGTATAATGAAATCCAATGTCCCAGGAACAGCAACCATTGCCCTCTGATTACCTATGCTCTTTTTTTTTTTTTTTTTTGATCAGCAACATCTGAAGATGTGGGAATTTATTAGACATGTAAATTCTCAAGTACAGCACTTATAGAGTATAGGGGTTCCTAAAAAAAAAAAAAAGAAGAAGAAGAAAGTTAAAAATAGTGCTGCCATATGATCTGGCACTCTGGTTTATATGTCAAAAGAAAATTAGATAAATATATTAAAGAGCCATCTGAATCCCCATGTTCACTGAAGCATTATTCACAACAAACAAGATATGGAGACAACTAACTGTCCATCAATAGACGATTGGTCACAGGACATAGAGAAATCAAGTTGGCCAGGAAGCCCCCTTCCTACTAGCTGGCTTTCATAGTACTGGAAAGTACTATATTGGTTGCTGGAATTGTCTGTGTTGGTGTGTGTGTGTGTGTGTGTGTGTGTGTGTGTGTGTGTGTGTGTGTAGTGATTCTACCCAGCTGTGAACCCTGAGAGCTACAGAAATGATTGGGTTGGCAAGGTATACCCTCGGCGTGGATAGTTTCAGAATAACCACTTTCTGACCGATTGACTTTAGGAACCACTTCTTATGAGCAAGCACATGCTTAGTACTGTGAACCTGAACAAGAACCCATGGTTACAGAGCTCACAGGCCCTCCCAGTGACCCTACAAATATTATTTTACTAGCGGACATAGTAATAAAATTCTCTCTAAATTGATAGCCCTGTACTTATAGATTAGTGGAGCTCTCCAACCTCATCAGAGACATTTCTTCATGTAGTCAATGATGTTAACTTGGAAACTGTGCTACTGAAGTGCTCAGCCTCTAAAGGGACATCCATATCACTGCTCCTATAAAGGAGGAGCTGGAAACATTGTAAGAGTAAGAGGTGGGGGACGACCAGGGTGAAATAGTGCCTTCTGACAGGACTGTTATACTCATAGCAGCTGCGGTTGCCACAGAAGACCAACAGCAGAAAAATCCAGCCAATGAACATCCCAGCATGAAGTTTCTCTGGGGGAGTCATGAGACCCCACCCCGACTGAGGAAATATTGACAGCTGATGGCTTCTGGGGGAAGGAGTGTCAGCTTCCCTTTAAGGGTTTGTCCACTGGCAGGTCAATCATTCGTCAGTGGATGGCCTTAAACACGAGTACACAGGCAGCACAAACTGGACTTTGGAGGTATTAAAAAAACACACAAAAAATGGCCGGGTTTGGTGGCTCATGCCTGTACTTCCAACATTCGGGGAGACAGAGGCAGGTGGATCTCTGAGTCAGAGGCCAGCCTGGTCTACAAAGTGAGTCCAGGACAGCCAAGGCTACACAGAGAAACACTGTCTTGAACTCCCCCAAAAGAAAACCGTAAAAACCAACAAAACAACAACAACAAAAGCAAAAGTGGGGAAAGGGAGTATGTGAATTTCAAAAGGGGCTGCAGATGGATGGAAGGAGTGAAGGGTGACTATGATCGAAATACATTGCATGCACGTATAGCATATTCAAATTAATTTTTAAAATGTGATCTGTGTATACAATGGAATACTAATCAGTCTTAAACCTGGAGGAAATGTTGTCATTTGGGATACCATAGAGAAACCTGGAGTTCATTCTGCTAAACCCAATAACCAGTCATAAAGACAAATACTGCTTTATTTCACGCATATATGCGGCCTGAAATATTTGAACTCCTGGAAGTAGAGCTCAAAACAGTAGTCAGGTGGTGGTAGTGCACACCTTTAATCCCAGCACCGGGGAGGCCGAGGCAGGTGAATCTCTGTGAGTTGGAGGCCAGCTTGGTCTACAGAGAGAGTTCCAGGACAGCCTAGGATACATGGGAAAACTCTGTCTCAAAAAAATCAAAGACACACAGAGAGACACACAGAGAGAGACTTACCAAGGATCAGAGAGAGTGAGTGGTGTGAGTTTGGAAGACATTGTCCAAGGTATACGTGGTAGAAAGTTCAAGAGAATCATAATAGCGTATTGTGGTATATATATTTTTTGAGACAAAAACCTTTCTATATAGCCTAATAGAATTGGCCTTGAATTCTTGACCCCCACCCCGCCTCAGTACTCTGAGACCTAAGATTACAGGTTTGTACTATTACAGTTGTTTTTCTAATAAAACAAGGAAATCATGAAATTTGCAGGCAAATGGTAGAAACTAGAAAAGATCATCCTGAGTGAGGTATCCCAGAAGCAGAAAGACACACACAGTATAAACTCACTTATAAGTTGATATTGGACACATAATATACGGTAAACATACTAAAATCTGCATACCTAAAGAAGCTAAACAAGGAGGACTCTGGGTAAGATGATCAAACCTCACTCAGAAAGGCAAATGGGACAGACATTGGAAGAGAGAGGAAACAGGAAACAGTACAGGAGCCTACCACAGAAGGCCTCTGAAGAACTCTATACAACAGGGTATCAAAGCAGATACTGAGACTTATAGCCAAACTTTGGGCAGAGTTCAGGGAATCTTATGAAAGGAGGGGAAGACAGAAAGACCTGGAGAGGACAGGAGCTCCACAAGGAGGGCAACAGAATCAAAAAAATCTGGGCCCAAGGGTCTTTTCTGAGACTGATACTCCAACCAAGGACCATGCATGGAGATAACCTAGAACCCTGGACAGATGTAGCCCAAGGCAGCTCTGTCTCCAAGTGGGTGTCCTAGTAAGGGGAACAGGGATTGTCTCTGACATGAACTAAGTGGCTATCTCTTTGATCACCCTGATAAGGGAGCAGCCTTACTAGGCCACAGAGGAAGACAATGCAGCCAGCCCTGATGAGATCTGATAGGCTAGGGTCAGATGGAAGGGGAGAAGGACCTCCCCTACCACTGGACTTGGAGAAGGGCATGGGAGAAGATGAGGGAGGGAGGGTATGAGAGAGGGGGCTACAGCTGGGCTACATAGTGAATAAACTAATTTATAAAAAAAGAAAGAAAGAAAGAAAAAATAAAGGATTGAAAAAAGTTACTGAGAATTGAGGCTCATTAGTTTTGACTACATTATCTGTATGTGAAACATGTGGTACATGTGCTCTCTCTATGTATGTATATATAGGCATATATACACATACATACACATATATGTGTGTATGTAGAATGTATGTATATATGTATGTATATAATCTTTGTCAATGAATAATTAGAGAAAATGCATTCTCAGGTCTTGTTCTAGCCTACCTAAATCAAAATTCTTTGGGACAGAACCCAGAGAGTTTTTTTTCTCTTGGTCCACCCAGTTAATTGAGGTGCACAGTCAAGGATGAGCCACTTTGCTGGTTAGAATTTGTGGTGGTGAGGTAGGAAAATATCCCTTGGGGCAGCCACAGACCACCAGCAAAGGGCTTCAGTTTCAAGTGCTGAGTGAGCCAGATAGCCCTTGATCTGGAAGAACTCTTTTGGAGCCAGCTGGCAGGTCCTGAGCAGGCACGAGTATTCCAGTCACAGGGACTCCACTGTGTGGCTGCCAGGACCTTCCCCTCAGAGAAGCACCAGGGCCATGCAAGAAACAAATGCCATTTCTTTCACATCTCTTTTTGTCTGTCTACTGACCCAGTGGCACTAGTGACCTGCACACCAGCTTTAATTACAGGCCCACAGGGATGAGCTAGTGTTTGGATTCAGTTCCCCAAAGCAAAAAAAAAAAAAAAATTACTTGCCTCACAGTTTTGTGCTTTCAGAAGGGCAGAGGAATTGTGAGGGCAGGATTAGCTCTCTATGAGAGCATACAATCAGCCTCTGGGATGTGCCGAAGATGAGCAGAAAAATGGCAAAAAAAAAAGCTTGTTTCCTTGCTGGGACTTAGGGCATGGGGAGGAATAGTTGGAAGAAGTCCAGGAAGCTGCTCAGGTCCCGCTGTAGCTCAGACAGAGGCCCAGACACCTACCACACATTTCTCCCGTGTGTTCTATGCAGCGTGTAGGTTGAATTCACAAGTCTAGACCTCTAGTTTCCAAATGTAAGCTTGACACTTGGTCTTTATTCTTGTAACATTTCCATTCTACTTTGTCTGCTTAAGAGATGTTAGAGACTTCCAACGCAGCATAACACACATGGGGATAGACAACTGGACGAGAAAGGACAGTCCCTCAGAAGATTAAGACTTAGTGTTACTCCTCTTCGTATGCATTAAACAATGAGCTAGGACTTTATCTTACTGGTGAGTCAAACAGAACTACAGTACAGTTTCTCATTGGTAGATTTTGAAAGATAAATTGTAAGCAGCTAAGATCAGCTGATGGTGCCATTGAATATCTTACATATGCATCCTCTGAGACATTGACTGAAACTTGGAGTCACATTTTATTCAGATGTGAGAAACAATCCTTCCTAAATGTATGAGAATTAAAGAGAAAATAGGTCCAAAGTAAGTGATATAGTCCTGAAGTCTGGTGAGAGTTCACTTACAGAAATGATAGTAAGCATCAAACACTTATCACATTGGAATCTTTACTTCTGCACATTTAAAGAGAAAGAGACCAACAAAAGGAAGTTAATTTTTTTAACAGGAAATATTATAGAACATGTAGATAAAACAATATCAATACAAAAATAGCAACACTAAGAAACTCAATAAGAAACATGGGTTTGGAATACAGAAAAAATACACTTAAGTATGCATAGTACCTGTTACAGTTTGTTTTAGGACTATATCCTGAGAATATGTCAAAGGTAATTTCCCACTCATAAGAGAAAATCCCATTTGATTTCTTTGTTTCTTTTTTTCTTGCTTTTTATTTTTATATTGATTATAGTTTATTCACTTTGTATCCCAGCTGTAAACCCCTCCCGTATTCCCTCTCAATCCTAGTACCCTCCCTCCCTCATCTGCTCCCATGCCCCTCTTCAAGTTCACAGATAGGGGAGGAAGCATCTGACCATAGCTTATCAGGTGTCATCAGGACTGGCTGCAATGTAGCTTGGCAAGGCTGCTCCCCCATAAAGGGGAGGTGATCAAAGAGCCAGCCCATGAGTTCATGTCAGAGACAGTCCCTGTACCCATTACTAGGAAACTCACTTGGAAACTGAGCTGCCATGGGCTACATCTGAGCAGGGGTTGTAGGTTATCTCCATGAATGGTCCTTGGTTGGATTATCAGTCTCAGAAAAGACCCCTGTGCCCAGATATTTTGGTACTGTTGCTCTCCTTGTGGAGCTCCTGTCCCCTCCAAGTCTTACTATCTCCCCCTTCTTTCATAAGATTCCCTGCACTCTCCCATTTGATTTCTAATAGATTTCATTTCAAATATTCAGAGAAAAATTACTGTGAAGAAGAGTGTGAACACACAAAAAATAATTAAGGTAGCTATTGATAAGTATGTTCACCTAAAACCATTTGTTATTAATGTGTAAAAAAAAAATACCCCACAACTCTATTATGCTTCTGCTTAAAAGAAGCTTGAGTTGACATAAATTTGTTTATAAATAAATCTTTATTAGATTTGAATACTTTCAACACAGTCCTGCATACTTACAGACCTCTCCTTTATAAACGGCAATGAAAACATGAGACCTGGTATTGCACATCCACACTTAACAACTGTCCTGTTTATAACTGGAAACAACCTAAATAGTTATCAGTCAAGAAAGTATGGTGTATACCAACAGTGAGGCAGCACTTGCTCTAAGAGCGAAGGAAATCCTGTGACATGCTGTGCAGCATGGATGAATCAAAAGGAAAGGAGACCGAAGGAAATGAGTGGCCCACTGTGTGACTCCATCTACTTGAGATATGTAGCCAAGTACCTAAAATATGAGTCAAGTGAGTCAAAAATGAGTCAAACAGAATTACGGTACTTGATTTTCAAAAAAAGAAGCCAGAACCATACAACGGGAAAAAGAAAAAGAAGCATCTTCAACAAAGGGTGCTGGTCTCACCGGATGTCTGCACGTAGAAAAATGCAAAGAGACCCATGTTTCTCACCCTGCACCAAACTCAAGTCCAAGTGGATCAAAGACTTTGACATAAAACCAGAGATTCTAAATGTTAGAAGACAAAGTGAGGAAAAGTCTGGAACTCATTGGCACAGGAGACAACTTCCTGAACAGAACACCAACTCTGTTGATCTGAGATCAACAATTAAAGATAGATAGATAGATAGATAGATAGATAGATAGATAGATAGATAGATAGATAGATAATAAAAATAACTTTCTCGTGAAACTGAAAACCTCCTGTAAGTCAAAGGACACTGTCAATAGAACAAAACGTCAGCCTACAGACGGGAAAAGATCTGCACCAACCCTACATCAGACAGAGGGCTGATATTCAAAATATACAAAGAACTTAAGAATTTAAACACCAACAAATCAAATAATCCAATTAAAAATGAAGTACAGAGCCAAACTGAGAATTCACAACAGAGGAATCTCAAATGTCTGAGAAGCATTTAAAGAAATGCTCAGTGTCTTTAGTCATCAGAGAAATGTAAATCAAAATGACTATAAGATTCCATCTTACACCACTCAGAATGGCTAAGGTCAAAAACTCAAGTGACGACACATGCTGACAAGGATGCGGAGAAAGGAAAACAATCCTCCAGTGCTGATGGGAGTGTAAACTTGTACAATCTCTATGGAAATCAGCCTTGTGCTTTCTCAGAAAACTGAGAATAGTTCTACCTCAGGACCCAGCTACAAGAAGTGCAGGGATAAAGAGGGAACAGAGTTTGAGAGTATGTCCAACCAATGATTGGCCCAACCTGAGACCCAGCCCATGGCAGCCAAGCAAGGGGAGGAACTCCGTGTGTCTTATGGAAGTGATGGGGAGAAAAATAAAAGGGCCTGAAGGGTCAGAAATCCCATAAGAAGACTAACAGAGACAACTAACCCAGACCCACCAGGGCTTACAGAGACTGAGACAGAACTAAGGAGCATGCATGGTCTGGACCTAGGCTCCCTGCACATATGTGGCCAGTGGATGGCTTGGTCTTCATGTGGGTTGCCTGGTGAGTGGAGTGGGGAGCTGTTTTTAACATGGACTCTATTGCCTGTTTTTGTATCATTTCCCCCTGGCAGGGCTGCCTTGACTGCCCTCAGTGAATGAAGATATGCTCAGTCCTGATGTGACTTGTACTGTGGAGGGTTGTTCGGGGGGGAGTTCCCCTTTTCTGCGAGAGGGTAGGGAGAAGGGAGGAAGAAGGAGGGAGTGGGAGGACTGGAAGGAGAGAAAGGAGGGGGCACCCTTGTGATGTAAAGTAAATAAGCTCAAATAAAATAAAAATTTAAAAAATAAACCACACTTCATCTCTGCCATTGCTTTACACATAGATCAGGAATCAAAAGTTTACACTAGCAGGCTGCTCTGTTTTGGTTAAATTATTAGTTTCTTAACCTTAAAGCCTGAGGTACAATGCTGATAAGAATTCTCAACTCCTTCAATTTAGAGAATTCAGCCACAAAAGGCACAACAATGAAAATTCAGAAAACTCTCATTAGTCATTCCTCATATTTTGTCATGCAGTTCTCTATGATTAAAATGAAAGGACCTAAATAAATGAAGTTAATCTTCAAATAGAGCAATTATAACACAGAGATACCAATAGTACAGATTCCTCGGTGTTCATTTTGGTCTTTGAACTGCTAAGAAAGAGAATATTCATTCCCCACAGTCCAGTCCAGACTGGAGTGCTTGGATGAGTGACCTATTATGATAAGAGGAGGTCTCTGGTTACAGCTCTCACAAAAACCCCAATTTTCTTTCAACACAACAAGCATCACTTTTGACAGTCCTGCTGCACAGCAGACAGAAGCTCTCACAGCTTTGCTATCACTTAATCAGGCCTCATTCTTTGCTTTAGAGGTCAGGGTTCTAGAGGTTAGAAAGTTTTTGTGACCCTTTCGATGGTGGCTGAAGGAAGAGCTGGCTTTAACTGCAGAAAAAAGCCTCTGAGGATTTGTTGTTTTTTCTTTTAAATAGTTGGATTGAAAAAAAAAATCCAGCTTATCTCCAAACAACATGGCTGTCTTACCCCCTCTTCTCTATTCTGTTCTTTCAGGATGCTACTGAGATTTACAGCTTGCTTGCCCCAAGGGCTTTCTTTTAAACTCTAATAAAATTGTCCTAGTTTTCAAAGATCTCCCTCTCTTCTTCCCTATTTCATTTACTTTCCAGACACTAATGGCTGTAGTTTAAATCTGAAATGTCTACCCAAAGTCCCTCTTGTTAAAGTTGGAATGGTGACACTGGCAATCTGGACAGAATGGTAGATGAGGTCCAGTCTCTACTGACCTTAGTGTGATCAGCCAATGCTGGCTTGTGTTGCTTGCCCAGAGCAGATGTTGAAGAGTGGCTATGACTGTAACAGAGTTGTCATAAGTCACATCGTGCATGGCAAAAGGTGATTCGCCTTTTCTAAAGTTATTATTATCAATTATATGAGAATTTAATACAATATATTTTGATCATATTCACTTCCAACTCCTTCCCTTAACCCCTACCAGATCAGTTCCCTTTTTGTATCATTTTGTTTTTACTAGTAACTCATCAATACCAATTTGTGCTGTCCCCATACTACTGGTGTGTGGACATCTACTGAAGCACCGCCACATCCATAAATCACCCCCAGACTCTATCAGCTCTCTACAGCACCTCAATTGAGGGTGAAGGTACACAAACCATTTTCCACTTCTTGCTAGGATGCTGACTAGCTGTGAAGGAGTGTTCCTATGCTGCCCTTCCTACAGGATAGGAAACTGAGGGAAAACAGACTGTCCCTGACTCCACGGTCTGAGACACATGTCCCGAGTGGATGCAAGAAGCATATTCTCTGTTCCTCTTTCCAAAGATGCCCGTTGCTTCCACTGGACACACTCCAAGACAAAAGTAGATAGGCGCTTTTGCGTATGACACAAGATATAGCCAGACATTGGACTTATGAGCTTACTGGCTTGCTCCTTGTAGTTTGTTCAGATTGTTTCTTTATCCCTAGGACTATCTGCCCATGGATAATGACATCAGTCACAATGAACCAGGCCCTCCCATATATTGTCTCCACCATGTACCCCACCATGACAGAATGGACCCACTGATGACAGGTGGAAATACACTTTTTTCTTATTAACTCTATTGTCTCATGTATTTTGTCATAGTGATGGAGGTTGACTAATATACCAACTGCTCATAAGATCTAGAAGCCCCTGTTGCTGTCTCCTAGTCCTCACCTGTAGGCTCTGTTGACAAGTCTTAGATTTCTATTTCTGCTCTTTCATGCTTCCATCCTGTCTATACCTAGATGGAGTCTTCCAAGTGCTCCAAGGCGGTTCTCTGACAGCCATCATTGTTTACCCTCTCACCCCATAATGTGTTATAGCTTGGCACTTGGACCACTTTCTGCCGGTCCTCATTCAAGTGAAAGACAATGAACAAAAGCCAGACTTTGTCCTTCAGCTGTCTCTAGGCAACCTTCTCCAAACACCATGTAACCAAATGAACCTTAGCTACAACTGGCCAGTGCTCACATAGCAATGTGACAAACGTGTTCTCAGTTGATGCATAGTGATTGTACATAATTATAAAATCCAGTGAGATGTTTCAATGCCTTTACAATGTGGGGTGATTGGGTTGTGGTAACTTGGTTAGCCTTCAACTTAAACACTTAGAAAAAAATAATTTTGTTCTGGTAACACTACAAAGTTGCTCTACTTGAGTTTTTAAAAGTGTGCCAAAATACTTGAGGCAAATAAAATGAATAAGGAAAAAGTTTATTTTCATCTGTGGTGGAGACAGCCCACTCTATCATGGTGGGACACATGGTAGAAGAGGCAGGTGGGAGAGCCCAGTTCATGGTGACTGTTGTCGTCCCTGGGCAGGTGGTCCTAGGGATAAAGAAGCATTCTCAACAAACCACAGGCAGCAAGCCAGTAAGCAGCAATACTAAACAGCCGCTACTTCCTTCCTGCCTTGTTCGTCTTCTCGCAGGCAACCGGAAACAGAGAGGGGTGGGGGTGGAGAACAGGGCTCTTTCAGCTGTGTTCTCACAAAAGACCCCTGTGCCAAGATATATTTGTTCCTTGTGGAGCTCCTGTCCTCTCCAGGTCATACTAACTCCCCCTTCTTTCATATGATTCCCTGCACTCTGCTGAAGGTTTGGTTATGAGTCTCAGTATCTGCTTTGATACACTGCTAGGTAGTCTTTCAGAGGCCCTCTGTGGTAGGCTCTTGTCCTGTTACTAGTTTTCTCCTACATCCAATGTCCATCCCATTTGTCTTTATAAGTGAGGTTTGATCATCTTATCCAGGGTCCTCTTTCTTGTTTATCTTCTTTAGGTACAGATTTCAGTATGTTTATCCTATCTTATAGGTCTAGTTGCCCACTTATAAGTGAGTATATATTGTGTGTGTGTTTCTGCTCCTGGGTTATCTCACTCAGGATGATCTTTTCTAGATCCTACCATTTGCCTGCAAATTTCATGATTTCCTTGTTTTTAATTGCAGAGTAGTATTCCATTGTGTAAAAGTACCACAATTTCTGTATCCATTCCTCAACTGAGGGACATCTGGGTTATTTCCAGGTTCTGCCTCTTACGAATAAGGCTGATACAAACATGGTTGAGCAAATGTCCTTGTTGTGTACTTGAGCATCTTTTGGATACATGCCAAAAGTGGTATAGCTGGATCTTGAGGAAGCGCTATAACCTAGAACCCCTGCTCGGATGTAGCCCATGGTAGCTCAGTATCCAAGTGGGTACCCTAATAAGGGGAACAGGGACTATTTCTGACATGAACTCAATGGCTGGCTCTTTGACTTTGCCCCACCCCCACCCGAGGGAGGAGCAGCGTTGCTAGGCCACAGAGGAAGAAGACTTTGCAGCCAGGCCTGACGATACCTGATAAGCTAGGGTCAGATGAAAGGGGAGGACCTGGACTTGGAAAGGGGTAGGGAGAAGATAAGCGAGGGAAGGTGGGATTGGGAGGGAATGCGGGAGTGCGATACAGCTGGGATACAAAGTTAATAAACTGTAACTAATATTAAAAAATAAAAATTTAATTTAAAAAGTTTTTTAATCAAAACTGTAAGAAACATATCTATTTATTTTCTTTGTTACAAAGGATTAAGTGGCTCTGAAACTCAAGGCAGAGTTCATGTGTCTGGCAGCCACAAGTTTTTCTGAGAAGGCTCAGGGCCATCACATATAGATAAGAAATTTTTGAATGTTCATGCATATATAGGGCACCTCATTTTATATATGAGACTAATTTCTAAAAAGTGGGTAGAAAACAGACTTTTACAAACCAATCATATAAAAATCTTACCCTTCTCAGGGGGCCTATAATCAGTCACGCTATGGGGAAGAAAACACAGCCACCCATTCCCTTTTACATCTAAGAATCTGAACTTAGCTCTGCTTTCATGCATTTCTGCATATCCTGGCAGCGTGTGGGGCACTCCAAAATATAAAGAAAGTTAAAAAAAAAATCTTAGATAAAGAATTCTATAGCAAAGGAATAAATAACATGGGCATTTTTACTTGAGTAAGTAACTAAAATGTTTCCAAAGGAAGCAATGATACAGAGGCATATTGCACAATGAATCAATTTGGGGGATAAATGCTAACTTACGTAAGTTATGTTAATGAAGTGTGAAATCAATTCGGCAACTAGTTTCAAAATGCATTTTCTATCACAAAAGGGCATGCTGTTATCTAAAATGCAGAATAATCCCACCAAAAAGAATACAACCTGGAAGGCCAGGAATCAAATTAATGAAGGATCTTAGCCTTCCAGATAAATGGTTTCATGAAAGCTTCTCTTTCATAGAAATTGGCAGCACATCAGTAGTCCTAATCCTACAATGTAGATGTTTAAAACAGGTTGAGGCAACAGCACTTTATAGGCTAGCATAAAAAGAAAAACAATCATAGGAATGACATAATTACAGGGTAATAAAAATGTAAACACCATTAAGCATTAATTTTGTATTTGGGGTTTTTATCCATGGTTAGCTTAAGCTTATAACTCCAAGGTTTTGGTTACAAAGTCATTAGGCCTCTTTTCACCTATCCATCCTAATACATGCATATATTACATTTGATTATTTTCATAGGAGATTCTTGTAATTTGCCACTGAAAAAAAATGGGGGACTTAGAAAGATATGTTTGTTTTGTTTTTTAATTTTTTTAACTGAGAGGCAGTGGAAGACAAAAGTAGTTGCCACCCTGGACTTTTTAGATGCTTACAAATGAGTCCATTGTCAGATGTAACTGTTATTGTTTTGTTTTGTTTTGTTTTCTTTTGGGGTCTTTGATATCTTTCTTTCCTCAACCTCTGTTAAGGTGTAGTCTTCTGGGCAGTCAACCACGTGATGCCAGCCTGTCGTTTTTAACTTTCCTATTCAGTTCCTTACCTGTAAAATCTAGACAATGATGCTCCTTCCGACGGCTGTTCTAAAGGGGAGCAGTTATTCAGAAGTCTTTAAAACACAGTGCAGGGCTCAGTAAATGCTACTTATGGTTTTAACGCTTGAAGAGAAAGCTGGCATGAGAAACAGGAGCCCCATTTTGCTGCTGTTATGCAGTTCCTCGTTCGTATGGTCAATGGCCAGCACTTTGTAAGAGAGTTGGCTTGTGGATTCATGACATCAGCAGCAGTAACAAAGTGAGCTCAGTTGTTAGATGCAAAGTGGAAAGGTGAGTCTTGGTGTGGAGGTGTAAAGTAGTGTGGGTGTGTGCTTATGAGTTTAAACAGAAATAGACATCTAAATAAGAATGAAATCAAATAAGCTCTGTAGAGTATAAAGAGAATTCATAGTGGCCATTTCCGTAACTAAGGAATGTGTTTTTAGCAACATTGAGGACCCTCCACAAAGCAGCTCTGTGCCTCTGGTATACATGAGCACCGAGACTGAGAGACAGATCTTTATAATACTGCTTGTCTAGAAGGCTGGTTACACTGGGAAGTCCTGGGCAATAGCCTCTGGACTTCTCTCCTATTTTTTTCAGACATCTACTTTATTTCACTGGGGAGCAGTTTCACCTTTAGGTCAAGTTCGCTGCAGTGAAATGCCTCATTAAAGAACAATCACATAGTAGCATGCTTGGAAGAGCTTCATCCTGGGACTAGTCACAGTATACAGCAGAGCCCTGCAGGCTTGAGGAAGACCTTTTGTTAGACTGGGTTCCCTAGAGAAACAGAATCAGTAGAACATGTGCTTGATTGTGAAGGGATTGAAAACTGGCCCACTAACTAACCTGGACCGGGAGGGCTTACGGGGACCGACACACCGACCAAGGACCATGCATGGACTTGACCTAGGCTCCCTACACAGATGTAGCCAATGAACATCTTGGTCTTCATGTGGGGCCCCTAGGAAAGGGAGAGGGGGCTGTCTCTTGACATGGACTCTGTTGTCTGCTTTTCAATCACCTCCCCCTGGTGGAGCTGCCTCACCAGGCCACAAGATGCACTCAGACCTGATGTGACTTGGTGTGCTGGGGTGGATTAGTGGGGGGCTCCCCTTTTCTGGGGAGTAGTGGGAGTGAGGATAGGGGGAAGAGGAAGGGAGTGGGACTGGGAGGCAAGGAGAGAGGGGACTATGATCAGAATGTCAAGTGAATAAAGAAATTAATTAAAAAATGAAGCAATACTGACTCACAAGGTCAAAGGCAAGAACAGAGGTTCTTAACCTATGGCTTGCAACCCATGGCGGAGGCTGTCGAATGATCCTTTCACAGGAGTCACCTAAGACCATTGGAAAACATGGATATTTATATTTTTATTCATAACAGTAGCAAAATTACAGTTTTGAAGGAGCAACAAAAATAATTTTATGTTTTGGGGAGAACCACAACATGAGGATCTGTTTTAAAGAATCACAGCATTAGGAAGGTTGAGAACCAAGTGGGCTAGAGATTGTAGCCATGCTGTCTGAGATCTGCGGAGTTCAAAAACAAATATCTTCTCAGCCTAAGCCTTTGGAAGTCTCAGAATAAGATTGACAAAGATGCTGTTCAGCCATATTTGTAGCTAGGATAATGCGGAATATCTCAGAGAACTGTCATGGCGCGTTCACACTCAGATAGTGAAAAGGCTGGAATCTCTTGTTTGTAGGCGATCGGCGAGAAATGGGAAGGCTTCCTCCTTCTTCTGTGTTTCGTCTGGACCGTCCTCCATTGGGCAGTGCCACATAGGCATGTCCTGCATTCATTTCCCTGACCCACGTGCCAGTCTTTTCTAAAAATACCCAGACAGACACACAGACAACATACTTATTAATTTTCTGGACTTTCAGTGCAATCCAGGTACAATACAGATTAACCATTAAGGCCCAATTCAATCCAGCTTCCCCAGTACTGCTGGTCCCCTGTTCTGGGTTAGCTCTTGTCAACTCGACACAAACCTAGACATACCTGAGAAGAGGGAACCTCAACTGAGGCTTTGACACTATCAGACTGGCCTGTGGGCATGTTTGTGGGAGGTGAATATCCTTGCTTGTTAATCAATGTATGAGGGTCCAGCCTGCTGTAGGCAGTGCCATCCCTGGGAAGGCCTGGGCTCTATAAGAAAGGTAGTTGAGGAAGAAAGACAGTGCTGTCCTCCATGGTCTCTGCTTCAAGCTCCTGCCTTGACTGGACGCTGGACTGTGAAAGCGTCAGCTAAAGTAAGCCCTGTCCTCACTGAGTTGCTTTTGGTGATGGTGATGATCACAGCTACGGAAAGCAAACTGTAACACTCACTATCATTTTTTTCCATTACTTTATTTTCATGTAACTTTATCTGAAGCCTGTGTAACTTTTGTCCTGAAGATCATACTTTGGGAGACACCAATGTAGACTTAACTCCCTCTCTATTATGATGTTGTTTTAGTTGTTTTCAGTGTGTCAACATGATCCGTTCTAACATCTCTTGTTTTTTAAGCACTCCATTATTTTCTTGTGTCCTCACCTTAACCTCTAACCTTTCCTTATGTAAGATTTCCAAGAAGGCAATGGATCAGTTATCTCCCCTGGCTTGTTTTCCTTGACTTTTTAGAGTCTATGTATGTATTAAGTTTTAGTAGTTCAAGCTCCTTTGATTAGATCTGCACGTTGTAGAGGGGAAAAGCCTAGAAACCCATAAAATCACCTGATAATACCGACAGGTTGAAATTATTTTTGCAAATATTGTTTAAACCAACAGACGTAGAGGAGTGTGAGTATCTATATGGTATACAGTAAGTACCTAACTCCATTTTACTCACTATTCTCATTCTCAGCTGGTAAGAAATTCATAAAGAACCAGGCTGACTGAAGAGCCGCCACAGCGACAGTCAATGTCAAATGTGTTAGTAAATGTGGAGCAGATATGCTAGTACTTTTCAGAAACAGCATGCTGAACTTTTCCACACAGTAGCCAGGAAGGGCTCAACTATCGTCATGAACCTGATTGATGAGGACGTTTTATCTTCCATTTCCTTTCAAAATGAAAGGGAACATGAAAATGTACTTTCCTCTACTTCTTGGGTTGGGTAAGAGGGAAATTACCTCACTGGTGATATATCATAAATAGGCATTCTACCACATGCCATGTAGGATAAGAACTGTTGATCTAAACACAAAGTTCACATGGCTCAAAATCTAAAATCGTCTCAGTAGAATGCTAAAGAACCCTTAGGAAGAGAGGAAGGGAAAACATCCAAGTTAAGAGCTTTTTAGGCAAGGCAAATCAAACGAAACAGAAGATATTGTTTGAACTATTGCCAAGTATGCTCCCCATGTCCAGACCACTGGTTTCTGAAGACGTCCAGCCTCAGCATGAAAAAAGGGCAGGAAATTCCAGTGAAAGTAATTCATAAGATCTTTGAAGATAAGCAGTGCACAAAACAATCAGCTTCATGTTAACCAGACAATAGGGGAATATATTGTAGGCTGTAGCCCAGAAATTTTCAATATGGTTCACCTAAAACATAGGATCCACAAATCATCAGCCAGTTTCTTAAGCAGGCGACACAAAATGAAAGGGGACATCTAGCTCCCACAAGTCCAAATGCGAATGTACAGACACATTTTTTTTTTTTACTTATTGGTATCAAAGCAACATACCATTTTATTTCTTTAAGCATTGATTTCTATTTAAGTAATGTAGTAAAGACATACTAAATAATGTGTGAAGTTCTCCTCTTACCCTGCATGGCATAATAGCTTGATTTTCCTTTTTTTTTTTTTCTCTCTCTCTCTCTTTATTTAAAAGTATTACTGAAAACATCACATACAAACTGACTGCTAAAAAGCCTCTGATGGCTTTTGTAAAGATGCATACTCTGAGGTGCCATTTCTGGAAATACTGATTCAGTGTGTCTATGGTGGGGTTCAAGAGCCAGTGCGCTTTTTAAGGTTTTCCGAATACTTCTCATTCTAGCAGATAGCCAGGCTTAGACGGTACCATGCTAAGTTTCAGCAGTCAAGAATAAAGACGGCATCGCACATTCACAGAAAAACATTTTGCTTGCTTCAATTTATAACAGGAAACCTGAACGTCTGTTTGCTGCAATAAGAACCTTTATCATCCCAAAACAGTGACAGTGTGAAGTGCAGGCTTTCCCCCTGGTTCCTTTTCCTCTTATGAAGCAACTCTGTCTCCTTGGGGTGTTTTCAGCCTTGAATTTCTAGAGGTTCCACCGTCTCTGTGTGTCTTCGGTGAGATGAAGTGTTACTCCTAAGACTTCCTACAGTCCTTGAATTGCTTGTCTTCCAACCCACCCCTATCCCACATTTGGCAAAAACTGAATCATGTGTTCATTTGTAAGTGAGCTGCTAGGAAAGTTTGTTTGTTTGTTTGCTTGTTAATTACCAAGACCAGTGGTTCTGAGCCCGGCTTGTATATTAGCATCCCCTGGGAAATTTTTCTTTTTATCTGTAACTGTCTGCATTTAACATCCTGAACTTGTGATTTAATCAGCCTGGAGTGTGGCTAGGGCATTCAGAGTTCAAAGAGTTTCCGAGATAAACTCTTATATGCCACCAAGTTTGGAAGCTACTGTCTTAGATCAATCATCTAAAAGGTGGAATGCTGCTGAAGCACCAACTACCATGACCACTTAAGTCCTCGGGAATCCTTTAAGCAAAAGCACCTCTACCTTACACCATGGTTACAGTCTCTGAGGAAGCACACGGACTTCCCGAGTAAGAAGAAGCAGACAGCCTTGTTGACTCCTAGGCTTGTTTCCTCCCACACCATGCCTATTCCAACATCTGGAATCAGAACGGAAAGGAGCAGAAGTCAAGGAGTCATACTGCTGCTGAGCTCCACACCCCAGGCCAATTATATCACAACTTCAGGCTGTTAAATGCAGATAGTCACAGATAAAAAGAAAAAAGAAAATCTCAGGTAATGCTAATGTACATCCAAGGCTCAGAACCACTGGTCTTGGTAACAGACAAGCAAGCAAGCAAGCAAACAAACCTCTTTCAGTAACTCACTTATGAATGCACACATTCCAGAAACATCTGTGTTGAAATGCTGTCAGATATCATTTGCTATACTTGTAAGGTGAACAGATGTGGTGGAAAGTGTCACTTCTCAGGAAGGATGGGTTTAAGTCCTAGTAAATTTTAATTTTTTCCATGATATACCATGGGACCATTATCACAACAGCCTATTCTGTGAGAGGGGGAGAACATTTGTCCTTTTAGGCAATTCCAAGTCTTGGTGGACTATAGAAGAGACTCTATGAAAGAGTAAAGAATGGTAATGCAGAGAGAAAACGATTGCCAGACCACAAAGAAAGAGGATCTAAGCAGTCCTGATGAGATTTGGTAAGCTACGGTCAGGTGGCAAGGGAGGAGAACTCTCCCTTTCAGTCCCCTAGGGGAAGGGGAGAAGGGAGGATGGAGGAGGGAGGGTGGGACTGGGAGAAGATGAGAGAGGAGGCTACAATAGGGATATAAAAAATAGATTGTAAAAAATAAAAATAGAGAAAACCACTAGATTTTTAAACATGATCTTTGAATGTATGTCTTCTTGAAATAGTTACAAAGTTTTATCAACCTTGATTTTAAATAATAGAAAATAATTTTAAGGTATTTACGTACCTGAAATCACTAAAGTGGGTTTGCCATAGCATTTGCTCAAGTTGTGAGTGTTTTTGCTGGCCTTTTATAACTATACAAGGTCTCATAAGTATAAGCCTTAATGAATGTCTCTTGAAGTCATTACTTGGAAAAAATTTGGATGTGTCTTCATTGTAGACTATGGGAGTAAAACTGTTGAAAATTCATCCCTAAGATTAAAAAAAAAAAAAGGTTTAAAAAGTTAGAACTCTGTAGGATAAGTTAAATTTTATCAAAGAACTGATGACTAAGGTTTAAAATAATAGATTAACTATTGTACTTTTTCACATATCATAAAAGTCCTTACATTAAATCTAGTGTGAAGACCCTCTTAAAACTCAGAACCTTGGGATTAAAGGCTTTTATATGTGAACGCTTGACTATATTAGCATAAAGAATAGACACGAGGTGAACACCCGGGTACAAACAGACTTTACATAAATTGCTGAATGATAGCTCAACAATCAGTCATTAGGGTTTGTTAAACATTTGTCACTTTCAGGGACCTTTATTCTTTTTACAGTATGGAAATAGCAACAAGAACCAAACATCCTGACTGACAAAGGACCTGATTTTCTCATCTTTTCATTCTTAAGCTGTTTGTCAGTAGTGCAACATTGTTCCCTGGACAGGAACCGTTCACACTTGTTACCAGCTCTGCCCATTCCACAAGTGACAGCTGTTAGTGAAGCACCAACAGCCAGCCAGAGCTCGTTTCAGACTGGATATTACTTGCCTAGAATGATGCTAGAACTGATATTAAGAACTTCATATCCAGCTGAAGAAACAGGTAAGGAAAGTCTTGGCAACAGCTTAGTATGCTACTCAGTATTGAAAAGCTTGGTGTGGGATGCTAGAAAAACACATCAGAGCCTCAGGTTCATCCGGGGACCTGGAGCGGGCACGGTACAAGGACATAATTTTTAAAGTATCATGCACACTCTACATTAGAATTTGTTAGAATAATGTTAGGTGAACATTGTTATTTTTTCCCAATAAACTTATAGTCTAAAATTTTTCTGTATCAGTTTTATTTTTTGAAGCAGGTTTGGCATCACCTAAGTATTAAATGTGTTTGTGTAATGGATAAATGTAGGTGGGTGGGTGGGTGTGTAATGTTACGACTGCCTCAGACTTACTGAGCTGAGAAATGTCCAGATAGCTGGTAAAACACGGTTCCCGATGCACCGGTGAAGCTGTACCGGAAGAAGATCACTGGCAGAGGAGCCAGCGCGTCCGCAGTATGCTCGCCACGAAACACAAGGGCCCAGGGTTCATCCCCAGAACCAACGGAAAAAAGTTGAACACAATGTCACATGCTTGTGATCTCAGTGTTGGGGAAGTAGAGACAGGAGGATCACTGGGGCTCACTGCCAGCCATTCAAGTAGAATTGCTGAACCCAGATCAATGAGAGACATTGACAAAAGCATGGATCCTGGGGTGGGGTTTCCAAGGTTGACCTTTGACATTTATACTTCTCTCTCTTTCTTTCTCTCTCTCTCTCTGTCTCTTTCTCTCTAAACACACACACACACACACACACACACACACACACACACACACACACACACTTTATTGGATCTGCTACTCTGGAAAGCCTAACTAATACTGAAGACTTTAAGGAGGCTGTAATGTCAGCATAAGAACTAATTAGGCACAGGAAGAGAAATTAATTCAGGCATGAGGGCACATCATGAGTAGCACAGATATAAATAGCTGACTTTAACTGCCATATAAAAGGGCAGATAGGAATATAGTGAGATGGTTTTAAAACTTTGAAACTAGGTTCTCATCAGAAAAGGACTGTAAGACATAAGACTTAAGTGTGAAAGTGCCACCTTGAGCAGTTTGCAACAAATTTTTGAAGTTTCCTTACTTATTATATTTTTTGAAGACTAAAATAAAAGAACACACGTTTAATCTCACCCTGGGGAGCCTGAGGAAGAAGGAGTTAGTTATCCTGACCTGCTAGTGAGATCTTGTCTCACAAGCCAAGAGCTGAAGGAAGTAGCTGATTGGCAAATTGCCTACCTAGTATGTGCAAAGCCCAGAGCTGGATCTCCATCACCATTACAAACCAAAGCAACAAAAAATAGCAATGGAAACCCTCAAATGGTTTGAAACATGTTCCCAAGATAGATGCCCTACTTGTGTAAAGTCTTAGAAATTTGTTCTATAGAAACTTGGGGTGTGATTGGATGGGCACCTCTGTTTAATCAAAGGTGTGAGCTGATGGAGGAGGCAGCACCATGTTGATGAGTGCCACGGGATCCTGAGGTCTCTGCTTTATGTCCTTGAAGGGCTTCATTGCCTTACACTCTTTGATTTCTGATTTTCCTGGACCATTTAATGTCCCATCTCCTCAGAGTCCAGGTCTTGGCTGACTATCATGAGAAAAGCAAACGATGTGCTTCATATTAATATATATAACAGGGGGTACCAGAAAATGTACCCCTGAAATTAAGATTATTTGTAATAATGAATGATACACAATGAACTTTGGGTGAAGGAAATGCTTTAAATTATGAAATGTGAAAGAAGACAATATCCTTATTCTTCAAGCCAGGTAAGTATAAAGATATTTTAACAGCTGAAATTCCTAGCTCCTCCTGGGTATTCAATGACGCCATTGAGGAACTGTCACTCTGCCATGGTTCAGTGCGTGTGACATCAATCTTAAACCTTCACCTTGAGTATGAAAGAGTGAGTTTAATGGGCAGCTTACCTAATCAGTTCCCACGTTCTCATCATCCAATGTTATAATAACTTGGCATTTATAGGGAAAACCGTGAAATACCATCCATTCCATATGCTGGGTTTTGTTTCACATTTAAAAAGAATCTGTGCTCAGGAGTGAGTTCGACCTTTAATTACACTTTTTTTATATTGGGCTCTTCGGTTTAGTAATTACATGCTACTGTGAGCTGAGCTTCCTTCCCCCAACTTCATGTCCTTTTTAACATTTTTAGTTTTTAAAAATAATGTGCTGAGTGTATCTGCATGTGTGTGGGCCCTGTGCGACATGGGTTTTTGAATCTCTGTACCAGGAACCAGGAGACAAGGGAAAGGACCACACATATTCCTTATTATATCACAGAAGTACTTGGAGATTGATCTTGTCCTTATGTTTTTTCCTAGATGATTTTCATGGTGCTGAGAGAAAATCATGTAAATGATTTCAGTTATCCAAATTGATTGAGAGATGTCTCCTGACTCGGGATATGACTGGTTTGAGCCAATGTTCCATTACACTTGTGTAGAGACCACGCTCTGCAGCTGTTGGCTGTAATGTTCTGGAGACATCAGTGAGGTCGGCTTTGTCACCAGCTTCTTCTGTCACTGGGCTGTGTGTGACTGAAACATTTGTCATGTTTATTACTATGATATCAGTCAGCACTGTATGAATAAACTTTTAGCAAATACGGTTAGGGAAGAAAAGAGTCTCAGATTTGTAGACTATGTGGATTGCTCTGGAACAGATTTTTTCTTTTTTTATTATTATAATTTACTTAATTTGTTTCCTGGATATGGCTACCTCCCTCATCTCCTCCCAGTCCCACTCTCCCTCCTTCTCTACCCCTCCCCTAGTCCATTGATAGGGGAGGTCTTTCTCCCCTTCTGTTTGACCCTAGCCTATCAGGTTTCATCAGGACTGGCTGCATTGTCTTCCTCTGTGGCCTGGCAAGGCTGCACTCCCCAGGGGGAAGTGATCAGAGAGCCTGCCACTGACATTGAGTTCATGCCAGAGACAACCTCTGTTCCCCTTACTAGGGACCCCACTTGGGCTACATCTGTGCAGGGATTCTAGGTTACCTCCATGCATTATCTTTGGTTGGGATATTATTCTCTTCAGGACCCCCAGGGCTCAGTTTTTTTGTTTGTTTATTTGTTTTTGCTCTGTTGGTCTCCTTTTGGAGCTCCTGTCCCCTCAGGTCTTTCAAGCTCCTCCTTCTTTCCTAAGATTCCCTGCACTCTGCCTAAAGTTTGTCTATGAGGCTCAGGAACAGATATTTCTAATAATAGTTTATTTAATGTAAAAATAACGTGATGATAGTCAGCTTGTGAAATCCACAAAAGTTTCAAATTAACATTAGTAAAACTTCTTAACTTAGCTATATGGGCAAGACACTAACTAGGACTATGTAACTCTGCCTAATGCTGTAACCTAGATTCCAAGCTGTGTTTGGAATCTTTTGCTCAGTACTCACTTTCCTTCCTGAGCTGCTTTACTTTCTTCCGTTCTTAGCTTCAGATGATTACTAATTTCTTCCATTCTCTTCCATTTATTTTTGTAGGCACATGCATGGGCATCTGCATATCCCTACATGCACGTGTACATTTGTGCACGTGTGTGTGTGTGAATACACACTCCATTTCATGAGCTGCTTATATCTAGAAGGTGTCATGATCTTTTACACTTCCAGTTAGAGAGAGAGGTTGAATAGGGCATCCCCCATCTTCCAAGTTGCACTGGATTTGTACTACTGGACTTCAGTATAAGATTTTGTTTGAAGGCCAGTTTCACAGTATTAAAAGCTCACAACTCCTGGCATGACATTTCTAGAGGCTGAGAGATGCAGATCCTGTTACACATTAGCCAATGTTACAACGAAACGGAGTTTGTCAAAAAGGTCCATGTTTATTCAGCCTGTGTATGCACACTTGCACCAACTACACCCTACTATACAGCCTTAAGGCAGGATGAGCTGAGGAGTGTTGTATGATGCCTGTGGAGAAAACACTTCTGAGCCCGTAGCATGCTAGAACAGCTAGTGTGATTTCCACTGGCAATTTTCTGCCCTGCAGTTTTCAGCCAAGAAACAATGAAGCCACTTCTCTTTCAGATACAATGTGTGTGTGTTTCAGTAGTTCACCATCTGATCTTTCCAGTGGTGTCAAGGGCACAATTTAGAAGCGGGATTTGGTGATAAGGAGCTAAACTAAAGTCTTGGTCATCTTGTCTCCCATAATACATTCATAAGCCCTCTATAGTCTCAGTATAATTGAGAAGAAATAAAATCTTGCAATATTGTAATTTTCTTCCAACTTGCTTCATTGTTATTTTCACAATTATTGCCTTGCTGTTAAAAATCTTAATTTAATCAAAAATATTTATCTTTGTTTTTTTAATTTACATTATGCGTGTTTGGCTTTGTGCGTATGACAGGTAGATAGTGCTGGATTCCCTGAACTTGGAACTAAGTGCAGTTGTGAGCTGCCTGATGTGGGGGCTGGGAACCAACCCCGGTCCCCCTGGAAGAGCAGCAAGTGCTCTTAGCCACAGAGTCATCTCTCCAGACACTTTGTAAAATAGATTTTTAATGTCTATTTTTACTTTATAGGATCTTATACTGTTTTTTTTCTTTTCTTTACTTTTTATTTTTTATATTAATTACAGTTTATTTACTTTGTATCCCAGATGTAGCCCCCTCCCTCATTCCCTCTCAATCTCACGCTCCCTCCCTCATCTCCTCCCTGCCCCTCTCTAAGTCCACTGATAGGGGAGGTCCTCCTCCCCTTCCATCTGACCCTAAACTATCAGGCCTCTTCAGGACTGGCTGCAACGTCCTCTTCTGTGGCCTAGCAAGGCTGCTCCTCCCTTGGGGGTGGGGAGGTCAAAGAGCCAGCTGCTTTGGATAGCTAGTATGCTATTTATATAAAAATTAAAGTCCATTCTGTTATCCACTCATAGTGAGGAAAAAGTTACACAGCAAGGCCCACTTGGAGAAAGAGGATAAAATATATGTGCCAGTGAGTCCGGAAAACTCTAGTTTTGATGAATTTGTGCTTGCTAAGGAGAGGGGGAAATGGAAAAGCACCACTGTCTGGAAAAAAAGGAATCTATGTTTTTATTGTTTTGTTTTGTTTGTACCTAGCAGTACTAACATCAGTCAATGAGTCCACACAACATAGCACGTTAGAAACCTGCTGAAATAGGAACTTGGTCTTACATCATTACCACCTCACTCACCCTTCATGCAACACTGCCTTAGCCAACCATCTCCAGAGAAGCAGAACCACTAAGATAGTTGATATATGATTTCATACTGGAACCATGTACATACATGTTTACATAAGGAGACTGAGAAGTCTGTATCTGCAATCAGAAGGCTATTAGCCAGGAGTTATAGTAAAGCTCCCCCCCTGGGTCCAAAGGCTTGAGAATCAGATGAACTGACCGAAACAGGCTCTAGTGTGAATATAGGAGACTGCCCCAGCTTGAAGCACTCAGGCAGACAGGGAATTTTCTTTTCTTCCACTTTTTTTTTTTTTATTCCTTCAATAGATTGGATGAGGCCAACTCACATTTGGGAGGACAATATGCTTTGTTCGGTCTCACCATTCAAATGCTAATCTCATTCAAAGCATTCTCATAGACACATCAGAAATAACGGTTAGCCAAATATCGGGGGACTCCATGTTCCAGGCTAGTTGGCACATTCATTAACCACTACAACTGTCATACACCAAATCCTGTGTATTCTGCCTCCAAAGACCAATGAGCTCTTCTCTGTGGTGACTCCTGTCTTTATCAGGGCAATATGATAATCTCTCTGTGTTTCTCTGCTCAGTGTGTCTCTTGGGCTGTCTCTCTGTGCCTGACTGTCTCCTTATCTCTGTCTCTCTGTCTCTGTTTCTCTCTCCCTCTAAACAACATTTTTGCCTCCCAGTTTATCATTTTCTGATATAATTGGCACAAGAGTGGGAGGGTTTCTTTAAGACCCCTAACTTCAATTAGAGCTGGTGCGAGTCACTAAGCTTTTCTCTGTTTCCAGGTTTTGTTAAAGAGCCACTGTGAAGGGGTACTGTAAACTAAGGAACTATACAAACCTATCAAGCCAGCAACAGGCACTGTGCCACAGGCGCTCTGCTATTGCCACGACCTCCTCATCATGGACCATGGAAAAGTGTGTGAAGTTCCTGCCTTGGCAAATATGTAAACATGATTTGAGTGTTCTGCATCCAGAAAAAAAAAAAATGTGCATTCTCAGGGAGCAGGTGGAGAGCATGAGGAATAAAGTAAAATTGCTACTGAGTAAGCTAAAGCAGAGGAAAATGTCAAGGAACAAAAAAAAAAAAAAAAACAGACAAAAGACAGAAAAATACAAAGACAAAAGAACCACCAAGTGAGGAAAGTGGTCTAGAAACTGACGATGAAGGAATAATGGAAGCAGCCACTAGAGCCCCTCAAGGGAGAAGAGAAGGATATGTAGAGGTAACTGAGGAGAGGACAGATCAAGCAGATGAAAGGGAGGGGCTACCCCTGGAGCCCTAAATGATGTGAGCTGCAAAAAGCCATTGATTTGTTCATAGGCACTTGTTCATCACTCCTAATCCCCGGCTGTTCTGTAGGCCAAAAGAGCCAGTGTCTTTGTGAGATTACAGAAGCCACGTGCTGCCATTCCAGACCGTGACAGAACTTTCGGAACCCATCCTGATTCAGCTCAGCCTCAGCAGTGAGGGAAAGCACAGCCTCCAGGCCATGGGAAAGAAGCGGCCTATGATTGTGCCCTTGCCTGGAAAATGATTATGGGAAGATGCTAATGCGAGGCTGAAAGATTTCAACAAAGGGCTCAGAAAACTGCTGAACACTGGGAAAGTGTGAGTGACTACACAGATAAAAGAAAAGAAAGGGTTTAAGAAAGATTAAGGGCATGAAAGAGCCTAAAGAGAGGAGGGGGGAAAGCCAGACTACAGTTAGGAGTTCAGTATGGTTTTCTTCTAGATGTCTTTCCTGGGGGAATGCTTGAAACGGGAGGTGGTATGCCTGGAATCACAGGAATGCCTGGACTCAGTGCAACTCTGTCATCCAGGGGTTCTTGGAGCTATGAAGGGTCTGGAAGTTCTGGCTTCCCATGATGTTGTCCAGAACGCAGCAAACATGTCAGAACACGAGCAATCCAAAGGTCATGAATCTCATGAGTGAATTGTCAGCCAAGTTTGGAGGTCAAGCGTGATGCTCATTGGACGAAGCCCTTGCTGAGTGAAACACGACTCAAGTCACTGAATGGATGTTACAATAGTACAAACCAAGGTACCGCTGACCTGGTTGTTGGAAAAGCTGGACCGTCTCGAACATAATTCCCACCTTTGCCAACAAAAGCAGCGGACACATTTTACAATGGTTTGCCACCAGGGTGTTCGTTCAGATCATTTTTGTCCTACTACGAATTACAAACTTTAAACATCTTTTTACCTTAAAATATGTAAAACATACTCAAAGAGTCGTTAATTATTACATGTTTCTTTAATAACCCTTTTAGATTTTCCTTGAATAACTTTGCAAGAAAGACAAGTGTGGAAGACATAGCACTGCCCTGAGTGAAATAAAGGTTTCTCAGTGGGAAAAGCGAGTGAACTCAGTGAAGCTGCTTGAGTTTGAGGTGGACACATGGTTACTGAAACATTCTGATCTGTCTTTTAAAATGTTTTCTTTAAGAATGATTTATCACAATGAAGGTATTGGGGGCATGAGCATTTCTATAGGACTTGGGTATTTGGCAGGGCAGCAAGCACTCTTGCTAGGTCTTATTTGACATAAACTCTTACACTGTGCTGCAGGGGTAGTGGGCTTGCTTGTTTCAGGGAAAACGGATTGCCTGGCTCTGTTATTCTCCAATATTTCAATAAGTGCTTCATATCATTTTCACAAAGAAGAAAAAGAAGAATGATACATTAGTGCTTGTAGGTTATTTTCTTCTCTAAAATGACACCCGAGAGTTCTTAGACATCTCTTTGAACACAGAATTTGAAACTTCCCACTCTTTCTGTCAGCGTTAGGGACAGTCACTGAACCATCTTGAGCAAGGCATCATGGTTGACAGTTTGGATTTTGTTTATTGCTTGAAGAAGAAACGATGTATCAAATATGCCAAAGGCATTGACCTCATAGCCATCTCATTGAAGATGTTACAGTCTGAGAAACAGTGGTACATGGGCTGGAAAAGCAGAGCTTGGAAGGAGACTTCTCAGTTCAGTTGAGTCCTTGGCTGAGTGGTTTGCTTCATTCCACCAACCTTTGCAATTTCCAGGTTTAAAATGCCCTTGAAAGAGCTTTATGTTCAACTTTAACAGTTCTAGGAGCCGCATTTTAGAAACTTAAAACTTTCACATTTAAAACTTTCATTTTAATAACACATTTTGTTTAACTCAATACACATACAAAATATCATTTGGACATATAATCAATACAAAATATTCAGCTAAGTTATACTAACTGTTTTTGTTGTATGCCACTGTATCCTGGTGTGTGTTTTACATGGAGAACACATTTCAGCTCAAGCTTGTCATTTGTCAGGTGTGTAGTAACACATGTGGCTCATGGCTGGGCAGATCCAGACTCCTGGACAAGAGAAAATTGGGAATGAGGTCCAGGAGATGTAGGATCCCACAGGTTGCTGCTGAAATGACCTCTCCAACTCTCCCAAACTCAGTGTCTCCTTTTGCTTTCACTTTTTAATTTATAGAGTAAAAAACAAAGATACATAAAAAATATTATTATCTCAAAGCACACAAACTTACTTGAGTGCCTTGTGTTATTGCATGAAGGTGACTGACTAGTAAATGTTAATAATTCTTATTATAATTGTTATTACAGTGATTACTTTTGATATGACAATGGCATTCTACTGCAATAGAATAGAACAAACACTGTTTGATGATAGAAAACTAAGCTTTATATCATATTTCTCATTGATAGCATTCTTTTCCATACATATGCTTCATGATCTCTGAGTCAAGGGAGAGGAAAATGAATTAATTACATATTAAAAATTCAAATAAGAAAACGATTAGAAGCCCACAGGGGCATGGGCTGCATGTGGTGAGGGCCCAGCAGTAACTAAATGACTCTCATTTGTAGCTTTAAGAGTTGCTACATAAAAAAAAAAGAGTTGCTACATGATGCTAAGAAGTGTTAACAAACTCCCTACTTCACAAGCAAATCAAGACTCAAGGGAATCAAGTAGAAACCAGAAGAGCACACAGTAGTGGAGTCAATGATGAAATCCAGGTTCCCAAACTCATCGCCATTAGGCTCTACATTTTTTTTCTTCCAAAATGTGTTTCTTTTTTTATTATATTTTTTTATTAATTACACTTTATTCATTTTGTATTCCCCCCATAAGCCCCTCCCTCCTCCCCTCCCAACCCCACCCTTCCTCCACTTTCTGCATGCATGCTCCTCCCCAAGTCCACTGATAGGGGAGGTCCTCCTCTCCTTTCTGATCTTAGTCTATCAGATCACATCAGGAATGGCTGCATTGTCTTCTGTGTCCTGGTAAGGCTGCTTCCCCCCTCAGGGGGAGGTGATCAAAGAGCAGGCCAATCAGATTGTGTCAGAGGCAGTCCCTCTTCCCATTACTATGTAACCCACTTGGACACTGAACTGCCATGGGCTACATCTGTGCAGGGGTTCTAGGTTATCTCCATGAATAGTCCTTGGTTGGAGTATGAGTCTCTGGGAAGTCCCTGTGTTCAAATTTTCTTCTTCTATTGCTCTCCTTGTAGGCTCTACATTCTTGCTGAACTAAAGAGCTTAAATATAAGAAGAAGAAAAAAAAAACGGCATTTTTTTTTCTGACTCAACCCACCACAAGGCTTGAATAGCAGGTGCATATACTTTACAGAAATTGATTAAACTGGGCATTGGAGAGTACAATTTGTTTGCTGGATACACTTTCTCATTGGCCTACACTTGGATTTATAGACCATAATTCACCCACATCAACCTCTTTGTACAATGATGTAGCAGATGTTAATAAGAACATGGATGAATCACTCAAATACAAAGTGAGTGGAGAAGATAACATGATATAATGTAAACTATATGATCTTACTTATTCATAAACTAAACCAAATTATTTTGTTTAGGGGATTATATTTAGATGAGAAGACAGTAAAGAAGAGCATGGGCTACAATATCAGAAAAATCATGGTGTGGTTTCCTTCAGTGGGGAAAGAGGAAGTCAGGAGTATGAAAAGGTACAGGGGGACAGACTTCTATGAGATGGAGATTTTCCAGTTATTTACATGAGTAATATTTACACAGACATCTGCTTTATAGTAACTACTAAGCTGTACTGAGGTTGTATTTAACAATGAGGGTGCCTGAAAAGTCACGGGCTTTAAAACAGGCAGCAAATTCTGCAATGGTGATGACATCGGTACTACACAGTGGTGAGTAATCTGAAAGCATAAATGTGGTGTCTCAGTTGTGGTTGGGTTGGAAAATCTCTCACAGATTCCATCAAGGGAACCATGAGGGTACAAATTCTCATGAGTCCTCCATCTTAGATACTCCCTCCCTCCATCCCTCACCAGCGTTCGGTGTCTGCTGTGTGCCAGGTGTTTCAGTGTTGAGCAACTTGGCTTACTCCCGCTCTCTTAGTGCTTTCAGCTTAATGGGGCTGCAGAACAATCCCAAAGACACATAAGACCTATGTTTATTAATATGAGCTCAAATATTTCCTAAAATACTTCCCAGTCCACACTTACAAGAAGACAAACATGAATAAAATCAGAATTTTAAGAGCGTAAAAATTAGTTCTTATTATATCACAGAACATCCAAAGTGTTTTTACATAAATTAACAAATTTTGTAATCACTCTGAAGCAAAGAAAGAATTAAAGATATCCTAGAGATTCTAATTCCTGCTTTAGTTGGCCTTCAGACCTTAGATTCCACCCCCTGGTATTAACCTTTTAATGTTTAGAATCGTTTCATTCTTTCATCTTTCTCCTCCTCTCCCTCCTGTCCTGCCTCCTCATTCCTTTTAAGGCAGAAAGATTTTATTTTAGCTCGCAGTTCCCAGTTACAGTCTATCGTGGCAGGAAGTCAAGGCAGCAGGAGCTTGAAGCAGCTGCTCATTTTGCTCCATGTGTGGTCAGAAGAGAGAGCACCCAATGGATGGACGGTAGTACTCAGCTCGCTCTCTCCATTTTAAGCAGCCCAAGGTCCCCAGTCGAGGGGACGGTACTGTTGACTCTGGGTAGATATTTAGATTCCAATTAACATAATCCAGATAATTCCCTCACACTCATTCATTCTTACCTGTGTGTGTATATATATTTATTTGTATTTTCTCAGCAGAAACGAGGCTCGAATGACGCAGTAGAGAAACAGAGGGAAGTTTATCTTGATTCTTTCCCATGACTCAGTTTGAGTAGCTGAACGTGAATTCAGGGGATCTATGAGTTTCCTGAATTCCAGGTGGTATTCCTAGAGGCACCAACACCAGCCACGGCAACAAAGGCTCACCAAGTTACAAAAAATTATTTCATTTAAAAATGTCCCACTCAATGTTTGACTGTGAGTCTCAGCTTTGGTTTCTATCTGCTGTTGAGCAGAGCCTCTCAGAAGACAGCTGTGCTTGGCTCCTGTCTGTAGCAGAGTATTGTTAATAGTGTCAAGGGTTGACTGTCTCCCATTGGGTGGGTCTCAAGTTGGGCCAGGCTTTGGTTAAACATCCCCTCAATCTCTGCTCTATCTTCATCCCTGCCCATCTTGTAGGCAGTGGATCGAAACAGGTGCTGAGACTCACAACCAAATATTGGGCAGAGTTCAGGGAGTCTTGTGGAAGATTTCACAACAATAGAAGGACCCAGAGGGGACAGGAGCTTTACAATAAGACCAACAGAGTCAACTAATCTGTGCCTAGAGAGGCTTATGGAGACTGATGCACCAACCAAAGACCATACATGAACTCGACCTAGACCCCTTACACATATGTAGCCGATAGGTTGCTTTGCCATCATGTAGGTTCCCTAGTAAGGGGAGCAGGGACTATCTCTGACATGGACTCTGTTGCCTGCCTTTTGATCATCTTCCCCTTCTGGGCCTGCCTTGCCAGGGTGCAGGGGAAGAAGGTGCACTCTCCTTATGGTACTTGGTGTGCTAGTGTGGATTGGTAGGGGACCTTCCCTTATTTGAGGAGTAGGGGAGGGGGGATAGAGAGAAGAGGGAGGGAGGATGGACTGGAAGAAGAAGAGGTAGGGCCTATGATCAGGATGTAAAGAAAATGAATGAAAATGACCGATTAATTAATTAATTTAAAGATGTCCCATTCATTGTAGAGAATATAAATATGAAGGGGTAGAGCTGAAGGTAACATAGGCACAAGGGTTCAATTTCCCCTAGGGAGAACAGATATGACAGAAGAAAAACCTGTGGTCATACCTGATGCTATCCTGCTGTTAAAAGATCTGACACTAAACCTCATGCATTCATTATTACTTCATTCAATTCACTAGGCAATCTTCTGAGATGTATCTGTAAACAAATTTAAGATTTTCCATGACTTCATGATGTTTATAATATACCTTGCAGCCTTGGATGAGAATTAGGAAAAAGAGTCATAAAACATAAAACATGAACTGACGTTCCAAAGAAAAGACACCCCTGTGCCAAAGCCCCTAAATCTGATTGACAGGTTAGAATTAACTATGAAGAGTATGCTGCAGACTCAGAGACAAATTATGTTGATTTGTCTTTACTTTCTTGGGTAATTATTCGTTACCCACGCCTGAATTTTACTGTTTGACCTACCGTGTCAGTGACTATCAGATAAAACCTTCTGGAATTTGTTTACTTAACAGAGAGTTAGCTTCTATCAGTTCCAGAGTTGAGAATGCCACCAGACAGCTTCTGAAACCCACAGCAAGGATTTCTCCACTTCGCTCTAACCTGCCTATCTGATGTTTCCACTAATGTATTTTTAAAACAGCCTTAGTTTGTGTGTGAGTTTCTTTTGCTCAGTAACCAAAAAGTTTCACGAAACCATTTCAATATTAGAACATGCTATTTCAGAATAGCCTGAATCCACGTTCCTGGGGCATGGTCAGTCATATTTGACTCACAAATAAACTATTTTTTTTATTTGACTCACAAATAAACTATTTCTCACCTTTAAGGTGAAGCTGTATTTTGCCTCAACAAAACACAGATTGTCTAGAGGATTAAGCTATCGTAAGTGCTAAAGAGAAAAATAAAATAGACTATAGGAGCATAGGCTGTGAGCAGGAGTGGGATTTACATGAAAGTGACATTTGGGTGAGTGCTTGCAAGAGCAGAATGTGTGAACTCTGATGACATCCAGGAGAAGAACATTTCACAGCCTGGAGCAGGAGCACCAAGGTACTTCCCAGTATCCTGGTAGGAAACTGAGTATACTGATTTTTTTTTTCCATCTCATGGGTAAGAGATACAGTCATGGATATAAAAGTTGACATATAAATTTCAAACATAAATTTACTAGTCATTTGTTTAGCAATTAATTTTTGGCAAACAGTGACCATTTAACTGCTTATGCGATATGAAGGGACCTATCATCTTATTTTGTATGATAGTAAGGGGATACTTTTGATATGTGTTTTTTTATATTATTATATAATGTAATTTATATTATATTTATATAGTTATGGTCTGGTGTAGAGTACATATATAATCTTAATATTATGCGTGAAAAAGTTGAAATTCAGAGATGCCACATGATGGCAGAAAAGGGAGAGGGCATGAACTTTGAACTCTGGCTCCTGACTAAAGCATACACCAAAACTCCAAAATGGTCCTGTCCCAGGCTAGCAACCTAGCGAAGCTAAGAATCACCTTGCTTCTCACAGCTACTGCCTCACCTGTGTGAGACGGATCAGCCGTGCAAACGAGCCAGTCACCTGAATGGAGGCTTTATCTTGGAACCCCGGATGAGCATTCCTTCCTAATCTGGACTGCCAGGCAGCATATCTGTGGGTGTAGACAGCTGCTTGAGTTCGTGAGGCTGAGATGAACCATCTAGGGCTGGAGAGAAAACAATCCCAGCTTTCACCTGCTCATGCACAATCCTTTTCCCAGATAGTTAACTCTTCCACAGTCTCAGTAATTGGGCAAGGAAGGGTGCTTAGGAACTTACTCAAGCTCTTGTGCCTGTGAAAGGGACTTGAGGAGTTGGTGGGTTTCATGACAAAACACGATTTCAGATTTCTTTTTGCTAATCTCCTTGTTCTTTAGCAATTCATTTGCACTGCAATGCAGGGATCTTAGAAGACGGTGCTAGCCACTGGTTCTACGCTCCCTTAAAGAATGATAGGAGAGTAGACCAGGGACCAGGCCACAGCTGTGCATGACGGACTTCAGGCTATAGCGCCTTCTCCTCTCCTTTACTGGCAATGTGCTTTCTTGGTGGGAATGTAAAACATACAGCTGCGGAGGAAAATATTATAGAGGTTCTTTAAAATGTTGAAATTAGAAATACTGACTGGAGCACCCCCTTTACTGAAGAGATAATCATACCCCTGTTCTGAATAGAACAGCCAAGAAATGGAAAGGCAGAAGTGCTCATTGACTGATGCATGAATGGGTGAAACACATGAATGAATATGATTCATATTTTCATAAAAGAATGAAACCTTATCAATTTCAGCAACATCAATGAAACCAGAAATCATTATGTTACATGAAATGAGTCAGGCACTGGGAATCAAGTAACTATATGACCTCAGTAATAGCAGAGAATTAAGAACAACAAAAAAGTCAGTCTCTTAGAAATTGAGAGTGAAATTGTAATTACCAAAAGATGGTGAGAGTAGGGGAGGAGAATAAATGGTGAAAGGCTAATTAACCGGTATTAATTTCCAGGGAGGCAGAAGAAAGTCCTGGTGGTCTGCACAGGACGGTGACTAGAGGTAATGATAACATTTTCTCTAGCTTTTCACTCTTTTTGTTTCGCAGGAAAGAGTTTGAATGTTTCACCACCAAGAAGTAATAAATGAGCTTAGGCTCTATTGGTAAAGCGATTGTCTCAGAGACACAAATTGATCCCCAGAACATATAAAACAGCTGGTGCAGTAGCAAGCATTCATGAGCTCATTACTGGGAAAGTAAAGATAAGCAGATCCCTGGGGCTGGCTGCTCAACCAGCCTAACCCAGTTGATGAGCTGTAGGCCTGGGACACCCTGTCTCATAAAACACACACTGATCATGAAGAATTTAAAAGGAAATGACACGAAGTCCAGCAAGTTTGGAAGAGGGTGGTGAACTGGGGAGGATGTTGGTATAATGTTCTTTTGGAATGTATACAATTTAGCCTTGCTCATTCAAATGATGATTTCTCCCCCACTCTCTGGTTTCAATCCTGACAGTGCATTGTGATACTTATTCTGTCTCAAGTTTGTGTAAACATGAAACCATTTGTTCTCTGTATTGTTGATAAAACAACCAGCCACAACAGCAATGGAGAGAATAGGGTGGGACATCCTGGTCTGGAGGGAAGGGGAAGGAAGCAAGTGGGGAGAGAGGAGAGGAATTTGAACTACAAGGAGAGATGAACGGGACTTAAAATATGACTAAAAGCAAGTATGATGTGGAAAATCTGACTGGGAGGAAACTGTGCAAGCTTGAGGTTTAGGATGGAGTAACTATTGCCCAGCATTGTGCCCTAGGTTGCTTAAGTAAATCCTAGTCTCTGTGTGGTGATTTGAGTATACAGCTGGTTTAGGAATAACTGGTGCTTAACTAAAAGATAAATCAATATTAACTCTTAATAACCAACAACAGGAGGAGTTGTGGGGAGAAGGAGTGAATATGACTAGAATGTATTGCATGAAACTCTCAAAAAAGGTGATCAAAATTTTAAACTCAAACAGCAATGTGAATGGCACCCAAGACTGAACACTGGCCTCTGCTTGTGTGTGTGTTTACACATACATGCATGCACGCAAGAAATGAGAGAAGCTTCAAGAGACAGATACGTCTAACCTGTTTAGATTACTGTGCAATATAGTCACATATTAAAGTATCATGAAAATGAATACAATTTACATGTTTCACATTTTTAAAAGGCTGCATGACTGAACAGAAAGTACAGTAAAATTAGGTCACTCTTCAGAGCCAACAGGGGATGGCTTAGAGGTATTCATTTGAGAGGTAGAGATTGTCTGTTTATGAAATGATGAAATGCACCTGAGGGTTTCTAAGGTAATTCTCTGCTCCAACATTCTTTGAGAAATTCTAAATCCCTATCCTGCCCCATCCCTCAAATCATAAGCAACACCTAAACCATTTTTCTATGGGGATTTCTGCACATATTGTCTCAGAAATTCCTTGTGAATCACTAAATTACCTCCTCTTGTTGGAAAAAATTAATAACAGTGCATTCTGTTGCTATAACCCAAACAATACAGAATTAAATTTGTCCTGGGCTTATGAAGGCATTTATTCAACAGAGTTATTTTTTCCCTAAATAAATAGCTTACTTATTTCCACTAAAAATAAAAGAAAAAGAAAACATGATCTTCTCTGCTTCTTTTTGCTAAATAGTTCAGTTGACACCAATTGATTTTATTGTCTGAAAAGCTGAACACCAAGTGAAATTTCCTGTGAGTGTGCAGTTTCCTTTGTAGCTTACATAAACTCATGGATTATTCCAAGATATGTACAGTCATAGTTACTCACTTGAAAAAATAAAGTTGTGCATGCTTGTGCATCATAGAAAACCACCCACACACACACAGCTTTCATTTTACCAAGACCTGAGATGGGAAAATACAACAGCCAGAATGTCCTCTTACCATCTCCACCCTAAACCACACCTTCCTGCCCCAAGCCTATTGCCTAAACTCGACTGTGCCCAAACACATGCCTCTTCGAAATTTGAAATATTAAGACAAAAAATAAAATAAAATCAAGTGAAAGAATAAAGTCAGCAAAAGAAACTTAAGAAAAATAGACCAGAATGGAAAATTTAGTTGGGTGGAGCTTTCTGTTGTGAACAGCGTTGTTTGCAAACAAAGAAAGCAGCTAATTCTTGAGTTTCTTGTGAAAAGAAATGCTGAAAATGATGACGGTTTAACAATTCTGTTGAAGTCAACAAGTGGGGCTGTTTTAATGAGTTCAAATAATAATGTATCTCTTCAACCATCAAAGATAGTTCGGGAAACTCTGAAATTCTTGGTTTTGATCATCTAGGTTGGACCTCTAGAGGTAGATAACCAAGCAAACTCACCTACTCCAGCACTTCCGGAGCGTCCTCTCTCTGGCACATCTCTCTTCCTCCTTGACCTTTCCTGCTTAGAGATGGCCTGCTGAGCCATCCCAGTGCTTACATTTGCACACAAGCCAAGCAGCCTGCCCAGTCCTTTAAGAGTAGGTAAGGTTAAAGACAGAACCATTGGAAAAACCAATAAAAGGAAAGCAAGGTAGTATCTATAGACAAGTCCTGCCGTTTTTTTTGTTTGTTTGTTTGTTTTGTTTTTTTGTTTTTTGTTTTTTTTAATTTTATACTAGATTATTTACTTTACATCCCGAGGTTGCCTCCTTCCTTCCCTCCTCCCAGTGCCACCTCAAGTCCCATTCTTCTCCCTTTCCCTCTCCGTTTTTCCCAGAAAAGGGGAGCCCCCCTTCTTCCCTGCATTAACCTACCCCCCCTCCCCACACATCAAGTCACATCAGGACTGCGCATATCTTCATCCCCTGAGCCAGGCAAGGCAGCCCTGCCAGGGGGAAGTGAAACAGCACCCTCTCCCCTCGCCAGGCGCCTCATATGAAGACCAAGCTTTTCTTTGGCTACATGTGTTCAGGGGCGCCTAGGTCCAGATCAAGCATGCTCCTTGGCCCCTGCCGAGAGCTGGGCAGAAAGTGCTAATGTGCTACCAGGGAGCTGAAGAAGTGTCCTGGTATTCCACAGCTTCTGTGACCAAGCTAAATGAAAACGTTGCAGGCCTATAGCTGAGCAAGAGTGAGCTCGAAATGTATTTGAGTCAGCTAACCTATTTCATGACTATGAAGCAGACATTTGAACCCATTATTAGGCTTTAGTCACTTTGAATCAGATTGCCCACGCATAATTAAAATTTCAAAATTATTGCTTAGCTTGCAATTGCTGCTAATCATTTAAAACAACTGTAGCTGCCTTTTAAAAACATGTTCATTCTTATAGGACAGGAGCCTACCACAGAAAGCCTCTGAAAGGCTCTACTCTGCAGGGTATCTAGACAGATGCTGAGACTCATAGCCAAACTTTGGGCAGGGTGCAGGGAATTTTATGAAAGAAGTGGGAGATAGTAAGACCTGGAGAGGACAGAAGCTCCACAAGAACAGCAACAGATCCAAAAAGTCTGGGCACAGGGGTCTTTTCTGAAACTGATATTCCAGCCAAGGACCATTCATGGAGATGGCCTGAAATCCTTGCACAGAGGTAGCCGATGGCAGTCCAAGTGGCCTTCATATGAATGGGGACAGGGACTGTCTCTGACATGAACTGATTGGCCTGCTCTTTGATTACCTCCCCCTAAGGGGGGGAGGAGCCTTAGCAGGCCACAGAAGAAAACAATGCAGCCACTCCTGATGAGACCTGATAGACTAGGATCAGAGGGAAGGGCAGGAGGACCTCCCTTTTCAGTGGACTGGGAGAAGGACATGGGTGGGGAAGAGGGAAGGTGGGATTGGGAGGGGAGGAGGGAGGGAGGTACAGGGGAGATACAAAGTGAATAAACTGTAATTAATAAAGATAAAAATAATTAAAATTTAAAAAATGTTCATTCTTTAAAGTAAAGAAAAGCTTATATGAGGAAGAGCTTGTAGCTTGCAAAAAGCATATACTTCTGGAGTCTTTATAATTAGTAATCCTGCTGCAAGAGCAAATGGGGGATTCTATTATGTTAGCATGTACAAACAGCTTGGCTTATGAAATCTGACCTGAGACAAGATTCTTGTCATACACTAGCAGCCTTGCAGGCATTGCAAAAGTAAGAACTGAACTTCTCACCCTCACCAGCATTGATTCATAGGGACTAAAACAAGGAGAATCTCGTGCCTAGCAAAGAGTTAGAGATTACAACACTTGAGAAACATCTCAGTTGAAAATGACTGCAAGACTTGTTCATAAAATCTCCAGTGTTATTTAAAACTATATTATAGCGGATTGAATCTTGAAAAGTTTTCAAGAAATATGGAAGAAATAAACAATTGCATCTTGACTTCAAAAAAAAAAGAAAATGACTGCAAAGGAATTTGGTTCAGTTGGATTTTGAGAAACATTTATTGTCCAGTTATGTATATAACACATTGTAGTGAAAAACACATGGAGTAAATATTTTTTTCTTCAAGCACTTTTTTAAATTAGATAATTGCAAATATGACTATGAAATGGAATATTGTAATAATGTACTGAATCAGTGGTATGGTATGTGTGTGCCCAAATCCTTAACATGTATTTATAAGTAAGTTTCCTCTGTATAAGGATTAGTTGAGTTAGTCCACTGCAGAAAAAAAAAAAACACTTAAATTTTTCTCTAAGAGAAATGATTATAAGATGAGCTCGCTTTGATACTGCTTAGTAGCTTTGAGTAGCTTAGACATACCCCCTGTCAGCATTTCAGTTTATACATTTTGGTCACCAAGTTGTACTTTGATCCAGTCATCAATGAGTCATATTGACTTTAAGCTTAGGGTCACCTGAAAACTTCAAAGCATCCACATTGACACAGAAGACTTCCCTGTAAGGTGATATGCAACTACAGTGAAAGAATTATACTTGATAAAAATTAAAATCGCTTGTGGGATCCTTAAGTGGTACTTAGGAATTTCTAAACCATTGGAACAACCTAAGAAAATAGCTTAGTGTCAAAAGAGAAGGAAAGAAGGAAGAAGAAAAAGAAGGAAAAAAGAAAAAAAAGAAGGAAAGAAGGAAGGATGGAAATTAAGCATCCCTGATTTTCTAGTTCTTTAGACAATTGAATTTAGTGTGTGGTTTGATTGTGGTTGACCAGTGACAAAGTCGTCAACCAAAATTGGAAATCTTGGAGGAAAAGTAGATGTGTTTAGAAAGATGAAATTGAATTGAAACAGCCAGAGGTTTTTCTGGACCTCTTTAACAGATACAAGTGAGTCTGTACATGGAATATAGGACTTCTCTGAATAAAAAGAATATTTATACATATAGGACAAAAATGGTCTTGCCTAGGAAAAGATTACAGAAAAGCAAAGACAGCCATTGGTTTTTCTTGGTATTAATTTGTTAGGAAGAGCATATATTACCTAGCTATTTTCTTTGGAAAGAAACATGGGCAGGGAGGAGGGGCATGGTGCACATTAAGAACCCTATCACTGGGCATGGTGGTGCACACCTGTAATCCCAGCACTCAGGCAAGCAGGGGCAGGTGGATTGCTGTGTGTTCAAGGCCAGCCTGGTCTACAAAGGGAGTCCAGGACAGCCAAGGCTTTACAAAGAAACCCTGACTCAGGAAAATAATAATAAAACCAAAACAGAACAACAAAAAAATAGGATACCGGCTTAAAAGATGAAGCCAGCAAAGAATTCTTTTTCTAGTAATGATATTGGATTAATTTTGCTGACTCATATTGATTTCACATAGATGTTATTTTAGGTGAAAAATAAGAGATGGCTTAGCCATGAAAAGCATGCACTCTTCTTGAAGAGGACCCAGGTTCAGTTCTCAGCAACTGTGATGGATAGTTCACAATGGCCTAAAACTCCAGCTCCAGGAGATCTGACACCTTCAACCTCTGCAGGCACCTGCATTCATATGCATACACACATAGGTAAACACACATCGACTTAATAAAAAATGAATTTAAAATACCTGCAAAGTGAATTCAAGAATACATTTAAAAAAATATATCATTTTCCATGATCAAGTGGACTTCATTCTAGAGACACAGGGGGTGGGTCAACATACAAAAATCAATAGTTATAATAAATCACAGAAACAGACAAGGGTAGAAACCATGTGGCCATCTCAATAGATGTGGAAAAGCCCTTTGACAAAATGCAACATCTTCAGGGTATAAATCCTGAAGAAATTAAAAAGGAAGGAACATATCTTAACACAATAAAGACTATATATGACAAACCTATAGCCAACATCATACTAAATGAAAACTCAATGCAGTTCCACTAAAATCAGGACCAAAGAAATATGCCTACTTGCTCCACTTTTATTATTTAGTAACATTATATAAGTCACTAAGACAACAGACAGAAATAAAAAGGATACACACAGAGAAAAAAGAAATCAAGGTGCCCTTGTTTACAGAAGATATGACTCTGTGCATAAAATATTGTCATGATTCTAATAGAAATTCTTAGATCTATTAAACACTTTCAACAAAGTGACAGGCCAGTCTCAGAAAGACAAATGCATGTGTTCATTGATTTGTAGTTTTTAGGTTTAATATAGGTACACAAAATATTTCTTTATATATTCCTGAAAGTAGATATAAACTGTCTCAGGAAACAAAGTACATTGGTGACAGCAACGATATGAAAGAGGGACTGGAGGACATGGAGAATATGCCAATGTCTAACATATACTTGTATGAAGATCTCCTTAAGGACCATGGAACCATGAACTATGAAGATCTTCAATAAATTTTTTTAAAGAGAAGAATAATCAAATGCCACTCATAGTTGAAGAGTGCCATTGAGTTGGTTTTGGAATTAAGTCTACTGACATTATGAGTTTGGGATAGCTTTCTGCACTAAGCTTGAGCTCTGCTAATAAGTTGCTGCTATGGAAAACTGGGCCGTTCTGCTTCTATGGAAACAGGGTGCTATTTGTCTATACAGCCACATTCTGGAGTCCACCAAGAATAGTTTACTTAGTGAAGTTCAGGCTAAGCTACTGGAGGTAGGAGCTTTCCCCCTCTTCTTCCATTGTCCATTGTATCAGTGTTTTCCTTATCATCCACCAATTTAATTTAATTTTATTATAATCAGTCTTAGAGGTGAAAAGCAAAAGCCATGTCTCCAAATAACTACATCCCTTTTTCTTTTCAAGAGCTCCTCTTTGATTTTTAGTTAATAACTGAAAACGATGTAGGAGGCAACAGTAAATAAACTCTTATGTAAAGAGCACAGTTGAATATATTTCCATTCTGGGACTTTAATTATGTAAATAAAGTTGAGTGGGCTTTTAAAGTATTATTTTGCAAGTTGTTTTATCTGTCCTTTGAATCCAAAACAACACATTTGAGGGCTCTATTAATAGTCAAAATTGGGTTTGCAGGAAATTTAAATGCAGTACTCCTGACGTGGATTTTCCTAGGCATCTTCTTTCTCAGGGAAGCAAGTCATCATGTACCCTATAAATCTTGATCTTTGAAATTATTTAGGTATTTAGGTTCTTGTTTCAGCTTGAATATGTGCTTTAGGTTTACAAACATGGGGGACAAAAGGTAAAGAGAGGACCAGCCTCTAATTAAAACTCACAACAGACCTTTGACATCAACTTGAGTCACCTTGATACTTAAATTTGTTCAGGTATCAGCCTTCGTATCGTAAAATGGAGCAGAGACAGGATCAACCTCCACTACATAGCTCTACTTTTCCCAAGTCCACAATGGTTACTGGTTGCACCATCTCTAATCCGCCGGAGTTGGCTGCATAAAATATCCTGAGTGTGCAGATCTGTGTTGGTTCTCCTGCAGATTCTACATAGCCTCTTGGAGCCTGTTGTTTCAGTGTGATTTCTGTAGGTGAGTCATTCTCTATTACTGAATGAAACATTTTGTGTTTCGCCAAGGAAGCAATAAAAATTCCCACTCTAAGATGCAGGCACACCTTCCAGAGCCTTCTTATTCTATCCACCTCAATGTGAAAACTCACGTCATCTCTCCGTGGAGTTTTGTACAGATGTACCCATTACACCTTTCACAGTAATGGTGGTGGAAATGCTTTTTCTCTCTTATTCCCATACTACATGTCCTCATTATGTTTGTTTAAAGCTGCAGCAGACTGATTTGAGTCAGCAACAATGAGTTGACTGCTCTATGAGAAACTATTTTCTCTGTGACTCATTTGTTTTTTATGAAGTCTTGTCTGTGTCAACTGCATCATTAGTATAAGTTTTATATTGGCACAAGTCTGATGATCATTCTGATTTCTGAATGGCAAGCACCTACAGGACTTTAATAGAATAGTTCTTCTCTTCGTGGAACATCTCTGCTTTACATACAAGTGTAGAGGCATTGCACAGACAATGGGCTAATAAAAACTTCATAAATGGTGTGTGCTGCTTTCCATACTAAACTATCTAGGTGGTACCTTGAACTGTGGCACAGTGTGTTATGTGTCCCCAGACTGAGCAATTTCATAACCAGGAGGAGGAGCCGGGAGTTCCACATCTGGGTCCTCAGACAGGAGAAAGAAGAGAGACACAAAATGGTCTGGGCATTTGAAACCTCCAAAGCCTACCCCCAGTGGTACACTTCCTCCAACAATGAGTCTTAATCCTTAAACCTCTTAATCCTTCCAGACAGTACCACTACCTGCTAACCAAGCATTCAAATGCATGAACCTATGGGGGGGGCATTCTTATCAAACTATAACACATAACAATTCACATCACATTATTTTCTACTTCTAAGCCTTTGTGTACCTCAGTATAGCCTTTCCTTACCTAGCTTCTACTTCCTATTCAACTCACAAATTCTCCTTCTTTCTGCACGGTGTGGAAGGGATTGTGCTATATAATGAGGAGAGTTGGTCGAGTCCAACTCCCTGCAAGGCATGGCAGAATTCAGATGTGTTAGAATAGAGGGAAACAGAAGGTGTGCGTCTCTCAGGAGAAATATGTCAGTGACTGCAATGGATTGCCTTCAGTCAATGAATTATGATCTCCCTTCTTCCTCTCTTGTGTCCCAGTAGTTACTCTTTAATTATGGCTCCAAACCAAAGTCAGAGCCAATGTTCCAGTTCCTAGAATCTAAGTTGGTCCTGAAAGCTTTGGCTTCCTTCCTACTGGAGCCATGAGTTACCATGGAAGAATTCCAGGCTACTCGGAGAGAAGCCGCACATAGAGGCCCTGGAAGATGAGAGATGCCTGTGGAGAAGCACCCAGGTACCAACCATCCCAGGCTACAGGAACTGAACTACCACTTGATTGTAATCCCATAAGAAGTCTCAAGAGAGGAGACACCTACCAGGTCCTAGGTGTCACTCATGGAGAGAGAAACTCATTGCTGTTTTAACTCACTAAGCTTTTAGGCAAACTAATAGCTCAACCTATTTTGAGTGTGAACGTTTCACAATCATAAGCAAGGCCCTGGGTGGTCTGGGACCCCAACAGGAGCTGGGTGAACTAAAGCAACATGATGATCATCAGTGAAAGGAGAAAGGCCCCGAGTAGAACAGTAGCCCAGAGGAAAAGGGAAGATTCATTAGGATCTGAAATTCGATTCTGTGTAACTGCATCTTTTTATGCCATGCTGCATTTAAATAGAGGCAAATGCTACCCAGGTTTACAGAGCCTCAAAGAGTGCATCCATTTCCTCTTTTTAAAAATTATTCCAAGCACATGGGGAGGGAGGAAGAGGGAGAGAGAGGAAGAGAGAGTGAGAGAGAATAAAAACTCAATGATGAAACCTACTAAATTGTCTTAGTTGTGGTTAGGGGGTTTAGACTGACAAAGTGATCACCTTAGGGGAGTGGGTCTTTGTGTTTCTGGAATAATGTTCATTGCTTGGCACAAGGGAACCATTTATTTCCCATTACCATAAGCGTATGAGGCTCTGCCAAACTCCAGGGCAGTTAAAAGTGCAGGAAGAAACAGTTTCATATATGCCTATTCTGGTTGGTTTTCATCAATTTGACACAAACCTACACATATGTTAGAAGAGGGAATCTTTTTTTTTGTTTTGTTTTGTTTTTTATTTTTTATTTTAATTTTTATTAATTACACTTTATTCACTTTGTATCCCCCCATAAACCCCTCCCTCCTCCCCTCCTAGTCCCACCTTCCCTCCCCCTTCTCCACACATGCCCCTCCCCAAGTCCACTGATAGGGGAGGTCTTGCAGAAGAGGGAATCTTAATTAAGAATAAACCTCTATCAGACTGGCCTGCAGGCAAGCCTCTGGGGCAGTATCTTGATTAACGATTCATGTACAAAGAACCAGCCCCTTGTGGGTAGTGCCAACCCTTGGTACGTGGTCCCTGGGTTGTATAAGAAAACAAACTGAGCTATCTAAGAGGAGGAAGGCAGCAAGCAGCACTCTTCCACGTCCTCTGCATCCATTCCTGACCCCACGTTCTATACTGAGTTCCTGATCTGACTTCCCTGGATGATGGACTACAAGCTATACACCGAGAACCCTTTCCTCCACAAATTGTTTCAGATGTGGTGTTTTATCACAGCAGCAGAAACTCCAACTAAGACCATGCCCATAGGTTAGTCCTGGCCCTGTTCTGCAACTAAAGAAGAAAAACGGGTCATCGTTTGTCCATCTCTTGTTATTTAGAGAGTCTAGAATATTCACAAAGCCTCAGATAAAACTGAGAAATTTGGAATTTAAAACGAGCTCAAAGTCACTTGCTGCTTCTGTTTATTTGTTTGGTCTGAAATGATCTCCACACTGACTTACCATATGGCATTAAATCATTCTGGTCCCTGAGTTATTATTACATGATTCAAAGAGTATAATTTGCAGAGTTGCCAGCCCAGGCTGCACTGTGTCCCACACCAAAAAAAGACCACAAGGAGGGGAGAAGGAAAATGCCTGTTTCCTGGTAGCCCATATTTATGCAATTTTCTCCACCACAGATTGTTTTGGCAGTCTAGACAGAGTCTTGTAAAAATCCTCCCTTGATGTCATCCACATCCTTCCTTGATAGTTTTAGAATGAGTACAGAGCAAGCATGGCTCTTTTGGTGATGTGCAAATAATTAATCAATGCCACCTGGAGAGGCCTTAGGGTTCCAGTGATGCCTGCATGGGAGGGAGGGACAGAAAAGCCCACCATTGATTATATAAATAAATGCTGGTAGAAAGAAAGAAACACAATAGGGTATTCCATGTTTTAGCAGAGCTTTGTGAAAAATAAAACAGAAAAGTGGGCTAGAAACAGGGAAAGAAAAACCAAGGAAATTATTTTCTTGTTTTCAAAAATGTTTTATTTATTACCATTTATTCACTTTGTATCCCAGATGCAACCCCATCTCCCCCTCCCTTCCTTCCTCTTCTCCCTCTATGCTCCTCCCCTAATCCACTGATAGGGGAGGTCCTCCTCCCCTTCCATCTGACCCTAGCCTGTTAGGACTGGTTGCATTGTCTTCCTCTGTGGCCTGGCAAGGCTGCACCCCAAGGGGGAGGTGATCAGAGAGCCTGCCACTGAGTTCATTCCAGAGATCTTGCTCCCCTTACTAGGAACCACACTTTAAGACTGAGTCTATAGGCTACATTTGATCAGGGGGTTTAGGTCCTCCTCCATTGCTGGTGGGACTGTAAACTTGTACAACCACTTTGGAAAGCAATCTGGCACTTTCTCAGAAAATTAAGAATAGCGCTTCCTCAAGATCCAGCTATACCACTCTTAGGCATATATATGCTCAACTACACAACAAGGAAATTATGTTCTTATGGAGGTCAGGGACACACTCTGGAATTAGAGATTACTCAACAGTCAGTGTAAAAAAGAAAAGAAAACTTGTCTCTCTTGTAGGGAAGAAATACCTCCCAATTAGGATGCACCATTTAAGTTATGAGCCTGGCTATCATGGCACACACTTTTAAGTTTAACATTGAGGGATCAGAGGCAGGTAGATCTCAGAATCCAAGAACACCCTCCTCTATATGGTAAGCCAACAATATGCCCAGCCAACAATACATAATGAAACCTCATCTCAAAGAGGGAAGAGGTGGGGTAGAGAGGTAGCTCAGTGATTAGGAATGCTGTCTGCTCTTCCAAAGAACCTGTGTTTGAGTCTGAGCACCTATATGATACTTTACAACCATCTGTACCTCTAGCCTTTCCTGGCCTCCAAGGGTACCAAACATTTGGTACACAGACATACATGCAGGCAAAACACATTTTAAAAGACAATAAATTAAAAAATAAAATCTGGGTCATGAGAGCTAGAATTTACTAGCACTTGTGTGTGTGAGTGTGTATATGTATGTATGTATGCATGCATGCATGTATGTATGTGTGTATGTGTGTATGTGCAGGTATATGTGCATGCATGTGAAGGCCAGAGGTCAACATTGGAGTTCTTCCTCATTTGCTCTCACCTTATGTTTTGGAATAGGGTCTCACACTTGACCTAGAGCTCACTAATTTGGTTAATGTGAATGAGCAGCGCGCCTCAGAGATCGTCATGTCTCCACATGCCAGTGTTGGCATTACAGGTATAAGCCATGCTTTCCCATGAACTCCCTTCCCAGGCTCCCACCAAAGCACTTCACCATTTGGGTCATTTCCTCACATGCCTTTTTTCTTTTTAAGAAGTCCTTTTGTGTATCTGCCCGTAGATTAATAAATGTACCAATATATCTATGAGAGAGGAGCAGATGCAAACCCATGCTGGTTCTCTCTCATAGAATGTGTTCCTTCTTATGGACTCGTTGAAAAATCAGTGTTATTTGTTAGAAAATAACTTGGTCAAAAACATAGAAACAGACACCATGTCCCCATTAAAACTTTGAAGATTTTTTTTTCTCTTAAATCCATGGTATTATGTGCTTGAATTCTTATTGCAATCAGAGTCACTTTTAATTTACTCTTCAATAGAGTTAAATTCTACATGTACACACCCACACACACCAAATCATATAAAAAAAGTAATAAGCAATTTATTCTGTTCCTTTATCATTGTATTTTCTCTGCAGTTGTTTATTTCCAAGGAAAAGCAGAAAAAAATGTAGTACAGTTTTTACACTGACTCATTTTTGTATGTGCATCAGACTCCCATACCATGACATGCAAGAAGACACGTTGCAAGAAGAGTGAGTTTTCCGTTTCTAGCACACTAAGTTTGAGCACTGAACTCAAGGTTGACAAGGTTGGTGGCAAGTGCTTTTGCCCAGCTGAGCCATCTTGCTGGCCCCAGAGGGAGGATGTTGATGTTTTTCCTCTCTGCACCATGACTTCAGTCAGTGCTCTAGCCTCCCCTCTCTGCCTTGCTGTCTCTGGCCTTCCCTTCTCCAGGAACTGTCTTCATGACATCCTACTGGTTCCCCCCATTGAAATCCTTCCTGTACCTAAAGTGTGAAACTAATCATGTGCTCTTCTTTCATCTGACCTAAGAGCCCTTGGTAGCCTCTGAACAACCTCCAGGTCCCTGCTGTCAGCCTTGTGCTGTCCAGCCTTCTTTCATTTTATTTTATTTTATTTTATTTTATTTTATTTTATTACAATTTATTCATTGTATATGCCAGTTGAAGTCCCCTTCTTCAATTCCTCCCAGTCCCACCCTCCCTCTCTCTTCCCTGTATCCTCTTCCCCTAGTCCACTGAAATGAGGAGTTCTCCTTCTCTGTCATCTGGCCATAGCTTATCAAGTCTCGTCAGGACTGCCTGGATCCTCTTCCTCTGTGGCCTGGCAAGACCACATCCCCAGGGACAAGTGATCAAAGAGCAGGCAACCGAGTTCATGACAGAGGCAGCCCCGGTTCCCCTTACTTGGGACCCACATGGAGACTGAGCTGTCAATCGGCTACATCTGAGCAGGGGCTCTAGGTCCTCTCCATGCATGGTCTTTGGTTGGTGCATCAGTCTCTGCAGGACCCTCTGGGCTCAGATTTTTGTGGGAGTGAAAACTTGTACAACCACTTTGGAAACCAATCTGTCACTTTTTCAGAAAATTGGGAATAGCACTACCTCAAGATCCAGCTATACCACTCCTTAGCATGCACCCAAAAGATGCTGGCCAGCCTTTTAAGCTCAATATTGTACACTCAGTAAGCTAAATCAGGGACACTTCTTTTAATTAAAAATCTGTGGTTATATAAGAAAATGTGCTGAAATCTTAACAGACCTCAGAGAAGCCATAAGATGAAAACTCTTACTTAACCGCAGAAAGACTATTCAAAAGTATTTAAATAATATGAATAAAAATAACAGTAACTATAGATTCTGCCATTAACTGCATTTCTTTTGCAGTACAGTGCTCAAACTAGGATGTGCATCGACTACATATTTAGTGAATTGACGTACAGATCAACCTGCAAGTGAAAATCTTCAAAAGCAAAATTGTAAAAAGTCCAAGAACAAAAATCTTCAGCAGTAATTATTGTTTTGGATCATTTATCTCTTTGTGCCTTTCATTAAGATAGGTACTCAGGAATTGAGACTAACCATAAAATTACTAGTTCAAAGAATGCAGGGCTCCCAAAAGGAAATATTCAGAATGTAAACATTTCATTGTCAGGAAACATGGACAGATCTTACAGCTTTGAGCTATTGTAAGAAACCATTCAAAATTTTCTCGGCTTAAAAATGTGTCTTTAAACAAGCTCTCACTAAAACACTCTTTTTGCTGACATACAGCATATGTCTGTTGTGTGACTTTTCCTGGAAAGATGTGAATCAAAGTCTATTCACCCCAGACAAAGCACAGATGACAGACCAAAGAAATGTTTCTACCCAAGTCTGTCTAGGTAAGTCAGTCAGTCTTTTGGAATTACTTACAGGAGCCTGAGTAACTCAAAGGCAGCTACATCATCAATAGGCCCACTCCAGCATGAATGATGGCTCAGGAAAGCCACATCCCTGAACTCCTTGCCCAACTTGAAGTCAGCTCTGTGGGAGAGAGTCCTCCTGTCAAATGTTTACTGCTTTTTACAATTCCAAGGAGGGCCTTGTGAGTCTTGTAAATTTTCTTGTTTTCTGAACCTTGTCATTAGCGTTTATGAGCTACCCATCTGCCAAGAGGGAATGGTTCAGTTCAGAAGAAATAGCTTTATAATAGTGTCAATAGCAAGAGGTGTGTTTGTGTGTGTGTGTGTGTGTGTGTGTGTATTAGTCACATTTATTTATTGTTTGTTTGTTCTGATAACCTCAGCACCACAAGCCTATAAGCTGAGTACTATAATGACAGATACAGAAGCTGAGTAACTTATCCATATCACATGATAAGGGGCCATGACTTCAAAGCAGTTTTATTACAGAAAAGAATCCCCTCTCTGTTGCATTCCTTGTTGTTTCCTGCAGTTAGCTTGTGGTGCCAGGATTTCATGTCTTTGATGAAGTCTATTTGTGGCTACACATTTGCTTTAGAAAGTATCACTACTAATGCAGTTTTTTAGTACAACAAGAACATTCCCAGCTCAGGTGTGTATTACCTAAGGACCTGCTATGCTGGACATATGTGTCACCAAAGATCAACCTTGGGTAGCAGCTCAGAGTCTGTTGTCTCACACAAAAGAGGATTAGTTACATGGACTTTTGTGGGAGGATGGGAGGCAGAAGCAAGTGTTATGAAAGACCATTACAGAAAAATAGGAAATTGAGCAAAAATGACAATCAGGGAAAAGTAAGGACACACCTCTGGGAGAGAGTAGGGTTTCCAAGTGAGGAAAAGCCATTGAGCTTTCTTATCTGTGTTTTAATGGGGAGTGTCAGAAACAGGACAAAGGCTAAGGTGGTTTCGATGAGGCTGCTTGCTTTGCTGAGCTATCATGAGCTGATGGAGGGCATGCAGGCTCTATGCGTCGCCCCTGGCCTAGCCATGGAAGTGATCATGAGCTGTTCACACACTGCCCAGCCAGAAGAAGTGGTTTTCAGCCCCCCTTTGTCCGTCTATGTCTTATTCTTTGTTGAGTGCTGAGCCTGTGTGCCATCAGGGACTGACAGTTTCACTCAGCTCTCTTCATTGTCATGGCAGCCATGGAGAGTCTGAATTTGTTCTTAGTTAATTCCTTTGTTACATATGGCGGTGATAGTCACAATCTTTAGCATCCAGATTTACTGTAGACGGCGGTAAGGGCAGAATGAAGTAATTCTTTAAGTTCTTAGGCACTGGTAAGGCCAGATCTCTGCCCATTGTCAGAGAGGGGTTGAGCCTTGTGGACAGAGCCTGGACTTTGGGTTAAGGAAGAAGCTTTGCCTATCAGCTCCACCACTGTAAGCAATTTCTTCCTGTGGCTCTTCAGTTTGCTGATTTGGTGAAGTTTCTAATCTTTCAAGGACACACCGAATATTAATCACAGTGAGTATATAAAGTACTTATATTTCATATATAGTACATGGCTGCCATTTGAAGGTGTGAAACATTCTAGATAGTGCTGTTATGTAAAAGAAATAAAGCATTGGTGTCTCCTCTATCAGGTGACTTAAGAATTAAGTGAAATATGACAGCTCAGTCTCCAAGTGGGTTTCCTAGTAAGGGGAACAGGGGCTGTCTCTGACATGAACTCAGTGGCTGGCTCTTTGATCACCTCCCCCTGGGGGGGGGTGCAGCTTTACCAGGCCACAGAGGAAGACTATACAGACAGTCTTGATGAGACCTGATAGCCTAGGGTCAAATGGAAGGGGAGGAGGACCTCCCCTATCAGTGGGAAGGGGCATGGGAGGAGAAGAGGGAAGAAGGCAGGATTAGGAGGGAATGGGAGAGGGAATGAGGGAGGGGGCTACAGCTGAATATAAAGTGAATAAATTTAAACATAAATTTAAAAAGAATTAAGCAAATTAATATAAGCAAAGCTATCAGAACCATGCTTGAAATGATAAATATACTTATTATATTGTCATAAGCTAATTCTATTTAAACTTTGTAAGTTATACATATTTTTGAGAATATTTTATTTATTAATTTTTCCAGGTGGAAACTATAAATAATACTATAGAAACAGAATTATTTTCTCTCTTTGTATAAAGATTTGAATTCTAATTATTCAACAGGGTCATTTAAATAGCTTTCATCTTTAGCACCTTTAGCTTGTAAGACTGATAAGCCATTTACAAACAAACACTCTCATTTAAAAGATGTATCATAATTGTATTTTAATATTTTTGTTTTAATATTTTGAAGCAGTTGTAGATAGATTCTAATTTGATGCCATAATTATCTAAAAAAATGATTGATTTAAAAATTAGTTTACATTTTGTTTTTAATTGACTTTGACAAAGAGAAAAATGAATGTCCAAATGGAAAATCAGAAGGAGAACAAACCTCAAAGATAATTTATATTTCTTTCTGGAACATCTCAGGGAAGGTTTTTGGGAGAGTGATGGAAAGGAGATTAGGGTGTGAGGCCTGTGGGTTCCCACAAATGAGTTGAAATCCCACTGAAGTCTTAGTTGCTATAGGAAACCAACAGAAACAACAACATAGAAAGGGTTTTCTGGATTTAAGATGATGATTTATTACACATCATTTGACAATGCTAAATGGAGACTCAGAGTTGATCTCAGTTCTGAGTCTACCATTGGTAAGGGCTGCACATTTAGGTAATTTGTTTAATCTCTCTGCCTTGCAGCACAGCCCACTGTAATGTTTGTTGGTTTAACTTGGTGTTTTTAATCTCCATTTTAATTTTCTCTATATTTAAAGATTCTCATAAACAAATCAAAAGGGAAATGAGTGACTAAAACATTTCTAACCCTGTCTATGCAGGGCCTTATGTTAAACAGAATGTTTTTTCTTTTTTCTTTTTTTTTTCTTCAGTTAATTCACATTTACTAAACAGTAATGCTCAGTAATATGCATGTGAAAATGCAAAAAGAATCTATATTCTTCAGAACTCTGCAACTGGTAGAAGAAACAGTGGCCTGGGAACAGTTTCACAGACACCAACCCACCAACAGTATCAGGAGAAGTGTTCTGACTACAATTCGAAAGATGAATGGTGAGTATTTAGGTCAGCTTGTAATCAATACTCATTCATACATGAACTTGATGCTATTGACCTCATTTGTATCTATGAAATGGTCCTTTTGATGACAAGAAAGTGGTTTGGCAGGCGTTGGGTATTTAACACATGTCACTACTCACGTAGTTAGCCCTCTAGAAGCTGTATTTATAATACAACCATCATAGCCTTGCCTATTCTGGCCTTGCTTCCTGTCAATCTCAGGTGGTAGCTCAGAGACAAGCAGTGCTAATTCAGCCAGGTGCGTCTCTCAGATGAGGTAACTAGCATAGACATCAAAGGAACACAGGACATCTAGGGGTGATTGTGCGGTGTTCCATAAAAGGCCAAAGCTCCTTTGAGAACTACACTAATGTGATTTAAAATGTCCTGGGGCATTGCCAGAAAGCTAATCCCTCTTACGGCAACCAGCCTCTTAAGCCCAAAGTCTAGCTGTTTACTTTAGTCTCAAGCATTAGAAACAATGAAGTGCTTACAGGATAGTTTTGCTCTTCAAGCAGTCTTTGCCCTGTTTTACACATACAATCAAGCTCACAAAGGGATATGTCACAGTTTGTTTCCTCCCCAAGTAACAGACTGTTAATAATATTGACAATTACAGCCTTCAGAGTCCTCATCTGAGCCTGTCTCATTGTCACCTAATGAAATCTTTTGAGATTATCTGCAATGGAATATATTGTTTGCCTTGAATTTTGAGACCCAGAGACATGAACTGACTGGATGGCAAGAATCTAGTAGGAGGACATTAAAATGTTCGCCTACTCAGGATTCATCTGAAATGCTGTTGATGTGTCTAGGTGTTTTGGTTTCTTAGCATATCTTGGGGGAATGGAAGTTAAAACACTGAGCCAAACGCTGCAGAGTCTTGTATGACACAGTTCCCAGGGGCTGGTGTGTGTGAGATGTAGGCCAGGGGAGATGGCTGCTTGAGCAAGACAGGACAATCTTTTCATCTTTATAATTTATTGTCTTAAACTCACCTTTGTCAGTGTAAATTGCACCTGTTAACCAGGTACCGAAACCAAGAAACCATGTTCTACCAAAAATGGCTTGCAAGTTACTGTAAGGAGAGGAATATATCTTCATAGAAGAAAAAAGTTAGCTTCTAGAGAGTAAAGAATACTTTAGATTATATTTCATTTTTGAAGAAATTACTTTGAAATAGTTTTTCGCTAAACATAATCTATAATGCTTTATATATAAGTAATATGCCAGAGGTATGTGTTAAAATCACAAAAAGTAGAACAATATTTAAGTTTTGAAAATTTCTTACTTAGCTTTTTTTCAAATTGCTTTTTATGTAGCAAGAGCAATTAGAATGTAAAATTTTCACCAGTCTTAAAACACCTCGTTTTTTAAAACTGTAGTTTTACATTTACTCAGCCTATTGTCTGAAATGGCATCTGCTGCTATTGTGAACTGTCTTTCTCCAGGACCTTCAGTTTGCTTCCTGTGCACACTCTTAAGGTACTGCCTTTCCTCACACATGTGGAGGAGACTTGTGATAAAGTTCCCTTAGTTAAACATGAAGAGGACAAAGAGCAGACAGAGATAGAAGTGCGTGTGCTTGCACCACATAAGCACGCAGAGAAAAGGGCATGATTGGCAGTAGCTTGTCAGCACCCGAGTGCAGAAAACGTGGTCAGTGAAATGGTTCAGGTTCCCAAGAGAAATTAAGGTCCATGACTTAGAAGTATAGTGAAAGTTTCGGTTTCTTTAAAAATGCAGTTATGTTATATGAATACGTTTTTGTTTTAATCCCAGGTGTGGGATAAGAGGCTGCTATACAGCAGGTGATTATGATTTGCCTCGTGCACTAGCAGGGATGTGATTTTTTGCCAGCTGCAGCTCATATTCATTTGGAATTCTGGGAATCTTGAGAGGGTATGAATGCCCGAGCCCCAAGAGGAGCTGGAGGCATTCCAAAGAGGTAGCTGCTGCGGCTGCTGCCGCTGCAGCTGATGATGATGATGATAATGATGATGGTGATAATGAGATGATGATGGTGATGATGAGATGATGATGGTGATGATGAGATGATGATGATGATGATGATGATGATGATTTGTCTTGCTGCTGCTTTTGCTATTACATTTGCTATTGCTAGGTTATTGCTTTGCTAGAGTTGCCCCCAGAGAACCCAATGTCCCAATGTCAGCAGGAAGTAACCTATAAAGGTCTACATAACCTTTTTTTCTCTCCTACCTAGTGTTAGGAGACTGGAAGGAATTAGGGTGGAATGAGGGTTCGAAGGGAGGTAGAGGTATAAGAACCCAATAAAATAACAATGACAACAAAATGCCAACACAGAAGAATTATGTCTTGAAAGTGGAAGTGGACAAAAATCATAAGATTCCTACAAACAGGCTGAAGGGTAATATGAAAAATTATGCTTAAAATGTATTTATTATAAGTTTGTGTGTGTGTGTGTGTTTGTGTGTATGTGTGCGTATGTTTAGATGACAACTTTGTGAAATCAGTTCTCTTTGTCTCAAGGGTTTCCAGGAGTTGAACTCACATGGCCAGGCTTGCCTGGCAAGCACCCTTTCCTGCTGAGCCATCTCGACAACCTCCAAATATATTATTGATGGCAATGTTCAAATTAGAGGATTCAATAAAACTTTACTAAAACTGATGAGATACCACTGAAGATTCACTTACTAAGTTCACTGTGAAAACCCCTAAATTAGTTACAGTTTTTCAGAGTAGAAAAAAAAAAATAAAAAGCTAATGGGAAAATCTGATCTTAGTTAAAAACAAAACAAAAAACCCCAAATCCTCACTCCAGTGTTTTTCTTCCAATCTATATCTAGGTGCTTCCAGGTATTGTGAAAAGTCTTGTTTGTACTGTTAGTTGATGCAAGTGTCAGAATATGGTTTTTATTTTATTTTTGTGGTGCTAGGGATGGAACCCAGGGCCTTGTGCATGCTGAGCAAGCGTTTTTTTTTGTTTTGTTTTGTTTTTTGTTTTTTTTTTTTTATCAGTTACATTTTATTAACTCTGTATCCCAGCCGTGTCCCGATCCCTCACTCCCTCCCAGTCCCTCCCTCCCTCCCTCATCTCCACCGTGCCCCTTTCCAAGTCCACTGATAGGGGGGACCTCCTCCCCATTCATCTGATCCTGTTTTATCAGGTATCTTCAGGACTGGCTGCAAAGCCCTCCTCTGTGGCCTAACAGGACTGCTCCTCCCTTCGGGGGTGGGGAGACCAAAGAGCCAGTCATTGAGTTCCTGTTAGAAATAGTCCCTGTTCCCCTCACTTTGGGAAACCAATTGGTTACTGGGCTACCACAGGCTACATCTGAGTGGAGGTTCTAGGTTATATCCATACATGGTCCTTGGTTGAATGTCAGTCTCAGAAAAGACCCTGTGCCCAGATATATTTGGTCCTTGTGGAGCTCCTATCCTTTCCCCATCAGACTAACTCCCCTTCTTTCTTATGATTCCCTGTACTCTGCCAAAGGTTTGGTCATGAGTCTTTGCTTTGAAAACACTGCTAGTTAGAGTCTTTCAGATGCGCTCAGTAGACTCCTGTCATACGTTCAATGCACATCCCATCTGTCTTTCTAAATGAGGATTGATCATCTTACCCCATGTCCACTCAATTGATTATCTTTTTTAGGTGTATAGATTTCATTATGTTTATCATATCTTATAGGTCTATATAAGTGAGTATATCCCATGTTTGTCTTTCTCCTTCTGGGATATTTCACTCAGAATGATCTTTTCTAGATCCCACCATTTGCCTGCAAATTTCATGATTTCCTCCTTTTTGATTGCTGAGTAGTATTCCATTGTATAAAAATACCACAATTTCTGTACCCATTCCACCGTTGATGGACATCTGGGTTGTTTCCAGGTTCTGGCTATTACAAATAGAGCTGCTATAAACATGGTTGAGCAAGTGTCCTTTTTGTGTACTTGAACAAACTTTGGGTATATACCTAGCAGTGGTATAGCTGGGTCTGGAGGAAGCACTATTCCTATTTGTCTTAGAAAGAGCCAGATAGCTTTCCAGAGTGGTTGTACCAGTTTACATTCCCACCAGCAGTGGAGGAGGGTTCCCCTTTCTCCACAACCTCTCCAGCATGTGTTATCGCTTGAGTTTTTCATCTTGGCCATTCTGATGGGTGTAAGGTGATATCTCAGGGTCGTTTTGATTTGCATTTCCCTGATGGCTAATGAGGATGAGCATTTCTTTAAGTGTTTTTCTGCCATTCGATATTCCTCTGTCGAGAATTCTCTGTTTAGCTCTGTTCCCCATTTTTTAATTGGATTCCTTGGATTCTGAGCAAGCGTTTTAGCCAATGAACTACATCCTCATTGCCCTTTAAGTTCCAAAACAACCTGCATCTTTGGCATGTAGTCAGTATTTTGCCCAGTGGCGGCTCATGGTTAATTTCCAAAACCTGTTGTTGTTTTTACATTGTTGAAAGAGAAGAAACACAGTCCATAGTACTTAGAGGTGGGGTCTTTGAAAGTGGTTAGGACTGGAGAAGGTAATTAGTCTAGTGCTTACAAGATTCAGTCTTGGAAGCTTTATAGAGAGAGCTACCTCTCCCCTTTCCCAAGCCCCCAACACAGCGAGTCTTTTGACATCAGTCAGTACTCCATGCTGCTATGGGACTCTTCCAGCATGGCTATAATTAGAATCTGAATCCATCTCAGATTTCAATTTTCCAGAATGGAGAGTAACAATAACCCTTTTTCTTGTCTTTTTAAAAATTAAAGCAGCCTTCCTTATGCGTTTCACTAAGTAACAAGCAGTTATGATGACATGATCAAGATCATGCCCTCCAGATACCTACCTGCCGGTCAGTACTATTTTATACCCATTATCTGATGTTTTTTGGATATGCTAGGTATTTTATTTTTAATTAATTACAAAAGATTCATCCATTTCTTATTGTGACAGGGGGTTGGGGACACTGAACAGAACATTTAAATTATTTGGAATTCTACACTGCTTCATATATAGCCACTTTTCTCCCTCCAGCCCCTCCCTCCAGCTCACCTCTCCCTCTTCCTCCTCTCACTCTCAGATTGGTAGCCTCTTATGCCTCGATTATTAGTGTTGCACACCAATATTTGTATATATGTATGTTGCACACACGCGTGTGCATGCGCAAATATATAAAAATGAACCGCTTCGTCTGTTTTTGTTGTTTGTGTGCATACGGTTTCGGAGATGGCTACTCTGTATTGGATGATGGGTTGGGAGCTCATGCCTGGGACAGGCTAATTCTCCTTCTCTTGGTTTTTCTGTGTAGGCGTGGGACCCTGTGAGATTTTCCTCTGCCAGGTCAGCATGTGTAATGACAGTGTCATTGTTCAGGTCTTGTTTGTGCAGCCATCTCTAGTAGACACTGTCTCAGAGCAGACTTCCTGATTCTGTGGCTCTTAAAATTCTCTCCGCCCTCTTCCTTGATATTCCCTGAACTAGAGATACAAGAACTGTAATATATATGTATTCAGGGGGGCTAGGCTCCCCATAATCCACTCATCTCTGCATTGTATCCAGTTGTGGTTTTTTTGGTTTGTTTGTTTGTTTGTTTGTGATGCTCTCTATTGGCTGTAGAGAGAAACTTCTTTGATAAAAGGTGATAAACACACTTATCTGTGGGTATAAGCTTTAGAATACGGTTAAGGAATCATTCTGCTCTAGCAAAGAGGCAATAGTAGTTTTTTTGTTTGGGTCCATGACCTCACTAGCCCAGGTAATTTGGCTATGTTCCCAGTATGAAACATGATTTCCCTCCTGTTTGGTGGTCCTTAAGTCCAACTAGAGAACTATTGTTTACCGCCCACATGTAGGTGCCACCGCTGCACCTAGCAGTCTTTTGACATGCTGCCGTTTGTTGTAGTTCTGTAGTGTCATAGCCAGGTGGAACCCTTCGTTGCTATCCTTTCTCGACAGCTGGCATAGCATTTTCTGATACGATGAAAGTTAGACCACAGGAAGAAAGCTTTCAGGTTAAATCCAGCTCAAATCATGAAAGTCTTTAGTCTTCAGCAATGGAGGCAAACCTTCAACCTCTGAGAGAAAACAAAGCACAAGGGCAGTAGCTCCTATTGTTTGGGAGCCACCTGGATTACACGACCAACTACTTTAAAAGAAAATTTCTTGTGCCTGGTATTGGATTTCTGTTGTCATTATTGTTAGCCTTACTGGCTCATTTCATACATTTTTTAAGCTCTGCTTTTTTTCATTAAACCAATACAATTTATTCAGATATATTCTTAATTATTATTTTAACAGTACATTTTTTTCAAATTAATTATGTCTGAAAAAAAATTCAGCCTAATGCCAACTATATGGTATTATTAATTTTTATTAATATCGAGATAGGGTGTGGTGGCTTGAATAGGACTGGCCTCCATAGGCTCATATATTTGAATGCTAGGTCCCCCCTCCCCCCGCCCTTGGAAAGGATTAAGAGGCATGGCCTTAGGCTCCTGTCTGCAAGCACAGCAGAGTATCATTATTAGTGTCAGGGGCTGGCTCTCTATCGTGGGGTGGGTCTCAGGTTGGGCCAGTTATTGGTTGGACTTTCCCGAGGTCTGGGAGGCTCCACCCTGCAGCAGATGGGAACAGATATTGGGACTTGCTGCCAAGCATGGGGCAGAGCTCCAGGGGTCCTGTGGAAATGTTGGGGGAAAGATGGAAAGATCTGAAGAGTACAAGAACCTCACAAGAATTCCAACAAGAGATGACTAACCCAGTCCCATGAGGGCTTTCAGAAACTGAGACAGCAACTAAGTAGCATGCATAATCTGGACATAAGCTCCCTGCACACATGTAATGGACAGGCTGCTTGGTCTTCATATGGGGTGCCTGGTGCGTGGAAGGGGGCAGGGCTGTTTCTAACATGGACTCTATTGCCTACTTTTGGATTACCTCCCCCTGGCAGGGCTACCTTGCCTGGCCTCAGGAGATGAAGATATGCTCAGTCCTGTTGTGAGTTGATGTGCAAGGGAAGGTTGATACCCATTGAAGGGGGCTCTCCTTTTCTGGGGGAAAGGGAGAGAAGAAGGGGGTAAAGGAAAAGGGAGCTGGGAGAAGAAGAGGGAGGGTGCACCCTTGGGATGTAAAATAAATTTTAAAAAGAAAGTACAAATAAATTTTAAAAAAGAGGTGTGGCCTTCTTGAAAGAGGTGTGTCGCTGGGGGTAGATGGTTAGGTTTCCAAAGCCTACAACAGGTACAGTTTCTCTCTCTTCCACCAACTTGCAGATTAAATCTAGGCTCTCAGCTATGGCTCCAATGCCATGACTGCCTGGCTGTCTGCTACCATGCTCGCTGCTATGATGGTCATGAACTCATCCTCTAAAACTGTAAACAAGTCTTCAATTAAGTGCTTTCTTTTTATAAATTGCCTTGATCATGTGTCTTTTCACAGGAATAGGAAAGGAACCAAGACACAAGTCTCCCTTTGCAGCTTATGCTAGCCTGGAACTTGCAATGTTTTCCAGGCTAGTCTCAAACACATGTTGGTCCTCCTGCCATAAACTCCTGCGGTCGGGGACAATAGGTATAAACTATCACACTCACCCTGAATACACATCTGAGTTAGGTCCTTTAAAAAAGGAAAGAAGGAAAATGACTACAACAGAGTCCATCACCTGTGCACAGCACAGCACTTGGAGTCCAGACAACCCCAATGACAACAGATGAAGTTCACTTTCAGGGGAGTGATGTCTCTGCTTTGTTAGCCATGTCCTCAGCAGATGACGCAATGCAGGAGCTACATAGCTGCTAGTTATGTTCTGTTGTATTGAGTGGACATTGCAAAGTGAAGCCCTACACGTTACCATGAATTGTCATAAATGCACTTTCAAGTAACAGCTAGCTTTGTGGTGGTTTGAATGAGAGATATCCCCCAAAGGTTCATGTGTTTGAAAACCTGGTCCCTAGTTGGAGAGTTTATGGAAACCTTGGGAGGTGTAGCCTTGATGGAAGAAGTGGGTGAACGTTGATAGATTATACCATTGCCCCACTTCCTGTTCTATTTCTGTTTACTCCTTTTGTGTGGATAAAATGTGATCAGCCAGCTTCTCTGCTCTGTCACCTGCTGCCATGCTCACCCCACCAATATGGATTTCCACCCTCTGGAACCACAAGCCAGAATAAACTCTTTCTTCTATAAGTTGTTGTTGGTATTTTTATCACAACAGAAAAGAAACTAATACAGGTTCCCTCTATTCATCTAATGATAGCACCAAGTTGCTAATAGCGAAACACATCATCATAAATTTTAACACCATAAAGCAATATCTGGCAAAGCACAGAGAAAACAGCTGCCCCTGTGATATGTAGCAACTCAACTGGTGATAGTGATAGCACAGTGAGTGCCTTAGATTACTGTTCCAGTAGGATTTCTCAGTTCTTCTTCTCTGTGTCTACTGGGCCTAAATAAAAACATCTGGCTCTTGGTTGGGATATCAGGAAATAAAATGGTTCCTCTCCTCTCCTCTCCTCTCCTCTCCTCTCCTCTCCTCTCCTCTCCTCTCCTCTCCTCTCCTCTCCTCTTCTCTTTTTTTCTCCAAATAACTTATGTGGTTAGATTGGGGTTCCTTAAATTATTGCAATCCCAGTCAGTCATATTTTCCAGGATGGCTTGCTTCTCAGCATCCCGATAGTATATAGTAACCCAGGGCCAGTCTGAATTTTACTTGGCAAGGGTAACGTTAGTAGTTAATTTTGGGGGGCCCACTATTGGACAGTAATCATCATACAGTATTTTTCAATCTGATTTTTCATTTCATTGATCTCATTTGGCTCTTGCTATACACTGTGAAGTTCTGAAGCGTGGGAATACTTAGCAAAAAGCAGAACATGAAAGAGAGGATTGAGTAATCTTGAAAGCCAAGAGATTTTTTTTTTTTTACTCATAACTCCAGACTTGGGAGTGATTTTCTTAGAAGGATATGTATCATAGTTAGAGTTCCAAGGCATGGCATGAAAGGAAGACACAGTAGTTGGTCATCAGACATGGACAGTATTGGGGACACAGCTTAAGGTTTATTGAAAGCTTTGGAAATAGAGAACACTGTGATGTCCATGCACAGCTAGTGTTCCGGGGTATCCCTTCTGAAGATACTAAAAATTACAGAGGCTCAAATTTCTTGTTTACAATTGTATAGTATTTGCCCATGACTTACACACATCCTCTTGTATACTTTAAATCATCTCTATGTTACTTAGAATACTTGATCCAATATAAGACTCTGTGGAAACAATTGTATTGTTTAGAGAAGAGTGACAATTTCAGAATGGCTGCACATGTTTAGTTCAGATTAAATATTTCATGCATATTTGATTCCCGATTGGCTGAATCTTCACATATGTAGAATCTGTGCAGAGAGGACCAACTATATTGGCTTGTATCCTAACACTCAGGAGGCTGAAGGAGGGGGAATCTCATGCTTAACACCATCCTGTTAAACAAGACTGTATGTTAAAAAAAAATACAGTTGTAAGAGTGACAGGAGGGATTGTTTATAGCTAGCTCTATAAAAGGGGCCTATTTTCACAGAATTCTTACGCAAGTCACAGAGAAAGGGTCTTAAAGAAAGCTTATCATACCACAAAATTAGGAAGGGGTAATATTGTGGGAAGGCCCACAAAAGCTAAACCTCTTACCTAAAACACACACACACACACACACCACACAATTGAAGGGGCAGGACATAAGACCAGCTGTGTAGCTAGAAGCCAGTGGTCTTTTGTTGCGTGATGAGAAATCATAAACTGCATAAATAAACTATATTAGTTAGCATCTTAGTCAGAAATGAAAATGCATTTGAGCTTACACAGGCAAAAAAAGGCAGGTATCAGAAGGTTACCAGGAAACTCCTTGAAGAGAAAGGAAGGTTGGAGAACTCACTTCCGAATACATTATAAGAGGTAGTCATGGTCTAGTTGAAGCCAGAGCTGGTGATTATGGCAACTAGTACTGGCTTGTTGGCCTCTGAAGCTTCATGGCCAGCATTGTGCTTTACCATGACTACTCCTCCTCCTCCTCCTCCTCCTCCTCGCTCTCTTCTTCTTCCTCCTCCTCCTCCTCCTCCTCTTCTTGTTCTTTTTAAGACAGGGTTTCTCTGTGTAGCCTTGGCTGTCTTGGAACTCACTTTGTAGATCAGGCTGGCCTCAAACTCACTAAGATTCACCTGCCTCTGTCTCCCAAGTGCCGGGATTAAAGGTGTGTGCCACCATGCCTGGCCCATCATGGCTGTTCTTTTCATGTTTCCAATTTTGCTAAATGAAACGGGGATGTGCAGAAAAAGCACATGTCTGGTATGCGCATTTTTTACCTGCACTGACCTCATTTCCCGCTCACTCTGTTTGTGGCTCCAGATGGAATCTGTCAATCTCACTGCAAACATGTTGTGGTTTGAGGTAAAGTCGCTGAGAGATGGAAGTGCCTGCCAAGTCACTGGTCAGTATTGTTCAGATTCCCCAGAGAAAAATGTTCTGGGGGCTGGGGTGGAGGAGTAGGGCTGGTTGGAGGAGAAATTGGAGGGGAGAGACTGGAGGGTGAACTTATCAAAACACATTATATACATGTATGAAAGTCTCTATTAAAAACAGAGAAAGGAACCAAGAAATTCAGAGAAGAGGGGAGCTGGGTAGAGCCTGGGATTTGTCCCAGTATCTGTGGTAGCAATGCTGATGTCTAACTGCATTGCATTGCAAAGTGATTAGAAAGTCTGGTAGCATGAAAGTCCATATTGCATCAACATGCTTTGAGCCATAGTTACAGCATGATATGCTGAGTAAGGACTACATTTTCAGACTTCTGTACACAAGGGATCTTGATGAACTCCTTGAACAATGTCTTTAACAGGATACAAATGTTTTATGTTTATAGTCTAGTAAGTGATTCTCTGAAGACCATAAAAGAAAGCTAGAAGTGGAATGGAGCAGAGGGCAGGGCAATAAGCTTAGAGGCTTTAGAAGCTAATCTGAAGAAGAGAATGATTATTGCTTTGATTAATGGAACCAACTGACTGCAATTAAATGGAAATTTAAGCAGAAGGTTCTAGCCTATCGTTTTTTTTTCTTCTTGTACTGTGAGTCAGCAACCTTTCCCAATAGTTAGATATTTCTTTGAGCATTATTAATGTCAGCCTTATGCTTTTTTGTTTGAATAAATGATATATACTCAAAGAAACACAATAAGGTGGTACTCAAAAGACTTCTGAATCTTTTTAATTTAGGGGCGCAGAGACTCTGAGCAAAGTAATGTCTCTAAAAACATTTGAGTAGCAGAGCAAGAACTCATGAGCCCAGTGTTTGATTTCCCATTGGTACTCTGTCAGTATGTGAATGGCTGTCCTCACTTTTATTATTGCAAACTTTATTTTGTAGAAGTACCAGCGTGGTCCAGAGTCCACAAATTTTATACACTGCTAACAGTGCTGAGCTCAATTGATACTCAAAGATTCCAAGTGTAGCTACACTCTTTTCTAAAGACTTGTTATCTGCATGGCATATTAGTCTGCATAGCCTAGCACGAGCAGCTTTCCATTGAGCATTGTTTTCTGCCTCATGATGAGTTCAATCTGCCTCAGTAAACTCTTTCAGGTGTTGAACGAGAATGTCAGAGATCACCTTTATTATACGCAGGGTGTGTGGCGCCATCTTAAACAAAGACCAACTAAGGAATAAGAAAAGTCACTCTTTACTATGGGTCCACTCCACAGGCTAGTGCCACCATTTCCAAAAGAAGGCATTTTTTTGAGATTTTTTTAAATTTTATTTTAAATTTATTACAGTTTATTCACTTTGTATCCCAGCTATAGCCCTGCCCTCATGCCCTCCCTCCTCCATCCCAATCCCACTCTCCTTCCCTCTTCTCCTCCCATGTCCCTCCCCTAGTCCACTGATAGGGGAGGTCCTCTTCCCCTTCCATCTGTCCCTAGATTATCAGGTCTCATAGGACTGGCTGCATTGTCTTCCTCTGTGACCTGGTAAGGCTGCTCCCCCATAAGGGGGAGGTGATCAAAGAACCAGCCACTGAGTTCATGTCAGAGACAACCTCTGTTCCCCTTACTAGGGTACCCACTTGGAGACTGAGCTGCCATGGGCTACATTTGTGTAGGAGTTCTAGGTTATATCCATGAATGGTTCTTGATTGGACTATCAATCTCAGAAAAGACCCTTTGGCCCAGATATTTTGGTTCTGTTGCTCTCTTTGTGGAGCTCCTCTTTCCTCCAGATCTTTCTATCTCACCTTTCTTTCATAAGATTCCCTGCACTCTGCCCAAAGTTTGGCTATGAGTCTCAGTATCTGCTTTAACAGCCTGCTGGGTAGTCTTTCAGAGGCCCTCTGTGGTAGTCTCCTTTCCTGTTCCCTGTTTTCTCCCTCTTCCAATGTCTATCCCATTTGCCTTTCTGAATGAGGATCAAGAAGTTAAAGCAACAAACCAAGTAGTCCAATTATAAAATGGGGTACAGAGCTAAACAGGGAATCCTCAATAGAGGAATATCGTATGACATAGAAACACTTAAAGAAATGCTCAACGTCCTTAGTCATCAGGAAAATGCAAATCAAAACAACCCTGAGATTTCACCTTACACCCATCTGAATGGCTAAGATAAAAAACTCAAGTGACAACACATGCTAGAGAGGCTATGGAGTAGAGGAACCCTCCTCCATTGCTGGTGGGCTTGTACAACCACTGTGGAGATCAATCTGGTGCTTTCTCAGACCATTAGGAATAGTGCTTCGTCAAGATACAGCTATACCACTCCTAGGCATATATCCAAAAAATACTCAAGTATTCAAGGACATTTGCTCAACCATGTTTATAGCAGCTTTATTCTTAATAGCTAGAATCTGGAAACAGCCCTGATGTCTCTCAATTGAGGAATGGGTACAAACCTTGTGGTACATTTACACAACAGAATACTACTCAGCAATTAAAAACAAGGAAATCATGAAATTTGCAGGCAAATGGTGGGAACTAGAAAAAAAATCATCCTGAGTGAGGTATCCCAGGAGCAGAAAAACACACATGGTATATACTCACTTATAAGTAGATATTATCCACATAACATAGGACAAATATACTAAAATCTGTACTCCTAAAGAAGCTCAGCAAGAAGGAGGACCCTGGGTAAGATGCTCAAAAGAAGGCATTTTAAGTAAAGAAAATGACCTAGAGACAGGTGGCTGCAGGCTACCACTGAAATGTCTAATAGTCCTCAGGTTCAGCTAAGCAGAAACCATTATGCTGGCTGGGCATAGTGAGAAGAAAAAAAAAGTCATCTCTTCAGCAGAGGCAGAAGTAGAGGAAGTGGACATGAGCATCTCCAAAAACAAGATCAGAAGAAATCAAAGATTCCATTCCACTTCTTTTTTCACTGTGATAAATACTCATGACAGTTACACATGGGATCACTACATCTTAGGCATTTGGAATTGCTCCATTTAATGTGCTGGTTTCTATATGGGTCCATGGTTAAGGTTAGAAAGCAGCAGGATTTCCTCTTCCCTGACCCATTCCCTCCCTTCCCATTTGGTTCTTCGACACCCTCTGACTTACTCTTGATCTCAGACAATTATAAACCACTACCTATACCCAGTCTGGGCCACTTTGTGGTTTGGATTAGCCAATGGAAGATTCTGGAAGTAGGCTAGATAAAAGAGAAACCAGGGTATTTCTTCAACACTTTCTCTGCTTTCATGCTATATTTTGGAGGTTCCTATCACAAGAGTGCTGTCCTGGACCTGGGCAATCTTCACCTTGAAGCCTTTCTTTAGAGTGTTTGTGCGTGTGTGTGTGTGTGTGTGTGTGTGTGTGTGTGTTTGTATGTATGTGAGTGAGTGTGCCCAAGAATACTGATGTCTGTATACTTTTTTCTTGCATACCTTTCCTTTTGGCATCCCAGTGGTTTCAACCCATGAAGCGGACCAGGAAAAGAAGCAACGGTTTGTTTTTTATTTTTCCTAGTTTGCTCATTGTAGTAGTGTGGTTCCAGCTCTTCCCCTCTGATTATCCATACAGGGAAATGTCCCTTCTACACTGCTTTCCTTCATGTTCATCTTTAATAAAGCTACAGGCAGAAGCATGGAAGGGCATCCCAATGTCATGTGTTAGATTTTCTAACAAACTTGTTACCCTGGAAACAACCTATTCTCTAAAACGACTTCACACATCTGAGAGAAAATCTGTTCCCTACTGTGATCCTAATGATGCATCCAAGAATGAAAGCCATGACAAAGGATGAAATAGTAAGGAAGGAGCATCTGGGAAAAGTAGAGCAGCAAATTCCTGAGATGGGCAGATGAGCATGTAAATAAAAAGTGATGATTTCTGAGCTAGCCAGTCAAATAAAGCATATAGACATTTCTCGGGCTACTACCCACATTTCGTGACATCTCAGTAATTTCATTTTAAGTCTTAGAGACTGAGATCCGGCTGGATCCTTGGATCACATCATTTCTGTAGCAAAGTTCACTGTCTTGCATCTTCTTGTAAGCATCACCTCAACTTGAGGCACAATTTTGATGTCACCTCCTCAGCATTTGCTGACCATGCTGTTTGAAGTAATTACTTGCCCTCTTTGTTATCCTATAGTTCAGCTCATTGGATCTAACTAAAGTTTTTGTTGTTGTTGTTTGCTTGGTTGTTTTTTGTTTGTTTGTTTGTTTTTATATTGGCAGGTTTTGGGTTTTGTGTGTGTGTGTGTTTGTGTGTGTGTGTGTGTGTGTGTGGCTTTATTTAAACTCAAATAAAGCATGCCTGTGAGCCAGTTATTCATTTTCTTTTCTGGGAAACCTGTCATTGGGATTGGTGACTTTGATGGCCAGCTGCATTTCTTTTCCACTGCTGTGCCATGGAAACTGCTTTGCTGTTCTTGGGTGGAGGATTGTGAGTGCAGTGACGGTTTCTTACACATCAGTAGCACTTCCAGCCCGTTGATGTTGTGGACCAGGAACTTCCAGCAGCCCTGGGGTAGCATATGCTTGGTTTTCTTTGGTTTCTATAACCAAAGAAGGGCATCAGCATCTAGTCTTGAACCTTCTCCGTGCTTTACTGTTGATACTCTGGTTTCTCTGTAGGTTGTACTTGAAGGGTGCTGGGTGAACTGCTTGATCATCTTTTTTATGAACTTGGGCTTCACCAGAGCTCTGTGGAGAGCTCTGGTAGTTGGAATGGCAACTACCTCACCAAAAGCACCAAGGAAGAGTGGGGCACAATGAGCACCAAGAACTGACCCTTACCAAATGCTTTTAAAATTTAGTTTGGAGGTGGTGGTGTGTGGAGGCCAGTGGGGGGTATTTAGTGTGCTACTCTGCCATGCTTCATCTTACTTCCTTGAGATGATGTCTCCCACTAAACATGGAACTAGGGTGGAAATCAGAAAGCCCCAGGGCTTCTCCTATCTCTGCTGTGCAGTGCTGGTGTTGTGTTTCTGACATAGGTACTAGGGATCCAGACTCACCCTTCATCTGTGAGGCAAGTAATCTTACCCACTGAACCCTGTCTCCAAACCACCTTCATATAAATTCCTTCTTTTCTACATTCTATAGACTATATACTATACACAACGGTATCTAATAATTGTATGCTTACTATATCTCTCTAATATAGAGTAGACAAGAAGATTCCATGACCAACTCTTGAAGAAATGAATGAATGAATTGAAGAGAATGAGGTAGCAGATTGCCATATTTTTATTTTAGTACTACTTGTGTCAGGCTACTTAATCCATTGCTTTTTCAAATCATCATTATGCTCTAAGACCATCATTCTGAAAATACAGAGAATAACAACAGGAAATTCCTATGTTAAGTACTTAAAAGAATGTCTGGAGTGTAATTAAAAAAAAAAAAAAACATTGGCCTTGGAACCAATAACCCAAGAGTCAATCCTAGATCCCTTAGTCAATAGCTCCCTGGGTTTGGCCAAGTAATTTACTTGTGAAGCTATTTCTTTATTCATGATTGGTGATAATAATTCTGACTTGTGTAATTGACAGGGCAAGCACACCATATTTATTAGGACATTCTAGTAAGCACTTTATACGTGTCATGCCATTTTACATGTGCATGAAGAAGATGCTATCAGTTCACTCACTTTATAGCTAAACAAACTGAATGCTCAACCCCAGGAGCCTGTGAACTTCCAAATCATGGGTTCTTGGCTAGATTTCCCATACCAGGTAGGCATCTATTCCTATGTAGTGGGCCTTAATTCTAGTTAGAAAGTGGTTGGTTACCCCAGTAACATTCATGCCACTAATTGCACCCATGGCCTTCTTTATCCACACTGGTCATTATTGTGGTTTACTGGGTCCACACTGGGCAAGATTCTTGAAGATTTTTCCTCAGTTGTCCACATAGCACCTTCCAGTACTATGAAATCTAGCCTGCAAGAAAGAAGCACCTTGACCAGTACTACCTTGAATTCTTCATGTCCTGTGGCCAATACATGTGGTATGTTCACCTGTAGGATCTTACTATCAGTTCTGATGGCTGACAAAGAGCACTTCCAATATCCTGTATTATTCCTGGGGGGTCTCAGAAACACCCTCAATTAACAGCTTGAGAGGAGGCATCACACACTCAGCACTGGGCTTTTTATTTGGCAATTTATGGGTTCTGAGAGGAGTAATCTCCTCTGTGCAGGGTGTCCCAAATTTTATATAAACATGTAAGTTCATGGCTAGCTTGGTCTATAGAGTGAGTTCCAGGCCAGTCAGGACCACACAGTGAGACTCTATCTCAAAAAAAAAAATAAAGTTATTTTTCCTTCTGGCTTTAAAAAACGATCATGAGTGTTAGTTTTTCTTCCCTCAAACCCTCATCTGCTCTACTTGCACATCTCTTGCTCCACCTAAACCTCCTCATTGTTCTCCTCTTCCCCTTCACCTCGCCTGTGCTTTACTATCCCCTACCCTTAATATTTTCTTCTACCTCCCCACCAATTGTCCCTTGGACCTACTACTAGTATTCTGCTAAATAGACATAACACCAGACTGCCCTCTAAATCTATTTCTCTGCACTCTTAGAATAACTCAGCTCTCACACCTCATCAGAGAGGTTTCTTGGTGCAATGGAAAGTAGTTAATACAGAAACTCACAACTGACCAAAGTGCAGAGAATATGTGTCTAAAAAGTATTCAGCACAGATGTGAAGCCACAGCTTTGGGATCATCATGGAAGAGAGGGCAGAAAGACTATGAGAGTCTGAGATCAGAGGATCTGAGTGTCTTCTGTATATAATAGGAGCCCTGTACTCATGACCTTGCAGCTGCTGTGGCTAATTGCACATGACCAAGCCAGTCAACATTCTAGTTTGTGAGTGAAGGTCACAAGCCCCAGCTTTTAACAGAAGAGCTATGGATAGTTGATGGCATCTTGGGAAGAGAAAGTCAGCATCCTGTGAGGATGTAGTAGCTCAACCATGTTCTAGTGAATGGCTCCACACCCAGGAGTATATTGGCAGCCCAAACTAGATTTGCAGGGTTACAAGAAAGAAAGAAAGAAAGAAAGAAAGGAAGGAAGGAAGGAAGGAAGGAAGGAAGAAAGAAAGAAAGAAAGAAAGAAAGAGGAGGACATGGGATTGGAGAAGCTGAAGTGGGTATGGGAAGAATGAAGGAGAGGATTAAGGGTGAATATGATCAAAATTGTATAAACTATCAAGGAAGTAATAAAATATATTATTAATTTTACTTATAATACATTAAAAGTTTATTAAAATGAGAGATCCACAACATCTAATTTGGGGGACTCAAATTTCTGATCCATCTTGTGATCAGTAAAATAGGGTTAATGATGACAGAACCACCCAGTGCCTGCAGGTACTAAACAGTCTAAATGACAGCAATCGCACAGACTAGCGCACGATGCAATTCTATGTGAATGTCCACTTCCTGTCCCTCTCATTGTTTTACAATTACTAAGAATCACTGTTGTAGAAATCCAGGAAGTATTGTACATTCATACTTTTCACCCGTTTATTTCACTTGGTCTTCGAGGTCAAGGTTATGCGTGCTAACTAAGCAGTTTTGGAAACAGATTTAACCCAGTGTTTTTATTATGCCTTCTTCTTCAAGCTATAAAACTAAAAATCACAGGGTTCTGGGGGTGGTACATTTACTAAAAATAAAGACAAGTCACCATAATCAGTAATATTTCTCTTTTGCATAGTATGCATGGGTAAGAACTTCTAGTATCTGCTAAAATTGTTCTGGCAGAAGAATCTAAAATCAACAGGAAATGAGTCATAGCAGGTAGTTGCTGATACTTCACATTCAGGACCTTTCATCAGAAAGTGTTTCTTTTGTTGATTCATTTTTAAAATGTCTATTGAGCATCAGCTATATTCAAGGCACTGAGATGAACAGAGATCATGTTCTCTGGGAATTTCTAACTTGGAGGGAAAAGAAAGAACAGACTTAACTAGCTGTGATGCAAGTTAGCCTTTGGTAAGTATCGCAGGCATGTTGAGGAAGAGTCTTACGGGCTTGCTAAGGAAGGAAAATTGCTTCCCACTAATGGTAAATGGAAGAATTTGAAAGACTTTTTCTGTCTGGTAAACAGTAAAGGGAGGATTCAAGTGATGCTGCCCTTATTCAGCATCAGTGGAGTCAGGATATGCTGCTGGCTTAGAATCTCAACCACAAGAAAGGTACTCCTACCAGAGTGTCCCAAAGACTCCACGGGGGTCTGTGTGGGTGGTACTTCCCAGCACTCCATCCGTCCTCAGTTATGAAGTGACTCACATTACACAGTCACCATTTACTTTCTGGCTTCCCAGGTAGCTGGTCAGCCCCTGGAGGGCAGAGACCAAATCTTTCACTTTGAGCATGAAGTCAAGCTCAAAAATTATAGACACTTGACCCACAACTGTGCTAAGGGAGTGGACGACTTCTCCCAACCCACAGACCAGAGAGGAAGGCTTCACTGTTACCAGCACGTGTTAACTCCCTTCCAGACAGAAGTCTCGGGGTCTGGCAAGAACAGTGCATCCAGGTCATGCTGGCAGCAGGCCGGGCCTGGACCACTTCCAGAACAGACCAGAGATGGCAGGGATACATTGTGCAATGAGCCCCAGGGAAGGTGAACTACTTCATTACTCAGCCCTGATCAGTGAAAAAAAGCTCCATTATTCTCCCCAAGCCTCTGGCTTGAGGTTAATGGTGGTGACATGAAGCTTGAATGCAGGTATGGAAGTGTTGAATTGATAGGGAAAAACATTGGAGTGAAAACTGAGGAAGTAGTAAAAAGTTGGAGAATAATTTAATAATGTATCTTCTAAAGCTTCTGACGGCATAGACTTCTAGAAAGATGTTACAAATAAATCCGAAAACTACTAGAGCAAAGTAAAGTTAGGAACATTTGGAGACTTTTTTGTCTTTTGAAGGTAAGACATTGAAAATATCACCAGCCACTTAACTTGTAGTTGTAAGAAATTAGAATGATGAAAATACTTTTAACTTCCAGGAAAATGTTACCATCATACAGATCTCCTCTTGGGTCATAAATTAAGTTTTAGGTGTAATTAATCGTTCCTATATGATGCTTTCTATAATCAAACAGAAGAGACTCCTTGCTACATTCTGCAGCTCTTTGAACTGGAGCGCCTCTCCCTGCATCCGTATTACGGGGTCTATTCCCACTTCCAGGCCAGAACAAGAAATTGGAGAACACGGGGGAAGGAAAAATAAAGACAGACAGAGTAGGCGTTGAAGGTCTGCGCACATAGAAAGGGTTGGAGTTATAGAGAACAGAATACAAGGCAGAGAATGTTCCAGAAACTATGTTAGCAAACAGAGAAGATAGAGAGGAGGCCACAGCTGCCAAGAAGCTAATCAATGTTCGTTGTTAAAACACCACCTTAAAAAAAAAAAAAAAAAAACAGACTTGCAAGAACAGACTTGGCAAGGAAGTGAATGACTAGATCTGAGTTAGCAACAACACATAAACTTACATGTATAAGTTTATATGCAGCGAAATTTTCCTAGGCCAACAGTTTTTAATTTTCTTTTCCTAATAGTAGGAACCATGTCCCTAAGTTGCACTAACCTGAGACTTATAGACAATTACTATATGAGTGAAATAGACAATTAGAAACAGTTTTTAATTTTCTTTTCCTAATAGTAGGAACCATGTCCCTAAGTTGCACTAACCTGAGACTTATAGACAATTACTATATGAGTGAAATAGACAATTAGAAACCCCAGTAATTTATAGCCATTAATGCAACCCCTGCCCCAAAGAGTGAGCCTTTGAGCACTTGAATAGTAATATTTAAAGCGAGTTGAATGACCCTACCCACCAGGCAGTTTGAAGCATCTTGCATGCATTTGCTCATCTAACACTCTCAGCAGCTCCATGAAATAGAAGTTACTGATGTGGCCATTTTTCAGATGAGAAAGCAGAAGTTTAAGCACTTTTTTCAAAGTCATGTAGGTGCTGTAGTCAGTATTTGAACTCTAGGAGTCTGGATCCAGAATTTGAAATTTGGGGGGGAGGGGGCAGGAGGGCAGGGGAAGGAGGCTTTTTAAAAGAAAGGCCATACTATGTTGCCTAGGTTGGCCTCAGCTTTATTATGAAGCACAGGCAAGCCTCATCTTCATGATTAGCTTCCCTCCTCAGCCTTTCAAGGGCTGAGCTGCTAAGTGTAGATCACCACAGCTGCCTCAGAAGCTGAGGTATTGTCACCATCCTCCTCTTTCCTTCTTCTTCTCCCTTTGCTGTACAGTGCTCGAAATAGAACCCACAGACTTGTGCATGCTGCACAAGTGACCTGCCACTGAGCCACACTCCCAGCCAAGCATAAAATATTAACCAGCATTTTGCACAGGGTAGGTATGCCCATGAGTTTTAAAAACAGATCAACACTCATGAAATGAATTTTGCAATGAAGGACTGAGAAACCTGATTGATGCTGTTATAACATTGGTAAAATTAGGGCCAGATATTTCTTTATTTAACACTATGCACTTTGTTTAAAATTTGGGAAGTGGCTTATGCACAAATGTTAAGACCTGTCACCATAAATATCCACACTGTGGTACGATGAGATAAAAAAAAAAAAAAAAAAAAGTCAGCCTGATTTCACTGTTATAAGGTATTCAAAGTAGTCCATTGTGTGTGTGTGTGTGAGTGCGCATGTGCACACACATGCATGTAAGTGCACATGATTACCTGTGCAAATGTTTCTTTTTAGTGTGTTTGGCCTTATACGATACCTTCACTCTATCTCACATTTCCAAAGTTTGTTTTCCTGTTTGAGGCTCCAAAGCACGCCGTAGCAATAGGGAAGGGAGAAAGAGTGGAGGGCTGCTGGGCTGAACAAGAAAGCCTGTGACTAAAGTAGAACAAAATGGAGCTTCTTTCAAATTGAATAAGAAGTGAAACAGAGGAGTGCCTCCTGAAGGTTTGCCTCGCTGTCACGATGTTCACAGTTTCGTTCACAGTTACAGATAGTGGTGTGTCTTATTTTTAAGTCCATCACTCAGAGGTGTTAAATTCTAACTTTCAAAATGAACTAACAGTGGACAGTCTGTCATTGATCTACTCTTGCTCCTAATTAAAAGTAACCTTTTTTATTCCTCACGTAAAGTAGAAACCCCTTGAATATAGCAGTAAATGACACCATACACATTTCCCCTGCACATACACACAGGAAGAAATACTGCATCCAGGAATAAGAAGTGGGAACAGGGCACAGCCAGACTAGCATGCATTAATTTTACACTGTCTTCTGACAGGACGTAAAAGTTTAGGTCTGGGAGGTTACCCTGAGTGTGGCCCTTGAAATGCATCTCAATTCACAGTAACAGTAAGACCCAAGGGACATGAAAATGGATTACAAGCCAAAATAATGTTCTGATGCATTTGCTTCACAGTTTGTCTGCTCTGAGGCAAGTTGTTACAAACCCTATTCCCAGAAAGCTGTTTTCCTAAGTCAGCAGCAGCTGTGTTCAAGTAAAGCTCTCACCATGGGATGATGAGGGCATTAAAAAGGCAGTCTTTTCTGATGGCCTTCAGCCTTTCTCCACACCCCCACGCCTCCGCTTCAAAGAAACCAGTAAAATGTGTTCCTGGCTTATTTAGTGAGATACAGGGAGTGAAGAACTGAGAATGTTTGCTGGCTTAAAGACGCCCTCTGGTTCTCTTCGAAAGGCAAAGCAAAGCCACAAACAGAAAACGCTGCTCTGAGCGCTGGGAGAGGTTCCGAGAGCAGGAAAAATCCTTGTGAGGTCAGGAAAACAGGGTTGGGGGTTTAATCTGGGGGAAGTTTAGTTCCTCCAGCACTTGACAACTCTTCCTGTTCATTTTATTTGGATGCTCGGTTGGTGCTTTAGTGTCACATGCTCAAGGAAGGAGAGAGAAGCTGTCACTTTAAGGGAGGAATAGTCAGCATTCGTTTCAATATGGGTCAAACTGAGCTACAGACTAAAGGAAAAAAAAGAGAAGCAAAGTCACCATGAAAGGTGCTTTAAAAAAAAAAACCCACAGCAAGCAAAAATATGCGGGTTGAATGTCAGCTGAATCTTACAACCTGTTAAAATCAGTTTCAGATTTCACGCCACATTCTCTGGTTGGTTTGGATTTTTCCTTACTCCGGACAGAACACTGAAGTTGATTGCTGACGGTCCCAAACAACCCTGTTCACGTGCTCAGAGGTTAAATGAAGTGTATGCCCCTCTGAATGTATGTGCTGTGCCGTTGGGAGCACAGAGTGATGGGAGCGGGCGGGGATAGGAAATGGTGGTGAAAATGGCTCTGACCGGTGGCGTAATCTCAGGAGTGGCTGTAAAAGGTTTAATCCTGCCACTGGTGATATCATTTCTGCAAGTGTTTGCTTTGGCATCTACTTCTAAACTAACAATGACCCAGCAATAAAGTGTGTCACATTACTGTGATCAGAAGCTAGGACAGATTTCTGTCCCTTCCCAGACTTCCTTTGAAAACTTCCCACGCCTTGACTTGAGACCAAATCTACGTGTTGGTGCGAAGATAGTGGCGTAGCTTTCAGGAGACTCAGAAAATGATCAAGTGAATTAAAACACCCTTGTGTTGCCCTGGCACTTTTCCTTTTCTATGTTTTGATTTCTTTCTTTCTTTTTTTTTTCTTTCTCCCAACCCTTCTGCTGCCTTTCCTTTCCCAACACTTGCTTTTCTTCCTTGTTTAATTTTCCTGTTCTATTTGGTCTCCCACATAGACACATCTTAGAACCAACCTGGAAAGGTGAACTTACCAGTGGTCTACTTATCAAACTCTGCAGAGAGATCACAGAAAGTCGTGTATAAAAAGTGAATGAGAAGAGAACGCAGGCCAATGTGCTTAGGTAATCGTCTATACAAGGCTTAAGATGGCTGTTTAATCAAAGTGTGGAAAGGTTGTGTGGGAACTCTAAATTCCACCTGTTTCAGTAGTTTCTTCAGGAAGAAAATGCCTCCAATGAAATGATGAGATTTGCTTGAGTCAAGTCTGATTTGGGAAAAAAAAAATGAGCATAAATAATTGAAATTTTGATTATTCTGAGAATCCTGGTGAAAGGCTAGAAACATGTCATTAAGATAAATGATGACTCTTTCTCTAGCAGTGCTCCTCAAATTAGGATTCTGCCAAAGGTTAGGAGGCAAATGCCAGTTGTAGGAATTATGGTTAGTAACTGCAGTTCTGTCAATCATAGAACATAAGTTCCTATTCTCTCAAATAAAGCAAGAAGTCAGGAGACAATCACCACTTTTGCCTCCATTCTCTAAAATCAATTTCTTATCTCAGTCAAAATTTTAGGATATATATCTGGAAGTTGATAAATAATTATAACAGAAATATCTGAATAGTAAGATTATCAGGACATAACCATGACATTTGGCCTTGCTGTTGAAAGCATGGTTACTTCAAGGAACGTTCTGCAGAGAGCAAAGCCATCAAAAGTCTACTTGATTTGAGACAAATCAACAACTCTTTCAAGGGAAAATGTCAGATAAGTGTTCCGGGAACTGTCTTCTTTGGTTTACATCATCACAGTAACACATAGAGTATCCAGTTGTTAAAGGAATTGTGATGCTATTAGAATCCTTATCTCTGTTCTCAGTTGGTTCAAAGAATTTGTCATTTTCTCCAACTCTTTCAGCTTGTCATACAGCACATTTGTAGAGGACGTTTCATCCTTACTTTGGCACTGGATGGTGAGTTCTTTGTTTCTGGGAAACTTAGTGTTTGAGCAGTGCAGCAGGCAAAATTAGACTTAGGGGTAAAATTCAATTAAATATTTCTCAGATGGTTTACTCACAAAGTTCCATAGTGTTTCATCAATGTATGAAGAGAGTTTTAGTCTGTGTGGCCAGTACCTTTTGTAATACCAGGGACATGTTGATTTCCAAATATGTTTATTGAAAAGTGTATAATATGTGAAATTCACCCATCACATATTTTTCTGTTTGTCATGCACACTATGGGGACTCATGTCAACATGGAACAAACACATTTAGATGCACATTTACCTTTTTTTTTCAAAAATCAGTTTGTTTTTACCTGAGACAGGATGATGAAATGGAACAGAATTCAGCATTTCAAGAGTCTCTCAGGAACTGCTGCTCCTTGTTCAACATTCTCTAGCAGTTAGCCTGACCAAAGTACTGCAAGATGAAAACATTCACCCATTCACAGATGAACAGAGAGCTTCAGACATTTTGGGGCCCAAAAGTTTCACTAAAAAGAATTCATTAGCAACTAGAATTTAAACAAAAAAAAATATAATACATATCAACATTTTTAATGGTGGCTGAGAAGTTATCACACCCCCCGAAAGGAATAAACTAAATGAAACTTATTAGATTCCTTTCCAGAGCTCTGCTTCATCTCTCTCTCTCACACACACACACATACACACACACTGAGACAAGTGTCAGATTTAGTCTTTGTGGGCCCCAACTCATACCCACATACTTTTATTAGAGAAATAAGACTCTCCTTGACTTAGTTATAACTGTGCTTGGAAGGATTTACGTGGGTTTTATTTGTTGTTCTTCTGTTTTATCTTTTGTTTGCCTTGTTTGTTTTTTAGAGTGAAGCTCAGGAATCTTATTTCGCTCTCTTTTTGTTTTTTTCTTTTTAAGATTATCTATGTCAAACTGAAGAGAAACTAAATCAGGAGAGGAAATGGCTGAATTTTTACTGCAGTCATAGACAAACAGTGTCTGTGGGGGTAAGACTGTTTTAAATGCTTGGTTGTACTTGTTACAGTGTTGTACTAACTAAAACAAAACTAAAATTTACAAATACACTGAAATGAATACCATAAGTTCTATGGCAATCTAGAGGCTCAAACCTTTACATTTGAAAAAATTGTATAAATTTGTAACTAATCAATAAAACCGTCATTCATGGGAAAAAGAAGAGAACCAGATGTCTAAATAAAAGAAATAAGCTGTTTTTCTTAAAAATTTGCCTTTCATAGTAGTTAAGATGAAAGTTAAGACAATAATATACTAATATTGATTCAAAGCAGTATGGGAAAATTTTATTTGACTTCAACGCACATGCATAAAACATAGACATATTTTTATATTTGCCAGGTGGTTTGGTAAAGGAAGTTCATACATGTGTTAAATAGGCTTTAAGTGTATGTTTAAAGGTCACGTGAGGAAACATTTTTAAATGCAGGCAAACATTTAAGCATAAAGGTGGCCTATGCTCACTTTTTTTCTTTTTCCTTTGTTGTTGCTGTTTGAGACAGAGTTTCATGAACTCCAGGCTGGCCTTTCCCCTGCCTCTACTTCCTACATGATTGACTTATTGGCATATGCCACTATGCCTGGCAGTCATTTTCTTTATGAAGTGAAAACCAGGGAACCTTAATATCCCCAAACAAAAAGCACATAAAAGATAATCTGATGAAATTTGAAGATAGATTCTTATGACCTAACAATAATGAGCTTCAACGTGAGCTATAAAGTATAGTGCAGTTGCTCCCAACCACAGAGGAGCTCAGCGAGCGAGGTAAGCTGCTGTTATCTCAATCTGAACTGTTATTAACTTATTATTTTTTAAACTGTTTCCAAGCTCATATTTAGTAAATGTATAGAAAGAAAGAGAGAAAAGAAAACATTGTAATCAAGTATCTGATCAGATAGACTATATATGGTGGAGAAATGGAAGATAAATAGTCATTTCTAGCTGTTGAAGTTCAACCCAAGGTTCTTTTTTAACCAAGTTCTGTGTAGCTAACTAGGATCAAAGTGCCAAATCAAAGCAAGGATTGGTCCTCACTGACCATAAGGTCTACACAGTTCAATTCTGAGTGACAAACTGACCAGTCAAGCAAATGAATCATCAGCACGGAGCCGTAGACTGTCCAGTGCAAAGACAGGGGTGGCCTAGCCTGTAGCAGATTCACTGGGACTTACCTGGAGGCGGTGCTTGCTGCTACAACAGCGTTGGAAGCAGAAAGAGACCAAGGATCCATGCAGAAGAGAATGGCAATGATGGTAAAGTATCTGGAACCTTTTGACCCACAGATGGAGATCCCCCTCTGGTTTTGTATTTTGTCAGAGGAGAGGCCAGAGCCCAGCATCGCCCTGATGGATCCCAGAGGACTCCAACCCCATGCTGTGAGTCTAACCACAGTGGTTCTTACAATTCTTCCATATAGGAAGTTGTTCCCCCACTGCACACTGATTCTGTTGACAAACATTTTTCTCATGTTTGCATTTCTTAGTGAGTTGTAAACTCCGTGAAGACAATACTATGTGTAATACCATCTCTGCCCAGGATTCGTTGCAAAGCCTGGCTCATAGCATGATCTAGTTCGTGAGGGAATGAATGAACCAAGTGAAGCCTATGTGTCTGTCAATTTTTATAGTCACTGTCCACTTCTGCACTTTAATTTCTCCATAATATTCAGGAAAAGGGATTCCAAACCTGAAACAGAGATGTCAGGGAGGAGAGAAAGAAATACACTCACCATTTAAGCATGTGGCACACATTCATTAGCTAGAAATATAAGTGAGTAAAGATCTGAAATCATGAGCAGGCTCTTTTTACAAACTAAGTCTAATGAACTGCCCCTCCAAGAATGGGCACATAAGAATAAGTAAAAGTTGCTGTGAGGGATTTCTGCATTGAAAATAGGGCTTGAGGACTCTTAGTACCATGCCAACTATCCGATTCCATGACTTCAATAACTCTGGCTGAAGAGGCACTACCTGAGAGAAAGAATGTGTAAAACAAGGCAGGGAGCACAGCAAAGAAAGGCTTTGGAGAAGAAGAGCCTGTGTAATACTCTCTCAGAACTTTCTATCTCATCATTTGGGATCTTTGAGGCCAGCATTAGCAGGCCTCCCAGAGACACCAAAACAAAGCAAATGAACAGGACATCACCAAGGAAAGGAGACCTAAGCTGGGAGATGGGGAAATGAAAGTCTCCTGTCCGCAATCACTGAGGACAGAGGTACAGGACAGAAAAGGCAAGCTTTCTCTTTGGGGTTTTCTGCAGCAGCGAGAAGACACTGCCCTGAATCCAGAAGTTTGGGAGTTAATAACCAGACTGTGGTGAGTTCTGTGTGACTGCCTTGTCTTTCTTCACTATTCTTAACTCAAAGTTGTGTCATCAGTCTGGAATGGACAATGTCTGTTCAACAAACCCAGCTTCTCTCGCGTGTGCTCTCTCTTTGTGTTTGCTTATTCACAGGTCAGAAATCGACCAATGGCTTTCTCAGTCTCTAACCAAGGGAATTAATACTGTAGTGGAAAGAAAAACAATTTCCATTTTTCTTTGAGACAAAGAACTACATGTTTCTGTTAGAGTGCGAAGGATAAAACAGATTTGTACTCTTTAACCTCATCTTGTTCACAAGTGACTTTCTTTCTAACTGCAACATGGGGACTGCTTGAGAGGGAGAACATGTTTCTGGTCTTGAGCACTGCCCAAAACATTTAGTATTTACAGGATGCTCAGTTTTTCAGGCAAAGAACTGAGTAATTTGAACGTGGGGCTTCTGAATTTCAACAACAGTTCAGATGCAGGTGCAAGTGCAGTCTTTCTGCCTGGGCAGAGTAAGCAAATGCGCTCAAGTCTTCAAGAATCGGAGGAGAATATATATCTGCATACCCCATGGAGATAGCTTAGTATTGCACAATTATGACATGTAGCCACAGACACAGTAATCCTCTCCCTCCTTGCTCCTTGTGGACAGAAGTATGCCCAGCAAAGAAAATGCTGCTCACAGATGGTACACACCATAAATTGTACTCTCTGTTACTTTAAGAATTGGGAAGGTGTCATGGTATCACAATTAGTAAGCATGCTCACAGTCCTAAGCACATAGTAAGTGCTCAGTAAGCTTTGACGGTTGTCTCCTCATCTGCATCATTATCATTGTCATCAGTATCTTCATCATAACGATTATATTCCGACAGAAACTGAATCTAGGTTAAAGGCTAGCTCTGGAGTTTTGAAGTTTGATAATCTTCACCGTCAGGTTTTCTACTGAGTTTCAGCAGAGGCAAGGCATTTAATAACCCATAAAAACAACTATTGTATGATACGGACGGTGATCCACTTTAGAAATGAAGAACTGAATGAGACAACATCTCTACCTAGGGAGCTCAGAACATCATGGCTCCCAGCTTCAATCTTCCACCTACCCTAACATCCCACCTAGACACTAACTAGCTTGGGGAGCATTTTTATTTAATAGATCTGTCTGCTAGATCACCATGAGAAGAAATATACTGACTTGTATATTCATGAACGATTTTAAACAGTTCTAATTAGTGCATGCATATTAATAGATGTCATAAAAATAATTCTGGGCATGTTATTTTACAAGGAAACCAAACTCAGTATGGTGGACTTTCCGACCAAAGTAGAGGAGCTGTAAAGAATTTTGAATCAGGACTGATTTCATGCCCAGCAATCACAGGTGGAGATTTTTTTTTTTCCTTATAGATATGGCCTCCAATTCTGCAGAAATATCTGTAAGAATCCATCATTTTTCTTCTTATCCAACAAGCCATTTTCTGAGCTCTTGTTGGTTATGGTATTATGACAGTTCTTTGCCACGTGAACTGCTGCCTACATGTCCAACCTATGCAACATCGAAGGCAACTTAAAATGAAGCTCTAGGAAGAGAACAGAGTAGACAATCCTGCTAAGCAAGCTCAAATATTGTTCCCTGGAACTAAGTGGCTGAGGCTCTTTAGATGTGGCTGGTGCTCTCCATCCCTAGAAGCTATCACCACAAGTGTATGATTGCTGTAATCTATCTTCTCTTCGAGGAATCTGACTCTATCTGTCTCTTTGGGACATTCCTTTTACACGTGAAAGTGAACTAGGAGGCTTGTCTTTACATACGTATGGACAGACGTGTCCCATCTCATGAATTCCTGATTCAGACAAAGGCAAAAGGCATGATTCCAGACCAACATCAAAGGTAGAAAGGGAATCGATAAGAGTTTCGTTCCATGAGCAAAAAGAGAAAATACATGCACAGACAGATGAGCTTCAGGGTGAGGCAGCGGGGACGCATATGGAACAGCAGCCAGCCCCAGCAGACACACAGTGCTAATGAAATACGGTTTGTCTGGATCTAGTGGTACAAATTCTGTCCCAAATACATAACAATTCCTAATTTCATTTAAATGAATGTAACTTGAAAACTTCTCTCAAGCAGAATATGCTGATTTGAGGAAGCAAGGCTTACTTAGAACAAACTGTCCAAGTCCACGTCCTTCGAAGCTGGTGGCTTTGGTTAAGTTTCTTGTCAGTGTTCTCATCTGGAAATGAACAGAACTGATTCATCAAGTGCACAGAGAAGCCACGGGGCATATTTACGTGAGTACAAACAAAGTCAACTTTCATTGATCGGCTCTTAGTGTAAGATCCGAAACCGTTGAAACCTGATACTTAGCATTACTGTTCCCTGTACACAATAGCTATTACTATCAGAGAGACTTTTAATAGCACCCTTTATAAAACTTTCTATCACTCTTACTTCTTCTTTAGCTTTTTCTCCTTAGATGCGTCACACTTAACATACTCAGTATACTTATTTTGTTAAATTTTTAACGTTTATTTACTTTATGGATATGAATTTTTTTTTGCCATTGTGTTTGTATACCCAACATGTGCATGGCTGGTGCCCTCAGAGTTCAGAAGAGGGCATCTGATATCCTGAAACTGGAGTTAAGGATGGTTGTGAGCCACAGTGTGGGTGTCGGGAACTGGACCTGTGTCCTTTGCAAAAGCAGAAAGTGCTCTCATCCGCTAAAGTAACATACCACTTCCAATATCTGCTGATTTTTAAATGCACGTATGAAGAATGTAAGAATTCTGCTTGCTGCTTGTCTTCTGTACCTACAGTAAAAGGTAGAGTTAGAGTAAGGGCCCAGCAACCACGTGACAATGAACAAGTGAACTTGGTAAGGTCCTGCACGGAGTCAGGGGTCAAGCTGAACAGGATCCCAGTTTTACAGAGTTTGATTCCAATTTGAGCACTTTTTGCTATAATGCCACCTACAGTTTGCAAATCTGTAGGTTATTTACACAGAGAGCATATAATTTGGTGCTGGGAAACACTGTATGTAACTAGGAAGAGTGGGGTCCAGTTACAAACCTACCCTATACGTCTATGGAGTAAGGTGAAAAAACAAATATTTACTTATTTGTTTGTTGGTTTGTTTTGGTTTTTCAAGACGGGGTTCCTCTGTGCAACAGTCCTGACTGTCTTGGATTCCCTTTTTAGGATGTTATAAGGTTCCCAGCGGCCAATGGCCGTTAGGACGGGCGGCAGGGACTGAATCTGGCGTACCCTCAAGCCCTAAGTCTGCTTGCAGCTCTCTCTACTTCACTCCTCTAACTTTCCTGGGGATCTCACCACTAAACGAAGAACGCTGCTCAACACTGTTTACCTAGCTAAGTGATCTAACTAGTTAAGCCCACCAGCCGGAAGCTCAGTGTTTGAGGGGTGTTAGTTTACACCTCTGTACTCAGAGTATGCTTTAGATGTCTAGTGGGTAAAGAACCACTGGTGAGTTACTCTTGTGCGTCCAACTGTGGTGCCATTTCAGCAACACTCTCTCCCCTGCTCCTCTTCCGGAATTTCATTCTGCTGTCTTCTCCTTTGCCCTTGCCTGTGGATGGGTATGAAGAAAGTCTGCTCCTCTTCCTCCTCCACTCACTCTCAAGGTGCCCCCCCCCCCCCGCCTCCAGGAAGTAGTTGAATCCCTTGTGGATGGCAGTAGCAGTCTTCTTGCTCTGTCTTATTGAAACCTGGCTCTTCTAAAGGGAAAATAGCTGTGCTTCAGCCCCCCTGTGAACAGTAAAGACTAAATCCCGAACAGCAGACATGAAATTTAAATACTTTTAAGTTCCATCTCTACAGAGTTCGGTTCCTCTTTATTTTTACTTTGTCATCGCAAAGCCAGTCAATTTTCTCATTTCTTAATTTCATATCAGCAAAATGTTTTTTCCTCCAAAAACAATAGCCAGGAAGACTGTGCACATAGTACAAACAGGAAGTTCTAGCTAATTACATTCATGCACTATGTTGGACGGCAAAAAGAGAAATGGAAAAATACCTCAAAATTTTGAGAGGTGCTAGGGCTTACAGCAATTTCTAAAATACTTAAATGTGCAAGAAAATAGGCTCAAATAACACTGTTCTACAGAGGAAATTCCACTTGGCAAGAGTTTGGTCTTTAGAGATCTGGGCCGTCCCATCTCCAGTTTTCTGCAATTCCCTAACTAGAAGTCGTTGACGATGACCTCGTACTGTAAATGCATCTTAAAAGATGTTGTTGAAAATAAGCTGACGAAGCAGTGTGAGGAGAACACATTTCCAAGAGAGCACTTAAAAACGGGAATTTGTATTCCAGTGGAGAAAAATAATGACGTCATATTAATTTAGCACTCGCTACATTTCTGTTTTTCTTCCTTTTTAAATTGTTTTTTATTATTAGCATTTATTACAATTTATTCAATTTGCATCCTGGCTGTGTCCCCGTTCCTCGTCTCCTCCCAATCCTGCCCTCCCTCCCTCTTCTCCCCCTATGACCCTCCCCTAGTCCACTGTAGAAGAGGTCCTCCTCCCCTTCCACCTGACCCTGGTTTATCAGGTATCTTCAGGACTGGTTGCATTGTCTTCCTCTGTGGCCTAACACGGCTTCAACCCCCAGGGGGAGGTGATCGTGAGCCTGTCACTGAATTTGTGCCAGAGAAAGACCCTGCTCCCCTTATTAGGGAACCCACTTGGGCATTCAGTCTATGGGCTACATCTGAGCAGGGGTTTCAGGTGCTCTCCATGCTTTGTCCTTGGTTGGGGTATCAGTCTCTGCAGGGCCCCCAAGGCTCACAATCTCTTCATTAGAACGCGTCAAGTAGAGTGTGTTGGCTAATATCAAATCAGTAACTTAATCTGATTTGAACAAAGCTTTAACATATGAATTACAACAGAATGAAAAAAAGACCAAAAATGACTAATATGTTTCAATAACTACATTCTCATAGCTTATATGCACTTAAATAAAATGGTGAAAACTAGAGATATCATTTCTGAACCTCTGGGTTTGTCTCTTCACAAAATTTAACATGGATCAAGGCAGAAAAAAAAAGGATTCCTTAAGGAAATCTATATATTTTTAATACATTTAATAGGAATATAGTCTGTTTTCTTTTCTAATTAGTTTGGAACATGGTGAGTGTTTATACAAAGCAGTGGTGTGTGTAGCAAACTTGAGAGCTTACAAGAGAAAAAGAAATGTGACAAGCAAATAGATACTCTCAGCCTGGAAATTTGCCTCTCTTGGTGGCTCTCTTGTTTGAAAAGCTAGAGATGCCTCATCTCAGAACTTCTATGTCCCAATATAGCTCATTAACTACAAGGATCCAACTAAGTCCAAACTATCTCAGTTTTCAGGCTGCACCTACGCAAGTCTTTTCTCTTTCATAGAGAAGTTCACAAATGTGTAAAGTTATTCCCCATCTCTGTTTAAAAAAAAAAAAACTGCAATAAAAGCTCTTTTAAAAGTGTATCCGTATCATACATAGCATTCTGTTAACTAGAAATTGCTAATATATTTTAATGCCCTCTTGTGGTACCAGAATAGTCAATTATCAAAACAATATTTGTCTGGTGTGTTAGCATGTAAAAGAGCAGGACTGATGGTTAATATAAATGAATCACTCTGAAAATGGAAGGGGTTTATAACTATTATTATGTTTGTGTATCGTTTCTGATTCTTATTAAAAATAATGTTTTTGTCTTTATTCTTTGTCAAATTTCATGGATTCTAAAATTCACAGAGTATGTCTAAGCTCCTTCATTTAATTATTTTAATGACAAACATCCAAAAAACAATATCATCAATTATCTTCTTAGATCTATATTTTTATACTTATACATGCTAACTATATGCCTGCTCAGTTCATATATGGTTTTATCTTTATCTTTTTCTAGCCCTTGGAAAAGTATATTCTTTCTGTTTTCTTTCTTTAGCACACATGTATTCTCACATCTAAGAAAATAATCTACTGTGCTCTGTTGGAGTAAAATGACATAAAAACACTGTGTGACATGAGGCTAACCCTGCTCAAAAATATCCCACAATATTCATTTATATATCTCTATAGACTTAGCGCTGCCTAGTAAGGGAAATTATAGCAGGCAAACAATCAATGGGTAACCTCCCGATCTCTCTTCTCTCTCTCTCTCTCTCAAACATACACACACACACACACACACACACACACAAATATTTGTGTTTTATGTTTGTGCTGAAAAGGCTTAACTTGTTCCAATTCACAATCAAGGTTTACTCTGCTGTTATATATGCAACACATAACAAATTAGCCCTTTAAGGAAGTTTTGACTTTTTTTATGAATCAGGGCCCGTTTCAACTTTAAAACTTGACTCAGGTACACGGTAACTTGTAATAGTTGCACAGTAACTTATTAACATGTACATTGCACATCAATTTATCTCATTGTGTTTTATTCAACTAGCAGTGATATGAGATAGAAATGGGTAGTTATTTTTTAAATGTTAAGGAAATGTTGTGAATTTGTTAGCAAAGACCTAGTGGACGAAATGCCATCACTTGGAGTCCACTTTGCCACTGGATGTCTCATCGTTGGTAGCTGCCCAGAGAATTTCATCTTTGAACTCTTCACTGCAATGGGAACTTTGATATCAGTGTGGAGCATCTTCCTGAGATTATATGTGAATGAATCTAGAATTCTTCAGGTTTTTTTTCTATTCAAACCTTCCCCAAAATAGTGGCTTGGGGTTTCAAAGTGTATTTTAGATAATAGAAATAGGTTTTCTTTTTTAAAAAAAAATTATTCATATTTGATAATGTTACACACGTGTATAATGTATTTTGATTATATCTACACCATCACAGCCTTTTCCTGACATCCCGTTGTGTCTCCTCACGACTTCATGACCTCTTGCCATAGCCCACTGAATCCCATCAGTGCTATCCATATGCGCATGGGTGTAGGGCATCCACTGAAGAAAACTGGCTCTCCCTCCCTTCCCCGGTACCCTCCAACTGCCGAAACTCTTTAGCTAGTGACAGGGCTTTATGAGTCTTCCCCAACCCACGCAGGAGTCTGGATGGGCTTGCTCTTACACAGCCTGGCTTGGTCTTGTACACGTTTTGCGTGGGCACCCAAAGGTCCTGTGAGTTCCCGGATGTAATAGCAACATCATCTCCGGGAGACACTGTCTCGCAGCAGTCCTCCCCAACCCCTGACTTCTGTACTATTTCAGCCCTGTCTTCCGCAGCATTCTCCGGCTGACGCGTGGAGAAGGTGTGATACAGAAGATCCAGTTGGAGCTGAGCAATTCATAGTTACTCGTTCTAATTTAGAAGAAAAAAATGAGAGCATTTAAAAAAAAAAAAAACCACGCAAACAACACAATACAAAACAAAATACCTGGGCTGGAGAGATGGGTCCGTGGTTAAGAGCACTGACTGCTCTTCCAGTGAACCCTGATTCATTTCCCAGCCCAGCACCCACATGGCAGCTCAAAACTGTCTGTAACTCCAGGGTCTGCACAGATAGATACACATGCTGGCCAAACATCAATGCACATTAAATAAATTAAAATTTTTTCAGTGCCATTTTTATTATCATTTATTATAATTTATTCCATTTAGACCCCAGCTGTGTCCCACCCCCTCATCTCCTCCCAATCTCACCCTCCCTCCCTCTTCTCCCCGGAGCCCCTCCCCTAGTCCACTGACAGGTGAGGTCTTCCTCCCCTTCTATTTGACCCTAGCCTATCAGGTCTCATCAGGACTGGTCGCATTGTCTTCCTCTGTGGCCTGGCAAAGCTGCACCACCCAGGGGGAGGTCATCAGAGAGCCTATCACTGAGTTCATGCCCCTGCTCCCCTTATTAGGGAACCCACTTGGAGACTGAGCCTATGGGCTACATCTGAGCAGGGGTTTTAGGTCCTCTCCATGCACTGACTTTGATTGGGATATCAGTCTCTGCAGGGCCTCCAGGGCTCAGGGTTTTTTGGCTCTGTTGGTCTCGTTTAGGAGCTCCTGTCCCCTCCAGGTCTTTCTATCTCCCCCTTCTTTCATAAGATTCCCTGCACTCTGGCCAAAGTTTCGCTAGGAGTCTCAGCTTCTGCTTTGATACCTCGATCAGTAAAGTCTTTCAGAGGCCATCAGTGGTAGGCTTCTGTCCTGGTCCCTGTCTTCTCCTGCTTCCAATGTCTATTGCATTTGTCCCTCTGAATGAAGATTGAGCATCTTCCCTAATAAATTAAATTTTTAAAAATTTTACCTAATGTATAAATTTCTCATTTTCATTATGACTGTGCTGTGCAAACTATCCATTACTAAAGAGCAGAACACGTGAAAGAGGGTCCAATAGGGAAAGGCATGGACTATAATGCGTGTAAGAATATAAAAAGCATCAGTCTCTGCAGGACTTCTTGGGCTCAGATCCTTTAGTTTTGTTGGTCTCCTTACGGGGCTCCTGTCCCACCCAGGTCCCTCTATCCCCATCTCTCTCTTCTTCCATAAAATTCCCGGCACTCTATCCAAAGTTTGGCTGTGAGTCTCAGCATCTGCTGGGATCTCCTATTGGGTGGACCCTTTCAGATGACCCTCTATAGTAGGCTCCCATCCTGATGCACCAACTGAGGACCATGCTTGGAGAGAACCTGACCTCCCTGCTCAGATGTGGTCCATGGCAGCTCAGTCTCCATGTGGATCTCCAAGTGAAGGGAGCTGCCTCTATCATGAACTCGGTTGCCTGCTTTTTGATCACTTGCCTTTGGTGATGCGGCCTTGCCAGGCCATGGAGGAAGAGGATCCAGGCAGTCCTGATAAGACTTAACAAGCTATGGGCAGATGGCAACGGTAGAGAACTCCCCCTTTCAGTGGACTAGAGGAAGGAGATGGGGGAAGAAAGAGGGAGGGTGGGACTGGGGGTGTTGAGGGAGGGGGCTTCAATTATGATATATAACAAATAAATTGTGGGAAAAAGTAGTATTTCTTTTAAAAAAATATAAAAAGCTCTGGGGACTCATATAGTATTTAATACATTAGAAATACACAAGATATCTTGAACCTCTGTCTATTTCTCTTTATCTTCATAGGACACATAAAATAGAATACCAAGTTTGAAAAATGAAACTGTTAGACAAGGTATTTATTTCTGAACTTGTTGAAAAGCTATCTGAAAATGGGACCAAGTAATTGGGCAAAGCAAAGGAAGGCAGAGTGCTTGTCAGTGAAAGGTGAGCAGAGGACAGGCAGAGCAGCCGAAAAACTTGTTTTATTCTGTTTTCCAAATGTGAGATGACAGGAGACAGAACAACTGAGCAAAGATTCAAAGTTGGGTGAGGACCTCGTGGAAAAGTCTAGCTTCGAGAATGTGTTGATGCATGTGTCAGGTAAGACAGATTGATTAAACAGGCAGCATTGGGGAAAAGACTCCTTTTTTGTTACTTTAATACAGGATCTCTCTGTGTAGCCCTGGATGGCCTGAAACCCTTTATATAGACCAGGTTGGCCTTGAACACACAGAGATCCACCTGCCTCTGCCTCCTGAGTGTTGAAAAGACAGCCCCCCCCCGACACACACAAAAAATCACATCCAAGCAACACGAATGACTTCTGCCTCTGGCTATAATTTCTAAAGATATCCAGCTCTTGTTTTAGGTAGTTCCTTGGGGGAGGGGTGTTTGTGTGCGTGTGTTTGTGTGTGTGTGTGTAGTGGCCATAAAGAAAGATAATCTGTACTTTTTCTTTAACACACATACACGCAAATTTGTGTCTTAATTGAACTTCTGTTTAGATTCTTGCTCTCTTCCCATGGCTGGACAAGGATTTAAGGAATGTGCCAGGTTTCCTTGGCTATGAACTTGTTTTTTCTTGTATCCGACATGTACATTGGCATGGCCCTTTAACTAGTCATTCGCTGGATGAGGAGTGGGAATAGAATGGAATCCTTGATGTGGTTCCAAACGTTGCTGGCTTTTTAGCCTTAAAACCAACAGCCCAGAGACATCTGAAAGCTTTGATGTGCGTGGTGCGGTACAGCACAGCAGCACCTTTTAGAGTCGTGTCCCACGACACCTCCCCAAGCTCTCCTTCAGCAATGCCATGTAAACTGTGCTAACCGATTCATACAGTATTCTGTTTAATTTTGCAGTGGTTACAGAGGTCAGCATTTCGGTATTTTCACTGTTTCATTCTAGTTGACAAATCAAGGGACAAGAAACAAGGATCTTGGGGATTTATCCACAGTGAGAGACCCAGGGGTGTCTGCTGTGTTATGAGGCCTGACTGTGTTTTTCTTTGTAGTCTATACGCCAGTATAAGAAGTTACCCATTGCCTGACCTAGTTTATAAACACAACAGTTCCTTCAAACATGACTTTTAGAACTCCCTTTTTCACAATGGAATCAGCTGATTATCGTGTATACTGGTTCAAAATGATTCAAAGCACAATGCATCGCTTCTGTATTTTTATTTTGCAAGTAACTGCGTTTTTTTTTTAAATAACTGGCCATGTTCTTTAGATTCAAATTTAGGGTGGTATTTAAAAGTCTTCAAGGGCTGACCTGACAGTACTGGAAGAACCCACGAGTTCCATTCCCGCCCCCCCTTTGATTACTATGTTCTCTCACACACACACTAAGAGATGGGCATCCCAACATTTTTGTCAGTTTAGCTTGACCATTGTGCTTTTCCAGTTCTTAAGAAAAAAATTTCTTGATGGAAAAATAGTTTGTCCAAATGAGTTTGAAGGTTTTTTTTTTTTTTAAGTGACCTATGTATCATGCTGTGAATAACCAGAACACAAGCTCAGTTTAAACAGACAGGATTTTGATTAGTTATAAAAGGAGCTTCCAAACAGCAAGCAACAGACTATTTAAGAAGATGACAAACACAACTGCCTTTTAAGGAAAGTACACGTTCAGAATCGTGGTTTTTGGGTTTTGTTTTTGTTTTTATTTTTTATTTTTTGGTCTCTAAAACCTGCAAAGAGACCGAGCCAGGGATTTTTTGCCTACTTCTGAAGAACTTGAAGCAAAACAGACAACAATCCAGGACACACACCAAAGGCCACTTGCATCCTCCAGACAAATGTGTCTAACTGCTTGTGGTGCTGATACAATCTAAAAAGACTCATCTAAAAATCCTTACCTAGAGAAATCTTTTGCCCCACTTGAGGCCCTCATTAAAAAAAAAAAAAAAAAGGATTTTTAATAGCATGAGTATTTCTCTGTTTTTCCGGCAGCCAAAACCACAGGACAGGCAACATTTATCTCAGTTCTTCATCTCATCAGACAGCCCTCCACAGATGTCGGTGTGTGCTCACACTGAGCATCTTGGAAGGCTGAATCTGGCTCAGCGCCATTTTAGGCAAGCTCCCAGGTGATGCCAATGCTGCTAGTCTGTGGTACACTCCCAGGGAGCAGGAAGTCCCTAGCTGTGGATCCAATCCCACACATCTATCACACAAAGCACTTCCAAGAAGCCCCTCCCATTTTCTCTCATATATATCCCTATGCCACTCCATATCATCACTCCCTTAAACTAAATCTACCAGACTGGAAGCCATCACCAGAATTTGGGTAAGAAGAATGACTGACTTTTTTTTCTTTTGGAATGATCTTAAGTTTATTACAGTTGGGTTTCAGTGCTTCTCTGCTTCTGTGGTACTTATCATTTGATGTCTCTATAAGTTGTGAAGTGCATTACAAGTAATGAATATGGATGATTTGCATCTGTAGCTTGGCTGAAGCTATTATGATATTGCTTTCAAGAGATGAAATCAGAGTTAGATAGTACAGATAGTTACACCATCTCAGCCCAGGTTGTGACTGATGTCAAGTCTGTGTAGCCTTACTCTTAGCTTCCGAGTGTTTGGAGTTGAGAACTACTTCCTTCTCACTGTTACCATTTGTGGTCTCAAAATATGGATGATTCAAAAATAAGCAAGACCATGGATCAGAAAGATTTGTTTGTGAGATTCAGAGATTTCTGCATGTTAACCACTGTGTGTTAATAGCTGGTGTTATTCATTATATTTTCAATAACAAAAAGTCTCATGACACTCCCTAAAATGGTAGCTGAGTAAGCAATGCTGAAAAATTCTGCAAACTGATTTAGTGTTTAATAGATTTTGCATACCTAAAGGTAATCCAAATATGTTATTTCACTTTTTAAAATTATTCCTATATTTATTTGTTTATTTAGCCTTTGAGGGGTGTGTGTGTGTGTGTGTGTCTGTCTGTGTGTTTGTGTGTGTGTAAATGCACATGCTCCAGCCATGGTACGCAGGTGAAAGTCCAAGGACAGCTTTCAGGAGTTGGTCACTTCCATCATGTGGGTCTAGGGGATCAAACTTGGGTCATGAAGCTTACCCACTTCCCTTACCCACTGAGCTGTCTGGATGTCCCATTTCATTTGTAATGGAATGGAACCAAACACCTTTTGAACGGGCTTCTATAAAAAATTCATAAAAGAAAAACTGAATATGGTTCATTTTCTTCCTCACTCAGTTTATTTCAATAATTTATCCATTTCTTTTTTAAATAATAATTTCTTTGCATAATGTTCTTTTTTAAAGATTTATTTATTTATTTTATGTATATGAACACTGTTTTCATGCACAGCAGAAAAGGGAATCAGATTCCATTACAGATGGTTGAAAGCCACCATGTGGTTGCTGGGAATTGATCTCAGGACCTCTGGAAGAACAGCCACTGAGCCATTTCTCCAGTCCAATTTATGCATTTCTTTACTATTCTTCTGTATGGAAATTAGATGAAACAAAATATGTGTTTTTGAGTAAATGTGCAGAGAAAATAACACTAAGGTAGCATTCTAAAACTCAGCATGGAATAAAAGACACAATGTCAGATAACACCCTTGGCTTGTTCATATTTACCAGTGATATTTAATGTGCAAAGCATAACGTTGTCTCGATTAGAGTTATTATTTCTCCCTGCACACATAACCCAAAATGCATGACTCCCATCTTTCCTTCTACATCTGATAGTATTATTTAAAAATAAAGGGCATGGGATTGGAGCTTTCAAAAAATTAAAACTAGAAGACAATTCTTTTAAATTTCCAAAAACTTCATAGATTTTGTAAATGCGAACAAGGAACCACAATTGTTTTTTCAAAGATTTAGTGTTTTATTCATCACTGTTATATTTTTTAATTTTTTAATCATATTTAAAGTCTAAGAAACTGGCAATATTACCAATGGCTTGGGTGAATGATCGACACTAAAATCGTTTGGTATATTCCATTTAGAAGTTCATCAGAACTTTAATGGATAAGATGAGGGCCTCTTTTCCATGCTTTGTGCAGCACTTTGTTGTTCAAAATTATGATACCATCATTTGTATTTGTTTGGGGACAAACAACTTGTTTGCCTGGATCAAGGTCTGAAAGACAAATGCTTGTTTTTCTTTAGGTTGATATTTACAATTTGAGATATATTATCTCTTCTTTAATTGGTTTTTATTCAAAGTATCATGATACATAATTTTACGTAAACAATTAGGTAATCTTATCTATAATATTATTTTAGGCTTCTATCTAAAACCTTTTGTAAAAGTGCCATAAACAAAGTGTTTGCCATCGACTGAGTTTTCTGTTGGAGTTTGACAGCCTTTCCTGATGAGATTCATATAAAAGGATTTCCCACCATCTTATCAAAAGGTTTATGTTTAAATGGCTACCTACATATGATGATATCCTGATTCAATAAATAAATCTAGAGTAATATTTTTGCACTTCAAAGAGTGCTTTTGGGTTTCCTATAGATAGATTTAACTACATGTTTTCCCCCAAACAAACATTTGACTGTAGGTTCTTATTTTAAGGCATGCTTTTCATGCTTTGGAAGCATTTGATTTTTTTTTTTTCCTAATATCCTATGGCTATACACTTTAAAACTTTTTTTTTTTTTTTCAAAAATTGCGGGACCATTTTAACAGTGTTTCATTGTTGATTCTTATTCTTGATCAAAGTAGTCGACCAAGCTTGAGAGTTTTCAGTTCTTCAAGATGGAGTTCATGAGTCAGAGCCATTTTAAGATGGCATGTAATGATGCCTACTACTGTGTACGCAACCCAATTAACCATTCCGAGTCACTGACCTCCCAACACATCCTCAGTGTAGGAGAGAGCATAGAAACGTTCTGTGCACCTGCTTTATAAGGAAAAATTAAACTTGGGTCTCTCGCGTAAATCTTGAGCTCAGACAGATGTTCATGTTAGTGTGACTGGAGTAAGAAATCAGCCGTTTGGCCTTTTCCATATTTGGCTACGCAAATGAGGACCGCTTCATCAGGGAGCATCTGGTGAGTAATTTTCACCTGCGTTAAAGAAACGATTTTTACACTGAGATGTTATCACATTCTTAATAAAACATCATTATGATTCTTGTTCATCTCCTTTCCTCACCCCACCTGTAGAACTTTTCTTGGGGGTAATGGGCCCTTTGCTAAAATGTAATTGCATTTACTTGCACAAAGACAATTTTCACCCTCATGCTGTGCTTGCAGACTATAGGAAAAGAAAAAAAATGTTGCTGTGTATAATTCTGTATTTTTCTTGAGATTTTCCAAGATGGACAACTTAACCTCTACCTTTAGGTAACTGAAACTTAGTTAGAAAGGACTGGGGAAGCACACGTCTCTGCTTGTACACTATAGTGTTAACACATGAATTTCATCGGACAATAAAAATGACGTGCTTGGAGACCCAGCAGTGCATGGGAGCATTCATCCAAACAGAAGGACAGTAGAGAGGTTCAGAACAACCAGGCTGCTCCTGAAGCGCAAGATCCGGAATACTAGGCATGGGAGAACTCCCCTCCGGCCTGAATGCCTTTGAGAGCCCCCAGGGCTGTACCACTCGCCAGGGTTTCCGAGAACGCCTGCTGGCAGAGCCGCCAGTACCCCCCTCCGGAGTGCTCTGGCTCCCGCAGGTGGCCATGCGGTGGCTGCAGCACGGGCGGTGGCTGTCGCATACCTCGCCGGGCCGCGGCGCTCCGGAGCTGTGAGCAATCCGCGCTGGCCCAGCAGAGGCGCGGCCGGGTCCCCTCGGGGCGGAGCCGGGGCGGGGCGCCGAGCCGCGCGGCAGGTGTGGGCGCACGGAGGTGGCACAGCCCGCGGCGCCCTCGACCTGCGCACAACGCGGGACGCAGACGCGCGCGCGGGGCGCGGGGAGACAGCAGGTGAGCGGGCGTGGGTGCGCGGCGAGCCGCCCGGGGATGGGAGGGAGTGGGTGAGGGAGCCGGCGGCCCAGCAGGGCGCGTGGGGAGCGGAGCGCGGTCCCGCACAGCCGCCTGCGCTCGGCCACACGGCCGGGCCGCGCGCGATCCTCGAGCGCGCAGGGATCCGGTGCGCGGTGGGCGCGAGCGCTCTCCGCCGGGGAGTCCCCGAGCAGCCGACGCACCGCTTCAAAGTCCCGGTGCCTGGAAACTTCCCGGGCTCCTCCGGTGGAGGGAACCGAAATCAGGCGCACAACCCGGAGGATTCGTTTGTTTTCAGGGCGTACGGCGGGGAAAGGGTGTTCGTGAGCCCTGACCCCACCTGGAAATGCTCGGCTTCTCGAAGAGACAGCCGCTGCAGGATTCCCTAAGCCAGACAGTGGCCGTGTAAGAAAGGCAGCGAAACGGGGACAAGCTTCTCGGGGGCAGCTTTGTCCCCGCCTTAATAGCACAGGAATGCGGACTCAGAACCTGCGCCCGGGGTTGGAGCTGTGGCTCAAGCCAGACACCCTCCTGCCCGGGGACCTGTTCTGAGAGCCGAATCCGGTCTTTCAGCTTCCTCATTGAAGTTCTGGCGCCATTGAGGTGCAATTGGTGGTGGGGGTGAGGGGCCTGTATGCAAGATTTTGGAGCAAAGTTTATTACCTATGGATTAAAATGCTTGGTGGGCAGAAGTTTCCACAACACTCTGTTTTTGTAATTTGTTTTGAGAAAGTTTTGGTAACTTGACTTTTGCTTTAAGTGTTTTAAAAGTGACGGCCAGCTTGAGATTTCCTGAGTTTTTTGTGTTTGGTTGGAAGAGGGGCTAACTTTTTAGGTTGTTTTCCACTCTTTTTCTGTTTTTTTTTTTTTTTTTTTTTTTTTTTTTTTCAGTGTCTCCAGAGTCAGTTCCTTAGGTAAGGCCTTTACCTTGACTTTTATCATCAAAAAGATGGAAATAAGGGTGTATAGTCGGCCCCACCAAAGAGTAATATAGTTAGCTGTCTTTCTCCGTCATAACTTGTGCAGACTAGGCTGGCCCCCAGATAGTCGTTTTTAGCTTTGTGTTTAATAGATTTGGGGGTAGGGCTTATGGAAACTTTTTTCTTTGCATCATATTGGGTCTTTATTATGTATGCAGCTATTGGTTTCATGGTAGGTGTGAGAAGCAAGAAACTGAAGTCTCTAGTAGGCGCTTGGTGAAGTTTTATACGTTCTGAAGCCTATGTAATAGTGACAAAATACGTGACTGACAGCATGCACTCAGCTTGTTTTGAAATTTTAACTAGGTTATCATAAGAAGAAAGCTATGAAATGTTTACTCTTTGAACATCCTTATGGAAATGGAAAGAAAAATGGAAAGCAAGAAAAACACATTTTCTGTGTGTAATTTTTTTACTCAGTTTGAAATCAGTTTTCTTGATTTACCCCAGAAGCTCTATTAAATACAGTTGTTAACTATTTAGGGTAATTTACAGAACATTAATTGACTTAAATAATTTTCTTCGCCGACAAGTTTTTGTAGAATGTGTTTTGCTGAGGTATTGACATCTTTGATATATATAAATTTAATTATATATCATTAAATTTTCAATAGTTGCCACTATTTCATCTGTGTCTATGTACTTTTATCATCTGAACATTGTGGGGCTCTTAAACTGTAAAAAGACTATAATGTAGCCTGATTATTAACATTTTAGGGATAAATATAGTATTAAAGGTTAATATGGAATTTGAAGACATTTTAGGAAATGTAATTCTCTAATCGTAAATAAAAAAGGACTAATAATGCTTCAGCATCTTCCTGATGTAGTTAGTGACTAACTTAGCTTAAAAGTAACCCCCAAATGTTTCAAAAGTTTTAATGAGTAATACATTTTGTTATAACATAGTTCTGTAATGTAGAAAAAAAAAACTTTGTTGATTCTAATACAGCCAGCTTATGTAAAAAGTGGCCGATTTGATTTTTGAATTGTGAGCTACAGTTTCACTGCGTTTTTTTAAAGAATGGCAATAAATTGTGTAGAAAGAAGATCAGTTCTTCTTTCTGTGCATGTAAGTGCCCTAATGCGCTTGCCTCATTGCAGAATCTCAGGCTATTTTTCATTCTATGTTCTTCTGTGTGGGAGACTCTGAGACGTTATCAAAAATATCGGGAAGAGGTTTGACATGAATTTAAAATTTAAGCACGGGTATGAGGAAAATCTGTGTTGGCTTCAGTAGTAAGGAGATCAAACGGTAGAGTTTAGGACAAGATTTCCTTCTAGAGTCTCTGGATTCTCTAGCATTTTCTACTTTATTGTATAATCAACATTTTAACCAATATATAGTTATTGCATGCGTGACAGTAGAGGCGGAAAACTTATCCAAAAACCTTGAAACCCTGATCCTGACTTTATCAGATATGTTCTGTTTTATATTTTCTAGCTGATCCTAGCTACCGAGCACTTGAAGCCAACTTACAAATTACACAGAATTAACTAAGTCATTTCTATTTTAAGAGAAATACTCTTTTAAGACACCATTATTTCAATATCACAAATAGCACCACTCTTCGGAGCAAAACAGTAATTCTAGTAACTTAAAAATACACTTTTAGCAGGGAAAATACAATTTTTATTGACTGTCAGTGCTCATACTATGGGTGTTTTTTTGGCTCACTTTCCATTTCTTTCTTTGTGCTGCTTCTGACAGATCATTCCGGTGCTAGACACCGTGGGGAAAATTAATAAGGCAAGCGATGCGTGTTGATCTTCTTCCTACCCCATAAACCCGAGTCTGCATGAATTCAGAACAACAAGAAGTCTGAGCGTTTAACGCCCTTTACTGAGTCTGACAGACAGTAGAGGCTGGAGTCAGCTCTGCCATTGGCAAATCGGATTTCATGTTCCACAGCAAATCCATCCCTGTCCAACTCAGCTCCGCTTCCTTTCCCGGGGGCCTAACAAATGGAGTTAAAAGACTTATACCCAAATGGGGAAATTAGTGCCATTTGTGTATAGGCAGTAGCCTTATTCAAACTGCTTTCAAACTAATTGGGAAAAAATTTCAAGACATAGTATGATTTAATTATAAGTCCTCCACAGTGGGTAGTGCGTAGGCATCTATATAGGGCTCAAGAGCACATTTAAGTTTCTTGCTTATTTTGAATTGTTTACGGATCGCATTGTAGTTCTTTGGTGGGGGGGCGGTGAGAAAGAAACACTTCAGTTTATACAATTTGGAAGATGGAAAAAGTATAACAAAGTAGTAAATTTAACTTTTCAAGTTGGTATGTTTTCTTCTGCTGAAGTAATTCTTTGATGGATTGTCTTCGCTGTGTTTTAAGCTGATGTTCTTTGGAAATAATTCTGATTCTGAACCAGGATGGCAGCAAAGGGGCTGGGGAGAAAGCCTTCTGTGTCTAAAACGTGACAATTGATATCTTTAATTGTCAACCTCCGGTAGTCTTTGACCATGTTAATAAATCGAACATGTGTTGAACAACTCAGAGAATTCATCCCTGGAAGTCATGCTCCGGAACTTGTGGGCCGAGCGGTTTACTTATTTATTTCTCCCTGATTTAAATGTGACGTGCACTATCTAGCTGAGACCAATATTGTTATACATCTAAGTTGAAAACTGCACTGCGGGTAGTCTAGGGCTTCGGTATGGGCGAGGGACTGTGAGTCCAAAAGTCAAACGGATGAGTGCTACGAACTTAACACAGCCTGCGATGGCTAAATTACAGAGCACACGCCCTCTCACAAAGTGCTGTTGAGTCACCTGTGGAGTGTGTTAACTGTTTCCTGACTCAAGCCTGGCCATTTAGTGATTATTTCAACTCCACTAACTTGATTCTTTTTTGTGAGTCTTAAATAAGAACAGTAAACTTGCTTTGCGCCCACAAAGCCCTGGGTCCAATCCTCAGCACTGAAAGCAAACAAAACCAGATTAAAAATAAGACCCAGGAGCAGTGAGTGGGCAGATGGATGGAAGTCAGAGCTCTTTGGCCCTACAGGGTTAGTGGAGTCTTTTAAACGAGGATTCAAGTAGCTTTAGACCAGAGCTTTCGCATTCCTGCTGGTCATTCTGTTGCCTGGTGATTCTCCTCCTGTTTTATGCCATAACTCAAAACTGGTTTCTCTTCAATGAGTAGAGCGTGGGACTTAATTAAACCTAAAAATAAAATAAAAGTAAACCCCAGTTTTCAGCCTGACTTAAATAATTCTAAAACACCACTCTACTCCATAGCCCCAATGACAGATTAAAGCCCCCAGCTCGTTTGTTTGTTTGTTTTGTTTTGTTTTTGTCTTTGGAGATGGGATTAAGGTGACGTTTTAAGTGCAACATGCGCAAACAAAGAAAAAGTTTGGATTGTATTTCAAAGTAACAGATAATGGTTTATGCCTAAGTTGGCATCTGAGGACTAGCTCCTGATTGCTTCCAGTAACTAAGGAGGTAGAAATTTTATAAGATTTTAATTTATGGAGACAAATTTCTAGTTTTATATAAAAGGAAATTTTCACTCAAATCCTCTTATCTTATTAAATTTTAAGTCAAATTAGCCCAAAGATGTTTCCTTCTAGTGACTTATCACTTTTGACCTCCAGTTAACTGAAAATATTCTGATCAAAAAAAGAAATACATGAAAATAAGATAAGAAAGATGTAAAATAAAGACCACTTGTAATAATTTTTAAGGAACTAAATTAATGTGATTTTTTTTCCTGTTTGGGAGTTTTCAAGTTCTGGAAGAATGGCCATACATCAGAAGTAATGACAAAGAGGATGAATCTGAAAGAATCGCTTTCCCATTAAGATAAATACATTCGATAATTGTTCACAGCTGATGTCCAGAATGTCCTGTTTCGGTTAATACTCAATCAAAACAATAAATGAAAATGGAAAAGTAAGTCTCTGTTAAGAAACAAATTCTTTAAGCCAGTCTTTGTTTTGAAGAATTCATTTTACCAATCACAAGTGTTAGTAGTTTCTGGGTGTTTGTTTGTTTGTTTGTTTGTTTGTTTGCAAAATTTTCCAAATTAGAAGCAGGAAGAAACAACGGCAAGCTGACAAACTTTAGCACTAATTAGCTAAGCTAAAAATAATTCATGCTGGAAATGCTAAAATGTAAAAACAGTATAAGCCATCATCACTCACTTAGAGTTCAGAACCCACCTCCAAATATTAACACAGAGAAGTGCCTTCTAAGCCAGGGAATCAACATGCAAAGCTTTTTGTCAAAATCGAATAAAAAAATGTTCACCTGTCTTATTTGCCAGAGCAGTACCAACTACAGCAGTTAACCTGCCTGCGCCTGGCAATCATTTTCTGTGTGCTGTGCTTTGTCTGTGCTATAGAAGACCCATCTCCACAGTGCTAGTGATTTAGCTGCGATGTTTCTATTTTACGAACCAGAAACCTGGAAAACTGACCTGGCAGAACTGGAGAGATGGCTCGGCGCTTAAGGGCATTGGCTGCTCTTCCAAAAGACCCAGGTTCCATTCCCAGCACCTACATGGCAGCTCACAACTGTCTGTAACTACAGTTCTGACACACTCATACAAACGGGCAGAATACCAAAGCCCAAAAAAGAAAACTAGCCTGGCCAGGTTAAAGACGTCAGAAATCTCCTAAATGTCACGGTCTCATCCTTTGACCCTGTGTGTTTCCTGCCTCATCTCCACTTTTGATTTTCCATATTTCATGATATTTAAGCAGATTATTTGTGAAGCATTTTTGGTTTGGGAAATCATTATGTCATAGTGTGTGTGTTCTTTTTTAAATTTTAGAATTGGGTCAAGCCTCAGTCCACGTCCGTCAAGATGCAATAATGACCAAAAGATGGTCTGTTAGGGAACAATGTGTACCGTTTTAGATGGATGGTAAATCTCTGGTGATCATTCCATGAAAAACACTGGGAACATTTTCCCCTGAACCTTGACAAGTAAATAAAAGGATAACTTTCTCCTTCCTTCCTTCCTTCCTTCCTTCCTTCCTTCCTTCCTTCCTTCCTCTCTCTGTCTTCCTTCTTTCATTTTTACTTTCAAAGTTCTAATGTATGCAGTTCTTGTGTAGTAACAAGGCTGATGAAGTGTAGAGAGAGGTGCCCGCTGCTTCCAAGCCTGATGTTCTCAGTTCTGTATGGTGGAAGGAGAGAACTGACTCCCACACGCTGTCCTCTGACTGTCACATGTGTGTCGAGGCATATGTGTGTCAACACACACCATGCACACCCTGACTTTCAGGTCCAGCAATACTTGGATTTAAGGTTCTCATCTAATCTTCCCACTGGAATCTATCTGAGACAGAAGAGAAGTTGGGACAAATTAGCTTGTATTCTGTGGTGGGTTAAAGGTCTTGTACAAGCACAAAGACCCCTTTCAAGGCTAACATTTTGTTGTGTCTGAAAGTCGGTGTGGGGGACATGGTAAAACAGAGAAACATCTGCCTAAAGAGTGGACAGAGCTTGCAGGCTAATAAGTAAAGCAGTGATTGTAATACAGAGGAGAGTTTTAATATAGATGACTTAATATTTATGTGGAGAGCAAGATCAGAATAAATTCAAAGGTCAGAACAAAAAGGTTAAAAGATTAGAGAATTTAAAGTAAAAAATAAATGCAGAATATAAGTTTCATAATGTATGAATGACATCTAGACAGCAAGAATATTAGAATTTTTAAGTTTTTCACCTCATCGGTACTCATTAGAACACATTGGGTATGTTCCAAGAAAGCAATACCTCTGAGAGAGCTTGAGAGCTGGGTTTTAGAAAAACATCCTAAGGACAACCAATCCCAATACAAAAGAATATTCTAAGGTGGTTTGCAAAAACCAAAACAGAGTGGAAGCCACTGTTTTTCATTTTGTGTTTGCCTATGACTATTAAAGGCAACACAGAAATTTCTAGCACTGAAAGAAATCACTGGAACAGACAATATCAGAAATGGAGTTCCCAGAGCACCTGGCATTCTGAAAATTGATGCTAGATTAAGCATGATCATATTCGTGAACGAGCAGGGAAGTCAGGACATACTGCCCGTTAGCTACTGGGACTGCTCAGTCTGAGCAGCGGTCTGCTTACAGTTGCTGTATATATAATATGTATGTGTACACATACATGCATACATATGTATGTATATACATATATGTGTATATCTGTATATATACATATATGTGTATATATGCATATATATGTGCATGCATATATATGTACACACGTGTGTATGTATACATATACATGTATAATATGTATATATACACATATATTTGTATGTATGTATGAGTGTTTGTATACATACACAGATACATAGATACATATATGTATATATACTATATAATTATATAGATATAATATGATATATAATATAGTATATAATATATAGTATATATACATATATATGTGTATGTATTTATACATATATATATATCTATAAAATCCCGCTCCACACCACCCCTCATAGCTTCCAAGCAAAACTTAGGGACAATACACAGACCTCAGACTATGAACCCATGGATTCCAGCGCTACCTCAGCACTTAGCCTCCATATGTGTTAGCTTGGACAAGACTTAAAACTCACTGCCTTGCCTTCCTCATTTGTTAAGTGGGATTACCTAAACTAATGCCTTCCTCACCAAGAATATCAAAAGAGCTCATATACACAGAGATTGTTTACACGCACAGCTTTATTCTGTAGTGGCGGAAGAGTCTTCTGGAATTATTTCCAATGAAAAGAAATTAGACAGTGTGATGAATCTGTTTTTGTTCTTTTCATTGCTCAACATTCTTAAGCCTTCGGAAAATCATCTGAATTCAAGGTTTCCGGCTTAAAGTCCGTAGATCACGGGGAGGCTGCAGATAGAATTCAAGGTGGCATGAGGTTGATAAAACTATAAAAATTGTATTGGCTTTTACTAATCTCTAATTGAAGCTTGGCATTTTGTCAGTTATAAGTGAGGCAGGAAACTGCAGTCATATTTACCGTAACTGTGACTTTATCATGATGGATTTGGATACGTTAATATCACATTACAGTTGTTCTGGATGATTTATGTATGGCATACCTTTGACATGATGGTCATCATGAGAACTATGTTAGGCCTGTCTTTAATCTGCTAATAAAAAATCACACATAAGGACTTGGGAGCTCCGTAGATAGAAGGTGCTTCTCTTTTAAGTTTAAGGACCTGAGTTCAAATCCCAGAACCTGCATTTAAAGAAAAGCCAGCCATGGCAGTACATGCTTGCTCATGAGCCCGAGGCCAGTGTGGACTGCGTAGTGAGAACATATCTCAGAATTAAAAAACAAAACAAAACAGCGTTTGGGGGGTGGGAGGCAACCTTAACAGGCCACAGAGAAAGACAGTGCAGCCTGATGAGACCTGATAGGCTAGGGTCAGATGAAAGGGGAGGAGAACCTCCCCTATCAGTAAACTGGAGGAAGAGCATAGGAGGAGAAGAGGGAAGGAGGGCAGGATTGGGAGGGGACGAAGGAGGGGGCTACAGCTGGGATACAAAGTGAATAAATTGTAATAAATAAAAAAGTAAAAAAAAAATATATATATATATAAAAAATAAATAACTACTGTCTCTTGCTGTTGTCATAGTGAAAGGCAAGCGACACACACACCCTTTATGCCTTCTGACCACCTAGATGATGCCCAGACAAGAACCGTCAGGGAGCTCATCTAGAAACACATACAAAAGGCAGATGCTTGTATTTTGCTTTTAAATTCTATTTGCCATAGTGCATTTCACCCATAAAAGTTACAGTAACTGGGACTTCTCTGCCCCCACGGACCTTTGCTCAGCCCTCCATGACAAGCACTCACTGGATGCCTAATGTATGTGTGTCTGTCCTCAGCTGTCATAGTTCTTAAAGCCTCAGTCTTGTGCCATACTGTCTGCTGACTTAGCACCTAACAACAAGTAATTGAGAAGGTTATGCTGGGGTGTCTTTTGGGGCTACTTTTGCATCCATGGACTTCTCTTTTAGTCCTACTTTATGTTTTAAAGAAATAGGGTTCATCCACAAAGCACAGCAGATAACTTAGTATTTAATTTCTACATCGTGTTCATCTCAAATGTTGGGTATTTGAGCTTCCTCAATTAATAAAAATTTAGAGGAATAATCATCCTGGGAATTGGCATTGTTCTTCATTTTGTTTGATCATGGTGGCCTTACCATTGAGAAAGCATGTGTTCAAGGAATATTTGTGGCCTAAAACTCTTTCTGGGGCTGAGGAGATGGCTCAGTGAGTTCTGACAACAAGAGGATATGGGTTCAAATCCCCAGCACCCACATAAAAAGTCTGCCATGACCATGCATACCTGTAACCCCAGGACTGGGGATAAGGGGAACTGGGTAGGATTCTGTCCAGCTAGATTAGTCTAAAGGCTGGCTTCGTGTTTAATGGGAGACCCTGTCTCAAAATATAAGATTAGAACGAAACATAACTTTTTTGTCCTGCACATATGTAGTTGTGCACACATGCACCTGCACATACATGAACAGAGAGAGAGAGAGAGATTGATTTCAAATGGAGGGGTCCAGGTTCTCGTTGGGGCTAATGACTACTGAGGAAGGTAAGCTATTATCCAAAGCTCCTGAAAGGAGAAATGGTAGATTCAAGAGTCTATAAATGTGTAATCTTGCCTTTCTAACACATCTTCCTTTGGAGTGTTTTCTATAAAGTTCTACATAGCATTCACTGGTCACTTCCCTTCTAAAAACTGGATGCAATATATTTCACTTGTTAAAGATTTTTTTAAAAAGCTCGGCATTTAGAAGCACTTAAGGCTCTTGCAGAGGACCTGAGTTCATAGTCCCCAGCACCCAGGCGGATGTTCACGGCCGTCTTTACCTTCGGTTTCAGGGGATCTGATGCTCTCTTCTGGCCTTTGTGGGCACCAGGCACTCAACGTGATGTGCAGATAAACGCCCATAAAATAAAAATAAATATTTTGATAATTTCTGTGTTACAGTTGTTTGATTTTTTTTCTCACCATTTTCATAATTGATTTGGCCACAGAGTACCCCCCGATCCACCTAGTAAGTGGACCACACCGTGAAATACATCTCTGCCACGTTCTACACTTAGGTGATGAAGATACAGGTATAACAGCTTTCATTCATCATTCACAACACCAAGGTTATTCTAAATGCTCCACATAAAGCGGACCAGGGCTCACAACAAGCCATCATCCAAGCAGGCACTCTTACCATCTCTGCTTTACAGATGTGAGGAGTCTGCAGCAGAGGGTTTCAACCTTGGTACTTGTCACATTTTGGCCATGTAATTTGTTGTAAGCAGTAGATATCCCCAATGCATCATACAGTTCCATAACCTTCCTGACCGTCACTCAGTTGTGTCAACCAAAAATACCCTCAGCTGTAGCCAGATGTCCCTTGAATTGCTCCTGGTTGAGAATTACTGTTGTAAACTTGTAACAGAAACACGTTTTTGAAAGACCTCCTTAGGGGCTTTTCAATGATTCATGTTCGTGACTAGGCAAATTGAACATTGCAGACCCCACGTCTACACATGAGAAAGTACTTGAGCTGGGGCACATGTGAGTTACCTGACCCATTCTACTCTCTTTTAGAGCATTTCCTCGCATTGCTTCAAGTGAGAGCCAAAGGCTACAATTTTGGATTTGCTTTTAACTTCTTGCCCTGTATAAATACCCCCAATTCATGTATTGTTTCTCTTTTATACTTCCCCTTGGACCTGACCCTTCATCTACACATAAACACAGACAGTCTTACTTTTCTCTGTGTAATAGAGAACTTAACATATCTGAATTGTTTCACAGTAAGAATTTATGTCTCGGCCAAGATTAACAGCTGCCAAGAAAAACATACCCAGTAATGAATAACTCACAAAGATTTGGTAAAGAAAAAGGAAAGTTATATGATGAAGCATATTACTGAGGTATTGGGTTTTGTTTATTCAGTGTGATAACCTGTTAGATTCACACCAGTCAAATGAGTTTGAGGTTTTTTTGGTCATTGTTTCTTTGTAATTTTATATTCTATTTTTAGGAGTAGCTGGAGGGGCTGGGGAGGGAGGTGGAGATTGATTGATTTAAATCTTAGCCCTGCTAAACATGCTAATCATATGACCGGTATTTCTTTTTTCTAAGGATTTGGTTTCCCACCAGTAAAATGAGGTAATGATGTGAAACTGATCATGCTGTTGAGTTGAAAAGAGAGAATGTACATCAGTATCCAGCTCAGGTCCCTGCCTGTAAGTTTCCCATATTCCTTCTTGGACCAGCTTATCTGATGACTTTATCTTCATGATCTATAGGTCTAAACCAGTTGTTTTTAGGGAAAAACAGACACTGTTGAGTGACTTTGTGCAGATAACTATTACAAGGTACAGCCTGGAGAACGGGGGTGGGGTCGGGGGAATGTCCAGTACTCAAGATCATTGAATTCTGAAAGATTTATATTGAAAGAGAGCAAGGTGGCACAAGTCAGGACAGAAAGGGTCCATGAAAGGTCTGTGGAGCCAAAGTTTACCCTCTGATTCCATTTTTCAATGTCTACTGTGCCAGACTCTATATAAACCCTGGAGTTATAATGAGGGCACACAAGAGAAGTAAGTGTTTCCGTCCCTGTTCCCTGGCTCCTTAGCAATTAGTGGTCATGTGATGTCTTTGTACTGAGTCCATCCAAGTGATACTCGCTGCTGGGAATACTAGTTTGGCTGAACTCAGAAAGAATGTTGGGATGCATTAATGCTATCTGCTGTGGGAAAGAGATAAAGGTGCTGACAGCACAGGATTTGATAGTCTTCAGCTACAGCCTTTCAGCCTCACAGCCCAACCCATTAGGATATCATGAAATCAGCTTTGTGGATCTGATTTAACCTGAGTGTTATTTAAGAAATGAAAGAAGGGAGATAGAGAAATGTTAAAGTGAGTTGTTCATTGTGTCCTGTTGCTTTGTGAAACATTGTTTTAGTTGTGTACCCATTGGATACCAGTTCACAATGTAGGAATACCTTTCTTTACACTGGTTCCCATAAGAAATGTAACTACTCTGTCTCCCCCTCCCTCTTTTCTCTTACCTCTCTCTCTCTCTCTCTCTCTCTCTCTCTCTCCCATTTTGTTCTTTTGGTAATTACATACATATTTAATAGTCTAGGTCCTTCCTATTAATAGAAAGGTTGGACAACTAGTTTATCTTGACAGTCGTCATCCTTCAACACTTCAAGTCTACTTTCATGAACATCTTTGGGTAGAGAATGTGTAATTCAGTAAGTTCTTTGAGAAGGCCAATAGTCACATATTTAGACACTTAGGCACCAGACTGATGTTTTCTGATTTACAGCTACAGATCTGATTGTCTTGTCACACTGCAAGAATTTGTAGAAACATCGTCAGAAGTAAGAACAGAAGAAAGAAACACAACCATATATCATGTGCTGGGAACATGGCCACTGTCAGGGAGTAGGAGCCACAAACACCATTTTACAATTTGAGCTAGTTATTGGCTCTGTTTTCTCTCTCTACACTTCTGGAATAAGTGAAGGCCTGCGATGAGGATAAAGAAAGTGCTCATGGAAGGGGGAAGCGTCCGAAAACCTTAAGGAATGAAGATTGAGAATAAGAGGCTTAGAAACTAGGTAAGAAAGGCCACTTTTGTTTCTGGCCTGCAACAGAACTGGGTTTGGATTGAAATTGGTTCTGCTTTTCCTGGCTCTGCGGCTCTTGGCAGAACACTGTACTCTTGGACCTTTAATTGTCTTACATGTGAAATGCACATGGCGACACATTTCACAGGGTGATTATCCAGATAATGAAGATAAGCAGCAGTAAAGGATTCATTGTATCTTAAATGGTCAGATGTTTAATTGTCCCTGAACCCTAACCTTAGAGAAAGCCAGTGTCTTACTTGCTTCTCTGGTGCTGTGATAAAAACGCCACAATCAAGGCTGCTTATAAAATAAAGCATTTAATTGGGCTTACAGTTTCTGAGGGTTAGAGTCCATGATGGTGGCAGGAACAGCTGAGAGCGCATGTCTTCATCCAGAAGCAGGAGGCAAAGAGAATCTTGGGAGAAGTGTCTTTTGAAACCCTAAGCCTGTCCCGGTGACCTGTGCCCTCCAACAAGGCCAGCCTCCTAATTGTTGCTACCTAGTTCCACAAACTGGGGACTGAGTATTTTAGTAGGTAAACTTCGGGGTAACCTTCTCATTCAAACCTCCACAGTCAGATCTGCATTTTTCAAAACAGTTTCTGTCTGAACACACATAGAAGTTTAAGAAGCAAACCTCAGTTGCATAGTCATTTAGTTAGCCACATTCTTGACTGCACACTTGTGGCTTCCGGCTTAGTCTTGGTTTGGGGAGCAAAGGAAAAGGGGTTCACCGAGGGTACCCGTCCAACTCCACTTACTGCTCGTTCCATTTTGTACCACAGTCCAGCCACAGTGAAGTGTCATGTAGATTTGGCCTTTCTTATACATTACCCACCAATAGCTATTCTGCCCCTGAGTCTTCAGTCTGTAGCTCCCAAAATTAGTGGCTATAAGCTCTCATTGTTTCCTAGAATTGCTTAACGCAGGACTTCATTTTCAAGAAATAATCCACAAGTGAGGCAGAGCAAGCCACATTTGCATGTGAACACAAGACAGATGTTACCTTTATCCAAGAAGGTACCTGTTCTGGCATGCAGTTTATTAAAACCTCAGAGAAATGCACCTCAGAGAGTGGTGTCCTTAAAAACATTCATTTGTCTTAGAGGGAAGGCCTGATCCTTATCAAGCCAGAGCTGACCACACTTTCCCCAATCAAATACGTCAACTGCTAGCCTTGTGTCATACCTCTGTCCACGAGTGGCTTTGGCGTGTGTTTTCTGGTCTGCTCTTTGGATGTTGACATTAACATGTCCAACAATTCATAGTGGCACTAGAAAATATAGGAAAAGGTTCTTCTTGGTCAGTGAAGAGTCTAAAGCACGGCGTACTTAAGAAGGGCCTCAGGTTGCAGTCTTCATATTCCCCCTCAGCCAGCATAGTACGGAGCATGCTAGTCAAGGCTGAAGAATGACGTCGATGGCCCAGCAACTTGGCAGCAGCAATTTCCATGTTCTCCCAGATCTTGGGATTCTTTAACCCATTCATTTCCAATTTGAAATGTTTTGAATAACTAAAACTTACAAATGAATGTTTGCCCTTTATGAACTACTGACTTTCAGCTGATATTTAATACATATATGAAAATTTACATATTTATTGGCAAAATATTACACCTCCGAGCTCTAAAGGAATAATTCTTTTTCCTTTGGTGTTTTATTCCCTTAGCCAGCTCTGGCTGCCTTTGTGTTGTTGATAATTTATCTCTCAGATTGTTGAGTGCACTGTGAAATTCAAATGAGTCTCAGAACAATTATTGTCATTTTAGGGAATGCCACTAAATACAAAGGAAATAGGAAAATAACATTAAAAAGTCAAAAATATTTTTTAAAGATAGAATTAAAAGTTGTTCTTTAAGATAAAGAAGAATTTTCTTTAACTTTTTGATAATTTCATGCATGAGTACTATATTTACCTCATTCCTAACCCTTCCTCTTCCGCCTCCAACTCTCTCTGTGTTCTTCCCTCTCAAATTCGTGAGCTCTTCTGTAATTATTATCGTCGCATATGTAAACATACACAGCCTGCTGAGACCACTGAGAGTTGCTCATGTGTACCTGAGTTCAGGACTGAGCCCTTGGGATTGAGAACCTGAGCCTATTACGGAAGTCCTCCCTGGAGAAAATCTGTTCTCCCTCTCCAAAGCTTCTGGTTGTTTTTCATCTGAAGGTGGGGCCCTGTGACATCTCCACCATCTATATTGGAATGTTAACTGGCGTCATTATGCAGGCCCTGTTTAGGCAGCCATAGTGTTGAGATTTCTTGGGTGTAGCATCCCAGGCCTGGCTAGTAGATACTGTATAGAAACAGGGATCCTGGTCCTAGTTCTTACAGTCTTGATACATCTTCAAAGCTAGGGAAAAAAAAAAAAATTTAAATTCAGTGTCTGCTTTGCCAATGGGCTCTATATAAATAGTATATATATATATATATAGATATATAGATATTGCACATATATACACACATGCATACACATGTGTATATATACACATATACACATATGTAAATACATATCTACATATGAAGTTGAAAGTCTGCCATGGATGTAGTTAACTGAGCATCATTTCCCACAAAAGCCAAGTGATTTTTCTAGAGTAGGCTTTATTTCTGCTCATGACCCCCTTTCACCTGACAAATGTATACAAATGTAAAATAGGTATACAAATTAAACATCAGCTATTAAGAAACTGCAGAGAAAAACTTATTTTAAAACAATACAATTTTGCCATTTAGTATATACACAGTAAAATTTTCCTACTAACGAAGTGGGTATGTTTATTCGTGTTCACATAAAGAAGTTTGGCTGTATAGTTGATGTTGCAAAAAAAAAAAAAAAAGCATGTCAGCAACTTCTCACAGCTGATCTGTATTTTTATTTTAATAATCTTTAGTGGAGATGTCTCTTCACATACCTACAGAGTTCATGTAAAGCAGAAGTTTGTTTAGAGCCATTTCCAGAATATTTGGAAATGGTGTCATAACTTAGAAATACCACATAGTGACTTGATACACTAAATAAATGCACAAGTAAATAAACAAAATAACTCTGTGGAAGGTCGCTTAGCTTGAAGGCTTATGCATAGGCAGAGGGGTGAATAGCTGCCTCCCTCAGCACAGCACAATTTTCCTGCAAGGAAATTTCCGTAGTTACAAGAAATGGAAACTCTAGTCTTAGATGTGGTTTTCAACATTGTATCCTCTGGCAATTTGTGTTTTGAAATATCATCTTTTAAAAGTGTGTTAAAATTTTGAAATCCAGTGCAGTGGCTCAAGCCTATAATTCTAGCACTTGCTGAGACAAGAGGATTAAAATAAGTTCAAAGCCAGCCAGGGCTGTAGAGTTAGATCCAGACAAGCCTAAAGAGTAAGACCTGTTTCAAACAAGTATTTAAAATTACTTATACAATTGATCAGCTTCCCATTGTCAGTCTGAATCACGGTTCGAGACGAGCTGACTGTAGAGTAGATAGAGCATGTAGCTTGGGAAGCACAGGTGCCGATGCTGAGAAAGGGGAGTGGGGTGGGGTGTATCCACTTCTTCTGATTTATAGTTTGGGGGGATAACAGGACCTCAAGATTCAGAAGTGAGACTTGAAACCCTTCCTGGTCAGTTTCCATTTCATTGCTTTGTGACACCTTATCCTCTTCATGCTCAGAATAAGTGTTTACATGTGCTTAGGCCCCTACAGCTGTGGAGAGAGGAATGCTGTGTCTAAAGTACATTTGGTTGTCTTTGGTCTTTGGTTTGACCCTACATTTACTTGAAAGGAAATACAAAATGTAATTATTTTATATTTCAGCGCCCTCTGGCTTTGAGGTGATTTTGAACCATGGATACAAAAATAAAAGTACAGTTGTAAAAAAAATAAAAATTATAGAATGGCAGCTCAATGATTTTATTTTTACCATAAAAAGTAGATTTAGTAGGAGCTCCACAAATATATCTGGGCTCAGATGTCTTGTCTGAGACTGATTCTCCAACTAAGAACCATGCATGGAGATAACCTAGAACCCCTGCTCGAAGGTAGCCCATGGTAGCTCAGTATCCAAGTGGGCTCCCTAGTAAGGGGAAGAGGGACTGTCTCTGACATGAACTCAGTGGCTAGCTCTTTGGCCTCCCCACCACCCCGTGGGAGGAACAACCTAGCTAGGCCACAGAGGAGGACATTGCAGCCTGTCTTGGTGAAATCTGATAAGGTAGGGTCAGATGGAAGGGGAGGAGGACCTCCCCTATCAATGGACTTAGAATGGGGCAGGAAGGAGACAAGGGAGGGAGGGTAGGATTGGGAGGGAATAAAAGAGGGGGCTACAGCTGGGATACAAAATAAATAAACTGTAATTACAATAAAAAATAAAAATAATTTTTTTAAAAAAGTAGATTTGGTGTAGCCCACAGTAGCTCAGTGTCCAAGTGGGTCCCCTAGTAAGGGGAACAGGGACTGTCTCTGACATGAACTCAGTGGCTGGCTCTTTGATCACCTCCCCCTGAGGTGGGGGAGCAGCCTTACCAGGCCACAGAGGACAAGGCAGCCAGTCCTGATGAGAACTGATAGGCTAGGATCAGATGGAAGGGGAGGAGGTCCTCCCTTATCAGTAGACTGGGTGAGGGGCATGGGAGGAGATGAGAGAGGGAGGGTAGGATTGGGAGGGGATGGGGAAGGGCGCTACAGTTGGGATACAAAGTGAATAAACAAAATAAAAGTAGATATGGTGTTATAGCTTAGTTGTGGAGAGCCTATGCAGCATGCACAAGGCCCTGGTTTCAATGCCCAGCCCAGGAAAAAATAAAACATAATTATTCTAGACATTTACATTTTATCTTCAAAGTGTTTGCTGAATATTAATTAACATTTCAAAACTTTAAAGGAACTGCAAGTGAGCTTTGCCTTTTTGTAGTGAATATCTCACTGGAGGCAGGTGGTGTAAAATTGAGCTATAATTGAACTAAAATAGAACTATTAAAATGGCCTTATTAATAAGACGCCTGGGCTTCAAAGAGGAATGATCTAAGTGTGTTAAAGTAATGCACTTCTAAGAAAAATGATTTAGTTCATGCTGAAGAAAACTGACTATATTGAATTGGCCAAATAAAATCCTTTAGGGGTAAGTAAAATGGACAGGGTTTAATTTGATTTCTGTACTATTGAGACTTTGCTGTGATCTTTGACCTGATATGCGCATTAAGTAGCTCTAGATTTTCGACCATTACTTTTTCATGCTTAACCTGAGAAAAAGCAGAACATAACAGTAGTAAGCTCAGTCAGTCCATCCTAATGACTGGTCTAAAACAGCACTGAAGCATGTTTTTAAAACAAAAAAATATGAATATATGTTAGAAGTTTAAAATAGCTTGTAATTTTTAAAGTAACTTCCATGGTGAACTTCTGAAACTTGGTTTCATTGACAGTTTTGCTTTTCAGGCAGTTGTTCTAATGCAGCACATTATTTCCTAATTGCAACCCTCTCCCACACCATGGACTGATACCAAAAGTGAGTTAATATTCAACTATTCAACATCATGGTAGTGTGGAAGTAGATAAATATCAACTGCATGAGTAATTCTTAATTCCTTCTGTGTGATCAGGAAACTGCTACACTATAATAAAAAGAAAGATACTGCAAATATCTTTAGGAATAACCTGTACTAGACCCAGGAAGTAACTACCCCCAAGAAGGTACTTCCAGGAGTGCTGGCTCTTTCCTATGGGATCCTTGAGTTTCTGCTTTGTAATCTGGTCTTGGTTAAAAGCAAACATTAGTTCATGCTTTGTCACATGGTGTATTCCATAAATGTCAAATGCAAGATCTTTGCAAGTTACGTTTCAGATTAAAGACAGCAGACTCTGCTCTTTTAAGTTTCTTGCTATCTTATGCTTGAGCAGTTGACATGTGGTGAGTCTTCATTCTTCCCTAGGAAAGCTCCATCTTGCCTTTTCTAGGATTTGGTTGGTTGGTCGGTGTTGACAAAAGGCTTCCTGCATCTCAGGTTGCCCTTAAATTTACTGCAGAGTCAAGCGTGACCTTGAGTTTCTGATTCTCCTTCCTCCACCTCTTTTTTTAATGTTTTGATTAACATTAATTATACATATTGCTGGGCTTGCATGCGATTAGTGTGAACTGATCAAACTCAGTCTTCCCAATCTGCCTGCCTCTCCTTCCCAAACTCTGGAATCATTCTTCTGCATTCAGTCTGCATCCGATTGTCTGGCATAGGCATCTCCCTCTGTAAAGCCTTCCAGTCAAAATATTTCTGTTTTCCCTTGTCTTTTTACATCATAGACATTTCTATTTTTGCTTGTATTATAGAATCGTGTTCATTTTCTCTGCTTACCGTCTCCATGTAGTTGTTAGCTATCAATGTTGAATTGCACTAGGCTCCTCTATGGCCTGGAATGTAAAAGTTAAGCTACAAGTCTTTATTGAGACGAAATGAAATTTTGTGTTTACCACAATCTCTAAGAGTTCTTGTCATTCGGTTATTAATGTAGCCCTTTTTTAAATCATGTTCCAGTTTTTTAAAGCAATAGCTTGGTTTTGCTCTTAAAAATTCTGCTTAATGGGAGGAAAATTGAAAACATATATAATAGAGGTCTTGCCTTTATCATGGCTTTGCTTTCCATAGTTTCAGTTACCTATGGCCCACTGTGGCCTGAAGGTATTAAATGGAAAATTCCAGAAGCAAAGAACTAGTGAGTTTTAAATACACTTTATGATAGCACATGCCTGTGAATGTTCAATGTTGTTACTGTTAATATCTTATTGTGCCTAATTTATAATTTAAAACTTTACCAAAGATTTAGAAATAACAGTATTATAGGACCCCATTGGGTCTTGGAATGCATCCTCCACAGTCTGCTATACATTTTTAAAGTTAAAAACTAAAACCAGTTATTACTGTACTACTTGTATATACTTATTTCAACAATATTGAGATTTTTACAGCTTACACTATTTTGAAACTGCTTTGGTATTTTGTTAGTTTATGCTGTCTTCACATACCAATAAATATGTTATACTTTAATGCTTCATTGCATTCTATTGTACAAACATACTGTAAGTTATTATTGATGATATAATTTTCCTATTGTATTTATTTGCTCTGATTAATCGTTCAGGGTGGACACCATTATATACAATTTAACGTTAACTGGTATAATTGTTAGGTATGGAAATACTACCATATTGGTTGGAAAGTGGTCTCCATTCTAGCCCATCTGTCTCCTCATCTCTCCTCCGGACTCTTATCACCCAGCAGTGACTGAGGAGCTTCTTCTGGTGCAGGGAGGAAAATGTGGTCCAGGCGTTATCCATTCTGTTTTGTAGTGATGGTAACTTATCTGTCCAAAATAATGGCACCTCTTGAAACTGGGTTTCTCAAAAGACAGTAGTAAACATACTATTTCACTACAAAATACATTTACCACACACATACAAGTATCTTTTGATGAAGAAATACATGTCGGTATCCTCTCAGGAAATAGCAACTTAGGATATTGTATGAGGAGTTCAATAAAGGTGTGATTTTAAAAGGAAACACAGAGTGTGGGGAATGCAGGGGCCTGTCTGAAGAGAAAATGGTTCCACCCTTAAGTGTAAGTTCGTAAGAACCTGTAAGGACAAAAGCCCTTTTGAGAAGCTGTTTGCCTTGCAGTTGGACCCTTGGACCCCCTTAGAGAATGAATGAGCCCAAGGAGTAGGCACTATAGCTTTTCTCCCTCTGGTCTCTTACCAAGGATTTTCCTAGCGGGGCCCAAGAAGTCAAAAAACTGTCTTCCTGCTTTCTTTTAAGGAAGCTTCCTCCATGGTAGAGTGTTAGAGTGTTCATTTAGGAGGGGTAAGCCTAGAAGAGTACTGGTACACATTTAGCTTTTTTTTTTTTTTTTTTAATTCCACAATGAAAATTTGGAGCCTCAAATGTAGGCTATAATGGGGATATGAGTTGATTATATTTACTTAACAGGTAACCTGAATTGTCTGCAAAGGAATGTAGCCCGGTTCAATGGTGGAAGGGAAAAACCACGGGGCCATCAAATACCTGAGAAATGCAGAGAGGGAAAAACCACTGCGGATGTGAGGCCACCTTGAGTAAACACCTCCTGGCCACAGAGGTCAGCAGTGACAGGAGTGGGTGTATAACCACAGAGAGCAAGCATCGCCCTGATTACTGTCAGTTCTTTCTCCGTAGGGCATGTGGGCCAACTCCAGTTTTCATGAGTGTTCCCAAACCACCCCAGTAGAGACCGTGAAGAATGCCTCTGCTATACAACTCAAGCTGTTTATGGCCGCCGAGTCCTCTCATGAAACGAAAGTCCATGAAGATGCCCAACATAACACACACAAAAACTTCTGTGTTCGGAGTGGTGCCCATCCTTTTCTGAGCACTTAAATGAGGCGATGAGATCATGCCAGGGTTTATAGCCTCATGATTATAGACTCTTGTCTTCCATGTCTGAGGATGGAGCCCTCTCCCAATAGTTCCCAGGTTATGGAGGTTTCCTCTCACGCTTTCTCTATACTTGTTTTATTAGCTAGTTATAATGAATTGGTGGTGATGTAACCACCCAGCTCTCTGAGAGCCCAATGCCTGTGATATCTACCACAAATACACATTGCAACCTGAGAACTTCTGTAACTATATTGGCGCTCTCTGCAGAGTCTAAATTGTTCACTGTGCTGTGTATGTACAGAGCGCAGCAGTTTTTAGACATGGGGATTCTAGTAGGTAGCAAGGGCTGAGAATTTCTGATCTGGTGGGGTCTAGTAAAAGCTGAAGTTCCCAGAAAGAGCAGGTTAGCTTGACTCCAGCCCCAGGCAGTGACAGGTGTGCTCTCAGCTCCACCAGACTGTAAAAGCCAGGGGAAATGAAAGCACACTACTTATCTTGAGGAAGGACTCCAATTTTGTGATATGGAAATTGGGTAAACTGCTTATCATTATGTTTTTAAGATTTTGTAAATAGGAAATAAATTCAGCAGTGAACTCTAGTGAGACACAAATTCTTGTGTGCATAGGTGATTTGGATGTACAGTTCTGTTTCTGATGAGTCACCCACTGATGTCTTATTGTGGGCTTAAGTGAGTAGCATGTTCTGGATGCAAAAATAAATATTTATAATATTCATGTTTATTGGGGAGAATGTGTATTTTAACCACAAGTAATCATATATTTAGTGTTTCTGAAGTGGCTCAGCTGAAGTATTCTAAATTAGATAATAAATTATAATAAGATTTCTAGGTGTAATTTCAAGAGAGTACTATTTCTGAAAGTACCTATTTCTTTCATGTAATAAGCTTTGGTGAATTTCATAAAGATACTTGTATAGCCTAAGTGCGTAAATAGCTAGGCATAGATCTTTTGCATCTTTTTCCATTATTCTAAAATTCCTGCATTGCTAATTCTAGGCTGAGCACCTCAGTGGACTGGGAAAGAGCCTTATCCCAGATTTCTGTCCTAAAGAAGGTAATGTGTTTATGAAATCTTTTAGTGGACCTTGTCAGGAAATGAAATTGCTTTGGTTCCAAGAGGCCCTTCCAGAGCAAACATTCTCTAGAATGGCATCATCATCAAAACAGTCATTTTCCATATAAGAAAAAAACAAAAACAACAACCAAAAAAAAAAAAAAAGAAAAGAAAAGCTGAGACTATGTGAATGACTTTTCATGCCAATTAAAAAAAGAAAAGAAAAAAATTGTAGTAATATACCTGGCTCTACAAATAACACACATCACAGCAGAGACTTCCTGGCCATCTTCAGGAACAAGCACCTCCTCCTGGGGTGAGAACATGGCTAGATATCAGTAGAGAGATACGTAGTAGGATACACGCCCTTTTTGCCTGTTTGCTTTTTAGGACAGGGTCTTGCTATGTATGTGCGTCAGCATGGCCTTGACTTCAAAGCAGTCTTCCTGCCTCAGCCTCCCAGGAGTGTAAGCCACCTCATGCAGCTCTGTGTAGTTTTATGAAGAGAATAAAATGGAGAAAGGTTGCTTAACCCTATGAGGCTTTGGGAAACTTGGAAATAACAGATTAACAATGCGGTGCCTGCATAATGTAAGAACTAAGGGCAGCTGTTGTGGCTGAAAGCATGTCTGTTCTCTCCTGCAGAGTGTCCACTGGGTCCACTACTCAGCCGAGAGTGGCCTGTTGCCTGTTCACTTTGACTTTACTTCCAGAAGCCTCCTTAGTGTGGCCGGGCTGCATTCCTTCTTGAAACCCCATCTGGAATCAGCTCATCTTGAAGCTCTGGGGGTCTTTGGATTTGAATACTGCCCTGTCATTGTTGGTGACTCGGAGCATTAGATTTTACTAGAGCGAAAAGCCAAGTTGCCGGTATACCTTCATCAGGGACACCAAAATGCCCTGCAGGATGGAACCACTGAAAATAGCTGGGGTGTACATAGTATTGCTTAGTCTTATCAGACGGAATTGATCATTGTCATCATGGCATTAGTCTGCTTAGACTCCTGTTTAGAAAAAAATGGCGATCTTGGTTCCAATGAGACAGCTTTCCTGGCCTGCGCATGGCCATTTCCTGGTGTCTCTTCAGGCTTTTCCTCACTTCCTTCCCGTGAGGTGGGGGTGGTGTGTACCGAACACTCTGGTGTGTCCCTTCTTACAAGGTAACAAACCCTGTTGGATCAGGTTGTTGCCCTTTATAGCCTTGCTTTAATTACTTTAAATTTAATTGCCTTAGGGGCCCCATCTTCAAATGCAGTCACACTGGGAATTAGGAAGGATTTCAACTTGAGGGGTGTGGGGAACACAAATATCCAGCCCACAGTAATCACCTATTTATTAACATGTATACGAAAGGGTAGAAGTAACAAAGGGCTGTATGTTAGGTGGTAATAAAGATCTTAGGAAATCATGAAAATTGCAGGTAAATGGTGGGACTTGGAAAGGATCATCCTGAGTGAGCTGTCCCAGAAGCAGAAAGACACACACTGTATATACTCACTCATATAGACATATAACAAAGGATAAACCTACTAAAACCCTGAACATCTAAAGAAATTAATCAAGACTAACATGCTCAATCACCATCCTGAAAGGCAAAGAGGATAGACATCAGAAGAAGAAAACAGGAAACAACCTAGGAACCTGCCACAGAGGGCCTCTGAAAGGCTCTGCCCTACAGACTATCAAAGCAGACATTGAGACTTAAGGCCAACTGATAGGCAAAGTGCACGGAATCTTAAGTAAGAAATGGGAAATAGTAAGTTCCTGGAGAGGACAGGAACCCCACAAGGAGAGCAACAGAACCAGAAAATTTGAACACAAGGGTCTCTCCAGGGACTCATATTCCAACCAAGGAACATGCATGGAGATAACCTAGAACCCCTGCACAGATGTAGTCCATGACAGTTCAGTGTCCAAGTGGGTTCCATAGTAATGGGAAGAGGGACTGCCTCTGACATAATCTGATTGGCCTGCTCTTTGATCACCTCCCCCTGAGGGGAGAGCAGCCCTACCAGGCCACAGAAGATGACAATGCAGCCATTCCTGATGGGATCTGATAGACTAAGATCAGAAGGAAGGAGAGGAGGACCTCCCCTATCAGTGGACTTGGGGAGGGGCATGCGTGAAGAAGGGGGAGGGATGGTGGGGCTGGGAGGGGAGGAGGGAGGGGCTTATGGGGGGATACAAAGTAAATAAACTGTAATTAATAAAAAATAAAAAAGATAAAAAAAGATCTTTTCCCGTGGCAGATGTTGTTGAAAACTTGTGTATACACCATCATATTTAGTTATTATGATAACATCTCATTTGAGTCTTTCCGTGACCATAAAAGGTGGGTATCGCTTGTCTCTGGTAAGCATGGGCTTAGATGAATTAGGTAATTTACTAATTATGAAATTACCAGTACACTTTCAGGCTGGAATGAGATTGCAGTCCTGTCATGTGAACTGGGTCACACGCTGATTATGATACTTGCAACATAACTGTGTAAACGTCACACACACGTTTCGACCAAAGTAAGTCCTGCCGCTCACTCAAGGCCAAGACGACTAGTGCAGAGTCACGTGGGCAGGGTCTGGATGTTGTCTTTGCTCTTATTTTCTCTAACACTTGGTGCCAGCTCTGTCCAGCCGAAGAGGTAAGGACTCACCTGTGCCCCAGCTCCCACTTGGGAACTCACCGAGACCAGATGCCCAAGCCCTGCTTCCAGCAGTGTTTCACATGTAACAGATGTCCCACGGTGTTGAACTGATGGCCTTGCTAACTTCCTTGACGTCACTAGACCCTGTCAGCATCAATGTAATAACTTATGAACAGGGCCTGATACCTCTCGCTGCCATTTTTCTGAAGATTATGTAGGGGAAATACTCATACTGTTACAGTATGAGTATTTGTCTGTATGAATTTAGGCAAATACAAAATGGCTTAATTTTGGCCTTTTTTTTTTTTTTTTAAGCCTTGGCTGTCCTGGACTCGCTTTGTAGACGAGATTGGCCTCGAACTCACAGAGATAGGCTTGCTTCTGCCTCCCCGAATGCTGATTATAGGCTTGCGCCACCATACCCAGATAATTTTGGCCTTCTTTCCTAGAGCTCCTCCTGTTAGGATGTCTTCCACATTTTCTACAGGTCAAAAACTAATTCTGTATAGAATTCTCTTAAAAATTGAGATGGTGAAGGCTTAGGTTTATTTACCATTTTTGGTTTGTCCTGAATTCTTGTAACGGTAGATATATTTCTTCTTTCTTACCTCTGTAAAGAACATATACAATAAGGAAAAAAAGCCAAGAATGATAAATGAGACTCCCTGAGAGGAAACGCCTGATAATGCCAGTGTGTGTAGCTGGAGGACAGATACTGCCTGGGCTGGGGGAAGAGCATGGGTTCCTCGTTCAGCAGTCAGGAGGGGCAGGCAGGGCAGTCCCTCAGTTGAACCGCCTAACCATTCCTAAGTTAAAGCAAGTCGGTCTAGTAGTTTTCTTCCATAAAAAGAATTACATAAAAATTAAAATTATATAAGCCATGGATGTGTCTTGTACATATACAAGATTTTGTATATAGTCCTGCTGCTGAAAAGGCACTCTGAGAAACCTGTGATAGTATTTAATTTTCTTTTGTAATTTTTTTTTTTTTTTGGTTTTTCAAGACAGTGTTTTTCTGTGTAGCCTTGACTGTCCTGGACTCGCTTTGTAGAACAAGCTGGCCTCAAAAATCACAGAAATCCGCCTGCCTCTGCCTCCCCAAGTGCTGGGATTACAACTGTGCACCATCACACCTGGCTTAAATTGTCCTTAAAAAAAAAAAAAAAAAACTTTTTAAATGTTTTTTAAATTCTCTTGACATCTCAATCATAACCCTCTCCTCTCCTCCCACCCTCCTTCTCTCTTCCCCCTCTCCCTCCTCAGAAAAAGGGAGCCCTCCCTCCACCAATCCACCCCAGCACATGAAGTCGCATCAGGGCTGAGTGCATCCTTTCCACTGAGGTGGGGCAAAGCATCCCCACCAGAGGGAAGTGACTGGAAAGCACACGAAACCTTCTCCAAAATTAAACTCTTTTAAAAGATCTCACGTATTAACTTTTAGCCTTTATCTGTTCTGTGTCTGTTTATGTGTGTGTGTGTGTGTGTGTGTGTGTGTGTGTGTGTGCGCGTGCGTGTGTATGTGTGTGTGCAGGCACAGACTCAGGAGTTGATTCTCCCGTGCCACCTTGTAGTTCTCCCTCTCACTGGGACATTTTTATATGTAAATGAACAGTGACTACACAATGTCTGTCATTATTTCAAGGTGTTCTTGTGTAGATTTGAGCCCTTCCAATGACCTTCATATTATCATTGCCCATATCTAAGAAATCATAGTTTCCACTGTAACCTATATATATATATATATATATATATATATGCATATGGTTGTATATAATATGTCTATATATATTTTTTAATGTGTGCATATATGTATCTATGTAAGTATATGTATACATACTCCTTTTTGCAGCCCACCAGATGCAAGGCAGACACACATCTGGCTTCTATCAGTTAGGGAGTAGCTTTAAGCACATCCTGTTAAATTGTCTGTTCCCAAAAGCAATCCCAACATATTCAGTAAATGTTATTTTCCCCCACAGTTACGTTCTTGATTGGACCACAAATGTTTCCATAATGCTGTACTTAAAAAAATAGTACATTCTAGCCTTTATTCGTAATCATCAGCAACCCCCATCCCAGCCTTCCTTAGGAAAAAATATTTTAAACATGACACATTAAGTAAATTGTATTCCGGTTCTGGAGAGATCAAGTACAGCTATGCCAGCTAGTCACAGCTAGTCACTGTGGTCGAGCTGATTTCCTTCCTTATCTCTGCATAGGAAATACAGCCAGTGTTGTTAGCTCTCTCCTGGCTCCCACGTGTCTAGGACATGCTGGCATTGCTTCTAGAATGGCTTTGAATCAATTGCTTACAAAGGAAATCAGGCTGCTGGTCTCAACGTTGAAATTAGTTTGAATTTTATTTTGATAACTATACTAACAAAGGTTTGAGACACAAAAGAAAAAAATCATTTTAGGGTAAGGAAATCATAAATGGCCCGTGCATCTTCTTCAGGACATTCTACTGCCAGCATTTTCCAAGGTTCAACTTTAACCGTGAAGGGCTTGTAATCAGGGATCTGTAATCCAGTTTTTGTCTTGTTTTATTTTCTGGTTGAAACATAATTATGCTTAGGCTTGAAGTTTATGTTATAATATATTACCAGTAGTCACTTGGTATCCTTGATTCACTATATTTAAAAAAACACACATACATACACACACAACAAGTAACAATGGTAACAGCTTTCTTAGTAGGGGTAGTGTAATGGTTAGAGTGAACTGTCAACCCGACAAAATATACAATCACCTGGGTGATGAGTCTCAGGGAATGCCTGTGGGGAACATCTTGTTTCCTATAGTTGACGTGGGAAGACCCAGCTTAGTTTTGGGTAGGACCACTTCCTGTACCTATCGGAGGAAGAGAGCTGAGAAACACTCTCTGCAACCTCCTGGTAATAGACACCACGCGGGCAGCTGCCTCTTGTTGCTGCCGCCTTGACTTCCCTGCACGGGGACCTTCACCATGAACTGTAAGCTACAGTGAAATGCTTTCTCCCTTGAGTTTTTGTGGTTATTTTATCCAAGCAACAGAGGGGAAACTGAGGCAGGGTGCAGAACTGTCTTCCGGAAGTTTGAACTGTAAATTGAGGCATTTTAAAATACGGGGGGAAACTGGAAGTGGAGAGAGGGTATGAATTACTCTATTACCCCGCTTTTCCCCTAGATGAGCCTCATCAAACAGCCTGTGAGTTCTCAGATAGTTATTGTCTCTGGTAAATCAAATAATCCCCAACATTCATGCTTCTCTGTAAAATGAATCTGAAATTTTCATGTTATAAAATGAATCTGAAAAGTCACAGTGTTTTAAATTGTGTAGCATGCGCCCTCTAAAGTGATGTAGCCTGTGTTTGCTCTCAATGGCAAGTATGAAAGACTAGGAAGACGAAAAAGCTCTTTTGGGAAACTTTATTCCATGAAGTCTTCGTGTGTATTTTGTTATCTAGTCTCTACGCATTTGACGTTCATATTTGAACCATGCGCTGTGCTGGATGAACCAGGAGCTATTAAATATCCGTACAGTAATTAGTATCATCTCTTCAGTATTCTTATATCAATTAGTATCTATTCCACTCTTTTACCAGGCTCCAGGGCAAAAGAGTAAGGGGGCTTGTGCAGTAGATGGTTCACAACCTAGCTGACCAAGAGAAACACCGTGCCCTTCACATGTGTCACTGAAGGCTGTATGTGTAATGCTGAACTTTTGTTTCTAGAACACATAGTTGGTGTTAGCTATAGCCAAGGGAGTAACACTTTTCACCTCTGTAGATCTGTCTCACACTTACTGCTCGTAAATAGTATTTTAACAGAAACCCATGAGAGTGGAAAACAAAAGTAACATATAATTCTAATTATTTTAAATAATCACTTGTGTACCCTTCAAGAAAAATGTTATAAGCGTAATCTCCAATATTTGTGTATATACATTTGATATACAAATTATCATGCCTAATGTCATTATTATGTCTTAATCTTCTATAAAGACCAGGAAACACTGTTTTATACCTGCATCATAATTCGTTTAGCTGATGTCTGTCGTATGGATGGACATTCACAGTCTTTCTAGTCTTTCACTATGTAGGCCAATATTGTGCTGAGCGTCTTTGAACATAGAGCTTTTTCATTTGTATTTGTGAGAAATATTCCACCCTGAGAATTGTTGCCTCAGATAGCGTTCTGCGTAAGAGCTCATGAGGCAGTGAAGTAACCATTCACTGTGAGAGGCGCATCCAAATGGCCAAGATTAATGAAGCAAGATCTTACCCTCCATGCAGTAGTGTACTGGGGTCACTGCAGTGCTATGGGCTGTGAGTGTGGCTGTAATCATCATTGCCAGAGTTTATGACTTAGTTTTCTTTCAGAACTGCTTGTCATTTCACCGGCAGCCAATATTCTGGGATTCATGTCATTCAAGGAACATCCAAAATAGGAACTAGCCACAACCTCCTTGTGCATAATTAATTGCTTCAGAACTGGGCACTCCAAGGAAGGGTGTGTTGTTGCTTGAGGAAAGAGCTTGTGTTTTCAACTGACGGCTGTGTTTTCCCTCCCTCAGGTGGAAGGAGAGATTGTGGAAAAGTGGAACAACAGAGACGCGTGCTGTTGGTCCTGTGACTGGGAACTGGAGAGGAGGCAAGATGCTGGCATAGCTGTTGAGCTGAGAACCTGCTATGCCAACATATTGCCATCTTTCCTGTCTGACTGCAGCTCGGCCACCTCCGGGCCATTCCTCCATGTCTTGCTGCGTGGAGGGGTTTTGTGACTTGATCTGCCTCACCCTGACTTCTCTCTAGACATGTACCAAGGCCCTCACTCCATTCTAGCCACACTGGCCTGTGGGGGCTGTTCTTGGACACACCAGGGATGTCCCTGCCTCTTCACCCACCTGCCTCTGTTTATCATTGGGTCTCAAAGGAGAACTCTTTCATAGTGGCACTGTCTATAAAACCTTTCATGCGCCCAGCCACCGTTCATCTCATGACCCTGCTCTGTCTTTTCAGAAACATCAGTCACTACCCAAACATGTTTGTTTGCTTGATTGTTGCCTATTTCCTGTACCAGATTATGAGTCCTTTAAAGTATACCAATCTTCACTCATTCACTGTATCCCTTAACCATGGCGTTTGTAAATCCTCAATTTGTGTCTTTGAAACTTTATCTTGAACTTATTGTGTAATAAAGGTGTCAGATAATTAGATTTTTATCATATCGTGAATGGCTCTGATGAAACACTGGTTTATAAGTAACAGAAAATAAATAAGTTAGTATTGATTTCTAGGCCTGCAAACCTGACATCTTAAAGGAGCCACAATAAAGTTATCATTGAGTCTACCAACTCAGAGAAGACACAATATTGTATTGAAAAGCCATCATATTCAAAATAAATGTTTTCCAGTCTCACCATGGGATTCGCTTCTGAGTTCTTAGTTAAACCACAATTTTCTCTGTTGCAAGATACTACTGACCCCACAGGATTCTCGAGGTAGTTAGTGAGGTTAGTCTTAATCATATGTAAGCATTTTTATCTCAAAAAATTTTGATGTGTTCATACTGGTAAAATTTCCGTGAGTTTTAATTATTTTACTGCCTAGAATTATTTTCTTTAGTTAGAAGCAGGTGATCTTAAGTGTAAATTCCAGACTTATAGGGCTGTGTCTATATCAAGACATAGAAATGTTGAGACCAAAAAGTTATTACCATGGATCTCAAATCTTTTTTCACACTCCTCACCTTTCTTATTTCTGGTTATTCATTATCTACCAACTTGTGCCTTTTATGCATCTGCTATCTCATTAGAATAAGAATATTTGATATTTTAATTTTAAAGCATTAAGGTTTTAGTAGGAAGTTTTTTGCTTTTAATGCACTAAATTTTATATTAACTTGGTGCTTTTCCAAGGAAGAAACTAACAGTCACTCTTGGGTGGGTGTTGTAACTACTGCATCCAGAAAACATTCATTATGTCTTCCTCATGCCTCTGAGAGTATATTGAACAAAGCCCTTAATTTAAGAGGTGGACAGCACAAAAGTGTGGCAAGTTGCTCTACATTTTTAAAAAAATACTCTGTTCACAAAGAGTAGTCAACATTTGCAAAGCAATATGATAATTAAATGACTTCAAAAATGTTAGGTACTTTTTCTGATCTTAGGTATTAGTTCTCTTAGTACTTGTGAATCTGTCACCCTTTTTTGTTCTTTCAGTTCTAGAAATAAAGATATAAAGCATAATAACCACCAACGCTGGGAGGACATTATAAATGTAACGTGAAGGCTTTGAGTAACCCAATTAACAGCTGAAACCTGACAGCTATGTTGCTTTGTTCATTTATTATTTTGATGGGGAAAAGAAAGTGTTGATGAATTAATAGACCAGAACTTACAGTTTATTGTAAGTTTATTGTGGAGATTTTAAAAATGGATCTCCACCCGTACTTAACTTATAAACGTTGTTGGAGTTTGGGATTCTTTTGCCTTTTCCAGAGTTCTGACTGCATCAGTTGTAGAGATATCTATCCAGTGTTCCCTTGACCTCAGGGCAGCTGATAAGCTGGGTTCCAAGTGGAAATGAACTTGAAGCTTAGATAAGCTCTCCTCATTTGAAAGGGTCTGATTGTGACTTATAAACACCTCTTTCTGCCAAGTGAATGGTCATGTGGGGGGGGAGGGATTCACACGAAGAAACATCAAAGAGATGCTAATAAGTCAATGCTCTAACTTTACCAGCACTTATTACATGTCCTGGATTTTTGAGTGACACTGCATTTTTAGCCACCAGAATTTGTTTTAAAATGTGGATTCCAAAACTGTCCCCTGGAGATCTGGATTTAATAAGTGTTCATTGAGACTTAAGGATCTTGATTTTTGATGAGCACCCCGTTGATCTGGATTTCATTTGAGAAGATGCCCTGTTTTGAAAACACTCAACCTAGGTCCCAAGTCACAGGGCAAGTGTATTTTAAAAGTACGCTTTTCAGTATGGAAGTTAGCCACAGCCATGAAAAGAGTCTGTTTTCCCACTGTGTCTTTGCTTATGAAAACTGGAACAATGTTTTGTGACCGTGTTTTATCCTCTGAGGTCACTTACATAAACAGCCCACATAACTGCACTCGGGAGCGGTGCACCCCAGGCTGCCTCTGTGCAGTTCTTAACTCCCATCATCTCTGCTCCAGGGGTTCGTGTTACAACTTCCAAGTTGTTTTATTTTCATTACTGATTGACAAAATGTTGACCCAAATCTTTCATCTCTATATAGGCGCTACTCTGTAGGATTTCTGTCAAAATGAAAATGATACATGAACTCCTTGAGGCTACAGACGAGGTCTAATTATGCGGGAGGGGAATTCCCAAGATTTATGGGACTCTTAACAGTTGTAAATCTTTCTGAAACCCAAGGGGTTATATCTTAATTAATATATTTCTTAAATTGATGTTTTTGTGACTATTTTTTATGAGTTAGGTCATCTTTTCACTTGGAAGCAGTGTTGTGTAAGAGAAAGCTGCAGATTGAAATGCAGAAGGATTCAGGAAGGCCCAGCTCTATCATTTTCTTGTACTAGTCATGATTTGGGGCACATCTTTTAGTTGACTCCCTTAATTGTACAGGTAATGGTAGAAAAGATTATGTGAATAAGAAAGGGGGTAAAAGAAAAATAACAGCTGTAAAAAACTAACTATACATCAACATAAGAGATAATCTATAAAAAGAGGCTAGTTACAGATTTTAGTAGGAATTAGTTTTATTTAATTTTTTTTTTCAAAGCCATCAGAATGACTCAGCACACAAGGGCATTTGCTGCCCAGCCTGACATCCTGTGTCAGACCTCCAGGACTCTCTGGGTCGAAGGGGAGAACCAATTTTCTCTAGTTGTCCTCTGACCTCCATATTCCCACTGAGATATATGCTCAGACACACAGAGATCTAATTAGGTTTTTTTTTTTCATTGTTCTTTTGCTTTGTACTATTTTCCAGTTCAATAAGAAAAAACTAGAGTTCTGAGTCAAAGGCAAATAATTTTTGTTCTCATCCAATATGAAGTACTTCTTTTCTACTTTGTCCCAGGGAAAACAGTGTTGAAAGCCATGGAATGAGGAGAGAGATAAGATGTAACTCCGTGCTGTAGTATGCCAAGGGTTCAGTCCCCAGCACTGCAAATAAACGAAAACATACAACAAACAAAAATGATTAAATGGAGTGATGAAGCAGTGTATGCCTAAAAGGCCAGTACTCATGAGGCAGAGGCAGGAGAATCATTATTTGAAAGTCAGTATGGACTACATAAAAACATTCAAAGCCAGGCTGGGAGTGTAGCTCAGTGAAAGAGCACTTCCTTAATGGTCCAGGCCATGGGTCCAGTTCTTGGCTGTTTAAGAAGTAAATAGAAATCAAGAGTACCTCAATAATGACTAGTGACTCACTCTTGTCTTAATGGCTCATGCGATTCAAGTTGGACAAGATGTATAAAGAGTGCAATGAAGTGTCAAACTCCATAACTAAAAGGAAGATCTAAATTTAATTAATTTTACATTGTTTATGAATCTCTCCAACTCTTTTCTCCACCCCCAACAAAATGTTGCTTTGGAAATGGTTGAGATTTTAACAAAACTACTCTATTTTAATCCTGTCTACAGGACACCCTAATTGGTTACTTTTGGTGTGTAACAGGAAGGTCAGACGCATTTGTATAGGAGGGAGGCTCATCTTGTTTCAGCTCTGTTCTCGAGGGGCACAGACTAGACATGGTAGGCAAGGTTCAGAGTGTCTACCGCAGTGGCACACCTCCTAAAGAATCAACATTCTCCAAACCACGGAAAACCAGTATCCAGCTTGTAGTTTTCACTGAGATGTGAACCATGTATTCATTCTTCTTAAACCCCGTGAATGTATTTCATAACAGAAAAATACGCACCGAAGCTTCCTTTTAAAATGCAACTTTGCTTTAATGTTTTGAAAGTCAATTAAGTTAACCAAAACATTAAGAAACGTATGATCAGTGAATATGACGGATATTAGGAAAATATGGCTCAGACTTTGGGAAACTGAATTTTAGGTAAAACCATGCAGTAAAGCAGCTGGGGAAAGCCTCATTAAAAACATGAAAAAAAAAATTTACCTAAAGTTTCTCCAGTTCATGGTTTATTTTGAGATGTGTGTATTGTTTGTGCACGAAGAGATTTTTAAAGTGAGGATTGATGTACTATGCCTAAAAATTATTCACACAATCAGCAACCCCCCACACACATACACATAGATCTGCCAGTAAGGGTTAATATCACTTCTCAGATCATGAGGAAAGTGTCTTAGAAAAGCATTGTTCATAAATGATAAGCAAGTTCATTTAGAAGCTGACTAGTGAATCTAGTTGGAGTAATTCACTGGGTGTTTGTACTTTCTTGAAGATAAGATGGTCTTCACTGTCAAACTAGCTTTGGACAAAGGCCCAAGATCTGCAATATGCAACAAAGCAGGAAACCCTTTCTGTGTGGTCTAGAAAACTTGCAACATCTTAGTCTACATGCAAAACAAAAACAAAAATCTAGTAAGAGCTTTTGCTTTATGAGGCCGATGTACCTGCCTTGAGACCCATGAATTAGACATCATCAAAGACAGTTTTCCCAAACTTAGACAAGTAGTCTAGAAATACCTACAGGGAGAAGAATCAAGTATGCATGAGGAAATAAAAGGGAAAATGGAGTGCCTGGGAAATGAGCCATGCTTAATGGTTTGCATACCTTGAAATGTCCTGTCTGATTGCTTAACTTCACAGGAAAAGAAAAAAATGAGTGACTTGATTTACTGATTCCAAATTAATTTTACATAATGGACTTGAGAGACCTAGCATGAAAACCTTTAATTTCATCTGTGGCTGGGCCAGGAGGAGGAATAGTTGTGCACATCCAACTCTGCTTTGCTGGAAAGTAAAATCACCCTTGAGAAAGGTTAAGAAAAAAGTAGGGCGATAAAGTACAATGATAAAGCCTCGAGCTAAAAGAGAAAAGATATTCCCACTTTAAAATGACCAGTTTTAAGGTGAGTTTTTTCTAAACATTTCTTTAAACACGTTGCAAGTTAATCATGTTGTGCTTATAATTGTTTTCAGCTATATAACTTTACACATATGTATTTGTCTCAACACTTGAATTAAATGTGATAGTTCTACCTGTATTTTGAGAAGTGTGAAATCCTCTCACCCTGTCTCAGTTGGCAATATGCTTGCCGTTTAAACTTGAGGATCCGAGTTCATGCACATGATTACGTACACAAAAAAAGCCACACACAGCAGTGCCTGCCTGTAATCCCTGCACTGGAGAAGGAGAAATAGGAGGGTCACCAGGGCCTTCTAGCCTATTAATATATGAACTCCAGGTTGAGTGAAAGCCTCACACAACAGAAGGTGTCTCACAAAACAAGGTGGAGAACAAAAGACTGAGCAAGATTTTTGATGTTAGCTGCCTGCCCCCATGCACATCTGTGCCCACGTGAACACATATAGAAAGAAAACCTTTCCCCAGCTTCCTCTGTTAGATGGACTCTTTCAGTTGTTCCTCCGGAAGTTATTAATCCGTTCTCTTATAATGAGACGTAGCACTTTACCACGACTTTCAGTCCAAGAAAACAGATGAACAAGCCAGGTGAGGCGTTAGAGTGATATAATGTATGGAAATAAGGAAATTATAATCCCAAAGAAGAATTTTTGTTTGTTGAGGTTAAAATTAGAGGGGTGAGGGAGTGTCACCACAAGGCAGAGCGCATGTATGAGATCCCTGAAGCTGCAGATTTCCGCACATCTGGAATGTTCATAGTAGTGATGGGAAGAACAGATTGTATAAGATATACATACAAGCAGGGACCACACACGTCTCCTAAGCCTGGTTACACAGCACAGCTTTTATTAATGCAACGAGCCACTGAAGTATCTAAAGTCATTGCCCCATTAAATGAAGAGGTTTATAATTTGTTGTTTTGCTTTGATTTTGAAACAAGGTCTCATTAAGTAGCCCTGGTTGGCCTGGAATTTGCAATGTAGACCAAGTTGGCCTCAAACTCACAGATCTGCCCACCTCTGCCTCCCAAGTTCTTGGATTAAAGGCCTGTACCACCAGGCCCTGTGAAGTTTTTTTTCCTTGAATATTCAGATTCCCTCCATAGGCTCATTCACTTCCTCCCTCTTGCATATCCTATAATTGACACTCTTCTTGAAGCTGGCATCCTCTCTGCTTCAGGGCCATTCTTCACTTAGAAGCCAGAAGGAAACCGAAACTGTAGTTAGATGTCTCCTCCTGCCTTCTCCTTCCCACTTCCTCTTTAGGCATGTTTTAAATTATTCCTCTCCCTTTCTTTGCATCGTGATTTCTTTTTCTTCCTTGGCATCTTTGTCATGTTTTTCAGCTCTTGCATACACCATCTTTCTAGCCCAGACCTCTGTTTTATTACTTTTTTGCAGTTCCAGTTGCCTTTTATTTTATTACACAGATGGTACCGCCAGCCTTTTATTTTATTATACAGATGGTACCGCCAGCTCAACTTGTAGAAAGCCAAAAACTCACTCCATCCAAATGACATCTTAAGATAATGCTTTATCACCAGTATACCTTGGAAACCAAATGTCATCTTGCTCTCTTTCTCACCTGGCCTCAACTGCCTGTTTCCATATCCTGTGAGTTCCATCTCTACAGCCTCTCTCATATATACTCGCTGTTTCCTATTCCTGCTTACATTGCCTGACCCAGCTGCCAATTACACACTGTAAAACCTTCCAGTCCTTCCAGCTTCCGGTTCACCCCTCCCCAACACACACACATACATCCCAAATCTACTTCATACCCTTGCTAAAAATGTCCTCCTAAAGCATTTATTTGATAGTTTTAAATCATTGTGGATTGAGCCTGGCCAATGTTCTCCACAAGCTTGAACAAAAAAACCTGTGTCAGTCGCTTTTACTTTTTTTTTTAACTTCTATAACCGAATTCCTGACAAACAAAGCTTATGTTGGCTTACAGTCTAAGAGGATACTGTCCGTGTTAGCTTACAGTTTGGGTGATGATCATTATGGCAGGAAAGACGTGGCTGCAGAGTAGGGACAGTTCGTCATGATGCATCTTTAATCGGGAAGTGGAGAGAGAGATTAATGCCAGCACCTGCTTGCTTTCTCCATGTGGTTCAGTCCAGTGCCAGAGCCCATGGAACTGTGCTGCCCAAGTAGAGAATGGGCCTGTCTCCCTTGGTTAAACCTCTCTGAAGCTCCCTCCTAGACAAACTCAGAGGTGTGTTCACATGGTGGCCCTAAAAGCAGTCAAGCTGACAGTGAATGGTAATCATTGCACTGTCTCTCTCTCATCTCCCAAGTATCTCCACCTCAGCAACTGTTCTAAAAACCTCATATTCATTCATACTTTCTTTTCTTCTGTGTATTATCTTTCCATGTTCCTTTTTGATGTGAAACTATCCATACCAAAATTGATTTTTTTCCTCAATGAAAAATTCCCTGATATTCCCAAATAAAATCGATTTCTTTTTTTTTTCTAAAGGTATTTTGTATGTGACTTAATCCTATAAACCACATATGCCTATGAAACAGCATTGTGCACCTGTCATAGATGAACAGCTCTTTATTATTCAGCTGTTTTATAAGAAAGGAACAGATCTTGTAAGTGCTTTAACATGGTGCTTTAGGTGTTTTGTGGATCTTTACAATGCCCAGAGTATATTCTAGCGTCATAATTTATCTCGTCAGTATCCGAGTACCAAACATTCTCTTTAACATACAAAACCCTCCAGGGTTAGACATGCACACATTTAATTCCTGCACTCCAGCAGATCTCTGAGTTTGAGGCCAGCCTGGTTGTACATAGCAGGTTTCAGGCCAGTGGGGGCCACATAGCAAGCTCTGTCTCAAAAAAAAAAAAAAAAAAAAAAAAAAGTACCTCCAATATGCACACGTGTGCAATGCATCTGAAATACTGTAACCACTCCCGTGGACAGCTCTCCAAGAGAACGTTCTCATATAAGCTATTCTGGTTATGTCTGGATAGTGTAAGGATCAGATTCTGTCTCAGGCTACCTTGAGGAGAAGATGTGCAGTGTATGAACTTATAAGACATGCAAGCAGAAGGCATCAGGCACCAAAAACAACACCTTTAAGGATACGCTCCTTTCTCCACCCTTCACCTTCTCTGTGACTATTACTTTACTTTTTAACATCAGATGAGTGAGTTTTAGAAAGCAGTAGTGAGCAGCAGCATTTTCTTTGGCATTTCTCGGGCCTCTAGCTATTTTTTTTTAATCCCTTGCTAGTGTGTTCTGGTATGTGGATTTTATTCCTAATTCCTTTTAGGACATTCCTTTAGGACAAAATTATAAAATAATCCGAAAGTTAATGATTTGTTCTCCCTCTCAGCAGAACTGAAAGGAACGATAGCTTGGGAAGATCAATGTAATGTAACCCTAAAACCGGTTTCTAGGGGGTCAAATCACTGCTGTCATGTCTCTGCTCTCAGCACACAGTGGTTGAAATGACTGGGAAGATTTGCATTAAGTGAAACAAAGTGTTATGGCCTTAAAAAATAAAAACTCAACTGTCACTAACAAAATTGTGATATAGTAAGCTGAGAAGAAAAAAGGGCACAAAGAAGAATTAATGACAATACTGCCTTCCAGAAAAGTCTCAGAATCAATTGTGTATCACACACTAAAGGTAGAGCTTCAAGCTTGAACAGGCCACCAAAGATGGGCCATTGAGAGGGCTCAGCCAAGCCAATCCAGCAACCCAAGTGTGATCCTTGGAACCCACATGAAGTTAGATGGAGAAAACCAGCTGTCCTCTGACCTCCACGTGTGTCATAGCATTCACACTCCTACACATTCCCTACACAACCCCCCACACCAAGCATCTTCCTTTGAATAATAGGTGATAATAATAACAAATATAAAAGAAATAAAAGACTGCCAAAGACACCTACCTTTTAAAGTACAGTGCTCTTCTAGTCCATGGATTACATCCAGTGCCCTCGATTTGTTCAAGTCCCAGATGAAAAAGCAAACTTGGTTCCCTTCCTTTTTCTTTAAGAGCCCTAAGTAACACACCTGCCAATAAATTAATTTCCTAGTCTATTGTTTTTCTGACTTTTTAAAGATTAACACATTCAGCAGTCATGGCACTGTAAACTGAACATCGTAAATTACTGCTGTGACGACCTTAATTATATGGTATACACAAATCATATACCGCATGGAAAAGCCAAGATAAACAAGCCATTGTTCATGCCAGTGGTTTGAGACAATTTTATCTTGGGGAATGCTTACAACAAAAAGCTCTTTTCATTAGCTTATTTGTATATATGATCTAGAGAAAGCCTGTTATTTAATGTTAGCAGAAAAGCACCTAGCTTCAACTTAGAAAACCTTTGTTCCACTGTATCTGAACCAATGGTCTTAATGATATACCATCTGACAAGCAAGATGACAAAGAATCTAAAGTGCAATGTAAAAGTTTTAGACTTGTAGGATAGTTAGTACTTCCTTCTCTCTCCCCCACCAAAAGTGAATTCTTTTATATTGATTAATATTTTTTTATGTATGTGAGGGCTCTATCTGCATGAATGCCTGCAGAAGAGGGCATCAGACACCATGTGGTTTCTGGGAATTTAATGCAGGACCTCTGGAAGAGTATCCACTGCTCTTAACTGCTGAGCCACTTTTTCAGCTCCCTCGCTGCCTTTCTTTTAGAAGGTGATTGTGCCTATCCTTCAATAAATTACAGACTGCTTTGTGCCTATCATTTTTGGCGTTGGTGGTTCTAGGGATGGAACCCAGAGCATCATACATGCCAGGCAGGTATCTTACCACTGAGCTACAATCTTAGCTCCGCCCTTTCTAGCATTCCTCTCTCTCACATAGATGTGGTGTCTTTGCTCACTGGTGTATGTATTTATAATTGTGAACAGGTCTATTGATATATTCCTTAAAGGGAGGAGAAGGGATTGGAAACAGATGTTGTAGTCTTGGGTAAAAGCAGAATGATCCATTATTTAAGGTCTGCCTCACCTATGACTTGGAGGCCATCCTAGGCTCCATGAGATTTTGTCTCTAAAGAGAAGGGGAGTGGGAAGGAAAGGGATGAAAAGAAGAGAAGAGAGGAATGGAGAGGAGATGAAAACATTAAGGAAAGGGGAGAAAAGAAAAGAACAACAAAAAAATAACCACTGGGGCCAGAAAGATGGCTCAGTTGGTAAAGTACCTGCTGCACCTATATTCAAAGTCCAGATGTCCATGTCAGGACGCCTGATATGGCAGTAGAAACTATACTCGCAGCGCAGGGTAAGCAGAGACAGGAGGATCCCTGGAGCTTCCTGGCAAGGCAGCCTAGCCAATTGATAAACTACAAGTAGCATCTCTCAAAAAAATAAGATGAAAGTATTTAATGTCTGCTTTTGACCCCCACTCATACATATGCACATGCCTATCCAAACACCACAACACCAACTACAGACAAGAATCACCTTTTCTTTCGCCATGTGGAAAGGTACTATGAATCCAAAAGAAGTGACCATCATCTTGTGTTAGTTGTACAGGCTGAAAAGTCCACATGATAACCTCAAAATTAAGTACTATAATAATTTTTATCTCAATACTTAATACCAGTCATTACATAGCATCTAGTTCCCACTTCTTTAGTGTGTGTGTGTGTGTGTGTGTGTGTGTGTGTGTGTGTGTACTGCCCATTCCAGGCTGGCCTTGATCTACCTTTCTCAGCCTTACAAGTGCTGTTTCAAGAAGCAAAAATCCTCCGTGCCAAGCCTCTACTTCTACAGATGATTTTCTTTGACAATTCTATTTTCTTTGTTGTACACACAAAAAAAGATACTGATTATTAAAGAAAAAACAAACAATTCTGAGGCCTGAGAAACAATTATAAGCAATCGTGAAAGTTATCAATACTCCTCCAACTAGGAGTTGGTTTATTCCAAAGTGATCTTAATCTTGTTCTGACCTTAAGGATGGATGTGACAAAGAGGAGGCAGTTTATATTCCAAAGGCATATGAATGGTTCCATTATTGGACTTAGCTGTATCTTCTGCACAGTCGCAGTGACAAAGAGAACATTTGTTTCCATGTGTAAGATTTTGTTAAGAACCTTTATTCTTTTCCCACAGAGCAGAACTATTACCATACAAGATGCTTATCAGCGACACTGACCGATTTCCAGCTTACTCTACCTCTGTCCCAATTACTGCCTGTTACTGGGTATGTGTTACCATTTCTATGCCATCGACTCTTCAATTTCAGCTGGGGCCACTCTGAACAACAGTCTTTAGAATGGTCTCCTTTTTGACTTTCTGTGTGACTGGAAGTGTACAGATTGGGTTTCGTTGCTTCCTAGGCTAGTCAAAGTGAATCTGACACTGACAGATGGACGGCATCAAGCAAGGATGCCCTTAGGAAGTTGATCGTGAAGATAAATTGGCCCAGTGTCAACAAATGTAATTAATCCAGGGATAAAATCAACTTGAGTTTAAAGAAATATGTTCAGGGAGCTGGAGAGATGGCTCAGAGGTTAAGAGCACTGTCTGTTCTTCCAAAAGTCCTGAGTTCAATTCCCAGCAACCACATGGTAGCTCACAGCCACCTATAAGGAGATCTGGTGCATAATGAGATCTTGTGTATCCATAATAAATAAATAAATCTTTAAAAAAAAAAAAAAAAAAAAGAAATATGTTCAATACTTCCCTCAGCAAACTTGAGGCACACGTTTTTAGTGGTTACAAAGACATTTGCAGAACTAGCATTCTACCTTAATTTAGTTCTTTTTAAGTGTTTAAGTAGTCAGACCTCGTCCTGCTTCCTGTTTGGTTTTGTTTGCGTGGAATAGTGCCTTGTGTATGTGAGAAAGCAGTTCTGTTAGCTCACAATAGTACCTGGTATCCACATGAACTTGGGCTCCTGGTACAGTGGTCAAAAAGTCATTTGGACAGCTTCCCATCTAATCTTTTGATAACACTTACATGATCTCAGCATTTTTTGTTGACCATTTTAGGTCATAACCTCCACACATAACCTCCAGCCTTCATCCTGGCTGCTGATTGTGCCAAGAAAAAGGTGTGACCAGGTAGTCAGACTTCATTGCTCAGCAAACTCATTAATCTCTGAGCCAGGTTGGGCACTGGTCTTGCAGTCTGGTTTCTAGTGCTCACACAAGTGTGCAGTATTGATTTCAGACAACTCTGTCTCTTGGTAATTGTGTAAAGCCTGCAGAACTATAGCTTAGTTTAAGAAAGCAAACAGCAGTGGTCAGAGCTCTTTAATACTTCATTGTATTCTGGTTTATTTTTTTCTCTTTGTTCGACCAATAAATGAAGATAACTGAGTTATTTCTCAAATCTCACATTAACAAATCCCAAATGTGACAAAGACCTCAGAGGTTCCAGTAATTTCTCTGTGGTTGTTTCTCTTAATCCTTCAAATATTTCTTTGGGAAAGTAAGAAATGGCACAAGTAGGAATTTTGCTCAGTTACCCTCAAAAAGAGAACTTCTTAGGATTCAAGAATTAGAGAAAACATGGGTGAAGGGGGCAGGAGGGAGGGAGGGTCACTAAAAGAGTGGGAGAAAGTATTAAATTACTATTACTAGACAATGTATAGTTGTTGTCTACTTATGATTACTCTGCAAAATCATGAGAATGCTTCTTTTTACAAAATTAAAGCCTTACTAAATTGAACAAATTTTCCGAGTGTCCTAGTGGATTTCAGGCTGCATTTTGTAATGACGTAAAAGCCAAGATTTTTCTAAAGCATCCTTACGTTTCAGAAGACAAATAAAAAGTATCTATCCCAGTTGGCTATCTATTGTTTTCCTTAGGTAAATTGCCATAATCTGTGATAGTCCCACCTAAAATGCCTGCTAATCTTATGCCAGAAGAATAGTATTCATTTATGCCTACTCTCCCTCGGGTCATCTGATCTGATAGCTTTAACCACGCCCCCATACTTAGTTCAAAAGCCCTCTTGGCAACCAGGACCATCTTCTTCCTCCACATGTCACTACAACTCTCCCTAAGCCTGGTTCAGGCCCTCTAGTCAGTAGTACACACATAGCTTCTTGATTTCTATTTGATAATTTCTAGCTTTTCTCCCACAATCTATTCAAAAAGATGAATGGATGTATTACCAAATAGAACAATAGCACTTTCTTTCCTGTGCTCTTGAGTATCACTGTGTCTGAGGTAGGCCTTTCTATTTCTTTTTCTGTTTTTTTTTTTTTTTTTCAGATTTGTACATGTTCACATATCTGTTTTGAGACTAAAAACTCTTCTTCCCCTTATCAGTTTACATTTAACTTTCTACTCCTAGCCCCTCTGAAGAGTAAATTAATACTTAATTGGTGGCTGTAGCATTTTACATAACCCCACAAAGTATGAAGCACTGTGAGAAAATGAAAGACCGTAGCATTCATGAATTTCCATTCTACCTATGGTAAAATTGTTTCCGCTGTTTTGGACTATTATTCCTATCTAGCAACATGTTGAAATATACCATTTTCCAAATTTTGGCATTTCTCTTGGTTCTTTTTTAAAGATTATTTATCTATTTTTATATGTATGAGTGTTTGCCTGTATGTATATATATATATATGTGTGTGTGTGTGTGTTGTATGTTTTTATGTGTATACATGTATATATATATGTATATATATATATTTGTATATATAAACAAACAAACATACATACATACATATGCATGCCCTTGGAGCTCAGAGGGGAGAATCAGATCCCCTGGAACTGGAGTTACAGATAGTTGAGAGCTGCTATGTAGGTGCTGGGAAATGAACCTAAGACCTCTGCAAGAGAGGAAAATGCTCGTAACCACTGGACCAGCTCTCTAGCTCCTCTCTTTGGTTCTTATTAGCTAGTTTCCATTCATCTTTGCATTGGGCATATGCCAAATTTCCTTTCCATCTTTGAACATATGAAGTGTATTTGTAAAAGCTATTTTGACATGGCAGTCTGCAAAGTTAATCATTCTTGCTCACTGTCTATTAATTAACTCATCTTCTGACTCAAGTCATGTTTTATTTCATCGTATCTATAAGTAGTCTTCAATATGACAGACATTAACAATAAACTGCAGTTTGATATTTTGTGTGCTGAATTTTATATTGTTTAACTCCCCTCTTGTTCTAGTATGTAGCTGTGTTACCTGTGTACCATTGATTCTGTAAAGTATTGTTCTCAAGTTCTTTTAGAGCAGGCTTAGAGTAGGTTTTACTTTAGGACTTAGTCCTACATTTACAATTTTGTTTGGGGGAATCTTTACAGAATGCTCTCCATAATCAGCAAGATTTCTTCCCTGTGGCTGGTGGGAACTTGAGAAAAATCCAGATAGACTGTGAGTTTGTCTTAAAATTGCCCTGAATTTTTTTTTTCTTTGAAGGTTATGTTTGCTGGCCTTTGTGAGCCTTTCCTGATCCATTCCCATCCATCCGAGAACCTGGGAGGCATTCAGGAAGGAAGGTGTCTGGAATAATCCAGTCATCTCCTGCTCATTAGTTAGTCTGCCTTGCAAGTTTATGTTTTGCTTTCCAGACTCCAGTCTCTGCCTTCTCCATCCAGTGAGTCTGTTGATGGAGTTTTCTCCTCCTGGCACCACAGAAATTTCCCCAGGCAGAAAGGCTCACTACCTTCTACCTCTCTGGATTTCTGTCTTGTGCTGGCTATTATCCAGTAGCTGAAAGTAGATATGTCCTATATTTTGTCTATTTCTACAGTTATTTATAGTTGGAGTATGATTTTTTTACCCTGTCAGTTCCTCAACACCATAATGAGATAGAGTGCCAACTGTTTGAAACCACTATTTAACTTTTCTAATCAGTGTGTATGTGTTTACATTTCCATTTAAAAATGCAATCCTATTTTTGTAAGATCTACCTGCCAATAGCATTGTAAGTATTAGATATAACATTATGTTGTCCAATTAATGATGCACACAATATCTGGATTTAATATTTTTACATCTGAGTTTCTGAATTTGTGATAGTACACTTACTTCCCATGGTAGTTGCGTGGATGACATGAATGAAATTTTATAATTCCTTTATACTTATATTACTAATTATACTTGTATGAAGTATTAATTAAATAATTTTAGTTGGTCATATATACTTTCTACTATGAAAAAGAAAAATATCATCATTAAACACAGAATGAAGCTGGTGTTTGAAAGCATGCAAACTACTTCTTAACCATTCCTAATGGGATATTTTTGAATCCATTAAGAATCTATTTCAAGTGGTACCCAGGGTCTCATATATATCTTTTCCTCCACCTCATTTCACACTGTCTTAATCGGCCTTTCTCTGCTGGGCTTCCTGTTTTACTCCTGGCCATGTGATGTCATATGCTCAGACCATGATGGACATGTTTGCCTACATCTTTCCTTTTTATGTCTTTTAATGGTCGTTGTTGAAAAACTGAGGTCTTTTAATTTTTCCAGAATGGAGCATCTGTTGAATAAATATTTTCCTTGCTATCTGGGCTGCTTCCAGCACAATTTAGATATGTTGGAATCTGTACTGTTTTACTGTATTTGACCAAAGAGTCCTGATGACTGTAACAGAAATAAAAGAAGTAACAGAGACCAGATGTCTAAAGCTCCTTGAGAAGTATCTAATGGGTAGTAGACTTTCAATTTTAGCTATTATTTTCTTTTTTTTATTTGAAAGTATCTGTGTCAGAAAGCCAATAATCATGTCAACATTTTGTCTCCTTTCTTCAAACAGAATATTGGTCACTTAAAAAAATGAAAAACTTTCATGATTTTCTTGTTTTTAATAGCTGAGTAGTATTGCATTATATAAATGTACCACAATTCCTCCATTGAGGGGCATTTAGGTTATTTCCAGATTCTGGCTATTACAAATAAAGCTTCTATGAACATAGTTAAGCAAATGTCCTTGTTGAATGGTGGGGTATCTTTTGAGTGTATGCCCAGAAGAGGTATAGCTGGATCTTGAGGTAGTGCTATTCCCAATATTTTGAGAAAGTGCCAAATCGATTTCCAAAGTGGTTGTAGAAGTTTGCACTCCCACCAGCATTGGAGGAGGGTTCCCTTTCTCCACATCTTCTCCAGTATGTATTATCACTTGAGTTTTTGATCTTAGCCATTCTAATCGGTGTAAGATAGAATCTCAAGAGGTGTTTTGACTTGCATTTCTCTGGTGACAAAGGATATTGAGCATTTCTTTAAGTGTTTCTCTGCCATTTGATATTCCTTTGTTGAGAAATCTCTTCTTAGCTCTATATCCCATTTTTTAATTGGATTATTTGGTTTGTTGGCGTCAAATTTTTTTAGTTCTCTGTATATCCTGGATGTTAGTCCTCTCTTGGATGTAGGGTTTGTGAAGATCTTTTCCCAATCTATAAGCTATCATTTTGTTCTGTTGACAGTGTCCTTTGATTTACAGAAGCTTTTCAGTTTCACGAAGTCTTGATTTATTAATTGTTAATCTTAGAGCCTGAGCTGTTGGTATTCTGTTCAGGAACAGCCAAACTTTGGGCAGAGGGCAGGGAGTCTCATAGAAGAAGAGGGGGTGGGGATAGAAGGACATGGAGGAGACAGGAGCCCCACAAGGAGACCAACAAAGCTAAAGAATCTGAACCCAGGAGTTCCTGCAGAGACTGATGAACATGCATGGAGAGGACCTAGAGTCCCTGCTCAGATGTGGCCAATTGTCAACTCAGTATCCATGTGGATTCCCGAGTAAGGGGAACAGGGTCTGCCTTTGTCATGAATTCAGTTGCCTACTCGTTGATCACTTTCCCTCTGGTGATTCACCCTTACCAGGCCACAGAGGAAGAGGATCCAGGCAGTTCTGATGAGACTTGACAAGACATGGGAATATGGGATAGGGAAGAAGAGGAAGGGAGGGAGTCTGGGACTAGGAGGAGTTGAAGGAGGGGCCTTCAATCAGGATATATAATGAATAAAAAAGTAAAATTTAAATTTAAAAAACTATGAAAAACAAAGGTTTCCAATCCCGTTGCCACTGAATTATTTTTTCTGTGTAGTGGTCAAATTTTTGTTCATAGTCTATCTTTTTCCATTGCTTTTTATAAAGACTGAAATGTGGGCTTCACCCTTTAATGTTCTTGACAATTCCATTCAACATCAGTAATAATGTCATTAACTCTGACATGTCTTCAAGCACTTCTGTCCATGTTACCACCAGTCTCAGTGCCTAGATTTCCTCCTCCGAGCTGGACCCTCTATTTCACTGTATTTCTTCTTTTTGGGCATCAAGTAATGCTGCTTCTCTGTGCTCCTCATAGACTATTTGCACTTCTTGTTCTGTGCATGGGACGTTCACACCCAGGGAGCTCATGACTTTGGAAAGAAAAGATGTGTCCTACTATTCTGGAATATTTTAATTTTTAATATGCTGTATAATTAGCTTGTTCTTTACTGTTTCCATCCTGTTGTTCAGTCTAATTTAATTAAATCCCATTTTACAGAGCTCCATCTCTGGATCACTGAAAAGACCTGGAACAAAGCCAAGAACATAATAACCAATCAATAAAATTTTGTTGCAATGAATTAAAATCACATGGACCAGAATGGGTTGCGTGCTTGCTAGGGTCCAGTCCTTAGTCTTTCACAATGATATTTACTGAAGAAATGGAAATAAAATAGACTTCATCCTGATTCCGGCTGTGACTGATTAATAGAAAGATGCTGCAAAATATGTAAAAACCCACTATTCTAGCTCAGCGTGAAGACTGCTATACTCTATCAATTATGTCGTGTCTAGCACAAATAACATAATAGCATTAACTGAGCATGGACCATATATCACACTATACTCAGAATATTAAGTGTTTCATCTTAGGTATCATAATCATTCAGCGAGATACCACCGTTGTCCTTGTGTTAACACTGATGCAACTGAGACACAGGGAAATTAATAGCTTGCCCAAAACCGCATGCAAGCGAGTAGAGCAGGCAAAATCAAACGTTACCTATCACATGCTATGGATGACACATTTATACATCGTGTTAAACCCTTTTCATCAAGAGTGATGACCTTTGTCTTTACTGTGTGCTTGCCATTCTTGGCCTAAATTGAAACAACTGAAAGCTGATGACGCTGTGCACATAGAGAGAAAAATATATTCTAGCCTCTTTGGCCTCAATGATCGCTCTCAGATACTATTTTTTTAAAAGTATGCATATACTGTTTTTAATTTTTAAATGATTACAAAATTTGAACAGACAGAAAAGAACTTTTCAAAACCACTTAAGTGAGAGGAGCTGAGGGTGACGCTTCAATATTGCTATGTATTTGTTGCCTTAAGTACACATCCCCTGTACAGCCACAATGAATCACCACATTCAGAACGTGGCAGTGACACTGGACCATACAGTTCCAGTCTTCCTGTTTAGGTTTACCTATCTAGTCTCATTGATGCCCTGAATAGCAAGTGAGTCCCTTACAACATAATGCTTCCTATCTGGTTGTCACATCTGTTTCTCTTTAGGCTGAGACAGTTTCTGGGTCTTTCTTTGTCATTATTTTGAAACATTTCAAGACATGGGTTTTGTAGAATGTTTTTCCTCACCATTCTTAGTCCATGACTTGTGGGCTTGGATATTTGGGATGGAGTAATCATTGCCCAACATTGTGCTCTAGGTTAACTAAATACATCCTAGTCTCTGTGTGGTGATTTGGGTATACAACTGGTTTAGGATTAACCACTGTTTAACTAAAAGATAAATCAATAATAAATAATAATAATAATCAACAACAAATAGCATGCTGACATGTGGCAGAATTTACAGTAATCTAGCAAGAACTTAAATAAAAAGTAAAACTATAGAGCAGTTTTGTTTTGTTTTGTTTTTTGTTGTTCTATTTCTTAACCAAGGACTTTGCATGGAGATAACCTAAGACCCCTGCACAGATGTAGCCCATGGCAGTTCAGTATCCAAATGGGTTCCATTGTGATAGGAACAAGGACTGTCTCTGACATGAACTGATTCACCTGGTCTTTAATTACCTCCCCCTGAGGGGGAAGCAGCATTACCAGGCCACAGAAGAGGACAAGGCAGCCACTCCTGATGAGACCTAATTGACTAGGATCAGAAGGAAGAAAAAGAAGTCCTCCCCTATCAGTGGACTTGGGGAAGGGCATGCATGCAGAGGGTGGAGGAAGGGAGGGATTGGGACGGGAGGAGGGAGGGAACCACGGGGGGGGGGGGGATACAAAGTGAGTAAAGTGTAATTAATAAAGAAAAATAATAAAAAAGAACAAATTGAATAAGTGATAATCAAAATAAATAAATGAAAGAAAGAAAGGAAGGAAAGAAGGAAGGAAGGAAGGAAGGAAGGAAGGAAGGAAGGAAGGAAGGAAGGAAGGAAGGAAGGAAGGAAGGAAGGAAGGAAGGAAGGAAGGAAGGAAAGGAAGGAAGGAAAGGAAAGAAGGAAGGAAGGAAGGAAAGACAAAGTAACTGCAGTTCCTAAACTAGGAGCTCACAGATTCCGGATTAGACAGATCCCCTGCAGAGCAGCAAGGCCTCCAGCAGGCTTCAGTAAAACAAAAATTGATACATACAAACCCCAGAGAGGCAGTTTCTTTAGGTAGAGAGAAAAAAAGTGGCTCTTTAACAAGTGAACTTCTCAAAGCCAGACTTTGCTAACCAAGGCAGAAAGCAAAATCCCTTTGAGAAGGGGTTCTTGACGGTCTGAGGAGTAAACATTTGTAGACCCAGTAACTTCCCAGAGTGAGGAAGGGTTGAGGATCCAGTGAAAGAGGCAGAAAAAATACCTCTCCCTGGAAGCAAGAGCCAAAGACAGAGAAGCATCTGAACTGGTAATGTCTGAAAGGGAAGCTGGGTCTAGGAAAGTAAAGTCCTTAGGAAAAGGTATTGAGATTTAAAAAGATAATTTTCTGTGTTGAAAATGGAGGAAGACACAATGTGCTTCTTCTGGGTACCATTTGAGTTTGTTTCTCTTAGCATACAAATAATTTTCTTCATTGATGATTTCAGTTTTGTATGTCCTCTTTGGGAGAGATCAGGATAAGACAGACTTGGAGAAAGAAGAGATTGAGAAAATAGATGCTAAAATAAAGGCCATAGAAGAGAGGTTGGGGGAATCTTTCAATCAAAATAAAGAACCTTCAGAGAAATCCAATCTGGAACTTACAATACACTAAAAGCGGTGGTTCTGTAAGACCTGGGGTCTCACAGTTCAGGAGTTCAATCGCGCCCTTCCCAGAAACTCCCCCAGACCCAGACTTGTTGCAAAAGCAAGAGGTTTATTAACCATTGTGCAACGGGGTCACCCCCGCCAGTCAGCAAAGAGTGGCACCGGGAAACAAAGGCCTTTAGGTTTTTAAAAGAAAAATTGCGGGAGATTTGAAGTTCTAGTTTTGGCAATTTAGGATTGGATGAGGAAGCTATAAAGTAAGATAATTGGTTAGTCTTAGGTGCTCAAGCTTGGCCAGTCCTGCCAAGTGTGGATGCAGCTGCAATTGAAGGTGGGGGTGGTTAGCTCATCCTTGAAGATTAGGGCTGCGGGCTCTTGGCTGGAGGTCAAAAGCTACTCAGAAGAAGTCTAGGTTTGTTGCTAAGAAACGCTATCTCAAGGACAAGGGTCTGGTCGTTCTTTTGCTGAGTGAAGGTCATTGCTTGCTTGCCCTTTTTTTATATCTGTCCTCACATATAGGGTCACATTTCTTCACTCTCTGGAAAGGTACTAAGAGGCTTTAGCTTAACCTGGACCTAAAACTCAAAACTATAGGCTTTAGAAGACATATAGGTTACAAAGTTAGTCTAACCCTTTCAGTTCCAGTTGAGAAAAGTCCAGAGGTTTAAAGGTATTGCAAAATGGCAGCCCATTGAAATGCTGAAGATCTTCAGCTATAGGCCAACTTGGTCAGACAATTTTATGTGTATTGTCAAGGTTCAATTACTGGATGAAGTTCTATATGTTAAAGTAGAAATGCAGATCCTGTTTAGTGTTGTCTTGGAACAAGGTCATACAGTGGCTGGTATGCTCCATTTTACAGAGTTTGGAGAACTGAAATACATGCACCTTGCCAAAGATTCATATTCAGAATTCCAGTGGGGTTTTGCCTTAAATTCTGGAGAGCATGATCCTAAGGTCACACATTTGTTAAAGATTGTGACTGTTTTGGAGATACCCTTGCCAACTAGGGCTGATGGTGCTTCAGCCTGTATATCCTTTGGAATTCAACAATATTTTAGACATTATGACATGAAACAGATATAACATAATCCAAACAATTGTGAACATTTCTAACAGCAATTTTAAAAAGATGGTGATAAAACAGAAGAGGAGTATGATATCTCCCCAAAATAGATTAAATAATGATTTATCAGTTTTAAAATGTTTAAATGAGATAAGTAGCACACCTGGTAAGACACCATGAAATTTAGAAAGGACTACTGAATTAGAGCAGCATATAAAGGTCCTAATTCCAAAATGGAGAACAGGGAATGTTTTACTCTGGGAAGAAGTTTTGCATATGTTCATATAGAAGAAGAGAAATTATGGGCTCCATCAAAACTAATAGAAATCACAAATGACAGAGGAAGACCACCTGAAGATCTTGGCCACACACAAGAAGAGAGAAATCAAGAAGACTGAACAAAACAGGTAACATAAATTGCTGATCCCTTCACATGGGAACAACTGTGAAACTGACTGAGACATAAAAAAAGGTCTCCAGCCAGAACTTCAATATTACATGGCCAATAATTCCTTGGCTACAATATCCTCAAAATTTATTATGTCATCTTTTTAATGGCATAGATAAAATTGGTTTACAGTTTAGTTTCATCCACTTCTTATACATTTATTATTTTAGGACTATATAATAATGCTTGTTAGAAATTAGTGTTTTTTTTTTGTTTTTTTTTTTCAGAACAAAAGAACCAGACACCAGAGACACTGGATCAAACCTGACAGAATTCATCCTTCCAGAATGCTGAGACATTGACACATCTGTTCCAGCATCTTGCATGTTCCAGCATTCTGCTTGTTCCTGCCTCAACTGCTTCAATTGCTGTTTCTCATCTAAGCCTGCTCCCAAGAGAGCTTTGAAGAAAGCTACTAATCTCAATTGGTCCAGCATTTTACACTGTTCTAAACAGGACTTCTTTTTTTTTTTTTTTAATCAGTTACATTTTATTAACTCTGTATCCCAGCCGTGTCCCGATCACTCACTCACTCCCAGTCCCTCCCTCCCTCCCTCATCTCCACCGTGCCCCTTTCCAAGTCCACTGATAGGGGGGACCTCCTCCCCATTCATCTGATCCTGTTTTATCAGGTATCTTCAGGACTGGCTGCAAAGCCCTCCTCTGTGGCCTAACAGGACTGCTCCTCCCTTCGGGGGTGGGGAGACCAAAGAGCCAGTCATTAAGTTCCTGTTAGAAATAGTCCTTGTTCCCCTCACTTTGGGAAACCAATTGGTTACTGAGCTACCACAGGCTACATCTGAGTAGAGGTTCTAGGTTATATCCATACATGGTCCTTGGTTGAATGTCAGTCTCAGAAAAGACCCTGTGCCCAGATATATTTGGTCCTTGTGGAGCTCCTATCCTTTCCCCAACAGACTAACTCCCCTTCTTTCTTATGATTCCCTGTACTCTGCCAAAGTAAACAGGACTTCTGTTAAGACTGAAATTTCTCAATATTCAAAGACTGGACCACAAATGTTAATGCTTGCTTAATTAACCATTTTCCCCAATTTTGTTTGGGCCCTCTAACAGGATTTCTAGGTGTCCAAAAAGTCAGCTAGAAAAAAATGTATGAGAATAATGTTCAATTTCCTTTAAAGGGAGTTGGGTAGGTTTTTGGTTGTTTTCTAGGGCTATAAATGTTTATTGTCATTGGAAGATGGTTATAAGTTGTTAATCTTATTCAGAGGGAAAATAAGGTTAGGATATTAGGTAATGCAAGTTAATTGTTAGTTAATTAACTCATAGCCATATCAAACACTAGTCTAATTTATCCTAGGAGTATAGGAATATACATCCTAGGGTTAACAGAGAGATGTGATTACATAAAGATAGGTAAGTCTTCAAAAACCTCAGAAACCTACAGAATAGAGCACTTAAAAATATCTTTATTATTTTAAAGAGTATTTGACAATGAGACAGGTCATCTTCTGATAGCATCCTACCTGAAAGAAGACGGTGAACATCAAAGAGATGGCTTCAAATGTGGCAAACGAGCCATCTGGGAAAAAAAAATGCCCTCATTTCATGACAGACATAATTCTGCCAAAAATGGGCAAGTCTAAATGCAGGACAAGTCAACTGCCCAACTCTGCCAATGCAGAGTAAGCAAGTCTTAAATAGTTTCTGCTTCACATATATGTCTGTCAAATATACTGAGCCAGAAAGCTGAAGATAATGCTCCAATGCTATAGAGAGTTTTGAGTGATTGTTCAGGCAGCAAACTGTCTCTCTCATTTTTTTATGTTAGGAAGTGCTGCTAACATGCACTTCCTGTTTACTCCAGTAACTAATTTTATTCCTTCTCAAGTCTCTGGTGGGGTCGAAGACCAAATAGTTATAGTTACATAATTAAGCTTAAGTTGTTTAGAATTTAAGAAAATGTTTTCATATAGGTAATACCAATAATGATAAAAAATAATTTAGGTATAGAACTCTAAACTTGTCAAGATAGGATAGATAATCAAATACTTTCTTCCTACATTGCCAAATGCACATGGACTGGACATTGCACATGTAAATCTTACCTAATAATTTTCATACTGTTTTATAATATTGTATTGAAAGAAAAGGAGGCTTTTATTGGACTTAAAGGGGGAAATGTTGGTATAATGTTCCCATGGAATATATACAATTTACCATTGTTCATTCAAATGCTGATTTCTCTACTCTACTATCTGGTTTCAACCTGACATTGCATTGTGATGCTTATTGTAAGCATCACCTGTCACAAGTTTGTGTAAACATGCCACCATTTGTTTTCTGTATTGTCAATAAAACAACCAGCCAATGCTGAGCAATGGAGAGAATAGGGTGGGACATCCTGGTCTGGAGGACAGGAGAAAGAAGTGGGAAGTGTCGGGAAGGACCATACTTGGAACCACCAGGAGAGATGAACTGGACCTAAGATATGACTAAAAGCAAGTATAATGTGGGAAATCTGAATGGAAAGAATCTGTGCAGGCTTGGAGGTGTAGGATGGAGTAATCATTGCCCAGCATTGTGCTCTAGGTTAACTAAATACATCCTATTCTCTGTGTGATGATTTGGGTATACAGCTGGTTTAGGAATAACTGCTGTTTAACTAAAAGATGAACCAATAATAATAATCAACAACAATGACTCCTGCTGGATGCATCCCTCTGTATGTGTCTTACTCTTCTTGTCGGGCTCTGATCTCTCCTGGCTTGTTATCTCTTCAGAGGACCACTTACTTCCCCTTCTTTGAGCTCCACTAGTGTGGGCCCCTCTCTGCCACCAGCTGGCATGGTGACTGAATTTTTGAGAAAGGGGAAGGAATCAGATTTTAGATGTTACCCTGAAATCCTATGGTAGATAAACTCATACAAAAATTTACAAGGTCATGCTCAAAAAATGGGCTACAGATACACTGACATGCTCAGCACAAATGATCAGGTTTAAAATAATTTCTAAGATAAAAATCAAAGTGAGGCATGAAATAGCTCTGAGTAGGGCAGTACTTGTGGCACGTATGTGAATACGGTTGTAAGTATGAGATCTGAACGTGGGGCAGAGAACTCAGGATACATTTAGCCACAGCATCCCCCAAAGGGAGACCAGATAACAGTGGGTGGGTAGCGAGAAGACAAGTAAATATATTCCAGTGTTGTTCAGGCCAGAAAGCAAAAATGTTAACTGAAGAGGATCTTAATATGTGTTGGAGATTAGTGATCATTCTGGAAGGCATTCATTTCATCTACCAATGTATTAATTACATGGCATCACCTAGTTTCATAGATGCTAAAAGCTCAAGGTTTCACTTGCCTGCTGAGGAACTGACACTAGACTCCAGGTAACCTATATTATGCTGCCATCTTTTGGTTGAATTTAAATGCCTTCCTCATTAACCAGAACTATTTTTGATATATTCCAAACACAGAGAGAATCACAATTTTAATTTTTAAAAATATTATACTTTTGGATAAAAGGTAATGTTAAAAAAACTCATAGGAATATAGAAGGAAACATATATACAATAAATTAACTTAAGTTCATATAAAATCATACCAGCTAAAGACGGACTACAGTCATTGATTTCATCATACTGAGTAATACTTAACATCAGCCTTTTCTGTATCTCAGCACCTCACTGCTGTTTCACTCTGGGAGCAGTGTAAGTGTATAGCAAATTCTCCTAACAGAGTACTTACACGGGGCCACTGGGTAAGTCTGTTCCCAGGGCCATGAATATCAGACATGGTCCTCTGCACATACATATAACTACATGTAAGTTTTTATGCACATGAGCTTACACTCATCTTCTTCCCCTAATACCCATACTGGCTACATAGACCAGGTACCCAGTACTCACACATGGTCTGATTTATCTAAACACACCTGTTCATTAGTCACTTTCTTTAATGCCAGGGGAGCTCTTCCCTCCCCCAAAAGCACTACCATGCCTAATACCAGGAAGAGAACAGTGCTTTGGACTATGGGAAATTTGAGCTTCACAAGAAAAAGACAAAGTTTTTGAAGGTACTGAATGGAAACAATAGACTCTTACACAATCAAGTATCTTTCCCCAATCATACCAAGTAAGTATGCATTCCTCTGCTATGTCTATGTAACAATTAGTGATTCTGGGAGATACTTTATTAGATTGACATTTGAAACAGTTACATGTGGAGTAATGTTTTTAAAACATTAAAAAAATCTCTTTTTATTTTGGTTTAGATAAAGCATACTTTTAGTGTGATATTATTCCTCTTATATTATTATCCATCTAAATTTTGATTTCTTGGCTACATAGCAAGACACTGTTTATAAAAAATAAATGAAATAAAGTGAAGACAAGAAAACTTCATTTGAACATGAATATGCACACACATACACACACACAGAGACAAACAAGGCCATCAGATCGCATAAAACATAAGGCATAGCTACATAACAAAAACCACTTCAAATATAAACCAGTTCGGTAGTTTACACACATACAAACACACACACACACACACAAACAGTGCATGAGAGAGAGAATCATGCAAACATTAACCAAAACAAAGCATAAGTATATATCAGGGAAAAAGGTGATTGCAGAATAAGAACAATTTTGACTTAATCAGCTCCACCAAATTACATAATAACCCAGAATGTGCTGCGCATGATGCAGGTGTTTTTTTTTTTTCACACACGTGGCAACTTTAATAAACCAAAAGAAAAAGTCCCAAATATACAAGTGAAAAAAAAAATCCAAACAGTTGATGCAGGCCTAACTAATAGCTACTTTATGTACAGCTGTATGTATAAGTTCAAAGAAGCTATCCTATCTGTATGTACAAAAGGTTATACACAGGTCTGTACATCAGGGACTAAACCTCTGAACTGTAAGCCAGCTCCAGTTAAATATTTTTCTTTGCAATAGTTGCTATGGTCATGGTGTCTTGTCATAGCAATAATACCCTAACTAAGACAAGGGGTCACCGAGTCTTTTACTTCCTCTAAAGTCTGGTTTGGAAGGCTGAGGGATTACTCAGAAGGATCTTAGCTATGTGGAACTGGGTATTTGTGATTCAAGTGGCATTACTATTGTAGAACTGTTACCATTGGTTCACCGTAGTGGCAGCTAGCCCAGGGAAAATGGACCATCCAAGCCTCTATCTCTTCTCCCAATCATTTACTGATTTCATAGATATATAGAGGAAGCAACACATCTGCAGCCATTGTATTGAACTTGTTGGTTGCTTATACTCAGCTGCTATCATGAAACTATAACCTCATTTTTAGAATAATTTTCATTTTTATCTTATTTTATAAGTTAAAATATTAGAGACTAAACGGGCTGAGATATAAAACAATCCAAATTGTTGATATATTTTCAGATTAATTTGCCCAAATAGTTGTGCACATTTACAGTTCTACTTGAAGTTTCAAAGTTATCAGCCTGTGGATTTTAATGTTTAACTCTGAGTGTGTTCTAGGTACTGCTAGGGCTGTGATAAATAATATTCCATGAAATACCACTGCTTAAAAATAAACTTGCTCTCAATAAGACTGCTTGACTAAGCTTGACTAAGCATTTAAAAAGTACATTGTGTTAAGTGAAACCTTGTACGTAATAAATAATGAGGGTAATAGAAGGTAAGACTGGACAACTGTAATTGTCTCAAGGAAAGTGTTCAGGGAGGCCAGCTCTTTTGTTACTTCCTCAAACAGCCAGCACAATGGGGAAAGTAAAGGAAATGTTCCATAAAAACCTTGAAATGGGAACCAGAAAACCTAAGCCATAAACTTGGGGAAATGACACACAGGGAAACAAATGCAACAGAAAAGAACGCCATCCATCATAACCTAGGATGCATGAAAGGCAAACATTTCCTAGAACTGCAGTTTTACAAGGTGTGTGCAGAGATCAGTTGTGTTCGTCTGTCACCATGATTCGCAAGCAGCTCCCTGAAATGGTGTTGCTGCTGTTGGCTTCATCTACTATCTTTTCCCTAGAACCAAAACTGATTCTCTTCCAATCAAGAATAAACAGCGAAAGTTTACAACTACTGAAAGCTTTTCCAATCTCATCAATCCAGCAGTGTCTAGCACACAGGAAAAGTTTCTTGCTTCCTCAGCAGTCTGCGGGTCATCAGCAGTACCAGAAAGAACATGCCCTGGCTGCCCTGCACGAAATCCTTCAACAGGTCTTCATCCTCTTCCAGACCTACGCTTCTCAGGGCGTTTGGGAGGAAAAGCATATAGAGAAAGTGCTGGCTGCGCTCCACAGACAGCTGGAATACGTACAGTCACAAGCCGGACTAGAAGCAGAGCAGAAGAGTGACGGCTTGAGTGTGCAGAACCTCAGGTTACAGATTAAGGCATACTTCAGGAGGATCCACAGTTACCTAGAAAGCCAGAGGTTCAGCAGCTGTGCCTGGATCGTTGTCCAGGTAGAAATCAATCGCTGTATGTTCTTTCTGTTCAGACTCACAACATGGCTGAGCAAACAAGGGCTAGACCCTTGAACACTGAAGCAAGAGCTGACGGTGTCAGAGCGGGAGGAGATATATGAGCATTATTTACCCTTTCGGGGTAAAATGGCTACATGGTTTTGTTTCTTCACGTGTTTTAACTGCGTCTTAAGATTGCATGAATTAGCCACAGTAATTTTCATCTTGCCGTGCCATGTTATGTTTCCTAGCAACTTTAAATTATTTGAGAAGTAAATTAAATTCATTAAAATTTTGTAATCGGTTCTTCAATGGCTAAATTTTCATATAATTTTGAAGTCAGATATGATGAGCTGTGCCTTAGATACAGTGAGCCTTTTTCAACATGTAACATTCATTCCAATGAATTCCTTGTTTACCAGAAATTGTTAGAGGCAAATTAACTAGCATCAAATCTTGAATATTTCTGTTACAAGAGACATAATAGAAATAGAGCCAAAAGACTATAAGCAATTTGCACAGGAATGAAAACAGACTTCATCTTAATAATAATAATGATGCAGATTACAACTAAATACCATGCTGTTTTAACCTAGTATCTAATACTTAAATGTTTAATTAAGAAAAATGCACAGATTCGACAGACTGCTGAGAAGCAGGAAATTTTTTCTCTGTGCTAGTCACTGCTGGACTGATTGATAAATGCTATTATAATTTACTAGAACAGCAGAAGTTTGTACAAGCCATATTCATATAAGGGAAGATGATTCTGTTGAAGAGAATGAATGGGCACTTCCCTACAAAAGTACCCAAAAAAAAAGCAAAAATATATATATAGGAAAATGTATTAAGTGGTATATTTGGGCAAAACCATGAAATAACTTTGCTATTTGTATTTACTGTCTGTGTAGAACTAAAGAACACATGAGAAATAGATTATAGCAGTAAATTACTATGGAGGAAGGTAATGCAGTTTTGGGGGGCCATACTGGGGAAGGAGAGTTTTTACACTTGTTTCCATGGGGTAATTTTGAGTTCTGTGCATGTTACAAATTAAGTAAGTTAAATGCATCTAGATACTTAGAATTATCAGAAATGTGAATGAAAGATCCTAGCTGGTAAACAAAGGTCCTAGTTGAAGGACAGAGGAAACAAGACTGAAGCACCCTGCTCTTGGTTGCCAATTGCTGGGAGGTGGAGAGTTGGGAGGAAGCTGACGGTGCCATGGGGAGGGGTTTCTGCTTCAGGAAAGGTCTGGTGGTGATGGGGCTGCTTCCCTCCTAGCCAAGCCCTTTAAGAAGTCATCACAAAGCAATGTGGGGCAGGATGTCTGAAGTCCACTGAGACTTGGTGTCTTTGCCACGTTATCCAGATACAAGCAGCAAAGCAACAGACACAAGCCCCACAGCTATTTCTACTTTCATAATCTGCCATGAAAGTTACTCCTGAATGTGGAGGCTTGCTGGAGAACCGGCCAATTCCAATTTGGCTTAATCTTTTCAAGTACCTGTTGGTGGGTGCTTCTAGGTTTAGCTTGAAATGCACAGGGAGAAGCTGAATGGGCTTCTGACTGTGACTTCCTCAACAGCTGAAAACACAGAAGCTAGCAGGCAGGAAAAAGTCCTTGCTGATGTCACCGTGAGGCCCAGGACAGGATCTGTTTACCTTTAAGTTCACAGGGAAGTAGTAGAGTCAGGGAAGGAAAAATATTTACCACACTTGACTGAAAATACAGGTCGTTTTGCTTCTCATGGTCTGGAAGACTTTTTGTTGTTGTTTTTTCTAATTTAAACCAGGAAGTTTTCAGAACCAAATCTGTCACCTAACAATTACTCAGTTCTCCAAACAACCTTGCAAGGTACTTGCTGCTATTATCCATTTTTCTCAGGTGAAAACAAGACTCCAAAGATGACATCATGCTTAAAGCAACACAGCAAACCCCAGAGTAGCAGAAGCCAGAGCAAGGCTCCACACCAAGGTACCCTGACTTGCAGCTCAGACACCTGCACTGGTGTAATATTGTTGGAAGATGATCATTTGTGATAATAATTATATTCTACCTTGTGTTTTGACCTCTGAATTCTAAATTAAAGAGAAGACATTTCTCCTCATCTAGGCATCCCTTTCCTCAGACTGAGAATTTGGATGCATTAACAAAGGTGAGAAGTTGGAGCAATAATAATTGTTATCATTACAAGAGTGTGGAGTAAGCCGGGCTTTAATCCCACACTCAGGAGGCAGAGGCAGATGGATCTCTGAGTTTGAGACAACCTGGCCTACAGAGTGAGTTCCGGGACAACCAGGGCTACATAGAGAAACCCTGTCTCAAAATAAAAATAGAAAGGGAAAAAGAAAAAAGAAAAGAAAAAGAAAATAAAGAGGAAAAGTGCAGAATAAAACCATCTTTCATTCTGAATAGCATTCAGTAAGAGTCAGAGGGAAATGGAACAGATAGAAATGCAGTCAGGTTATCAAACTTCAGCACCTGATCCCAGTGACTCAGACTGTCCAGGAGATTCTGTGTCCCAGTTTCTACAATTTTCCAAAGCAGTTCCACCAGCTCAGGACCAAGCAGCCAGAAACACACACTTCTGGGAAAGCACAAACGCAAACCGTGATCTGCAGGGCTGCTCTCCAGTACTTCCCGGTAATTCCTTCAAGTGCAGAGCTTAGAATCTTAAAACCATACACAGTCTTCTTCACAGTGGCTGCACATGGCCCTGTGCACTGTGGAGACGGGACAGTGACAACAAAAGCTGGCATTTCAAGGACATGAAAGAGAGACAGTGATTTTTATGGCCCACTATTGGGTACTGAGACAGGTAGGTACATTTATGGGTTGTACTGTCGTGAGTCGGTCAGTGATCCTGCCCTCACTAGTGATACGTTTTCCATTTTTGTTTCCCCTTTATCTCTGATGCTGCTCTCTGGGGCATTCCTCCTCATCTGTTACAACCTTTCTATGAGTTTTTCTCTATCATGGTTGAACCTACTTCCTCACATAATCATTCTATGTGCTCATCCTTTTTTTCCTTTCCTTTTTTTTTTTTTTTTTTGGCGGGGAGAGCACATTTTGAGATAAATTCATGCTAGGATTGTAGCTTGTACCACCAAACCATTTAACTAATGTGCTCAGCTGAATAAAGAAAGGCTACAATATATTTTTTATGCATTTTCATTAATTTACTTACCCTTTTTTAGTTTCATTAATTTATTTTAAAACTACTGTATGAGCACAGGATCAATGAAAAGAAAGTGGACAAAAATTTATTAATGGACATCGAGGGCAGAAATTATTTTTTAACTTAATTAAAATATAATTACATCATTTTACCACCCCTTCTTCCTCCAACCCCTCCTGTGCTTGCATCCCTCTTCCATTCATAGCCTTCTCTTCTCCAACTATTGTTGTTTTATAGATACATATAGACAAACAAAAAACAAAACAAAAACCACCACTCAATGCTGTGGAACCAGTTAAGGGGTTGTTCCTATGAAAGACTAATCCTTTAGTCTTAACTAACTCTGTTAGCAATTGCTAATAGCTTGTAAGGCTTCCTCCGGGGGTATGAACCCATGAAGTTTCCTTTATGCATGTTGGCATGTCAACTGTATTATGTATTATCATTGTTCAGGTTCAGTTTAGGCAGCCATGTTGTCGACATTTCCTGGTGTAGCTTTCATGTTATATCTAGAAAGCATAATCTCACATCCGACTTCTTTCTCCTCTTTTGCAATGTTCCCTAGACTTTAGGTGCAGGATGTTTATAGATGTGTCAGCTGGGGCCAGGCATCCCACAGTAGGTTCTTTGCATTTTGACTGATTGTGGTTTTCTGCAATTGCTGTGAGTTGGTCTGGTGCTATGTATTCAAATGCTGAATTCTGGTCCCCAAACTCTGGTTACAATCCAGAGGAGTGCAATCTCAGGTACACTGAACAATGTTGTGTGAAGTTTGCTCCCCAATTATGTCTGATTGGTTAGTAAAGTTGCTGACAGCCAAATACTGGGCAGAACAGAAGTAGGCAGAATGGAAGTTTCCTTCCATGGGATCTCAGGGAGGGACAATGAGGCCAGGAGAAGAGGGCAGAAGGAGAGAGAGAGATAGAATAAAGAAGATTCAGAAAGAGGACATAGTGTGATGGAAGAGATCCAGCCCAGACAGGACACATATTGGCAAGGAACTTGGGGGGGGGGTGCAGCTGGGAAGTAGCCAGATTTCTTAGAAAATTACTTTAAATCATACCTGCCCAGCTATTGTGCTTAAGGCATACTTAAATAAATCAATGTCCCTGTCTCAACTACTGGGGAACCAGCTGGGTCATAGAAAAGCCCTCTAGAATTGAATAAGTAATCACAGCATGCAATGGTCTCCTTCTGCTGTAAGAAAGGGGTGACTTTGAAGGAGTGGGGGAGTGAGAACTTCTTTGATGGTATGTGTGGGAGGGACATATACCCTCGTCTGCGGTTAAGTTAGGAATCCACGGGTTTAAGGAAGTCGTAGGTCCTCCAGGGCAGTGGAAACTGGCTCAGCATTTAAAGGTTAGGCTCACAATCGAAGAGACAAGGACAGAAATTTTTTAATCTTAGCATAAAGGTATCCATGAATTTTTGTCACGGGACGTTTAGGAAAAGATCAACTTTGCCAGGTGGTTCTGAGCACTTCCCGTGTGGAAGCAGGGAGGCTTTGCAGTGAACAGGAAAGAGAAGCTCCATTCTCACTCTGTCTTCAAGGATGCTCATGTTGTTATTCTTCACTTTAGCTTGCAGCTCGTATCCTCTGGGAGTAAAATGAACGGCTTTCTTTTGTTGCTAAGTAGTGCTGTGCAGGAGTATCACAATGTTCTCTTTGGACCACAAATGTCTTCACCAAGTTGTAGTCACCATTAGAGCTATTCTTTAATTCAGCGGAGAAGCGACACTTGCGTTAACATGCCTCTGCATTAGAGATGCCATACTTTTCCAGCTGTAATGGTTTTGTTTTGTTTCATTTTATTTCAACATTCTTCTGGAGTCAGTTTTATACTAATTTCGAAAGTCAAGTTGTATGGCTCTAATACTTCACTGTCAAAAAAAATGTTTTTAAGGGATGTGCACTCTGCTGGTGTTCTCGTTTTCTCTATTCAAGAGACTTCATAAAAATATGTCTTTTAATTTTAAAACAGTGAAGTAGAAGCTTGGGCTTCAGTGATTTTGGTGGGGGGGTAATTTGTTTCTTTTGATTTTCCATGTAATCCCAACTTGATGGCATCAGAGAGACCCATAGCTGTAAGAACACACATAAACATTGGAAAAGGGGGCTGGAAAGATGCCATAGGAGAGCACATAACCAATGCAGGCTAGAGAGATTATTCAGTTCCTGAGTTCAGTTCCCAGCCCTCGTGTGGCAGCTAACAGCTTTCTGTAACTCCAGTTCTAGGGATCTGATGCCCTCTTCTGGCATGCACAGGTATCATGAACACATGTTGCTCGTACATACAGGCAGGTACAACACTCACACACCTAAAAATAAATAAATCTTTTTAAAAGGGGAGGATGGAGACACTTGACCCTTGTAGTAAACTTGTCTCCATTTTTGCTTTCCTAACTATTGTTCTGCAGTCATTCAGGAGAGATTGAAAGTGCTTTGACTGTCTAGACCACGGATGCCCCACATCCCTAAATCAGGTTGAAAAGAAAGCTTACCACTCACACTGGAACAATGAAGTGCAGGAGCAAGGAGGGGAGGCCAAGCAGTAAGGGAAAAGAGAAGCAGCAGGCACAGCTTTAAACTTTCTTTCTGGCAGAAAGTAGGGCTGCAGGGTGCTGAGACCCACAGCCAGATGTTATGCAGAGAGTCCTAATGAAAGGCCTCCATCAGGTCCCTCCTCTTGAAGATCAGAGAGCCCCACAGAAGGGGGGGACATTGTAGGAGTCAGAGGAGATGGGGAACATCAGGAGAACATGGCCAGTGAATTGACTAAGCATGGCTCACGTGGGCTCACAGAGACAGAAGCAGCAAGCACAGGGCCTGCATGGGTCTGCACCAAGTCCTCTGCATATGCGTTATAACCGTTAGCTTGGTGGTTTTGTGGGACTCTTAACAGTGCGAGTCTGACTCTTTTGCCCACTCTTGGGACTCCTTTCCCTCCCGTGGGTTGCCTCGTCCAGCCTCAATATGAGAGCTTTAGCCTTGTCTTATTGCATCCTGTTTTATCCTGTTTGGTTGTTGTCTCTCAGAGGCCTACTTTTTTCTGAAGATGAAATGGAGTGGGGAGTGGGTCTGGGGAACAGGTTAGGGGAGCCAGGAGAAGTGGAGGGAGGGAAAATTGTGGCTGGGGTGTATGGCATAAAACAAGAATCTATTAAAAAAAAAAAGTAGGGCTTCAGTACTGCCCTCCCCAGTTGACTAGTGTCTGTGGGTTCACAGTTCTCAACTGTACGGATGGTCAGAAGTTCGAGTGTTAAGTAACACAAGAGACTGAGCAGGGTAATGGTGGAGTGGGGTCAGAGAGCCTGCCGGAGGTTAAAATCTGACTGTGCCTCTTCCTTCGTGGTACTGAGGGTTCTCCTTGCTCCCTTCTGGTTATGTACTTAGGATGTTGTCCACAGAGATGAAGTAATAATAATAATAATATTTAAAAAAAAAGACAGACATCTTTATGTCCTGGCCAATAACAACTCAATAACCAACAGTCCCAAGGGGAAACAGGCCTCTGGAAGATTAAAAAGAAGATAGAACAATGGCTTTGGAAGTTCAAATTAGCAGTGAAATTGTAAACTCTGAAATAGCCATTATAGTACGAAATATCTATAATAGTTAATTCATTTTTTTAAATGAGCAAAGTGGGGAGAATGATAATAACGTAAGTAGTGGTCTTTTATAGGAAGGAAAGTTGAATAGCAAGTTGAACAAGAAAAAGTAAAGCAAGAGAATGGAATGTTCATGTTCTTCTGATTTGTGATTCATGTGTCACCACAATTCAATAAGCACGGATCTTTTCATAGGTGCTGTGGATTGACTGACTGTCCACATTAGCCTAGTCTCTCACTAAACAACAATTTGTCTTTTGATCTAAACAGCAAAATACGGAGAGTAATCTACAAAGCAAATACTTTGTAGAAAGCTGAAAAGGTAAGCTTGAAAACAAAAACAATGTTTTTTTTAACTTGCATTTTAAGAACAGCTTTGTCCTCTGTTTTCTACAGTGGGACTATTGACCCCAACTGAGACCCTAACTGTATTCATTAAAGATGACTACAGTCTGGATTTATCTTAACCCGTGGGACACTTGAGTACCTACAATTGTATTTCCTGAATGCTGACCCTGAGCAAATGCATTCTAGTGACTGATGTTATTCTGCCCTCTACTGGCGAATATTGGAAGTTCCAGGGAGATGGGTTCCAGCCCAGAAATGGAGTCACCAACTTGAAATAATCTCCCTCCTTCTTTCCTGTCCGTCCCTCCCTCCCTCCCTTCCTCCCTCCCTCCCTTCCTCTGTACTCCCTCCCTCTCCAGGATCTCACTGTGTCACCTTGTCCAGACTAGAACTGGTTTTGTAGATCACGCTGGTTTTGAACTCACAAACCTGCCTTTGCCTCTATCTGCCTCCGCCTCCCAAGTGCTGGGATTAAAATCATGAGCAACCACACCTGGTTCGAACTAGAAATTTACCCCTTAAAGCAAATGAGCAAGACAAAAACAGGATTAGAATCTTGATTTACATATCTTGATTTACATATCTTGATTTACATATCTTGATTTACATATCTTGATTTACATATCTTGGTCAGGCAATAAGAGCAGAAAATAGTTGAACACCATAGTCTCATATTTACGTTGTTAAGCCCGTTATGTCATTCAAGTGGTGCACAAAGAAGCTCCTCTTTACAGCAATGGAGACCATCACAGGAAACCAAAATGCACCATATCTGGACACCATGCAGATATCAGTGGATCATGGGAGAATCAGCCCCAACATCTACATCGCAGCTCAGCCATATGCAACTCGGGGAACTCCAGAAAAAGGGATCAGAAACAGCCTCTCCTAGAAATGGTACGTAAACAAGGCAAAATCCATGGCCATATCAATGGACATATTAAGGTGGGAAGGAGAAAATTTCATGCGGTCTCAGCCCTAGACAAAGAGCTACAGGTAACTAATGACTGCTGGGAGAGGGGGAATTAATTCTCTCCCAGGAATAAGCCCCTTATCAGTTACCCAAATCAGAGTGTCATACCTGAAACCATATACACAGAAACAACAAAACATACTCAGCAGACTGTATTTATGTGTTTGTGCATACACACATATAAAATATGTTATCAACTTGAAGGGGGGGTGGAGAATTGGAGGGAGGATACCCTGGAGGGGCTGGAAGGAGGGAAGAGGAGGAAGTGATGTTATTCTGTTTCAATTAAAAACATTTTTAAACACCTGGACTGCTTCAACCTGATTTTAAGCAAATCACGGCCAATCTTAAGGACTACTAAGATATCAAATGACAATCTTTTTAGGTTATAAATGTTTTTTATATATTTGTTTCTGCAACCAAATACCTTTCACCTTGTTCAGTTTCCTCCATTACAGCATCTGTACATGCAAGGGCTAGTGAAAATAAAAAGACACAGGATGGCATCCTGACTTAGTTTACCCAAGTTTTTTAATTAATTAATTTTTTATTAATTACAGTTTATGCACTTTGTATCCCAGCTGTAGCTTCCTCCTTCATCCCCTCCCAATCTCACCCTCCTTCCATCATCTCCTCCCATGGAGCTTACCCAGTTTTCACATTGTCACATACATTTCAATCAAGGCTTGATTATCCACGGAGGAGTCTAGTGGCATTACCTTTCCACATATGAATTCTTCAGCATTTTCTCTCTGCAGGCTCTTTTCCTCACCTGAACACTTCTCCCTCCTCCTAGGCTGGACGTGGCTACAAACACGTGCTATTAATGGTGACTGCTGAACCACAGCTATCCTGAATGTTTCTATCTGTTTGCTGTGGATATAACCAGAGAAGCCAGTTTAAGTGACAAGCACTGTCGGAGGAGATGGATGAAGAGTGGATGAAGCTCCTCAGATATCTGGTTTGTTTTACTAATGCACACAGTCCCAGTCCCCATTCCTAACATGTATCAGTGAAAGCCCATCCAACTCCTTATGGTGTGTGCCCTCAGCTCTTTTGGCATTAAAGTGGAGACTTGTTCTTTGATTCCTACCAGCCAAAAACTAGTCAAATGCTTTGGTGATAGGTGAGAAGACTTACCTGGTAGGTTGTTGTAAGTGAAAATTAATATTTACTATTGGTTTATCTTCTAGTAAAGCTTGCTGCTAATCTTAAACAGCTATATAACAAAATCACCACACAGAGACTGGGTTTTTAGTTAACCTAGGACACAATGCTGGGCAATATTTACTCCCTCCTAAAACTCCAAGCCCTCAGTTTTCTAACATTTAGATTTCCCACATTATACTTGCTTTTTGTGAAATCTTAGGTCTGGTTCATGCTCCACGTCCTCCAAGATCTCTCCTCCAGCTCTGCTCTTCTAGCTCTCCTCCAGCTCCTTCTCCTCCTACTTATCTCCTGCCTTCTCACTCTTCCCCTCTTTCCTGTCCTCTGGCTCCTCCCTGCTCAAGATTGTGTCTAGTTGCTTTATTTTGTCCTGTTTACACAAGAGTTGAGACAGGATGCTTATAGTGAGTATCACAATGCAATATCTGGATTGAAACCAGAGAGTTGGGGGTGGGAGGGAGAAATCAGCATTTGAATGAACAAGAGTAAGGTGTATACATTAAAAAAACACATTATACCAACAGTAGGTCATAATTATTAATGACTCATCTGCCTTTTCTTTTTAATCAGGTGTCCTATTTTGGCTCTTAAACACTTACCAAAAACAATTTATGAACAAATGGGTTTATTTCATCTTACAAGACACACCATCATGATGGGAAGTCAGGGCAGAAATCTGGAGGCAGGAACCATGAAGGAGTGAGTGTTGCTTACTTGCTTGCTTTCTATGGCTTGCTCAGCCTGCTTGCTTGCTTCTTTCCTCCCTCTCTTAAAAGATGTATTGATTTTTATTTTATGTATGAGTGTTTTGCCTGAATATATGTACGTTCACCACATGTACACCTGGGACTTTCAGAGGTCAGAAGAGGGCATCAGATCCCCTGGAACTGGCATTACAGACAGTTGTGAGCTGCCACACGGGTGCGGGGAATGAAACCCAGGTCCTCTGCAAGAACAGCAAGCCACATCTCCAGCCCCTCTGGATGCTTTCTTATATAACCATGGCATCGCCCACAGTGGACCAGGCTCTTCCATGCTGATCATTAGTCAAGAAAATGCGACCCAGGCTTGCCTACAGGTCAGTCTGATGGAGGTGTTTTCTCAGTCGGGGGTCCCTCTTCCAAGATGGCTGGCTTGGGTTGAGTTGACCAACTACTAGCTATAACATCAGGTCTAGTATATTCAATAATCAATGTCGTCAAAATATTCTTTAAAATCATAATATAGTCATCAGGGGAAATGCTCCAGTTCACTGTGAACGCCAAAACTCTCAACAGATCTGCAATCCATATGCAGATTCTTACTCATAAGACTTTTAAGCTTCTGCTACTGTTTCTGGTATGCCTTCCGTCCATGTACCTACACCTTCTAGAAATCATTAGCAACTGCACTTCTGGTGAGCATGTTTCTGTCATCCCAGCGTTGGTAAAGCTGATGCAGGAGAATTTTGAATTCAAGCCACCTTGGGCTACGTGGTGAAACCCTGTCTCAAAAGAACCAAAAACACAATTTAAAAAAACAAAACAAAACAAAAAAAAAACAAAACACCATCAATAATGAAAAGTCCATATATGAATCAAGACTAACCTAAAGAAGTAACTTTATCTCAAGGGGAAAGGCAGAGTTGCTGCTCAGGAGGAGGGGGAGGGGGAAACTCTTCCTAAGGCATGGGCGTGTATACAGCACACACAACTATTAAGGAGTTGCATCCAGTTTTTTTATAAAATGAAATGGTTATACATGCCTTGAAAACACCCTTTTCCACAAAGGGTAAATGCCATGTCATCTGTTTTTCTGTGCCTGCTGGGTCCCGTGTGTGGCCTTGCCACTGGCACGGGGGTTCTCATATAGAGATGGGCAAACTGTGACCAGGTCGCCATGCAGCTGCCTCCAGCTGTCACAGTATGGTGATTTCCCACAAGCACTCCATAGCAAAGGTCTCTCCTCCTTCTTTCCCAGCAGATACCACGTGAGTGAGGTGGTAAAACCCCAGAACCACTGCAGAACCTGGGCTTGGAGGAGGCGCTGGGCACTCCCAGCTTTTCCCATACATGAAAGGAACTTCTAGTGTTGGGAGTCACATGACTACAGAGATGTGCAGGTCTATGTGGCAGTACAGCACCAGCTGGGAAAATCTTTTCACAGTAGAAATGTAAACTTGAACCAAGAAGTCATTAAAATGATACCGACATGTATTTTTCATGTGTATATATTTGCACATATGCACAAGTTGTGTGTGTGTATATATATATATACATATACATATATATATACATATACATCTCTGTATATATATGTATATATATACATATAAATATATGTAATGTTCTATTATACCTTTCAGTTATGATCCTCCATTGGGGAGTAATGTAAAAGATGCGCTATTCCGCTCCACTTCTGTTGTTGTGATGAAACAGACTAAAGGCAGCTTTAACGGTCCCTCATGGAGGGAAGCCAAGGCAGGAGCATGGAGGTAGGAACTGAAGCAGGGACCGTGACCACAGGGGAATGCTGCTTACTGGTGTGCTCACAGGTTCACATTCAGCTACCTTTCTTCTATAGCTCAGGCCCTTCCCTCTAGGAATGCCACTGCTCATGGCGGTCTGGGCCCTCCTACATCATTTGGCAAGTAGGAAAATACCTGGCAGACCTGCCTATAGACCAACCTGATGGAGCAATTGCTCAACTGAAACTTCCTCTTCCCAGGTAACTCTAGCTTGTGGCAAGTCAACCAAAACTGAGCGACACATACATATAGATCATATGTGCTTTAAATATGGCGGCCATCTGATCAAAAAATGTCAAAACTGGGTGGAGGGGCAAGATGGCGGCGCCAGAACACTGTGTCTGAGCAGCAGGACAACATTTCCCATACAGCGACCAAGAGACTGAACTCTGGGCCCTAAAACAAGAGCGATCGTGTTTCCCAGGTGAGAGGAAACCCCCATGGCGTGGGAACCAGTAGGGTCCACGCTCAGGCCACCCAGTCAGAACAGAGCCATAAGCTTTTGTGTCCTGATCACCTTCACAGGCTGATCTGTGGACACAAAAACACCAGAGACTGGGAGTCCCAGTAGCAAAAAAAAAAAAAAAAAAAAACCATGGGGAAGGAAAGTAGCGAGACTGGCCACGGGTCACCCAGTCTTTACCTGAGGAAGGTCTCACAGACCAGCGGGTACTCGCCGCCATCACTGAACTGAGCTCCAAGAGCCAGCACCAGCACTGAGAGCAGCTGCATGCACAGCTCACTGGTACAGACAGCTCTGCACCCCAGGGCAACAGAGACTGGGAATACCTGTTGGGAGAGGCCCCCCATAGTGAAAGGAAGGAAACAGAGCTGACTAGGACCACCCAGGCTTTCCCCAGGGAAAGTTTCTCGCAGACCAGTGGGTACGCGCCGCCATCACTGTTCCGGGCCCAAGCAGGGAGCACAGAGTTGTAGGGCACCCAGCTCCCACAGACTAGAGGGCGAGTGCACGCACCTCCAGTCCAGAGACCTGCTTTGTACCAATTACTCCTCACAGACAGAACTGTGTGCCCCAGGACACCGGAGTCTTGGAGTCACTGTCTGGGGAAACCCTCACAAGAAACAAAGGAAAGGGGATGGACCTAGACCACCCAGGATATCCCCGGAAAAGGTCCCGCAGACTGGCCCAACCCAGGGACCTGCTGTGCCCCAGATAGACTGCTGTTACCAGGACAGCAGTACTCACCCGCCACAGATTACCCCTTGGGTACCGGGGCACATAGACCCAACCTCAGACCTTCAAAATCCCAGGATCCCCGAGACCAACCCCCAGATATTGCTCCAAGGGGCAACCAGTTATCCCTAACAAAACCGACCTAACCACGGGACACACAGGTTACAGCAGCAGATCACTAAATTTACAGCAAGAAACCTAGAAGCAGGGCAGCTGTCTTAAGGACTTCGCCGGGTGGGAGGAGAGCCCTCTCGACTAGCAAGGACCACAGTTACCACCCAGGTCTCTATGCTGTAGCAAAACCTGAAAAACACAGGCCATCCAGTGACTATACCCAAAAAGCTGAGAAGACTTCCTTCAGGAAAAATCATCTTCCTGCCAACGGAATTCTCACCTCCACAGGATTCCAGGAACCACCAGAAACTAACCTCAAACACCTAAGATAGCCCAATGGGTAGAGGCCAGCCTAAAAGTTCAACCAACAAAAGCCAGAGCAATATGGAATCTCCAGAAACCAGTTATCCAGGGGCAAGTAGCCCTAGACACCCAGCATAATTGAAATTCAAGAAGATGATCTAACATCTATGATCATGAAGAAGATAACAGAGGAAACAAATAAAATACGTAAAGAAATGGAGGAAGCTGCAGCCAAACAGTTTGTGGCCTTTAGAGAGGAAATGCTTAAATCACTGAATGAAATAAAAGAAACAGAGGATCATTCAAACAAACAGCTGAAGGAATTGATGGAAAAACAGGAAAATACAGTCAGACAGTTGAAGGAAATCAACAAAACGGCTCAAGATCTGAAGATAGAACTGGAAAAATTAAAAAAAAAACACACACACACAAATGGAAGAATTTGTGGAGAGAAAGAACTTAGGGAAGAAAACAGGAACTACTGACGCTAGCATAAGCAATAGACTACAAGAAATGGAAGAAAGAATCTCAGGTGTGGAAGATACAATGGAAGAAATAGATGTATCTGTCAAAGAAAATGTTAAATCTAAAAAATTCCTGACACAGACCGTCCAAGAAATTCAAGACAACATAAAAATACAAAACCTGAGAATAATAGGAATACAGGAAAAAGAAGATTCCCTGCTCCAAGGCCCATAAAATATTTTCAACAAAAATCACTGAAGAAAATTTCCCCAACGTAAAGGAGACATTAATAAGAATACAAGAGGCCTACAGAACATCCAATAAATTGGACCAGAAAAGAGAATCCTCCCGCCACATAATAATCAAAACCGTAAGTATATAGAACAAAGAAAAAATACTAAAAGCTGCAAGGGAAAAAAGACCAAGTAACATATAATGGCAAACCCATTAGAATCACACCTGACTTTTCAACAGAGACTATGAAAGCCAGAAGGGCCTGGACAGATATCATGCAGACAGACCCTAAGAGAACACAGATGTCAGCCCAGGCTACTATACCCAGCAAAGCTCTCAGTCCTCATAGACAGAGAAAACAAGATATTCAATGACAAAAAACAAATTTCAACAATACCTACACACAAATCCAGTGTTACAGGAGATACTAGAAGGGAAAATACAACCCAAGAAAACTAGCTACTTTCAAGAAAACATAGGAAATAACTAACCCCACTACAGTAAAACAAAAAGCAACCAAGCACACAACCTTATGACCACAGCCAACATCGAAATCAAAGGATCTAACAGCCACTGGTCATTAATCTCTCTCAACATCAATGGATTCAATTCTCCAATAAAAAGACACAGACTAACAGAATGGATGCGTAAACAAAACCCAGCAATCTGTTGCCTACAAGAAACACACCGAAGGCACAAAGATAGACATTAACTGAGGGTAAAGGGTTGGAAGACAGCTTTCCAAGCAAATGGACCCAAGAAGCAAGCAGGAGTAGCCATTTTAATGTCTGATAAAATAGACTTTCAACCAAAATTAATAAAAAAAGGTGGAGAAGGACACTTCATACTCAAGGGAAAATTCCACCAGGAAGACATCACAATCCTGAACATCTATGCCCCAAATACAAGGGCACTCACATTTGTAGAAGAAACATTGATAAAACTTAAACCACACATAAATCCCCACACATTAATAGTGGGAGACTTCAACACCCCACTCTCAACAAAGGACAGGTCAACAAAACAGAAATTAAACAAAGAAACAATAACTCTGACAGAGGTCATGAATCAAATGGACCTAGCAGACATTTACAGAACCTTACACCCAAACACAAAAGAATTTACCTTCTTCTCAGCACCTCATGGAACCTTCTCCAAAATAGACCATATAGATGGTCACAAAGCAAGCCTCAACAGATACAAGAAGATTGAAATAATCCCTTGTATCCTGTCTGATCACCATGGAATAAAGCTGGACCTCAACAACAACAGAAATAGCAAAAAGATTACACACACATGGGAACTGAACAACTTGCTACTAAATGACAGCTGGCTCAGGGAAGAAATAAAGAAAGAAATTAAAGTCTTCCTAGAATTCAACGAAAATGAAGACACAACATACCCAAACTTGTGGGACACAATGTGCCACACCCACTCCAGCTTCTGGTGTAGCATGTCAAGAGATAGTGCTACTCAGACTAAGAGATATGTGTCCTTCGGGATTATGCTCTCTGGAGGTCCCTGGCAGACCCTCCCCTCCCCCCGTCTGGCAAAGAGATGTGTTCTGAGATTTCTACGCTTTTTCAGTTGTGGCTCTGGGGCTAAATTAATGAGTTTTTTGATCTTTCTCTGTGACTCCTGAAAGAGCACAACTAATTTTATAAAGAAATTATAATAGAAATTATAGTACTATAATAGAAATTATAGTAGATTATTAAAGGCTTTAATAAAAATAAAATGTAAAAGGAATAAGTTTAAAAAAGTAATGAATTAGATTTAGTATTAATAGGCATTAAGAATAGTGAAAAAATAATGGGCTCCTTCTTAAGAAAAAGTAGCATGAGAGGTGCAGCTGGTGGGAGTTTCCCCTCCCTTCAGTGCTTTGTTCCTAGGGAAGATCGTGAATCTTAAGCAGGACATATGGGAGAATGGTTAACAAAGGTGTAGTTAGATTTTGATATAGAGAAAGATTTTGGCAGGCATCTGATTTAGCTCCTGACTTTACTCTTCACTGGTTAGCAATAATGAAACTACATTTGAGGTTTCTTTTTCTTTGTTTGCTCTGATCAAAAAGTTTTTAGGCCAAGATTTCTTGTGGGCACTGCTTTATGTTTGACAGCATTTTGAGTTAAAATGTAAACTTTGTATTCTTGGTAAAAGTCTAAATGTTCTGGGAAGTATGCCAATTTTAAGGTGCCTTTTGTGAAATCATTATAAAAATACTAGCTTGATTTCAGTAAAGTGCAGCAGAGCCAAAACCATCAAGGTGTCTCTGTCTGTCAATTCATCGCCGAAACCGGGTCTTCCTGTCCAAAGCCTTGTTCACCCATGGACGACGGGAGCCCGACTGGGCCGGTCCGTGGCAACAATGAAAGCAGTGCTAAGAGGAAAGTTCATAGCACTAAGAGCCTTCAAGAAGAAATTCGAGACAGCTCATTCAGGCAACTTAATGGCTCACTTAAAAACCCTAGAAAAAGAAGGAGCAGACACACCAAAAAGAAGTAGATGGCTGGAAATAATCAAACTCAGGGCTGAAATCAATCAATTAGAAACAATGTTTAATTAGAAACAAATAAAACAATTCAAAGAAACAATAAAACCAAGAGCTGGTAATTTGAAAAGATCAACAAGATCGACAAACCCTTAGCCAAGCTAACTAAAAGGCAGAGAGACAACATCCAAATCAACAAAATCAGAAATGAAAAGGGGGACTAACTACAGACTCTGAGGAAATCCAAACAATCATTAGGACTTACTTCAAAAGTCTATATGCCACAAAATTTGAAAATCTAAATGAAATGGACAATTATCTTAATTGATTTGACTTACCAAAGCTGAATCAGGACCAAGTAAATGAATTAAATAGTCCTATATCCCCCAAGGAAATAGAAGCAGTCATCAAAAGTCTCCCATCCAAAAAAAAGCCCAGGACCAGATGGCTTCAGTGCAGAATTCTACCAGACCTTCAAAGAAGAGCTAACTCTAGTTCTCTTCAAACTATTCCACAAAATAGAAACAGAAGGAACATTACCAAACTCATTCTATGAAGCCACAATCACCTTGGTATCTAAACCTCACAAAGACCCAACAAAGAAAGAGAATTTCAGGCCAATCTCCCTTATGAACATTGATGCAAAAATACTCAACAAAATACTTGCAAACCGAATACAAGAACACATCAAAGATATCATCCACTATGACCAAGTAGGCTTCATCTTAGGTATGCAGGGCTGGTTCAGTATATGGAAATCCATCAATGTGATCCATCATATAAACAAACTGAAAGAAAAAAAAACCACATGATAATCTCCCTAGATGCTGAAAAGCATTTGACAAAATCCAACATCCATTCATGTTTAAAGTATTGGAGAGATCAGGGATACAAGGCACATATCTAAACACAGTAAAGGTGATATACAGCAAGCCTATAGCCAACATCAAACTGAACGGAGAGAAACTTAAAGCAATCCCACTGAAATCAGGGACAAGACAAGGCTGCCCACTCTCTCCATATCTCTTCAACATAGTTCTGGAAGTGCTTGCTAGAGCAATAAGACAGTTGAAGGAGATCAAGGGGATACAAATTGGAAAGGAAGATGTCAAATTATCACTGTTTGCAGATGATATGATAGTATACGTGAGTGACCCCAAAAACTCTACCAGGGAACTCCTACAGCTGATAAACACCTTCAGCAAAGTGGCTGAATACAAAATTAACTCAAAAAAATCAGTAGCACTCCTGTATACAAAAGACAAAAGGGCTGAGAAAGAAATTGGGGAAACAACACCCTTCACAATAGCCACAAATGACATAAAGTACCTCGGAGCGACCCTAACCAAGCAAGTCAAAGACTTGTATGAAAAAAATTTCAAGTCTCTGAAGAAAGAATTAGAAGAAGATATGAGAAGATGGAAAGATCTCTGTTGGTATAATGTTCTTTTAAAATGTATATGCCTTACCCTTGTTAATTCAAATGCTGATTTCACCACCCCCAACTCTCTGGTTTCAATCTGCATATTGCATTGTGATACTCACTATAAGCATCCTGTCTCAACTCTTGTGTAAACAGGACACAAATAAAGCAACTAGATACAATGTTGTGCAATGGGAGGAGCCAGAGGACAGGAAAGAGGGGAGGAGCTAGAGAACAGGGAGGGGTGAGAAGGAGGAGGAGCTCAAGGAGAGGAGAGCATGAGGAGAGCAGAGCAGGAGGAGAGATCTTGAAGGACATGGAGCATGAACCAGACCTAAGATTTCACAAAAAGCAAGTATAATGTGGGAAATCTAAATATTAGAAAACTGAGGGCTTGGAGGTTTAGGAGGGAGTAAATATTGCCCAGCATTGTGTTGTAGGTTAACTAAAAACACAGTCTCTGTGGTGATTTTGGTTATACAGCTGCTGAGGATTAACAGCAGCATTACAGAAGATAAAACAATAGCAAATATCAATAACTTCCTACAACAAATGGCGCCCAACTAATCTAAGAATCCACACCCTTTAAATCACATTTTATGATAATTTGGAAGGGGGAATAAGCTCCCAGTGATAAAACCCAAACTTAAAACCAAAAAACCTCCCAGGTCAATTACTGTTTCTTTAAGAGAGAGTCTTAAACCAGCCTGAGAGCAAAAGACAGCCTCCTGTGGGCAGACCTGAGACTGGCTGCTGCTGCAGTTTAACTAAGGGGTAAACAAGCATGGATCTTTTATACTGTGGCTGGCTCAACTGGCTCAGCTCCACAGCCATGGCAGGAAAGCAAGAAACTGGAGGCAGACAAACCTCTAGACAGAGTTTGGCCTAAACTGCATGTAAAATAAAGAATTGCCATGGCAGAGGGTGTTTTAATATCTTTTGGCTTCATTTTGGCTGTGATATTCATGGATCTGGTTGCAATATGTTTAATGGTGTTGGTTCTTCTCCATGCCTTCTCCAAGAAAGTTCAAGGAGAAAATGGGGAAAAAGCCAAGGATTGTGGTACTAAGTTACAGAAAATAGTACTCATCCAAATAATTAGGTTAATAACGGCTAAAATTCAAAGCTCTCTGGCTGCAAGGTATTTGTCAGCTCTTTCTGGTAAGGGTCCGCCAATTTATTGAAACATCAACTAAAATAACCAACTTTGTTTGTTACAGCGAAAATTGGCACGACTGATTCCAAACTTAAAAATTTCTTGTCTCTTTGTTTGATTTTCATTTAAAGGCTTTGAGTTACAAATATACTTATTTGAAGCTATATATATCTGAATTAGTTGGTGAAGGCACATGCCTTTCTTCCCAACACAAAGTAAAAAGAATCAGGCAGATCTCTGAATTCTGGATCAAGCTTATTTACATAATAAAAGCCAGGATGGCAACTCTTGCTGTTTAGCCACTTACAGAGATAGTCTAAGATTTTAAATGACAAAATTTTCCTTAAGGTTACCATGTAAATTCTTTTTTCTTAATAATAGATGTTATATCCTTACTGGTCTAAAGGTTGGATTCACATCATTTTTAGGTTTATGTAAAGAGAGATACTGTCACACTGCTCTGGAAACTACCTTATCCTTTTAAACGTGAAACATTTTCACGGGGGAAAAATGTTGGTCATGCTTAATGTAAAAAAGACACAAGAGGCTTAAAGATGGCAAAGTACATGCCAACCTAGTTTAGTCCTAAAAACTCAAAACTTATTTTCATATGTTTAAAAAACAAAACTGTCCATCCCATATCAAAAAAAGGGCAAGCCAAAGAATAGTCAAACCCAATGTAAAAATCCAGGTACAGGATGCCTAGGATATACTTAGCGCTAAGGGTAAGAGAGTTTATATGCTGATGCTAAGAGAGTTTATATATAAAGTTCGGCTATAAAGGCATAACTGTCCAGTCTGCATAAAAAAGGGGCAAGCCAAAAAATAGCCACTATCAATGTAAAGCCCAGGTACAAGATGCCTAGGGTATGCTTAAATGCTAGAGGTAAGAGGGAGTTTAAATAAAGTTTGGCTATAAAGGCATAACTGCCCATCCTGTATAAATAAGGGACAAGCCAAAAAATAGCCATTAACAATGTAAAACCCAGGTACGAGATGCCTAGGGTATGCTTATCACTGTAAAGCCCAGGTACAAGATGCCTAGGGTATGCTTAAATGCTAAAGGTAAGAGGGAGTTTAAATAAAGTTTGGCTATAAAGGCATAACTGCCCATTCTATATAAACAAGGGGATAGGACAAATAGCTACAATATATATAAAAATCTAGGGCTAAACCTCAAAACAGGTACAAGATACCTACGGTATGCTTATATTCTAAATTAAAAAGGAGCTTATGTAAAGTTTACTTAAAACATGCATTTTCTATTGCTCAAGCTAACCAGCTTGTCTCTCTAATGGGAGGCTTCTCTAGGGAAATAGGTAGCAGCTTGGTCTAATACAACAGGCACGCAAGAGCCCGAAAGATATTTTGATCTATCCAACCTTGTTTTGATTTCAACATGATAATGATTGTATGTTCATTAATATGGTACCTTATATTGCTGATCCCTTTACATGGGAACAACTCTGAAACTGACTGAGAGATTAAAAAAAAAATGTCTCTAGCCAGAACTTCAACAATATTTGGCCAATAAATCCTTGGCTATAATATCCTCAAAATGCATTATGCTAACCTTTTAATTGACATAGATTAAAAATGGCTTACAGTTTAGTTTCATCCTGCACATCTCATACATTTATAACTTTAGAACTCTATAATGCTTGTGAGGAATTATATGTTTGCAGAACAAAAGAACTGGACACCAGAGATGCTGGATCAAACCTAACAGAATCATTCTTCAGCATGCTGAGAAATTGACACATCTGTTCCAGCATCTTGCATGTTCCAGCATTCTGTTTGTTCCTGCCTCAACTGCTTCAATTGCTGTTTTCTCATCAAAGCCTGCTCCCAAAAGAACTTTGAAGAAAGCTACTAATTTTAACTGGTGCAGCATTTTAGACTGTTCCAAAGAGGACTTTTATTAAGCCTGAAATTTCTCAACATTCAAATGTTATTGGACCACAAATGTTATTGCTTGCTTAATTTACCATTTTTATTTGGGCCCCCTACAGGATTTCTACATGTCCACAATGTCAGCTAGAAGAAACTCATGAGAACGGTGTCCAATTTCCTTTAAAGGGGGTTGGGTATGTTTTTGGTTGTTTGCTGTGGCTACAAAATTTTATTGTCATTAGGAGATGTTTATTATTAACGGTTTTATTCAAAGTAAAACAAGGAATATATAGAGATATTTCATAAAAATAGAAAAAAGGGTAGATTATTGAATCTACTCAACTTAAGGTTTTATTTGTTATTACCAAATAAGGTTAATTTTAACTCTGGTATAGGATTTTGCATATTGATGCAAAAATAAGTATTTTTAATACATTGGTATAAGCTTTACTATATTGATAGAAAGTCAAGGTTACTCCCAATACTTTTAAACTATTACTAAAAGGTGGTTAGGATATTAGGTATGCAAGTTAATTGTTAGTTATTCAACTCATAGTCATGTCAGACACTAGTCTAATTTATCACAGGAGTATACATTATAGGTTTAACAATTAGATATGATTTTGTATACAAAGCGATTACATAAAGATAGGTAGTCTTCAAAAATTTCAGAGACCTACAGAATATGGCATTTAAAATGTTCTTATTATTTTAAAGATTCTTTGACAATGAGACAAGTCATTTCCTGACAGCATCCCGCCTACCTGAAAGAAGGTAATGAGCATCGAAGAACCTCCATATGGAGATGGCTTCAAATGTGGCAAACAAGCCACCCGGGTAAAGAAAATACCCTCACTTCACAACAGACAAATTCTGCCTAAAATGGGTGAGCTTAAATGTAGGACAAGTTGACTGCAGAACTCTGCCAAGACAGGGTAAGCAAGTCCTAAAAAGTTCCTGCTTCACGTATATGTCTGTCAAAATATTCTGATTACCAACTGCCTCACAGAGTGCATGGAACTTTATGTAAGAAATGGGAAATAGTAAGAGAGGACAGGAGCCCCACAAGGAGAGCAACAGAACAAGAAAATTTGAACACAGGGAACTTCCCAGAGACTCATACTCCAACCAAGGACTATTCATGGAGATAACCTAGAACTCCTGCACAGATGTAGCCCATGGCAGTTTAGTGTCCAAGTGGGTTACATAGTAATGGAAAGAGGGACTGCCTCTGACATAATCTGATTGGCCTGCTCTTTGATCACCTCCCCCTGAGGGGGGACCAACCTTACCAGGCCACAGATGATGACAATGCAGCCACTTCTGATGAGAACTGATAGACTAAGATCAGAAGGAAGGAGGGGAAGACCTCCCCTATCAGTGGACTTGGGGAGGGGCATGCATGAAGAAGGGGGAGGAAGGGTGTGGTCGGGAGGGGAGGAGGGAGGGGCTTATGGGAGGATACAAAATGTATAAAGTGTAATTAATAAAATAAAAATAAAGAAGTAAATAAATAAAAAATGTCAAAACCAAAGTGTGCAAACTACAGTTTAAGCTCCCAAATTCCACCATGCATGTCAATGACAAGTCATCACTGGTTATCATTCTACAATATTAGAACTGTCTGATAATTCTTTCTTCTTGTTATTTATTTTATTTTTATTTTTATAATTTATTCACTTTATATCCTGATTGTAATTAAATTTTTATTTTTTTACATTAATTATATTTTATTTGCTTTTATATCCTGATTTTAGGCCCCCTCCCTCACCTTTTCCTGGTTCCATCACCCTTCCTCTTACCTCTCTCCCCCTCCCCTAGTCCATTGAAAGGGGGGGTCCTGCTCCCCTACTATTTGACCCTAGCCTATCAAGTCTCATCAGGACTGCATGCATCCTCTTCCTCTGTGGCCTGGCAAGGTTGAGAAAAGTGATCAAAGAGCAGGCAACCGAGTTCATGTCAGAGGCAGCCCCTGCTCCCCTTATTAGGTAACCCACATGGAGATTGAGCAGCCTATAAGCTACATCTGAGCAAGGAGTCTAGATCCTCTCTGTGCATGGTCCTTAGTTGATGCATCCTTCTCGGCAGGACCCCCTGGGCCAAGATTTTTTTTACTTTGTTGGTTTCCGTGTTGGAACTCCTGTGTTCTCTTGGTCCTTTTGTCACTGCCCCACCCCTTCCATAAGACTCCCTACGCTCTGCCCAAAGTTTGGCTGTAAGTCTCTGAATCTGCTTCAATCCCCTGCTGGGTGGAGTCTTTCAGAGGGCATCTATGGTAGGCTCCTGTCCTGTTCCCTCTCTTCCACCACTTCTGGTATCTATCCTGTTTTCCCTTCTTGATGAGAATTAAGCATCCTCCCTAGCGTCCTCCTTGTTGTTTAGTTTCTTTAATTCTGTAGATTTTAGTATGTTTATCCTATAGTATATGGCTAATATCCACTTATAAGTGAGTATATACCATGTGTGTCTTTCTGCTTCTAGGATAGCTCACTCAGGATGATCTTTTGTAGATCGATCCATTTGCTTGCAAATTTCATGATTTCCTTGTTTTTAATTGCTGAGTAGTATCCCATTGTGTAAATGTACCACAATTTCTGTATCCATTCTTCAGTTGAGGGGCAACTAGGTGTTTTCCAGATTCTGGATATTATGAATAAAACTGAAGTATCCCTGCGGTATACAAAAGACAAACAGTCTGAGAAAGAAATTAGGGAAACAACACCCTTCATAATAGCCACAAAACCAAAAAGTACATTGATGTAACTCCAACCAAGCAAGTGAAAGACCTGTATGAAAAAACTTCAAGTCTCTGAAGAAAGAAATTGAAGAAGATATCAGAAGATGGAAAGATCTCCCATGTTCCTGGATCAGTAGAATTAACATAGTAAAAATGGCCATCCTACCAAAAGCAATCTACAGATTCAATGCAATTCCCATCAAAATACCAACACAATTCTTTACAGTCCTTGAAAGAAAAATCCCCAACTTCATATGGAAAAACAAATAAGCAAACGAACAAACAAAAACCAGAATAGCTTAAGACAATCCTGTACAATAGAGGTTGTTCTGGGGTTATCTTCCTATGTACTACAGAGTAACAGTAATAAAAACTTCATGGTACTAGCATAGAAACAGAATGGTGGATCAATGAGATCGAATAGAAGACCCAGAAATATACCCACACATCCATGGATACTTGATTTTTGACAAAGAATCTAAAGCCATACAGTGGAAAAATAACATCTTCAACAAATAGTGCTGGTCTAACTGGAAGAAAAATGTCTACATGTAGAAAAATGCAAATAGACCCATATTTATCACTCTGCACTAAAGTAAAGTCCAAGTGTATCAAAGACCTCAACATTAAACCAGATACACTAAATCTGTTAGAAATAAAAATGAGGAAGAGCCTAGAACACATTGGCACAGGAAACAACTTCCTGAACAAAACACCCACAGCACAGGCTCTAAGATCAACAATTACTAAATGGGACCTCATGGAGGCGGGGCAAGATGGCAGCGCCGGGACGACTCTCGTTCTGAGCAGCAGCACAACAGGATCGGCACAGTGACCAGCAGTCAGAACTCTCAGCCATAAAACACAAGTGATTGTGTTTCCCAGGTGAGAGGATACACCACGGTGTAGGATTCAATCAGCTTTAACTCATCTGGCTAAACCTCGGAAGGGATCCCGGTTCCACCAGACACTTGGTCACCAGCCCAGAGCCACACACCAATGTGCTCTGATCACTGTCCCACAATGAACTGTGGGCACCACAACATCAGAGACTGAGATTTCCAGTTGAGAGATAACCCCACGGTGCAGGAAATGATTGGGACCGACCTTAGGTCACCCAGACATCTCCTGGAAAAGACTCAGGTTCCGTGGGTGCCCCAGGAGCCCCAGTCGGCAGCACAGAGCCCTGCCTGTGTGCCTGATTCACTGCCTCAGATAGAACTGTGGGCCCCAGGGTACCAGATACTGAGTTTCACTGTCGGGTGCAAACCCACAGGGAGGGAAATGGCTGGTCTGATCTCAGAGCACTCAGTTGATACCACCACCCCAAAAAGGTCTCGGGAAAAGTTATCCAGTTTCGGCAAATGCCCAGGCACCCATTCCCAGAAAGGTGGAGCCACTTACGTCTGTGCCTGCAGGTCCCACTCGCCATCACAGACATCTATCCCCAAAGCAAAGACTGGGTGTCCCTATCAGGAGGAAACCCCACAGTGTATGTGGGGGGGATTATCAGGTCTAAAGCTCAGGACACCCAGCACCAAAAGACTTTCTGGATTCACGCAGACTCTAGGGTCTAGCTTTCTACTGCAGGCAGGAGCGCTGTGCTCAGCCGCCATTATTGAGTACCAACAGGGCACTGGGGCACACAGCTGCATCCTCAGACCTACAAAAGCCAGAGAGCCATTCCAGCAGCCCTCAGATACTGTGTCAAGGATCAACCAGTTACCCCTAGCTAAACTTACAAAACTGTGGGAATCCCTGGTTCTTCAAGAGGGCTGCACCCACAGTGTCCGGACCAGAGCAGTGCCTGCAGCCGACATCTCAGACAGGGACACACAGCTTCCGGTCCAGCCACTCTGGAAATCAATCTGGCGCTTTCTCAGACAACTAGGAATAGCGCTTCCTCAAGATCCAGTTATACCACTCCTAGGTATATGTCGAAAAGATTCTCAAGTACACAATAAGGACATTTCCTCAACCATGTTTGTAGCAGCTTTATTTGTAATAGCCAGAAGCTGGAAACAGCCCAGATGCCCCTCAGTGGAGGAATGGATGCACAAATTGTGGTATATCTACACAATGGAATATTACACAGCAATAAAAAAAAAAACAAGGAAATCATGAAATTTGCAGGTAAATGGTGGGATCTGGAAAAGATCATCCTGAGTGAGCTATCCCAGAAGCAGAAAGATGCACACGGTATATACTCACTCATATAGACATATAATATAGGATAAACCTACTAAAATCTGTACACCTAAAGAAACTAATCAAGAGGAAGGATTCTTGCTAAAATGCTCAATTCCTATCCAGAAAGGCAAAGAGGCTGGACATCAGAAGAAGGAGAAAAGAGGGAACAAGTCAGGAGCCTGATACAGAGGACCTCTGAAAAGCTCTGCCCTGCAGACTATCAATCTAGATGCTGAGACTTATGGGCAACCTTTGGGCAGAGTGCGGGAAATCTTAAGAAAGAAGTGGGAAACAGTAAGATCTGAAGAGGACAGGAACTCCACAAGGAGAGCAACAGAACCAAAAAATCTGAGCACAGGGGTCTTTCCTGAGACTGCTATTCCAACCAAGGACTATGCATGGAGATAACCTAAGACCCCTGCACAGATGTAGCCCATGGCATTTCAGTATCCAAGTGGGTTCCATTGTAATAGGAACAGGGACTGTCTCTCACATGAACTGATTGGCCTGCTCTTTAATTACCTTCCCCTGAGGGGGAAGCAGCATTACCAGGCCACAGAAGAAGGTAATGCAGCCACTCCTGATGAGACCTAATTGACTAGGATCAGAAGGAAGGAAAAGAAGTCCTCCCCTATCAGTGGACTTGGGGAGGGGCATGCATGCAGAGGGTGGAGGAAGGAAGGGATTGGGATGGGACGAGGGAGGGAACCACAGGGGGGATATAAAGTGAATAAAGCGTAATTAATAAAAAACAAAACAAAAAAAATGGGGCCTCATGAAACTGAAAAGCTTCTATAAAGCAAAAGACACTGTCAATAGAACAAAAACGACAGCCTACAGACTGGGAAAAGATCTTCACCAACAGAGGGCTAACATGTAAAGAACTCAAGAAATGAAACACCAGCAAACCAAATAATACAATTTAAAAATGAGGTACAAAGCTAAACAGAGAATTCCCAATAGAAGAATGTTGAATGGTGGAGAAACACTTTAAAAATGCTTGACGTTCTTAGACATCAGGGAACTGCAAACCAAAACAACTCTGAGATTCTATCTTACAGCTGTCAGAATGGCTAAGATCAAAAACTCAAGTGACAACACACGCTGGCGAGGATGTGGAGAAAGGGGAACCCTCCTCCATTGCTGATGGGAGTGCAAACTTGCACAAACACTTTGGAAATCAGCCTGGCGCTTTGTCAGAAAATCGGGAATAGCTCTACCTTAAGATCCACTCCTGAGCATATACCCAAAAGATGCTCCACCATACAGCAAGGTCATTTGCTCAACTGAAAATTTCCAAAATGTGTCTGCAATTTCTGTTTAAGTATGAGGAAGGGCTGCCATATATACCATAGCAAAAGCTTATCAGTGTATGAAAATCAGACAGGATATGATATTTAAGGAGAGTTTACTCAATCAGATATGAGGCTTTCGTCTGCAACCCCTGCTTTGAGTTCCTCAGGCTCCCTCTCACAGTGTAGTTAAGGGATGGTGTCAGCTATGACCTCATGGCAGGCGGGAGGCCCCAAACCCCATTCTTTCCTTTCTCCCTACAGCTGCTCATTGCCCAAAGAAGACATGTGCTGCCAGAAGCTGGACACTTGGTCTTTTATGAAACAATACGACCCCAGAGAAAGGTGATATTCCGGCACTGGGTCAGTTTTTGTTAAAGAAAAGGCCTCTTGTGTCCTTTGAAGCCAATCTGACTCTGTGGCCTCTGCGGCCTCCTAGGGTGTGGATGACAGGAGCCAGCAGGGGGCGCGCTCTCCCACGCTGCTCGGAGAGCTACCGCGCAGTTTCCTTTCCCTTTCAGCCGCTACGACGTCACTGCAGCGGGGCGTGCCTTCTGCCCCCGCCCTCATCCCCCCACATTGCTCCGGACGCCCACTAGCACAAACAAGCACAAACCTGCTCTCGAGAAACTTTCACTTTCTTCCTGTGATAGTTCACTCTTCGTAGAAACCGGAAACGTCAGACGGAATGCGAAACATCTGCGCGGGTGGGCGGGATGTGGAGGGGAAACACTGCGGCAGGGGCACGAGTGGATCCGCTCGGGAAGGGAGCTGGTGGGAAAGAAGGGCACCCGAGCTGCGCCAGGGCCAGCACCGTGGGGAGTCCCCGCGCTGGGACGGGCTTATCACTGGCTGCACATAAATCACCCTGGTAGAGGAACGGCGTGTTCTCCCCTTTCCGAGCCTCGCCCCAGGCTTCCACGCGGTTCCAGCTCCCGACGGGCATTTTCTAGCAGAGCGGCCTGTGACACTCAGCAGACAGACATTCAGTACAGCCAGGCTGACCGTCCTCTGCTGGTAGCGAACTCGCCAGAAAGACCGCACAGAAGAGGCAAGAAAATAACCTTCAGGAGACACCGACGCGCTTTTCCCTCCAGGAGCCCCAACCTTCATTCTTAAGTTTTGTTCTGTTCTCTTGTTTATGTGAGTGTGTGAACACATGTATTACGGTACACATAACGGCAGCCAGAAGTCAATGCAGGAGTTGGTTCACTCTTCCACCACGGGACTTCCGGTATCCCTGTGCCAGGTTCAGGGTATCGGAAGTCCCTTCTGCCCTTCAGACACAAGAAAGAGGAAAGTTTCATTTCCTCTTTAGGACTATCTTCCTGCTAAACATAGCAGAGCTCACAGCCCAGGGATCCAATCTGGTGTCGCTGCACATCACCAGGGCGGCCAGGAGAGGGAGCAGGAGATGATGGAGAAACGATACCTCTTGGCCAGGCTGAGTGGCAGAGGGAAAGAGTGAGAGAATTGGGGTGGGGGTAAACTGGGTATTATGTTTTGTGAAGACAGCTTGTGCGAGTATGGCTCGTGAACAGGGAACACACAATTTGCATTTTCTGAACATTTATCTAAACGTGTACTTTGCTTTCCATTTGTGAATTTTTCATATGGCCCAGACGATGACATCCGTTCCAGCTACCGACTGTATAATTAAAGTTGATATTTCCAGTAAATTTCAAATATGTCAATGCAAATGGATAGTTACACCTCAGTGAGAAGTGTACTGAGCCTGTGGCCAGGTACGTGTGTGTGTGTGTGTGTGTGTGTGTGTGCTCACAGCACACTTGCACGCACTGAATCATTTTTTTTCCACACACATATATCCCTCTTCTTGTCCTATGAAAAGCTTTGGGTTCTTAGTCTCACCTCGCTCTTTACCTAGAAATTCTCACTTTAACAGGTTTCTGTGTTTGGGGATTTATACTGTGGTGGTTGGGTAGTTTGTTTTGTTTGTTTCTTTTTTTATATCAAAATCTCACTCAGCATCTACAGTTGACCTAGATCTTGCAGGAATCACCACCCCCATCAGGCTCCCAAATGTGTCAAATAAACTTACTTTAAAAAAGTATATATGTATGGGCATATTTGGAACAACTCTTGGCTGCCATTCAGGGGGAGGGGGAGAGAGAGAGAAAGAAAGCCATGTGCAGAGAGAAGAGAGAGGAGGAAAGATGCAGAAAGAGAAGAGAACCTCAGGTAAACGTCTTAGAATGAGACTTTTATTCATTGTCTCCATCACAGCAGAGCCTGCTGGCTCCTGGTCAATGGTCTCTCTCCTTAGATACAGGGCTATGCGACTGTGCTTTAAGGGAGCCACCAGGCTGATATTAATATTATAATAATAGTATTATATTAATATGTAATATTATATATAATAATATTATAGTATCATATAATATTAATATATAAAATATTAATATTAACCTTCTGCCCACCATCTTCTTACTGAGGTCTACAATGCTGTTGCTGCCACCCTTACCCCCCCCCGCCACCGTTTCTCAATAATTCTAGAACCAACCCACATTCTTTTCAGGGGCTTGTGGGCATGAAGATTCTATTCCCACAGTAATGTCAGCATCCCAGCAAAGTCTACTCCCAAGGTGCTTATCACAGCTAACAACGCTCTCGGCCTTACTTAAGGGTCTTGTTTCTCTTTTGAGAAAATAATAAACTTTCTAGATCTTTGCCTCTGACCCTATAGTTCTTGCCTGAAGGTGCTTAGCTCTCAGGGCAACCTCTTCTCTGACAACACAATCCTGGCTGTCAAAGATGTCAAGGGCCTTCGGATGGTGATGACAAATGCGTGTTCTGTTTGAGAAAGTAAAGGAATCACTCCATTACAAACTCTTACATTCAATAACCAGTTTTAATTTGGCCACATATAACTTTTATTGTTGAACTCTTTTGGCTAATGATTGAACAATTTCATTACTTTAGTTTGTAAGCTGGACACGGAGGTGAGAGTGTTTCTTGTTAGAAGTTTATATTAGCAAAGGATATTGGTGGAGGATAAGGTATAGCAAGCTTTACATAAACAAAGAGGATTTTTACATATCTCATCCTTGTATAATCAACTCTTATGCTTTGGAAGCTTGGAATTTGTTTGGTTGAAAATTCACTGGATTTAACTTGACTTTATCTTTGACTAAGATTGGTAAGTAAAATAAAATACCGGAAACAAAAGTTCTAAGAAATTTTAAACCATCCATCTTCAAAATTTAAGTTTATGGTAGAGAAACTAGTGGCCTTCAGTCCTTCACCAATTCCAGACGATTCTCTTTGATTCACCCTAGCAATAAAGGGGGATCCACAACTAACATGTTAAAGATTGATGCTTTCCTTTTTTAACTTTAAATTTAAATACCAGCAATAAAATAAATTTTGTAAATTATTTTTACATAGTTGTGCTCTGGTATGGCATGTCATTCTGCTCTTGTATAACTTCCTGTGTCATCCTGAGATTTACGTGAGCTAAAGGGAGTGAAAGAGAGGCACAGAGTTAGGCCATTTTTCTTCATAAGTTTCAAGATAAAAATTTGTATTTCTCCTTTCAACGTTCTTCTTATTAATTCATTAATTTATTTTACATCCTGATTGCAGTCCCCCTCCCTCCTCTCCTCATCCGTCCCTCTCACCTCACCTCACCTCACCTCACCTTTCACAGAAAGAAAAATTCCAGTAGTTTGTGGGCAAAGAGAAACAAATGTTAGGTCCAAATATCACAAAAAGGAAAAAGGGAATTGACTTTCTCTTGAGAAATAGCAAGGTATTATACAAAATCAGTGCTATGAGAGAGGGAAGGAGGGCTAATGTTGCAATGTGCAAAGGAACAAAGATGGCTGCTTCTGCGAGGGACAGAGATGCCTCTGACTCCAAGAGCAGCCCCTCAGCCTGAAGGACCTTCCAGCTGAGGAGTTTTAGTTTGACCCAGATGTGGTCGGTTGTGGGGAACAAAGGAAGGGGCCAAACCAACCACAGAAAAGTGACACCTTGACCCCGGACTTTAGGCAGGATAACGCCTCCCCTGAGGACTCCACCAAGTTTCTAATGCTTTGCAGTGCAGTGAAATCACTGCCTTGAAAAGAATCCAAGAATTTGAAGAAAAGAAATCAAAAGCTCCCACAATAATCTACTCTTAAGCTGGAAAACAGTGCTGATATTTTTTAAAGTGAAAATGGGAGATATTATTGTAAGCTAAATATGCCCATCTTTTGTGCCTGATTTGCAAGACCCCCCAAAAGACCACCAGGAGTCCACACATGAGGATCTTCATTCACAGCTCCAGCTAGGATTCTCAAGACACCAAGGCAATGGTATCCAACTGAGAGCCCTGAGCTCAGGATTGAGGGCAATTTATAGGCCCCAGTCCCCACCACCACCACCACCACACCCAAAGCAGGGGAATTCCCACCTGGGAAGTTTCTATTGGTTAAAACATAAAAGGGAATGACATATTTCAAAATGATTGGCTGAGGGAAGGCTCCAAAATCACAAATGGTTCTGGTTTCCTTTGCCCTCTCTTGCAGGGGAGATGGAACATCTGGTCTTGGGTTTCAGTCTGAATATCTGTCCTGTGCCCTTGGGCTGTTGCTAGGGGAGAGGGGCAGTTAGCACATTCTGGGGTATTTCCAGGAGCAAGGCTACAGGAACTTTGTAACCAGTCAGGGGCCATCTGGGCCAGTTTCCTGGCAACAGTCTCTCTAGTGGGTGGAAAGCAATGCAGCAAAGCTGGATTGTTCCCTACAGCTGGACAGACCATGTCTCACCATGCCTGGCATTTTTTTTCAGGCGTGTGCTTTAAACTTTAACCTAGTAATGCAAAAAGCTAATTTTAAACTCGTTGGTCTCTCACATCCAGTAAATCTAAATAATTTACAGTATTAAATCAATCATCTTCATACCACCATTTAAAATTCATAGGGCAGAAATAAAAGAAGGTGAGATATACAAACCCTTGGGAGACATCTGCGGTAAAGGCATACTAAAGGAAGTTTTCCGGTCCAGGATACACTGAAAGAACAAACCCTGCAAGGAGCCTGCAAGCAACAAAGGGCATTTATTCTGAAGAAGTCCAGCATGTTCCGGCTCCAACCTTCACAACATGGCAGCAGCCCTTCGGGGGGTTATGGCCGATTTGCGAGACCCCAAAAGACCACCACCAGGAGTTGAGTCCGTTGCAAAACGCGTGAGGATCTTTTTATTACAAGCTGGAGCTTGGGCTCACACACCTCCACCACTGAAGCAGTGAGAGCCAAGAGCCCCGGGCACAGGTTAGTTGGGCGATTTAAAGATTCCCCCGGTCCCTCCCAGCCCTCCCAAAGCAGGGGGATTCCTGCCTGGCAAACATCTATTGGTCAAAACACAAAAGGGATGTTGCAATTTGAATTGATTGGCTATAGGAAGGCCAGTTTCCTGGCAACTGTATCTCCAGCGGGCAGGGAAAGAATGCACTAAGGCTAGTTATTCCCTGAAGGTGGCTGACATAAAATAATAACCAATGATTTTTAATCTTTTGGTCTCTCAGAGGGGAGTTGCATGACCCCGTTTAAAGCCAGAGAGGGAAATCCATACCAAGGCTATGTAACATAGATTAGAACTGGCACAGAGAGCAGGCCTGAGAGCGATTATTCCATACTTGGCCAGCAGGGGGCAGGCGCCCACAGAAGGGCTGCCTTGACACTGCCTCTGGCGGCGATATAGCATTAATAGTTCAACTTGTGGAGCTAGAGAAGTGGCTCAGCAGTAAAGAGCACTGACTGCACTTCCAGAGGTCCTGAGTTCACTTCCCAGCAAGTACATAAAGGCAAAAGACAATATGTAATGCAATCTAATTTCATGTTTTTGAAAACTGAGCATACAGAGTGAAAGCAGAGCACACCCAGAGAAAACAGAACACATAGAGTGAAAACAGCACAATTAGTCACAACATCATACATAAGCAAAACGGAGCACACATAGGCATATCAAAGCATACACAGTCAAATCAGGACACACATATGCATAAGCACACACTCCAGAAAAGGACACAAGCAACCTAGCAAGCAAGCGAGCCCTTTAGTAGCAGCAGAGGGCGCCTGCCACCAGGGCAGACAGGCAGCTTCAGCGCCGGCTCTCAAAGTGCACGCGCCACCCAAGTGACTACAGGAATGAGGGCCTGGTCGACGCTGCGCTGGGCGCATAAGGCCTATCACGGCCTTGAACCTTGGTCCAGACGGAATCTGGTGGCCAGAGGACAAATTTTGGGGGATCTAGAAAGACTCCGCAAGCCAGAAAGCGGGAGCGTCCCTCTACTTGTTTCCTTTCGGTTCGAATCTGCGTGTGTTAGGGGCGCGGTGGCTGTCCGGCACCCCATTGGGGGTGGGGGGTGGGGGACGGGGATCAGCTGCGGCAAGGAGAAGATGGCCCGGGGAAGGCAGCACCGAGCTGGGCCCAAAGACGAAGAGGGTCCCAGAGAGGGGACACGCGGGGGTCTTGAACCTCGCGGGAACAGTGCTGCCCCGCTGGCCCCGCCCCAGCCTCAAGCGGCGGGCGGGGGAGGGTGGCTCGCCTGGTGGGCGGGGCCCTATCTTCCGGGACTGGAGGCACACTCCAGCAGAGTGCGGGTTCCAGACAGCTTTCCTCAGGCTCAGCCTCAGAAACCACTGGGATGTGCCCGGCCCTCCCTAAGTATCCCACCGCAGGCTCCGGGAAGAAGGGCGGGGAGAAGGACAAGCAAGGCTCCCTAGGCCTCTGGGCTCACCGTGACTGCAGAGCCCGGGAAAACATCCTTGATCCCGCCTCGCTCAACTTCCTGAGGCCACGGGGTCAGAATGACGACGGACGCTTTGCCTCCCTCTCCGCCCCCCACTCTTCCACGATGGCCTCTCCGGATGTCTGGCGTGGCTCTGCCCCTCTGAACTTCTCTCTCGGAGAGGCGCTGAACTTCAACACGTGACGACCTCAGTGAGTCTCCATCCTCCAGTTGGCCTCAGACTGAGTTAGTCGGGCCACTTGTGCTGTGGAAGAGTCCACATGGAATGTAAAAAGGCAGATCCGTGGGCTTCACTCCCTGGAGAGGAGCAGGACCAAGAAAGAGAACGAGCAGAAGGGGAAGGTTGACGCTTCCTGCCTCGGGGGTCACCCGGTGGAGTGCTGTGGGAGGGAGGCTAAGAGCCAGGCCCTGTCCTGGGAGAGCTGAGGAGGGCGGTCTGGACGCCCGAGTCCGTCCTTCCTTTTGCGTCTCCTGTGGTCTTCTCAGCACAGTCGGGTCCCAGAGGACCCAGCCCAGGTGACTCACTGGATTCTTCCTCCCGTGATGCCAAAGAGGGCCGTGTGTTCTCTCAACCGCGGGGACGCGGAGACCCAGGAGACCCGGGCCTGGCCTCCTCAAGACTGGCAGGAGGGCCGTGGCACCGTTCGACTGGTGCTAGGCAATCCCTTACCAGGACCCTCTCGGTGAGCCGAGACGAGTCTGCCTGCCTGCCTTCTGCTTCCAGACCAACAGTCTAGAGCTGCCGGCTTACAGGAGGAAGCTGGAACCCAGCGACCTGAGCAGTCATGGACTCAGTACACGACACGCAGAAAGTTCGTGCCCACAGAAAGTCACGTTTTACAGCAACCTTGGCACACACCCAGATCCCACCAGGAATTGAAACCCGTCGAGACAATTTGGAGTCATCAGTTTATTCGGGAAACCGAACTGAACCACCGCGACACACACACACACACACACACACACACACACACTTTCTTTCAAACCCTCATAGTGGATGATGTATGAGAAGATACTTTAAAAAATAAATTAAGAGATGAATTGATGCTGCTTTCTCTCCTCCTCCTCCTCCTCCACTTCCTCCTCCTCCTCCTCCTCCTCCTCCTCCTCCTCCTCCTCCTCCTCCTCTTCCTCCTCCTCCTCCTCCTCCTCCTCTTCCTCCTCCTCCTCCTCCTCCTCCTCCTCCTCCTCCTCCTCCTCCGACTTAAAGCTCTTGTTATCGTCTAGTGCAGTATCGGGATCTGCACCTGGGCTGTGAGTCGAGGCAGGGAGTCCGCTGTCATCTCAGTGGAGATCCCTGCAGGGAGCCTCTTCTCTTCTCAGGGCTCTTGCAGGGAGTGTCTTGCAGGTCACTGAGCACATTAGTGAGTAGCTGCTCAAGAGCCTTCTCTGGCCAGGCGTCTCTGCTGGCCTCTGCGCCGAAGAGATGGAGGACCTGCCTGAGCACCTCCGGGTAGCAACAGGTGGCTTCCTGCCGCTCCTCCCGGGAGACAGCTCCTTTCTCCCAGGGACGTCGGAAATGGGTTCTGTCCCGCAGGCACCGGTGAGCCGGCACGCTCTTCAGCTGTCCTAAGAAGCGATTTTACGATGGCTGGGTCTTCCACAGGACGATGGCTCAGAGGCTGAGAGCATTAGTTTGTGAATTCAATTCTATGATGCTAAGAACGCGGGCTGAGAGGTGAAGAGCACTGGCTGCTCTTCCAAAGGTCCCGAGTTGAAGTACCAGCAACCACTGATTCCGGTGTATAGAAAAGCCATAGTGGCACCACTAAGAAAAGCGTTAGTAGTTCTAGGTGTAAGGAAACTGCAAAGAAAAGCACTAGTGGAACATGATGAGTCAGTGTCTCATTTCCGGGGTATAAGAAACCGTAGAGAAGGGCCATCCTGTCATTCTGGCTCAGGCTGGGCTCCTGTTAAGGACCCGAGCTAGCCAGCAAGCCAGCCCTTCAGCAGCAGCAGAGGGCGCCGGCCGGCCGCCAGAGCAGGCAGGCCCGGTCGTGGGCGCGCGCGGGGATCTCCCAGTCCACGCGCCACCCAGGAGACTGCGCGACCCCGGGCCTGGTGGCCGCTGCGCTGGGCGGATTCGGCCGATGGCGGTCTGGAACCTTGTTCCAGACGGAATCTGGTGGCCGGAGCACACGTTTTGGCGGATCGGGAAAGGCCAGGGAGCGGGAGCGTCCCTCTAGTTGTGTTTCCTTTCGGTTCGAATCTCGGTGTGTTTGGGGCGCGGTGGCTTTCCGGCTCCCCATCGGGGAGTGCGGGGTGTGGGATTGGGGTCGGCCGCGGCCAAGGAGGAAGATGGCCCGGGGAAGGCAGCACCGAGCTGGGCCCAGAGACGAAGAGGGTCCCAGAGAGGGGACACGCGGGGGGTCTTGGCCCTCGCGGGAACAGTGCTGCCCCGCTGGCCCCGCCTCAGCCTCAAGCGGGGGGGGGGGCGGGGGAGGGTGGCTCGCCTGGTGGGCGGGGCCCTGTCTTCCGGGGCCTGAGCCGCACTCCAGCAGAGTGCGGGTTCCAGACAGCTGTCCTCAGCCTCAGCCTCCCAGCGCTTCCGCGCAGGGCCCCGGTCTCAAAGTGTTCACCTTCGGCTCCTCTGGTCCGCGGTGGGCCCTCTCAGACCCTGTGGCCTGCTGACGCCCATGGGAGTCGGCGGTGGAGCAGCCCAAACCAAGACACAGCGCGGGGACGGGAGTTTCCCCAGCAGCTCCTCAGGGGCTCCCAGGGCCTCCTTTGCCCTTCTTTTCGCCCCGGGCGGGGGCGGGAGGCCAGCGTCTGTCCGTCCCCCAAGGTCTCCCGTCCCTCCACCAACCCTTGAATCCAGAGGACGTGGGAGACGCTTGTCCCGGGATGGGGTCGACCTGCTGCATCCCTCAGGCTGACGGGGGGGGGGGGGGGGGGGCACAAGGATGCCGAAAGAAGCCAGAGCATTACAGGTTGGGGCGGGAAGGGTTGGGGCCCTAAAGTGCCCTCCCCACCCCCCACCCCCACCCCCGTCCCTGCCGAGCAGGAGTCACTGATGAGGACCAGGCTGGAGATCCAACGGGTCCCCTCTCAGAGGACAGGGATGGCCCTGGTGTTCCGCACCTAAGGGCCATCGGGCTCCTCCGCAGGAACCCGTAGGCGGTCCTGCCTTTCGGCCATCGGACGGAGGAGGGTCTGTCTCCCAGGTCGGGGGTCACAGCAGCCTCGGGGCCTCCCTGCACAGCACAGCAGGTTTCCAGTCCCAGTGACCCGCCACTGCGTGCAGGCCTGGATTCTCTCTCCCAGCGGCACAGCCAGGAGGAGAGAGAGGGAGGGCCTGGCCTGGCGGGAGCCGGCCCAAGCTGTTGGCTCAGCCTCTCCGCGCCGTCCGCAGCCGCCGTGTCCCTGTGAGGTTCCCCGAGGAGAGAGCTGTGTGCCTGCCTGCCCGCCTGTCTGCTGTGGAACACGGCGTCCCTCCCGGGCAGACCGACGTGGGCCCGCCTGCCTCGGGCGATGCTCCGTGCTCCCAGGACGGCCTGAGTCGCCCCCTGTGGACAAGGGGAAGGCTTTATTCTGCAGACTGGCTCACCGGGGGCTCCTAGGAGAGCTAGCGAGCGCTTTGAGCAGACTCTCTGAGGGGGTCTGTTTCTGGAAGGACTGCAGCCCGCTGTCCTGACCCGGCAGTGCTGCTCTCTGGTGGGGAAGGGATCGCTCTGGGGAGTCTGGGCAGCAAATAGGGGAAAGCAGCGGGACAGGGAACTGGAGGCTGGAAGAGGGCCCTGGTCTCTGGCTGCGGCCCTGTGAGCATCCGCAGGAGAACCCAGAAAACAGTGGCCACAGGAGGCATCACGGGCTGGGGCAGAAACCCGCGGGACGTGTCCGGCCCTCCCTAACTATCCCACCGCTGGCTCCAGAATGAAGGGCGGGAAGAAGGAGGCGAGCAAGACTCCCTCCGACTCTGGGCTCCCCGTGACTGCAGAGAGCCCGGGAGGACATCCTTGATCCCGCCTCGCTCAACTCCCTGAGGCCACGGGGTCAGCATGACGATGGGCACTCTTCCCCACCCATTCCACAGACTTCCACGATGGCCTCTCCCTATGTCTGGCGTGGCTCTGCCCCTCTGAAAGTCTCGGAGAGGCGCTGAACTTGAACACGTGACGACCTCAGTGAGTCTCCATCCTCCATCCTCCAGTTGGGCCTCAGACTGAGTTTGCTCAGGCCACGCGTGCTGCGGCACTGTCCACACGGGATGGGAAGAGGCAGATCCGTGGGCTTCGCTCCCTGGAGAGGAGCAGGACCCCGAAAGAGAACGAGCAGAAGGGGACGGTGGACGCTTCCTGCCTCGGGGGTCCCCCGGTGGAGTGCTGTGGGAGGGAGGCTAAGAGCCAGGCCCTGTCCTGGGAGAGCTGAGGAGGGCGGGCTGGACACCAGAGTCCGTCCGTCCGTTTGCGTCTCCTGTGGTCTTCTCAGCACAGTCGGGTCCCAGAGGACCCAGCCCAGGTGAGTCACTGGATTCTTCCTCCCGTGATGCCAGAGAGGGCCGTGTGTTCTCTCAACCGCGGGGACGCGGAGACCCGGGAGACCCGGGCCTGGGCTCCTCAAGACTGGCAGGAGGGCAGTGGCACCACCGTTCGACTGGTGCTAGGCAATCCCTTCCCAGGACCGTCTCAGTGAGCCAAGACGAGTCTGCCGGCCTTCTGCTTCCAGACCAACAGTCTAGAGCTGCCGGCTTACAGGAGGGAGCTGGAACCCAGCGACCTGAGCAGTCATGGACTCAGTACACGACACGCAGAAAGTTCGTGCCCACAGAAAGTCACGTTTTACGGCACCCGTGGCACACACCCAGATCCCACCGGGAATTAAAACCCGTCCAGACAAATTGGAATCATCAGTTTATTCGGAAACGGAACTGAACCTCCGTCACACACACACACACACACACACACACACACACACACACACTTTCTTTAAAAACCCACATAGTGGATAATGTATGAGAAGACACTTTCAAAATAAATTAAGACACGAATTGATACTGCTTTTTCTCCTCCTCCTCCTCCTCCTCCTCCTCCTCCTCCTCCTCCTCCTCCTCCTCCGATTTGAAGCTCTTCTTATCGTCTAGTGTACTATCGGGATCTGCGCCTGGGCTGTGAGTCGAGGCAGGGAGTCCGCTGTCATCTCAGTGGAGATCCCTCCAGGGAGCCTCTGCTCTTCTCGGGGCTCCTTTCGGCCGGCCCCGGGAACCCGGAAAGGGCCGCTTGCATTTCTGTCCTGACGATCTCCCAGGAGCAAGTTCTGTATCCCTTGTCCTTCAGGTAGTGGGAGATTCTTCGGAAGTACTCGCGGATGGCCATGGCAAGAGGTGGCGAACAGGACGGGCCCTGCCGCTGCGCCGGCCCCCGTCGAGTGTCTCGCAGGTCACTGAGCACATTTGTGAGTAGCTGCTCAAGAGCCTTCTGTGGCCAGGCGTCTCTGCTGGCCTCTGAGCCGAAGAGGTGGAGGACCTGCCTGAGCACCTCGGGGTAGCACCAGGTGGCTTCCTGCCGCTCCTCCCGGGCGCCAGCTCCTTTCTCCCAGGGCCGTCGGAAATGGGTTCTGTCCCGCAGGCACCGGTGAGCCGGCACGCTCTTCAGCTGTCCTAAGAAGCGCAGGCTTTCCCCGCGCTCAGGGAGGCTCAGGCTCCCCGACGCTCCCCAGTCGAGGGAGGAGGCTGTGCCTCGGCCCAGCAGCAGCGCCCCTCCCACCAGGAGCAGAGTCTGCGGCGGCGGCGGCGGCGGCATGGCAGAGCGTGGTTATTCCGTCCTCGGCCAGCAGAGGCCGCGCGCGGACAGAAAGGCTGTCTTGGCACTGAGGTGGGTCTGGCTTTACTAGGTCCCTTTTTTTTCTGCGTGGAGAGCTATGACCCGCCTGTGGCTCAGTGGTTAAGAGCACTGACCCTCCTCGCGGAGGTCCCGAGTTCGAGTCCCCGCGGACGAGTGCGTGCTCTTCCACAGGAAGATGGCTCAGAGGCTGAGAGCCTTAGTTTGTGAATGCAATTCTATGATGCTAAGAGAGCGAAGAGCTAGCTCACTGCTCTTCTTGAGAGCTCTTCCATTAGTTTGTGAATGCAATCAATTCTATGATGCTAAGAGGCGAAGAAGACCTCACTCACTGCTCTTCCAGAGGTCCTGAGTTTAAATACCCATCATAGGTAGCGAAATGTGAAGGAGTGTCTCTCTCTCTCAAAATACAGCAAATGTTCAAAATGCAGCAAATGTAACTAAAACAGCACATACTCTCAATCAAGCTCACGGTGACTCACTACAAAGCTCACTCACGACTTACTGTACTACTAAGCACATTTTCGAAACTGAAAGGAATCTGATTTCCGGTTTCTCTGTGAAGACAGAGCATATGTAGTGAAAAGAGAAGCAGTGTCACTCCAAACGCAGCAAGGGAAAACATCATCACATCACAGAAACCAGGGGGCCATGTGTTCTCCTGGGACACGGAGACCCTGGAGACCCGGGCCTGGCCTCCTCAAGACTGGCAGGAGGGCCGTGGGCACCGTTCGACTGGTGCTAGGCAATCCCTTCCAAGGACCCTCTCAGTGAGCCAAGAAGAGTCTGCCTTCTGCTTCCAGACCGACAGTCTAGAGCTGCCAGCTTACAGAAGGAAGCTGGAACCCGGCGACCTGAGCAGTCAGTTCACGACACGCAGAAAGATCATGCCCACAGAAAGACACGTTTTACAGCAACCTTGGCACACACCCAGATCCCACCAGGAATTGAAACAATTGAAACAATCGAGACAATTTGGAATCATCAGTTTATTCGGGAAACCGAACTGAACCACCGCGACACACACACACACACACACACACACACACACACTTTCTTTCAAACCCTCATAGTGGATGATGTATGAGAAGATACTTTAAAAAATAAATTAAGAGATGAATTGATGCTGCTTTCTCTCCTCCTCCTCCTCCACTTCCTCCTCCTCCTCCTCCTCCTCCTCCTCCTCCTCCTCCTCCTCCTCTTCCTCTTCCTCCTCCTCCTCCTCCTCCTCCTCCTCCTCCTCCTCCTCCGATTTGAAGCTCTTATCATCTAGTGCAGTATCGGGATCTGCGCCTGGGCTGGGAGTCGAGGCAGGCAGGGAGTCCGCTGTCATCTCAGTGGAGATCCCTGCAGGGAGCCTCTTCTCTTCTCAGGGCTCTTGCAGGGAGTGTCTTGCAGGTCACTGAGCACATTAGTGAGTAGCTGCTCAAGAGCCTTCTCTGGCCAGGCCTCTCTGCTGTCCTCTGAGCCGAAGAGGTGGAGGACCTGCCTGAGCACCTCGGGGTAGCAACAGGTGGCTTCCTGCCACTCCTCCCGGGCGCCAGCTCCTTTCTTCCAGGGACATCGGAAATGGGTTCTGTCCCGCAGGCACCGGTGAGCCGGCACGCTCTTCAGCTGTCCTAAGAAGCGCAGGCTTTCCCCGCGCTCAGGCAGGCTCAGGCTCCCGGACGCTCCCCAGTCGAGGGAGCAGGCGGTGCTTCGGCCCAGCAGCAGCGCCCCTCCCACCAGGAGCAGAGTCTGCGGCGGCAGCGGCAGCATCGCAGAGCGTGGTTATTCCGTCCTCGGCCAGCAGGGGTCGCGCGCGTACAGAAGGGCTGTCCGGGCATCGTGCCCGGCGGCGGCGGCGGCAGCTTAGCTTTAATAGTTCACTCTGGGCTCCCGAGAAGAGAATCCGAGTGAGTCCTCGAGCCAGCGAGCCAGCCAGCGAGCCCTTCAGCAGCAGCAGCAGCAGAGGGCGCCGGCCGGCCGCCACAGCAGGCAGGCCCGGTGGTGGGGCGCGCGCAGGATCTCCCAGTCCGCGCGCCACCCCGCAGACTGCGCGACCGCGGGACCGCGGGCCTGGTCGCCGCAGCGCTGGGCGGATTCGGCCGATGGCGGCCTGGAACCTTGGTCCAGACGGAATCTGGTGGCCGGAGGACACATTTTGGGGGATCTGGAAAGACTCCGAAGGCCAGAGAGCCGGAGCGTCCCTCTAGTTGTGTTTCCTTTCGGTTCGAATCTCCGTGTGTTTGGGGCGCGGTGGCTTTCCGGCTCCCCATCGGGGGTGGGGGGTGGGGAATGGGGGTCGGCCGCGGCCAAGGAGGAAGATGGCCCGGGGAAGGCAGCACCGAGCTGGGCCCAGAGACGAAGAGGGTCCCAGGGAGGGGACACGCGGGGGTCTTGGCCCTCGGGGGAACAGTGCTGCCCCGCTGGCCCCGCCTCAGCCTCAAGCGGGGGGGGGGGGCGGGGGAGGGTGGCTCGCCTGGTGGGCGGGGCCCTGTCTTCCGGGGCCTGAGCCGCACTCCAGCAGAGTGCGGGTTCCAGACAGCTGTCCTCAGCCTCAGCCTCCCAGCGCTTCCGCGCAGGGCCCCGGTCTCAAAGTGTTCACCTTCCGGCTCCTCTCGTCCGCGGTGGGCCCTCTCAGACCCTGTGGCCTGCCGACGCCCACGGGAGTCGGCGGTGAAGCAGCCCAAACCAACACTCAGCGCGGGGACGGGAGTTTCCCCAGCAGCTCCTCCAGGGCCTCCTTTTCCCTTCTTTTCGCTCAGGGCGGGCGGCCGGCGTCTGTCCGTCCCCCATGGTCTCCCCTCCCTCCACCAACCCTTGAATCCAGAGGACGTGGGAGACGCGTGTCCCGGGATGGGGTCGACCTGCTGCATCCCCCAGGCTGACGGGGCACAGACATGGTAAAAGAAACCAGAGCAGGATAGGTTGGGGGGCGGGGAGGGGTTGGGGCCGTAAAGTGCCCTTCCACCCCCCCCCAAACCCCCACGTCCCGGCCGAGCAGGAGTCACTGATGAGGACCAGGCTGGAGATCCAACGGGTCCCCTCTCAGAGGACGGGGATGGCCCTGGTGTTCCGCACCTAAGGGCCTTCGGGTTCCTCTGCCGGAACCCCTAGGCGTTCCTCCCTTTCAGCCATCGGACGGAAGAGGGTCTGGAGGAGGGTCTGTCTCCCCGGTGGTCTCAGCAGCCTCGGGGCCTCCCTGCGCCGCAGGTTTCCAGTCCCAGGGACCGGCCACTGCGGGCAGGCCTGGACTCTCCCAGCCGCAGAGCCAGGAGGAGAGTGATGGCCTGGCCTGGCGGGAGCCGGCCCAAGCTGTTGGCTCAGCCTAGCCGCGCCGTCCGCAGCCGTGGTGTCGCTGTGAGGTTCCCCGAGGAGAGAGCTGTGTGCCTGCCTGCCTGTCTGCTGTGGAACACGGCGTCCCTCCCGGGCAGACCGACGTGGGCCCGCCTGCCTCCGGCGATGCTCCGTGCTCCCAGGACGGCCTGAGTCGCCCCCTGAGGGCAAGGGGAAGGCCTTATTCTGCAGACTGGCTCACCGGGGGCTCCTAGGAGAGCTAGCGAGCTCTTTGAGCAGACTCTCTGAGGGGGTCTGTTTCACGAAGGACTGCAGCCCGCTGTCCTAACCCGGCCGTGCTGCTCTCTGGTGGGGAAGGGATCGCTCTAGGCAGCAAATAGGGGAAGGCAGCGGGACAGGGAACTGGAGGCTGGAAGATGGCCTTGGCCTCTGGCGCGGCCCTGTCAGCATCCGCAGGAGAACCCAGAAAGCAGCGGCCACAGTTGGCCTCACGGGCCGTGGCAGAAACCCTCGGGATGTGCCCGGCCCTCCCTAAATATCCCACCGCCGGCTCCGGGAAGAAGGGCGGGGAGAAGGAGGCGAGCATGGCTCCCTGGGCCTCTGGGCTCCCCGTGACTGCAGAGCCCGGGAGGACATCCTTGATCCCGCCTCGCTCAACTCCCTGAGGAGGCCGCGGGGTCAGCATGACGATGGGCGCTCTGCCTCCCTCTCCGCCCCCCACTCTTCCACGATGGCCTCTCCGGATGTCTGGCGTGGCTCTGCCCCTCTGAAAGTCTCGGAGAGGCGCTGAACTTGAACACGCGCCCACCTCCGTGAGCCTCCATCCTCCATCCTCCAGTTGGCCTCAGACCGAGTTTTCTCGGGCCACGCGTGCTGTGGAACGGTCCACTCGGAATGGGAAAAGGCAGATCCGTGGGCTCCACTCCCCGGAGAGGAGCAGGGCCCCAAAGAGAATGAGCAGAAGGGGACGGTGGACGCTTCCTGCCTCGGGGGTCCCCCGGTGGAGTGCTGTGGGAGGGAGGCTAAGAGCCAGGCCCTGTCCTGGGAGAGCTGAGGAGGGCGGGCTGGACACCAGAGTCCGTCCGTCCGTGTCCGTTTTCCTCTCCTGTGGTCTTCTCAGCACAGTCGGGTCCCAGAGGACCCAGCCCAGGTGAGTCACTGGATTCTTCCTCCCGTGATGCCAGGGAGGGCCGTGTGTCCTCTCAACTGCGGGGATGCGGAGACCCGGGAGACACGGGCCTCGCCTCCTCAAGACTGGCAGGAGGGCCGTGGCACCGTTCGTCCTTCCCGGGGCTCGGCAATCCCTTCCCAGGACCCTCTCAGCGAGCCAAGACGAGTCTGCCGGCCTGCCTTCTGCTTCCAGACCGAGACTCTAGAGCTGCCGGCTTACAGAAGGAAGCTGGAACCCGGCGACCCGAGCAGTCACGGCTTCAGTACACGACACTCGGAAAGCTCGTGCCCACAGAAAGTCACGTTTTACAGCACCCGTGGCACACACCCAGATCCCACCAAGGAATTGAAACCCGTAGAGACAAATTGGAATCATCAGTTTATTCGGAAACAGAACCGAACCACCGGTACACGCGCGCACACACACACACACACAGTCTTTGAAACCCTCATAGTGGATGATGTATGAGAAAACACTTGAAAAAAATAAATTAAGAGACGAATTGATGCTTCTTTTTCTCCTCCTGCTCCTCCTCCTCCTCCTCCTCCTCCTCCTCCTCCTCCTCCGATTTGAAGCTCTTCTTATCGTCTAGTGCAGTATCGGGATCTGCGCCTGGGCTGGGAGTCGAGGCAGGCAGGGAGTCCGCTGTCATCTCAGTGGAGATCCCTCCAGGGAGCCTCTTCTCTTCTCTTCTCTTCTCTTCTCTTCTCTTCTCTTCTCTTCTCTTCTCTTCTCTTCTCTTCTCTTCTCTTCTCTTCTCTCTTCTCTTCTCTTCTCTTCTCTTCTCTTCTCTTCTCTCCTCTTCTCTTCTCGGGGCTCCTTTCGGCCGGCCCCGCGAACCCGGAAAGGGCCGCTTGCATTTCTGCCCTGACGATCTCCCACGAGCAAGTTCCGTATCCCTTGTCCTTCAGGTAGTGGGAGATTCTTCGGAAGTACTCGCGGATGGCCATGGCAAGAGGTGGCGGACAGGACGGGCCCTGCTGCTGCGCCGGCGCCCGTTGAGTGTCTTGCAGGTCACTGAGCACATTAGTGAGTAGCTGCTCAAGAGCCTTCTCTGGCCAGGCGTCTCTGCTGTCCTCTGAGCCGAAGAGGTGGAGGACCTGCCTGAGCACCTCGGGGTAGCAACAGGTGGCTTCCTGCCACTCCTCCCGGGCGCCAGCTCCTTTCTTCCAGGGACATCGGAAATGGGTTCTGTCCCGCAGGCACCGGTGAGCCGGCACGCTCTTCAGCTGTCCTAAGAAGCGCAGGCTTTCCCCGCGCTCAGGCAGGCTCAGGCTCCCGGACGCTCCCCAGTCGAGGGAGCAGGCGGTGCTTCGGCCCAGCAGCAGCGCCCCTCCCACCAGGAGCAGAGTCTGCGGCGGCAGCGGCAGCATCGCAGAGCGTGGTTATTCCGTCCTCGGCCAGCAGGGGTCGCGCGCGTACAGAAGGGCTGTCCGGGCATCGTGCCCGGCGGCGGCGGCGGCAGCTTAGCTTTAATAGTTCACTCTGGGCTCCCGAGAAGAGAATCCGAGTGAGTCCTCGAGCCAGCGAGCCAGCCAGCGAGCCCTTCAGCAGCAGCAGCAGCAGAGGGCGCCGGCCGGCCGCCAGAGCAGGCAGGCCCGGTGGTGGGGCGCGCGCAGGATCTCCCAGTCCGCGCGCCACCCCGCAGACTGCGCGACCGCGGGACCGCGGGCCTGGTCGCCGCAGCGCTGGGCGGATTCGGCCGATGGCGGCCTGGAACCTTGGTCCAGACGGAATCTGGTGGCCGGAGGACACATTTTGGGGGATCTGGAAAGACTCCGAAGGCCAGAGAGCCGGAGCGTCCCTCTAGTTGTGTTTCCTTTCGGTTCGAATCTCCGTGTGTTTGGGGCGCGGTGGCTTTCCGGCTCCCCATCGGGGGTGGGGGGTGGGGAATGGGGGTCGGCCGCGGCCAAGGAGGAAGATGGCCCGGGGAAGGCAGCACCGAGCTGGGCCCAGAGACGAAGAGGGTCCCAGGGAGGGGACACGCGGGGGTCTTGGCCCTCGGGGGAACAGTGCTGCCCCGCTGGCCCCGCCTCAGCCTCAAGCGGGGGGGGGGGGCGGGGGAGGGTGGCTCGCCTGGTGGGCGGGGCCCTGTCTTCCGGGGCCTGAGCCGCACTCCAGCAGAGTGCGGGTTCCAGACAGCTGTCCTCAGCCTCAGCCTCCCAGCGCTTCCGCGCAGGGCCCCGGTCTCAAAGTGTTCACCTTCCGGCTCCTCTCGTCCGCGGTGGGCCCTCTCAGACCCTGTGGCCTGCCGACGCCCACGGGAGTCGGCGGTGAAGCAGCCCAAACCAACACTCAGCGCGGGGACGGGAGTTTCCCCAGCAGCTCCTCCAGGGCCTCCTTTTCCCTTCTTTTCGCTCAGGGCGGGCGGCCGGCGTCTGTCCGTCCCCCATGGTCTCCCCTCCCTCCACCAACCCTTGAATCCAGAGGACGTGGGAGACGCGTGTCCCGGGATGGGGTCGACCTGCTGCATCCCCCAGGCTGACGGGGCACAGACATGGTAAAAGAAACCAGAGCAGGATAGGTTGGGGGGCGGGGAGGGGTTGGGGCCGTAAAGTGCCCTTCCACCCCCCCCCAAACCCCCACGTCCCGGCCGAGCAGGAGTCACTGATGAGGACCAGGCTGGAGATCCAACGGGTCCCCTCTCAGAGGACGGGGATGGCCCTGGTGTTCCGCACCTAAGGGCCTTCGGGTTCCTCTGCCGGAACCCCTAGGCGTTCCTCCCTTTCAGCCATCGGACGGAAGAGGGTCTGGAGGAGGGTCTGTCTCCCCGGTGGTCTCAGCAGCCTCGGGGCCTCCCTGCGCCGCAGGTTTCCAGTCCCAGGGACCGGCCACTGCGGGCAGGCCTGGACTCTCCCAGCCGCAGAGCCAGGAGGAGAGTGATGGCCTGGCCTGGCGGGAGCCGGCCCAAGCTGTTGGCTCAGCCTAGCCGCGCCGTCCGCAGCCGTGGTGTCGCTGTGAGGTTCCCCGAGGAGAGAGCTGTGTGCCTGCCTGCCTGTCTGCTGTGGAACACGGCGTCCCTCCCGGGCAGACCGACGTGGGCCCGCCTGCCTCCGGCGATGCTCCGTGCTCCCAGGACGGCCTGAGTCGCCCCCTGAGGGCAAGGGGAAGGCCTTATTCTGCAGACTGGCTCACCGGGGGGCTCCTAGGAGAGCTAGCGAGCTCTTTGAGCAGACTCTCTGAGGGGGTCTGTTTCACGAAGGACTGCAGCCCGCTGTCCTAACCCGGCCGTGCTGCTCTCTGGTGGGGAAGGGATCGCTCTAGGCAGCAAATAGGGGAAGGCAGCGGGACAGGGAACTGGAGGCTGGAAGATGGCCTTGGCCTCTGGCGCGGCCCTGTCAGCATCCGCAGGAGAACCCAGAAAGCAGCGGCCACAGTTGGCCTCACGGGCCGTGGCAGAAACCCTCGGGATGTGCCCGGCCCTCCCTAAATATCCCACCGCCGGCTCCGGGAAGAAGGGCGGGGAGAAGGAGGCGAGCATGGCTCCCTGGGCCTCTGGGCTCCCCGTGACTGCAGAGCCCGGGAGGACATCCTTGATCCCGCCTCGCTCAACTCCCTGAGGAGGCCGCGGGGTCAGCATGACGATGGGCGCTCTGCCTCCCTCTCCGCCCCCCACTCTTCCACGATGGCCTCTCCGGATGTCTGGCGTGGCTCTGCCCCTCTGAAAGTCTCGGAGAGGCGCTGAACTTGAACACGCGCCCACCTCCGTGAGCCTCCATCCTCCATCCTCCAGTTGGCCTCAGACCGAGTTTTCTCGGGCCACGCGTGCTGTGGAACGGTCCACTCGGAATGGGAAAAGGCAGATCCGTGGGCTCCACTCCCCGGAGAGGAGCAGGGCCCCAAAGAGAATGAGCAGAAGGGGACGGTGGACGCTTCCTGCCTCGGGGGTCCCCCGGTGGAGTGCTGTGGGAGGGAGGCTAAGAGCCAGGCCCTGTCCTGGGAGAGCTGAGGAGGGCGGGCTGGACACCAGAGTCCGTCCGTCCGTGTCCGTTTTCCTCTCCTGTGGTCTTCTCAGCACAGTCGGGTCCCAGAGGACCCAGCCCAGGTGAGTCACTGGATTCTTCCTCCCGTGATGCCAGGGAGGGCCGTGTGTCCTCTCAACTGCGGGGATGCGGAGACCCGGGAGACACGGGCCTCGCCTCCTCAAGACTGGCAGGAGGGCCGTGGCACCGTTCGTCCTTCCCGGGGCTCGGCAATCCCTTCCCAGGACCCTCTCAGCGAGCCAAGACGAGTCTGCCGGCCTGCCTTCTGCTTCCAGACCGAGACTCTAGAGCTGCCGGCTTACAGAAGGAAGCTGGAACCCGGCGACCCGAGCAGTCACGGCTTCAGTACACGACACTCGGAAAGCTCGTGCCCACAGAAAGTCACGTTTTACAGCACCCGTGGCACACACCCAGATCCCACCAAGGAATTGAAACCCGTAGAGACAAATTGGAATCATCAGTTTATTCGGAAACAGAACCGAACCACCGGTACACGCGCGCACACACACACACACACAGTCTTTGAAACCCTCATAGTGGATGATGTATGAGAAAACACTTGAAAAAAATAAATTAAGAGACGAATTGATGCTTCTTTTTCTCCTCCTGCTCCTCCTCCTCCTCCTCCTCCTCCTCCTCCTCCTCCTCCGATTTGAAGCTCTTCTTATCGTCTAGTGCAGTATCGGGATCTGCGCCTGGGCTGGGAGTCGAGGCAGGCAGGGAGTCCGCTGTCATCTCAGTGGAGATCCCTCCAGGGAGCCTCTTCTCTTCTCTTCTCTTCTCTTCTCTTCTCTTCTCTTCTCTTCTCTTCTCTTCTCTTCTCTTCTCTTCTCTTCTCTTCTCTTCTCTTCTCTTCTCTTCTCTTCTCTTCTCTTCTCTTCTCTTCTCTTCTCTTCTCTTCTCTCCTCTTCTCTTCTCGGGGCTCCTTTCGGCCGGCCCCCGCGAACCCGGAAAGGGCCGCTTGCATTTCTGCCCTGACGATCTCCCACGAGCAAGTTCCGTATCCCTTGTCCTTCAGGTAGTGGGAGATTCTTCGGAAGTACTCGCGGATGGCCATGGCAAGAGGTGGCGGACAGGACGGGCCCTGCTGCTGCGCCGGCGCCCGTTGAGTGTCTTGCAGGTCACTGAGCACATTAGTGAGTAGCTGCTCAAGAGCCTTCTCTGGCCAGGCGTCTCTGCTGTCCTCTGAGCCGAAGAGGTGGAGGACCTGCCTGAGCACCTCGGGGGTAGCAACAGGTGGCTTCCTGCCACTCCTCCCGGGCGCCAGCTCCTTTCTTCCAGGGACATCGGAAATGGGTTCTGTCCCGCAGGCACCGGTGAGCCGGCACGCTCTTCAGCTGTCCTAAGAAGCGCAGGCTTTCCCCGCGCTCAGGCAGGCTCAGGCTCCCGGACGCTCCCCAGTCGAGGGAGCAGGCGGTGCTTCGGCCCAGCAGCAGCGCCCCTCCCACCAGGAGCAGAGTCTGCGGCGGCAGCGGCAGCATCGCAGAGCGTGGTTATTCCGTCCTCGGCCAGCAGGGGTCGCGCGCGTACAGAAGGGCTGTCCGGGCATCGTGCCCGGCGGCGGCGGCGGCAGCTTAGCTTTAATAGTTCACTCTGGGCTCCCGAGAAGAGAATCCGAGTGAGTCCTCGAGCCAGCGAGCCAGCCAGCGAGCCCTTCAGCAGCAGCAGCAGCAGAGGGCGCCGGCCGGCCGCCAGAGCAGGCAGGCCCGGTGGTGGGGCGCGCGCAGGATCTCCCAGTCCGCGCGCCACCCCGCAGACTGCGCGACCGCGGGACCGCGGGCCTGGTCGCCGCAGCGCTGGGCGGATTCGGCCGATGGCGGCCTGGAACCTTGGTCCAGACGGAATCTGGTGGCCGGAGGACACATTTTGGGGGATCTGGAAAGACTCCGAAGGCCAGAGAGCCGGAGCGTCCCTCTAGTTGTGTTTCCTTTCGGTTCGAATCTCCGTGTGTTTGGGGCGCGGTGGCTTTCCGGCTCCCCATCGGGGGTGGGGGGTGGGGAATGGGGGTCGGCCGCGGCCAAGGAGGAAGATGGCCCGGGGAAGGCAGCACCGAGCTGGGCCCAGAGACGAAGAGGGTCCCAGGGAGGGGACACGCGGGGGGTCTTGGCCCTCGGGGGAACAGTGCTGCCCCGCTGGCCCCGCCTCAGCCTCAAGCGGGGGGGGGGGCGGGGGAGGGTGGCTCGCCTGGTGGGCGGGGCCCTGTCTTCCGGGGCCTGAGCCGCACTCCAGCAGAGTGCGGGTTCCAGACAGCTGTCCTCAGCCTCAGCCTCCCAGCGCTTCCGCGCAGGGCCCCGGTCTCAAAGTGTTCACCTTCCGGCTCCTCTCGTCCGCGGTGGGCCCTCTCAGACCCTGTGGCCTGCCGACGCCCACGGGAGTCGGCGGTGAAGCAGCCCAAACCAACACTCAGCGCGGGGACGGGAGTTTCCCCAGCAGCTCCTCCAGGGCCTCCTTTTCCCTTCTTTTCGCTCAGGGCGGGCGGCCGGCGTCTGTCCGTCCCCCATGGTCTCCCCTCCCTCCACCAACCCTTGAATCCAGAGGACGTGGGAGACGCGTGTCCCGGGATGGGGTCGACCTGCTGCATCCCCCAGGCTGACGGGGCACAGACATGGTAAAAGAAACCAGAGCAGGATAGGTTGGGGGGCGGGGAGGGGTTGGGGCCGTAAAGTGCCCTTCCACCCCCCCCCCAAACCCCCACGTCCCGGCCGAGCAGGAGTCACTGATGAGGACCAGGCTGGAGATCCAACGGGTCCCCTCTCAGAGGACGGGGATGGCCCTGGTGTTCCGCACCTAAGGGCCTTCGGGTTCCTCTGCCGGAACCCCTAGGCGTTCCTCCCTTTCAGCCATCGGACGGAAGAGGGTCTGGAGGAGGGTCTGTCTCCCCGGTGGTCTCAGCAGCCTCGGGGCCTCCCTGCGCCGCAGGTTTCCAGTCCCAGGGACCGGCCACTGCGGGCAGGCCTGGACTCTCCCAGCCGCAGAGCCAGGAGGAGAGTGATGGCCTGGCCTGGCGGGAGCCGGCCCAAGCTGTTGGCTCAGCCTAGCCGCGCCGTCCGCAGCCGTGGTGTCGCTGTGAGGTTCCCCGAGGAGAGAGCTGTGTGCCTGCCTGCCTGTCTGCTGTGGAACACGGCGTCCCTCCCGGGCAGACCGACGTGGGCCCGCCTGCCTCCGGCGATGCTCCGTGCTCCCAGGACGGCCTGAGTCGCCCCCTGAGGGCAAGGGGAAGGCCTTATTCTGCAGACTGGCTCACCGGGGGCTCCTAGGAGAGCTAGCGAGCTCTTTGAGCAGACTCTCTGAGGGGGTCTGTTTCACGAAGGACTGCAGCCCGCTGTCCTAACCCGGCCGTGCTGCTCTCTGGTGGGGAAGGGATCGCTCTAGGCAGCAAATAGGGGAAGGCAGCGGGACAGGGAACTGGAGGCTGGAAGATGGCCTTGGCCTCTGGCGCGGCCCTGTCAGCATCCGCAGGAGAACCCAGAAAGCAGCGGCCACAGTTGGCCTCACGGGCCGTGGCAGAAACCCTCGGGATGTGCCCGGCCCTCCCTAAATATCCCACCGCCGGCTCCGGAAGAAGGGCGGGGAGAAGGAGGCGAGCATGGCTCCCTGGGCCTCTGGGCTCCCCGTGACTGCAGAGCCCGGGAGGACATCCTTGATCCCGCCTCGCTCAACTCCCTGAGGAGGCCGCGGGGTCAGCATGACGATGGGCGCTCTGCCTCCCTCTCCGCCCCCCACTCTTCCACGATGGCCTCTCCGGATGTCTGGCGTGGCTCTGCCCCTCTGAAAGTCTCGGAGAGGCGCTGAACTTGAACACGCGCCCACCTCCGTGAGCCTCCATCCTCCATCCTCCAGTTGGCCTCAGACCGAGTTTTCTCGGGCCACGCGTGCTGTGGAACGGTCCCACTCGGAATGGGAAAAGGCAGATCCGTGGGCTCCACTCCCCGGAGAGGAGCAGGGCCCCAAAGAGAATGAGCAGAAGGGGACTGTGACGCTTCCTGCCTCGGGGGTCCCCCGGTGGAGTGCTGTGGGAGGGAGGCTAAGAGCCAGGCCCTGTCCTGGGAGAGCTGAGGAGGGCGGGCTGGACACCAGAGTCCGTCCGTCCGTGTCCGTTTTCCTCTCTGTGGTCTTCTCAGCACAGTCGGGTCCCAGAGGACCCAGCCCAGGTGAGTCACTGGATTCTTCCTCCCGTGATGCCAGGGAGGGCCGTGTGTCCTCTCAACTGCGGGGATGCGGAGACCCGGGAGACACGGGCCTCGCCTCCTCAAGACTGGCAGGAGGGCCGTGGCACCGTTCGTCCTTCCCGGGGCTCGGCAATCCCTTCCCAGGACCCTCTCAGCGAGCCAAGACGAGTCTGCCGGCCTGCCTTCTGCTTCCAGACCGAGACTCTAGAGCTGCCGGCTTACAGAAGGAAGCTGGAACCCGGCGACCCGAGCAGTCACGGCTTCAGTACACGACACTCGGAAAGCTCGTGCCCACAGAAAGTCACGTTTTACAGCACCTGTGGCACACACCCAGATCCCACCAAGGAATTGAAACCCGTAGAGACAAATTGGAATCATCAGTTTATTCGGAAACAGAACCGAACCACCGGTACACGCGCGCACACCACACACACACACAGTCTTTGAAACCCTCATAGTGGATGATGTATGAGAAAACACTTGAAAAAAATAAATTAAGAGACGAATTGATGCTTCTTTTTCTCCTCCTGCTCCTCCTCCTCCTCCTCCTCCTCCTCCTCCTCCTCCTCCTCTCGATTTGAAGCTCTTCTTATCGTCTAGTGCAGTATCGGGATCTGCGCCTGGGCTGGGAGTCGAGGCAGGCAGGGAGTCCGCTGTCATCTCAGTGGAGATCCCTCCAGGGAGCCTCTTCTCTTCTCTTCTCTTCTCTTCTCTTCTCTTCTCTTCTCTTCTCTTCTCTTCTCTTCTCTTCTCTTCTCTTCTCTTCTCTTCTCTCTCTTCTCTTCTCTTCTCTTCTCTTCTCTCCTCTTCTCTTCTCGGGGCTCCTTTCGGCCGGCCCCGCGAACCCGGAAAGGGCCGCTTGCATTTCTGCCCTGACGATCTCCCACGAGCAAGTTCCGTATCCCTTGTCCTTCAGGTAGTGGGAGATTCTTCGGAAGTACTCGCGGATGGCCATGGCAAGAGGTGGCGGACAGGACGGGCCCTGCTGCTGCGCCGGCGCCCGTTGAGTGTCTTGCAGGTCACTGAGCACATTAGTGAGTAGCTGCTCAAGAGCCTTCTCTGGCCAGGCGTCTCTGCTGTCCTCTGAGCCGAAGAGGTGGAGGACCTGCCTGAGCACCTCGGGGTAGCAACAGGTGGCTTCCTGCCACTCCTCCCGGGCGCCAGCTCCTTTCTTCCAGGGACATCGGAAATGGGTTCTGTCCCCGCAGGCACCGGTGAGCCGGCACGCTCTTCAGCTGTCCTAAGAAGCGCAGGCTTTCCCCGCGCTCAGGCAGGCTCAGGCTCCCGGACGCTCCCCAGTCGAGGGAGCAGGCGGTGCTTCGGCCCAGCAGCAGCGCCCCTCCCACCAGGAGCAGAGTCTGCGGCGGCAGCGGCAGCATCGCAGAGCGTGGTTATTCCGTCCTCGGCCAGCAGGGGTCGCGCGCGTACAGAAGGGCTGTCCGGGCATCGTGCCCGGCGGCGGCGGCGGCAGCTTAGCTTTAATAGTTCACTCTGGGCTCCCGAGAAGAGAATCCGAGTGAGTCCTCGAGCCAGCGAGCCAGCCAGCGAGCCCTTCAGCAGCAGGCAGCAGCAGAGGGCGCCGGCCGGCCGCCAGAGCAGGCAGGCCCGGTGGTGGGGCGCGCGCAGGATCTCCCAGTCCGCGCGCCACCCCGCAGACTGCGCGACCGCGGGACCGCGGGCCTGGTCGCCGCAGCGCTGGGCGGATTCGGCCGATGGCGGCCTGGAACCTTGGTCCAGACGGAATCTGGTGGCCGGAGGACACATTTTGGGGGGATCTGGAAAGACTCCGAAGGCCAGAGAGCCGGAGCGTCCCTCTAGTTGTGTTTCCTTTCGGTTCGAATCTCCGTGTGTTTGGGGCGCGGTGGCTTTCCGGCTCCCCATCGGGGGTGGGGGGTGGGGAATGGGGGTCGGCCGCGGCCAAGGAGGAAGATGGCCCGGGGAAGGCAGCACCGAGCTGGGCCCAGAGACGAAGAGGGTCCCAGGGAGGGGACACGCGGGGGTCTTGGCCCTCGGGGGAACAGTGCTGCCCCGCTGGCCCCGCCTCAGCCTCAAGCGGGGGGGGGGGGGGCGGGGGAGGGTGGCTCGCCTGGTGGGCGGGGCCCTGTCTTCCGGGGCCTGAGCCGCACTCCAGCAGAGTGCGGGTTCCAGACAGCTGTCCTCAGCCTCAGCCTCCCAGCGCTTCCGCGCAGGGCCCCGGTCTCAAAGTGTTCACCTTCCGGCTCCTCTCGTCCGCGGTGGGCCCTCTCAGACCCTGTGGCCTGCCGACGCCCACGGGAGTCGGCGGTGAAGCAGCCCAAACCAACACTCAGCGCGGGGACGGGAGTTTCCCCAGCAGCTCCTCCAGGGCCTCCTTTTCCCTTCTTTTCGCTCAGGGCGGGCGGCCGGCGTCTGTCCGTCCCCCATGGTCTCCCCTCCCTCCACCAACCCTTGAATCCAGAGGACGTGGGAGACGCGTGTCCCGGGATGGGGTCGACCTGCTGCATCCCCCAGGCTGACGGGGCACAGACATGGTAAAAGAAACCAGAGCAGGATAGGTTGGGGGGCGGGGAGGGGTTGGGGCCGTAAAGTGCCCTTCCACCCCCCCCCCAAACCCCCACGTCCCGGCCGAGCAGGAGTCACTGATGAGGACCAGGCTGGAGATCCAACGGGTCCCCTCTCAGAGGACGGGGATGGCCCTGGTGTTCCGCACCTAAGGGCCTTCGGGTTCCTCTGCCGGAACCCCTAGGCGTTCCTCCCTTTCAGCCATCGGACGGAAAGAGGGTCTGGAGGAGGGTCTGTCTCCCCGGTGGTCTCAGCAGCCTCGGGGCCTCCCTGCGCCGCAGGTTTCCAGTCCCAGGGACCGGCCACTGCGGGCAGGCCTGGACTCTCCCAGCCGCAGAGCCAGGAGGAGAGTGATGGCCTGGCCTGGCGGGAGCCGGCCCAAGCTGTTGGCTCAGCCTAGCCGCGCCGTCCGCAGCCGTGGTGTCGCTGTGAGGTTCCCCGAGGAGAGAGCTGTGTGCCTGCCTGCCTGTCTGCTGTGGAACACGGCGTCCCTCCCGGGGCAGACCGACGTGGGCCCGCCTGCCTCCGGCGATGCTCCGTGCTCCCAGGACGGCCTGAGTCGCCCCCTGAGGGCAAGGGGAAGGCCTTATCTGCAGACTGGCTCACCGGGGGCTCCTAGGAGAGCTAGCGAGCTCTTTGAGCAGACTCTCTGAGGGGGTCTGTTTCACGAAGGACTGCAGCCCGCTGTCCTAACCCGGCCGTGCTGCTCTCTGGTGGGGAAGGGATCGCTCTAGGCAGCAAATAGGGGAAGGCAGCGGACAGGGAACTGGAGGCTGGAAGATGGCCTTGGCCTCTGGCGCGGCCCTGTCAGCATCCGCAGGAGAACCCAGAAAGCAGCGGCCACAGTTGGCCTCACGGGCCGTGGCAGAAACCCTCGGGATGTGCCCGGCCTCCCTAAATATCCCACCGCCGGCTCCGGGAAGAAGGGCGGGGAGAAGGAGGCGAGCATGGCTCCCTGGGCCTCTGGGCTCCCCGTGACTGCAGAGCCCGGGAGGACATCCTTGATCCCGCCTCGCTCAACTCCCTGAGGAGGCCGCGGGGTCAGCATGACGATGGGCGCTCTGCCTCCCTCTCCGCCCCCCACTCTTCCACGATGGCCTCTCCGGATGTCTGGCGTGGCTCTGCCCCTCTGAAAGTCTCGGAGAGGCGCTGAACTTGAACACGCGCCCACCTCCGTGAGCCTCCATCCTCCATCCTCCAGTTGGCCTCAGACCGAGTTTTCTCGGGCCACGCGTGCTGTGGAACGGTCCACTCGGAATGGGAAAAGGCAGATCCGTGGGCTCCACTCCCCGGAGAGGAGCAGGGCCCCAAAGAGAATGAGCAGAAGGGGACGGTGGACGCTTCCTGCCTCGGGGGTCCCCCGGTGGAGTGCTGTGGGAGGGAGGCTAAGAGCCAGGCCCTGTCCTGGGAGAGCTGAGGAGGGCGGGCTGGACACCAGAGTCCGTCCGTCCGTGTCCGTTTTCCTCTCCTGTGGTCTTCTCAGCACAGTCGGGTCCCAGAGGACCCAGCCCAGGTGAGTCACTGGATTCTTCCTCCCGTGATGCCAGGGAGGGCCGTGTGTCCTCTCAACTGCGGGGATGCGGAGACCCGGGAGACACGGGCCTCGCCTCCTCAAGACTGGCAGGAGGGCCGTGGCACCGTTCGTCCTTCCCGGGGCTCGGCAATCCCTTCCCAGGACCCTCTCAGCGAGCCAAGACGAGTCTGCCGGCCTGCCTTCTGCTTCCAGACCGAGACTCTAGAGCTGCCGGCTTACAGAAGGAAGCTGGAACCCGGCGACCCGAGCAGTCACGGCTTCAGTACACGACACTCGGAAAGCTCGTGCCCACAGAAAGTCACGTTTTACAGCACCCGTGGCACACACCCAGATCCCACCAAGGAATTGAAACCCGTAGAGACAAATTGGAATCATCAGTTTATTCGGAAACAGAACCGAACCACCGCTACAACGCGCGCACACACACACACACACAGTCTTTGAAACCCTCATAGTGGATGATGTATGAGAAAAACACTTGAAAAAAATAAATTAAGAGACGAATTGATGCTTCTTTTTCTCCTCCTGCTCCTCCTCCTCCTCCTCCTCCTCCTCCTCCTCCTCCTCCGATTTGAAGCTCTTCTTATCGTCTAGTGCAGTATCGGGATCTGCGCCTGGGCTGGGAGTCGAGGCAGGCAGGGAGTCCGCTGTCATCTCAGTGGAGATCCCTCCAGGGAGCCTCTTCTCTTCTCTTCTCTTCTCTTCTCTTCTCTTCTCTTCTCTTCTCTTCTCTTCTCTTCTCTTCTCTTCTCTTCTCTTCTCTTCTCTTCTCTTCTCTTCTCTTCTCTCCTCTTCTCTTCTCGGGGCATCCTTTCGGCCGGCCCCGCGAACCCGGAAAGGGCCGCTTGCATTTCTGCCCTGACGATCTCCCACGAGCAAGTTCCGTATCCCTTGTCCTTCAGGTAGTGGGAGATTCTTCGAAGTACTCGCGGATGGCCATGGCAAGAGGTGGCGGACAGGACGGGCCCTGCTGCTGCGCCGGCGCCCGTTGAGTGTCTTGCAGGTCACTGAGCACATTAGTGAGTAGCTGCTCAAGAGCCTTCTCTGGCCAGGCGTCTCTGCTGTCCTCTGAGCCGAAGAGGTGGAGGACCTGCCTGAGCACCTCGGGGTAGCAACAGGTGGCTTCCTGCCACTCCTCCCGGGCGCCAGCTCCTTTCTTCCAGGGACATCGGAAATGGGTTCTGTCCCGCAGGCACCGGTGAGCCGGCACGCTCTTCAGCTGTCCTAAGAAGCGCAGGCTTTCCCCGCGCTCAGGCAGGCTCAGGCTCCCGACGCTCCCCAGTCGAGGGAGCAGGCGGTGCTTCGGCCCAGCAGCAGCGCCCCTCCCACCAGGAGCAGAGTCTGCGGCGGCAGCGGCAGCATCGCAGAGCGTGGTTATTCCGTCCTCGGCCAGCAGGGGTCGCGCGCGTACAGAAGGGCTGTCCGGGCATCGTGCCCGGCGGCGGCGGCGGCAGCTTAGCTTTAATAGTTCACTCTGGGCTCCCGAGAAGAGAATCCGAGTGAGTCCTCGAGCCAGCGAGCCAGCCAGCGAGCCCTTCAGCAGCAGCAGCAGCAGAGGGCGCCGGCCGGCCGCCAGAGCAGGCAGGCCCGGTGGTGGGGCGCGCGCAGGATCTCCCAGTCCGCGCGCCACCCCGCAGACTGCGCGACCGCGGGACCGCGGGCCTGGTCGCCGCAGCGCTGGGCGGATTCGGCCGATGGCGGCCTGGAACCTTGGTCCAGACGGAATCTGGTGGCCGGAGGGACACATTTGGGGGATCTGGAAAGACTCCGAAGGCCAGAGAGCCGGAGCGTCCCTCTAGTTGTGTTTCCTTTCGGTTCGAATCTCCGTGTGTTTGGGGCGCGGTGGCTTTCCGGCTCCCCATCGGGGGTGGGGGGTGGGGAATGGGGGTCGGCCGCGGCCAAGGAGGAAGATGGCCCGGGGAAGGCAGCACCGAGCTGGGCCCAGAGACGAAGAGGGTCCCAGGGAGGGGACACGCGGGGGTCTTGGCCCTCGGGGGAACAGTGCTGCCCCGCTGGCCCCGCCTCAGCCTCAAGCGGGGGGGGGGGGCGGGGGAGGGTGGCTCGCCTGGTGGGCGGGGCCCTGTCTTCCGGGGCCTGAGCCGCACTCCAGCAGAGTGCGGGTTCCAGACAGCTGTCCTCAGCCTCAGCCTCCCAGCGCTTCCGCGCAGGGCCCCGGTCTCAAAGTGTTCACCTTCCGGCTCCTCTCGTCCGCGGTGGGCCCTCTCAGACCCTGTGGCCTGCCGACGCCCACGGGAGTCGGCGGTGAAGCAGCCCAAACCAACACTCAGCGCGGGGACGGGAGTTTCCCCAGCAGCTCCTCCAGGGCCTCCTTTTCCCTTCTTTTCGCTCAGGGCGGGCGGCCGGCGTCTGTCCGTCCCCCATGGTCTCCCCTCCCTCCACCAACCCTTGAATCCAGAGGACGTGGGAGACGCGTGTCCCGGGATGGGGTCGACCTGCTGCATCCCCCAGGCTGACGGGGCACAGACATGGTAAAAGAAACCAGAGCAGGATAGGTTGGGGGGCGGGGAGGGGTTGGGGCCGTAAAGTGCCCTTCCACCCCCCCCCCAAACCCCCACGTCCCGGCCGAGCAGGAGTCACTGATGAGGACCAGGCTGGAGATCCAACGGGTCCCCTCTCAGAGGACGGGGATGGCCCTGGTGTTCCGCACCTAAGGGCCTTCGGGTTCCTCTGCCGGAACCCCTAGGCGTTCCTCCCTTTCAGCCATCGGACGGAGAGGGTCTGGAGGAGGGTCTGTCTCCCCGGTGGTCTCAGCAGCCTCGGGGCCTCCCTGCGCCGCAGGTTTCCAGTCCCAGGGACCGGCCACTGCGGGCAGGCCTGGACTCTCCCAGCCGCAGAGCCAGGAGGAGAGTGATGGCCTGGCCTGGCGGGAGCCGGCCCAAGCTGTTGGCTCAGCCTAGCCGCGCCGTCCGCAGCCGTGGTGTCGCTGTGAGGTTCCCCGAGGAGAGAGCTGTGTGCCTGCCTGCCTGTCTGCTGTGGAACACGGCGTCCCTCCCGGGCAGACCGACGTGGGCCCGCCTGCCTCCGGCGATGCTCCGTGCTCCCAGGACGGCCTGAGTCGCCCCCTGAGGGCAAGGGGAAGGCCTTATTCTGCAGACTGGCTCACCGGGGGCTCCTAGGAGAGCTAGCGAGCTCTTTGAGCAGACTCTCTGAGGGGGTCTGTTTCACGAAGGACTGCAGCCCGCTGTCCTAACCCGGCCGTGCTGCTCTCTGGTGGGGAAGGGATCGCTCTAGGCAGCAAATAGGGGAAGGCAGCGGGACAGGGAACTGGAGGCTGGAAGATGGCCTTGGCCTCTGGCGCGGCCCTGTCAGCATCCGCAGGAGAACCCAGAAAGCAGCGGCCACAGTTGGCCTCACGGGCCGTGGCAGAAACCCTCGGGATGTGCCCGGCCCTCCCTAAATATCCCACCGCCGGCTCCGGGAAGAAGGGCGGGGAGAAGGAGGCGAGCATGGCTCCCTGGGCCTCTGGGCTCCCCGTGACTGCAGAGCCCGGGAGGACATCCTTGATCCCGCCTCGCTCAACTCCCTGAGGAGGCCGCGGGGTCAGCATGACGATGGGCGCTCTGCCTCCCTCTCCGCCCCCCACTCTTCCA